>NC_079486.1:0-2400000 GCF_026230105.1 Diorhabda sublineata
CAATTTATTAGATGATTTAAATTTCTCCCTCATCAAGAAATAGAACAAAATTACTCCTCAGCATCATGCGATTCTGATTCAGTTTTCTTCGATGATCAAAAATGTTGATGTCGGCTAGTCGCGGACTGCCAATCAAATCCAAACCCCACCGTTATCCATTTGAAAACGTGTGTCTCATTATACGGATTACCAAGCAGCACGAGTAGCAAGTACGATTCGTGTTTTTAGAGGGTTAAGTGCACGACTTCTTTGTGCCTGAACTGCAAAACTTCAATGGTCATAATTAAAAGGGTTACAGCATGACGGAGCAACTTCACACACGTCCAATAGATCTCAGCCACGAGTTTTGTGAAATTTTTATGTCAAATCTAAAGTTGATGTAAACGAACCGACTTTCCTGGCACAATAAGAAGAAAATTTCCGTTACGAAATAGTAGCCATCACGGAGAATATCTGCTGAATCGTTGTGAATTGTTGTGAAGTGAATTCTACATACGCAACAGCTAACATTTGAATGATGTTATTTTTAAGAAATGAATTCCCTAGTATTTCGTATTTCGATGTAAACATTTTTTCAATAAACTCTGTAAATGTGAGCTTTATTCTGAAACAACAACTTTTATTTCATATATCTTAGAGATTTTTAACCCATTCTTGAATAAGAGTTTCCATTCCCATAATGTATGCATTCAAAAGAAAATCATTTTATGATCAAAACCGGATTTCAACGCAGTTCATGGGCAGAAATTAAGTTTTATAAATAACACTCTAGTTTTCCAGATTTTTCCAAAATGTCGACGTTATCCTAGTGTTGGCCACATATTTCCTCAGTTTTCATAGCCAGGTAAAATAATCTTAGTAAGCGAACTACTGATTTCCTAGTGAAACTAGAGGGACTAATACAGTACTGAATTGAATCGCGGCCCATCTTTATTCCGAATTTATTCTAGGTCTATTACCGAATTTAATTTTGATTAAATCAAGGAGAATCAAGGGATTTGTACCATCTAAATATGTCAAATTTTCTACTTGCATCCCTCTAAAAACTGAGAACAAATAATTTTTTGAGGACGGATCAACTGCTCCAATGGTCTTACCTTCGGCGCATGTGCGTTAGAAAAAATCCTGATTAAATCAATTTTTTAAAAAAAGCATCATATATCATCAACTCATTTGCACTCTTAGATAAAGTGGAGAGAACATAAAATGGCTTTATTTTCATTTGTACCACCTTAAAAAGTAAATACTAGAGTTTCACGTTATTCCATATCCAGTTTTCATATATGTTTTGCGTTTACCAAATCAAAATATGAATATAAATTTTATTCAATAAGATTTTGATTATTCATGGCAATAGTGGTACCTAACAATTAAAGGTAAATACTCATTGGTTTCCTTGTGAATATATCTATATATAATAAGAAAATGGATAGATTCTAACTGATCTAATAGTATAAATTAAAAATTGAAAACAATCATATTATATCAGAAATAAATAAAAAAATAATTTCATAATTTTGTTAATCATATTTTAAATAGTCTTTTATTTTACGGAGCAGGCAGGAAACTATATTCCTTGTAAATAGCGTTGCCAGGCGTCCAGATAAAGCCAAACGTAAGTAGGCTAGAGATGGTACGAAATACCTGTCACAGGTATCTTGGAACAGGTATCGACTAGGAACAATTTGTAACAGGTACGGATCGTACTCGTACTCGATTACTAGCGTAGACGAGTATACATTTGAAAACGCGTGCGTACGACGTTAACGTAGTCGATCCGCTCCGGACCCGTCGGTAAGAACGGTGGGGCTCGGATAAGTTTGTGTCAGGGTACGCTGAAATATGGGAGATATCGGAATGGAATGGAATCGAACAGTTATACGGACATCTGGGGATTTCTTCATTTAGCTGACATTGATTTGAATTTTGAATATAAATTACTAGCTGTTATAAACTTTTTTATTAAAGGATCACAACCACATTCTGCAATCAGCAGGTCATAACAGAAATAATATTCTTCATAACAAATAAAAATATATTCTTAAAAAAATAGTTATTTAAAACAATAAAACTCTTCTTTGGAAATAAAAGGAACTGAATGATTGCGGGAATGCCTTTGAAGAATAATTTCATAATTACTTCATGAACTTACTATTCAATTCAAAAACAACATTTGTTGTAGTTTTTTCGCACTTAAACGAGTACGTTTTTCATGCAATAAATTTCCAGCTTTGGAAAATAGTCTTTCACATGGCACCGATGTTGCCAAAGCACAACATTTTTGCCTCACCAGCTTACTCAAATTAGGGTACATATAGCTACAGTCTTTCTACCACTGCATGGGATTCTTATTCCTTTCCAAGAGATCATCCTCCATATATCTTTGTAACTCCATTAGAGCCCTTGAAGTTGAATTTTTTTCATGCTACCATGACCACTCGCTATCTTGTCAAGTGAAGACCAAATAGAAAATTCAGCAATAACATTTTCTTCATTCGTTTTCGGTTTTTTTGAAACAGGTTCGTCGGATGAATTGATTTCATTATTTGATTCCGCGGAATCAATTTTATTTTTTTTTCCGTAGAATCTATTATTTCTACTAAAGCGCTAATAACATTTTTACGAACCCTTTCCACGGCATCTGCATTTTTAAAACCAAATGTTTTGAACCTTGGATCCAAAAATGTACAAATAGCCATTGTATTGCTGTATTCCATATTGCCCAATCGTTCTCGAAGTCCAGTTTCACATTTTTTCAAAACAGACTTCGATATCTCTGACAAGTCTGGAATACGTGACAATTCATTGCACACATCTAGTAAACCGTTGGTAATTACTATAACTAAAGAGGCCGACATATAGTTTTCTCCGCTTACAGAACGAGTAGCGCTTTCAAAAGGGCGCAGAATTTTGCATATATCTTTCATTATACCCCATTCTGCCATTGAGATTGTTGATAAATTTGCATCAAGTAGAGCAATTGTTGAACGCAGTGGAACTTCCAAATCTATAAATCTCTCGAACATATAAAATGTGGAGTTCCATCTGGTGACCACATCTTGAAGTATTTTTTTTTGGAACTTGAATTCCAGAATTTTTCTGGATTTCATTCAATTTAGCAGTAGCCTTGGAACTTCGTTTGAAATGACTCACTATAGTTCTAAGTTTATCCAAAATAGGGTTTATTGTGGGTAATTTGAGAGCATCTTGAACAACGAGATTCAAAGTGTGAGCATAACAACAAAAAAACTTTAACATTAAATGCATTATCCGATACAGCTAGTATAATTTTTTTTTCTAATCCCCAATGTCTCGTAACTTCGATAAGTTCTCTGGTTAAGTTTTCGATAGTATGACTCTCATAAAAAACTGCACACTTCAAAAGTGCCGAATGTATCTCAAACTCTTCATCTATAAAATGCACAGTTATAGCCATAAAACTGTCATTATTCAATGATGTCCAACAATCAGTAGTCAGACAAACAAAGGGATCTATTTTTTTTAGTATTTCATTCAAACTAATTTGACACTTTACATACAAATTCGGAATCATTGTTTTTGATATTAGTTGTCTGGTAGGTAATTCATAACTTGAATTCAAAGCTTTCACGAAAAGTCTGAAACCCTTATCTTCGACTAGTCTGTACGGCTGATAATCCAAATAAAACAATTTGACAAATTCATTATCAATCTTTCTTTTTACGGGTACGGTAAGTTTCCTCGGTATGTAATTGTCAATTTTATTATTTTGCCGTGTTTGTTCTATTTTTCTTCGTGTAATTGTTTCCATACAAGAAGAGGAAGTTGATTGTGCTGACACTGCTGACTCTATTGACACGCCATCGTCATCATGAAGAGACACCAGAGACTCGCCCTATAAAGTTTAAATGACTACTCATGCATTTACTATATTATTGAAATTCGGAATATTATTCGATACTGGTAGCAGCGTTCGTTTTGTAGAAGTTATTCCGGTATCTTCATGATCTGTATCCAGTACTTTATTTTCTGTCTCATCTGAATTGACATTGCTAATAGTGTTAGAAGATACAGGAATTTTTACGGTAGGATGTTTTCTTTGAAAATGCTTCCTCAAATTTGAAACAGATGATTTATACGAAAGTTTTTGTTTGCATAAATCACAAATTGCAATCTGTTTCTCGTTTTGAACTACCGAGAAAAAATTCCACACAACACTTCACTTCCTATTCTGGACATTCATTTCTTGAATGATAACAACAATTACCTACTGATATAACTTGATGATAGCTTCAACATTCAACGGCATCAAGACATAAATGCAAAACTAATGAGACTTCACCACCGTTGGACGTGAACCAAATCGGGAATCCACCTATAAACGATGATTATCGAAATACGCGCGGGAGTATTTCATATTTCATAATCTACAGATTCCTGGCAACTTCTCGTACGCATGGTACGGCGGCGCGCTGTTCCAACAAAGAGTATTTTTGTGGTTTCGAGTCCGAAAAGTACGATACTAAACGAGTCAGGCGGGAGCGAATCGTTCATGGAACAGGTATTCTTGGAACAGGTATCTGTCACAGGTATGACTTAGTAACTGGAACGGAACGTACCTGTTACTAGAAAATACTGGTTTTTAACATCTCTAAAGTAGGCTTCTTGATAGTGTGTCTAGCCAAAATAACGGTGTGTGGCTTGTCTGGCTTTTGTCAGGCTTTTCACATTTCGCAAACGAGCGTGACCGAGCGCAAGCGACGAGAGTCGACTGTCGGTCGCTCACGCAGGTCAAAGTGTCGTAGGTCCGTTGATTTCAAGAAGCTGGTAGGTCATAAAAAATGGGTAGCCTATTTTAAATCAATATTGTTTTGCAGAATTTATAACTATTCCCAACTTTTTAATAATGTCGGCATAATAATATTGTCGGCACCGTAAGGTACGTTTTTTCCCATACCAACTGTCCATATAGGAGTATTACATATATGAACGCAACACATTACGTGTAGACTCTGTTGCCAAAGAAACTGAGCTCTTACTCGTAAAGCAGGTTTCGGTTAACCAAAAATATGAATAATTATTTTTATTGTGAAACTCAAAGAGAAGCTATAATTTAACTTAAAGAGAAGAAGTTTTTGATTATTTTTTTTTCAGTTGAGAGTCGAATTTTTTTGTCGTACCAAATGTCCAACCAAATTGGCTGGTCTGTACGGCTTTTAGCTTTGCGACTTGGCAACTCTAGCTGAAAACCTTAAAAATGTGACAACTGTTAAATTTAAAACCATATAAATAATACCCATATACACATGTCTTTGAATCAAATATTACTTTTGGAATCAAAATAAAACTTTAGAAGTATTCAAAATACTCATACTTCACAATCTTCACATTTCAATACCAGCGTGATGTCACATTGTAGATTGCGCATGCCTAGGCATGTAATCTCTCTATTCGCAACCAATCATATTTTCCTTTCACATGTCAGCATCAATTAATACCATCTTGCCCCTTCTATATCTGTCTAAACATTCCTATGTATTATTATCTACATATAACAGCTTACAGTTTGTTTCCGCTCTTTTAACTCTTAACCTTTATAGGCTACACGTTTTAACTACGTAGTCTAACACAATATGGTTCAATTAAAAAATTTATTAGTAATATGGTGAATAGTGAAATTAAACAAGAGAAATCACAACGATAGTACATGATCAACCAGCACATTAGTATTTCTTATATAGTTTTTCTACACATGGATGAAATGTCCTAAATCCATCAACCACGTGTTTCAAAGATGGTGAAATTCAAGGTAAGAAACTAACTTATTAATATCTTTTTATACGTTAGAACATATTAATCTTTTCCCCGCTCTAGTTGAAGTTAGAATTTTCTGGTAAAACTGAAAACATTTTTGTCTTATTCACATTAGAATCATTCAAACACCCTATCTGATTGTATTTGATAAAATTCTTGTGCATTATACTTAGTGTGAATTTTTAATATAGTCATAAAATTTAAGGCAATCTACACAATTCATCAACCACGTGTTACAAAAACGTTTAAAACAAAATAACTAACTCATTTGTGAAATTTTGAAACGTAAAAACATTATGTCTACCTTTAAAGTACAGTCTGCTAATAATATTGAAAACATTTGAGCCTTATTTTCACTAATATAATTCAAGTATATACACAATCTGATTCTATTTGATAATTATTTGGCGTTATATTGTGATACATAATCTGGTTGCAGTGACGGATTTACAAATTTGCTGCCTGTACGTTATTCAACTTTTGTCGCCTCTACTGACCTCTGAAATTTAATTAATACCTCAGTTCACAATAATTTGAATTACATTTTTTAGCAGTAGAATATAAACTTGATAATTTAAGAACTAACTTTTAGTGTAAGATCCTACATTTTTTCACGGCAGAGAATTGTTAAGACATTATTTTAAGTGAAGAAAATTTCAATCACGTAATATTTTCCCCAATCACATAAGTCATACCTCCTCCTTTTTTTTAATGACTGTAGCTCAGCAGCCACTATTTTAGGATTCTATGTTGTGCCTAAAACCGTGTGTTTAATATTTCTCAGATCCTTCATCATTTGTATTATGTATTAAGGAAACAAGAAAAGTGTTTTCAATTTTTTTTATAGTTTAAGAACACCATTATTTTGTCGCCTTTATGTAAAATCTGGAACTGGATTTTCCACATGGTCCCAACAAAAGTAAGTGATTTTTCATAAGTTCATAACATGCGAATCAATTATCAGATGTAATGTTTCTGTTTGTTCCATAATATGGCTTATTCAATTCCAATACGTCATGTAGGTCATGATATTCCACTTATCCCTTTATTCTCCTCTTTACCAACATATTGTTTTAAAGGGGCACTGTCCTCGGAAGCTAAGAAGAGTCTCATCTACAGGAATGAAACCAACAGAAACCATTTGGAACAGTTGAAAATGAAAATATCTCGTAATTCGCGGAAAAGCTGCAAACTTATCGGATGATTTTCTTATTTTCCTTGTAATTTTACTGTCAAACCAAAGGTGCTCAATAGAAAATGAAAACGATTTCTCGTCATGATACTTCTGAATATTGGAGAACCAAATGTGAAGGAGAACATGTCTTCAGTATTCAACTCTGAATAAATCTGCAGTTTTATACAATAATCCAATTAGTGCTTTCATCACCAAAGCATTTTTATGGGCTAAGAAATAATGAGAAGAATTATATTTGTTTCTTAATCTATCAATTTTTTTATATGTATATTGTACAATTTTATTAATGATTGTTCCTTCGCTTATGAATTTTGAAAAAAATCTGATTTCTCGTGTTTTTCCTCTACATTCTGGAAAATGGAAAACAATATTTATTGAGGGAGTCCTAGAAAATTTTGAACCTAATTGTTTATCTGTTCAAATTGTTTCTTGGTCCTTTCCTAGCTCGAAACACCTTCTGGTTCTTTTGAGGTGGGTTGTGAATCATATTCACTATCACTTTCTACTGAAAAAAACCATCTTCATATTATCATTTATCAAAACGCAATCTTGTCTTCGGAATCCGACTTATCAGACAGAAAATTCTCATTGTCGAATTCCTCTTGCTGATTTCGCATTTCTTCTAAATCCTCTTCTGGAGTTGAGAAATATGGTTTTTGCTCCATGGTAGTGCAAATAAAACAATATCAAAACGTTTAAATATATTTTAAAGATTCAATTGGAAATAATTTAACTAATAATTCAAGAATTTCATATCTATACCCAATAGAAATTTGTTACATACTGAGTAAGGTGGGGTCGTTTGCAACCCGTCCAGAGAGTAAATGGGATTAAAGTAAAATAATTGTTACTAGGAGGTGACTTTTTGGTAAACACACTTCAATAAAACGAGAAATAAGTATGACTCATAGAGTAGTTATTAATGTTCAAAAAGTCATTATAATAATGATTATGCTGATTATTTCTAATATCATTTATTATATTGGATGTGATGTTTTTCTTATTTATACAATTTCTAACTCATAATAATATGCTTATCACTATCACTTAACTCACATGAATAATTTATTTAAATTCTTAGATTAATTTGCCAATTCATTCTGTTTACTACGAATATTTATTATAAACTGAACTAAACTGCGCTAA
This sequence comes from Diorhabda sublineata, assembly GCF_026230105.1. NCBI lineage: Eukaryota > Metazoa > Arthropoda > Insecta > Coleoptera > Chrysomelidae > Diorhabda > Diorhabda sublineata. Next base: position 8,135 of record NC_079486.1, read on the forward strand.
ATGAACCAATGATCCTCTTTATATATCTCTTCAGAATTGGAAAAGAAACTAAACAAATAAATAAATAGACCTGCCGAAAATTATCCAAAAGGATCAATGTAAATAAACCGCTTGCTATAAAAACGGAGATAAAACAACAAACATCAAACGGATTTGGCGTTAGTTAGCGTAAGTCAAAGTGCCAAATTTTAAAATTTATTTATTTATATATATATATATGATCAGAAATCTAAAAGCAAGTAGGTACATAATGAAAATTTATAATTTATTGAGATTAGTTTTACTAAAGATAATTGAACTAAAGGCAAAAAATCGATAAAAAAATAAAAGAAATTGAATTGATATTTGCAAGTTAATTAATTATAGTTATTTTATATATAAGGAATTATTTATTAAAAATGATATATTCTAAAGGATTGCATATGTACAAATCATAATTTGTATCATAGAATAATGTTATTAATTATAAATTAATATAAAACTTAGTGGAAGATTGATTTTTTTAAAAAAATATATGAAGCTGTTGCCAAAAGGACCCATAATAGTGAAAATTCATAAACTATTAATGAAATAAAAGTTTATTTAAAAACATAAATATAAGATCTGACAAGTGTTTGTCATTGTGACATTGTGAGGAGACAAGAGCAAAAGTCTAGTGAGTCATATGATATGGTTGCTAAGGAGATAAAAAAAAAGAGGATCATTATTTATTTAAAAAAAAGTAGTATCAGCAGAAAAGAGAATGGGGAGTGCAAAGTTATAAGAAATAGAAGTTAAATTTGATTCAAAATACAAAATAATTGCGAATTATTAAAGATGAATGGAAGATAAATATCTGTACTGAAGAAAATCTAACGAGTTGAAGATTTGTTACTAATCCAATGAGTGGAAGATTTGTTACTGACAATTCACAGAAGTAAATACAAGTTTTAGATCTGATATTGCAAGATATTATCATCTCAGGTCAGTTCCTTCACGTATTATTGGCCAATAATAATAATAATAGTAATAATATAAAATAATTTATAAAAAAAAGGAACATTACCTATACTTACGTTGACAGTGGATAAAATTCCTTATTTGTGAGGTTAAGATTCCTTTTCCGTAGAAATAATATGAATTGTGTAGTATAATTAAATTTTTGTTCAATGTATCATATGTAATCCTTCCACAAAAATAGAACTTCTTGATTATATCATATAAAATTGACATAATTTTTTTTTATATTTTCCTTATATTGTACATCTAAATAATAGAATATTCATCTGAGTCGATTTATAACAGAGAACTGTGTAGAATTAACAAATTAGAGGAACGGCTAACCTCAGGTTAGACTCATAGGCGTACTCAACTACATTTTATTAAACTTTATTTGAATTAAAAATAATACAATTAACTATTAACTTAAAACTTTTATTGTTTTGTTAAAAGGAAAAACATCCATAACTTATTTATTTATGCCAGAACTCAAAGAGAGAATGAGTTTCATGCCCGGCAAATAACGTGCTAGCGACAACAATAGAAAAATAAATACAATAATAGAGGTAGAAATAAATAATTTCAATATATATATATATATATATATATATATATATAATAATTTATATAATTATATAATATATAATAATTATATATATTTATATAATTATATATAATACAATTATTATTAAATTTAAATACGAAAATACAAGTTCCATTATTATTCCATAATTTCAATATTAACATATTAACTATATCTTTTACAATATTTCAATATTTAACATTTAACAATATTTCTTCTCCGATTCATTTATTTCTTTAAAAATTACGAGGATTGGGGCACATTTGGTCATGAGATCATATTTAACAATGTTGTATTATCGTTATATCTCTGTTGTAACGATATATAAGAAATATGTCGATTCTTAGCTGTAATTGTACTATTTAGAAAAACGGTCGTAAATTTCACATACTTCTTCTCTCGGAACTCGCTTTCCAGTTTTAATTTTCTGCTATCATATATCGATTCCAGGTATATGCGACTGTATACCAATGGTATACCTCTGTATATAATTGACTTAGTTGACCATTAAGATGGCCCAGACCTGTCACAGATAAAGAATTTTCTTTCTATTTCAAACTTATGACAAGTTCATAAATTCATTATTAAACGTATGTGGCCTTAACTATTTACATGTAGGCATTTCCGCTTACGAAAACTTTTCCTTAGGAGCTAGTTTATAAACGGTGTATCTTCGCAGATTGTGATCTGATTCAAAAACAACAGAATATTTAGAAGAGATAAGGGTTTAATGTAAGTCTAGTTTCCACCAACTGCTATAGCACTCCACAGGGACTTACAAATTTCGATAAACCCCACGTCGGATATGTTCAATTCAAATTTGAGTAAGAACTTCCAGAACACAACAGTGTTATTTATATTTCTTATGACAAAAGATTCCATAAGCTAAACGATGAAAAATGTTTGACGGGTCACCTTTCTTATCTCGGTGTTGACATCATTATATAACCTAAAAAAATTAACGCTTAGCTTCTTAATGAAAATTGACTACAATAAAAACCTATTGTTTGAAACTTGATAATTAAGATAAATGTTCCGATATTAAGGAACAAAGATTCTTTTAAAGTATTGCACACACTTTCACTGTTTAATTTATCTAACTGGAAATACTGGAAACAGGTAATAATCTTTTGTGTAATGAAAAAATCATTAATTCCATCCTTTTCCCCCGATATTTTGAAGCATATAGAAATTAAAATTGGGAAACCTGACAGCAATGTAATTTAAAAGATAAGAATGGACTATATCGGAATTCAACTGGTTTCAATTATTTAATATCTATTTAGAGGTAAACGAATTTTTTTATTCTTAAGATTTATGACTTACAGAAGTTATTCCGAGCTCTAATTGTAATTGATTTATTTTTCTCATGAAACATTATATTAGGATTAAAAATTGGCTTTAAAAAGACTTTTTTTGAATCATTCCAAGTGCCCAGATAGCTATATGGACATTGAAATATGTTACATGATACTACAGTTGACAAAATATATTTCTCTTTAAGAAGAATGAGTTTATTTCTTTGCCTAACGTTGTAGAGTTGCCACGACTTATGTGCTTAACGGTAATAAAAACAGTCGTAAGTGTGGTAGATAAAATCCTTTTCGTAGATTAAGTGTTCACAAGACAATCATCTTTGACTAACTCGTATCCTATTAACAATTAACAAACAAGAGCTGCATGAATGTTTACAACGAGAAAGCCAATTTATTTGGCATATTAGGCACCCGTGATATCTTGAAAGGAAGTAATATATATAAAGGTTTGAGCTATTCAGTAAATGAAGTTTGAATTTTGGGAACCTTTGGTGATATTCATAGTGAATACAGTGTTTACATTTCCAACACAAACACTCACAATTACATTGTTTGACGCGTGTTTCTAACCAAGTTTAGAGACTGAAGTGGAAATAAAATCTTTTAACTTGGTTTACTATTCAATACTAAATCTTCCCAGGAAAATAATTTCAATAGGGAAAACCTCCTTGGCGGGAATTTTCACAATTATTCCTCAATTACTAAACTATGGAGTTGTTTATAGAAGAAATAGGCCTTTTTCCCCATTTAAACTGTTCTCACATTTAATAATTTCAATGCTTTTGAATGCATCCAATAATTTTTGAAAATTTCACATTAATATTTACGTCATGATAATGACAGGCAGGTTGATCCATAATCCTCGATTTTTCTGTCCATTCATATTTTAAATGCGACATGCTATTTCATTTTATTGATATTAACGGATCTTTAGTCTGCCCAATATACTTCTAGTCACAATCACTACAACTAATTTCATATTAACCACTTTTTTCCAAATTTGGTATTTTATCCTTGGGATTAACCTACAATTGATTTAATGTATAGTTGAATTTATTAATCATTTTAGAGAACCCACTCTATTGAAAATTCCTTTCCATATTTGTAAAAACAAGAATGAAAGATTCCAGGGCAATATTGAGTAAATGTAGTAAATCGAGTAAAATTATTAATTAATGTATCCAATAATAAATTGTTGGATGCATTTGAAAGCTTAAGTTTAAATAGGAACAAAGAGTTTATTCGTTACAGCCCACTCACACATTCTTGCCAATTATATGTTTGTTAAATTTTGTTTTCTCAATATTTCTGCTGGAAAAGTTTACATATTAATACCGAATAAAAAAAAATAATCTGCTACCGGAATGCATCATGTTCATAACTTCCCTAGCTGAATAAAAAGTCATTATGATCATTCATATACCTGTTCACGCTTTCGTCGTTAAGCACTTTTTCTCCTGACCTAACAAATATGAAGAGGCTTGTCATCATCATATTTTTTTACATAATTTGTTGTAAAAGTTGATCGATTTTTCGTGAAGTTACATAATGACTATAATAATATTTTAAAGTATGCCGCACCAGATGAAATATTAAAACTTCAGACCATTATTAACATTTTACTTGTACGATTTATCATTATAGGAATTTCATCCATTTTTATCATATGATTTTGAGGCTGATAATGATATAATTATTTTTATCGAGAAAAACCGTAATTCTCTTGAGAAGATATTTGGAAAATGGTTTTATCTAAATTATGACTTTTTAGTGCATATGTGCCTCAAAGTTTCCGATAATTTTTGAACCAAATGTGTTTTATTACATAATTTAGCTCAGTCAAGTTAGTACATGAGGAGAAAAAGTGTGAACAAGAGATTTTTTTTGTCTTAACATGTAGTACTATATGCCCCGAGTATGCCCTTAATTTCCCCAAAGTTTCCCCGTTTCACATATTGGAAAATTTCGACCTTGAAGTTGGAAAACCTACATTTGACGCGTCACATCTCTGGAACCGTACGTACAAATTAGATATTTTAAAGCTCATTTCATTCATTAGATTATGTTCTTTGAAAAGTGTCAATGATATTTTTCTCTTGGACAGGGTTTTGGCGGAAAACTTGATTTTCCACCAAAAAACGTGATTTTCTAAACTTGAATTTTGATTCAACATTAAATATTTCGAAAACCAAATAAAAATAATAAAAACTACCCTGACTAAAACATTTAGCAAATTTATTAAGCATTCCAAAAATATATAGGTTTACAACATTTGACGTTCTGGAGGGGGTGTAGCGCTTGGTCAAAGCGGGGCCGAGCGCGACCTTGGTCCATAGACAGGTATAAAACTTGGTTCCTCAGTAGGTATTTTCATAAGATTCTTAATAATTTATTTATTTATTATTTATATATATACATTTTTTTTCTTTTAGAATGTATGTAAAATTCAGTTTATTAAAATGCTTATAAAATAATAGAAGAATGGTTTAAAAATGTTGCTTTATGTGCTTTTTGATAAAAAATAAAAATCTTTGATAAAAAATAAAAATTTAAAAATAATCAAATTCTCCATCGCTATCATCTGTACTATAATAGCTTCACTAGCAATTGTATTTTCACAAAGCTCTCCGAAGCATTCTCCACACATCATAGTGCACCTTAGACCGTTTCGTCGACAGGAACACAGAGATTCGCATCCTGAAACAGTAGCAGTAAAATTACTATCACAATACTAGTTTATGCTATGGTTTGCATCATTTGTATTGGCACAGACCTGTTTTGCAATTACAGAAAATGGTTTTGGGAAAGTTTGTCGGAATCAGTTGATTTATTCCAGTATTGGGGAGATACAATCCATTTTCTTCCGATTTATACCATCTCCAGCTTTCTGGATTAGGATATTTTCCAAGCCATTGATTTGCAAAAATGCTCTAAGGATATGCATCCTACAAGCCGATTCTGTTGGTGGAAGACTAGCTGTATCAAACGAAGAAGATGTTGTCATGCGAGCTATTTTTTTTTCCTGTATAACTCATATCTAAAATTATAAATAATTTCAGAATTCAAAATAAATAACACACTTATGGGCAAAAAAGAAAAGTATGAAATATTTTAATAACTTACCGCATATCGTTTAATTTAGTGGACTTTCCTTCATAGAGTGCCATTTTAATTTTCGCACCTTCCTTGGTAACGTCTTCTTCGTTTCCCTCTTCATATAAGTATTTTAATGAGTTTTCAAAAAAATTATGTTTTTCGAAAGTCTTATTTGCAGATTTTTTTCCAATTTTATAAAATACGGATGTTGTGTCGCATCCAGTGAGAGTATGGAATCCCAAAATACTGGAAGTAACGCGTGCTCCCAAATCATTAGCTAATTTACAAACATTGGTGTACCGGTTTGCCGATCCACTCTTCCCTTGTCTCAACATCCACAAATCAGTGTCATATCTGCTGACGTAATGTAAGGATATGACCATTACATCAGTGTCTTCAAATACTACTACAGGTTTTTGACCAGTGAGAGCAGTTTTTACTAGTAATAAGTCGGCGTCGCCGTCTACTTGCTTACATACAACACCGGTTCTTCTCTAGTAGATTTCCAAATGATAAATGAATTTTTCTTTATTTTTAGAATTCGGCTTGTCTAATAGGCACCTCATCACTCAAAATTATGTCACTTGCCACAGACCTGGCCATTCCTCTGCGTCGTTGCGTCATTAACTTGGTCGTAATATTTCCATAGCCATCAAATATCACAACAACTTTTTCGCCGTAGCGTTTCTTCAGGTATTGTAAGTACTGCTGAAATGTCACTATAGCTACACGGCGTTTTCCACACTAAACGATGGAGAAGTAAATCTCGGTCAATATAAATATGGTAATGTGTTAAACTGGATGGTAATATTGAGACAGAACATAAAATTTTATCAAAAACAGCCGTAATTTCGGATTTCGTAGTTTGTCTCAATTCGTGGATCCCAGAAAAAATCTATGGAGGAAACAAGGAAAGTTCGTAAGAAAAACAAGATTTTACATCGTTTTGGTCTGTAACGGTAACAATTAATCAGTTGAAAAGATGGACTGAGTTTTCGACGAGTACAGGCCCATGTTTCGCAACTGACTTTAGTACATTGACGGTCTGATTTTAAATCATCTTTGAGGTAATCTCAGAGAAATCTTTTAAAGCAACTGTGGTGGTATCTGGCTTCCGTGGCAATTAAATCACTAATGTTCGCAATCCTTGTGGAGACTTTCAGAGACCTTTCATCGTTGGGCACTAAGCAACATTTTTTGACACTCTCTTTAAATTCGATGGTAGAAACCAAGTTCCATGAACTGAAGGTTTTCTTTTTTTTTAATTGCAGCTCTCGAGGTTGAAGTACAACGTCAGCACAAAAAAGGCACTGGGTTTTAAAGTCAAAATCTTATGAGCACTTTCAAAATTACAACACTAGAAGGGCCAGGGGAATTGTCTAAAGATCGTTTTTTTGTTTCTGGAATACCACTTCTACGTGTGTAGTCTTTTTGGCATTGGGTATGCACTTGCATTTGTGGCTTGAAATCCTCACTTATCAGATGGTCTTCTTTTTCTTTATTCCATTTCACTAATCCTAGAAATCCTTTTTGCGTCAGAAAATGGGAAATATTCTTCAAAATGTTTTTTTTGCAAATAATACACGCATCCATGATGAACAGAGTGCAAGCACAAACTAAACTGAACTGAATTCATTTCTGTAGGTCTAACATTAGAAATAATTCTCCGACTCTCTAATATAATTATTTGGGCAGAATAGAAAGAGAAACGATTTATGTATTAGGAAGTTCTTCAGACTCATAACTTCCAATTCATTCGTGGAATTTTCTTAGATAAACATTATTTCTTTTCAAAGAGCAAAATCTAAGGACGGTTCCAGAGATATGTGTGTGTGTGTGTTTGAATTTTTCGGTCTCGTTATTTCAATAATTTTTACAAAAGATATTACAATGCTTGATCGATTATTTACTTAAAAAACGATTTTTGATATTATTACAGTTTTATAAATATTTTTACATTTTAATAGGACCATAATTTCAGATCCCGATATATAAGTCTATTTTTTAGATTAGTCATATTTTGATTAAGACTTAAATAGGTCGAAACGTCGAGGTCTGAAAAGTACGGAAATATGTGAAGCTAATTATAGGCTCCCCTATACGCCTTTGTTTTATGTCGATTCTCATGTGACACACTGTATATTGCAGCTTTTTTCTATTCATCATTTTTTCATAAAAAATTTCCAATTTTTAATTCTGGATCCATCATAAACCCTAATAAAATGCAGATACTTGAATGACTAGAGGTAGTACATTATTCCTTGTAAATTGATTCGTATTTACTAATATAGAGGGAATTGTTACGTTTATAGGTATATTTTTTTCAGGAAAATCAATGTGGTTGAAAGAAGAGGGAAATTGGGTAACTCAGAAATATCATTGAAGGAATCTGCCAATACCAATAATGAAATTTTTCGTAAAAAAGTCAAGATTTGATACTTTTGCTTTGTTGCCAAATCACTCAAAGGTGCGAATAGAATTTTATACCAAACATTTGAGCGTCGCTAAATTGAAGATTCCTACTGTTATATATCCTTAGGATTTTAGCGAGGAAGTCCATAGTTGAATCGGTCAATTTATCACAGCAGGATTGGTATATAATATGAGCAGATAAGAATAGCCCGGAATCAACTGTCTAGGGTAGATTGATGAAATAGAGAACCTGCCATTGCCAACTGTCATAAAATACCACTGTCAGTTGTTTGTATATACTTTATAAAAGTACATCAAATAAAATTAAGTTGAATTATTCAATGTTTTTATAAATACCTGTCTTCTTGATATCATATATTCATTATTTAATTATTATGAAGGCATCATTTTTATAGTCTATTTTAGAAAGGTATAGAGTAATAAAATGGGGAATTCCGTCCAGTTCAGCTCAATTTCGGTGTCTGCCATAGGTGTAGGTCTTGAAATATTGTGTAAGGATTACTTAGGTAATAGATTATACAGTTACGTTTTGCGTTTAGCAGGTACTGTTAAACCTTCTATTAGTGCCTCTGTCTAATTCCAACACTATTTCAGATTCAGCTTAACAACCATGCGCCGTAAGGGCAATGGTGCCTTACCCAAATTTTTTAGACCTTTATAGTAAGTACATTTGTTTAGTTTAACGTACCAGTATTTGCTGTTGGCAGTAAATAGTCCTCACAGTATTATAAGATTAGTAATAAAATGGCGACATTTACACCAACGAAAAGATGTTCCAATAATTCTCCACTATCAATAATTGATAAACCTATTATTTTAAATGAACATGATTGCATAAAATACGATTTCCGAAATTTACTGTACAAGAAACCGTCAACCGATGTTCTTGAATAACTGGATAGAAAGTCCACCGTTTTTAAATTATTGCGGGAGAGAAAGATAGCAGGGCAAGTGGCATCTCCCAAGAAAATACTTAAGAAGTATGAAGCAGTACAAAACAGAGCAGAAGAAAATCTTTTATCTTGATGAGATGTGGATTATTGAAGGTACAGTACTAAAAATGTAACGAGACAAAAATATAACCAGTGCTCGCCAAGCTTTCATGGAAGGTCTGTATAAAGGCGCCTTCAGGTAAAGGAAAAATACTAATAATCGTCCATATTGGAAGCGCAGAGGAATTTTTAAAAGAAGGTTTGCTAACGTTTCGGTAGTGCCATACGGGAGATTACCACGAGGACATGGATTCGGATGTTTTTGAAGACTATTTTGGTGAAATGATCTTCCGGCTGATTCAGTAGTAAAGTATAAATCAGCTAAGAAATGGCCAGACGCGTCATAACTGACAAAGTCCGCAATCATTTCCTTCTCTCTTAGGCCCATCCCATTTATGTGACAGTGGCGTTTTTACGATTGTTCGGTATTTTTAATATAGAAATGCAAGTGCTAAATAGACTGGCAACGCTGCACGACTGCCGCATGGTCTAATCAGAATTCGAAGGGAAATCATCGCGTAACAATACGCAGTATTAGTGGTGACGTCACAATTTGTAACTGTATCTAAACAAACATATAGTCCATTTAGATACAATAGCTGTGATTTTAGATCAGTTATTATTTCTTTATATTCGAAAAAAAAATAAATTATTTTAACTTGTATACATTCACTAGGACGTTTACTAAAGTATATATTCGACTCCGATCAAAACAGGTACGTTTTACCATATAATTTGAATAAAAAGATAAAACTAACCTGACCTCACTATTGTAATCTTGTTAAATATAATTGTTTTAGATAAAATGTACAGTTTGAACTTTTATTTTGCGAAATCAAGTCGTTGTGAATGAAATCAACCTTCCTAAATAATTTCACGGTATACTTAAGAAAATTATAAAATTTCTGAAAAATGTGATTTGTAATACATACTAAAATATCTTCATGAGTTTTCATGAATTTCTATTTATAAGTGGAATTATTCAGAAACAGTTAGTTTCGTTTACAAAAATAACAATTGTTCTAATTCTTTTCTCATGTTTTATATCTAATTTTAGCGTTTTTCATCAAAATAATAATGGTGCAGTGCTGGGCACCTTGCTGTAAGCATTACAATGTCAGAGAGCTTTGTAAGTTTTATAGATTTCCAAAGGATCCAAAAGTAAGAAGCAAATGGATAAAGCTAACAAGGTATATAATGATGAATTTTATAACTGTTTAAAATTTTATTTTTTCACAATATTTGTAGAAGAACAACAGAACCAGATCCCGGAGCTTTTTTGTGTAGTTGTCATTTTGTAGATGGAAAAAAAGAAAATGGGCCAACCATTTTTTTACACAATGAAGGAAAAATGTTTCACGACCAATATCCCCAGAAAAAGAAAAGACCACTTCAAGATGGGTTGGAGTAAGTAGATCACAGCAGTAGGCACAGTCTCAAATGTTGTAACAACATGAGTGCATGCCTTGCATGACATTTTATTCAAACAATTCATGTCTGAAATACCAGATAGAAGTAAAAATCAGTTGTGCTTACCAAACTGTTTTAGTAGTTTCACAAATTGTAGAATTATAATAGATTGTACGGAAGTTTATACTTGTATAAATCGCCAAAGTTTGTCTTCCCAGAAGTTGACGTACAGCTCATATAAGCATAGAAATACATGCAAAGGATTAGTAGGTGTTGCACCAAATGGTGTAGCTACATTTTTATCATGTTTATATCCACGTTCAACATCAGACAAAAAAATTGTCAAAGATTGTGGAATCTTAAATCAACTTAAACCTGGAGACTTGGTATTGGCAGATAAAGGATTCCCAATTAAAGATTTAATGCCTCCCTCCTTAACTTTCCCCCATTTCTTACAACTCCTCAATTCACTACAGAACAAGTTCATCAAACTGAATGCATTGCTCGAGCAAGGATTCATGTGGAGCGTGCTATAAGGAGAATGAAGGTGTTCAATATATTAAATTTAATTCCACATTCTTTGTTACCACATGCTGATGCTGTGTTTCAGGTAGTAGCGGCTTTAACAAACTTGCAGTATCCTTTAATTAAAGAAGTTGGACAACTTTATTATGAAGGGATTTAAAACATTGATCATATAGTTAGATTTTGTATAAATAGTTTTTAAGTCTTATGAACCTATTTAACTTGTAAAACATGTTTATCTTTGCATTGTATCAACTTGTCTGTAATATATACATTGTTATTTTAAATCTGTTGTTTTACTTACAAATAAAGTTATTATAGCTAGTTTTATTAGACAGTTCTTTTTACTGAACCTTAATTTTCCCCTTTTTATCAAATGTAAATCATTGGCTTACGATTACATAATTAAGACAGTTTATATGTGTTTTCATATTAATTGAGAAGAATATATATAGTCACACTTTTTTAAACAAAATGCCTTAAGGACAATTAAAATTTGAGAGCCATGGATAGAAACTCTGAAAAGTGACATAGTGTTTGAAGTTTTCACACTCTAAATAGCTTATTGTTAATCATTTAAATTCAAAACTTTCTCTCAATTTAATTCCCTTTGCAGGAAATGAATAAAAATTCAGAATTCTGTTAATATTTTATTACGATAAAATAAATGGTGTGAATTTTGAAATATAGAATATTTTTAAAATATTTAAATTTTTTGTCCATTGTTCACTCCTACCAATTCGTATAATGATACAGTCACTTGGTACCCATATTACTAAATAGCACATATCCTTTTCAGCAATATGTAACGCACCTTGTATTTGGTGATAATAGTGATGATTCTCGTTAATTATCAAGTTTTCTTCAAAGTAAACTATGTAGTTTTTGTCTTTTAACACTGGTCTCAATTTTCCAACATTTCTGTGTTTGAAGGGACACTTTACTTCAATTAAGCATCTTTCGCTAACAAACCCATCAGGACTAGCACCCAAAAATCCACAATAGTCCATGCAAATTCCGGCTGGATCCACTGATAATCCGGTAATTTTTTGAAATACAGCAATTGCTGTCACTTCAAGTTCTTTTCCCCACTTTATCGCTTGAATACCATCCTGCTCGTACCCTTCTAGTAGGCTTGAAAATAAAGATTTTGAGAATTTGTTCCTCCTGCAGGCTGACAGTATAGAGCCAAATTTACTACTAGTTATTCTGTAGTTTCTAGCAACTAGCCAATTTTCATTAATTGACTGTCCTAGTTATTTGTTCAACTTTATTTATAGTATCGATATCTACTGAGCATTTTGATTTTAAAAATGTCTCTTTGTCAGTAGCCTGTGTATACTCTAGTGAATATAAAATATATTCAATATTCTTTATTATGCTTGTCAATTGTGATTGCTCAGGCATAAACAGCCATGTAAATCCAACTGGATTAGAGTATCCTAATTCATTCCTAAAATCTGCCATTTCTTGGGTTGATGCTGGTCTCGAAAAAGCCTGAAAATTAGAAAATTTTGGTTTGTAGAGATCACTAATCCTAACAATTTTTTCTCCATCGCCAGTAGATTTGCGCTGATTCCACACACAGGTTTTGTCAGTAACACTGACGTTGTTGTGTGCATGAAAACATACAGCTGCCATGTGATGGCATACTGCTTGTCCCCTGGGGCAGGAGCAGGTGGCATCCAATATACCATCCTCGTAATCAATGGAAACTTGAAAAATAACATGATTATGCAAAATAATAACGATCTTTTTGATAGGACTTCAAAACTCACCTCAACATTATAAGTTCTATTCTTCATACTGGCTGTAACTTCACCTCGAAGTAAGGCGATCCAGCAGGATCGAAAATCATTTTTTTCACATTGCCACTGCTATAAGAGTTTTCACCTCTTTGTAGTTGGGCGATATTGTCCTTAAAAAAGGTTGCTATAGCAGATAATGTTAAAACATGCGTTGATGACACTAGAACAAATAATCAGTATTATTTAATTTGATATATTTCAATATTATTCCAATAGTATACATTAATCTAGTGAGCATAACCTAAAATATTGTTGAGATTTTATAAATTATAGAGTTGGCAACAATGCAGTTTGTCAATGATCCATTTTGAATATGCCTCTTTCTGTTACTCCTTTTAATTTTGTTAGTACATGTCATCAAAATTCATTATTTTCATTACTAAAGTGGAGTTTATCAATTCACTCCATCATAATCCTATTTTTTTCGTGTTTAAAACGCATCGGATTGATTCCTCAACATATATAGCTGTCATAAAAACCCCTGATCTCATTTTTTACATTGCTGACTTGCTGTATGTACTATTATGATAAAACTTTTTGTAAATTACAGACATCCAACCCAATTTTACTTTAATAATTTTTTAATTGTTGAACAAGATATTTTCTAAAACGACTCATTTCTTCAATAATTCACTTTATTTTCTTCAATTTTCCTGATTCTCTTTTTATTTTAACTTGTAATTGGACCATTTCGACGAAATTCCAAGTTGCATGATTTACTAAAATCAATGCAAAGGTGAAAACAAAGTAACGGCTTTTTGTGATGGTTACATTTCACTCACTATTACACTGTATATCGCCTGTTTCGATGTTCTCTAGTTTCTATGTGTTTTGTACAAAACAAAAGATATTACCGCTTATAATTTGATTTCAGATGGTGAGTTGATTGAATTAATAACTCACTAAAGGCATTGAAAAAGATATGAAATTTGATCCATTTGGTCGAAAGATACAACAGGAAGAGGTGATTCATAAGATATCAACTGTTTTTGGTATTTGTAATAACAGCAAATCATCAATGGATTATTTCTTGAAGGAAATACTAGCTATCATTACTTAGACTGGATTAGAACAATTTTCAAATTCAGTGGTAAATTCAATAATTACTCATTTTGTACTGGATACTGTGAACAATTTAAAGTTTTTGTACCTCTTAGATAAACCCCAAAAAATTGATATTGTGTGTTACACAACCCTAAAGTGATGAAAATTGATGTAATATTCCAGGTGGATATTCGCAATTGTTGTCGCTTCCAAAATCGTTTTTTCCTTAACTTTGCCGGGTCGTTATAAGTTTTATCAGTCCTATCCGAGGCTACTTTCTTCGTTCTCTGAGCAAATGGCTGTTTTACATGAGCTAGCCTTTCCTTACAGCCCTCCTGTTTTATCAGGGCTTGGGACCGGCAGCATGGTCGTTGAGCTACTAAATCCGCCCAACGGCCATACTGGCAGAGTTGAAAACACAAGACACAGAAATATGTCCACCGAAATTGTAAAAATGGAAAAATTGAGGTATCGAGCCATCATCAAGTACCTGTATTTAGAAGCGTTAAGAGGTGAGCAGATTAACGAGGTATATTTTCCATTGAAGATGAAGACCGATCGGGAAGGCGAGCCCTGTGTCAGTCCTCGAAAATATCGAAACAGTTTATGAGATGATTTTATCAGATCGTCGAATTGGGCTAAAACCCATTGTTACTATGGGTGAGACGGGTACATTTCTATGATCCAGAAACAAAGCAACAATGGATGGAATGGCGACACTATGGTTTTCCCAGACCAAAGAAGTTTCGTGTCCAAAAATGTGCTGGAAAAGTTCTTCCTCCAGTTTTTTGGGATTGCCATGGAGTAATCATGATTGATTTTTTAAATAAGGGTAGAACAATAACTGGAGATTACTATTCGACATTACTCACCACTCAACTGAAAAAAAGTTAAATAGGTCGTAAATTTTCTCCCAACGAGGAGGTAATAAAAGCTGTGGAGGTCTGATTGCGTAATAAAATATTTTGACATTGAAATTTTGTTTGGTTCTATAGTAGGATAAGAATTTTTCAATATATCCTCGTATCACCACAGAACTGCATAACGCAATAAATAACTAAAGGAATTTCTTGGTTGTCTAGGGTTCTTTTCTGCTTAAACCGGTTAGAAAGAAAACACTTTTATTACAGAATTTGTGCCTGGATGTAGGATGGAGTAGAGCAATAATCTCGATCCTACATTCGGCCATCCTGCTCAGAATCCGCCTCGGATTCGTCTCAACGTCATATATATATATATATATATATATATATATATATATATATATATATATATATCATTTTCTTTAACCTTAACAATTTCGTGAGGACCTAACAATTTTCTAAATTTAATCGACCGTTTTACTTTAACAGAATCATTTATTTACATTCTAAAAAGGTTATTACAAACCTTTTGATGAAGTAGAAATCTTAATTCTTTTTCTGTTCAAGGTAAAATGCCTTTAAATTGAAAGTTATGCTGCAGTTTTGTCATTTTTCAGTTTTTAGGAAAAAATAGATTAGATAGTTACGTATTTTTATCATATTCCTATGTCACAATCGTTGTGAAGAAGTGATTCATGAGTAAAAATGCTAATAAAATTTGAAAACTTAATTTTTTTGGCCAGTTTATATAATATCAACAAAATACTTTATCAAAATAAAAAACAAACAATATTATCACCTTTGCATAAAAAAAGTACCAACTCAATACTCAACGAAAATTATATCAATCAGTTGTTCTACAGTTTACAGACCAAGTACCTAATCAAAATAATCTTTCTGGCTTTCTGAATGACAAATTTATCAATAATTTCCGTAAAACCTATTTTTTCACAGATTTCGAATTTAATTTGAAGAGAGATTTTCTTTGAAGAGCCACTCTATTTCTCAGAATAATCATAGTTTGTTGAAAAATCCTATTTTTTCATTAGTTTTATGCAAATCATTATTTATTCATTCATTTTCATGCCTTTTCCTTAAATTTCAAAGAAAAATTCAATTATATTGTCTTAAAGCGTCATAAATATGAGTAATTCCATGATTAACACGTTGACCGCAGAGCCAAACATGTTTATGCCCCTTTCCGTCAATTTGATGAGTAATTCCATTTGGCACAAAAATTTCATAAATATGACTAAACTCATTATTCAACTGAAAACACGTTAACTGTCAAGCCGATAATTTTTCTTATGTCCAAGTCAATCAATTTTATTTATTTTTCAATAAATTCCAATAAAACAACTTGAAAATAGCAAATTTTTCGCGTAATTTCGATGCACAAATCAAAGAATTTCAACATTTTTTTCCGCCACAATTAGGATAGAATATTGTTTCATATCGTAAAAAGAATAGATAAAACAACAGTGAGTGAAGAAATACTTAAACTAAAAAAATTTGATTGTTGTAGTATATTTGTATTTTCTAAAATTAATATTCATCATAATAAAAGGTTGATAGTAAATTGACGAAATTTCGACTGGGAAAATGTGAAAACCAACCAGGAAAAATCGGAAGGAGACTAGTACTTGATTTTCAATTTTTACTGGACACAATATTTCAAGAAAAGTTGTAGATGTAACGGATAAAAGTATGGACAAATGTTGACTCGTTTTTGTTGAGAAGCTATGTGCACATCCATGTACTCTGCTTGGAGTTGAAGGTAAAGTTATTCCAAGTTTCTCAGACAGAACTGACACTGAATGAAAACTCTTCCGACAGAATAGAGTGCAGCATTGCAGTGCAGAAAGCACATTCATTACTTCCTCTACCTTCCGTTGAACTATCAAGAGCTTCTAGAAGAGCGAGGAGTGTGTTTTACACAGTGTCTTTGAACTATATTTACCTGGCTCACTTCAATCGGAGATATGGACAGTTGTTGTATACTGCAAGAGGTTAAATCTTGGAAATTCTGGTTTGGACTTTCTTTATGGAGTTCCTCGAGGTAATGGACAAGTGGAAAGGGTAAAGCGGACCGTTGTACCAGTCTTAATAAAACTCCGTTTGGAAGAGCCAGGAAAGTGGTACAAATACGTTGACAAAGTACAGACTGCCTCGATTTCGACCTATCAGCTAAGCATAAGTACCACACCTTTTGAAGTATATACATCTGATCCATAATTGAAGAGAAAATTTTTAGATCCTCACGAAATTATTAAGGTTAAAGAAATCGAACGACAACATGCGCTGAATATATAAATCCATGGGTCAGCTATGAAAGAGACGAATCCGAGGCGGATTCTGAGCAGGATGGCCGAATGTAGGATCCAGCTTATTGCTCTACTCCATCCTACGGCGAGACACAAATTCAGTAATAAAAGTGTTTTCTTTCTAGCCGGCGTTTTAAGCAGAAAAGGACCCTAGACATGTGGTGATACGAGGATATATTGAAAAATTCTTAGCCTACTATAGAACCAAACAAAATTTCAATGTCAAAATATTTTAATCCCTCACAGTTTTTATTACCTCCTTGTTGGGAAAAAATTTACGACCTATTAAACGTTTTTTCAGTTGAGTGGTCAGTAATGTCGAATATTAATCTCCAGTTATTGTTCTACCCTTTTTAAAATCATGATTACTCCATGGCAATCACAAAAAACTGGAGCAAGAACTTTTACAGCACATTTTTTGACACGAAACTTCTTAGATCTGGGAAAATCAGAGTGTCACCATTCCATCTATTGTTGATTTGTTTCTGGATCGTAGAAATATACCCGTCTCATGCATAGTAACAATGGGTTTTTGCCCAATTCGACGGTCTGATAAAATCATGTCATAAACTGTATCGATATTTTCGAGGACTGACACAGGGCTGGCCTTCTCGATCGGTCATCAACTTCATGGAAAATTTACTTCATAAACCTGCTCACCTCTTAACGCATAAAAAATAATCTATTTATGATTTGCAGTTATTACAAATACCAAAAACAGTTGATATCTTATGAATGTTGTATCTTTCGACCAAATGGATCAAATTGCATATTTTTTTCAATGCCTTTAGTGAGTTACTAATTCAATCAACTAACCATCTGAAATAAAATTATAAGCGGCAATATCTTTTGTTTTGTACAAAACACATAGAAACTACAGATTATCGAAATAGGCTTCATACAGTGTAATAGTGGTATTTTTGCTGGTATTTTTGGTCCACAGATTAGACTTTTAATGAAAGACAACGATTTCATTCATTCAATGAATGATTTAGAAGCAGAAGCTTGGAAATCTTCTGTTGCTGTTGAAAAAAATATTTTAGGAAATCAGAAGGCCGAAAATTACAAAGAATTAGTTCATAAGCTCTTAATTGGTTTTAAAAATCTTGGATGTAATATGAGCATTAAAATACAGTATCTGAACAATCATTTAGACAAGTTTCCTGAAAATCTTGGAGAGTATAGCTAAGAAAAAAGAGAACGTTACCATCAAGATTTAAAGTTGATGGAAGATAGATACCAAGGTCGCTGGGATGAGCATATGATGGCAAATTACTGTTGGAGTATTACACGGGAATGTACTGAAGACATCCACCGGAAAATATCTAAAAAGAGGTGCTTCCAACCTGTAAAATATTGAGTAATATAATGTATTTAAATGTTTTGAATTAAATGTTCTTTTTTTTTTAATAAACTTATTAAGTATTTTTTGATTTATTTACCCTTGCGAAATCTCGAAAACCACACGTAGCATTAAAAAAGTAAGTATCAATTTAGTAGCAGCCGGGTACTCTCAAAGCTCTGGGCAGGTTCTGAATATTTTTTTAGACATTTCAGTGGGAGAGTTTAAAAGATTACAATAATAAGATGTTATTTACTTTGCACTATTACCGTAAATAGCACAAATTTATATGCACGCGTCTAATGCATCTTTGTTTTTTTGAAAAAAAAACATAACATTGAATTTTCTCCAGAATCATGTGAAAGCTATGAAATGATTAAGTGAATTGTTCATGTTTCAGTAAATTGTGTATAATATTAAAAAGGAGAAGATCAAGATGTGATTTGCTGTAGTATTAGAAATCGAATATGACTCTCAAAGAAGTACTTAACTTTGTTAAATTTTCACATTCTGCAGTATTTTCAGATTATTTAGCTAAGAACTGTGCTTTCAAATTGACTAAACAATTTGTACACCTAATCTTTTCTTTGTAATTTTCTCAGCTACGATTTAATCCTATATTGGTATTCAAATTTCATAGATCCAATAATTGAGTCGCAATTCAGTTGTTCCATTCAATTTTATTATGAAAAGTTTAACGAAGTTTCATTAAAAAAGGACATTAATTATGAAGTAAATGAAAATTTCGCCTAGAGCGACTGTTTTAAGGTTTTTTTGAAAAATTTTATTTGTCCAACGTGCCTGTTAACAAGATACAAAAGAATGCCTCTCTCGTCACAAAATATTATGTAACCAGTGAGCACATTTTTTGTTATTGAAATAAAGTGGAAGCATGAAAAATTTGAGGGAAATGAGCTGAAATATCCTATATTTACCTATTCTATATGTACAAATTCTTTTATTTGTACATTAGTTTTCTTTGAAATTCATAAATTTTACAAAGAGGTACTAGAAATAAGCAACAATTTTTGTTGTCAATGTGATATCACGATGTGTTAAAAGTCGTTTCATTTAAGCGAGTTCTTGGCTTCTAAACATTGTTGGTCCACTACTGGGTTACTCACTAGATTTCCGAAAATCTAGAGATGTGCTGTGAGAAAAACGTTCTGAAATCATTCCTAACATTGCGAGGGCTATGAAAGAACAGATGAAAACCATTAAAAAAAACTTTCATTACCTCATTACCGTACGCTATGTTTTACACTATATGTGAAAAAGCTATCTGCAAGATGGGTATCTTGCTTGAAAATGATGCCGATTGAAAGCACACTTGCAATGAAAAACCAAACGAAATTTCAATTTGATACCAGTTGACAAAATGCACTTTGGCAGAGAGAACGATAACAATAATAAAAAATTACCGCGTTTGTTCAAGAAAACCGTTCCCATCTTAACTATGCACCTGTCGATTCTTGTTACAAGTATTCTATGAATTTTTTGAAACCTGGTGAATTACTTGAACAGCCAAATGGCCGACGACATCCACAGCTGTACCCGCCTTTGCGCAATTCCGCATAGAGAACACACTCTAAAATTTCTTTGGTCCGTCGAGCCATTTTGTATTGTTTTTTTGTTTAATTCATAAATCTAACACCATGCGCTATAGATAACGGACACAGAAAAAGCGAACGCCCCATCAAAATCTTTCAACACAAAAAATATACCAATTCCAGGCCAACAAAAGAAAAACGCTTCTGCTTCAGGACCATTTATGAAACAAACCATATTCCACACAAAGATTCTCCTATCACCCCCACAAACAAATCAGAACGAACTACTTTTTTTAGTTAAATGTTAAAGCGGATATTGATTTGTTTGTAATTATGTCAAAACTTCATCTTTTAATCTGGCGAACATAAAAAAAGAATCAAAGACCAAGGCGAAAAGAAGTTATTGGAAGCCATATGGATTTTTTGAGTTTGAAGAGTTGGAGCATCAGATACATTTAAACTGTTCGTAATAAATGTGTTTCTTAACGTTCTATGGTTTTTGGAACAATTTATAAATTGAAGTATTTTTCGAACAATATTCGACTCAAATCTATCAACATTATTGTATGTTCAGATTTCTCATTATTTTAATTTTTTTGCCAAATTACGTTGAAAAAACCAATTAAAAAGGATAGAGAAAATGGAAGTGATGTTTCTTTAACATGTACCAACAAATCTTCGATACGAAGTTTCGTGCCTTCACGAGGCAAACATATAGGTTTTTAATGAGGATATGCTTATTTATTATAATTATTAGTCAACTTAAGTCAAAAACAAGTTGAAAGTAATGTGAAGAAGAGCATTGATGAGGAAAATGCTGCTGAAAACAAAAAACAAGAAACAGAAAAGTCAAAAGTGTAAAATGAAGACAACAAGGAACAAGAAATAAGGGAATCATAAAGATAAAAGTCGGGATTGCTTAGGCCGTGACTTAATGAAAGTTACAACCTTCACTTCATAGCACGAGCACCATCAGTCGTTCGTCCAATCCTTTTAATCCGTTTTATTTCGTTATCTGTAATTAAATCATCGAGATATTTAAAAGTCTTTTCTCCTGTTGGTTTTGACGATAAAGACTTGCAACAAAGCAGTTCTTCTTTAATGCTACCGAGTGTTCTGTTCCTTTTCTAGCTATCAATAAGGATAGGCGATATGATGCAATTGTAGCTTGTCTATTTTTCTTGCCAGAAATTGATGTTTTCATTATTGAGTTTGACTTTAAGAATTCTTTTTCTTTGTACTGAAAGAAATACATATGTTTTTTTGGTGAAAAGTCTTCACAGTTTTGAAGGTTTCATACGCTCATCAGCAAATACTTCGAAACATAAAACACACTGTGCCAATAACCATCTAGATCTAGACTATCTAAAACATTCAAATACGTTTGAAATGTAAACGAAAATGATTTCTTTCTGAACTTGATTGAATTAGTAACTCACTAAAGGTATTTAACAAAATATGTAATTTGATCCATTTGGTCGAAAGATAGAAAAAACTACAGGAAGAGGTGATTTATAAGATATTAACTGTTTTTGGTATTTGTAATAACTGCAAATTATCAAAGGATTATTTCTTAAAGGAAAGACTATCATTACTCTGACTGAATTAGAACAACTTTCAAATTCAGTGGTAAGTTCAATAATTACTCATCTTGTACTGGATACTGTGAACAATTTGAAATTAATATTATTATAATTATTTTCTAGTTTATGCTCTTTGAAAAATAGCAAATGAATGCTCTAAAATTTTTTCGATAATAATATAATGGGATAATGGGCTTTTATTACTTGCCATTTTTTACATTATTAAGAGAAGTTAATTTGAAATTAGAATTTTCTCTACATAGAAAAATTGTTTTGACTTTGTATAATAGTGTTTCTATTAATGATCTTCACACAATGTTTTTGTAATCCATTTACTTAACACAATTTATCTGTCTTGATTAAACTTTTAATGAATATGTAACTAACTCCTAATTTTAATGTACGGACAAAAATAATTATTGAAAAATGTGAAGTTATTTCGGTTTTCTAGAAAATCCGAGTGTGTCTGATTTTCTATAGAAATTTTAAAACTTTTCAGGTCGGTCTGGTGAAAACATCCAAAGCGACTAACATGGACTTTTAAATATAGTTACAGAATTTTTGATGCCATTGAATTTAAAGAATATTTGTCAGGTTTTGATTTACAAACGCAATTGAAAATTTTTAAAGATTTATACATCATAGAAATGCGTAACTCAATAAATAACTTAATATTAATGATGATGCAAGAGCCAGGAAATGTAGAAAAAGTGAGAAAATTCGTTGATTTAAGTCCAAATTCAGAATCAAATAACAATACTGAAGTGAATGTAGTGGAAAAGTCAGTCCTTCATCAAGTGGATTTGAGGATAACTTGGCGAATGAAGAGGTAAGATGAAAATACCAATTTTAAATATAGTAATTTCTAAATTTTTCTGTAGGAAAATGTTGCATCTGGTGTTCTAAAATCATTTAGATTGTGTAAATCATACTCATCAACATGCATATTTATTGCATATTCCGTATTTTATAACAATGTCTGAAAGAGCCGCTTCACTAAATTTCCCTAAATTGAATTATTACACAAATTTGAAACTTTCAGTGCTTCCAAGAGTGAGACTAACTCTTGTAACCATCATGAAGAATGTTCTAATAATATCACTGGTATCGAGGTTCCATTGAAAAAACAGGAAACTAACATGAATACTGATGAATTACTCGAAGCAAGGTACCTATTGAGTACTTCATTCTGCAAGGACTTTGTGGTAGCAAATTTAGTAAAAAAATGCCTTGGATTCATTCAAGAAAGAGGGGACAGATTTTTCAAATTTGAATTCTTCAAAAACATTTTTTAACCATCCCATCACCCAAGAGCTTTTTATATTTCCCGTTCCCTATCATATGGTTCAGATAGTTAGTAATGTTATTGAGTAGAGATATTTAGAGGAGTTAGTAAGATAGTGAAGGACCTAGAGCATATGATTTGTTGGGGTTTATTTAACAGATACCAAATTTTAAATTGTCCACAAAATCCAGTACAAGATTAGTACTTATTGAACCTACAATTGCATTTGAAAGTTATTCTAATTCACTCACAGTAATGATAAACTTTCCTTCAAGAAATAATCCATTGATGATTTGCAGTTATTACAAATACCAAAAACAGTTGATATCTTATGAATCACCTTTTCCTGTTGTTGAAAATATTTTATTGTTTTGTACAAAACACATAGAGACTAACAGGGAACATCGAAACAGGCGTCAGACAGTGTAATAGTGAGTGTGGTAGTAGTACTAGTACAAGTCTTGGATTTCTCAATGTGAATATTCTTCTTATCTTCATAGCATCTTTTGAGCACTTTTACTTTTGTGATATGCTCGTTCAACAAATTATCAGCAGCTGTTTGTATGCTCATTCATATTTCAAATGATAAGCATTCTCATCTCTTATTCGAACTTATTCTTAAAGTCACACTCAGTAATGAAAACATCAATTTCTGGTGAGCAAAATAGACAAGCTACAATTGCATCATATCGACTATCCTTATTGTTAGCTAAAAATGGAACAGCTCACTCTGTAGGGTAGAATTATATTTTATATCAGTCCAAATAATATCTAAAGTTTTCTTCACTGAAAAGGAATTGAAAAATTTGGTCAAATTCACAGTTACAGTTTTAAAACAAACTTTTCACTTCAACTTGATGAAAGTACTGAAATTGCCTGCCAGGGTAATCTATTAGCCTTTCTTAGATTTGGACTGACGAATGATGGTGCGCGTGCTATCAAGTGAAGGTTGTAAATTTCATAACTCACGGCCTAAGCGATACCAACTTTCGCCATTATGTGAGATGAAATGGGAAGTGAGCACAAAGCATTCCTGCTTCATTGTGAAGTATGGTGGCTTTCAAGAGGTGAAGTGCTGTCAAGATTGTTTAAGCTTCTTGATGAGTTAAGATTGTTTTTGTTGGAAAATCATAATAGGTCAGAATGTTTTCTTTTTGATTTCCTTATTTCCTGTTCCTTGTTATCTTCAACATTATTTCACACTTCTCACTTTATTGTTCCTTGTTCTTTGTTTTCAACATCATTCTCCTCATCGTGGCTTTTCTTTACATTACTTTCATCTTGTTTTTGACATCTGCTTTCTTCATTATTTTTTAATACCCGAGTTATTATTTTTATATTATTTCAATTTATTTCGATTTTATTCCAGAGCCGATATCCATTCGAGTATCCTATTATCTGAAGTTTTTTATTTCTCTTGTAAAATTCTTTTTTAAATTTTTGGCATAAGCAATACACTTGGGCTACTTAGTTTCGGTGGTTTATCCTCAATAGACTTTTCCATTAAGTTATATTTCCTGGAGTTTAATCAAGAATACTACCTCATTTTGCATTTATTCTTTTTTCCCTTTACTCATATATTCTTCCCCATTTTCTGATCTTAATTAATGAATTTTTGTATCAAATTTGGTTATTACTATACAATACTACTCGGTATTCGGGTTTTAACCACGTCCATAAGTCTATATGCTTTTAAAGTTATTCCACTTATTTTACAGTTTCCAGAAAAGACTTTTTTGTTCTAATGAATTTTCGTTTTTATTTTTGTAATACGAATCATTTATTTATACAGTGTAAGTATAGGACCCATAACTTGTTGTTTTTAGTATCATTAGAATAAAAATATCCTTTTTATTGTTATAACTTAATATGATAACAGATATGCAATAACCTAAACTGGGATGTTGCAAAAAATATTCTAGACAACGTTGTAAAATATTATTTTGATCATATTACATTGTCTAACATATGCTGTAATACTAGTATTACTCAAATGTGGAAGACTCCTCTATGGACAGTTGGTATTACATATAAGTTGCATACATATTTTCATTTTATTTGTTTTAAATAGTTAAATCATCGTAACTATAGCGGTTTTATTTCGTGATGTACATTGGGAAAAATCGTTTTTTTTTCTTATTTTTTATTCCCGATACGTAAAGATATCATCAATAGATGATTTCGATTTAATTAATGAGATAAACATTTGAAAGTCTTTGAATTTCAAAAGTCAACAGTTGTCAAAAATATTTTAAGTGAATGAAAGTAAGACGGTTAATAGGTGTTTTTTGCATATTAAAATTATAGAAGTTTTTAAATGCCGACGTCTTTGAGTAAAGAAACCAATTTGTATTACAAAAATTTGGTAGTGACAAAGTTCAATAACTGGTTGAAATTGGTTAAGGAGGAGAAACAACAAACCTATCAAGACCGAAACCCAACGGTATTGCTCCGAAGGAGGAAATAGATAGTAAAGGTAAGAAGTTTATAGTGACTCCTGTAGATAAGCTCGATTCGTCACCACCAATGGACTATAGCGACGCCAATTCCAAGGAAGTTCTAAACAGAAAAGATGCGAAGGAGGAGGAACATATGAACTTTTGGAACGAGAGCTTCTACGAGAAAATGATATCACTTCAAGAATTCAAAAACGTCGGTCTCTACGTGTATTGCGACTCTTGCGACAAGTATAGATACCTGCCCGATGTGAAAGAACCCCTGGATCTATCTGAAAATTGGTATTGTTGGATGAATCCAGATGGAAATATAATGGTATCCATGGTAGCCAGTTATGGTGGAAGATGGTCCAGATATCAAGAATCGAGATATTTTTGGTAATTTTTATATTCCTAAAACGACACAAGGTATTCGATCTATGAAGTTAGTCGCACTGTGTATTTACGGATAACGATTATTTTCAGACGCACTACCACATGACATTTTTCGATTCCGACGCGATGACTAGATCTTGGGTCAAAGCCGAAAATTTTAAATCTTTCTTGAAAAATATCGACGATAACCTTGTGCTGAACGATAAATTCAATAAACTCAAACTCAGGATGGACGTAAATGTCAAACAGGCTAAAGAAGCCGTCGAAATGAAGCTGCTCGACAGACTAAAAATGGACAGCTTCATATATAGATATGCGAAATTTTCGAGAAAGACGAAGCGACAGAGATACGAGAGTGAGAATGGCGGCGGTAAACAGAAGAAACGCGCAAAGTTGGGAGAATCTTCGGCGGAAAACTACGAAGAACAAGGAGAAGAAGAGCAAGAGTAGAGTAGGATGAAGAAAAGAAGGAGGACAAAATATAAGGAGAATAGCAGAAAGATACTTTTCAGTGATGGTATCGTGATTTCAAGGAAAAATTTTGGTCGTAATTGAAATTTTCGTTCTAATTTACATATTACAGGGGAAAAATCTATATTTAGTAGAATAGTCTGGAATACAGTTCTCACCTCATCAACATTACTACATTACTGGGGCGAGGCATGTAGGCCACAGCTTGGGTTTTGTCGGGGGATTTCAGTATTTTATTATGCTCAACGATATGCCGAAGAAATGGAACCCGAGTTAGGAACAAGCACATTTGTTCTTGTTCCGGTGAAAATTCCAGGCAAATTATCAAGTTCTGTTTACACTTGTCAACTGTGACACATTAACAAATCATGTCATCCATTTCAGAAGGAGCTGTTCTTATAACGATACTCAATCGGTTCATCCTATACATGCCTCTATGGTAGGTAATAGTTTGAATGACACTGTTCCGCTGGTCTACTTTCGAAAGCAAATATGCTTAATATGGATCCAGCTTCAATAAGTATGTGAGACACTCCCATCAGGCTTCGGAATAACCACCACAGGGGAGCCCAAGTCGATAGTGACAACAATTTCAAGCTGCTTATACAATAAAGAAGTGAAATATGCACAGAACTTCTTTGAAATAAACAAATTTAGTTCTGTCTAGAGGTTGAGCAAATATATCAACATTATTATCTTTGGATATTACATAATCTATATATGTATAACTTAGTAAATACAGGGTGTTTCTATATTCGACCGACAATGTTGTACCACAGAGATCTCAATAAATGATTCAGTTTGATATAGGAATACGAACCATTACGGGGCCTATTAGTTGAGATATGGGGTGTTCAACATTTTATATCAAAAATTTGCCATGAATGAAGAACGCCTTTAAATTTTCTCCTCAAATTTGGTGACCAATATGCTCCTTAATAAAGTAATATTTTGACAAAGCAATCTTTGGAAAAATTTAACCATTGGCGCGCTGTCTGAGTTAGTTGTCACTTTTATGCCCTTATTTTTAGTTGAAAAACTAATAACCTTTTATGTAGCTACAATGATCTTTTTTTATTCTTTTTTCTTAATTTCAAAACTTTCCCATTTTCTAAACAAATCTCGTGTTCATTGGCCAACATAAACATCATCTAAATAGTTTTAGTTTGAAAATAACAAGGTATAAGACATCAATCAATCCAAAATATAAGTCAAATTCACTTTATTTACAATCCAAATTACAAATATAATGATACGAATATACACTATCTATGGAAATTTAAATACCCGGATCTGATCAACAGTTATTGAACAAAGTCATAGAACATTTTAATCCCGGAGCTTTTGGCGAACATTATCTAATGAAAGTGTATTTCAAACTAGAATTTCCATACATCATCCCATTGTTTTATCCTCATTTCACAAAATCTGGTTGCAATTGTGAAGAATCAGCGCTCATGCCCAATTTGGGGGAGTATCAATTGAATTACTGATATTATTGGTTGTTACACTAATAGATGGAGTTGAAAATCCAATTGGTCGCTTTGGATGTTTTCATCAGACCGACCTGAAAAATTTTAAAATTCCTATACAAAATCTGTCACACTGGGATTTTCTAGAAATATTTTCAGTAGTTCTAGAATCATTAATTCTATTTACTATTTATTCTGTTACTTTTCTATTTTTTTCTGTATCCTTATATTTTAAAATTTCAGTAACTGTTTTAATGATGTCCTCAAAAGTATATTCTTCCTCTTCTAAACCTATCCAAAACTCAATATCTCCATTTTCTGATTCTGCTTGATTGAGATTGGATTTTTCTATCAGATCACCAGATGCAACATTTTACTACAGGAAAATTTAGAAATTACTATATTTAAAATTGATGTAGGACTGGCTTATCCACTTCTTTCACAAAGTGATTTGTGATTCCTCTTCTTCTAATAGACTTAGACGTGCTTAAATTGATCATTAGAGCTGTACGCAATCGAAGAACATTGTAAAATAATGTGTTACGACAAACCTGCAAATTTAAAGAAGACTATTTACACTGTTCATATTCCGAGCTGATCTACTTGAAGTTGCTGGAGCCGGAAATAAGTAAAATTTCCAGTTTAAACCTGGAGGAAGCCTGAGGAGAGGAGTATTATTTCTTTTATTATTTGAAGTCCACGGCTGCAAATTTTTTTTAAATAGACATTCTATCAATACTTATATAAAAAAGATCAGAATACATTTGTACAAACTATAATTATCGAAATTCAATTAGTTTACCTGAATTACAAAATATTTTCTGTAGCTAAGGTAAATAATAAGTTTATATTGTATTGACTGTATCTGGTTTTTTCTTTGCTGTAAAAACGAGATATTTTTTTATATAGCATATTTGTCTTCTGAGTAGAAAGTTGCAGGATTAATTGTAACGAAAAAAAAGAAAAATCTGTTTGTACATACGTTTAATAGTACAAATATTAGTTCACACATTTGATTAGACACATGCCTATTTTTACAAATACGCGGAACTTTTGATTGAATTTCTACTTTAAGTTCTAAACGAAAGACAAAGAGTTGTTTTCTGGGATTCATAATAAGTAACGGAAAAATCCAACAAGAAATTTCTAGAGCCGAAGAACCAGAAACATTCCAATTATATTTAGGCACAACCGGATACTTCAGAAAGTTTATTGCTGGTGTTTGTGCTCAATACTAATTTCAGTAAATTTATTGAGGAAACTATTGAAGATAAAGAGTTGTCGAAAGATATTTTAATTGAGTAGAAAACCTGTTAAGCAGTATAGAGGGTACATTATTACAGAAACTTACAGACATTCAGGAACGTATTGAAATATTAACCGAAGAAAATAATTTAGCTTTGAAATATAAAGAGCAACCTGATTTTGAAAACTGGTATTATAGTGCATAGTGCAACTATTGTACATCAACGCCAAAGGCAGTCATATTGTAACATGACGTCAGAATACTAGTCTGAAACGGACCCTAAGACGCATGAGTGAGGCTCTGGCCCACAGATTATCCGTTTCAGACTTGGATACCCAATGTTAATTTTTTAAACAGTTTTTAGCGCCCCCAAGTTACAATAAGAATGAACTAAACGAAAAAAAAGCTGGCTTATGTGAGTGTGTTTTTTCTTATTTTTTTATTTAGTAGGAATATTGGGAATTAAAAAATTGTATAATTTTCAGGTAAGTGAAAAATTATTTATTCGAAGATTTCAGAATTTCAGAAAACAATTATGCTTTTTTCAGAGTATTGCCGAAATGTTAGTTTTATATCCACATAAATAATTTTTCACTTTACTGAAAAATCCACAATGTTTATGTAATTCACATATCCAAAAGAAACGAATAATGTTCTATGTAATATTTATTTGAAAAGAAATTAAAATTACAAAATAATATTCACAAAATGTGTTATGCAGAGCAGCCACATGCTAGCATCGATATTGATTGGTTGCATCATCGATTAGACAGATCAATTCATTAGTCAGCTGATTGTCTTTGCAAAAAATTCAAATTAGCGCTAGCAGCGCCAACTACCTTGTCTAAGAAGTAAACAAAACTCTGTTTCAGATCTCTCATTTGAGTGTCACATCTTGCTTTGGCTTCTCTGACTCGCATCTCTCAACGCTTCATTGTTGCGAAAAACTCGCGGAGCCGATATTTTCGAAAACTTTAAAGAAGTATGTAATAAATTACAATTGATTGTCAGTAATTTAGTCAGTGTCTGCACCGATGGCGCACCTTCCATGAGAGGCAAAAAATAAGGATTCGTTGCTTTGTTAAAAAAGGAAAACTTGAAAAAATTGATATAATTTCACTGCATTTTGCATCAGCAAAATCTTTCTACCATTTTGCAAGACACTCTGGATAGAACCATTGCCATTGTCAACTATATTCATAGATAAAGGATAGTGTACTATATTCGCGTAAATGCAATGCGTCGTCGTGAATTTCGGCAGATGATCTCTTTAGATGAGGAAACGTATAGTATTGACCTACCATACTACTACAAGGTTCGCTGGCTATCAACAGGTCAGGTTTTGATAAAAGTTTTGTCTTTACGACGACAAACTTTTATCAAGAACAAGGAAAACATTGTGATCTATCAGATGAAGTATTTCTCAGAAACCTTGCCTGCCAGGTGAATCGAGGTATATTTATGAAATGTGGCAAAAGATCCAAAGGTTTAGAAAAAATTTTTCTTTTTTTAAAATATTGCTTTGTCGATCGGAAATATCTGCACAACACTTCCCGGAGCTAGCTAAAATGTTAACTGAGCAGAACTGTGAAAATAAAATATTCGGTCAATATGTAGGTGTCTTGGATTTTTTAAGAGAAGAGTATACTAATAGATTTTCTGCTATGTAATTGCAACATTTAATAGATATATCCGAGGCTCCTGCAGAACTACAAATGAAGATAGTATCATCAAATCCCTTTTTAACGCTAAAAAGGATCCCATAGAAATCTGGAAAAATGCTGTTGAATATCTATGCCTTCGAGAACATGCTCACCGTTTACTTTCCTGCTTCGGAAGTACCTACAGTTGCGAGAAAACATTTTCTCTCATGTCAAAAATAAAAACAAATTCAAGAACACAAATTACAGATGCACATTTAGAGGATCAATTAAAGCTGTGTGTTACGTAGCTTGATCCAAATATACAATTATTGTCAACCAAAAAACAAAGCCAAATAAGTCACTAACTTAAAAAAAAGCGATTTCTTAATCTAGAACGCAGACTAAATAATAACGATGCTTATAAACAATTATATAGTGACTTTATTTATGAGTATATTCAATTGGAGCACTTGTCTAAAGAAAGCATA
Source organism: Diorhabda sublineata (assembly GCF_026230105.1). Taxonomy (NCBI): domain Eukaryota; kingdom Metazoa; phylum Arthropoda; class Insecta; order Coleoptera; family Chrysomelidae; genus Diorhabda; species Diorhabda sublineata. Next base: position 39,418 of record NC_079486.1, read on the forward strand.
TCAGAAAGTGACACATATTCAGATTATTATATGAGCCATCACGGTATTTACTAAGAAGACGCTATTACCACTTCTTTAATAGTTGTTTTTGACGCGTCGTTGCCCAGCTGGACGGGTTTTTCGTTAAACAATATATTAATGGTTGGACCAACTATCCAACAAAATTTGTTTACCATTCTAGTTTAAGACAGCACAGCATAGTTATTGCCGCTGACTTTACAAAAATGTACAGATCAGTATTAGTAGCACCCGAAGATAGACATTTACAGAAAATTGTATGGCGATACAGTGATAACAAACCAATTGATACTTATCAGTTGAGAACTTTGACATACGGAGCTGCACCTGCTTCATTTTTAGCAATCAGGTGTTTATTTGAAATTGTTAATAACGTCCAAACGCAATATCCATATATTATAATACATTATAAAAAATGATTGTTATGTAGATGATTTATTAACAAGCGCGGATTCGGTTCAAGAAGCGAGAAGGATAACGTAATTAGTTTTTAAGGTATTAAAGGAAGGTTGTTTCTTTTTGAGGTTTGTATCAAAGAATCCGAGTATTTCAGATTGTATACCAAAAAACGATTCATTAGCAACAATTATTGAATTTGGTGAGAATGGTGGAAAAAAACTCTTCCATTAATTTGGTGTCCATCACAAGACAAATTGATGTTCAATGTCAAGAATTTTCCTATTAAACAAATTACTAAGCGGATCATTTTGTCGAATTCCTCAAAGACTTTTGACCCATTAGGCTTAGTCAGTCCCTGTACAATATCTGTAAAAATGTTATTGCAAAGTCTTTGGCTTGAAAATTATCCTGGGATGATCAAGTAACCAATCATATTACTCGGGAGTGGCTAGATTTTGAGTTGGACTGAAAATAGAACGTCATTTAATATGCGAAAATGCAAAAAATATTGAAATACACTGTTTTTCTGACAGTTCAGAAAAAGCGAATGGCTCTTTCATTCACTTAAAATCTATTGATAATAAAGATGAAGCTTTTGTGTACCTCTTTGCACCAAAGGCAAAGGTTGCTCCATTGCAGTCTGTTACTTTACCACGTTTGGGACTGTGTGGGGTACTAGTTGTCGCTAAACTGGCGGGTAAGGTATCTAAAGCCTTGAGACTTACGGTGAAAAAAATATATTTCTGGACAGACTCCACCGTCGTTTTGGGATGGATAAAACGCCTCCCAATAAGTTGAAAAGTTTTGTTGTAAATAGGGTCTCGGAGATTCCTACTATTACAAATCACGATTATTGGGGACACGTACCCAGTGAACTAAATCCTGCTGATTACGTATCACGGGGAGTCAAATGCTCCGAAATACAAAGTTTAGATATTTGGTGGCATGGACCACAATTCTTAAACTCCGACGAGTCAAAGTGGCCAACAAATATTTGTCAAAGTAGCGATTTACCTGATATAAGAAAAGTGAAAACGGCTTGCAGTACAGAGGTCGTAACATGCAAAGAAAATTATGTTATTGACAGATTTTCTAATATAATTAAATTGAAACGAATAGTTGCTCTGATGCGCAGATTTATATATAATTGAAAACACACTAAAAACGAACGAAAATATGGTCCAATATCAGAGGGCGAAAGAGATGAGGCATTTAATTTACTTCTTTGGCATGTGCAACAGATCTTTTTTCAAATCAAAATATTACAAATTAATAACAATAAATTAAAATCCTGCAAACTGTTAAGTTTAAATCCGTTCAATGACCAGTATGGATTTTTCAAAGTAGGGGGAAGATTGATAAACTCTAAATTTGAATTTGAGAAAAGGCATCCGTTACTGCTGCCACACAATCACCGCCTCACGAAATTAATTGTTGGAGTTTCAATCGTGATAATGACAGACATGCAGACTTAAAAAATAATAACAAAAGCCTACAAGAGGGGAAATTTTTGAAAGTAAAAGACAGAATTAGTAATAATTTTCCAAAAACTTGAAACTAAAGATATATGTATAAGATTTTGCATGATAATTTACAAACTTGTTATGGTTTTCTTTCCAAATGAATAAATTGTAAAATTATTACTATCCAAGTTTGATATTGATTTGGCATTTGAATTTTACATTTGAAGTGTACAAGTCCGTACATTAAAATTAGGTATTAGTTACATATTCATTGAAAAGTTTAATCAAGACAGATAAAGTGGGTTAAGTAAATGGATTACAAAAAAATCTATGGGAAGATCATTAATAGAAACGAACACTATTATACCAAATCAGAAACAGGTTTTCTATATAGAGAAAATTCTAATTTTAAATTAAAATCTGTTAATAATGTGATTTTTTATTATAAGAAACATTTTAATCCAGAAAAATGGCAAGTAACAAAAGCAGTTCATTAAAAATCCCGTTATACTATTATGGAAAATATTGGCGATAAATAATTTACTATTTTCTAAAAAGCATAAAATTGAAAATATCACAAGGATATATTGAAAAATTCTTAGCCTACCAACCAAACAAAATTTCAATTTCAAAATATTTTATTACGCAACTAGACATCCACAGCTTTTATTACCTCCTCGTTGGAAGAATTTTTTCGGTTGGGGAAAGAGATGATAGTCGGACGGAGCCAAACCTGTTTAATAAGAGTGGTGTTCAAAGTCTGGGAAAACCAGAGTGTCACCCATTCCATCCAGTGTAATAGTGACTGTGGTGGTAGCAGTAGTAGTAAATACAGCCCACAAATTGTCCTCACGTATTTTATGAAATAATCATCACTTTTCCCCTTTTGTTTTCTATTATCATCTTCATTAGCCATTCGAAGTATTATCTGATCTGGAATTGTCAGTATTGGTATTGCCATTGACCAGATCGACACATTGGGGATCTGCATCTGAAAAATATACCTGTTTTTATATCTCAATACAAGATAATATTTTGTAATGAAAAACAATGGGTCATTAAAAAATAATGAAATTAGTACATTCTTAGTGTAACATGAATTGCTTTATAATATGAATATTGAAAATACATTACATAATGTGAAAGATATGAAGTTGTAACATTTAGAAATACGGTCCCCTCAAAATTCTTCATACATACATATAATTAATATGAAATAGAGACCTTCCATATGGCAGCTGTAAGCCGACATTTTGATGTTTAGGACTTTTTTGAAAAGATTACTGGTCCCTTTCCATTCTTCCTTCCATTAGAATGATTTGATAACAACATACTTTCAACTGGTTGTTTTTTTTTCAATTCAAACAAAAATGTTTCTTGAATATTCAACAACTCTAAAATACCTTTGATATGGAGTACAATAAACCATCAAGTTGCATTAAAATGTATTCGCTACACTAAATTTACATACAGGACTTTTCAGGAAAATTCTTCATTACTCATTTAGTTTCATTGGCAGATATAGTGTTGAATTTGTACAAAGTGATTAAAATGATGAAATTTGTAAGTGATTTGAAAGTTCTTATTCAAAAACAAGTGGTAAGACAATAATTTGAAATATGTAACTTCCAGTATTGTTATAGTGCCTATACTTGTTATTAAAAAAGATATTCAATTACTTGCCAACCTCTTAAAAGCATTTAGCTTGTTTAAACCATATTCATCAACATAGAACATTGTGGTGTGTACATGAGCATTTTCAAATACACACAAGTACGTATATATTAAGTTTAAAATTCTGACATCAATAAGATGATGAATATGATGGCAAAATCATATGGAAGAATACGACATGCAATATCAATTACTTAGTTAAAGGTGTAGAAAATGTGAAAAATAATTGTACATACCTACTATGTATCTTTAGTCAAAATTTAGTTCATTACTTAAACTATATTCACTCAATCTTCTTGTATAAAACTTAAACGTAATAAGTTTTCCAACTAGATACAAATTCCGTTCCTATCATTATAATGAATTCCGAAGTTCCTTTGTTTGAAACTTTGATTTACTTTGACCTTGGACAAAAAAAAAGATGGACCCAGCTGGAATGTTTGAATATAAATGAAGCCAACTTACAGTAAAACTCAATGTTGTAAAATTTTACAATTTATTTGTTACGTTTCAAAAATATTTATTTATACATCGTAAATTATTAAAAATCAATAAGAATCTGGCTCTAGTTCTCACTAATTTTGGTTCATGGGCAATATTTTCCACAACTGAACTAAACAAAGATCAAGAAAATAATTTTGGTGAGAATGTTTATGAAAAAATATAAGCTAGGCAACATTGCTATGTATCTGTATTCGTATGTGATAAAATGACTGTCTTTGTTTATAAATACTGAGAAAGCATTTTGAATAGATTTGTTCAAGTGTTTAGATATTTTTCAAGTGACATTTTGTATTTTCATTCCGTAGGCGAGTTAGGCGAGTATAAGTGGCGTAACGCAAATTTATTTGTTGATAAATCGATTAACTTTTTACAATATAAAATTGTAGATTTCGTATGAAGGTAAAGCAAAGACAAAAGTAGCTAGCTGCATTGAAATACCATTGTTGCGCTCATTTTAAAGCAGACGATTTTCAATGGAAGAAAATCCGGGAAAAATATTTTTGAAAAAGAATGTGTAACTGATAAAAGAATTGGCTTATTTACAGAGAATATTGTTTTCAGGCAAAAAGTTATGTTGAATTTGGGGATATTAAACTGGTTACTTATCAGTGTTTAGACTCAACATCTGAAAGGTTTTTATTGTCTGTTGGAAAAATGTTAGGTTAGGAAAAATGTTGTTGCATACTTAATGCATATAGTAGTCATAGAGGCGGTTCAGGCAGACAGGTAGACACGGTCCAGCCGCTCTGACCGCAGCGCTAACCGCAAGTCGAAAGCAGTGATAACAGCGTTTACTATACTACGTGTACACCTTCTAATTAAGATACATTAATTAATCAATTTATTTAATTAAACAATTTAATTGCGGTGGAACTGAACGTTTTAGACTTTTGTGTTTGAAGGATTTTGATAATTTTAGCACATCGCGCGTCAAGCATCGTAGATAATGAAGGTCTTTCGTGACAGTAAGATCCGCATTCGATAATGAATATACTTAATTGTCCGCTCTGTATATAAAATAAATATACATTTATCATGCAAACTGTGGGTATAATGAATTATATTCCGCCTTGTCTGGCCTGTATGATAACGGCGAAAAGGATGTAGTTACTAGATTATCCAGGTCGTCGAAAAAGTTACTAAACACTCTGTATAAATAATATTAAGAATTGTGCATTTGTTGTTGAAGTGTATAAAAATTATTTTATCACAAAGCCACAAAGGACGATAGGACCAACGGTCCGTGCTGAAAAACACTTTATTCGGGTCGACGAAGTGAAAGTTGACCGAGTCTTTTTGGAAAAACAAATAGGTGCGTGTGAACAGGAGCCATTCTGAAGCATGTTTAAAAAGGTAAGTCACTTTGTTAGGCATTCACAAGTATTTAACGCTTTTACTATTTATGTATCGAATATGTCTAATAAAATAATATTTTTACTGTCAATGGCTACAGAACCATTACACACACAGTTGTAGTGAGATTAGTGGTGTAGTTTATTTTAAAGGTACATGGTGGGGCAACGGCAATAGAGTCGGAGTAATAGAGATTTTTACACCTCCTAAACAATAGGTAATAAAATTTTTGTTATTTATGAAAAATATAGTTTCTCCTACTAACAATCCTAACAAGACAGCCTTGACGATTCGAAATAAAATCGAGAAGCAACATCATCCAATTACTGGTAAAACTAACGTTTTATCAAAATTTACTATTTTTCTTGGTCTTCGCGATATTTTTTCTGAATTCCGTGAAAGTGTGTTTTTAACATATCTATTGAGGAATGAGCGTCTAAAAACCTCTCTCGAAACATATCTAACCGCAAGTCGAAAGCAGTGATAACAGCGTTTACTATACTATGTGTAAACCTTCTAATTAAGATACATTAATTAATCAATTTATTTAATTAAACAATTTAATTGCGGTGGAACTGAAAGTTTTAGACTTTTGTGTTTGAAGGATTTTGATAATTTTAGCAAAAAATGTTACGAATAATCACCTATTATATAATTTTGCATACAAGGTGGTAAAAAGTTTTTAGAAATTATGTAGTAATAGTTGATACAATATTCCGAGACCTTCCTTGGCTATAATTTGATTTTCTTGATCATACACTAAAAAGGCGTAAATAAAAACGTACAATGAATAGTCCGTTTCCACAGCACCTAGGCGGTAGGACTAACGATGCGCTGTATTTAATCTTTAACGTGGCAAATACATCCCCAGTAGGCCTACGAACCACTAGTTATTGCTGAATCATGTCTAGACTTTGCAGCATCTTTTCATGGCTCTTCATGAGTAGCATCTTTTAATGGCTCTTATAAATTAATGACTCTTAGATAAACTAAGCTATCACTAATTGGTGGCATCTTTTCTTGGCTACTATTTATTGGCATCTTTTTGTGGCTGAGTCTCCGAGATGATTCAGCAACATATCTTTTAATAATTATAAATGTAAACTTATAATATTGCACCTTGATTTAAATGGAGACTTTAAATAATTTTTCAAATTCTGTTTAATAATTTTAAAAATACTTATGTACTTTGATGAAAGGGTATGAGGAAGGGATAGGAAGGAAATAGCTATGAAAACAGCTGATATTTAATACAGCTAGCGTGTTAAATCGAATGTTTTCGCAGAATAGCTATGAACTGACCTCTCAACCTCACTCTGTTTTTCTTAGGTGGATAACTTTACAAAAATACTACTTAAAAAAGATTACCAATACTAGATGCATAGCCGTTTGTATCAATAAGGAACAGAGTCATAGTTTTCAATTCGTTTCCGTTTAGTAAAAGTGGTGCGGAATACTTTAGTTACCTCTTTGGTGACGACAGAATTGTTGGTATTTCTTAATATATTTCGAGTGGTTACGTACTCTTCGGTGGCATCGTTAAGGACCATATCTTTTAATTTATCGAAATTTACTTGTTTATGTGTGCTATAATTAAGTGTTATCCCTTTAACTTTTATAATATCAATGGTTTTATCTTTATCTGTTGAATAAACCCTATAAACATAGAGCTTAGGGCCGCCTGAGACAAAGTCTGTAATATAACTACCCTCACCGTATTCAGCTAGCTCGTCCGTCATCTCGCCGAGATAGCTTCCAATGGGTACTTCATACGTATCTCCAGGGCGCGAGACGTAGATAGCAGAATCAGTATCGTGGTACATTACTCTATCACCTAGTTTCTCGAGATATGAATATAGTTTTAGTCTAGCATGTGCGGTCGTGAAGGCTGCCAAAACAACATTTACGGTCGGTAGAGAAGTGTATACCTCATCTTTAAAGGACCAGTTAACGATGAGAGTGTTCTCGTTAACTGGGAATATATGGTTAACTTCTTTGTAAGGCTGTGACAGAATATCTAATAGTTCTGCTGGGTCATTAACAATAGAACATTTGCTCTGGCTCTCTAATTGTCCAAGTTTTCCCCAGAAGCTAGTAATTATAGATTTGCCGACTTGTCTACGCCCAGAATTGTACTCAATTTCATCGGGGTTTAGCTCTACTCCCTCTCTGTCAAAATATTCTTTTATATACATCTTTTTGTCTTCATCAGTCTTACACTCTGGAGGCCACCCGCTAGCTTGTTGTATTATTTTTAAAAATTTGGAATGGAAGGATCGTACTGTACCGTTTCATATTCCCAAATTTCATATATATCTAATATTTTATAGCCTTTTTCCAAAGCTTTTGTCACCTCGTCCATTACCCAAGTCCCCGTAATTGCACGCTCTTCGTCCGCATGACTACACTCTTCCTTTAACATATTTTCACAACAAGTACTGCATAGAGGGAAAATTAATTTATTGTTTGTTTTATATGGAAGAACGGGATGATAGAGATTTGTAGGTGGTAACACTTTACATTTAATTAATCCATTTGTAGTCTTTAGATCTAAAGCATAACATGCTTCTCCCACATAAACCTCTGGATGACCTATGGGGTATTTTCCATATTTGTTTATGTACGGATAGAGGCTGCAAATATCCCGATAATTTATTTCCTCCCCTTCCTTAAAAGAATAATATAATTTTGTGGCGTCTGTTCGCCCACCGTAAAAAGCGTCACGAGGCTCCAGAGGTGTTTGTGAAAAGAGAGGGTGTTTTTCAGTATATTTACTGATTTCAGAATTTTCAGACATCTCCCGACGAAAATCACACTCCCATTTCACAAGCACTTCGTAACCTAACTGTCTTAATTTTTCATTTTTTGCCGAGGTTGCTTCGTAACGTTGGGATCCACCCCTCCTTCTTTTAAAAGCAAATCTCTGAATTTCAAGCATTAGCGAGCGAGAATACTGACGTCGTCAATGCAGTACGCTATGATTTCTTTTTGGAAATCAAAAACGTAGTTTTGCTCAGAGAGACCTTTGTGCCAGGATATAAGTTGATTTCTAGCATCCTCTTCCTCGTCTAATTTTGGAACATATTTTAAACTGTCAGGGTCATAGTATTCGAGAGCAGGTAACGGACCAATATAGTTCCAATTTTCTTTTTTATTAAATAAATGTGGAAAGTACCCTTTTTTTATATTTTTTAAATCAAAGACTTTTGGTAACTTTGCTAGAGGCATCGGAAAATAATTTAGCGAGTCGATAAAACTGACGTTACCCACTTTTAATTGTAATAGTTTTGTTCCTCGTGTAATTAGTTCAGGTGTGAGATCTGTCTTTGTCATTATATGATTTAACATAAACTGATTATCGTAGAGTCCACCTGCATGACCAGCTACGATGATTTTCTTGAATAGAGTGCGCTGGTTTAATACATATTCCATAAAACGAGCAACGGGGTCTATTTTTAGAACTTGGTATCTAACACCACAATCACACCATTTTATATCTGTACCTATACATGGTGCACAGTGTTGTTCAAACACACACAAATTCCAGTTATGACGATGAGTACCGTCAGGCATAACCTCTTCTTGTGTACACTCGAGGTCGTAAAATATGAAGAGAGTACCATCCATTGTGGGTTTATGTGTATCTACTGGCATGTAACAGTTGTGGGGAGAGGGTTTAAATTCTCTACACACTTTACAGAAAATCTCACCACATGTATGTACTCTATCTTTCCTAAAAGTTTTTAGGCATAATGTACAAGCTACCACCCGGTCGCAGAGTTTAGTCTGAATGTGATAAGCATAACAATTTTGCCCTCTAAAATAGCGATTACAGTTGGTGCACACAATTTTTGTGCTAAAAGTACAAGGTGGAACTTGTTCACAGGCAGGACAATTTCTTTCACAGAGGTCTGAGGTCTTGTGTGTGTAGGGGCTGTGACAATTTTCGCAGAAATATGAACAGCAAAAAGCAGATGTTAAAGAAATTATTACGTTATAGTGATTTTCGTGATACAGCAAATTAATTTTCTTACAGCCACCTATTCCTTCAAACACGACATCACGACCTTTTGCACCATAGTGGTAAACAGTTAAAATTTAGTCTGTCAAATATTCTTGAAATTTATTCAATTCTGGTATACCACCACCCTCTTTGGGTATCTCGATACCACTAGATTCTAATAGCTCTAGAGTTTTTTGCGTCTGAAGCCCCGTAATTTTACGAAGCTTCGTTTTGTCGGGGTCTTTATCATCATATGCTTTGGCCACAACTATGGCTCTAGCCAGGCATAGGTGGTCTTTATTAACTATTGTTATAATACCACTACGACGAGCACATTCTTCGTCAAAGTTGTTATATTTACGCCCACGCAAATTACCTTTACCGCTAGGCATTTTTACAGTTGTTGCCCCGAGACAAAACGTTTCGGTATCGAAAGCCGACGAATTAGACTGGTACACTTTCGAAATCATATCCCATATATCTTCAAACTTTATTTGTGAAGCCTGTCGAAAAGACAACCATCCATCGCCACGTGTAAACTCTTTAGAGCAAAAAGTAAAACCGATCTGATCACTTGACTCTGTTCCTTCAGTTACTCTATCGACAACGCCCTTAAGACCGTCTTCGGGAGCCGGGCGAATCTTAAACTCTATATGTCTACCTGTTAAACCAAATTTACGAACTTTCTTAACAATATTTTTGGTTACCAAAAACTTTTCCATTGTTTCAAACAGTAACAAATTCTATAAATAAGTCAAGATAAAAAAATGAAAAACACAATAGTGAAAAAAGAAAAGTTTTTCGACAAAACTCAAAAAATCCTAAAAATGTTCGATAATCAAAAATTCCAAAAATTTTTCAAAAGTCGAAAACTCACAATCAAAAATTATTTTAGACTTACCGCAAGAGCACATCTGAAACGTCACGAGAGCTAGAGAGAAAAGAGGCTTAGCAGCTCTGTGACCTGCTTTAAATAGAAAAAATTTGTGGGCGTGGCTTAAATGCTATCACGTGATCTTCTCAAGAGAAAATATCTTTTTCCGAGGTTCTTAACATATGATTTGTCTTTTTGAGGTTCTTAACATATGATTTGTATTTTTTAATCAGGGAATTACTACTGTGAATCATTTATAAAGATATGGGTGTAATTTTTCGAGTTTGAAACGCTTAAACCAGCGTGTGGTTAGATAACCTCACTTTTATTATTTCGATAACGTCTGGCTTTATCAGCTGTTATGATTAATGTGGAATCTCCTTTCCAAAATAAAAGCTATTCTATTGAATGCTAGTGGTTAAAACTAAAAATTGAGAAAATTTTAAAAATACGTGAAAGATATTTCAAATTAAGTATATGGTGGTAAAGTGACGCGCTTGCATATAAACATAGATAAGAAAAATGGTGATAATTTGAAGAGTTTTCATTGAAAACTCTTATCTCTAAAAAAGGTATTGCGCAATTTTAGATAACATTGCATAATTAGTGAAAATGTCTGAAAAGTGGCGTGACAAGCATAAAATAGTGATAAGAAAATTATTTGAAAAATTTCATTTGAAAAGTTTATTGAAAACTCTCTAAAAAGGTATTGCACAATCTTAGATGACATTGCATAATTAGTGAAGAAAGTTGAATAAATTGTCTGAAAAGTAGCGTGATAAGCATAAAATAGTGATAAGAAAATTATGATTATTCTTCTCAGTGCAAAATTATAGTTTAAAGTTGTTGCTAGTTAAGAAAATTATAATAATTTGAAATCCTCATTGAAAAATGATTTATAATTAAAAAGGTACTGCATAAACTTAAAAAGCTAAGTATAATACCGAAAACTTTTATAAAATTGCTATAATTATTCATTAATGTAAGACTTGTAATATAGGATAATTAATATTTAGAGGTGGTTTTAGAAAATGGTGCAAAGTAAAACAATGTAAATCGAGAAAAATATTTTATTAATAAATAAATTTTTACAAAATAATACAATATGAACATTTTTATCTAAACACTATTAGAGTTTTACTGAAGTAATTTTCAAACAATATGTTTCTGTGCTAAATCCCGTTGAGTTGGATTGACAGATGGAAGATATAGTATCCCACACGTCATTAATAGACACATCTTTGGCTTTCTTGAAATTAATCCATCCTTGTCCTTTAGCGAGGTCTTTGGAGCAGAAAGTGAAGCCTACATAAGCTTCGGGCGACAATTCTTCAGTTCCTTTACGAACAATTTGGTTGATAGCCTCTTTTACCCATACTACTGGATCGGCACCTTCTGAGATCTCTTTAATTCTAAACTCCAAAGCTCTGGCTGATACACCAAAGCGTTTACATGTTTGTGATTCATCTTTAATTATTATAAATTTTTCCATAATATACGTCTATTCACTACAAGAGGTAAGACAAAAGTGGGGTACGCGCGAATGAGCTGCTTAATATATAGAACTTTTTTTCTTGAATCAACATTCTTTACACCAAGCTGTGAACTTGTAATATTCGATTCCTTTCCGGTCACAATTGTACTCTTCATCGTGCTGGTATACTTCTTTTTTCTGACAAAAAGATCAAAAACTTAATCCGCAGTCGCTGCAGTTACACGCTTTCCCCCAAGCACAATTAGGCATCTTCACTCTAGAACGGTGCGTCTTGAAATGACTACCATAGCCTTTGGAAATGTCTTTTATTCGATTATGTCTGCTCGCCTGAGCTCTTCAATTATTTCCCAAATTCTTCTTCTTTGTTTAGATATTTAAGTGTGTTTACGAGATTATTTGGTCCATTTGGCATCTTCGCTGTAGAACGGAATTCAACTTATTTTTATTCGATGATACCTGCTGTCTTAAGTTCGTGAATTATTTGATGGAATTCGTCATCTTCTCTGTTGAGCTGTTATAGACGATCAACAAGTACGTTCGGGTCTGTCCAACCTTGGAGCCACGTAGTTTGTCTTGGATATTTCCTCACTTTTCTACGGCAATTGTTCTTACATAGAGGCTTAATAATCTCATCAAATTTAGTTGATCGTTGTTGATGTTTTAAAAACCCTCTTGAATCTCTATGTACCCCCGACAGTTCCAATATTTGCCTATATAGTTGCAAATCGGTGATGGTAAAAGCTCGCGGGGTTCTGCAAAACACTAGCTGTTGTAAGCCGGGTGTATTTTTAAATATTTTGTTGTCTACAATTATATTTTCGTCATTGAATTCTAAGCGAGAGCGTCCAAGTAGCCATTCTCTATTTTCAAGCACAGGTCCATATATCGAATCATTGTCGTTGCATGTAACACTGTATTGATTTGATGGTGGCTGCTCTATATCCTGTAAATCGTGATTTGGTTGTTCTGTTACGTGTTGTATATGTCCGTCTTGGTGTGATAATATAGTTTCAAGTGGTTCTGTCACAGGTTTAAATATACGTTGAAGCTGTTCTTCATGGCCACGTTCAGACCTTTTAAGTAAATTATACTTTTCTCGAACAGCTTTAGCAAGCTTTGGCACCTGTTGCTTATATGACATCCTGATGTTAAATGAACATTATATGCGAGTGAAGTTCTATTTACAGCATTGATATCTGCCTTTCCACTGACACGTACCTGACTGACGTACACCTGACGTATATCTGACACATACCTGACATGTACCTGACGCGTATCTGACACGTACCTGACACGTACCTAACACGTACCTGATACGTACCAACACGTACCTGACGACGCTGTGACGCGTAAGCTGACGCATCTGATGACGATGTGACACCTGTCAACGTTATCTGTCATAGCTGTCAACGTTATTTGACCCATCTGACGACACTGTAACGTGTAAGCTGACCCATCTGACGACGCTGTGACACGCAAGCTGACCCATCTAACGACGCTGTCGCTTCTAGCAACGCTGTACCACGTAAGCTGTCGCTTCTGCCAAAGCTGTGACGTGTAAGCTGTCGTACCTGACTGACGTACTCCTGACGTATATCTGACACATACCTGAGACGTATCTGACACATACCTGACATGTACCTGACATGTATCTGACACGTACCTGATACGTACCTGATACGTACCTGATACGTACCTGACACGTACCTGCCTTGCAGTATTTAATCTTAGCAATAGAAACCAGTGAGCAGGTGGTGTCTTCCTTCTGTCGGGGGTGGTAAAGATACGGGAAAGTGTAGAGCGAGAATACTCCTTTCTAAGGGATGAGGAGACATATGTACCACCGCTCCCTAGAGAGGAATAACATACCTTATTGTGGAAAATAAGCGGGTATTTGTAACATATACTTTTTAATAGTTTTCACTCATGCTTCTGGTAACTATCTGTCAATGTTAACTTTATTTTGCAACGGAATATAAAATAGTTTTAGAAAAAACAATTCATGCCTTGCTCATTTTTTGTTTCAGTTTTTCGAAATAATTATAGCGCTTTTTAAAATAAAAAATTTACAAATTTTGACATAATTTTCTAGGGATTTTTTCTTTTCTATTATGATTTCTCAATTTTCTAATGTTAGAGGGGATAGCTAAGTTGGTTGTTCATTTTTTTTGTTTCAGTTTAATTTTTTGAAAATACTTATAGTGTTTTTAAAATAAAACATTTTTACAAACTTGACATATTTTTTCTAGGGCTTTTTTCTTTCAATTTTCTAATGTTAGAGGGATAACTAGGTTGATTGGATGAAAGTGGCTATTATTGTGTTATTAAAATAATAGAGGAAGAATATACACTGTTTAGAAATGAAATGCATTTCCTCTAATAATTTTCGTCTTCTGACGCGCTAGTCAGAACTTCACAGCTAAAAAATGATTATTCTGTTCAGGTCGGATATCTCGTATATTCTATATCAGAATTTAAATGTAATGATATAAATATTTGTGTATTAATAACTTACTCGTAGAGGACCGGCTCTCCCAACAACTTCAACATATCGCTACAAATAATTATATTTAATACAATTTTACATTTTATGAACACTTTTCAAAATAAACACCACTACTTATTTTTAGCAGTTGAAACTGTAGTCTTTTAAAATTATTTTAGAATAAAATAGACCGTTAAAAGCTTACATTTAATTCATTTATGTTAATTTATGAATAATATTTGGTAAGTTGTGTTATGTTAGTAAACATAAAAAGTTGTCCAAGGGTGACCAAGCGGGGAGGTAGACACTTTCATCAAATTTCTATAAAACTTGACTACTTCACCCTCAGGATAATGGGGGAATAAAGGACTTTGGTTAAGTACTGGGTGAGGGTAATTAAAAACAAGAAAAACTCTATTTTTTATTTTTATGTTTCCAGCTGAAAAAATGTTACTACAGATTAGTACATACAAAATATAAACTTTCATAAAGTTTTATATATTAAATACTTACAACCGGCGAAGTTCTCATCAGATCTCTGAAAAAAGAATATGAAATAATTATTTCTGTTTTAATATAAAATTGAAGATTAGAAACTCACGGGTCATTTAGGACCAAAAGTCCTGATGCCTTTGATACACTAGAAAAAAAGAAAATCGATGATTTTTGGATCGGTTTTACATTTTGAGTACTTACAATTCCGTTGGCTCGCTGTAAAAAAGGTACGTTTTTAACATACTACTTTTATTTTAAAACCTCTTGTTTACTTACGCGTTATGTCGAACCAGACACCCTGCAAAAATATGTTAAATTTTCGGTTTAAAAATATTATAAAACGACCTACATCTATTTTTAATTACCACAAAGGGGTCGGGGGCACAAAAGACCCAGCAGGTACCTACCGATGCCAGCTGGTATGTAGCCGATTTCTTAAATTTTTCTACAAACTCGTTCCTAAAAATATAATTCATTAATTTTACCAATAATATAAAGTTGATTACACTTACATGGCCACTTCTAATTTAATAAGCTTTAAAAGATATCAGCAGCTTTTATAAGCCACAAGAGTTGTTTACGGCACTTTTGATTTTATAAATGATTATCTGAGGTTTTTTCTATAACACTAACTGATTATTATTTATTACTATTATTTTTCTTTGATATCTCATGTGCATTTTGACCATCTAATTTTGAGTTATTGACTTGCTGGAATGAAAACAACTATTTTAAATAGGTAGCACCACACATTTTTTGTTGTATTTTTTGTTGAGAATTCGTGTATTTTTGAAAAAACACCATCTGCTTCTGTATTCTATTACAAAATTTTAATATAGGATGTCTATATAGAGAAAGAATAAACACGATGACCCCTAAACCGATATATATGATTTGGACTACCACTCAGAAAATGTATACGGAAACGAAACCTCAACACATCTATCTCGCAACCCAAGCACTTGGCAACATCTCACATATGATGAAGACTTTTCAATATTTATATTATTAGGTAAGACTGTGTAAAATATTATAACTACAAAAAGGTACAAAAACTTACAGCTCTAAAGTTAAAACTTTGGGTCTCCTAAAAATTCCTTCGCCATTTTCCACAAGTTTCTAAAATGTGTCACTGCCTTACTTTCATAATCTATTTGGTGTACTCCTCGTTTAATGTATTTGTTTTCTTACTCCTTGTTTCTTAAAAGGGGTTCGGTGCAGCACCCGTGTTACCGAAGTCATTATGTTTATAGTTATATACATATGTATTTACTTTTATATAGTTTATGTCCACAAATCGCTACGTCAAAAGTTACACAAGTTGGCGTTATCCTTTTATGATGTACTATATATTATAGATACAAAATGGATCTTTTAAGATTGTCTACAGTTTCATTTACCCTGTGGTTGCTTCAAGATTGCTGTATTCTACAGATTTTTAATATAGGATGATTATCTCTAGAGAAAGAATACAACATCAATCTCATTTTAGACTTCTATCCTTTTAATAAACACACCCTTAATGTAAGATAATTCTACATCAGGGTGTAGTTGCCCCCGGTCCATATGGTGAAAGACTCGTGAGATAGAAAGTGTGACCCTGTTGGCAAATCGTCACACAGTTCTATACGAATCATTTCTTTCAAGCGCTGCCTCATGCGTCTATGTGCCTGAAAAAGAAAAAAATAAAATTTAACTTTTTATTTCCTTAACTTTTTTCTTTACTTACGATATTTTTTCTCTCCGTTGTGACGTATCATAAAAGGATTTTAATACTATTTGGTACTATTCTATCTGAAAAAACAATAAAAGCTCAGCAGACTTTTTTATGACATGCTTACCTTCCATAGTCGCAATAAATAAAAATCCTGTTTTTTCAGATTTATACAACTCTACTACACTTTAGTACATAGGAAACGAAACCTCAATAACTTGTGCTCTCACTACTTGGCAACATCTCACATGGGTATTTTCAATTAAATAAGGCATTTTAAATATATCACCCTGTAATACATACGTTGCACAAATGGTAAAAATTTTTAGCGTATGGAAAAATATGTTCCTAGTTTTAGTCATTTTAGAAAACATCTATATGATACCAACAAGTTGTGGAAAAAAACAACGACCCTTCTTTTTGAAGTAAACTGTTCATAAAACCTAGAATATGATAACGTTTCTTTTAGCGTTCCTGTTTTGAAAAACAAAATGCTTTATATAAATCGCAACCGTTATCTTTGTAAAAGATTAATTTTAAAATTTAAAATATCATTTCTAGGCTGCCCTTGAAACAAAAACTGCATTTCTGTGCGCTGCAAAGTCATACGGAAGTGAAAATCACAAAAATGGATTATTAGCAAGCTGAAGATTCAAGGCATCAACTTTTGACCATAGTTTTATTTCGAATGAAAAAAACCACAAAAGGTATATTTTTTCAAACATGATAAATACGCATATATTGTTATCACTTTCGTTATATTTTTACATTTTTTCGAATGATACGAGAGTTATAATTTATATACAGAGTGTTAAAATATTCTTTTTTATATTTTACGATCGATCGAACAATAAGATCTCATAATTCTCTATCAACCCTTGCTCGCGGCTCTCGTCGGATCTTACAATATTACGATACATAAATAGTAAAAGCGTTAAATACTTGTGAATGCCTAACAAAGTGACTTACCTTTTTAAACATGCTTCAGAATGGCTCCTGTTCACACGCACCTGTTTGTTTTTCCAAAAAGACACAGTCTACTTTCACTTCGTCGACCCGAATAAAGTGTTTTTCAGCACGGACCGTTGGTCTTATCGTCCTTTGTGGCTTTGTGATAAAATAATTTTTATACACTTCAACAACAAATGCACAATTCTTAATATTATTTATACAAAGTGTTTAGTAACTTTTTCGACGACCTGGATAATCTAGTAACTACACCCTTTTCGCCGTTATCATACAGGCCAGACAAGGCGGAATATAATTCATTATACCCACAGTTTGCATGATAAATGAATATTTATTTTATATACAGAGCGGACAATTAAGTATATTCATTATCGAATGCGGATCTTACTGTCCCGAAAGACCTTCATTATCTACGATGCTTGACGCGCGATGTGCTAAAATTATCAAAATCCTTCAAACACAAAAGTCTAAAACTTTCAGTTCCACCGCAATTAAATTGTTTAATTAAATAAATTGATTGATTATTGTATCTTAATTAGAAGGTGTACACGTAGTATAGTAAACGCTGTTATCACTGCTTTCGACTTGCGGTTAGAGCTGCGGTCAGAGCGGCTGGACCGGATGTCTGCCTGTCTGCCTGAACCGCCTCTATGACTACTGCATATTTTATACTTTACATCAGTCTGAAAAATTCGCTTCATCCAAATTTTCAGAAATTGAATTATTTTACTCATCTGAAAATTTAAGTGCTTCTAAGAGTGAGACTAACTCCTGTAACCAACAAGAAGAATGTTCTTATAATGTCATTGGTATCGAGGTTCCTATAAAACAGGAAACTTTGTAGGAAATCTCATCAGTTCTGATTTCAATACACCGAAGGAGGCCAAGAAAAATATGAGTATGTATTCTGAAAAATACAGTGGCTCTTCAAAGCAAAAATTTTAAGCGACTTCATAAACTTGATCGAAAACTAGGGTCTTCAAAATCTCTGGTATGTGAAGAAATATCTTCAATTATGGAAAATGCCAAAAAAACTTTGTTGGTAAGTTCTTTGAGTAACAATTTCCTCATAAATAATAGATTTTCTATAAGTAGGCTATTAAGAAATGTAGGGGAAGTTGGGGCAAAGTGGTCACCTTAACAAAGCCTTCCTATAAATATTTTTTTAGTAACTGAGAGAGTATTTTGGATGGCTGAAGTCTCTTCTTCCATGATTTAGCTGTTGTTTCCCGACATATCCAGTGATTCCAGACCAGAGCTATGAATTTATAGAAGAAAGAGGATACGTACATCGGGGCAAAGTGGAAAGTAATTACCAGATAAAAGAAAACACTTTTCGTACACAAGAGTTTAATACAAAAACAAATAACACTTCATTGCTGTGATGAAAACAGCGAAAACGAATTTTAACAATTTTGAGCATTATGTATCAAAGAAAACCTTAAAAGATTGTAGGCTTTTTACTATGAAGCACCACTTATTATTGAAATGAAAGAAAAATAAACATTTCCTCTACAAAAAAAAAGAAAGGAACATCTGACATAAACATAAAGATATTCCTAATAAAAATTTAAGAAGGTTATTAACAAACTTTAATTTTTCCGTGCCTCGAAATTTCTACTTTAACTTTTCCTAAAATTTCGTTAATAACAACTTCGCTAATGTCTTTCACTTCAGGGAAAACAAAAATATATTTCGATTGTCTATATTGACGCAAAAAGGAAACAATAATCTTAGGTTCAGAGGTTTTTTCAATGCTAACTATTTGGGCAAGAAACTTTTTTTTGTCAATTTGTCAGATGTTAATTCTGTTAATATAAATTCATTACTTTGTCTTAGGATAAAATTCTAGATCGCTATCTGTATCACTTGAATTTACCAACTCAACCAAAATTGAACTGTCTGACGACGTATCTTCATCCGTCTTTGTTCCCTTTTGTATCTTTGTTTTCTTGGTTTTTACCAATATTTTTTTAACCGCTTCTTTTTTGCCTTTTGATATTTTAATTTCTTTTGCAACTCTTAACTCTTCATAATTAGGGGTTGATGTTAGCACCATGGTTTTCCCCCTTTTTAATTTTCTTTTGGGCGCTCCTACATCACTCACATTGGGTAAGGGTAATATGTCTTGCGGTGAATAATATAGGTTTCCAGAGATTTCTTTTGAAATGGGATCTACAGCTTGTGATTTTTTTAGTACTGAATGGACTATAGGAGACGGGGATCTAACTCTAGAGGGCCCTGGTTGTGGAAACTGATTTATTTCATTAAATCTATTCTCAAGTAGAACTGATTGCGGAGTGTTTGGACGCTCATCCTCTGGTAGTATGTCAGTAGTCTCTGCCGGTTTGAATAGTTCCTCTGGAAATACATCCGGATTATATGAATAAATTCCAGTGGCTTTGAAGCCATTAATAGCATTTTGTGCAGTTGCGGCCCGTTTAAATGCGTTACCAAACAGTTCTCCGACTTGATATAATGTTATCACCTTCCCAGGATTATTCAGTAACCATTTCTTCGTTTCTTGTTCATAGTACGTATTGAGCGGAAACATGGAGGCAACATCTAATGGCTGTAGCCGGTGGGATGTATGTGGAGGTATTATAATTATGTTTACATAATTTGCCCTTGCCTTTTCAACTAACGTTAAATTCTTAGTGTGCGTTGCATGGCCATCAAGAATCAGTAACACCGGGTCAGTCTCGGTGGGTTTGGTATATTTCAGGAAGTGATTAAACCAAACATCAGAAAAAATCTCACTCTGCATCCACCCACTCGGGTGATATTCGACGATCGATTCCGGGGGAAGCCCGTGCTCAAGTGCTGGGCATTTTCTTATTCGCGGGAAAATTACTAGTGGAGGAATATAGAATCCAACGGCATTGAAACAAATTTCTGCAGTAGTTAAGGTGCCTCTTTCCGCGGAACTAACACAACCCACCTGTTTTTTTCCTTTAATGGAGAATATTCTGGAGGGCCTATTTGGTACCGTAGACACACCTGTTTCGTCGCAATTAAAAATTCTGCTGGGTGGATACTTCAGATACAGTTTCAAGAATTTTTGAATCTTAATAATTGAATTGTTTGAAATGTTTTTGAATTGAAATGTTTTTTTTTTGATATTTCATGGTTCGTTAATGCAGTTCTATTTTTTTATCGTATTGATTGATACGCATTCCAAACTCTTTCCTGGCAGACTTCTTTTGTAGATAGCGACAAAAAAATCTAATGGGATGATATCTGGTGAACGGTGAGGCCATTGATGCAAAGTACTATCCATCAATCCTCAAAATGAGTCTGTAAAAAGTTGTGGTGGGGCTCCGTCGTGCTGATATCACAGCTGATTCCAAATCAGATTTAGATGTGAATAATTTTCTAATTTTTTTAGATATCTGAAATAAACAAAAATTTGAAGTAAAATTCACCCTCAAATTTAAATACTAAGATTACAATCCGAATTTTCGCCATAAAAATGTACCAGCAGCATACAGTCATTTTTTATCGCATCATAAACATTGAAATTCAAGTACCTTGAAACTGTCTTTCACTCAACATTTGAGGATTAGTATCACTCCAATAATGAGAGTTACGCCGGTTAAATATTTCATTCTAATGAATTTTACATTTGTCCAAATTGAATTTTGTAAAAAATTATCGTCTTCATGAGTTTTAATTAATATAAATTCACAAAAAGCAATTCTTTTATTGTCACCTGGCTTTAAATTTTGTATGAACGAGATTGAATACGGATGGAACTTGTGTTTTTTAAGAATCCTGTGAATACTCATATCTAATATTCCCAAATCTCTCTCCGCATCGGTCAATGAATTTTCAGGATACGCTTTGAAGTATCGCAAGACTTTAATTTCATTGGCATCATTGTCTACAACAGCACCTTCTTCAATTACTATGTAATGTACTATGCAACAAACTGACCGTGGGTTTTACAATTATGAATGAGCCCTGTAAGAGTATCAGAGGTGGGTCGTAGTCTATCCAGTTATCGAAAATAAAAAGTATCACACGCTCGTTCAATAACCCTATCACATTCTCCGTATATTACCAGCAAATTGAAATAATTTTGATCAATAAGTCGTAAACGGGACATGATGAACACTTTTGAAACGCTTAAATGTCAAGCTGTTTTCTTTGTACGTACGAAACAAGAGATTCACCAGTTATTGTTCTACCCTTATCCAAAAAATCCAAAAAATCACTCATGATTACTCCATGGCAATCCCAAAAAACGGAAGTAAGAACTTTTCCAGCTGATTTTTGGAGACGAAACTTCTTTTAGTCTTGGAGAATCTGAGTGTTGCCATTCCATCGATTCTTGCTTTATTTCTGGATCGTAGAAGTGTACCCAAGTCTACATCGTTTTCAAATCGAGCACAGATCGAACG
Organism: Diorhabda sublineata; assembly: GCF_026230105.1. Lineage (NCBI taxonomy): Eukaryota > Metazoa > Arthropoda > Insecta > Coleoptera > Chrysomelidae > Diorhabda > Diorhabda sublineata. The sequence continues at coordinate 61,267 of NC_079486.1, forward strand.
CGATGCTTCTACCCTTGCACTTCAATGGAATAGAAAATTTACTTCTTTTGATGCTTACAGTCCAATTTTTCACGTTTGCATACGAAAGATATTGATCACCAAGGGTATTACGTATATCTTCGTAAATCTGCTTACCACTTTTAAATAAAGATACCTAATGATTGCTGGATACTCCAATATTTCGATTTTCATAATATCGTTGAACATCTTTTTTAACGTCAAAATTTACACTGACACTTCTAATAAGTTATTGTTCGTTGCTATGGTAACGCAATATTTTGTTTATGCATGGAACTGATCTAGGCTAACTAGATATCAATACATCCTCGTACATATTCTGCTATCAAATGCTCAATTGCAGAATAAATTTCATTTGCTGTTGTATTATCTGTCAATTGAACGCACTTAAATAGTCCTTCAGTTATTTTAGTTACTGTTAATGCTAATGTTAATGTTAATAATAATAAAAACTGCAAGTTTGCGTTATATAATTACAGGGTAAAAATCTGATTGTCACTCAAATGTATTCAAATATTCAAGCATTTGAAACTAAGTTGAGACTGTGGGAAAATTAGATAAATAATGAATCTTTGAAGAATTTCCGTTATTTAAAATCATTTGGAACTGTGAACCAAAAAATGGGAAGTTTATTGTCAACATCTGTAGAATTTCATTACGGAATTCAACAATCGATTTGAAGTCTTTCGCAAAATGAATAAAATTGAATTCCCAAATTTTCAACAATCCATTCAATTTTGAAGTTTCACAGCCACCAGTTCATTTACAAATGGAGTTGATAGATCCTCAATCGGAGAGTATTTTGAGATAAAAACTTTAATGATGTTAAAACTCTTGTATTTTATACACAATATTTCAAGAGTTTGGATAATTACCGGAATTAAAAAAGCATGCAGCATGCATACTCTGCATGTAAGCACAATTAGTAATGGAAGATCTCGAGGAAACTGTCCTTAGCAAACTTGATATAAATAGTCCATTCTTTTTCCGATATGTAGATGATTGCATTACTGTTGTACCAAAGAATCAAATTGAAAACGTAAATCAAAAATTCAACTTATATCATAAAAAAACAGAATGGTATACGAAACCAATTTGTTCATCAAGATATTTGAACTTCTCTTCATGTCATCCTATGTCACAAAAAAAAGATCAGTGATAAGTTAGGCTGATAGATCTATCAAACTATCAGTACATGAAACATTAAAACATAAAATACAAGGACTTTCCCATCAACTATCAAATTATTTTAATAAATATATTATTAAGAGTCATAAAGGACATAATACCATATCCAAATATTTGACTAAATTAAAATCTAAAACACCAAAAAACAAAAGAAGTAATATTATATATCAAGTGCCTTGTACTAATTGGCTGGCTGGCTAATGTTTTTTTGATATTTCGTGGTTCGTTAATGCAGATCTATTTCTTTAAAGGTATTGATGACCTTTTAATCTATGTTCTAAATACTGAGAATAAATACTACTAAATATTACTTCCAATATTATATATCAAGTACCTTGAATTTTAGCGGCATATGTAACGACCATAGCCTTCACAGCTATTTTGAAAAAGTTCCTTCATACAGGGTGATTGATATACCTCAAAATATGATGATACTGTTCATCATGCCTTATGCAAATATTGCTAGTTTCCAAGATACGGGGTGTTCAAAGTTTAAATTTAAATTTTGATTTTCGCAATAATTTTTTATGTTTTCACAATTTCTCTTTGAAAATTGTCAATTTTGCGTTTTTTGGCATGAGGATTCATAATTTACACTAAATTCAATAAATTTCAATTACAAATTTATTATTCCTCAAATTTGTAACAATATCAAATTTGTCAACAAAAATATAAAATGCCTAAAAATGTCCACCATTTACTTCAATACACTTTATAATCCGCTTTCGTAAAGATCTTTTAGCCACTTTTAGACAGTTTGTGTAAAAGCAATAATTGGATAATAATAAGAATAAGTAATACATTAGTGTACCATTTAGTACATTTTAGTAATTAACAAGAGAAATAGTTATTTATCAAATAATGCCTAGGCATAACGATTTCTCAAATAATGAGATGCGCGATATGATTTGTGTGTTTGCTCAGTCAAATTATAGTGGTCCAACTGTGGCTCGATGATATTCACAATTATACTCAAATCGAAGGCAATCCAATTACAAACTGTACCGAAATCTTTACAATCGCTTAGGTGAAACGGGGTCTTTACGCTCTAAAACTGAGCACGGTGCTACAAAAAAAATCACTGCCGATGAAGAAGATGAAATTTCAATTTGTGTTACGGAGAATCCAGATATCAGTACTCGCCGATTAAGTCTGCAAACAGGTATAAGCCAATCATCTATTTTTAGAATACTGAAGAGGAAAAAATTGCATCCATATCGTAACACTCCTGTTCAGAATTTATTATCTAAAGATTTACGTAAGCGTCTACAATTTATCCATTTTTTGCAAGATAAACAAAATGTTAACCCAGATTTTCTGGATACAATTCTTTTTACTGATGAGGCAACTGTTTCAGGTTAGCTTTAATATTATTATTTAAATAAAACACGTTTAGTTTTGAAAACACGTTTTACTTCGTTCTTCTATATGTTCTAACCTAACTATCTAAGTCTCCCGCTTCCCAACTGTCACTTGCCAGGTGACCATAGAACATTCAAGCTAGTACATGGCACTGTGAAGTGTCATATACGTAACATCTCCCCTTTTTGGACTTATACTGAAATAATTGAAATACTAACTAAGTGTTCTCACTTGATTCATCAGCACTACTAGGTTTACAGTTTATGTTTATATTTTCGTTGTTGTTTGACGCATTTATAACCGTTGGATTTTTTGTATTTTTTAGAAAGGAAGAATTTCTTTTATAAACCCTGCCATTTTCATCACTAACCAAGTATGATCGTGGAGTATTAGTATTTGATAAGACTTTTCCCGGTGTCCAATACCCATCCTTCTTCAATTTAAATAGTATATCTTGATTTTCGTTAAAATCTGAGCTGCTACGTGTAAATTTATCATGATAGCTTTTTACTGCCAACTTTCTTTCTACTTTTTTCCCATACTCGTTAGTGGTTTTGGGTTCCAATAATTTGTTGGATATAGGCAAACCTGTTCTTAGTAACCTGCTTTGTAATAACTCTGAAGGTGAGGCCTCAAGACCACATAGTGGTGTAACTCTGTAATTTAACAAATGAACAAATATTTCGTCTTCATTGTTACACTTTTTTAATAACTGTTTACATATGTGTACGGCTTTTTCAGCCAACCCATTCGACTTTGGGTACTTGGGACTCGTAAAAACACATTGTATGTTGTATTGATTACAAAATTCTTTAAATTTAAAGCTGTTGTAGGGATTGTTATCAAATATAAACTTTGCAGGTAATCCAAAATTAGAAAATATTACTTTTAATTGTTTTAAGATTTCATCTATACTTTTTCTTTGTATTTCTTTCAATTCGATCCAATTGCTGTAGTAATCGACTACAACTAAATAATATTTTGATGCTTATTCTAATATATCAGATCCCACTATCTCAAATGGATATTTAGGTACCTCGTGCGCTATTAGCGGTTCTTTTATTTTATTTCTGCTGAATTTCTCACATATGCGACACCTTGAAATAAAATTTTCAATATCAGTTATTATACCCGGCCAGTATAATATTTTCCTTGCCCACTTCTTTGTTTTTTCCATGCCAAAATGGGATTTATGTAGCTCTCTAGTCATATGATTTTGTAGTTTTTTGGGTACGCAAATTCGCTCGTTGAAAAATAAAATTCCATGGCGAACCAGTAGATCGTCTTTTATTTTATAATACTGCTTTAGTTCAGTGTTACCCAATACTTTTTTATCTGGCCAACCTTTAATGCAATATTCAGTAACTTTTTTAAGAGTACTATCATACAAAGTTTCCTTGCTTACCTCAGCTAATCGACTATTTGTAATGGGTCTTTCAATGTCAATCGTATGCACAACCTCTTCCATTTCACAATCTTCATTTACTTTGTCTTTTATGAATGACCTACTTAAAAGATCAGCTATATACATCTTTGAACCTGGTATGTACTCAACTTCGAAATTATATTTTAAGATTTTCAAGCGCATTCTCTGTAGTCTGGACGTAATTTTATTAATATCTTTTTGCTGAATGCCAATTATTGGCTTGTGATCGGTTTGTACTGTTATCTTATTACCGTAAACAAACGGATGAAACTTAATTAGACTAAAACAAATTGATAAATACTCCTTTTCTATTTGTGCGTACCTTGTCTCGGTTTCAGTAAGACGTCTTGAGCAAAATGCTATGGGTTGACCTCCTTGCATAAGGCACCCTCCCACTCCATACTGGGAACTATCACTTTTTACTGTAATAGGTAAGTTTGGGTTAAATATTTTAAGGGTTGGTAAATTACCTATAACTTTTTTCAGATTGCTAAATGTATTTTCATGATCAGCAGTCCACAAGAAATTTACGTTATTTTTTATTAAACCTCTTAGAGGCGCTACTATTTCTGACATCTTTGGTATAAATTTCGTTAAGTAATTTACCATGCCCAGAATTCTCAGCAATTCTTTTTTATTTTTTGGCGCTTCTAAAGCCATTATTGCCTCTACATATGAATTATTTGGTTTTATCCCCTCTTTGGAATAAACCTGCCCCAAGTATTTTACTTCCTTTACTTTGTATTGTAACTTGTTAGAATTAAATCTTACATTAAACTGTTTAGCTCTCTCTAGTACTTTATTCATTATCAAATCATGTTCTCTTTCGTCTTTACCAGCAATTATTAAGTCATCAAAATATATTGGGATATTTAAATCTCCGAAAATTCTTTCATTTACTCGTTGGAAAACTTCTGGACTACATGATAGACCAAAACATAACCTCTTAAAACGATATTTACCGAATGGTGTTATAAATGTGCATAATTTTTGGCTATCTTTAACCAATCCTATGTGATAGAAGGCATCTGACATATCTATCACACTGTAGATACTTTTCCCCTTTAATTTTAAGCCTATTTCTTCTGTTGTTGGTATAGGATGCCTATCTATACAAATATACTTATTTAAATGTATAGGGTCTAAACAGATTCTTAACTTGTCTGAATTAGGTTTTTTGACACATACTATATTACTTACCCATTCTGAAGGTTCATCGACCTTCTCAATTATATCTTTGTCTACTAACTCATCCAAAGTGTTTTTTAGCTTTCCTTTAATTTTTTCAGCGACTCTTCTACAATTACTTACAACTGGTTTGTAACCCTCTTTTAATAAAATCCTATATTTAAACGGAACCTTACCAGTACCTTCAAACAACTTTTTATTCTGATTGATGAAATTTTCTTTAGGATCTCTTTTATTCTTTAAGTTAACTTCATCCAGCTTGCATATTATATTTAATTTTACACAGGTTTTTAATCCAAGAATAGGTTTGCCTCGTATATCTACAACCAAGAACTTTACATTTTGAATATTATTTTTAATTAAACATTTTAAAATTATACTTCCTACAACTCTGATTTTATTGTTGCCATAGGCTATAATACTTTGCTCTGAATGTATTATGTCATTCTCCCTTTCTAATTTTTTTATATAACTTATTGGAAGCACATTACATTGAGCTCCAGAATCAACCTTAAACTTAATTACACTATTATCAATACATACATTTTCTGTCCATATTTTTTCAAGTTCTGAATTATCATTCTCATAAATATTGAATACAGTTAGATTGTTAATAACAAAATCTTCATCACTCGAATCATTTTCATCAACAAGATTTACATGTTGATTACTATTTATATTTCTATTGTGACTGTTAAAATATTTACCTTTGTTCTTATTTATCTTACTGTTACTAAAGTTATCTTTTTTATTGTATCCTGTTTTGCATCCTACAGCAAAATGTCCTTCCAGTCCACACTTAGCGTAGTTTTTTCCGAAAGCAAAACACTTGCCTTTGGTGTGTCTTCTGCCACATTTCAAGCACCTGTACTCTCTTCCGTTATTATTGCCACTGTCGCTAGTACTAGGGTCACCTTGACTGTATCCTCTTCTTCGAATTAAATTCACTTCTTCCTTGTTTAAATCTTTTGCTTGAAGCTTAGTAGCTTCTGTTGTTCTACAAGTGCTTTCTGCAGTTTCCAGATTTAAATATTTATTCCCAATAGTTTTTCTTGCAAATTATGATCTTGGACCCCTAAAATTATTCTATCTCTTATAAGACTATCTTCTTGAGTTCCAAAATTGCACGGTTTAGCTAATAATTTCAAGTCTTTTATAAAATGATCCATGCTTTCTCCCTCTGTCTGATTTCTTGAGAAAAATTTGAAACGATCAAACGTTTCATTATTGCGTGGTTTACAATAATTGTCAAAAGCTGCTATGACTTCTTTGTAATTTCCTTTTTGATCTTCTGATAGACTTAATGTGCTGAATACTTCTATAGCCTCCTCACCAGCGGAGTTTAAAAACAAAGCGATTTTGCGTTCATCTGACTTTCCACTTAATTCGGTTGCTTTTAAGTAAATTTCGAAATGTTGTTTAAACTTCTCATAATTTTTATGAAGGTTTTGATCAAATACAAGACTTGATGGCGGTTTAAATCCGCTTGAATCCATATTAAAATCTTATTCTCAACTAAAGTTCTGTATTTTATATTTATTAAACTCACTCTTCTTGTTAATTCACACCTGACACCATGTTTCAGGTTAGCTTTAATATTATTATTTAAATAAAACACGATTAGTTTTGAGAACACGTTTTACTTCGTTCCTCTATATGTTCTAACCTAACTATCTAAGTCCCCCGCTTCCCAACTGTCACTTGCCAGATGACCATAGAACATTCAAGCTAGTACATGGCACTGTGAAGTGTCATATACGTAACATATAGAAACGAAATTTTATAATAAATCTGAATTTGCATTACAAGTAATTTCGTATTGAAACATGAGAAAATTCTCTTTCGAATTTATCCTTGGAAAACGGGCAAAAACACACACAAACTCGATATTCTTTGGAGATGCTTTAGCGAAATGAAATGCCCGCTTTTTCTGCTTAACGATTTGACAAGTGCTATTCGTTAAATGTAAAATTCATTCTAATAATATATCAACAAACGGAAACGGAAACTTCATTTATTTACTTACAAAGTTTTCTCTAACTAATTTTTGAAAAATCAATTGTAACTTTATTCATATTTTTGAATATTCAACTGATCCTGAAAATTAAGTATTTCGATGTTTACCTGGACAAGTTGTTTTATACATTCAAAACCCAGTTTTTTTTATTTAATTCCTTTTCGCACGATTTATAAGTTATTTGATCACAATTCTCAGAAAAAATATAAAAGCTCCTTAATAATATTTTTTATCATGAAACAAGTTAATTATAGATTAGGCAACTTGAGGTAGACTTTCCAAACAACAAGTTTTTATAGCCGTTTATTGTATTTATTTTTGGAAAAACTCACATGGTAAACGAAGCTGTGTTTGAGAAAACTTTCTGGAAGGATGAGACCTGATATCAGCTCTTTTGGATTCACTCTTATTAATTAAAAGTCCAATTTCAAGCATTATTTCGAGATGAATTGTTCAGTCCAAAAACTCAACTGTCCTCATTATCAAAAATAAAGATAATAACGTCATAAGCTCGAATGCAGTATCAAAATAGATCGTGTTGAACAACGCGCGGTGATTTAATTATTGAGTTAAACTCAAATCAAAAGTTCGTAGGTTTAAATTGTCCACAAATGAACATTTTTGAAATTTGAAAATCCTTTCTGTTCCAGAAACGTCAATTATTTAATTCTTCTTTTTTGATTGGGTAATTTAAAAATGGTAAAGTCTGCGCGTCGTCGATTTATAACCCAACGGCTTTTGGGATGCTATTAAGTTTAAACGAATACCAGTCTAAAATTCAAAATTTAATTAATTCTTAATCTTTATCCTGAGAAATCTTTGATTAAACCTAATACCGGAATTATCAGAAATATCATGAGGATTTGAATTCTACGAGATATATCCACAATTCAAGTTCCGTTTATCATATCTTTTAGTAGCAGTGGTTTGATCGCAGCTCCGACATGATTATTAACATATGATAGTTGGAAAATTCAGTTTTGTGGTCACGTATATTTCTGACACAACCAACTGGGAAATCGCGCGCGGAGTTGTGCATACAAAAGCTAATAGGTTTCCTCGTTAACACAGTTATAATAATTTAAAATCCCTTACCGCTCAAAGATTTTTCTACAACTAGAGTTCATTGCACCAAACATCCGTACGAAAAATATTTTTTTATTCTGTTATAATCGAATTTTAAGCAAAAATCTATCATGTACCCCCCGAGTTTTTTTAAAATTTTGGAAAATACGAAATAGGTTATAAGTCACCAAATTTAATTGCAGCGAATATTTTTTGAGGGGCTGTTTAAAGTCAAAAGTTACATTTATGTAAGAAACAATGAAAAAAGAGAATGAAAATAAAAGTTTGATGATCGAGAATAATGATCCAAAGATATTAGATGGTGTGAAGATTGATTTGGAAAGAAAAGGGATGAGAAACTAGGGGTTAATAACTATGGATAGGTAAAAATGGAAGGTATTGGTTAATAAGCTTAAGTTTGAGGATGAACTTACCTTGAAAATGGCTTGAAAAGAAACTTCCGGAGTTGGTAGTAAATACAAATAATCATAATAGTTTAAGAAATTGTATAATAATGATTCTGAATATTTACATTTTGTGCTTCAATTAACAAAACTCTTTCGCTATTCTTAGTTTTATCCTTAACATTGTCTTTTATATAAGAAAATTCATTATCTTACGTATCGCAATTAATAGATGTAATAACACCGTCCGATTGCATTTCAAATCTTTTCATTCTTTGAAGTTTGATGTTTTCTTCTTTGGTAGCTTCGGGTGTTGGTTTGGAATTATCTCGAGCGCTCGAACTCGTTGGGACGCTACTACAATCGGTATTACTATCCGTAGCGGGTGTATCATTTCTCAAATTTTCCATAATTTTGCGTTTATAACACAAAGGACCCGGTTTAATTGCATCGCAAAAGCAACGCTTCTCTTTTCTCAACCTAGACATATCGGTTTTCAATTTATATCAATATTTGACATACAAACGCGTTAATGTCAAATTTACCTAACATAACCCCAAAAAAAACATTTTATTTTTTACAATTGATTATTTGTATCCAACATACTTATTATAACCTTGAAATATTTTTCTTCTTTTTTATACTAATAAAAATAAATGGATTTCTCCAAAAAAAAGTAATAAAAGTCTACAAGCTATATAAATGTATTGAAATCCTCCACTTTCCGGATTTCGAGATAACTAATGTAAGTACATAGTGAGGAACCCAATCTTTATGTGGGATTTCTGCAGATCCTCGTCTTCTGTTACATTCGCTTCCTGGTGGTATCTGACACCTCCAGAGAATATAGGTAAAGCATCAAGCATCTTCTAGGTGTCTTTATCAAAATAAAAAACAAACAATATTATCACCTTTGCATGAAAAAGTACCAAATCAATACTCAACGAAAAGTATATCAATCAGTTCTTCAACAGTTCACAGACTAAGTACCTAATCATTATAATCACCTAATTATAAAATAATCTTTCTGGCTTTCTGAGTGGCAAATTTATCAATCATTTCCGTAAAACCTGTTTTTTCACAGATTTCGAATTTAATTTGAAGAGAGATTTTCTTCGAAGAGTCACTCTATTTTTCATAATACTCATATTTTTTTTGGCCTTCATCAGTGTATCAAAATCAGAATTGCTGAGATTTTCTGTTTCTGTGAGAGTTTCTAATTTTGTTGGAACCTTAATACCAATGACATTATAAGAACATTTTTCTTGTTGGTTACAAGAGTTATTCATACTTTCAGAAGCACTTAAATTTCGAATCTTGTTGAGCTCCAAAACTATTGATACCTTTACCTCCGTGCCCTTGCTATTCTTCACGCGAGTTTTTTTTTGACAGATAGTTAATTCAGATTTAATCAATATATTTAATGTTTATAAAAAAAGTTGTTTAAATAACTTTTTGGTGTATAAATATAGTAATGAGAAAACACTGTATTTTGACATGTACATTGTTGCCGTTTCAGTTGGCAGGTGGGATGGACTTATCAATCTGGCTTTGTAATTACTATTTGAGAAAAGGTGATTCATTAGTATTAGATATTATCAACCTCTTAAAAGCATTTAGCTTGTGCAAATCATACTCATCAATATGCATATTCTGTATTTTACATCAGTCTGAAAGATCCGCTTCATCTAAATTTTCTTAAATTGAATTATTACACTCATCTGGAACCTTAAGTGCTTCCAAGACTGAGACTCTCTTATAACCAATAAAAAAAATGTTTTAATAATGTCACTGATATTAAGGTTCCAATAAAAAATAAAAACAGGAAACAAACATGAATACTGATGAATTACCCGAAGCAAGGGACCTATTGGGTACTTCATTCTGCAAGGACAAGGAAAAACAAATTTACAAAAAAATGCCTTGAATTTATTCATGAAACTGGGGACAAATTTTTAAAATTTAAATTCTTAGAAACATTTTTTAATCATCCCATCACCTATGAAAACCTTTTTATATTTCCCAATCCTATCATATGGTTTAATTAGTTAATAATGTTGTTCGACTTCGAGATAATGAAGGAGTTAGAGCGGAAACAAAAATTAAACAATACATATATTCTACGAAAAGGATTTAAGGGATCTCAAATATTTGAGTTTATCTACTCGATTCATTTAAGAGATACCAAAATTTAAATTGTCCACAGTATCCAGTACAAGATGAGTAATTATTGAACTTATCACTGAATTTGGAAGTTGTTCTAATTCAATCTGAGTAATGATAGTCTTTCTTTCAAGAAATAGTCCAAATGTATCAAATTGCATATTTTGTTCAATGCCTTTAGTGAGTTTACTAATTCAATCAACTGACGATCTTAAATCAAATTATACTCGGTAATATTTTTTTGTTTTGTACAAAACAATAGAGACTAACGGAGAACATCGAAACAGGCGTCAGACAGTGTAATAGCAAGTGTGGTAAAAGTAGTAGTACATGTCTTAGATTTCTCAATGTGAATATTCTCTTATCTTCTTTTACTTTTGTGATATGTTCAGTTAACAAATTTCAGTGTCGATTCTTTGTACAATCAACCAATCAACATGTATACCATAAGTCTTGTTTAGCTGGGCGTCTAACCGGCAGCGAGCGCTTGTGTCTATGGAATCATGTTTAATTTGGCGTTTTTCTGGCGGCAGGGTCTTGGGTCTATAAAAACGTGTAGTTTGGCGTCTGGCTGGCGGAAGGCGCTAGTGTCTATAGAATCGTATTTAAATTGGCATCTGGCCGACGAGGGCCCTGGTGTCTTAGGAATCGTGTTTAGTTTGGCGTCTGGCCGGCAGGGAGAGCTACTGTCTATGAAATCGTCTTTAGTTTGGCGTCTGGCCGGCTGGGGGCGCTAGTGTGTATAGAAATTAAACACAAATAGAATTTTTATTTTCTTCAACTTGCTGCCACTATGTACTTTAAGTTCGACTATTCTTTGCTAGATGGCACCAGTTTGCGGAATTATACCGGGGCATCCTAACTAGACATAATTTTTTCCTTGGAGGTTTATCGTTATTTTCCTCTTGCGGTATTAAATTGGATTGATGTTCCTAGTTGAAGGTTATCGTTGTATTTCCCAATCTGCACAATAGTCTTTTCTCTATGAATGTTGTTAGACTGGTAGCTTCGAATCGAAATGGTCTTTCTTCATTTATTTCAGTTGCTGTCTCATTTCTACACGATTTTTGTAAACTTATGGTTTGACAGTAAACCTCAATGTTGTCAAATATTTATTTATAAATCTAAATATAATTAAAATCATTATGATCTGGCTTCAGTTCTCACTAAATTTGGTTAATGGGCAATATTTTCCACAATTAATCTAAACAAAAATAATTTCAAGACCAAGAAAATAATTTTGTTTTCGGGCAAAAAGTTATGTTAAATTTGGGGATATTAAACCGGGTACTTCTTGGCAGTGTTTAGGTTCAACATCTGAAAGGTAATTATTGTCTGTTGGAAAAATATTGTTAATGCATACTTATTGCAGATTTTGTAGTTTACATCAGTCTGAAAGATTCGCTTCATCCAAATTTTTAGAAATTTAATTATTTCACTCACCCGAAACTTCTTCTTCTGCTTCTGAACTCTTGTAACCAACAAGAAAAATGTTCTTATAATGTCATTGGTATTAAGGTTCCAACAAAATTAGAAACTTTGCAGGAAATCTCAGCAGTTCTGATTTTGATACACTGATGAAGGCCAAGAAAAAATATGAGTATTCTGAAAAATAGAGTGGTTCTTCAAAGACAATCTCTTCAAATTAAATTCGAAATCTGTGAAAAAATAAGTTTTAAGGAAATTATTGATAAATTTGCCACTCAGAAAGCAAGAAAGATTATTTTATAATTAGGTAATTATAATGATTAGGTACCTAGTCTGTAAACTGTAGAACAACTGATTGATATACATACTTTTCGTTGAGTATTGAGTTGGTACTTTTTTATGCAAAGGTGATAATATTGTATGTTTTTTATTTTGATGAAGTATTTGGTTGATATTATATAAGCTGGCCAAAAAAATAATGTTTTCAAATTTTATTGCATTGCATTTTTACTCATGAATCACTTCTTCACAACGATTGTGATGTAGGAATACGATAAAAATATCTAACTATCTAATCTATTTTTCCATAAAAACTGAAAAATAACAAAACTGCAGCATAACAATAAATTTAAAGGTATTTGACTTTGAACAGAAAAAGAATTTAGCCAGCGGCGGTTGATAATACAGTGAAGATTGTAAATTTCATTAAGTCGCAGCCTAAGCAATCCCGACTTTTTGCCATTCTGTGCGATGAAATGAGTGAAACTGCTGTCAAGATTGTTTAGGCTTGTTAATGAATTATGATTGTTTTTGTTGTAAAATTACGCGATGGAGAATAATTTTATCTTCTTTATTTCCTTATTTCTTGTTCTTTCTTTCTTCATTTTACACTTTTGACTTTTCTGTTTCTTGTTTTTTGTTTTCAGCATCGTTTTCCTAATCATGGCTCTTCTTCACATTACTTTCATCTTGTTTTTGACTACTGCTTTCCTCATAATAATATTATAAGTCAAAATATACATTATTCGAGTATTCTATTCTGTAGAGTTTTGTAAGTAACTAATTTAACCATATGACTGGAATTGGGAACGATTTTGCCTAGCTTATATATTTTCATAAACTTTTTCACCAAAATTAGTTTCTTGGTCTTGAAAATATTTTTATTTAGGAAAAGAACGATAAACCTCCAAGGAAAAAATCATGTCTAGTTAAGACGTATCAGTATAATTCCACAATACCGTCAATATCCAGTGGAGTCAGAGCACTGAATGAAAACGTTAGCCCGCCAAAAAGAAGAAAGTAAGATTTGATCTCGAAAATATATCTATATTCACTTACAACAAAACCACAAACTGAAAAATCTTATAAGATGCTTTCAAGAAAAACATTAATCCGATTTAAATCCTTCAGACCTACAGCATCCAGCCAAAATTCTCCACAAACTGATATAAATAGAGAAAGATCATGGCGACTTGATTCCGCAAGTCTACCGACATCGAATCTGTATAAGATACCGATTGAAATAAATGAAAAAAACCATTTCGATATGGTTCCGCAAGCCTATTACCATTCAGAGACAGTAGTGTACAAATTGAAGAAAAATAACGATATTCTTCCACGAAGAACATCAATCCCGTTTGACGCAGCAATGCCGTCAACATCTTATGAAAATAAATCAAAAATGGGTCTTTGTAACTGCTTGAATTTAAGATGCCATGGTTGCTTTGGAGAATGCTTAAAATGTGCTTCTGAGAAATGTGGACCAGAATGTAAGTTTAACCGACCGTTTTACATTAACAGAATCATTTATTTACATTCTGAAAAGGTTATCACAAACCCTTTGTTGAAGTAAAAATCTTAATTGTGTTTTCTAATTGTTTTGAAGAAAAATGTTTATATATGTGTTTGAAATTGAAGGTATGTAGATTATTCATTCATATAAGATATACATGAATTTTTTTATAAAAATTTCAAACCTCGTTGAGCTCCAAAACTATTGATACATTTACCTCCGTGTCCTTGCTGTTAATAAAAAAAGTTGTTTAAATAACTTAAGCAGATTGAATAAATTATTGTTAGTAATTTTTTCGTGTATAGATATAGTAATAATAGTAATAAAACAACACTGTCTATTGACATGTGCAGTGTTGCCGTTTCAGTTGGGAGGCGGGAAATTCAAACAAGAAAAGCCTTTTACATTAGCCTACAGAATGTTGTTATTGAGTAGAGAGTGAGTTTACTAATTCAATCAACTGATGATCTTGAATCAAATTATACTCGGTAATATGTTTTTGTTTTGTACAAAACACATAGATACTAATGGAGAACATTGAAACAGGTGTCAGACAGTGTAAAAGTGAGTGTGGTAATAGTAGTACATGTCTTGGATTTCTCAATGTGAATATTCTTCTAGTATCTTTTAAGGACTTTTACTTTTGCGAATTATTCATTTAACAAATTTTGGGCAGCTGTGTGTATGTCCTCAGTGTCGATTAATTGTACAATCAACCAATCAATTTGTATATCATAAGTTTTTACATATATTTATTGTAATTAAATAATTACCTCTATTATTCGATTCACTTTCCCCATTTTGTTTTCTATAAGCATCTTCATTAGCCATTCGAAAGTATTATCTGATGTGGAATTTTCAATATTGCCAATCATTTCCTTAATGCCTCTTTGACACTTCTCAATTTGTCACTGTGCAATCCAATCATACGTTCTTTCCATAATTGCATCCAATCAGGTTTGAGTTTAATATCCATATCCATAACCATATCGAAATGGTTTTTTTCATTTATTTCAATCTGTGTCTTATACTGATTCGATGTCGGTAGACTTGCGGAATCAAGTCGCCATGATCTTTCTCTATTTATATCAGTTTGTGGATAATTTTGACTGGATGCTGTAGGTCTGACGGATTTAAATCGGATTAATCTTTTTCTTGAAAGCATCTTGTGAGATTTTGAGTTTGTGGTTTTGTTGTAAGTGGGTATAGATATGGAGTGCTAACGTTTTAATGCAGTTCTCTGACTCCACTGGATAATAGCGGGATTGCGGAATTATACCGAGGCATCCTAACTAGACATAATTTTTTCCTTGGATGTTTATCTTATTTTCCTCTTGCGGTATTAAATTGGATTGATGTTCCTAGTTGAAGGTTATCGTTGTATTTCCCAATCTGCACAATAGTCTTTTCTCTATGAATGTTGTTAGACTGGTAGCTTCGAATCGAAATGGTCTTTCTTCATTTATTTCAGTTGCTGTCTCATTTTTACACGATTTTTGTAAACTTATGGTTTGACAGTAAACCTCAATGTTGTCAAATATTTATTTATAAATCGTAATATAATTAAAATCATTATGATCTTGCTTCAGTTCTCACTAAATTTGGTTAATGGGCAATATTTTCCACAATTAATCTAAACAAAAATAATTTCAAGACCAAGAAAATAATTTTGTTTTCGGGCAAAAAGTTATGTTATATTTGGGGATATTAAACCGGGTACTTCTTGGCAGTGTTTAGGTTCAACATCTGAAAGGTAATTATTGTCTGTTGGAAAAATATTGTTAATACATACTTATTGCAGATTTTTAGTTTACATCAGTTTGAAAGATTCGTTTCATCCAAATTTTTAGAAATTTAATTATTTCACTCACCTGAAACTTCTTCTTCTGCTTCTGAAAGTATAAATAACTCTTGTAACCAACAAGAAAAATGTTCTTATAATGTCATTGGTATTAAGGTTCCAACAAAATTAGAAACTTTGCAGGAAATCTCAGCAGTTCTGATTTTGATACACTGATGAAGGCCAAGAAAAAATATGAGTATTCTGAAAAATAGAGTGGTTCTTCAAAGAAAATCTCTTCAAATTAAATTCGAAATCTGTGAAAAAAAAGGTTTTAAGGAAATTATTGATAAATTTGCCACTCAGAAAGCAAGAAAGATTATTTTATAATTAGGTGATTATAATGATTAGGTACCTAGTCTGTAAACTGTAGAACAACTGATTGATATACATACTTTTCGTTGAGTATTGAGTTGGTACTTTTTTATGCAAAGGTGATAATATTGTATGTTTTTTATTTTGATGAAGTATTTGGTTGATATTATATAAGCTGGCCAAAAAAAATTTTTTTTCAAATTTTATTGCATTGCATTTTTACTCATGAATCACTTCTTCACAACGATTGTGATGTAGGAATACGATAAAAATATCTAACTATCTAATCTATTTTTCCATAAAAACTGAAAAATAACGAAACTGCAGCATAACAATAAATTTAAAGGCATTTGACTTTGAACAGAAAAAGAATTTAGCCAGCGGCGGTTGATAATACAGTGAAGATTGTAAATTTCATTAAGTCGCAGCCTAAGCAATCCCGATTTTTTGCCATTCTATGCGATGAAATGAGTGAAACTGCTGTCAAGATTATAATAGCATCCCAAAAGCCGTTGGGTTATAAACTTTACCATTTTTAATTTTCCTAATCAAAAAAGAAGAATTGAATAATTGACGTTTCTGGAACAGAAAGGATTTTCAAATTTCAAAAATGTTCATTTGTGGACAATTTAAACCTACGAACTTTTGATTTGAGTTTAACTCAATAATCAAATCACCGCGCGTTGTTCAACACGATACGTTTTGATACTGAATTCGAGCTTATGACGTTATTAATTTTTATTTTTGATAATGAGGACAGTTGAGCTTCTGGACTGTACAATTTATCTCGAAATAATGCTTGAAATTAATTAGAGAGAATCCAAAAGAGGTGATATCAGATCTCATCCTTTCAGAAGGTTTTCTTAAACACAGCTTCGTTTACCATGTGAGTTTTTCCAAAAATAAATATAATAAACGGCTATAAAAACTTGTTTGGATTGTCTTCCTCAAGTTGTTTGATCTTTAATTGACTTGTTTCACGATAAAAAATATTATTAAGGAGCTTTTTATATTTTTCTCTGAGAATTGTGATCAAATAAATCGTGCGCAAAAGGATTAACAAAAAACAAACTGGATTTTGAATTTATAAAACTGTTCGTGCAATAACGAAAATTCCAAAAGATAATTTGACCATACTTTCGTCCTTTTTTTTATTTGGCTTAACTTTTTTTACTTTTTTATATACTTAATGAGTCTTTCTCGCGCATTTTCAGATTGTAGTTTAACGAAATGGGTCATGTGGATATTTTTTTCATTGCAATTTCAACTAAACAATATCTCAGTTCTACCATAAGATTACTTAGTTTAGGAGTTATTCCCGACGCTGTTCAAGGGGATCATCGTCATCGGAAAACCGTAAATTGGCCGCATTACAACGAGGTCCGGTTTCAACTTCCAAACCATTCCCGTTTTATCGTCAGATATATAGAATATACGTCAGAAAATAACTTTTTTTTTATCTCTTTCAATCTGGACTCGCAGAATATGTTACCAATAGAACGATTGTCGATGTGATTACGAAAATAAATATATTGTATGAAAGGAATTTATATAAAACGACGATTGTTATAATGATAATCCACTGAAATGTTTACCTTCAGTTTTTGAAGAAGACAACATGGTTATATAAACGCGAATCAATCATCTTATTTGTGAATGTTGTCGATTAGCTGAGGAAGCTGTACAAATGCTTTTTCAAGATCAAAAATCGATAGTGATTCTACGAGATTCAGATTCGATCAACTTTATTCAACAAAATCCCCACCTAGAGCAGTTTTTCCAAGAATTATTCGACAGGTAGATGTTAGGGGATTACTATTAATGGAGAAGTGCAATTCCGAAGAATCAGCTACCAAGGCACGTCTTTCCCGAACAGAACTTCAAGATCAAAAAGGGTTCATACTTTTTCTTTTCGCATTTTACATAAGTAAACAGTTTTATTAAGAACATGGTTCTGTTTTGTAGTTAAAACTTTCATTCCTTCGACGTAGAGGTGGTTTTCCTTTGGTTTTGTATTAATTTTGATAGATTCTTCTTTGAAACCAATTGGTGAGTCGAAAAATAGACATTTGTCTTAAGAGACTTTCTGTTTCAATTAGAAATCAAAATTTGTTTGTACAAACTTCATTTTTCAAAAATAAGATGGGATTCGTCTTTAAAAACTTTGTTTTTCAAATAGCAAACCAAAATTTGACTTCGGGAATTGCCATTTCGATAAGAAACAAAATTCGTCTTTGGAAACTTTGTTTTTCGAAAACAAAAAAAATATTGTCACTAGAGGCTTTCTTTTGCAATTAGAAACCAAATTTTGTTTGTAGAAACTTTATTTTTCAAAACAAACCAAAATTGGTCTTCAGAAACTTTGTTTTTCAAAAATAAACCGACATTTGGTTTTCATAACTGTCGTATTCGAAAAAACAAACGAAATTTGTTTTGTTTTTTGCCAATAATAAATTGTCAGTTATCATAAAAAAATGTTGGTGGATTTCTGGGAACCAGAAATAAGTGGACTTAGGGAGAGATACATAACATATAAGAAAAATAACTCTGCCAGTATGGCCGTTGGGCGGATTGAGTAGCTCAACGACCATGCTGGCGGTCCCAAGCCCGGATAAAAGAGGAGGGTTGTAAGGCAAGGCTAGCTACCTACCCCATGTAAAACAGCCATTTGCTCAGAGAACGAAGAAAGTAGCCTCGGATAGGACTGATAAAACTTATAACGATCCGGCAAAGTTAAGGAAAAAACGATTTTGGAAGCGACAACAATTGCGAATAGCCACCTGGAATGTTACATCAATTGCTAACAAAGACTAAGAAACCATAATAGAGCTTAAGAAACATAAAATAGACATATGTGCCTTGTCTGAGACGAAAAAGAAAAGAGCTGGCAACTTTAGGATCGCGGAGTATACATTGATATATAATGGGAAACCAAAAGATAAAAGAGCAGCATCGGGAGTAGGCCTATTAGTGAAGGAGAAATACGACAAAAACATAATAGACATAAAGTATATAAGCTGCAGACTGCTACAATCCACGTTTAAATTTACAGAAACAACCAAAACCCATATATTAAGCGTGTATGCTCCTGATACGAGTAAAAGTCAAGAAGAAACAGACTCATTCTATGATGAACTGCAGATCACCATGGATAAGATACCGAAGCAAGACGAAATTATGATACTGGAGGATTTTAATGGAAGGATTGGTAACGAGGTTATTAGTGAAATTAAGAATCGGTTTAACGAAGAAACACTCAACAGCAATGGAGAACAACTCATACAATTCTGTGCACATAATGAACTACGCATTAACAACACGTTTTATCCCCATAAACAACAGCACAAGTATACGGTCGAGAACACAAGAGGACATAAATCGATTATAGACTACATTATTATAAACAGAAATATTCATCCCTCAAAAATATTAGATGTCAGAACATTAACCTCAGTAAATACAGGGACTAACCACCATATGGTGCTAGCCATAATGCGGAACTGCGTACAAAGGAAAACCCAGAACAAACCGAAAGTGACAGAAAAGCTGAACATAGAAAGCCTTAGCGATGATACCACAAAATACCTCTACCAGCAGAGACTAAGGAAGGCAATAAATGAAAACAAGATCTTGAAAGATGATACCGTAGAACTAGCATGGAAAAGATTAAGTACTAATATAAGGACAGCTGCAGAAGAAGCATTAGGCAAACGAAAGGTGAACACGGAAAGCCCAACACGAAACCATGGTTCACACACGAAATCAAATCACTTGCGGAAGAAAAAAGGAAAGCATATCTTCAATATAGAAGTCAAACAATAACATATGCTGATTATAAAGTCGTGAGGAATAGGACAAATATGGAAATACAAACGATTAAGAGACAATTCTGGGAGAAATACTCATCAGACATGGAAAACGACTTATATGGGGGACAAAAAAAGATCTGGAATATGATAAGGAACATCAAAAGACCAATCAATGAATACATCCACACGAAAACAATAACGTTAAAAGAATGGGAAAGGTATTTCCATGAACTCTACGGTGACATAATAAGAAGCCAATCCACAGAACAGAAACAAGAAAATATATCTGAGGAAGGAGAAGACATCCAACAACAATTAATATCAAAAGACAAAATTGAAGCAACAATGCGCAAGATGAAAAATAGGAAATCACCAGGGCCGGATAACGTTAATAACGAGCTTCTTAAATATGGTGGCAATGAATTAATACACCAATGCATGTCATGTTCAACAAGATATACGACCAGAGAAAAGTACCAGGGGAATGGAAAGTTAGCATAACGATCCCCGTCTTTAAAAAAGGGGAAAAGAAAGATCCAAATAATTATAGAGGGATCAACCTCCTAAGCACGACTTCAAAATTACTAACAAAAATTATTGCAGAAGAAATCTCAAGTAGCGGCATGAGCGAAGAACAACAGGGATTTAGAAAAAATAGATCAACCATAGACGCTATATTCATCTTAAGACAGATTGCCGAAAAGGCCATAGAGTACAATAAAACCGCGTTTATGTGCTTCATAGACTTAACAAAAGCATTTGACAGAGTGAGATTACATGACGTCATTGAGCTACTAAAAAAACGAGGCGTAAACCAAAGGACAATAGACATCATTCGGGACATGAACAACGGAAATAGCACATATGTAAGAGTAAACAACGAACTCTCCAGTAAAATGCCAGTATCAACAGGGATCAGACAAGGAGATAGTCTCAGCCCAATACTCTTCAACATTATAATGGACGAAATCATAAAAGAAGTCAAAACGGCAGGCAGAGGATACCGAATGGTAAAATATGAGTTTAAGATAGTTTGCTACGCTGATGACGCGCTTGTGATATCTGAAGATGAGGATAATCTGCAAAAACTGCTACTCAGATTTGAAACAGTTGCAGGAGAATTCAATATGATCATATCGAAACAAAAGACACAATCCTTGACAATAGCGAGAGAACCAAGAAGATGCAAACTGGAAATTTATAATAAAAGTGTAGAACATGTTATGTCTTTTAAATATTTAGGGGTTAATATCACGAGCAATAGGAACTTGAAACAAGAAGTCAAAACGCAAAGAACAGCAGCATCTAAGATATCAGGATTCCTTCGAACCGTGATATGGAGGAATAAATTTTTAAGTATCGAAAGCAAAACACGGATATATAAAACTTGTGTCAGATCAGTAATGACATACGCCATAGAAACGAGGGCGGAGTCTGCAACTACTAAACGGATTCTTAGAACAACCGAGATGAAGACATTACGCTCAATCACAGGGAAAACACTAAGAGACAGAATAAGGAGCAATGAAATCAGAAGAATGTGTGACGTTCCGGATATAGTGAGATGGGTCAGAACTAGAAGAAGAGCATGGAGAGATCATGTCAATAGAATGAACAACGATCGACTGGCGAAAATCGCAAAGGAAGAGAGACCCAATACAAGTAGACCGCCTGGAAGACCACCAAAGCGCTGGTATGAGAGCTGGTCCTCGCAGTGAGAACTTAGGCTGCCTCTTTGAAAACACAAGACACAGTCTTAAAATAAGAAGAAGAAGAAGAAAAATAAGATCCAAGATTATTTTATATATCAAACAATATATGTGAACGTCCATTTTCAAAATAAAATAATTTCGACTATCAAACCAACAATAGATTGTATTCAACGATTTAATTTAATGAAAAGTTACAAAAATACAAAATTAATAAAAACGTATACAACGTAAAGTTTTACACTCCGTTAGAACTTCATGTATGTCCTGGAAAAAAGACATAAAATATCCCCCAAAATAAAATACGTTGCGAAAAATATTCCGAATAAAAAATTTCACAACGAGGTCGTATTAGAGAAATTTTCAGTACCTAGCCTGACCTAGACATGTCTACTCCTTATATTTTAAGCCACTTTTCTGGACATTCGAATTTCATTGTGTAATGAAACGCTTTGGCATATCTTGACAAACGATTACCACTCGAATAATTGTTCATAATCGATTTTTAGCCAATTACGTTTCTCAATTCGTAAAACTGAATGAATTATTATGTTAATTCATTACATACTGTTTATACGAAATGTACAAGTTTATTTTGTTATACAGCGTACTACAAGGGATTTATTTATAAAAAGCAGTGGCTATATAACCAAACAGACTAAATACATTGTTTACGCCGATATAGATTGACGCGCGTTTCGATAACCAAGTTATATCATCTTCAGAAACTGATGATAAACTGTTTATTCTAAGAGCATTTAGGCCCTCGAAACCTCCCGCATAGATATCTGATTTTTCAAAAGCTTTACCTGACTTTTGTATATGTTTATTTAATTTCTTATTTTTTAGACCTTTTAATATGTTCATACTTCTAAATTTTCTTGATTTTTGGAGTCTGTTATTTTAAAAAACGTCAAATTTTTTTAGTATTTCAAAATTAAATTGAAATAATGTCGAAAAATAAACAAAAATCATACTATATATGTAGTTAGTAGTAAAAATTTTATAAAAGGACGTCTAAGAACGTACAAAAATATACAAAAACAAAAATAAAAGTAACGTTTAAGTCTTATGTTACACAAAGTCAAAGAAAAATATTTAACAGTGTAAAATTTATTTAAAAAAATGGTAGTTTCGTTGTTGTTGAGTTCCAACCTAAAATTCATCACCCTGTATACGTTGAAAAAGTTAAAAAAATCAGTAACAATGGCTCATAATGGATAGAACAAATTTTTAGAAAAATATAGAAAACCAAACACGTTTATCGGTTAAATAATCACTCCCCGATTCACATCAATTTGCTTTTTTTATAGTGCACGCGCGGTTTTTGTATTTATTTTCTATGACACTTTTCCAATTAGAGTTGATTGGTTCGTGTTTATGTATCCATCTTTTCATAGCGAGAGGAATAAATATGCATTTTGATTAATTAAAAATGTAATAAAAAAACTGGTATACATTTTATCACAAAAAAACATCCAAAAACAATAATGTATGTAATGTATAAAACATGGAAATTCGTAATAAAAGTTGCAGACGGTGGTAGAATGAAGCTGTTAAAGTAACAGCGATGTTCAGAAACTATAATTTTGTATAATGTTCAAAAAAAACAACAACAATATATATATATATATATATATATATATATATATATATATATAAATAAATTAATTCATACAATTTAACAAATTAAAGTTATTTATTTCAAAAAATGATTATTAATAATAACAGTATGAGCTCTAATAGTAACTATTTAAACATCTAAATTTTCGGAATCATTGTCTGGTTTTTCTACACGATTAGAAGTATCGACAGCTTCTTCATCGAAAGCTAATTCTAGTTGAGGTATTGTCGTATCTTCGTTATCGTTTTCAATAATAGTACCCAGTTTGAGATCTTCTTGTTTATAACTAGAAGGTTTGCTTAACATGATAGATACATTCAAATCTTCAACGCTTCTTTCAACTGGACTCACGAATCTAACGGTTTTCTTCGATTTAGTTATTATCGGTTTATCGATGTCGGTCAACGTAGCATTCACCGTTTGATTCTTCTTTATAGATATTTTAAGACTTTTTCTACGTAAAGAATGTCTTGGTGGTACACGAGTTAATTTCTCCAAAAGTACTATGGGGAATGTACATTCCGTTTGCGTGGAAGTATAGTTAATTGTTCTTCTTAATATATTCATGTTCATTATTATAGTAAACGATTCAGTGATTATGACAGGTGTCAAAACAGATCTGTTAATTTTGATAAATAAACTGTCAATTATTATTGTAGAACTAGATATTAGAGTGTGGGTTTTTTTCACGTAAAAAGCAAATACAAATTTCGATTAAATTTTGAGTTTATGTGAAAAAAATGTGGAAATAAAAGTTATAGATCTTTTAATTTTTAACAACTTTGTCATTTAACTTTTTTCTATAAGACTTCTATAAGACTGTCAGAAATCGAGATAAACCGTTTTTCATCGAACTATTATTTTTTGTTCCAAAAATTATCAACCAAGATTTATGTACTGATGAATTGTAAACTTTTAATACGAGGACGGTTCGAATATAAGGTAATAACCTTCAATGGTTACATATTTTTGGGATTTCTTCAGAAGGTTTTTGATCCTTGGACAACTCGGACAAACTCCTCCATCAAGCTTCAACTTCTTCATGAGCTCTTAAGAGTAGATTCGGAGAGACGTTTGGAGTTTTGTCAAATCTTCATGAGGAATTATGATGAAAATCGAATGTGGAATTATCTTAGATTGTTTTTGATATAATCATTCAGACAAGAATCCTGAGAAAAAAATCGTAGATGAACTTGAGATTTTTAGTTGGAATTCAACTAGTTTTGTTGGTTTTTATTGGAAACTTTTTGGTGTGAAAACTTTCTAATTGCCGTGGTTAAGAGACGCCGCGTTTGGGGTAAAACTTAGGTAAATAGTCAGACCGAAAATTACGAAGTTTAGAGAACAATATGCAGACACTGACGTTTTCTTATTTTCTACATAACCTCAATATCAGTGACATTATTATAACATTTTTCTTATTGGTTATAAGAGAGTCTCACTCTTGGAAGCACTTAAAGTTTCAGATGAGTGTGATAATTCAATTTAGGAAAATTTAGATGAAGCGGATCTTTCAGACTGATGTAAAATACAGAATATGCATGTAATATGCATATTGATGAGTATGATTTACACAAGCTAAATGGTTTTAAGAGGTTGACAATATCTAATACTAATGAATCACCTCTTCTCAAATAGTAATTACAAAGCCAGATCGATAAATCCACCACTTTTTAATTTCCCACTTGCCAACTGAAACGGCAACACCGCACATGTCAATATGCAGTGTTTTCTCATTACTATATTTATACACTCTCGGGAGAGCCTGTAACTCCTAGAGAGCGCGTCCCCGGGTGGCGGATAGGGGAATGCTTCCCAGATATGGGTGGTAGGGCGGAAATCAAATACGCCCCGTGGACCAACAGGAAAAATCTGCAGCGTCTGACCCAGAGTGGGCGGCTGCAAACAGCGACGGCTCCCCAGGTTAGGGGCGGCTGAACCTACACTCACCAAGACGTCTGGCCAACGTGGTGTTTTATGGCTAAACCCCTCTCATATGAAGTCATACCAAAAACAATGGCCCCCAGTGCCCAGCGGCTCGAACGACCCTGGCCAAGGTAGCGGTCAGACCAGTCGTAGAGCAGGGGGTGCTAAGAATCCCTGGGTAAAACAAGGCTGCCAACTTCACATTGCAACTTATAACGCTAGGTCAATTGGAAATGAGGAAAGGTTAACGGAACTACAGTACGAACTGGACAGAATAAACTGGGATATTCTGGGAATATCAGAAACAAGGAGAAGAGGTGAAGAATCCATTAGACTAAGATCAGGACATATCCTATTCTACAAAGGAAGAGAAGATAATAGTTTGGGTGGTGTGGGTTTTCTTATCAACAAACGAATCTCCCCAAATCTTCAAATACTTAAAACCATATCAGATAGAGTAATATACATAACACTTAAGATTAACTCCAATATAACAATTAAAGTCGTTCAAATCTATGCCCCAACAAGTAGTCATGAGGACGAAGAGATCGAGGTGCTGTATGATGAAATCACACAGAGCCTAACAGAAAATAAGACAAGATACACGCTGATAATAGGAGACTTCAACGCAAGAATAGGAGAGCAGTGTAATAGCTCACAGTATGTTGGACAATTTGGACTGGGGAAACGAAATGAAAGAGGGACGATGCTTGCAAATTTCCTGGAAAAAGAACAACTATACATAATGAATACGTTTTTCAAAAAAAGACCTCACAAAAAATGGACCTGGGCCAGCCCGGATGGAATTACAAAAAACGAAATAGACTACGTGCTGACACCAAATAAACATATCGTCCAAGAAGTTGACGTTCTTAATTCCTTTAATACGGGCAGCGACCACAGATTAGTCCGGTGCAGGATCGTATTAAACACAAAATTGGAAAGAGCAAAAAAATTCAACAGCACGCAATACCGTATAGATCCTGATACAATAAGAGACAACAAGTCAATATATAGCAAAAGATTGACAGAACGACTAACAAAGGAAACAACATCATCACACGAGAGCTTGGACGAAACAAACAATAGACTGGTAAAAGAACTGAAAGAAACAACTACAAGTTTAGTATCATCAAAAACTAAAAGAATAGAAAAGTTTACAACACAAACCAAACAGCTACTGGAAAGAAGGAGAGAGCTCATTAAAGACAACAAAAGGAATACAGTAGAGTATGCCGAACTAAACAAAACAGCAAGGAAAATGGCCAAGCAGGACATACGAAAGTATCAAGAAAATCGAATAGAGGAGTTGATACAGCAAAACAGAGGTCTGAACATCTTTAAAAAAGAAAACGCACATAAAAAAGAAATGATCAAATTGAGAGACGGACAAGGTAACATAACAGAAGATCGAAGAGAGATACTCAAGGTAACAGAGAAGTTCTACACAGGTCTGTACGAGTCCAAAATAGACAATGAGTATGTTAGAAAAGCAAACAGTGACCATAAAAACAGGATATGTAACGTTGGCTCCGAGGATCTACCTGAGATTGAAGAGGAAGAAATTGTAAAAGCTTTAAATCAACTAAAAAACGGAAAGGCGGCAGGTGACGATAACATCATACCGGAAATGTTGAAGGAAGGTGGAAGCCTACTGATAAGAGAGCTTAAATCATTATTTAATACATGCCTAACCGAGGGAAGAATACCACAGGATTGGAACACCGCGATAGTCATACTGATATATAAGAAAGGTGATCCAAGCAACCTAGAAAACTATAGACCAATCAGCCTGCTATCACAGATCTACAAGCTTTTTATGAGAATAATAGCAAACCGCCTTGAATTCAAACTCGATGCATACCAACCCTATGAGCAGGCGGGCTTCAGAAAAGGCATGAGTACAATAGAACATCTCCACACCGTAAGGACACTGAACGAAAAAGTAACGGAATATAACATCCCATTATGGATTGCCTTCATAGATTTTAGAAAGGCCTTCGACACAGTTGAATTTTGGGCAATTATCAGGTCAATGAAAAATGCAAGAATAGACCAACGATATATTGACATTATACAGACACTAAACGACAACTCAAAAATGAAAGTAAGTCTATATGAAGACACTGAGGAAATCATAATTAAAAGAGGCGTTAGACAAGGAGACATTGTGTCACCCAAATTGTTTACACTGGTGCTAGAAGACGTTTTTAAGAGCCTACATTGGGAAGACAGAGGAATTGATATATCGGGAGAAAAACTAAGTAACCTAAGATTTGCCGATGACATTGCCATTTTTGCCCCAAACAGTGAAGAATTAGAATACATGCTTATAGAACTACAACAAGAAGCAAGAAAAGTAGGCCTAGAAATGAACATTTCTAAAACCAAATTCATGACAAACCAACGGACAAACAAAGAGAGTATAAATGTGCGAGGACAACAGATAAAGAAAGTGAACTCTTATATCTACCTAGGTCAAGAATTAACATTGGGTAAAACCAATCAAGAACTTGAAATTAACCACAGAATACATCTAGGATGGGCGGCCTACGGGAAGATGCGACACGTCTTCAACTCCAACCTACCCCTCAAACTAAAAACCAAGGTTTACATGGAATGCATTCTCCCAGTAACAACCTACGGATGTGAAACATGGGTCCTAACAAAGAAAATCTTGAATAAATTAAAGGTACATCAAAGATCAATAGAACGGAAAATGATAGGAATAACGCTTAAAGACCATAAAACCAATGAGTGGATAAGAAATAGAACCAAAATCGAGGACATAGTGAGGCGAATAGGTAGTCTTAAATGGAACTGGGCCGGACATGTTGCTCGAAATAACACCAACTGGAGCGGAAAAATAACAAGATGGAGACCTTGGGGGGAGAAAAGAAGCACCGGCAGACCACAACAAAGATGGTATGATGATATCAAGAGAACAGCCGGACTTAACTGGTACCAAGTGGCACAGAACAGGGAAAACTGGAAAAATATGAGAGACGCCTATATCCAAAGGATAGAAAACGGCTAGAAGAGAGAGAGAGAGATATTTATACACCAAAAAATTATTTAAACAACTTTTTTTATAAACATTAAATATATTGATTAAATCTGAATTAACTATCTGTCAAAAAAAACTCGCGGGAAGAACAGCAAGGGCACGGAGGTAAACGTATCAATAGTTTTGGAGCTCAACAAGATTTGAAATTTTTATAAAAAAATTCATGTATATCTTTATATTATTTCACTCACCTGAAATTTTAAGTGTTTCTGAAAGTATGAATAACTCTTGTAACCAACAAGAAAAATGTTCTTATAATGTCAATGGTATTAAAGTTCCAACAAAATTAGAAACTTTGCAGAAAATCTCAGCAATTCTGATTTTGATGCAGTGATGAAGGCCAAGAAAAAATATGAGTATTCTGAAAAATAGAGTGGTTCTTCAAAGAAAATCTATCTTCAAATTAAATATGAAATATGTGAAAAAATAGGTTTTACGGAAATGATTGATAAATTTGCCACTCAGAAAGCCAGAAAGATTATTTTATAATTAGGTAATTATAATGATTAGGTACCTAGTCTGTAAACTGTTGAACAACTGATTGATGTACTTTTCGTTGAGTATTGATTTGGTACTTTTTCATGCAAAGGTGATAATATTGTTTGTTTTTTATTTTGATAAAGACACCTAGAAGATACTTGATGCTTTATCTATATTCTATGGAGGTGTCAGATACCACCAGGAAGCGTATAGAACAGAATAAGAGGATCTGTAGATATCCCACATAAAGATTGGGTTCCTCAGTATGTATTTACATTAGTTATCTCGAAATCCGGAATGCCACCATCCGGACTCCGAGAGTCCGTGGAGGATTTCAATACATTTATATAGCTTGTAGACTTTTATTACTTTTTTTTGGGGGGGGGGGAAACCATTTATTTTTATTAGCATATTTATACTCCGCAATCCTATTCAAACAGTGTCTAATTGAATCTGACACCGCTCAGACGTATAAAAAAGAAGAATATTTCAAGGTTATAATAAGTATGTTGGATACAAATAATCAATTGTAAAAAACAAAATGTTTTTTTGGGGTTATTTTAGTTAAATTTGACATTAACGCGTTCGTATGTCAAATATTGATATAAATTGAAAACCGATATGTCTAGGTTGAGAAAAGAGAAGCGTTGCTTTTGCGTTGCAATTAAACCGGGTCCTTTGAGTTATAAACGCAAAATTATGGAAAATTTGAGAAATGATACACCCGCTACGGATAGTAATACCGATTGTAGTACCGTCCCAACGAGCTCGAGCGCTCGAGATAATTCCAAACCAACACCCGAACCTACCAAAGAAGAAAACATCAAACATCGAAGAATGAAAAGATTTGAAATGCAATCGGACGGTGTTATTACATCTATTAATTGCGATACGTAAGATAATGAATTTTCTTATAAAAAAGACAATGTTAAGGATAAAACTAAGAATAGCGAAAGAGTTTTGTTAATTGAAGCACAAAATATTCAGAATCATTATTATACAATTTCTTAAACTATTATGATTATTTGTATTTACTACCAGCTCCGGAAGTTTCTTTTCAAGCCATTTTCAAGGTAAGTTCATCCTCAAACTTAAGCTTATTTACCAATACTTCCCATTTGTACCTATCCATAGTTATTAACCCTTAGTTTCTCATCACTTTTCTTTCCGAATCAATCTTCTCACCATCTAATATCTTTGGATCATTATTCTCGATCATCAAACTTTTATTTTCATTCTCTTTTTTCATTGTTCCTTACATAAATGTAATATTGACTTTAAACAGCCCCCCAAAAAAAATTCACAGCAATTAAATTTGGCTACATAACCTATTTCGTATTTTCCAAAATTTCAAAAAAACAGACAAAAAAATATTTTTCGTATGGATGTTTGGTACAATGATCTCAATTTGTAGAAAAATCTGCGTGACTTTGAGCCGTAAGGGATTTTAAATTATTATAACTGTGGTAACGAGGGAAACTATTAGCTTTTGTATGCACAACTCTGCGCGCGATTTCCCAGGTTGTTGTGTCTGAAATATACGTGACCACAAAACTGAACTCTTAGTATTTAAAGCCTCATGATATTTCTGACAATTCCGGTATTAAGTTTAATCAAAGATTTTATGGGATGAAGAATAAAAATTAATTAAATTTTGAATTTTGGACTGGTATTCGTTTAAACGTAATAGCATCCCAAAAGCCGTTGGGTTATAAAACGACGACGCGCAGTCATTACCATTTTTAAATTACCCAATCAAAAAGAAGAATTAAATAATTGACGTTCCTTGAACAGAAAGGATTTTTCAAATTTCAAAAATGTTCATTTGTGGATTATTTAAACCTACGAACTTTTGATTTGAGGTTAACTCAATAATCAAATCACCGCGCGTTGTTCAACACGATACATTTTGATAATGAATTCGAGCTTATGACGTTATTAATTTTTATTTTTGTTAATGACAGTTGAGCTTTTGGACTGTGCAATTTATCTCGAAATAATGCTTGAAATTAATTAGAGAGAATCCAAAAGAGCTGATATCAGATCTCATCCTTCCAGGAAGTTTTCTCAAACACAGCTTCGTTTACCATGTGAGTTTTTCCAAAAATAAATACAATAAACGGCTATAAAAACTTGTTGTTTGGA
Source organism: Diorhabda sublineata (assembly GCF_026230105.1). Classification (NCBI taxonomy): domain Eukaryota; kingdom Metazoa; phylum Arthropoda; class Insecta; order Coleoptera; family Chrysomelidae; genus Diorhabda; species Diorhabda sublineata. The sequence continues at coordinate 92,233 of NC_079486.1, forward strand.
TTGTCTACCTCAAGTTGCCTAATCTATAATTAACTTGTTTCATGATAACAAATATTATTAAGGAGCTTTTATATTTTTTCTGGGAATTGTGATCAAATAACTTATAAATCGTGCGAAAAAGAATTAAATAAAAAACAAACTGGGTTTTGAATTTATAAAACAACTTGTCCAAGTAAACTTCGAAATATTTAATTTTCAGAATCAGTTGATTATTCAAAAGTATGAATAAACAACAACATTACACAAAAAATAAATTCCTTGGAGTTACTAAATCGAATAGAGTTACAATTGATTTTTTAAAAATTAGTCAGAGAAAACTTTGTAAGTAAATAAGTGAAGTTTCCGTTTGTTGATATATTATTGGAATAGATTTTACATTTTACGAATAGCAATTGTCAAATCGTTAAGCAAACAAAGCGGGTATTTCAATTCGCTAAAGCTTCGTAACAGAAATTTAACATTTTATAATAACTCTTGCGAATATTTTGTTCATCCCCAAAGAATATCGAGTTTGTGTGTAGTTTTGCCCGTTTCTCCAAGGATAAATTCGAAAGAGAATTTTCTCCTGTTTCAATACGAAATTACTTGTAATGCAAATTCAGTTTTATTATAAAATTTCGTTTCTATTCGTCCAAGGTCAAAGTAAACCAAAGTTTCAAACAAAGGAACTTAGGAATTCATTATAATGATAGGAACGGAATTGGTATCTAGTTAGAAAACTTACTTATGTTTAAGTTTTATACGTGAAGATTAGGTGAATATAGTTTAAGTAATGAAGTAAATTTTAACTAAAAATGTATATATTTTTTAAATTTTGATTCTTATATTTATATACAATTATTTTTAAATTTTTCTACACCTTTAACTAAGTAATTTGATATTGCATGTCGTATACTTTCATCTGATTTTGCCATCATAATCATCATCTTATTGATGTTAGAGTTTTGAACTTAATATACTTATACGTATTGTGTATTTAAAAATACTCACGTACACACCACAATGTTTTATGTTGATGAATATGATTTAAACAAGCTAAATGCTTTTAAGGTAATGGTAAGTATTTGAATATCTTTTTTAATAACAAGTATAAGCACTACACCAATACTGGAAGTAGTTTACAAATCATTTATTTTTAGGTAAAGGAGCGTGATTTCTTATTTACCAAAATGGGCTCTAATAAAAAAGAATTGTATGTACTCTAACATATTTACTAATTTCGCTATGGTAGCTTGATCTGAACTGGGCCTGGAAATTTGTAGTGTAACGTCTGTGAATGTCAAGTTACAAAAAAAGAATTAGATTATTGAAGTAGCAACAAGAGAACCGCATCTACCCGGCTTTGAAGATTTTTGCAGTGATTCTATCATTTAGGAAATATTTTTGGAAATTTGATAAAACAATCCCCAGCAACACATTTTTTTTAAATATTTCCCTGTATATAATGATTGATATAATAGGAGCGTTTGGATAGATTCACATGGGGACCTTTAGTAGTTTTGGAGTACCTACCTTATGGAATTGCAAGATAAAGATCATTCAAATGAACTGTTGTATTTCTGCACAATAAATAAATGATAGAAAAGATCCTCGTATTGTTCTGACACATCTTACTTGTTTTATTCATATTTCTGAGGTAAGAAAATAAAATATTGAGTAATTTTTGATTGGTTTGATTTAAAGAGACTCCACCCCAATTGTGAAGAATAAGTAACTTGTAGTTTACAATGAATTGATGAAGAATGTTACCAGTGAGTTGATATTCATTATTTTCATTACTAAAGTGGAGTTTATTACTTCATTCTATCATAATCCTTCTTTTTTTGTGTTTAAAACTTATCGGATTGATTCCTTAACATATATAGCTGCCATAAAAACTCCCGATCTCTTTTTTTACATTGCTGACTTGCTATACTATTATGACAAAAACTTTTTATTAATTACTGATATCCAACCCAATTTTACTTAGAAAATTTTTGAATTGCTAAACAAGATATTTTCTAAAACAACTCATTTCTTCAATAATTCATTTTATTTTCTTCAATTTTCCTGATTTTCATGTCTCTTCTTATTTTAACTTATGCAAGAAGTTATAACTTCATAACTTTCTCAGTATGTAATGTATCTCAAATATTCATATTATTACAACAATTCATGTGTTTTAAAAAAAGTAAAGGTGATAGGAAGCTTTTGTTTTTTTTTAAACATCGCTAGAGTGTAGATTTTCTAACGATATATAATTTGTTTCGATATCTTTTTCTTAACCAGAGTTGTAATTGGACCATTTCGACGAAATTCCAAGTTGTATGATTTGCGAAATTTTGCAGTGCAAAGGTGGAAACAATGTAACGGCTTTTTGTGATGGTTATTGAGCAGCTAGTTTTTTTTTCATTCTCGCTCAACCATAATACCTATGAAAGTTAAATTGGCAACCCAAATTTTAAGTACAACAGATGTTCTTTATTTATCGAGAACAGAAATTAATACATATTTCCATAATGCAGGTGCTACAACTGCATTTCTTCTAATTTTAATTGATTTATTATTCTTAAATCTCGTGATAGATTGGCAAAATAAATATTTTGAAAACCACTTAGCTCAACAACAAAATATTTAATTGCATCAATTTATTATTTTCAAAACTACCTTAAATCACATATTTCGAAATATTTGTAGTAATGTGAAGAGCCATGATGAGGAAAATGATGCTGAAAAGAAGTAAGAATGCTTATAGTTTGCAACGTAAATGAGCATGATTTCTTTCTGGACTTGAATGGTACAATCCTACATAAATTCGAATTGTGTAAGTATGAAGAAGAATTGGAAAATGGAGCCGTAGATACCTTCAAATGGTTGATAGGATTGCATAGTGACAAATTGGGAAGTGTCAAATAAGCATTATGAAAACGAATGGCAATATCAATACTGACAATTCCAAATCAGATAATACTTCGAATGGCTAATGAAGATGATAATAGAAAACAAAAGGGGAAAAGTGATGATTATTGCATAAAATACGTGAGAACAATTTGTGTGCTGCATTTACTACCACACTCACTATTACACTGTATGACTCTTGTTTCGATGTTCTCTAGTTTCTATGTGTTTTGTATAAAACAAAAGATATTACCGCGTATAATTTGATTTCATATGGTGAGTTGATTGAATTAGTAACTCACTAAAGGCATTGAAAAAATATGGAATTTGATCCATTTGGTCGAAAGATACTAAAAACTACAGGAAAAGGTGATTCATAAGATATCAACTGTTTTTGGTATTTGTAATAACTGCAAATCATCAATTGATTATTTCTTGAAGAAAATACTAGCTATCAATACTCAGACTCTCGGGAGAGCCTGTAACTCCTAGAGAGCGCGTCCCCGGGTGGCGGATAGGGGAATGCTTCCCAGATATGGGTGGTAGGGCGGAAATCAAATACGCCCCGTGGACCAACAGGAAAAATCTGCAGCGTCTGACCCAGAGTGGGCGGCTGCAAACAGCGACGGCTCCCCAGGTTAGGGGCGGCTGAACCTACACTCACCAAGACGTCTGGCCAACGTGGTGTTTTATGGCTAAACCCCTCTCATATGAAGACATACCAAAAACAATGGCCCCCAGTGCCCAGCGGCTCGAACGACCCTGGCCAAGGTAGCGGTCAGACCAGTCGTAGAGCAGGGGGTGCTAACTTATAACGCTAGGTCAATTGGAAATGAGGAAAGGTTAACGGAACTACAGTACGAACTGGACAGAATAAACTGGGATATTCTGGGAATATCAGAAACAAGGAGAAGAGGTGAAGAATCCATTAGACTAAGATCAGGACATATCCTATTCTACAAAGGAAGAGAAGATAATAGTTTGGGTGGTGTGGGTTTTCTTATCAACAAACGAATCTCCCCAAATCTTCAAATACTTAAAACCATATCAGATAGAGTAATATACATAACACTTAAGATTAACTCCAATATAACAATTAAAGTCGTTCAAATCTATGCCCCAACAAGTAGTCATGAGGACGAAGAGATCGAGGTGCTGTATGATGAAATCACACAGAGCCTAACAGAAAATAAGACAAGATACACGCTGATAATAGGAGACTTCAACGCAAGAATAGGAGAGCAGTGTAATAGCTCACAGTATGTTGGACAATTTGGACTGGGGAAACGAAATGAAAGAGGGACGATGCTTGCAAATTTCCTGGAAAAAGAACAACTATACATAATGAATACGTTTTTCAAAAAAAGACCTCACAAAAAATGGACCTGGGCCAGCCCGGATGGAATTACAAAAAACGAAATAGACTACGTGCTGACACCAAATAAACATATCGTCCAAGAAGTTGACGTTCTTAATTCCTTTAATACGGGCAGCGACCACAGATTAGTCCGGTGCAGGATCGTATTAAACACAAAATTGGAAAGAGCAAAAAAATTCAACAGCACGCAATACCGTATAGATCCTGATACAATAAGAGACAACAAGTCAATATATAGCAAAAGATTGACAGAACGACTAACAAAGGAAACAACATCATCACACGAGAGCTTGGACGAAACAAACAATAGACTGGTAAAAGAACTGAAAGAAACAACTACAAGTTTAGTATCATCAAAAACTAAAAGAATAGAAAAGTTTACAACACAAACCAAACAGCTACTGGAAAGAAGGAGAGAGCTCATTAAAGACAACAAAAGGAATACAGTAGAGTATGCCGAACTAAACAAAACAGCAAGGAAAATGGCCAAGCAGGACATACGAAAGTATCAAGAAAATCGAATAGAGGAGTTGATACAGCAAAACAGAGGTCTGAACATCTTTAAAAAAGAAAACGCACATAAAAAAGAAATGATCAAATTGAGAGACGGACAAGGTAACATAACAGAAGATCGAAGAGAGATACTCAAGGTAACAGAGAAGTTCTACACAGGTCTGTACGAGTCCAAAATAGACAATGAGTATGTTAGAAAAGCAAACAGTGACCATAAAAACAGGATATGTAACGTTGGCTCCGAGGATCTACCTGAGATTGAAGAGGAAGAAATTGTAAAAGCTTTAAATCAACTAAAAAACGGAAAGGCGGCAGGTGACGATAACATCAAACCGGAAATGTTGAAGGAAGGTGGAAGCCTACTGATAAGAGAGCTTAAATCATTATTTAATACATGCCTAACCGAGGGAAGAATACCACAGGATTGGAACACCGCGATAGTCATACTGATATATAAGAAAGGTGATCCAAGCAACCTAGAAAACTATAGACCAATCAGCCTGCTATCACAGATCTACAAGCTTTTTATGAGAATAATAGCAAACCGCCTTGAATTCAAACTCGATGCATACCAACCCTATGAGCAGGCGGGCTTCAGAAAAGGCATGAGTACAATAGAACATCTCCACACCGTAAGGACACTGAACGAAAAAGTAACGGAATATAACATCCCATTATGGATTGCCTTCATAGATTTTAGAAAGGCCTTCGACACAGTTGAATTTTGGGCAATTATCAGGTCAATGAAAAATGCAAGAATAGACCAACGATATATTGACATTATACAGACACTAAACGACAACTCAAAAATGAAAGTAAGTCTATATGAAGACACTGAGGAAATCATAATTAAAAGAGGCGTTAGACAAGGAGACATTGTGTCACCCAAATTGTTTACACTGGTGCTAGAAGACGTTTTTAAGAGCCTACATTGGGAAGACAGAGGAATTGATATATCGGGAGAAAAACTAAGTAACCTAAGATTTGCCGATGACATTGCCATTTTTGCCCCAAACAGTGAAGAATTAGAATACATGCTTATAGAACTACAACAAGAAGCAAGAAAAGTAGGCCTAGAAATGAACATTTCTAAAACCAAATTCATGACAAACCAACGGACAAACAAAGAGAGTATAAATGTGCGAGGACAACAGATAAAGAAAGTGAACTCTTATATCTACCTAGGTCAAGAATTAACATTGGGTAAAACCAATCAAGAACTTGAAATTAACCACAGAATACATCTAGGATGGGCGGCCTACGGGAAGATGCGACACGTCTTCAACTCCAACCTACCCCTCAAACTAAAAACCAAGGTTTACATGGAATGCATTCTCCCAGTAACAACCTACGGATGTGAAACATGGGTCCTAACAAAGAAAATCTTGAATAAATTAAAGGTACATCAAAGATCAATAGAACGGAAAATGATAGGAATAACGCTTAAAGACCATAAAACCAATGAGTGGATAAGAAATAGAACCAAAATCGAGGACATAGTGAGGCGAATAGGTAGTCTTAAATGGAACTGGGCCGGACATGTTGCTCGAAATAACACCAACTGGAGCGGAAAAATAACAAGATGGAGACCTTGGGGGGAGAAAAGAAGCACCGGCAGACCACAACAAAGATGGTATGATGATATCAAGAGAACAGCCGGACTTAACTGGTACCAAGTGGCACAGAACAGGGAAAACTGGAAAAATATGAGAGACGCCTATATCCAAAGGATAGAAAACGGCTAGAAGAGAGAGAGAGATATTTATACACCAAAAAATTATTTAAACAACTTTTTTTATAAACATTAAATATATTGATTAAATCTGAATTAACTATCTGTCAAAAAAAACTCGCGGGAAGAACAGCAAGGGCACGGAGGTAAACGTATCAATAGTTTTGGAGCTCAACAAGATTTGAAATTTTTATAAAAAAATTCATGTATATCTTTATATTATTTCACTCACCTGAAATTTTAAGTGTTTCTGAAAGTATGAATAACTCTTGTAACCAACAAGAAAAATGTTCTTATAATGTCAATGGTATTAAAGTTCCAACAAAATTAGAAACTTTGCAGAAAATCTCAGCAATTCTGATTTTGATGCAGTGATGAAGGCCAAGAAAAAATATGAGTATTCTGAAAAATAGAGTGGTTCTTCAAAGAAAATCTATCTTCAAATTAAATATGAAATATGTGAAAAAATAGGTTTTACGGAAATGATTGATAAATTTGCCACTCAGAAAGCCAGAAAGATTATTTTATAATTAGGTAATTATAATGATTAGGTACCTAGTCTGTAAACTGTTGAACAACTGATTGATGTACTTTTCGTTGAGTATTGATTTGGTACTTTTTCATGCAAAGGTGATAATATTGTTTGTTTTTTATTTTGATAAAGACACCTAGAAGATACTTGATGCTTTATCTATATTCTATGGAGGTGTCAGATACCACCAGGAAGCGTATAGAACAGAATAAGAGGATCTGTAGATATCCCACATAAAGATTGGGTTCCTCAGTATGTATTTACATTAGTTATCTCGAAATCCGGAATGCCACCATCCGGACTCCGAGAGTCCGTGGAGGATTTCAATACATTTATATAGCTTGTAGACTTTTATTACTTTTTTTTGGGGGGGGGGGGGAAACCATTTATTTTTATTAGCATATTTATACTCCGCAATCCTATTCAAACAGTGTCTAATTGAATCTGACACCGCTCAGACGTATAAAAAAGAAGAATATTTCAAGGTTATAATAAGTATGTTGGATACAAATAATCAATTGTAAAAAACAAAATGTTTTTTTGGGGTTATTTTAGTTAAATTTGACATTAACGCGTTCGTATGTCAAATATTGATATAAATTGAAAACCGATATGTCTAGGTTGAGAAAAGAGAAGCGTTGCTTTTGCGTTGCAATTAAACCGGGTCCTTTGAGTTATAAACGCAAAATTATGGAAAATTTGAGAAATGATACACCCGCTACGGATAGTAATACCGATTGTAGTACCGTCCCAACGAGCTCGAGCGCTCGAGATAATTCCAAACCAACACCCGAACCTACCAAAGAAGAAAACATCAAACATCGAAGAATGAAAAGATTTGAAATGCAATCGGACGGTGTTATTACATCTATTAATTGCGATACGTAAGATAATGAATTTTCTTATAAAAAAGACAATGTTAAGGATAAAACTAAGAATAGCGAAAGAGTTTTGTTAATTGAAGCACAAAATATTCAGAATCATTATTATACAATTTCTTAAACTATTATGATTATTTGTATTTACTACCAGCTCCGGAAGTTTCTTTTCAAGCCATTTTCAAGGTAAGTTCATCCTCAAACTTAAGCTTATTCACCAATACTTCCCATTTGTACCTATCCATAGTTATTAACCCTTAGTTTCTCATCACTTTTCTTTCCGAATCAATCTTCTCACCATCTAATATCTTTGGATCATTATTCTCGATCATCAAACTTTTATTTTCATTCTCTTTTTTCATTGTTCCTTACATAAATGTAATATTGACTTTAAACAGCCCCCCAAAAAAAATTCACAGCAATTAAATTTGGCTACATAACCTATTTCGTATTTTCCAAAATTTCAAAAAAACAGACAAAAAAATATTTTTCGTATGGATGTTTGGTACAATGATCTCAATTTGTAGAAAAATCTGCGTGACTTTGAGCCGTAAGGGATTTTAAATTATTATAACTGTGGTAACGAGGGAAACTATTAGCTTTTGTATGCACAACTCTGCGCGCGATTTCCCAGGTTGTTGTGTCTGAAATATACGTGACCACAAAACTGAACTCTTAGTATTTAAAGCCTCATGATATTTCTGACAATTCCGGTATTAAGTTTAATCAAAGATTTTATGGGATGAAGAATAAAAATTAATTAAATTTTGAATTTTGGACTGGTATTCGTTTAAACGTAATAGCATCCCAAAAGCCGTTGGGTTATAAAACGACGACGCGCAGTCATTACCATTTTTAAATTACCCAATCAAAAAGAAGAATTAAATAATTGACGTTCCTTGAACAGAAAGGATTTTTCAAATTTCAAAAATGTTCATTTGTGGATTATTTAAACCTACGAACTTTTGATTTGAGGTTAACTCAATAATCAAATCACCGCGCGTTGTTCAACACGATACATTTTGATAATGAATTCGAGCTTATGACGTTATTAATTTTTATTTTTGTTAATGACAGTTGAGCTTTTGGACTGTGCAATTTATCTCGAAATAATGCTTGAAATTAATTAGAGAGAATCCAAAAGAGCTGATATCAGATCTCATCCTTCCAGGAAGTTTTCTCAAACACAGCTTCGTTTACCATGTGAGTTTTTCCAAAAATAAATACAATAAACGGCTATAAAAACTTGTTGTTTGGATTGTCTACCTCAAGTTGCCTAATCTATAATTAACTTGTTTCATGATAACAAATATTATTAAGGAGCTTTTATATTTTTTCTGGGAATTGTGATCAAATAACTTATAAATCGTGCGAAAAAGAATTAAATAAAAAACAAACTGGGTTTTGAATTTATAAAACAACTTGTCCAAGTAAACTTCGAAATATTTAATTTTCAGAATCAGTTGATTATTCAAAAGTATGAATAAACAACAACATTACACAAAAAATAAATTCCTTGGAGTTACTAAATCGAATAGAGTTACAATTGATTTTTTAAAAATTAGTCAGAGAAAACTTTGTAAGTAAATAAGTGAAGTTTCCGTTTGTTGATATATTATTGGAATAGATTTTACATTTTACGAATAGCAATTGTCAAATCGTTAAGCAAACAAAGCGGGTATTTCAATTCGCTAAAGCTTCGTAACAGAAATTTAACATTTTATAATAACTCTTGCGAATATTTTGTTCATCCCCAAAGAATATCGAGTTTGTGTGTAGTTTTGCCCGTTTCTCCAAGGATAAATTCGAAAGAGAATTTTCTCCTGTTTCAATACGAAATTACTTGTAATGCAAATTCAGTTTTATTATAAAATTTCGTTTCTATTCGTCCAAGGTCAAAGTAAACCAAAGTTTCAAACAAAGGAACTTAGGAATTCATTATAATGATAGGAACGGAATTGGTATCTAGTTAGAAAACTTACTTATGTTTAAGTTTTATACGTGAAGATTAGGTGAATATAGTTTAAGTAATGAAGTAAATTTTAACTAAAAATGTATATATTTTTTAAATTTTGATTCTTATATTTATATACAATTATTTTTAAATTTTTCTACACCTTTAACTAAGTAATTTGATATTGCATGTCGTATACTTTCATCTGATTTTGCCATCATAATCATCATCTTATTGATGTTAGAGTTTTGAACTTAATATACTTATACGTATTGTGTATTTAAAAATACTCACGTACACACCACAATGTTTTATGTTGATGAATATGATTTAAACAAGCTAAATGCTTTTAAGGTAATGGTAAGTATTTGAATATCTTTTTTAATAACAAGTATAAGCACTACACCAATACTGGAAGTAGTTTACAAATCATTTATTTTTAGGTAAAGGAGCGTGATTTCTTATTTACCAAAATGGGCTCTAATAAAAAAGAATTGTATGTACTCTAACATATTTACTAATTTCGCTATGGTAGCTTGATCTGAACTGGGCCTGGAAATTTGTAGTGTAACGTCTGTGAATGTCAAGTTACAAAAAAAGAATTAGATTATTGAAGTAGCAACAAGAGAACCGCATCTACCCGGCTTTGAAGATTTTTGCAGTGATTCTATCATTTAGGAAATATTTTTGGAAATTTGATAAAACAATCCCCAGCAACACATTTTTTTTAAATATTTCCCTGTATATAATGATTGATATAATAGGAGCGTTTGGATAGATTCACATGGGGACCTTTAGTAGTTTTGGAGTACCTACCTTATGGAATTGCAAGATAAAGATCATTCAAATGAACTGTTGTATTTCTGCACAATAAATAAATGATAGAAAAGATCCTCGTATTGTTCTGACACATCTTACTTGTTTTATTCATATTTCTGAGGTAAGAAAATAAAATATTGAGTAATTTTTGATTGGTTTGATTTAAAGAGACTCCACCCCAATTGTGAAGAATAAGTAACTTGTAGTTTACAATGAATTGATGAAGAATGTTACCAGTGAGTTGATATTCATTATTTTCATTACTAAAGTGGAGTTTATTACTTCATTCTATCATAATCCTTCTTTTTTTGTGTTTAAAACTTATCGGATTGATTCCTTAACATATATAGCTGCCATAAAAACTCCCGATCTCTTTTTTTACATTGCTGACTTGCTATACTATTATGACAAAAACTTTTTATTAATTACTGATATCCAACCCAATTTTACTTAGAAAATTTTTGAATTGCTAAACAAGATATTTTCTAAAACAACTCATTTCTTCAATAATTCATTTTATTTTCTTCAATTTTCCTGATTTTCATGTCTCTTCTTATTTTAACTTATGCAAGAAGTTATAACTTCATAACTTTCTCAGTATGTAATGTATCTCAAATATTCATATTATTACAACAATTCATGTGTTTTAAAAAAAGTAAAGGTGATAGGAAGCTTTTGTTTTTTTTTAAACATCGCTAGAGTGTAGATTTTCTAACGATATATAATTTGTTTCGATATCTTTTTCTTAACCAGAGTTGTAATTGGACCATTTCGACGAAATTCCAAGTTGTATGATTTGCGAAATTTTGCAGTGCAAAGGTGGAAACAATGTAACGGCTTTTTGTGATGGTTATTGAGCAGCTAGTTTTTTTTTTCATTCTCGCTCAACCATAATACCTATGAAAGTTAAATTGGCAACCCAAATTTTAAGTACAACAGATGTTCTTTATTTATCGAGAACAGAAATTAATACATATTTCCATAATGCAGGTGCTACAACTGCATTTCTTCTAATTTTAATTGATTTATTATTCTTAAATCTCGTGATAGATTGGCAAAATAAATATTTTGAAAACCACTTAGCTCAACAACAAAATATTTAATTGCATCAATTTATTATTTTCAAAACTACCTTAAATCACATATTTCGAAATATTTGTAGTAATGTGAAGAGCCATGATGAGGAAAATGATGCTGAAAAGAAGTAAGAATGCTTATAGTTTGCAACGTAAATGAGCATGATTTCTTTCTGGACTTGAATGGTACAATCCTACATAAATTCGAATTGTGTAAGTTTGAAGAAGAATTGGAAAATGGAGCCGTAGATACCTTCAAATGGTTGATAGGATTGCATAGTGACAAATTGGGAAGTGTCAAATAAGCATTATGAAAACGAATGGCAATATCAATACTGACAATTCCAAATCAGATAATACTTCGAATGGCTAATGAAGATGATAATAGAAAACAAAAGGGGAAAAGTGATGATTATTGCATAAAATACGTGAGAACAATTTGTGTGCTGCATTTACTACCACACTCACTATTACACTGTATGACTCTTGTTTCGATGTTCTCTAGTTTCTATGTGTTTTGTATAAAACAAAAGATATTACCGCGTATAATTTGATTTCATATGGTGAGTTGATTGAATTAGTAACTCACTAAAGGCATTGAAAAAATATGGAATTTGATCCATTTGGTCGAAAGATACTAAAAACTACAGGAAAAGGTGATTCATAAGATATCAACTGTTTTTGGTATTTGTAATAACTGCAAATCATCAATTGATTATTTCTTGAAGAAAATACTAGCTATCAATACTCAGACTCTCGGGAGAGCCTGTAACTCCTAGAGAGCGCGTCCCCGGGTGGCGGATAGGGGAATGCTTCCCAGATATGGGTGGTAGGGCGGAAATCAAATACGCCCCGTGGACCAACAGGAAAAATCTGCAGCGTCTGACCCAGAGTGGGCGGCTGCAAACAGCGACGGCTCCCCAGGTTAGGGGCGGCTGAACCTACACTCACCAAGACGTCTGGCCAACGTGGTGTTTTATGGCTAAACCCCTCTCATATGAAGACATACCAAAAACAATGGCCCCCAGTGCCCAGCGGCTCGAACGACCCTGGCCAAGGTAGCGGTCAGACCAGTCGTAGAGCAGGGGGTGCTAACTTATAACGCTAGGTCAATTGGAAATGAGGAAAGGTTAACGGAACTACAGTACGAACTGGACAGAATAAACTGGGATATTCTGGGAATATCAGAAACAAGGAGAAGAGGTGAAGAATCCATTAGACTAAGATCAGGACATATCCTATTCTACAAAGGAAGAGAAGATAATAGTTTGGGTGGTGTGGGTTTTCTTATCAACAAACGAATCTCCCCAAATCTTCAAATACTTAAAACCATATCAGATAGAGTAATATACATAACACTTAAGATTAACTCCAATATAACAATTAAAGTCGTTCAAATCTATGCCCCAACAAGTAGTCATGAGGACGAAGAGATCGAGGTGCTGTATGATGAAATCACACAGAGCCTAACAGAAAATAAGACAAGATACACGCTGATAATAGGAGACTTCAACGCAAGAATAGGAGAGCAGTGTAATAGCTCACAGTATGTTGGACAATTTGGACTGGGGAAACGAAATGAAAGAGGGACGATGCTTGCAAATTTCCTGGAAAAAGAACAACTATACATAATGAATACGTTTTTCAAAAAAAGACCTCACAAAAAATGGACCTGGGCCAGCCCGGATGGAATTACAAAAAACGAAATAGACTACGTGCTGACACCAAATAAACATATCGTCCAAGAAGTTGACGTTCTTAATTCCTTTAATACGGGCAGCGACCACAGATTAGTCCGGTGCAGGATCGTATTAAACACAAAATTGGAAAGAGCAAAAAAATTCAACAGCACGCAATACCGTATAGATCCTGATACAATAAGAGACAACAAGTCAATATATAGCAAAAGATTGACAGAACGACTAACAAAGGAAACAACATCATCACACGAGAGCTTGGACGAAACAAACAATAGACTGGTAAAAGAACTGAAAGAAACAACTACAAGTTTAGTATCATCAAAAACTAAAAGAATAGAAAAGTTTACAACACAAACCAAACAGCTACTGGAAAGAAGGAGAGAGCTCATTAAAGACAACAAAAGGAATACAGTAGAGTATGCCGAACTAAACAAAACAGCAAGGAAAATGGCCAAGCAGGACATACGAAAGTATCAAGAAAATCGAATAGAGGAGTTGATACAGCAAAACAGAGGTCTGAACATCTTTAAAAAAGAAAACGCACATAAAAAAGAAATGATCAAATTGAGAGACGGACAAGGTAACATAACAGAAGATCGAAGAGAGATACTCAAGGTAACAGAGAAGTTCTACACAGGTCTGTACGAGTCCAAAATAGACAATGAGTATGTTAGAAAAGCAAACAGTGACCATAAAAACAGGATATGTAACGTTGGCTCCGAGGATCTACCTGAGATTGAAGAGGAAGAAATTGTAAAAGCTTTAAATCAACTAAAAAACGGAAAGGCGGCAGGTGACGATAACATCATACCGGAAATGTTGAAGGAAGGTGGAAGCCTACTGATAAGAGAGCTTAAATCATTATTTAATACATGCCTAACCGAGGGAAGAATACCACAGGATTGGAACACCGCGATAGTCATACTGATATATAAGAAAGGTGATCCAAGCAACCTAGAAAACTATAGACCAATCAGCCTGCTATCACAGATCTACAAGCTTTTTATGAGAATAATAGCAAACCGCCTTGAATTCAAACTCGATGCATACCAACCCTATGAGCAGGCGGGCTTCAGAAAAGGCATGAGTACAATAGAACATCTCCACACCGTAAGGACACTGAACGAAAAAGTAACGGAATATAACATCCCATTATGGATTGCCTTCATAGATTTTAGAAAGGCCTTCGACACAGTTGAATTTTGGGCAATTATCAGGTCAATGAAAAATGCAAGAATAGACCAACGATATATTGACATTATACAGACACTAAACGACAACTCAAAAATGAAAGTAAGTCTATATGAAGACACTGAGGAAATCATAATTAAAAGAGGCGTTAGACAAGGAGACATTGTGTCACCCAAATTGTTTACACTGGTGCTAGAAGACGTTTTTAAGAGCCTACATTGGGAAGACAGAGGAATTGATATATCGGGAGAAAAACTAAGTAACCTAAGATTTGCCGATGACATTGCCATTTTTGCCCCAAACAGTGAAGAATTAGAATACATGCTTATAGAACTACAACAAGAAGCAAGAAAAGTAGGCCTAGAAATGAACATTTCTAAAACCAAATTCATGACAAACCAACGGACAAACAAAGAGAGTATAAATGTGCGAGGACAACAGATAAAGAAAGTGAACTCTTATATCTACCTAGGTCAAGAATTAACATTGGGTAAAACCAATCAAGAACTTGAAATTAACCACAGAATACATCTAGGATGGGCGGCCTACGGGAAGATGCGACACGTCTTCAACTCCAACCTACCCCTCAAACTAAAAACCAAGGTTTACATGGAATGCATTCTCCCAGTAACAACCTACGGATGTGAAACATGGGTCCTAACAAAGAAAATCTTGAATAAATTAAAGGTACATCAAAGATCAATAGAACGGATAATGATAGGAATAACGCTTAAAGACCATAAAACCAATGAGTGGATAAGAAATAGAACCAAAATCGAGGACATAGTGAGGCGAATAGGTAGTCTTAAATGGAACTGGGCCGGACATGTTGCTCGAAATAACACCAACTGGAGTGGAAAAATAACAAGATGGAGACCTTGGGGGGAGAAAAGAAGCACCGGCAGACCACAACAAAGATGGTATGATGATATCAAGAGAACAGCCGGACTTAACTGGTACCAAGTGGCACAGAACAGGGAAAACTGGAAAAATATGAGAGAGGCCTATATCCAAAGGATAGGAAACGGCTAGAAGAAGAAGAAGAATACTCAGACTGAATTAGAACAATTTTCAAATTCAGTGGTAAATTCAATAATTACTCATTTTGTACTGGATATTGTGAACAATTTAAAATTTGTTTATCTCTTAGATAAACCCCAACAAATTGGTATTGTGTGTCGCATAACCCTAAAGTGATGAAAATGTTATTTCCGAGTAGATAACCTCAAATATTTGAGAATCCCAAAGTGGAGGGTCATTGTCGTCCCCGATTTGAACTATACGACGATGTATTGATAAGTTGGTAGCCTAGACCAGTTCCATGCATAAACAAAATATTGCTTTACCATAGCAACGAACAATAACTTATTAAAAATGTCAGTGTTAAGTTTTACGTCAAAAACATGAACCTGAATTACGCAATAAATTGAAAGAAAAAATATGTCCACCAAAATTGTAAAAATCGAAAAATTGGAGTATCGAGCCATCATCAAGTAGCTGTATTTAGAAGCGTTAAGAGGTGAGCAGATTTACGAGGCAAATTTTCCATTGAAGATGATGACCGATCGGGAAGGCCAGCTCCTGTGTCAGTCGTCGAAAATATCGATACAGTTTATGACATGATTTTATCAGACTGTTGAATTGGACTTAAACCCATTGTTACTACGGATGAGACGGGTACATTTCTACAATCCAGAAACAAAGCAACAATGGATGGAATGGCGACACTCTGGTTTTCCCAGACCTAAGAAATTTCGTGTCCAAAAATGAGCTTGAAAAGTTCTTGCTCCAGTTTTTTGAGATTACCATGGAGTAATCATGATTGATTTTTTTAATAAGGGTAGAACAATAACTGGACTAATACTATTCGACGTTACTGACCACTCAACTGAAAAAAAGTTCAATAGGTCGTAAATTTTCTCCCAACGAGGAGGTAATAAAAGCTGTGGAGGTCTGGTTGCGCAATAAAACATTTTGACATTGAAATTTTGTTTGGTTGTATAGTAGGCTAAGAATTTTTCAATATATCCTCGTATCACCACATAATTGCATAACGCAATAAATAACTAAAAGAATTTCTTGGTTGTCCAGGGGTACTTTTCTGCTTAAAACGCCGGTTAGAAAGAAAACACTTTTATTACAGAATTTGTGCTTCGCCGTAGGATGGAGTAGAGCGATAATCTCGACCTACAATCGGCCATCAGGCTCAGAATCCGCCTCGGATTCGTCTCTTTCATAGCTGACCCATGGTGATGGTGATCTTCGATTTTAACAATTTCGTGAGGATCAAAAAATTTTCTCTTCAATTTTGGATCAGTTGTATATACTTCAAAGGGTGTGGTACTTATACTTCGCTGATAGGTGGTATTCGAGGCAGTGTGTACTTTGTTAACGTATTTGTACCACTTTCCTGGCTCTTCCAAACTGAGTTTTGTTAAGACTGGTATAAGGGTCCTATTTACCCTTTCCACTTCTCCATTACCTCGTGGGATTTCACAAGTTGTTAACACATGTTTAATATTTTCTTCTCGACAATATGATTCGAATTTTTCAGAACGGAACGCAGATCCTCTGTCAGATATTATCCTTGACGGGCTTCCCAATATTTTACACTAAGACACCAAATCACTTCTTTCGTCGTGCTTGATTATGTTGATTTTAGGATGAAGCATTCCTTCTTTCTTTCCTACAGGACGAGGTGATATATTTTACGCTATTTTTCAAAACAACATGTCACTTCTTTCGTCGTGGTTTATTTTGTTGGGTAAAGCCACACAAATTTGGAAAAGTCATCAACTACCACAGAAATGTGCTGATAATTTTTTTTGTTGATTTTATTGGTCCTAATTGGTCGACGTGATACGTCTCTAGCGGACCTTCTAGCTTTTGTATAGGATGAAGCATTCATTCTTTCTTTCTTTCTTTTTTATTCTATAATATAAGGTATACCTACCGTTATTTTTAATCGTTTCTATTTTGTCTTTTAGTCTTGGTATGTAAAATTCCTTGTTTACTACTTCTGTTTTTTTCTTTCAAAAATATCCTATCTCGTGGGCATTTATTATTATTTTTTAAGTCTGCATGTTCTTTGGAATGACAAGAAATTTTAATCCATTATCGTATTTATACAATATATCATGCTCCAAATAAAAATCTTCATACTCTTCTGTAGTCAAAATCCTTTTTATCGCAATCTATGTACCTCGTCTATATTCAATTTCATACTGTTCTGGCATCAGGGCCCATCGTGTAACTCCTGTTGTAAGGTCCCTTTTCTCCATGGTTTTTATGAAGGCATTACATTCTGTAACTATTTTAAATTTTGTTCCTAGCAGGTAGATTCTGAATTTCTTCACACTTTTAATAATGGCGAGTACTTCGAGCTCATAGCTTGTATACTTCATCTCTGCAGGGGTCGTCTTTCTACTCATGTAGTATATCGGGTGAAGCTTCGAATCGTCACTAGATCGCTGCTAAAAGAATGCTCAAGAACGCGCAATAACCATGTATAGTTGTATATTCCATATTCTGCAGCTGTCTTTAATAAAAGTTTCAGTCTTTCTATCCCCTCTTCTTCGTTCGCACTCAAGATGATAACATCGTCCATGTGGTATATAACGTACATTCTAGCAGTCAACTCCCTGAAGACATGATCGATGAATCATTGGAAAACTGCTGGACTACTACACATTCCAAATGGACATTCCATAAACTCGTACTAATCAATCGGCGTTACAAAAGAAAAATATTTTGTGCTGCTTGCTTCAACAGGTACATGAATAAATCCATTTTCCAAATCAAGGGTGCTGAATATCCTTGCTCCCTGTAAGCTGTCTAGTGCATCTTCAACGAAGGGAAGTGGAAATCTATCGCGTATTATATTTTTGTTTAAATTGCGATAATCGAAACCAATTCTGGTTCGGCCATTCTTTTTTCTCACTAGTACAATAGGACTAGCAAAATCCGAACAACTCGGTTTGATTATTCCATCTTTTAACCATTCCTCTATCTGCCTATCTACTTCTTCTTTTTCGGGAGCCGATAGTCTTCTTGGTCGCTGATGAATCGGTTCTTCGCTATTCAGTACAATTTTCTCCTCAATATTCGTTGTCTTCTCTTTGAATGGTTTGTAGTTTTCTATTCATTTCTTCACTTCCTCCCTATTGAACCACGGAAAAGCACGTAGAGCCTAACGAGTTCTCCTCGGTTCGCAATTATTAGAAAAACAAATGTAAAACTTTTATAACTTTGAATTTTGCTTGGTTAATGTTGTGAACAATTACTACTTACAGAACTTATCGTTGTCATGATTAAAATAAAAGATTTATTCTACACAAAACCAAATTTCCCTAAAAAATGTCAGTAACAATCAATACGATAAAAACTTATTATTCACCTTACCTACAGAAAATATTTTGTAATTCAGGCAAACTAATTGAATTTCGATAATTATAGTTTGTACAAATGTATTCTGCTCTTTTGTTTTAAATAAGTATTGTTAGAATGTTAGAAAATCTAAAAAAAATTTGCAGTCTTCCGCCACTGATCACTAGTTCGTGGACTTCGAATAATAAAAGGAAAAATACTTCTCACATCAGGCTTCCTCCAATCGCAATCAAGCAGAATATAAGGATACAGAAAAAAATAAAAAAGTAGCAGAATATTGACAATACTCCATCTATTAGTATAAAAACCAATAATATGAAGAGGATTTTTCAAAAAACTTTATTGAGAAAATTAAGAAATTGTTATCAAAAATTAGAACGGAACTTTGAATTCCGACCGAAAATTCCTTTAAAAATCACGACATCTCCATTCAAAAGTATCTTTCTTCTGTTCTTCTTATACTTCGTCCACGTTCTCTTCTTTATCCTCCTCTACTTCTTGCTTCTCCTCTTCTTCTTCTTGTTCTTCGTAGTCTTCGTTTGATTGTGAGAGTGACAAATTGACAAGTATAAAAGAAGCATGAAGAAATCGAATGGCAATACCAATACTGACAACTCCACATCAGATAATACTCCGAAAGGCTAATGAAAATGCTAATAGAAAACAAAATGGGGAAAGTGAATCGAATAATAGAGGTAAATATTTAAATACAATAAATATATGTAAAAACTTATGGTATACATGTTGATTGGTTGATTGTACAATGAATCGACACTGAGAACATACACACAGCTGCCCAAAATTTGTTAACTGAACATATCACAAAAGTAAAAGAAGATAAGAGAATATTCACATTGAGAAATCCAAGACATGTACTACTACTTTTACCACACTTGTTATTACTCTGTCTGACGCCTGTTTCGATGTTCTCCGTTAGTCTCTATTGTTTTGTACAACACAAAAAAATATTACCGAGTATAATTTGAGTTAAGATCGTCAGTTGATTGAATTAGTACACTCACTAAAGGCATTGAACAAAATATGTAATTTGATCCATTTGGACTATTTCTTGAAAGAAAGATTAACATTACTCAGATTGAATTAGAACAACTTCCAAATTCAGTGGTAAGTTCAATAATTACTCATCTTGTACCGGATACTGTGGACAATTTAAATTTTGGTATCTCTTAAATGATTCGAGTAGATAAACTCAAATATTTGAGATCCCTTAAATCCTTTTCGTAGAATATATGTATTGTTTAATTTTTGTTTCCGCTCTAACTCCTTCATTATCTTGAAGTCAAACAACATTACTAACTAATTAAACCATACGATAGGATTGGGAAATATAAAAAGTTTTTCATAGGTGATGGGATGATATAAAAATGTTTTTAAGAATTTAGATTTTGAAAATCTGTCCCCAATTTCATGAATAAATTCAAGGCATTTTTTTTGTAAATTAGTTTTTCCTTGTCCTTGCAAAATGAAGTACCCAATAGGTCCCTTGCTTCGGGTAATTCATCAGTATTCATGTTTGTTTCCTGTTTTTATTTTCTATTGGAACCTCAATATCAGTGACATTATTAGAACATTCGTCTTATTTGTTATAAAAGAGACTCACTCTTAGAAGCACTTACAGTTTCAGATGAGTGTAATAATTCAATTTAGGAAAATTTAGATGAAACGGATCTTTCAGACTGATGTAAAATACAGAATATGCATTTAATATGCATATTGAGTATGATTTACACAAGCTAAATGCTTTTAAGAGGTTGACAATATCTAATACTAATGAATCACCTCTTCTCAAATAGTAATTACAAAGCCAGATCGATAAATCCACCACTTTTTAATTTCCCACTTGCCAACTGAAACGGCAACACCGCACATGTCAATATGCAGTGTTTTCTCATTACTATATTTATACACCAAAAAGTTATTTAAACAACTTTTTTTATAAACATTAAATATATTGATTAAATCTGAATTAACTATCTGTCAAAAAAACTCGCGTGAAGAATAGCAAGTGCACGGAGGTAAAGGTATCAATAGTTTTGGAGCTCAACAAGATTTGAAATTTTTATAAAAAAATTCATGTATATCTCTCTATTATTTCACTCGCCCGGAACTTTAAGTGCTTCTGAAAGTATGAATAACTCTTGTAACCAACAAGAAAAATGTTCTTATAATGTCATTGGTATTAGGGTTCCAACAAAATTAGAAACTTTGCAGAAAATCTCAGCAATTCTGATTTTGATACACTGATGAAGGCCAAAAAAAATATGAGTATTATGAAAAATAGAGTGACTCTTCGAAGAAAATCTCTCTTCAAATTAAATTCGAAATCTGTGAAAAAACAGGTTTTACGGAAATGATTGATAAATTTGCCACTCAGAAAGCCAGAAAGATTATTTTATAATTAGGTGATTATAATGATTAGGTACTTAGTCTTTGAACTGTTGAAGAACTGATTGATATACTTTTCGTTGAGTATTGATTTGGTACTTTTTCATGCAAAGGTGATAATATTATTTGTTTTTTATTTTGATAAAGACACCTAGAAGATGCTTGATGCTTTATCTATATTCTCTGGAGGTGTCAGATACCACCAGGAAGCGTATGTAACAGAAGACGAGGATCCGCAGAAATCCCACATAAAGATTGGGTTCCTCACTATCTACTTAAATTAGTTATCTCGAAATCCGGAAAGTGGAGGATTTCAATACATTTATATAGCTTGTAGACTTTTATTACTTTTTTTTGGAGAAATCCATTTATTTTTATTAGTATAAAAAAGAAGAAAAATATTTCAAGGTTATAATAAGTATGTTGGATACAAATAATCAATTGTAAAAAACAAAATGTTTTTTTTTGGGGTTATGTTAGGTAAATTTGACATTAACGCGTTTGTATGTCAAATATTGATATAAATTGAAAACCGATATGTCTAGGTTGAGAAAAAAGAGGCGTTGCTTTTGCGATGCAATTAAACCGGGTCCTTTGAGTTATAAACGCAAAATTATGGAAAATTTGAGAAATGATACATCCGCTACGGATAGTAATACCGATTGTAGTAGCGTCCCAACGATTTCGAGCGCTCGAGATAATTCCAAACCAAAACCCGAAGCTACCAAAGAAGAAAACATCAAACATCGAAGTATGAAGAGATTTAAAATGCAATCGGACGGTGTTATTACATCTATTAATTGCGATACGTCTGAAGATAATGAATTTTCTTATAAAAAAGACAATGTTAAGGATAAAACTAAGAATAGCGAAAGAGTTTTGTTAATTGAAGCACAAAATGTAGATATTCAGAATCATTATTATACAATTTCTAAAACTGTTACGATTATTTGTATTTACTAATAACTCCGGGAGTTTTTTTTTCAAGCCCTTTTCAAGGTAAGTTCATCCTCAAACTTAAGCTTATTAACCAATACCTTCCATTTTTACCTATCCGTAGTTATTAACCCCTAGTTTCTCATCCCTTTTCTTTCCAAATCAATCTTCACACCATCTAATATCTTTGGATCATTATTCTCGATCATCAAACTTTTATTTTCATTCTCTTTTTTCATTGTTTCTTACATAAATGTAACTTTTGACCTCAAAAAATATTCGCTGCAATTAAATTTGGTGACTTATAACCTATTTCGTATTTTCCAAAATTTTAAAAAAACTCGGGGGGTACATGATAGATTTTTGCTTAAAATTCGATTATAACAGAATAAAAAAATATTTTTCGTACGGATGTTTGGTGCAATGAACTCTAGTTGTAGAAAAATCTTTGAGCGGTAAGGGATTTTAAATTATTATAACTGTGTTAACGAGGAAACCTATTAGCTTTTGTATGCACAACTCCGCGCGCGATTTCCCAGTTGGTTGTGTCAGAAATATACGTGACCACAAAACTGAATTTTCCAACTATCATATGTTAATAATCATGTCGGAGCTGCGATCAAACCACTGCTACTAAAAGATATGATAAACGGAACTTGAATTTTGGATATATCTCGTAGAATTCAAATCTTCATGATATTTCTGATAATTCCGGTATTAGGTTTAATCAAAGATTTCTCAGGATAAAGATTAAGAATTAATTAAATTTTGAATTTTAGACTGGTATTCGTTTAAACTTAATAGCATCCCAAAAGCCGTTGGGTTATAAAACGACGACGCGCAGTCTTTACCATTTTTAAATTACCCAATCAAAAAAGAAGAATTAAATAATTGACGTTTTTGGAACAGAAAGGATTTTCAAATTTCAAAAATGTTCATTTGTAGATTATTTAAACCTACGAACTTTTGATTTGAGTTTAACTCAATAATTAAATCACCGCGCGTTGTTCAACACGATCGATTTTGATACTGCATTCGAGCTTATGACATTATTAATCTTTATTTTTGATAATGAGGACAGTTGAGCTTTTGGACTGAACAATTTATCTCGAAATAATGCTTGAAATTGGACTTTTAATTAATAAGAGTGAATCCAAAAGAGCTGATATCAGATCTCATCCTTCCAGAAAGTTTTCTCAAACACAGCTTCGTTTACCATGTGAGTTTTTCCAAAAATAAATACAATAAACGGCTATAAAAACTTGTTGTTTGGATTGTCTACCTCAAGTTGCCTAATCTATAATTAAGTTGTTTCAGAATAAAAAATATTATTAAGGAGCTTTTATATTTTTTCTGGGAATTGTGATCAAATAACTTATAAATCGTGCGAAAAAGAATTAAATAAAAAATAAACTGGGTTTTGAATTTATAAAACAACTTGTCCAAGTAAACTTCGAAATATTTAATTTTCAGAATCAGTTGAATATTCGAAAATATGAATAAATTTACAATTGATTTTTTAAAAATTAGTTAGAGAAAACTTTGTAAGTAAATAAATGAAGTTTCCGTTTCCGTTTGTTGATATATTATTGGAATGAATTTTATATTTAACGAATAGCACTTGTCTAATCGTAAAGCAGAAAAAGCAGGCATTTCATTTCGCTAAAGCATCTCCAAAGAATATCGAGTTTGTGTGTGTTTTTGCCCGTTTTCCAAGGATAAATTCGAAAGAGAATTTTCTCATGTTTCAATACGAAATTACTTGTAATGCAAATTCAGATTTATTAAAAAATTTCGTTTCTATATACGTGTATTATAACAAATTTTAATCTCAAGACTTCCTCGAAGAGCTCCATATTCAAAGCATCTTATTGTTTCCCATATGGGATTTTACGATGGGTCAGGTATAGGCCCAGTCTTGGACCAAGTGTCCTAAACTTGGTGGGACTGTGATTCAAACCTGGTTGGGCCTAAGTATAACTATCATTTATGTGTCCCAATGAAGTTGGGCTAAAGTATAACTATCATTTATGTATCCCAATAAAGTTGGGCTAAAGTATAACTATCATTTATTCATCCCAATAAAGTTGCTCTAACGTTTTTAATAAAGTTTTTTTTGAGAGTTGTTCACTACGCATAACATATTGTGGTGTTTTATTCTAATATGATTGGAGGATTTTAGTGGGAAGTATGGAACACCCAAAATGTTTTATTTTCATTGGTTGTTGTTGATTTCAACATACTTTCGTCCTTTTTTTTATTTGGTTTAACTTTTTCTACTTCTTTTTTATTTACTTAATGAGTCTTTCTCGCGCCTTTTCAGTTTGTGGTTTAACGAAATGGGTCATGTGGATATTTTTTTATTGTAATTCCAACTAAACACTCTCCCAGTTCTACCATAAGATTACTTAGTTTAGGAGTTATTCCCGACGCCGTTTAAGGGGATCATCGTCAGAAAATAACTTTTTTTATCTGTTTCAACCTGGACTCGCAGAATATGTTACCAATAAAACAATTGTCGATGTGATTTCGAAAGTAAATATATTGTACGAAAGGAATTTATATAAAACGACGATTGTTATAATGATAATGAAATGTTTACCTTCAGTTTTTGTAGACGACAACATGGTTATATAAACGCGAATCAATCAGTGTATTTGTGAATGTTGCGGATTTAACTGAGGAAGATGTACAAATGCTTTTTCAAGATCAAAAATCGATAGTTATTCTACGAGATCCAAAATCGATCAACTTTATTGAACAAAATTGCCACCTAGAGCAGTTTTTCCAAGACTTATGCGACAGGTAGAGGCTAGGGGATTACTATTAATGGGGAAGTGCAATTCCGAGGAATCAGCTACCAAGGCACGTCTTTCCCGAACAGAAATTCAAGATCAAAAAGGGTTCATCTTTTTCTTTTCGCATTTCACTTAAGTAAACCGTTTTATTTAGAACATGGTCCTGTTTTGTAGTTAAATCTTCCATTCCATCGACGTAGAGGTGGTTTTCCTTTGGTTTTTTAACAATTTTGATAGATTCTTCTTTGAAACCAATTGGTGAGTCGAAAAATAGACTTTCGTCTTAAGAGACTTTCTGTTTCAATTAAAAACCAAAATTTGTTGGTACAAACTTCATTTTTCCAAAAAAAGATGAGATTCGTCTTAAGAAACTTTGTTTTTTAAAAAGCAAACCAAAATTTGACTTCGGGAATTGCCAATTCGATAAAAAACAAAATTTGTCTTTAGAAACTTTGTTTTTCGAAAACAAAAAAAATATTGTCACAAGAGGCTTTCTTCTGCAATTAGAAACCAAATTTTGTTTGTAGAAACTTTATGTTTCAAAACAAACCAAAATTGGTCTTCAGAAACTTTGTTTTTCGAAAATAAACCGACATTTGTTTCTCAGAACTGTCGTATTCGAAATAACAAACGAAATTTGTTTATAGAAACCGTTTTTTCTAAAAAGAAATTGTCAATTATCATAAAAAAATATTGGTGGATTTCTAGGAACCAGAAATAAGTGGACTTAGGGAGAGATACATTACCTATAAGGAAAATAAGATCCGAGATTATTTTATATATCAAACAATACATGTGAACGTCCATTTGCAAAATAAAATAATTTCGACTATCAAATCAACAATAATTGTATTCAATGATCTAATTTAATGAACAGTTACAACAAAATTTCTCTGTAACACAGTTTGTAAACTCGACGAGGAGGTTCACCTTTTGTTTTCCATTTCCAACTTTTTTCCCTCCACGCTTATATTTATTTGGGAGTATGAATTGATAAAAAAGTATACAACGCAAAGTTTTACTCGTCGTTAGAACTTCATGTACGTCCTGGAAAAAAAGGGAAATATGAAATATCCCCCACCCCCCCCCCCCAAAAAAATACGTTGCGTAAAACATTCCGAATAAAAAATTTCTCAACGAGGTCGTTTCAGAGAAATTTTCAATGGAGTGGGTGCTCCCACAATTACCTAGCCTGACCTAGAGATGGCGGTAGTTATTTGAAAAATATTAGAAAGTACACAATCTATACAAAACTTTTATTTGAAAGGCATTAGCCCAAATAATATGGAAGCTGAACTGAATTCTACGCAGGGCGAGATTGCTAGTTCGTTATAAACAGTAAAATATTGTGTAGCAAAGTTTAGACGAGATTTATTAATGCCATATTACAACTGTCAATCCGGCACTGTCTATTCCTCATATTTTAAGCCACTTTTTTGGACATTCGAATTTCATTGTGTAATGAAACGCTTTGGGATATCTTGACAATCAAAACGATTACCACTCGAATAACCGATCATAATCGATTTTTAGCCAATTACCTTTCTTAATTCGTAAAACTGAATGAATTATTATGTTTTAATATTTGTTGTATAAAATTTAATAATCAAACTTTCTATTGGATATTGTTTGTTTTATTACGAATTCGTGATGTTTTTTATGACTTTTTGAAATTTAAAATATCCGTTTTTGACTAGCAGACATCACAACATATCCTGCAATCTCGGTTTTTAATTCATTACATACTGTTTATACGAAATGTACAATTTTATTTTGATATACAGCGTACTGCAGGGAATTATTTATAAAAAGCAGTGGCTATATAACCAAACAGACTGAATACAATGTTCACGCCAATATAGATTGACGCGCGTTTCGATAACCAAGTTATATCATCTTTAGAAACTGAAGATAAACTGTTTATTCTAAGAGCATTTAGGCCCTCGAAACCTCCCGCATAGATATCTGATTTTTCGAAAGCTTTGTCTGACTTTTGTAGAAGTTTATTTAATTTCTTATTTTTTAGACCTCTTAATATGTTCGTACTTCTAAATTTTCTTGATTTTTGGAGTCTTTGGTTTTAAAAAATGTCAAATTTTTATTAGTATTTCAAAATTAATTTGAAATAATGTCGAAAAATAGACAAAAATCATACTATATATGTAGTTAGTAGTAAAAATTTTATAAAAGGACGTCTAAGAACGTACAAAAATATGAAAAAACAAAAATAAAAGTAACGTGTAAGTCTTACGTTACACAAAGTCAAAGAAAAATATTTAACAGTGTAAAATTTATTTAAAAAAATGGTAGTTTCGTTGTTGTTGAGTTCCAACCTAAAATTCATAACCCTGTATACGTTGAAAAAGATAAAAAAATCAGTAACAATGGCTCATAATGGATAGAACAAATTTTTAGAAAAATATAGAAAACCAAACACGTTTATCGGTTAAGTAATCACGCCCCGATTCACATCAATTTGCTTTTTTTATGGTGCACGCGCGCTTTTTTGCATTTATTTTCTACGACACTTTTTCAATTAGAGTTGGTTGGTTCGTGTTTATGTATCCATCTTTTAATAGCGAGAGGAATAAATATGCATTTTGAATAATTGAAAATGTAATAACAAAACTGGTATACACTACATTTTATCACAAAAAAAACATCCAAAAACGATAATGTATAAATTAATATTGATATATTTTCCGCGTTCTGATCAACCCTGTTTAACAGAGTTATTTGATAGATACTTAAGTTTCGTGATACGGCAACACTGATGTGATTATGTCAAATCTGTCATTGTCATCATAAAGTTTGACATTTGTTATGGCTAACGTGTTGTTTACTACGATTTTCGACGTAGATTAATTAACTACAGAATGTTGACGAATTCGGTGATGAAACCCAATCTCGAGGACGTTGTTATGAACCCACGTTTCATCTATAACATATAATCTGGTTCTATTTCTGAAAAACATTGTTAAACGCTCGATGGAAACATCTTCGACCCGATGGTTTTGTTTCAATGTGCGCAAACGCGGCATCCATATTGTACACTTTCTAATTTGACCGATTTTTTCACAAATTGTTCTTTTATTAGGTTAAGTTGAATGAAATTCATATTATTCATCATATCTCGTATACGAGTGAAAATTTTTTAAATCTGTTGATTTTATTTTAGATTTTAAACCACGCAGAACATTTTATAGAGAATAATTTTTTTTCGTAATAACAACAATAAAAAAGATAGAGGGAGTCATTTAATTTGTTACATGGTTCTCAGTGTACTTTTAGTGTACTTTTATATAAAACATGGAAATTCGTAATAAAAGTTGCAGACGGTGGAAGAATGAAGCTGTTAAAGTAACGGCGATGTTCGGAAACTATAATTTTGTATAATGTTCAAAAAAAAACAACTTATATATATTTAAATAAATTTATTCATACAATTTAACAAATTAAAGTTATTTATTTGAAAAAATGATTATTAATAATAACAGTATGAGCTCTAATAGTAACTATTCCAACAGCATCTACATTTTCGGAATCATTGTCTGGTTTTCCTTTACGATTAGAAGTATCGACTGCGTCTTCATCGAAAGCTACTTCTAGTCGAGGTACTGTCATATCTTCGTTATCCTTTTCAATAATAGTACCCAGTTTGAGATCTTCTTGTTTATAACTAAAAGGTTTGCTTAACATGATAGGTACATTCAGATCTCCAACTCACGAATCTAACGGTTTTCTTCGATTTAGCTATTATCGGTTTATCGATGTCGATCAACGTGGAATTCGCCGATTGATTCTTCTTTATGGATTTAGCGAAATTACTATAATGTGAAGGTAATTTACGGATTACGCACGATTTACTTTTAGTTATAACGATCGAATCGTTGATATTAAGACTTTTTCTACGTAAAGAATGTCTTGGTGGTACTCGAGGTAATTTCTCCAAAAGTACTATGGGGAATGTACATTCCGTTTGCGTGGAAGTATCGCTGGTTCTTCTTCTCAATATATTCATGTTCATTATTATAGTAAACGAATCAGAAATTATGACAGGTATCAAAACAGATCTGTCAATTTTTATATATAAACTGTCAATTATTGTTCTAGAACTAGATATTAGAATGTGTATTTTTTTTACGTAAAAAGCAAACACAAATTTCGATTAAATTTTGAATTTATGTGAAAAAAATTTTGAAATAAAAGTTGTTGATCTATTAATTTTTTACAACTTTGTTTAACTTTTTTCTATAAGACTTCTATAAAACTGCCAGAAATCGAGATAAACCGTTTTTCATCGAACTATTATTTTTTTTTGTTTCAAAAGTTATCAACCAAGATTTATGAGCTGATGAATTATAATCTTTTAATACGATGGCGGTTCGAATATAAGGTAATAACCTTCACTGGCTACATATTTTTGGGATTTCCCCAGAAGGTTTTTGGTCCTTGGACAACTCGGACAAACTCCTCCATCAAGCTTCAACTTCCTCGCGAGCTCTTAAGACTGGATTCGGAGAGACGTTAGTGATTCTAGAACTACTGAGAATATCGACAATACTCCATCTATTAGTATAACAACCAATAATATGAGTAGTTCAATTGATTATTCTCCAAATTGGACATTGATCGCTGATTCTTCACAATTGCAACCAGATTTTGTGAAATTAGGATAAAACAATTGAATTATCTATGGAAACTCTAGTTAGAATTACACTTTGATTAGATAATGTTCGCCAAAAGCTCCGGGATTAGAATGTTTTATGACTTGTTGAATAACCGTCTATCAGATCCGGGTATTTAAATTTCTAAAGATAGTGTCATATCATTATATTTTTAATTTGGATTGTAAATAAAGTGAATTTGACTCATATTTTGGATTGATTGATGTCTTATACCTTGTTATTTTCAAACTAAAACTATTTAGATGATGTTTATGTTTGCCATTGAATAGGAGAATTTTTCAGAAAATGGGAAAGTTTTGAAATTAAGAAAAGTTACTTCACACACTGACGCCAAATATCCATAGGCTTCTACAAGATATTTGCCAACAAAAAAAATCTTCATGAGGAATTATGATGAAAATCGAATATGGAATTATCTTGTTTTTGATGTAATTATTCAGAGAAGAATCTTGAGTTTTGTTGGTTTTCATTGGAAACTTTTTGGTGTGAAAACTTTCTAATTGCCGTGGTTAAGAGACGCCGCGTTTGGGGTATAACTTAGGTAAATAGTCAGACCGAAAATTACGAAGTTTAAAGAAAGGAGAAAGGAGGCTTCTACAAGATTTTTGCCAACAAAAACGAATCGAAAATGATCTAGAGTTTTTCACAATAATGGCAGATGAAAATAAGTGGAATAATTAAGAAAGTCCAAACCAGAATTTCCAAGATTTTACCTCTTGCATTATACAGCAACAGTCCATATTTCCGATTGAATTGAGCCAGGTAAATATAGTTCAAAGACTCTGTGTAAAACAAGGTGTATAGAAATGCTCGAAGCTGTGTTGACCTTAATGAAACAACTTCCTGCACTCCCCGCTCTTCTAGAAGCTCTTGATAGTTTAACGGAAGGTAGAGGAATTAATGAATGTGCTATCCTGCACTCTATTCTGTCGTAAGAGTTTTCATTCAGTGTCTTAGTTCTGTCTGAGAAACTTGGAATAACTTTACCTTCAACTCCAAGCAGAGTACATGGATGTGCATCATAGCTTCTCAACTCAGATACAGAAAATTCAGGAAAAACGAGTCAACATTTGTCCATACTTTTATCCGTTACATCTACAATTTTTCTTGAAATAGGGTGTCTAGTAAAAATTGAAAGTCAAGTACTAGTCTCCCGATTTTTCCAGGTTGGTTATCACATTTTCCCAGTCGAAATTTCGTCAATATACTATCACACTTCTATTATGATGATGATTAATTTTAGAAAATACAAGTATAATACAACCAAATTTTTTTATTTTAAGTAATTCTTCACTAACTGCTGTTTTTGAGAGTCTCCAAAAATTTCTATTCTTTTTAAGATACGCAACAATATTGTACCCTAATTTTGGCGGAAAAAAATGTTGAGAATCTTTGATTTGTGCATCGAAATAACGCGAAAAAAATTGTTATTGAAAAATAAATAAAATTGATTGGCTTGGACATAGGAAAAATTATCGGCTTGACAGATGAAAGAATTTAATCATATTTATGAAATTTTTGTGCCAAATGAAATAGGGCATCAAATTGACGGAAAGCGGCATACATGTTTGGCTCTGCGGTCAACGTAATAATCATGGAATTACTCATATTTATGACGCTTTAAGACAATATAATTGAATTTTTTTTTGGAAATTCAAGGAAAAGGCATGAAAATGATAAAATTTGGCATGAATAATGATTTGCATAAAACTAATGAAAAAATAGGATTTTTCAACAAACTATTGAGAAAATTAAGAAATTGTTATCAAAAATTAGAACGGTAATTTGCATTCCGACAGAAAATTCCTTTAAAAATCACGACATCGCCATTCAAAAGTATCTTTCTGCTATTCTCCTTATACTTCGTCCACGTTCTCTTCTTTATCCTCCTCTAGTTCTTGCTTTTCCTCTTCTTCTTGTTGTTCGTAGTCTTCGTTTGATTGTAACAGTGACAAATTGACAAGTATAAAAGAAACATTAAGAAAACGAATGGCAATACCAATACTGACCACTCCACATCAGATAATACTTCGAATGGCTAATGAAAATGCTTATAGAAAACAAAATGGTTAAAGTGAATCGAATAATAGAGGTAAATATTTAAATACAATAAATATATGTAAAAACTTATGGTATACATGTTGATTGGTTGATTGTACAAAGAATCGACACTGAGGACATACACACAGCTGCCCAAAGTTTGTTAAATGAACATATCACGAAAGTAAAATAAGATAAGAGAATACTTACATCGAGAAATCCAAGACATGTACTACTACTTTTACCACACTTACTATTACACTGTCTGACGCCTGTTTCGATGTTCTCCGTTAGTCTCTATTGTTTTGTACAAAACAAAAAAATATTACCGAGTATAATTTGATTTAAGATCGACAGTTGATTGAATTAGTAAACTCACTAAAGGCATTGAACAAAATATGTAATTTGATCCATTTGGACTATTTCTTGAAAGAAAGACTATCATTACTCAGATTGAATTAGAACAACTTCCTAATTCAGTGGTAAGTTCAATAATTACTCATCTTGTACCGGATACTATGGACAATTTAAATTTTGGTATCTCTTAAATAAATCGAGTAGATAAACTCAAATATTTGAGATCCCTTAAATCCTTTTCGTAGAATATATGTATTGTTTAATGTTTGTTTCCGCTCTAACTCCATCATTATCTCGAAGTCGAACAACATTACTAACTAATTAAACCATACGATAGGATCGGGAAATATAAAAAGCTTTTCTTGGGTGATGGAATGGTTAAAAAATGTTTTTAAGAATTTAAATTTTAAAAATCTGTCCCCACTTTCATGAATAAATTCAAGGCATTTTTTTTGTAAATTAGTTTTTCCTTGACCTTGCAAAATGAAGTACCCAATAAGTCCCTTGAGCCGGGTAATTCATCAGTATTCATGTTTGTTTCCTGTTTTTATTTTTTATTGGAACTCAATATCAGTGACATTATTAGAACATTTTTCTTATTGGTTATAAGAGAGTCTCACTCTTGGAAGCACTTAAAGTTTCAGATGAGTGTAATAATTCAATTTATGAAAATTTAGATGAAGCGGATCTTTCAGACTGATGTAAAATACAGAATATGCAATTAATATGCATATTGATGAGTATGATTTACACAAGCTAAATGCTTTTAACCTTCCAATAGGCGCGCGGATATTTCTAACGTATTTGGTCGCCTTGTATCTAGCAGATACATATATCAAATAAATTTTTTTTTGTTATTATTATTTTTAATATATTAATACGGCAAATTTTATATGAATACTTCTTTTCTCAACTTTTAATTTAACATTTTTGCAAGTAAAAAAATAATTATTTTATATGTAAAATGTGTAAAATTTTAATAAGGTTATCGCCAGAACTAGGTTTAAAGTTACATTATTTATTCAAAATATTTTACAAACTTCAATTTCTTTATTATAACATTTATTACAAATCATATTTGTATGAAGTTTTATACATAAATGATTTCCACATTTTTTACAACAATATGCAGACACTGACGTTTTCTTATTTTCTACATAGCATGGTTCGCATCGCTTTCTTTTACTTGGTCTAGGTGTTGCCTCTTGAACTTCTTGTTGTGCTTCCAAGGTTTTGTAATTTTTGAGCAAATCTTTGGTTTGTCGTGGAAGAATTTTTATTTGGGCCCTCACTTTTAGTTGTTCGTCTAGCAAGGCTAGTCCTAATTTTTTCAAATATTCTCTTCTTGTGACAAACGTATTTTTGTTTCCAAGAAATATCACCCGCGAGTTGATTCCAGCTACGTTCAGTAAATAGTAAAAAATTACCGTAGACCACCTCTTAGTTGATCTAGCAACATTATAAGTGGCGCAAAGCTTGTCGACCACATCAACGCCGGATTTTGTGTTGTTATAAAATGATATTATTTCTGGCTTTTTTGAAGCATCTTCTTCCACTTCGTTCGACGCCACATGCATACTGGAAATAAGGACTACGGTTTTTCTTTTTTCGGGACATATGAATCTACCGTTTCATTTTTTGTATATCCAAATAAACACTTGAAAACAATAAAATTTATGTTTGAATAATTACAAAACGTTGAAATGAACGAGAACTTATTCCAACTAAATCTGAATATAAACTGGCGCTTTTGGTCGCGCTGTATCTAGCAGGTACAAATCCGGCGGTCGGACGGGTTTAGGGTGTACAGGGGTTGTAAAAGTAAAATCAACCGATTGTACTTCTAGGAAAGGCTTCGAGATACATCTGCCGAGAACTACTGCAAATCTCCATTTTCTAGAGCTATTACATAAATAAATATTTAGTAAAAAGTTAGCCGTGTATCTCGTTGATACACGCGCGACTAATGGAAGGTTAAGAGGTTGACAATATCTAATACTAATGAATCACCTCTTCTCAAATAGTACTTACAAAGCCAGATCGATAAGTCCATCACTTTTTGAATTTAATTTCCCACCTGCCAACTGAATCGGCAACACTGCACATGTCAAAATGCAGTGTTGTTTTATTACTATATCTATACACCAAAAAATTGCTAACAATAATTTATTCAAACTGCTTAAGTTATTTAAACAACTTTTTTTATAAACATTAAATATATTGATTAAATCTGAATTAACTAACTGTCAAAAAAACTCGCGTGAAGAACAGCAAGGGCACGGAGGTAAACGTATCAATAGTTTTGGAGCTGAACAAGATTTGAAATTTTTATAAAAAAATTCATGTATATCTTATATGAATGAATATTCTACATAACTTCAATTTCAAACACATATATAAACATTTTTCTTCAAAACAATTAGAAAATACAATTAAGATTTTTACTTCACCAAAGGGTTTGTGATAACCTTTTCAGAATGTAAATAAATGATTATGTTAATGTAAAACGGTCGGTTAAACTTACATTCTGGTCCACATTCCTTAGAAGCACATTTTAAGAATTCTCCAAAGCAACCATAGCATATTAAATTCAAGCAGTTACAAAGATCAATTTCTGATTTACTTTCATAAGATGTGGACGGCATTGCTGCGTCAAACGGGATTGATGTTCTTCGTGGAAGAATATCGTTATTTTTTTGAAAATTGTACACTAGTGTCTCTGGATGGCGATAGACATGCGGAGCCGTGTCGAAATGGTTTTTTTCATTTATTTCAATCGGTGTCATACAGATTCGATGTCAGTTTGCGGTTTTGCTGTAAGTGAATATAGATATATTTTTGAGATCAAATCACACTTTCTTCTTTTTTGGACGGCTAACGTTTTCATTCAGTGTTCTGACTCCACTGGATATTGACGGTATTGTGGAATTATACTGATACGTCTTAACTAGACATGATTTTTTCCTTGGAGGTTTATCGTTATTTTCCTAAATAAAGATATTTTCAAGACCAAGAAACTAATTTTGGTGAAAAAGTTTATGAAAATATATAAGCTAGGCAAAATCGTTCCCAATTCCAGTCATATGGTTAAATTAGTTACTTACAAAACTCTACAGAATAGAATACTCGAATAATGTATATTTTGACTTATAATATTATTATGAGGAAAGCAGTAGTCAAAAACAAGATGAAAGTAATGTGAAGAAGAGCCATGATTAGGAAAACGATGCTGAAAACAAAAAACAAGAAACAGAAAAGTCAAAAGTGTAAAATGAAGAAAGAAAGAACAAGAAATAAGGAAATAAAGAAGATAAAATTATGCCCCATCGCGTAATTTTACAACAAAAACAATCATAATTCATTAACAAGCCTAAACAATCTTGACAGCAGTTTCACTCATTTCATCGCACAGAATGGCAAAAAGTCGGGATTGCTTAGGCTGCGACTTAATGAAATTTACAATCTTCACTGTATTATCAACCGCCGCTGGCTAAATTCTTTTTCTGTTCAAAGTCAAATACCTTTAAATTTATTGTTATGCGGCAGTTTTGTTATTTTTCAGTTTTTATGGAAAAATAGATTAGATAGTTAAATATTTTTATCGTATTCCTACATCACAATCGTTGTGAAGAAGTGATTCATGAGTAAAAATGCAATGCAATAAAATTTGAAAACATTATTTTTTTGGCCAGCTTATATAATATCAACCAAATACTTCATCAAAATAAAAAACATACAATATTATCACCTTTGCATAAAAAAGTACCAACTCAATACTCAACGAAAAGTATGTATATCAATCAGTTGTTCTACAGTTTACAGACTAGGTACCTAATCATTATAATTACCTAATTATAAAATAATCTTTCTTGCTTTCTGAGTGGCAAATTTATCAATAATTTCCTTAAAACTTATTTTTTCACAGATTTCGAATTTAATTTGAAGAGATTGTCTTTGAAGAACCACTCTATTTTTCAGAATACTCATATTTTTTCTTGGCCTTCATCAGTGTATCAAAATCAGAACTGCTGAGATTTCCTGCAAAGTTTCTAATTTTGTTGGAACCTTAATACCAATGACATTATAAGAACATTTTTCTTGTTGGTTACAAGAGTTCAGAAGCAGAAGAAGAAGTTTCGGGTGAGTGGAATAATTAAATTTCTAAAAATTTGGATGAAGCGAATCTTTCAGACTGATGTAAACTACAAAATCTGCAATAAGTATGCATTAACAATATTTTTCCAACAGACAATAATTACCTTTCAGATGTTGAACCTAAACACTGCCAAGAAGTACCCGGTTTAATATCCCCAAATTTAACATAACTTTTTGCCCGAAAACAAAATTATTTTCTTGGTCTTGAAATTATTTTTGTTTAGATTAATTGTGGAAAATATTGCCCATTAACCAAATTTAGTGAGAACTGAAGCCAGATCATAATGATTTTAATTATATTTAGATTTATAAATAAATATTTGACAACATTGAGGTTTACTGTCAAACCATAAGTTTACAAAAATCGTGTAGAAATGAGACAGCAACTGAAATAAATGAAGAAAGACCATTTCGATTCGAAGCTACCAGTCTAACAACATTCATAGAGAAAAGACTATTGTGCAGATTGGGAAATACAACGATAACCTTCAACTAGGAACATCAATCCAATTTAATACCGCAAGAGGAAAATAACGATAAACCTCCAAGGAAAAAATTATGTCTAGTTAGGATGCCCCGGTATAATTCCGCAATCCCGCTATTATCCAGTGGAGTCAGAGAACTGCATTAAAACGTTAGCACTCCATATCTATACCCACTTACAACAAAACCACAAACTGAAAATTTCACAAGATGCTTTCAAGAAAAAGATTAATCCGATTTAAATCCGTCAGACCTACAGCATCCAGTCAAAATTATCCACAAACTGATATAAATAGAGAAAGATCATGGCGACTTGATTCCGCAAGTCTACCGACATCGAATCAGTATAAGACACAGATTGAAATAAATGAAAAAAACCATTTCGATATGGTTCCGCAACTCAACAATTTTTCTTATTGGTTATACGAGAGTCTCACTCTTGGAAGCACTTACAGTTTCAGATGAGTGTAATAATTCAATTTAGGAAAATTTAGATGAAGCGTCTCTTTCATGCATTGTTGTAAATTACAGAATATTCAATAAATATACATGAATATGATTTACACAAGCTAAATGCTTTTAAGACGTTGGCAATATCTAATACTAATGAATGAATCACCTCTTCCCAAATAGTAATTACAAAGCCAGATCGATGAGTCCATCACTTTTTGATTTTCCCACCTGCCAACTGAAACGGCAACACTGTACATGTCAAAATACAGTGTTGTTTTATTACTATATCTACACACCAAAAAATTGCTAACAATAATTTATTCAAACTGCTTAAGTTATTTAAACAACTTTTTTTATAAACATTAAATATATTGATTAAATCTGAATTAACTAACTGTCAAAAAAGAACTCGCGTGAAGAACAGCAAGGGCACGGAGGTAAACGTATCAATAGTTTTGGAGCTCAACAAGATTTGAAATTTTTATAAAAAAATTCATGTATATCTTATATGAATGAATAATCTACATACCTTCAATTTCAAACACATATATAAACATTTTTATTCAAAACAATTAGAAAATAAAATTAAGATTTTTACTTCACCAAAGGGTTTGTGATAACCTTTTCAGAATGTAAATAAATGATTATGTTAATGTAAAACGGTCGGTTAAACTTACATTCTGGTCCACATTCCTTAGAAGCACATTTTAAGAATTCTCCAAAGCAACCATAGCATATTAAATTCAAGCAGTCACAAAGATCAATTTCTGATTTACTTTCATAAGATGTGGACGGCATTGCTGCGTCAAACGGGATTGATGTTCTTCGTGGAAGAATATCGTTATTTTTTTGAAAATTGTACACTAGTGTCTCTGGATGGCGATAGACATGCGGAGCCGTGTCGAAATGGTTTTTTTCATTTATTTCAATCGGTGTCATACAGATTCGATGTCAGTTTGCGGTTTTGCTGTAAGTGAATATAGATATATTTTTGAGATCAAATCACACTTTCTTCTTTTTTGGACGGCTAACGTTTTCATTCAGTGCTCTGACTCCACTGGATATTGACGGTATTGCGGAATTATACCGTCATTTGATGTCAGAGTTTTGATTTTATAATATACCTATACATACTTGTGTATTTAAAAATACTCACGTACACACCACAATGTTTTATGTATGATGAATATGATTTAAACAAGCTAAATGCTTTTAAGGTAATTGTTTAGGTGTCAGTGTTTGTTCTTTTCTTCTTTTATTATAATAATAATGATACACTATTGTATTTCGTAAACGCACAACAACATTTTCGATTTTTTGGTATCTGGATAACCTGCTTTCCTTTTCTAAAATCATAACTGGCTCCAGAATTGAAGTTAGTGGCCGACCAATGATGAAGTAAGCTGGTGTTAAAGGAGAAGGATCTAAAGGGTTAGTAGATAGCGGACGGTTTTAATCTATAACATTGTATACATTTATGAACAATAGATCTAGCTAGGTTGCGAGCGGCAACTGGCCAATACGTTTCTCGTATATTATATAATAATTGTAATGGTCCTGCATGTAATAAGTTTTTATGCTCTTGTTCAAAAAGAAGTTTCGTGAAATGGTGTTTCGACGACAAAATCATTGGATGTTTTTTATTGAAATGAAAATTTGAATTCTGCAAACGACCTCCAACTCTAAGTATACCGCTCGTGTCCATAAACGGGTTTAAAGATAAAAGTTTACTTTTTTTGTCAATTTCATTCCCAGCTTTTAAATCATTATACTCCTTATTGAACGAAGATATTTGGGATAGTTTTACAAGCAACTTCAAAGAGTTATCTAATTCTGTTAAAATGAAAGCCATGCACCTCCTCAATCGATTCAAATTACAAAAACCTTTCGAATGGAAATTTAAATTCTTGTTGTCTTTTGGCCAAAGGTCAGGGCTCTCTTGGAGCCAATATGGACCCTGCCACCATATATTTGAATTATTCAAACTACTAGGATAAGAGCCTCTTGATAAAATGCAGGATTTTCTAAACTTGGAACATAACGTCATGAACTGATATCCGTTAACTCCTGTATTTCAGCAATTCGATTACGAACGAATGGTTTTAACAAATGAACTGGAGTTTTAATCCAACCCAACACTATTGTGGAGTCAGACCATAATGTTACAGAATTGAAATCAAGCCTCAAAGAAGTAGTAACCTTATTAACAAGTTTAGCCAGAAGATGGGCTGCACATAATTCTAACCGAGGGATTGTTAGTGATTTAATTGGCGCAACCTTAGCTTTAGAGATAAACAAATGACAAAATGTTTCACCATAGCAATTTTTTGATCTGACATACACAGCTGCACCATATGCTACCTCAGAAGCGTCTGAAAATGCATGTAATTCTATTTGTGTGAAATTATCACAAGTAACATGTCGCTGAATTTTTAAATAATTTAATGACGGAAGTTCTTGTATAAAATTGTTCCATTTAACTTGTAATTCATGGGAAACTGGACTGTCCCAAGATAGATTTTCCTTCCAAAGTTGTTGTAACATTACTTTAGCAATTATAATGCAAGTGCCAAGTAAACCCATTGGATCGAATAT
Organism: Diorhabda sublineata; assembly: GCF_026230105.1. Classification (NCBI taxonomy): domain Eukaryota; kingdom Metazoa; phylum Arthropoda; class Insecta; order Coleoptera; family Chrysomelidae; genus Diorhabda; species Diorhabda sublineata. The sequence goes on from NC_079486.1 coordinate 132,180, forward strand.
TCTGGATATGCCTGAAAGCATAACTCTTTTTGTTAAACATTCACCCTTCATTCCAACATCAATATGAAATATTAATTTATCCGTTTTACTCATCCACGATATACCTAGGGTTTTTGCAACATCATTTTCGCCAATGACTAGACCATCCGAAGAATCAGCAAGTTTACCTTCTTTTAGATCATGCATTTTGTCCGGAAAGTTTGATCGCCACTTTCGAAGTGGAAAGCAGCCTGATCCAAGAACTTCACATAATTTAAGACAACTTTCTCTTGCAATGTGAATGTCATCGAAACCTGTCAAAAGGTCATCGACATAGAAGTCATGAAGAATAATATTTGAAATAATTGGGAATTCTCTTTCACAAAGTTCACCTAATTCTACTAAATACCTAATAGCTAAAAATGGTGCACTTGTAGTACCATAAGTTACCGTGGAAAGTTCACAGACACTTAGTGCTTTATTTTCGTTATCTCGCTATAGAATTCTTTGCATTTTATGCTGATCTTTTGACACCAAGACCTGATGGTACATTTTTTCAATGTCCGCGGTAACAACATATTTAACAACATATTTATATTGTCTAAAGCGTAATAATATTGACACTGAATCATCTTGAATTACCGGTCCTTTTAGCTGAAGTTTATTAAAAGAAACTCCACTTGTAGATCGCGCCGAGGCGTCAAAAACTGTCCTTAATTTCGTTGTTGCGCTGTGCATACGTAGAATTCCATGGTGCGGTAAATAATAGGCATCCTCATGATTTACTTCAGATCTCCTATGTTTTGCATATGATTGAGCTTTTCATATTCGAGGATAAAATTCTTATACATTCTTGAGAATTGGTATTTTTTTGAGAATTTTTGCTCAAGCGATTTGAATCTTCTTTTGGCTAGACCTAAAGATTCATCTAATATTTTGGGACTTGCTTTCAATGGAATCGATACAACAAAACGACCTTCTTGAGTTCTTGTTGTTGTGTCTTTAAAATGAGTTTCACAGTCCATTCCCTCTTTGGACCAAGGTCTGGCAGTTTTAACACTTTCTATTTCAAAGAATTTTGATAACTGGTCTTGGATATATAAATCACCTTCATTTTTAATCAAATTACAAACTATATTATTAGAAATTTTAAATCATTGTATTTTACCTGAAACCAACCACCCAAGCCGAGTTTCCTGTAAAACAGGACCATTTGTATTTAACTTCAATTGGTTTGGACATAAAACATTCCAAAAAATATCAGCACCTATCAGCATCTCGATTGGTCCGGGCTTTTGGAAGTTTTTATGTTGAGATTTAAATTTTAAACAACATTTATATTTCACATTAGAGACGGCACTGTTCAAACCAGAAACAGCGAAATTTATTGTTTGCTTTGGAATATTTAGTTTTGAGTGAAGAGACTCGGTTATAAAGGAAGACATTGATCCTGAATCTAGAATAGCTCAAACAGGTACGTAAGCACCATAACTGTTTAAAACATCTACTACTACAGTGGATAACAGAATTTGAAAATGTTCCGAACTTGTAGTTAGGGAAACATTTTCTTGATTTATATTTTGATTTGCTTGATTTTTGTTTTCTATGTGTAAAAGAGTATTGTGTTTACCCTTACATGTTTTACATGAAGCATACAATCTGCATTGGTTGGTTTTGTGGCCACTTCGAAGACAGTTTAAGCATAACTTTAGTCTTTTGGCTTGTTCCATGCGATTTAGCACAGACATTGCCTTGAATTTGTCGCACATAAACACTCTGTGATCGCCACTGCATATGGCACACTTGAAACCTTGAAAAGAGGTTTTGTTTTCATGTGAATTATTTTCTGAATCGGCAGAAAGTAAGCCCCTGGTTTTCCCTGACTTGGATCCCTGTTCAAGTTTGTTCAACTCTAATCGCTCTAGCAAGTCTGATCTACTTCTTAAAAATTCATACATATCCTCAAGAGAAGGCAAATCTTTTTTGGGCTTGTATTCCTCCCATTTACTAACAGATCCATCGTCCAAACTTTTGGCCATTAAATGTAAAATTACAATATCTCACTGATCTGTGGGAAGTTTAAGAAGAAGTAGTTTACAATGAATTGATGGAGAATGTTGCCAGTGAGTTGATATTCATTATTTTCATTACTAAAGTGGAGTTTATTACTTCATTCTATTATAATCCTTTTTTTTTTTCGTGTTTATACTTATCGGATTGATTCCTTAACATATATAGCCGTCATAAAAACTCCCGATCTCTTTTCTTACATTGCTGACTTGCTGTACTATTATGACAAAAACTTTTTATTGATTACTGATATCCAACCCAATTTTCCTCAGAAAATTTTTGAATTGCTAAACAAGATATTTTCTAAAACGACTCATTTCTTCAATAATTCACTTTATTTTCTTCAATTTTCCTGATTTTCATGTCTCTTCTTATTTTAACTTATGCAAGAAGTTATAACTTCATAACTTTCTCAGTATGTAATGTATCTTAAATATTCATATTATTACAACAATTCATGTGTTTTAAAAAAAGTAAAGGTGATAGGAAGCTTTTGTTTTTTTATAAACATCGCTAGAGTATAGATTTTCTAACGATATATAATTTGTTTCGATATCTTTTTGTTAACCAGAGTTGTAATTGGACCATTTTGACGAAATTCCAAGTTGCATGATTTGCGAAATTTATCAGTGCAAAGGTGGAAACAATGTAACGGCTTTTTGTGATGGTTATTGAGCAGCTAGATTTTTTTTCATTCTCGCTCAAACATAATAGCTATGAAAGTTTAATTGGCAACCCAAATTTTAAGTACAACAGATGTTCTTTATTTATCGAGAACAGATATTAATACATATTTCCATAATACAGGTGCTACAGCTGCACTTCCTCTAATTTGAATTGATTTATTATTCTTAAATCTCGTGATAGATTGGCAAAATAAATATTTTAAAAACCACTTAGCTCAACAACAAAATATTTAATTGCATCAATTTATTATTTTCAAAACTACCTTAAATCACATATTTCGAAATATTTGTAGTAATGTGAAGAGCCATGATGAGGAAAATGAGGCTGAAAAGAAGTAAGAATGCTTATCGTTTGAAACGTAAATGAGCATAATTTCTTTCTGGACTTGAATGGTACAATCATACATAATTTCGAATTGTATAAGTATGAAGAAGAATTGGAAAATGGAGCCGTAGACACCTTCAAATGGTTGATAGGATTGCATAGTGACAAATTGGGAAGTGTCAAATAAGCATTATGAAAACGAATGGCAATATCAATACTGACAATTCCAAATCAGATAATACTTCGAATGGCTAATGAAGATGATAATAGAAAACAAAAGGGGAAAAGTGATGATTATTGCATAAAATACGTGAGAACAATTTGTGTGCTGCATTTACTACCACTACCACCACACTCACTATTACACTGTATGACGCTTGTTTCGATGTTCACTAGTTTCTATGTGTTTTGTATAAAACAAAAGATATTACCGCGTATAATTTGATTTCATATGGTGAGTTGATTGAATTAGTAACTCACTAAAGGCATTGAAAAAATATGGAATTTGATCCATTTGGTCGAAAGATACTAAAAACTACAGGAAAAGGTGATTCATAAGATATCAACTGTTTTTGGTATTCGTGATAACTGCAAATCATCAATGGATTATTTCTTGAAGAAAATACTAGCTATCATTACTCAGACTGAATTAGAACAATTTTCAAATTCAGTAGTAAATTCAATAATTACTCATTTTGTACTGGATATTGTGAACAATTTAAAATTTGTTTATCTCTTAGATAAACCCCAACAAATTGGTATTGTGTGTCACATAACCCTAAAGTGATGAAAATGTTATTTCCGAGTAGATAACCTCAAATATTTGAGAATCCCAAAGTGGAGGGTCATTGTCGTCCCCCATTTGAACTATACGACGATGTATTGATAAGTTGGTGGCCTTGACCAGTTCCATGCATAAACAAAATATTGCGTTACAATAGCAACGAAAAATAACTTATTAAAAATGTCAGTGTTAAGTTTTACCTCAAAAATGAAAACCAGAGTTACGCAATAAATTGAAAGAAAAAATATATCCACCGAAATTGTGAAAATCGACAAATTGGAGTATCAAGCCATCATCAAGTACCTGTATTTAGAAGCGTTAAGAGGTGAGCAGATTTACGAGGTAAATTTTCCATTGAAGATGATGACCGATCATGAAGGCCAGCTCCTGTGTCAGTCGTCGAAAATATCGATACAGTTTATGACATGATTTTATCAGACTGTCGAATTGGGCTAAAACCCATTATTACTATGGATGAGACGGGTACATTTCTACAATCCAGAAACAAAGCAACAATGGATGGAGTGGCGACTCTCTGGTTTTCCCAGACCTAAGAATTTCGTGTCCAAAAATGTGCTGGAACAGTTCTTGCTCCAGTTTTTTGGGATTGCCATGGAGTAATCATGATTGATTTTTTTAATAAGGGTAGAACAATAACTGGAGATTACTATTCGACGTTACTGACCATTCAACTGAAAAAATTTTCTCCCAACGAGGAGGTAATAAAAGCTGTGGAGGTCTGGTTGCGCAATAAAACATTTTGACATTGAAATTTTGTTTGGTTCTATAGTAGGCTAAGAATTTTTCAATATATCCTCGTATCACCACAGAATTGCATAACGCAATAAATAACTAAAAGAATTTCTTGGTTGTCTAGGGTTCTTTTTTGCTTGAAACGCCGGTTAGAGAGAAAACACTTTTATTACAGAATTTGTGCTTCGCCGTAGGATGGAGTAGAGCGATAATCTCGTGATCTCCGATTTTAACAACGTCATATTTATCATTTTCTTTAACCTTAACAATTTCGTGAGGATCAAAAAATTTTCTCTTCAATTTTGGATCAGTTGTATATACTTCAAAGGGTGTGGTACTTATGCTTCGCTGATAGGTGGTATTCGAGGCAGTGTTTACTTTGTCAACGTATTTATACCACTTTCCTGGCTCTTCCACTCTGAGTTTTGTTGAGACTGGTATAAGGGTCCTATTTACCCTTTCCACTTCTCCATTACCTCGTGGGACTCCACAAATTGTTAACACATGTTTAATATTTTCTTCTCGGCAATTTTTCAGAACGGAACGCGGATCCTCTGTCAGATATTATCCTTGACGGGCTTCCCAATATTTTATACTAAGACACCAAATCACTTCTTTCGTCGTGCTTGATTATGTTGATTTTAGGATGAAGCATTCCTTCTTTCTTTCCTACAGGACGAGGTGATATATTTTACGCTATTTTTCAAGACATGATGTCACTTCTTTCGTCGTGGTTTATTTTGTTGGGTAAAGCCACACAAATTTGGGAAAGTCATCAACTACCACAGAAATATGCTGATAATTTTTTTTGTTGATTTCATTGGTCCTAATTGGTCGACGTGATACGTCTCTAGCGGACCTTCTAGCTTTTGTATAGGATGAAGCATTCATTCTTTCTTTCCTTCTTTTTTATTCTATAATATAAGGTATACCTACCGTTATTTTTAATCGATTCTATTTTGTCTTTTAGTCTTGGTATGTAAAATTCCTTGTTTATTACTTCTGTTTTTTTCTTTCAAAAATTTCCTCTCTCGTGGGCTTTTATTATTATTTTTTAAGCCTGCATGTTCTTTGGAATGACAAGTAATTTTAAACCATTATCGTATTTATACAATATATCATGCTCCAAATAAAAATCTTCATACTCTTCTGTAGTCAAAATCCTTTTTATCGCAATCTGTGTACCTCGTCTATACTCAATTTCATACTGTTCTAGCATCAGGGCCCATCGTGTAACTCTTGTTGTAAGGTCCCTTTTTTCCCTGGTTTTTATGAATGCATTACATTCTGTAACTATTTTAAATTTCTTTCCTAGCAAGTAGATTCTGAATTTCTTCACACTTTTAATAATGGCGAGTACTTCGAGCTCATAGCTTGTATACTTCATCACTGCAGGGGTCGTCTTTCTACTCATGTAGTATATCGGGTGAAGCTTCGAATTGTCACTAGATCGCTGCTAAAAGAATGCTCAATAACCATGTATAGTTGCATATTCCATATTCTGCAGCTGTCTTTAATAAAAGTTTCAGTCTTTTTATCCCCTCTTCTTCGTTCGCACTAAAGATGAGCAGTCAACTCCCTGAAGACATGATCGATGAATCATTGGAAAACTGCTGGACTACTGCACATTCCAAATGGACATTCCTTAAACTCGTACTGACCAATCGGCGTTACAAAAGAAGAATATTTTGGGCTGCTTGCTTCAACAGGTACATGAATAAATCCATTTTCCAAATCAAGGGTGCTGATTATCCTTGCTCCCTGTAAGCTGTCTAGTACATCTTCAACGAAGGGAAGTGGAAATCTATCGCGTATTATATTTTTGTTTAAATTGCGATAATCGAAACAAATTCTGGTTCGACCATTCTTTTTTCTCACTAGTACAATAGGACTAGCGAAATCCGAACAACTCGGTTTGATTATTCCATCTTTTAACCATTCCCCATTCCTCTATCTGTCTATCTACTTCTTCTTTTTCGTGTGCCGATAGTCTTCTTGGTCGCTGATGAATCGGTTCTTCGCTATTCAGTACAATTTTCACCACAATATTCGTTGTCTTCTCTTTGAATGGTTGGTAGTTTTCTATTAATTTCTTCCTCCCTATTGAACCACGGAAAAGCACGTAGAGCCTAACGAGTTCTCCTCGGCTAGCAATCATTAGAAAAACAAATGTAAAACTTTTATAACTTTGAGTTTTTCATGCTTAATGTTGTGAACAATTCTACTTACAGAACTTAACGATGTCATTTGAAATTTGAAAAAAAATAGAAGAAAATAACTCTTTGTCTTTCGTTTATTAAAAATTAATACTGTACCTTTCTACTCAGAAAACAAATATACTATATAAAAAAATATCTCGTTTTTACAGCGAAGGAAAAACCAAATTTCCCTAAAAAATGTCAGTAACAATCAATATTCACCTTAGCTACAGAAAATATTTTGTAATTCAGGTAAACTAATTGAATTTCGATAATTATAGTTTGTACAAATGTATTCTGCTCTTTTGTTTTAAATAAGTATTGTTAGAATGTATCTAAAAAAAATTTGCAGTCCTCCGCCACTGATCACTAGTTCGTGGACTTCGAATAATAAAAGGAAAAATACTTCTCACATCAGGCTTCCTCCAATCGCAATCAACCAGAATATAAGGATACAGAAAAAAATAAAGAAGTAGCAGAATAAATAATAAATGAAATTAGTGATTCTAGAACTACTGAGAATATTGACAATACTCCATCTATTAGTATAACAACAAATAATATGAGTAGTTCAATTGATTCTTCGCCAAATTGGACATTGATCGCTGATTCTTCACAATTGCAACCAGATTTTGTGAAATTAGGATAAAACAATTGAATTATCTATGGAAACTCTAGTTCGAAATACACTTTGATTAGATAAATAATGTTCGCCAAAAGCTCTGGGATTAGAATGTGCTATGACTTTGTTCAATAACCGTCGATCAGATCCGGGTATTTAAATTTCCATAGATAGTGAATATTAATATCATTATATTTGTAATTTGGATTGTAAACTAAAGTGAATTTGACTCATATTTTGGATTGATTGATGTCTTATACCTTGTTATTTTCAAACTAAAACTATTTAGATGATGTATCTGTTTGCCATTGAATAGGAGAATTTTTCAGAAAATGGGAAAGTTTTGAAATTAAGAAAATTTACCTCACACACAGACGCTAAGTATCCATAGGTTTCTACAAGATTTTTGCCAACAAAAACCGTTTTGCAGATTGCACCTCAATTAAGCTTATTCCAATTATTAAATGGTGGTTTCATGTTGTGTCCAAAACGTATTATATAGAAGATGAAATTATAGATGCAACTGGGAGTTGTTTCGGCCAAGGAAATTTCACAGTATATCTAGCTTCAGAATTCGCGCTGAAGTAAATCGAGTGGAATAATTAAGAAAGTCCAAACCAGAATTTCCAAGATTTAACCTCTTGCAGTATACAGCAACTGTCCATATCTCTGATTGAATTGAGCCAGGTAAATAAAGTTCAAAGACACTGTGTGAAACAAGGTGTATAGAAATGCTCGAAGCCGTGTTGACCTTAATGAAACAGCTTTCCTGCACTTTATTCTATCGTAAGAGTTTTCATTCAGTGTCTTAGTTCTATCTGTCTGGTAAAAATTAAAAATCAAGTACTAGTCTCCCGATTTTGCCAGATTGATTATCACATTTTCCCAGTCGAAATTTCGTCAATATACTATCACTCTTCTATTATGATAAATATTAATTTTAGAAAATACAAGTATAATACAACAACCAAATTTTTTGTAATTATTTAGTAATTATTCACCAACTGCTGTTTCTATTCTTTTCAAGATACGCAACAATATTCTACCCTTATTGTGGCGGAAAAAAATGTTGAGAATCTTTGATTTGTGCATCGAAATTACGCGAAAAAAATTGCTATTTTCAAGTTGTTTTATTGAAAAATAAATAAAATTGATTAGCTTGGACATAGGAAAAATTATCGGCTTGAAAGATGAATGAATTTAATCATATTTATGGAATTTTTGTGCCAAATGGAATTGGGCATCAAATTGACGGAAAGGGGCATAAACATTTATGACGCTTTAAGACGATATAATTGAATTTTTTTTGGAAATCTGAGGAAAAGGCATGAAAATGAATAAATTTGGCATAAATATTGATTTGCAACTCCGCCTAGGGTGGTTGATGGGTGGATTGAGTAGGCCATTGACTATCAGCCGCTTCCAAGCCCGGATAAAGGAGGAGGGTTAAGGGGTGAGGCCAGTAACTTGCCCCTCGTAAAAAGATAAAACACTCACAGAACTATCACGTTAGCCTCGGAAACTGGACGGAGCATTGACGACGACACGGCACGAAAACGGAAAAAACGAGTATGGAAAGAAAACATAGTAAGACTCGGAAGTTGGAACAATACATCATGGAGCAACAAAGACTATGAGGTGGTCGTAGAAATAGAGAAAAACAAAATAGATTTCTGCGCATTTTCAGAGACCAAGAAGAAAGGCAATGGCAGTCAAAGGTACCAAAACTACATACTGCTTTATAGTGGAGTCGACAAGAACTTGCGAGCACGGGGAGGAGTAGGGTTACTAGTGAATAAAAAATTTGAAAAAGATATTAAGGAAGTACAGTATATAAGTCATAGCATCATACAGATAACAGTAGAGCTGGCCGACGAATGTACACACCTACTAAGTATATATGCACCTGATGTAAGCAAACCGAAAGAAGAAAGGGAAGCTTTTTTTGATGCCTTGCAAGCTATACCCAGTATAGACAAAGTGTTTATTATGGGCGACTTCAACTCAAGAATTGGGAACACAGTTATCCCAGGAATCATGCATAGTTTCAACGAAGGAGCAGTGAATGATAACGGAGATATATTGATAGATGTATGCGCCCTCAACGAATTACGTATCAACAACACATATTTTGATCATAAGGAACAACAAGAGTACACATTCGCTAACAGGAAAAGCCAAAAATCAACTATTGACTTCATAATTACAAACAGGAAAGTCCACCCCTCCCAGATACTTGACGTACGGGTATTAACATCGGCACCCAACACGGTTTAGTATTGTGTAAATACCGCGTATCCCACATAATAAAGAAAAGAAAAACATCCAACTACGTATCGAAATTCAATATAGAGTCGCTTAAGGATGAAAGCATTAAATACCTCTATCAAAACAGACTCCGCGAAAAAATTGTCCAAAACCCTATAAAAGAAACCGACAACGTAGAAGCCGCCTGGGAGAAACTAAAGAATAACATAAAGAACAGCGCAAAGGAATCCCTAGGAGAAAGAACAATAGACACGAATAGAACACAGAATAAACCCTGGTTCACTCTAGAAATTAAGGAACTGGCAAATGAAAAAAAGAAAGCGTACATAAAATACATTACCAATAGAACACAGGAAGAATACGAAGCCTATAAAAGAGTGAGGAATAGAACAACCAACACAATAAAAGAACTGAAAAAAACATACTGGGAAAATTTCTCAGTGGAAATGGAACATGATTTGTCCGGAGGCCAGAAAAAAATATGGAACATGATACGAAAAAGGAAGAAACCAATCAACGAGGAGGTAGTGATAAATGTTATAAATCAGGAAACATGGGCAGCACATTTTGAGATCCTATATGAAAACAACGGAAGCAAGGACGAAGAAGTCGCAAACCCGCCCTCCCCAAACGAACAGGAAGAAACCATCACATTAGAAGAAGTACAAACAACCATAAAGAAACTAAAGAATAGAAAATCACCAGGTACAGACAATATCCCAAATGAACTACTGAAGAACGGGGGCCCAGAAATCGAAAAAGAATTAATAAAACTGTACAATAAAATAGAAAGAACTGGAGTAATACCCGAAGAATGGAGAACTAGTATAACTATACCTATATACAAGAAAGGTTTAAAATCAGATCCGAAGAATTACAGAGGCATAACGCTACTTAGTAGTGTGTTAAAGTTATTTACCAAGATACTTGCAAATAAGATAACTGCTAAGGTAAGCATCTCAGAAGAGCAACAAGGCTTCCGCCTAAACAGATCCACTATAGACGCAATATTTATATTACGCCAGTTGATAGAGAAATCTATAGAATACAATAAACCCATGTACACATGTTTCGTAGATCTAAAGCAAGCATTCGATAGAGTAAAACTCAACGATGTAATCCACCGACTAGAAGAAGCATTATACAAATCTAGTAAGGCAACTTAACATAAACACCAAAACAAGAATAAAAACAGACTGTGGGCTAACAAGAGAACTCAAAGTCTCATCCGGCATAAGACAGGGAGATAGCCTCAGCCCATGCCTTTTCAACGTAATAATGGACCAAATAATTGAGAGCGAAAGACGATCTACAACGCCTCCTTCATAAATTTAACCTGACGGCACAGATACTTAACATGCAAATCTCATGCGAGAAAACACAAAGCATGGTAATATCCAAAGACCCAATAAGATGCAAGTTGGTAGTAAATGATCGCATTATAGAGCAAGTAATGAATTTCAACTACTTAGGCGTAGAAACAACGAGCAGTAGAAACATAACGGACGAGGTAGATAAGCAGATCAAGAAAGCAGCTAGAATATCGGGATATTTACGGGACATTATATGGAGAAAGAAATATTAGAGCATAGAAAGTAAGACGCGAATCTACAAGACCTGTATCAGACCCATACTAACCTATGCCGCAGAAACAAGGGCAGACACAACACAAACAAAGAGAAAAATGACAACAGCAGAGATGAAGATATTACGAACAATAAAGGGTACCACACTCCACGATAGAATACCCAACACAGATACCTTAAGAGAACTGGGAGTACAAGATGTCGTTAGATGGGTAAGAGCAAGACGCCGACAATGGAGAGACCATGTAGAACGAATGGCTCCAGAACGGATTGCCAAATGGGCCAAAACACAGAAACCAGACACAAGACGCCCAATTGGTAGGCCCCCAAAACGCTGGTACGATAGCTGGACATCGGCGTCACAAGAGGGCAGATGACAGACCTGACAGGACCTCGTCCTACTACAAGAAGAAGAAGAAGAAGAAGAAGAAGAAGATAATGATTTGCATAAAACTAATGAAAAAATAGGATTTTTCAACAAACTTTATTGAAAAAATAAGGAAATTGTTATCAAAAATTAGAACGGTAATTTGCATTCCGACAGAAAATTCCTTTAAAAATCACGGCATTGCCATTCAAAAGTATCTTTCTGCTATTCTCCTTATACTTCGTCCACGTTCTCTTTTTTATCCTCCTCTACTTCTTGCTTCTCTTCTTCTTCTTCTTGTTCTTCGTAGTCTTCGTTTGATTGTGACAGTGACAAATTGACAAGTATAAAAGAAACATTAAGAAAACAAATGGCAATACCAATACTGACAACTCCACATCAGATAATACTTCGAATGGCTAATGAAAATGCTTATAGAAAACAAAATTGTTAAAGTGAATCGAATAATAGAGGTAAATATTTAAATACAATAAATATATGTAAAAACTTATGGTATAAATGTTGATTGGTTGACTGTACAAAGAATCGACACTGAGGACATACACACAGCTGCCCAAAATTTGTTAAATGAACATATCACGAAAGTAAAAGAAGATAAGAGAATACTTACATCGAGAAATCCAAGACATGTACTACTACTTTTACCACACTTACTATTACACTGTCTGACGCCTGTTTCGATGTTCTCCGTTAGTCTCTATTGTTTTGTACAAAACAAAAAAATATTACGAGTATAATTTGATTTAAGATCGTCAGTTGATTGAATTAGTAAACTCACTAAAGGCATTGAACAAAATATGTAATTTGATCCATTTGGACTATTTCTTGAAAGAAAGACTATCATTACTCAGACTGAATTAGAACAACTTCCAAATTCAGTGGTAAGCTCAATAATTACTCATCTTGTACTGGATACTGTGGACAATTTGAATTTTGGTATCTCTTAAATGAATCGAGTAGATAAACTCAAATATTTGAGATCCCTTAAATCCTTTTCCGCTGTAACTCCTTCATTATATCGAAGTCGAACAACATTACTAAATAATTAAACCATACGATAGGATTGGGAGGTATAAAAAGATTTTCATAGGTGGTGGGATGATAAAAAAATGTTTTTAAGAATTTAAATTTTAAAAATCTGTCCCCACTTTCATGAATAAATTCAAGGCATTTTTTTTGTAAATTAGTTTTTCCTTGTCCTTGCAAAATGAAGTACCCAATAGGTCCCTTGCTTCGGGTAATTCATCAGTATTCATGTTTGTTTCCGATTTTTGTTTTTTATTGGAACCTCAATATCAGTCACATTATTAGAACATTTTTATTATTTGTTATAAGAGAGACTCACTCTTGAAAGCACTTAAAGTTTCAGATGAGTGTAATAGTTCAATTTAGGAAAATTTAGATGAAACGGATCTTTCAGACTGATGTAAAATACAGAATATGCATTTAATATGCATATTGGTGAGTATGATTTACACAAGATAAATGCTTTTAAGAGGTTGACAATATCTAATACTAATGAATCACCTCTTCTCAAATAGTAATTACAAAGCTAGATCGATAAGTCCATCACTTTTTGAATTTCCCACTTGCCAACTGAAACGACAACACTGCACATGTCAATATGCAGTGTTTTTTATTACTATATTTATACACCAAAAAGTTAGTTTTTTATACACATTAAATATATTGATTAAATCTGAATTAACTATCTGTCCAAAAAAACTCGCGTGAACAGCAAGGGCACGGAGGTAAACGTATCAATAGTTTTGGAGCTCAACAAGATTTGAAATTTTTATAAAAAAATTCATGTATATCTCTCTATTATTTCACTCACCCGGAACTTTAAGTGCTTCTGAAAGTATGAATAACTCTTGTAACCAACAAGAAAAATGTTCTTATAATGTCATTGGTATTAAGGTTCCAACAAAATTAGAAACTTTGCAGAAAATCTCAGCAATTCTGATTTTGATACACTGATGAAGCCCAAGAAAAAATATGAGTATTATGAAAAATAGAGTGACTCTTCGAAGAAAATCTCTCTTCAAATTAAATTCGAAATCTGTGAAAAAATAGGTTTTACGGAAATGATTGATAAATTTGCCACTCAGAAAGCCAGAAAGATTATTTTATAATTAGGTAATTATAATGATTAGGTACTTAGTCTGTAAACTGTTGAACAACTGATTGATATACTTTTCATTGAGAATTGAGTAGGTACTTTTTTATGCAAAGGAGATATTATTGTTTGTTTTTTATTATGATAAAGACACCTACAAGATGCTTGATGCTCTATCTGTATTCTCTGGAGGTGTCAGATACCACCAGGAAGCGTATGGAACAGAAGACGAGGATCTGTAGACATCCCACATAAAGATTGGGTTCCTCAGTATGTATTTACATTAGTTATCTCGTAATCCGAAAAGCCACCATCCGGACTCCGAGAGTCCGTGGGGGATTTCCATACATTTATATAGCTTGTAGACTTTTATCACTTTTTGTTTGGGGAAATCCATTTATTTTTATTAGCATTTTTAGACTCTGCAATCCGATTCAAACAGTGTCTAATTGAATCTGACACCGCTCAGACGTAAAAAAAAGAAGAAGAATATTTCAAGGTTATAATAAGTATGTTGGATACAAATAATCAATTGTAAAAAACAAAATGTTGTTTTGAGGTTATGTTAGTTAAATTTGACATTAACGCGGTCGTATGTCAAATATTGATATAAATTGAAAACCGATATGTCTAGGTTGAGAAAAGAGAAGTTTTGCTTTTGCGATGCAACTAAACCGGGTCCTTTGAGTTATAAACGCAAAATTATGGAAAATTTGAGAAATGAGACACCCGCTACGGATAGTAATACCGATTGTAGTAGCGTCCCAACGAGTTCGAGCGCTCGAGATATTCAGAATCATTATTATACAATTTCTTAAACTATTATGATTATTTGTATTTACTACCAACTCCGGAAGTTTCTTTTCAAGCCATTTTCAAGGTAAGTTCATCCTCAAACTTACGCTTATTTACCAATACTTCCCATTTGTACCTATCCATAGTTATTAGCCATTAGTTTTTCAACACTTTTCTTTCCGAATCAATCTTCTCACCATCTTATATCTTTGGTTCATTATTCTCGATCATCCAACTTTTATTTTCATTCTCTTTTTTCATTGTTCCTTTCTAAAATGTAACATAAACTCTTGACTTTAAACAGCCCTTCAAAAAAAATTCACAGCAATTAAATTTGGTGACATAACCTATTTCGTATTTTCCAAAATTTTAAAAAAACAGACTAAAAAATTATTTTTCTTATGGATGTTTGGTACAATGAACTCTAGTTGTAGAAAAATCTACGGGACTTTGAGCCGTAAGGGATTTTAAATTATTATAACTGTGTTAACGAGGGAAACTATTAGCTTTTGTATGCACAACTCTGGCGCGATTTCCCAGGTTGTTGTGTCTGAAATATACGTGACCACAAAACTGAAATCTTAGTATTTAAAGCCTCATGATATTTCTGACAATTCCGGTATTAAGTTTAATCAAAGATTCCATCGGACGAAGAATAAAAATTAATTAAATTTTGAGTTTTGGACTGGTATTCGTTTGAACGTAATAGCATCCCAAAAGCCGTTGGGTTATAAAACGACGACGCGCAGTCATTACCATTTTTAAATTACCCAATCAAAAAGGAGAATTAAATAATTGACGTTTCTTGAACAGAAAGGATTTTTCAAATTTCGAAAATGTTCATTTGTGGACAATTTAAACCTACGAACTTTTGATTTGAGGTTAATTCAATAATTAAATCACCGCGCGTTGTTCAACACGATACATATTAATTTTTATTTTTGATAATGAGGACAGTTGAGCTTTTGGACTGTACAATTTATCTCGAAATAATGCTTGAAATTAATTAGAGGGAATCCAAAAGAGCTGATATCAGATCTCATCCTTTCAGAAAGCTTTCTTAAACACAGCTTCGTTTACCATGTGAATTTTTTTCCAAAAATAAATACAATAAACGGCTATAAAAATTGTTTGGATTGTCTTGATTGATCTTTAATTGACTTGTTTCACGATAAAAAATATTATTAAGGAGCTTTTATATTTTTTCTGGGAATTGTGATCAAATAACTCATAAATCGCGCGAAAAAGAATTAACAAAAAACAAACTGGATTTTGAATTTATAAAGCTGTTCGTGCAATAACGAAAATCTCAAAAGATAATTAACGCTTCTCCGCGAACTGAATATTAAACAACTTTTCCAGGTAAACATCGAAATATTTAATTTTCAGAATCAGTTGATTATTCAAAAGTATGAATAAACAACAACAGTACACAAAAAATTAATTCCTTGGAGTAACTAAATCGAATAAAGTTACAATTGATTTTTTTAAAATTAGTCAGAGAAAACTTTGTAAGTAAATAAGTGAAGTTTCCGTTTGTTGATATATCATTGGAATGAATTTTACATTTATCGAATAGCACTTGTCAAATCGTTAAGCAAAAAAAGCGGGCATTTCAATTCGATAAAGCTTCATTTCGATAAACATTTCATAATAACTCTTGCGAATATTTTGTTCATCCCCGAAGAATATCGAGTTTGTGTGTAGTTTTGCCCGTTTCTCCAAGGATAAATTCGAAAGAGAATTTTCTCCTGTTTCAATACGAAATTACTTGTAATGCAAATTCAGTTTTATTATAAAATTATGTTTGTATATACGTGTATTATAACAAATTTCAATCTCAAGACTTCCTCGAGGAGCTCCATAATCAAACCATCTTATTGTTTCCATATGGGATTTTACGATGGGTCCAGTATAGGCCCAGACATGGACTAAGTGTCCTAAACTTGTTGGGACTGTGATTCAAACCTGGTTGAGCTAGCGTATAACTATCATTTATGTATCCCAATAAAGTTGGGCTAAAGTATAACTATCATTTATTTATCCCAATAAAGTTGCTCTAACGTTTTTAATAAAGTTTGTTTTGAGAGTTATTCACTACGCATAACATATTGTGGTGTTTTATTCTAATATAATTGGAGGATTTTAGTGGGGAGTATGGGACACCCAAAATGTTTTATTTTCATTGGTTTTTGTTGATTTATCTATGTCAAACGATTTGACCATACTTTCGTCCTTTTTTTATTTGGTTTAACTCTTTTTACTTCTTTTTTATTTACTTAATGAGTCTTTCTCGCGCATTTTCAGTTTGTGGTTTAACGAAATGGGTCAAGTCGATATTTTTTTCATTGCAATTTCAAATTAAACACTGTCTCAGTTCTACCATAAGATTACTTAGTTTAGGAGTTATTCCCGACGCTGTTTTAGGGGATCATCGTCATCAGAAAACCGTAAATTGGCCGCATTACAACGAGGTCCCGTATCAACTTCCAAACCATTCCCGTTTTATCGTCAGATATATGGAATATACGTCAGAAAATAACTTTTTTTTATCTCTTTCAATCTGGACTCGCAGAATATGTTACCAATAGAACGATTGTCGATGTGATTACGAAAATAAATATATTGTATGAAAGGAGTTTATATAAAACGACGATTGTTATAATGATAATCCACTGAAATGTTTACCTAAAGTTTTTGAAGACGACAACATGGTTATATAAACGCGAATCAATCAGTATATTTTTGAATGTTGTCGATTTAGCTAGACATTTGTCTTAAGAGACTTCTGTTTCAATTAGAAATCAAAATTTGTTTATACAAACTTCATTTTTCCAAAAATAAGATGAGATTCATCTTTAGAAACTTTGTTTTTCAAAAAGCAAACCAAAATTTGACTTCGGTCAAAAACATAAAAAACAAAATTCGTCTTTAGAAACTTCGTTTTTCGAAAACAAAAAAAAATATTGTCACAAGAGGCTTTCTTCTGCAATTAGAAACCAAATTTTGTTTGAAGAAACTTTATTTTTAAAAACAAACCAAAATTGGTCTTCAGAAACTTTGTTTTTCAAAAATAAACCGACATTTGGTTTTCAGAACTGTCGTATTCGAAAAAACAAACGAAATTTGTTTTGTTTTTTCCAAAAATAAATTGTCAGTTATCATAAAAAAATGTTTGTGGATTTCTAGGAACCAGATATAAATGGACTTAGGGAGAGATACATAACATATAAGAAAAATAAGATCCAAGATTATTTTATTCATCAAACTATACATGTGAACGTCCATTTTCAAAATAAAATAATTTCGACTATCAAATCAACAATAGATTGTATTCAACGATCTAATTTAATGAACGTATACAACGTAAAGTTTTACACTCCGTTAGACATAAAATATCCCCCAAAATAAAATACGTTGCGAAAAATATTCCGAATAAAAAATTTCTCAACAAGGTCGATTTAGAAAAATTTTCAGTGGAGTGGGTGCTCCCACAAGTACCTAGCCTGACCTAGACATGTCTACTCCTTATATTTTAAGCCACTTTTCTGGACATTCGAATTTCATTGTGTAATGAAACGCTTTGGCATATCTTGACAAACGATTACCACTCGAATAATTGTTCATAATTACGTTTCTCAATTCGTAAAACTGAATGAATTATTATGTTAATTCATTACATACTGTTTATACGAAATGTACAAGTTTATTTTGTTATACAGCGTACTACAAGGGATTTATTTATAAAAAGCAGTGGCTATATAACCAAACAGACTAAATACATTGTTTACGCCGATATAGATTGACGCGCGTTTCGATAACCAAGTTATATCATCTTCAGAAACTGAAGATAAACTGTTTATTCTAAGAGCATTTAGGCCCTCGAAACCTCCCGCATAGATATCTGATTTTTCGAAAGCTTTTTCGAAAACGTCAATTTTTTATCAGTATTTCAAAAATTAAATTGAAAT
Organism: Diorhabda sublineata; assembly: GCF_026230105.1. NCBI lineage: Eukaryota > Metazoa > Arthropoda > Insecta > Coleoptera > Chrysomelidae > Diorhabda > Diorhabda sublineata. The sequence goes on from NC_079486.1 coordinate 150,724, forward strand.
AATGTCGAAAAATAGACGAACATCAAACTAAATATGTAGTTAGTAATAAAAATTTAATAAAAGAACGTCTATAACATACAAAAACATAAATAAAAGTAACGAGTAAGTCTTACTTTAAACAAAGTCAAAGAAAAATATTTAACAGTGTAAAATTTATTTTAAAAAATGGTAGTTTCGTTGTTGTTGAGTTCCAACCTAAAATTCATCACCCTCTATATGTTGAGAACGATAAGAAAATCAAAAACAATTGCTCATAATGGATATAACAAATTTTTAGAAAAATATAGAAAACCAAACACGTTTATCGGTTGAATAATCACGCACCGATTCACATCAATTTGCTTTTTTTATGGTTCACGCGCCCTTTTTGCATTTATTTTTTACGATACTTTTTCATTTAGAGTTGATTGGTTCGTGTTTATTTATCCATCTTTTTATAGTGAGAGGAATAAATATGCATTTTGGATAATTGAAAATGTAATAACAAAACTGATATACATTTTATCACAAAAAAACATTCAAAAACGATAATGTATAAATTAATACTGATATATTTTCCGCTTTCTGATCAACCCTGTTTAACAGAGTTATTTGATAGATACTTAAGTTTCGTGATACGGCAACACTGATGTGAATATGTCAAATCTGTCATTGTCATCATATAGTTTGACATTTGTAATGGCTAACGTGTTGTTTACTACGATTTTCGACGTAGATTAAACTAACTACAGAATGTTGATGAATTCGCTGATGAAACCAAATCTCGAGGGCGTTGTTATGAACCCACGTTTCATCTATAACATATAAAACGGTTTTATTTCTGTGAAACATTGTTAAACGCTTGATGGAAACATCTTCGCGTCGATGGTTTTATTTCAATGTCCGCAAACACGGCATCCATCTTGTACACAATTTTCAGTTAAAACACGATGTAAATGTCGAGTATGTTTGCTATAAATAAACTGAAGGATCCACGAGATTTCAGACAGTTTTATAGTCAATAACCTACGCAAAATTTTCTTCTCACTTCTAAAACCATTTTGAAAACTTCGCTATACATAATTTTCTCTAGCTAGTATCTATAAGATTCAAAGAATGAATGTTACAACTGGACGTAAAAGTGCTTTTTACGACCCCCGATATTAAATAGAATCATACAATGCCGAGTTCTACGTTTAAAAACTACAAGGAGAGAAATGTTGAAAAACTAATCATTTTAATCGAATGATTTATTCGAATGACTATGGTAGAAACGGTCTAGAAACAAACAAAACATCATAGAAAAGGAGAAAAGGAAGTTTCAAAACGCATCTAAATAGAAAAATAACAAATAATAGTTAAAACTAATAAAAATTTGACCGATATTTTATCAAATTGCTCTTTTGTTAGGTTAAGTTGTATGAAATTCATATTATTCATCATATCTCGTATTAAAGTATATATATATATATATATATATATATATATATATATATATATATATATATATATATATATATATATATGTATATATATATGTACATATATATATATATATATATATATATAAATAAATTTAATCATACAATTTAACAAATTAAAGTTATTTATTTGAAAAAATGATTATTGATAACAGTACGAGCTCTAATAGTAACTATTTAAACTTCTAAATTTTCGGGATCATTGTCTGGTTTTTCTTCACGATTAGAAGTATCGACAGAGTCTTCATCGAAAGCTAATTCTAGTTGAGGTATTGTCGTATCTTCGTTATCGTTTTCAATAATAGTACCCAGTTTGATATCTTCTTGTTTACAACTAGAAGGTTCGCTTAACATGATAGGTACATTCAAATCTCCAACGCTTCTTTAAACTGGACTCACGAATCTAACGGTTTTCTTCGATTTAGCTATTATCGGTTTATCAATGTCGATCAACGTGGAATTCACCAACTGATTCTTCTTTATGGATTTAGCGAAATTACTATAATGTGAAGGTAATTTACGGATTACGCACTACTTACTTTTAGTTATAACGATTGAATCTTTGGTATTACGACTTTTTTTACGTAAAGAATGTATTGGTGGTACTCGAGGTAATTTCTCAAAAAGTACTATGGGGAATGTACAATCCGTTTGCGTGGAAGTATCTCTGGTTCTTCTTCTCAATATATTCATGTTCATTATTATAGTAAACGAATCAGTAATTATGACAGGTGTCAAAACAGATCTGTCAATTTTGATAAATAAACTGTCAATTATTGTTGTAGAACTAGATATTAGAGTGTGGGTTTTTTTCACGTAAAAAGCAAATACAAATTTCGATTAAATTTTGAGTTTATGTGGAAAAAATGTGGAAATAAAAGTTATAGACATTTTAATTTTTCACAACTTTGTCATTTAACTTTTTTCTATAAGACTTCTATAAGACTGCCAGAAATCGAGATAAATCGTTTTTCATCGAACTATTATTTTTTTTTTGTTTCAAAAATTATTAACCAAGATTTATGTGTTGATGAATTGTAAACTTTTAATACGAGGGCGGTTCGAATATAAGGTAATAACCTTCAATGGTTACATATTTTTGGGATTTCTTCAGAAGGTTTTTGATCCTTGGACAACTCGGACAAACTCCTCCATCAAGCTTCAACTTCTTCACGAGCTCTTAAGAGTAGATTCGGAGAGACGTTTGGAGTTTTGTCAAATCTTCATGAGGAATTATGATGAAAATCGAATATGGAATTATCTTAAATTGTTTTTGATGTAATTATTCAGAAAAGAATCCTGAGAAAAAAATCGTAGATGAACTTGAGATTTTTAGTTGAAATTCAACTAGTTTTGTTGGTATTTATTGGAAACTTTTTAGTGTGAAAACTTTCTAATTCTCGTGGTTAAGAGACGACGCGTTTGGGGTAAAGCTTAGGTAAATAGTCAGACCGAAAATTACGAAGTTTAAAGAACGAAGTATGTTTTCACGGCAATTACAATTGTCTACAACTTCATATCATACTCTAAAATGTTCATTATGTAGTTATATCTTTTCACTTTTTACTGTTCTATAAAGGAAAAAAAAATCATATTCTGTAGGATTAATTTATAGAAGTTTTTATGTAATTTCAATATCAAAAAAACACGTTTGTTTAGACCGTTCTATATATGTATGCAAATCAAATTAGTTTTTCACATAAAAACACAGTCAACCACTTTATTTTCATTTTTCTTTAATATCGTACAAGTTTATTTCATTTTTTTTTTGAAAATAATTTTTAATATTTTCATAAATTTCCAAACATTACATCTCTAAATCAATTCAGAGCATTTTATAGTTTTCATTTTTCTGTAATTACTACAACTGATGATTAAAACATATACATATCTTTTTTCCAGCTAACTAAACTGCCTTCTTGAGCATTTCTACCGTTTAAAACCCACTGTCTTGATTATTTTTTCGTATTAGAAGTTTAGTAGTGGACTAAGTGTGAATCGTCATAAAAATGTTGCTTAAACTGCATCAAATAAGTATGAAAATGGTTGAAATTTACATCTTGTACTATAATCATTTAATTCCACTTAGAAAATCGATTATTTAAGTTGAACGCTACTCACGTGTATTTTCTAGTTATAAGATATGGCGCGATGCAAATTGAAAAAGTATATGTCATGTAAAATTGAAACTAGTCTACATCGTCTTTTGCTGACTGGAAAGGCGGTTCGAAAACGTGATAAAACTTTATGTTTATATATCAACGTCCTTGAATCTCTTTACTAAACTTTAGAAAATTTAAGAAAATATTATTAAATACGACATCCTAAGAATTGAATTACAACGTTAGAACGTTCAGAGAAGGATTAGCAAAAAAAATAACCAAACCTGAAATATGGCTTTAAGGAAACTATCAATGTATCAAATACTCTGGAAATCTGGGCAGAAAATCAAGCATTTTTCAATTAAGCAGCGATTAGAGCTCTAATATCTAACCTACTACCCTGCAATGGATTCGGGGACATACTGTATTAGAGGGTAACGAAATAACTGACAGAATCTCTAAAATAGTGGCGGGCATACCCTTTATAGAACCTGAATCCGTCTGTGGTATCAGCTATAGATCCATAGAGGAACCGTTGAAGATGGTGGTATATAGAAATTACTGGGACAATCTACGCAGGCAAAACTCTTCCGGGAAGTTAAAATCAGAGAAAATATGTCGAATGTAATAAGAAAGACACCTAGAAGATGCTTGATGCTCTATCTATATTCTCTGGAGGTGTCAGATACCACCAGGAAGCGTATGGAACAGAAGACGAGGATCTGGAGAAATCCCACATAAAGATTGGGTTCCTTTGTATGTATTTACATTAGTTATCTCGAAATCCGGAAAGCCACCATTCGAACTCCGGGAGTCCCTGGAGGATTTCAATACATTTATATAGCTTGTAGACTTTTAATACTTTTTTTGGGGGAAATCCATTTATTTTTATTAGTATAAAAAAGAAGAAGAATATTTCAAGGTTATAATAAGTATGTTGGATACAAATAATCAATTGTAATAAACAAAATATTTTTTTGGGGTTATGTTAGGTAAATTTGACATTAACGCGTTTGTATGTCAAATATTGATATAAATTCAAAACCAATATGTCTAGGTTGAGAAAAGAGAAGCGTTGCTTTTGCGATGCAATTAAACCAGGCCCTTTGAGTTATAAACGTAAAATTATGGAAAATTTGAGAAACGATACACCCGCTACGGATAGTAATACCGATTGTAGTAGCGTCCCAACGAGTTCGAGCGCTCGAGATAATTCCAAACCAAAACCCGAAGCTACCAAAGAAGAAAACATCAAACATCGAAGTATGAAGAGATTTAAAATGCAATCGGACGGTGTTATTGCATCTATTAATTGCGATACGTCTGAAGATAATGAATTTTCTTATAAAAAAGACAATGTTAAGGATAAAACTAAGAATAGCGAAACAGTTTTGTTAATTGAAGCACATAATGTAGATATTCAGAATCATTATTATACAATTTCTTAAACTATTACGATTATTTGTATTACTAATAACTCCGGAAGTTTCTTTGCAAGCCCTTTTCAAGGTATGTTCATCCTCAAACTTAAGCTTATTTACCAATACTTCCCATTTGTACATATCCATACTTATTAACCCCTAGTTTCTCATCCCTTTTCTTTCCAAATCAATTTTCACACCATCTAATATCTTTGGATCATTATTCTCGATCATCCAACTTTTATTTTCATTCTCTTTTTTCATTGTTTCTTACATAAATGTAACCTAAACTTTTGACTTTAAACAGCCCCTCAAAAAAAATTCGCAAGCAATTAAATTTGGTCACTTATAACCTATTTCGTATTTTCCAAAATTTAAAAAAAAACTCGGGGGGTACATGATAGATTTTTGCTTAAAATTCGATTATAACAGACTAAAAAAATATTTTTCGTACGGATGTTTGGTACAATGACCTCAATTTGTAGAAAAATCTGCGGGACTTTGACCTATAAGGGATTTTAAATTATTATAACTGTGTTAACGAGGGAAACTATTAGCTTTTGTATGCACAACTCCGCGCGCGATTTCCAAGGCTGTTGTGTCAGAAATATACCTGATCACAAAACTGAGTTTTCCAACTATTATATGTTAATAATCATGTCGGAGCTGTTGGGTTATAAAACGACGACGCGCAGTCATTACCATTTTTAAATTACTCAATCAAAAAAAAAAAGTTAAAAAAATTAAATAATTGACGTTCCTTGAACAGAAAGGATTTTCCAAATTACAAAAATGTTCATTTGTAGATTATTTAAACCTACGAACTTTTGATTTGAGGTTAACTCAATAATTAAATCACCGCGCGTTGTTCAGCACCATCCATTTTGGTACTGAATTCGAGCTTATGACGTTATTAATCTTTATTTTTGATTCTGATGAGAGTTGAGCTTTAGGACTGTACAATTTATCTCGAAATAATTCTTGAAATTGGACTTTTAATTAATTAGAGGGAATCCAAAAGAGCTGATATCAGATCTCATCCTTTCAGAAAGCTTTCTCAAACACAGTTTCGTTTACCATGTGTAATGTATTCCACATCAAATATTTAATTTGTTCCAATAAGCATAGGCAACCCTTATTACTTCTTCTTGATATGATATTTCGAATATTTAACGCAGACGTTTAAGAGTTATTTTTTATTGTGTGCATGCACGTTTTCCTTATTGTAGTAGGAGTTCGCCTCTCTCTTCTATTCGAATCGTTGAACCGTTAACATCGAATACACGGTTGTCAGATTGAACACATTGTAATATTAATTTCGAATTGTTTCTTTTTTAATTAATAAAGTGAGTTTTCACTCGTGGTACTTTTGCTCAACCCTAATCAAGACATTACAATTGGCGACGAGGTAAAACGGAAACGCGTATATTATTTTTTTTTGGTTGAGAAATTGTCCGGAAGTTTCGCGCAAGTTGCACATGGTTATCGTCGGCATGGCACAAGAAAATCCTTCTACTCCTGCTACATCTTCAGCTATTGGTAAGCTAACAGAGTTTTCGGCCAAAGATTCCGATTGGTCGATTTTTAGCGCCAGGCTAGAGCAATATTTTATTGCAAACGGCATTACGGCATTACGGTCGTGTTGAAACGGCCGCTGAATGGGCCGCAAGATTACGTAACCTGGCTTCAAAATGTGATTTCGGAACTGAATTAGAAGCGTTGCTCAGAGACAAGTTCATCATGGGGATGGATAATACCAAGGTCCTGGAGAGACTATTTGAAGAAAAGGTGACAATTTCCCTCGACAGAGCAGTGGAGATAGCCAGTATTGTAAGAAATCAACATGACGTAACCGTGAAAGAAGAAATTTTCTATCAAGACCATGTGCATCAACGAGGAGGAAGAGGATTTGGCAACAGGCCGCCGCCGCAGCGAAGACCACGTCAGTTTCCTGTACCACAAAATGGAAACTACCGACAGCAAACAAATTTGAGCGGAGCTCGCAAGATGGAGCCGGCCCACGTCGACGCCAACCTGTCAACGCGTCAAATGTCAATCAGGTCAGCTGCGAGGTCTGCGGAAAAACAGGACATAACAAAGATAAGTGTGTTTTTAAAAATTATTTTTGTAATTTTTGTAATGAAATAGGCCACTTAGCCAATATTTGCCAGCAAAAACTTAAGAGGGGTAATTATTTTTTAGATAATAATAATTCTGATTTATCATCTGATGATGAAACCAGTAAGTTTGATCACATTTTTAATTTATCTGCTTCAAATGATGAAATTACAATTGAAATAACAATAAACAAGCAACTGTTTACTTTTCAATTGGACACAGGGGCCTCGGTCTCTGTAATTTCTGAACAATTTAGAGAAAAACATTTGAATAAGTTCATTGTTTATCGAACCAGTAAAACTTTGGCAAGTTATGATGGTTCAAGTATTCATCCTTTGGGATTTATTGAGGTAAAAGTGACCTTTACTTTAAAAACAGAAACAATACGGTTGTATATAATTTCAAATGGGGGCCCTCCGTTATTGGGTAGAGATTTTTTCAATTTATTTAAACTAAGTGTAAATAGCATTAATAATTTAATTGATAAAAATGAAAACTTACTACAAATTGAGGATTTAAATAATGTAATTAAGATAAAGAAAATGTTATCAAAGAAGTATTCTAAAGTATTTTCTCCTTCCTTGGGTAAATTTAATGGAGGTGCTCTGCGACTGGATATGCAAGAGGGAGCCAAGCCCATGTTTTGCAAAGCCCGTTTCATTCCTTTTGCCTTATGCCGAGGAGTTGAGACGGAACTAGACCGACTTGTAACTGAAAAGATCTTGAGCCCAGTATCATACAGCAGTTGGGCAACACCCATTGTACCAGTAGCTAAGAAAAATGGAACCATCAGAATTTGTGGTGACTATAAAATTACTCTTAATCCTGTATTGTTAATTGATAAATACCTATTGCCCCGTATTGAGGAATTATTTTCTAATCTACAAGGCGGAGTTGAGTTTTCAAAAATTGATCTTTCTCAAGCATATCAGCAGATTGAGTTAGACAATGAGTCAAAGAAATTAACAACTATTAATACTCCAAAGGGGTTATTTAGTTATAATTGTTTACCTTTTGGTATTGCTAGTGCTCCAGCAATGTTTCAAAGAATAATCAAATCTTAGCAGGTTTAGATGGGGTTGTTTGTTTTTTAGATGACATTTTAATTACTGGAAAAAGTTTTGGATAGGTTACAAAAAAGTGATCTTACGGTAGCATTAGACAAATATGAATTTTTCAAAAACTCAGTACAATATTTGGGTACCACAATTGATAAATACGGATTGCATACAAGTGAAGATAAAGTTAGAGCGATTGCTGAAGTTCCAGTATCTCAAAATATTACTCAACTTAGATCATTTTTGGGGTTTGTGAATTTTTATAATAAATTTATACCTAACATGGCCTCAGTACTTCAGCCTTTGTACAATTTATTGAAGAAAAATGTTGAATTTATTTGGTCTGAACAATGTACAATGGCATATAATAGAATTAAAAACATAATTAGCTCTGCTCCCATTTTGGAGCATTATGACCCAATTTTACCAGTAAAGTTGACTGTTGATAGTTCTTATTATGGTGTTGGAGCTATGATTTCACATGCCATTAATAATGTAGAAAAACCCATTAGTTTTGCATCTTTAACACATTCTAGCAGTCAACAAAAATATTCTCAAGTAGAAAAAGAAGCTTTAGCCATTGTTTTTGGTGTGAAGAAGTTTTATCAGTATCTGTATGGTAGGAGATTCACGATAAAAACGGATGCCAAATGTTTAGTAACTTTATTTGGAAATAAGAAAGGCATTCCACCACTTGCCACTAACAGATTGCAACGTTGGGCTCTAATACTTTCTAATTTTGTTTTTGATGTGGAGTATGTGCAATCAAAAGATAATACGGCTGACTATTTTTCTCGTTTACCCTTAGGGGAAGAATTAAAAGAGTTTGACATTGAGAGTTCTTACTTAAACTTTATTGCCTCAAATACTGATTTGCCGATTGTTTGGGAACAGATCAAAACGGAAACTCAACGTGATAAAATTTTATCACAAATTTGTAAATATGTTAATATGGGGTGGCCTAAAAAGATACCACAGTTATGTAAACCTTATCTTAATTATAAAAACAATTTTAGTGTGGTCGATGGTTGTTTGATGCTGGGCCACAAAGTCGTAATTCCTTGTAATTTAAAAGGAAATATATTAAAACAACTACAATCTCCTCATTTTGGAATGGTCAAAACTAAAAGCTTGGCTCGTTCTTATGTATGGTGGCCGCAAATTAGTTATGATAATGAAAATGTAATTAAATCTTGCGAATATTGCTTAAAAACTAAAAGTGATCCTCCCAAAACACCATTAAAAAATTGGGATTTTCCTGATAGACCATGGGAAAGAATTCATATTGATTTTTTAGGTCCAATTCTTGATAAATATATTCTAGTGTTAGTTGATGCACATAAAAAATGGCTAGAAGCTGTTGTCACTTCAAACACTAAATCTAGTGCAACAATAAATATTTTAAGGGATATTCTTCCTAGATTTGGCTTACCTTTTGCTTTAGTTTCTGACAACGCTACTACTTTTAAATCTAATGAATTCCAAACATTTTTAAGTAAAAACAACATAGAATTTAAAGAAATTGCACCTTTTCATCCAGCATCTAATGGTCAAGCTGAAAATGCGGTTAAAACAGTTAAACAAGCACTACTTAAGATTTTAAAAAGGAGTTCATTGTCAGAACTTAACCGTAATTTAAACAATTTTCTTCACTTCATAAGAAGTGTTTCTGATTTTTGGAATAACAATGTAAATATTGTAAATCATAAAGCTATTGATGTAACAGACTTTAGTATTAGTAAACAAAATGTAAAAGTAGATCTTAATCAAATATCTAAAAGTCAGGACAATCAATGTAAATATTTCAAAGGTAGTAGAAATAAAACTTATTTAATAGGAGATCATGTAGCAGTAAGGGATTGTAGAGTTGTTAATAAGCCTTCTTGGGTAAAGGGTTCAAAGGTTCAAAAACCTATCTTCTTATGAACCTAACCCTTATTACTTCTTGATACGATATTTCGAATATTTAACGCAGACGTTTAAGAGTTATTTTTTATTGTATGCATGCACGTTTTCCTTATTGTAGTAGGAGTTCGCCACTCTCATTTATTTGAATCGTTGAACCGTTAACATCGAATACACGGTTGTCAGATTGAACACATTGTAATATTAATTCCGAATTGTTTCTTTTTTAATTAATAAAGTAAGTGAGTTTTCACTCGTGGTACTTTTGCTCAACCCTAATCAAGACATTACACCATGTGAGTTTTTTCCAAAAATAAATACAATAAACGGCTATAAAAACTTGTTGTTTGGATTGTCTACTACAAGTTGTTAGAACTTTAATTAACTTGCTTCACGATAAAAAATATTATTAAGGAGCTTTTATATTTTTTCTGGGAATTGTGATCAAATAACTTATAATCGTGCGAAAAAGAAGTTGATTATTCAAAAGTATGAATAAACAACAACATTACACAAAAAATAAATTCCTTGGAGTTACTAAATCGAATAAAGTTACAATTGATTTTTTAAAAATTAGTTAGAGAAAACTTTGTAGGTAAATAAATGAAGTTTCCGTTTGTTGATATATTATTGGAATGAATTTTACATTTAACGAATAGCACTTGTCAAATCGTTAAGCAAAAAAAGCGGGCATTTCAATTCGCTAAAGCTTCGTAACAGAAATTTAACATTTCATAATAACTCTTGCGAATATTTTGTTCATCCCCAAAGAATATCGAGTTTGTGTGTAGTTTTGCCCGTTTCTCCAAGGTTAAATTCGAAAGAGAATTTTTTCCTGTTTCAATACGAAATTACTTGTAATGCAAATACAGTTTTATTATAAAATTTCGTTTCTATATACGTGTATTATAACAAATTTTAATCTCAAGACTTCCTCGAGGAGCTCCGTATTCAAAGCATCTTATTGTTTCCCATATGGGATTTTACGATGGGTCCAGTATAAGCCCAGACTTGGACCAAGTGTCCTAAAGTTGGTGGGACTGTGATTCAAACCTGGTTGGGCTAACGTATAACTATCATTTATGTATCCCAATAAAGTTGGGCTAAAATATAACTATCATTTATGTATCCCAATAAAGTTGGGCTAAATTATAACTATTATTTATGTATCCCAATGAAGTTGGGCTAAAGTATAACTATCATTTATGTATCCCAATAAAGTTGTGCTGAAGTATAACTATCATTTATGTATTCCAATAAAGTTGGGCTAAAGTATAACTATCCTTTATGTATCCCCAGGAAGTTGGGCTAAAGTATAACTATCATTTATGTATCCCAATAAAGTTGGGCTAAAGTATAACTATCATTTATTTATCCCAATAAAGTTGCTCTAACGTTTTTAATAAAGTTTGTTTTGAGAGTTATTCACTACGCATAACATATTGTGGTGTTTTATTCTAATATGATTGGAGGATTTTAGTGGGGAGTATGGGACACCCAAAATGTTTTATTTTCATTGGTTGTTGTTGATTTATCTATGTCAAACGATTTGACCATACTTTCGTCCTTTTTTTATTTGGTTTAACTCTTTTTACTTCTTTTTTATTTACTTAATGAGTCTTTCTCGCGCATTTTCAGTTTGTGGTTTAACGAAATGGGTCAAGTCGATATTTTTTTCATTGCAATTTCAAATTAAACACTGTCTCAGTTCTACCATAAGATTACTTAGTTTAGGAGTTATTCCCGACGCATATTAAGGGGACCATCGTCATCGGAAAACCGTAAATTGGCCGCATTACAACGGGGTCCCTTATCAACTTCCAAACCTTTCCCGTTTTATCGTAAGATATATGGAATATACGTCAGAAAATAACTTTTTTTTTATCTCTTTCAATCTGGACACGCAGAATATGTTACCAATAGAACGATTGTCGATGTGATTACGAAAGTAAATATATTGTATGAGAGGAATTTATATAAAACGACGATTGTTATAATGATAATTCACTGAAATGTTTGACTTCGGTTTTTGTAGACGACAAAATGGTTATATAAACGCAAATCCATCAGTGTATTTGTGAATGTTGTCGATTTAGCTGAGAAAGCTGTACAGTCTTTTTCAAGATCAAAAATCGATAGTGATTCTACGAGGTCCAAATTCGATCAACTTTATCCAACAAAATCCGCACCTAGAGCAATTTATCCAAGACTTATTCGACAGGTAGAGACTAGGGGATTACTATTAATAGAGAAGTGCAATTCCGAGGAATCAGCTACCAAGGCACATCTTTCCCGAACAGAACTTCAAGATCAAAAAGGGTTCATCTTTTTCTTCTCGCATTTTACATAAGTAAACAGTTTTATTTAGAACATGGTTCTGTTTTGTAGTTAAAACTTTCATTCCTTCGACGTAGAGGTGGTTTTCCTTTGGTTTTGTAACAATTTTGATAGATTCTTCTTTGAAACCAATTGGTGAGTCGAAAAATAGACTTTCGTCTTAAGAGACTTTCTGTTTCAATTAGAAATCAAAATTTGTTCGTACAAACTTCAATTTTCCAAAAATAAGTTGAGATTCGTCTTTAGAAACTTTGTTTTTCAAAAAGCAAACCAAAATTTGACTTCGGGAAATGCCATTTCGATAAAAAACAAAATTCGTCTTTGTTTTTCGAAAACAAAAAAATATTGTCACAAGAGACTTCTTTTGCAATTAGAAACCAAATTTTATTTGTAGAAATTTTATTTTTCAAAACAAACCAAAATTGGTCTTCAGAAACTTTGTTTTTCAAAAATAAACCGACATTTGGTTTTCAGAACTGTCGTATTCGAAAAAACAAACGAAATTTGTTTATAGAAACCGTTTTCTCCAAAAAGAAATTGTCATTTATCATAAAAAAATGTTGGTGGATTGCTAGGAACCAGAAATAAGTGGACTTAGGGAGAGATACATTACCTATAAGGAAAATGAGATCCGAGATTATTTTATATATCAAACAATACATGTGAACGTCCATTTTCAAAATGAAATAATTTCGACTATCAAATCAACAATAGATTGTATTCAACGATCTAATTTAATGAACAGTTACAACAAAACTTCTCTGTAACACAGTTTATAGAGAAGATGAGGAGGTTCACCTTTTGTTTTCCATTTCCAACTTTTTTCCCTCCACGCTTTTATTTATTTGAGAGGATGGATTGATAAAAAAGTATACAACGTAAAGTTTTACACTCCGTTAGAACTTCATGTACGTCCTGGAAAAAAAAGAGACATAAAATATCCCCCAAAATAAAATACGTTGCGAAAAATATTCTGATTAAAAAATTTCTCAACGAGGTCGTTTTAGAGAAATTTTCAGTGGAGTGGTTGCTCCCACAAGTACCTAGTCTGACCTAGATATGTCTACTCCTTATATTTTAAGCCATTTTTCTGGACATTCGAATTTCATTGTGTAATGAAACGCTTTGGGATATCTTGACAATCAAAACGATTACCACTCGAATAATCGATTTTTAGCCAATTACGTTTCTCAATTCGTAAAACTGAATGAATTATTATGTTTCAATATTTGTTGTATAAAATTTAATATTCAAACTTTCTATTGGATATTGTTTGTTTTATTAGGGGTTCGTGATGTTTTTTTATGACTTTTTGAAATTTAAAATATCCGGTTTTGACTAGGAGACATCACAACATATCCTGCAATTTCGGTTTTTATTTCATTACATACTGTTTATACGAAATGTACAAGTTTATTTTGATATACAGCGTACTGCAAGGGAATTATTTATAAAAAGCAGTGGCTATATAACCAAACAGACTGAATACAATGTTCACGCCGATATAGATTGACGCGCGTTTCGATAACCAAGTTATATTATCTTCAAAAACTGAAGATAAACTGTTTATTCTAAGAGCATTTACGCCCTCGAAACCTCCCGCATAGATATCTGATTTTTCGAAAGCTTTGCCTGACTTTTGTATAAGTTTATTCAATTTCTTATTTTTTAGACCTTTTAATATGTTCATACTTCTAAGTTTTCTTAATTTTTGAGTCTTTTATTTTAAAAAACGTCAAATTTTTATTAGTATTTCAAAATTAAATTGAAATAATGTCGAAAAATAAACAAAAATCATACTATATATGTAGTAAGTAGTAAAATTTAAGAAAAGAACGTCTAAAAACGTACAAAAACATACAAAAACAAAAATAAAAGTAACGTGTAAGTCTTACGTTAAACAAAGTCAAAGAAAAATATTTAACAGTGTAAAATTTATTTTAAAAAATGGTAGTTTCGTTGTTGTTGACTTCCAACCCAAAATTCATCACCCTCTATATGTTGAAAACGATAAAAAAATCAAAAACAATTGCTCATAATGGATAGAACAAATTTTTAGAAGAATATAGAAAACCAAACATGTTTATCGGTTAAATAATTCACATCAATTTGCTTTTTTAATGGTGCACGCGCGCTTTTTTGTATTTATTTTCTACGACACTTTCCAATTAGAGTTGATTGGTTCGTGTTTATGTATCCATCTTATCATAGCGAGAGGAATAAATATGCATTTTGAATAATTAAAAATGTAATAACAAAACTGGTATACATTTTATCACAAAAAAACATCCAAAAACAATAATGTATGTAATATATAAAACATGGAAATTCGTAATAAAAGTTGCAGACGGTGGAAGAATGAAGCTGTTAAAGTAACGGCGATGTTCCGAAACTATAATTTTGTATAATGTTCAAAAAAAACAACAACTTATATATATAGAAATGTGAAAGGTCCCCGACACTGCCACACGACCAGCGGATTCCAAAGTGCAATAAACAATATTCATATAGTCAGCGGATTCCAAAATACGTATCAAATAAATATAAGTTCATTGCATTAAATTAGAGTTCATTCATTGTTTTGTTACTGTTCATTGTTAAAATATTGATTTGTCTGTAAAGTTATTTTCTGTACAAATTATAAGTCGTTTATTGTAAATAAAAATACTTTTTAAAAAAGTTAAAAGTGTCTTAAAGAACATTTCTGGCGCTGCGAACAGGATCAAATTCGTACAGAAACACAAGTTTTCCTGGTCAACTTTAGTTGTTAAACGAGACGATCCATCGAACCAAGGCGAGAAAAACGTAGTATGCAGAAGACATCACCAGTGATCATGCTCTTGTAAGTACAACATTCCTTTTCACCTTATTTATGAGCACTTTTAGCGATATTTCTGAAAGTAACTTACATTTATTATTGCCAAATCACTCTATAAACCCTTTGGACAGTTCTACTTCAGCTAATAGTTCTTCAAAACAATGTTATCTCCAGCCTCTGTGCCACTCTACCTGAATTTAGTTCGAAAGATAATCTTTCAACATTTATAAAATCGGTAGATAACTTAATTACGTTCCTTCGGTCACAGAATCTCACTCAATCTCAAGAATTCATATGAAATGCCAATATTATTTCTCGTATAAAAGGGGAAACTTGAGATTTTTTAAACTACTCAAATTTAACACTTTGGACTGATGCACGTCCAGCATTACTAACTAAATACGGAGATCGACGCTTCGAAGATATTTTACTAACTCAATAATCTACAACAGTTCAGTAAGATAATGAGACGTATGACCAATATCACCAAAGAATCTCTAATAATTTAAATGATTTGCTTCAACACATAGCTCTTAATGATAATATAGAAACTGTAAATTTCAAAACCCCATACTTTAAAAATATTGCTCTCAAAATGTTTTGCGCTAGCATTAACGAGCCATATTGTGAATATTTATCACATTTTCAAATAAATTCTCTCGATGAAGCCCTGCACAAATGTATCTCCTTCGATAATCATAAAAATCAACAATTATATATGAACTTTTTGAGGAGTCTACAAAATAGAAGACTACCCTCTATCCAAAAATCAAAACAAAATTCTATTCCTTCAAACCACAATATATTTAATCAAACTTTCACGCGAAACCCTATTATTAACCCAAGTCCCCCACGAAATAACTCTTTTTCAAATATCCTTATTTCTCCCATAAATAGAATCCAAAATAACCACCCCTTTAGAAAAAACCAAAGTTTCACTAGATCTCAGCCTAATAATACTTTTGGTAATAACCATACATTTAATAATCCATCTACCAACAATTCTTTTGGAAATAATCCAAACCCCCTTGCTCCACAACACCAAAAAAATTCTCTAACTACTCGAAATGTCCCACAACCAATGAGTGGTGTACAAAGTATTTCTAGTAGAAATCAACCAATGAGTACTTCCACGAGAAAAACTTTTAATTTTAATGTTGATTCCCATCAAAATGAATACTTCAACCCTAACGATACTTTAGACCTTGACGATACAAATGACAATTTTGAAAACGAAAATTCTCATCCAGACGTCCAGGTCGAAAATTTTTACGAAGCCACTCACGAAGCACCAAGTCAATCACAACTTTTCACAAGAAACCAGCAAAGTAATTCTATTAGGAATAGTTCATCCAACCATAATTCAAAACCAAGAAATTAGGAGAAGTAGCATCTTAATGACAAACGAGCCAATTACTATAGAAGGAATACGATACAATAAGAAAATTGTGCAAGAAATTACAGTGCCGCAAGTAGTCCCAATCAAGCTGCATCCGAAACACGAAATTATGCTAGAAAAACTCCAAATTCCAGAGACGCACGGACAAGTTCAACCCATTGAACCAATCCCACTCCTGCCGCAATTTTCCGCAGGACTCAGTATTGTTTCTTTAATTACAATTTTGATTATTTTAGCCATTTTAATAACAGTCTCTGTAAAGAAACGAAAAAGAACTTCCAGATTCTTATATGGTCCCAAATTACAACCCACTCAAAACCAGATTCTCAGAGACTTCGAGGACGAAGTCAACACCAAAGGAGGGAGGAGAAATGTGAAAGGTCCCCGACACTGCCACACGACCAGCGGATTCCAAAGTGCAATAAACAATATTCATACAGTCAGCGGATTCCAAAATACGTATCAAATAAATATAAGTTCATTGCATTAAATTAGAGTTCATTCATTGTTTTGTTACTGTTCATTGTTAAAATATTGATTTGTCTGTAAAGTTATCTTCTGTAAAAGTTAAAAGTGTCTTAAAGAACATTTCTATATATTTAAATAAATTTATTCATATTATTTAACAAATTAAAGTTATTTATTTGAAAAAATGATTATTAATAATAACAGTATGAGCTCTAATAGTAACTATTCCAACATCATCTACATTTTCGGAATCATTGTCTGGTTTTTCTTCACGATTAGAAGTATCGAAAGCTAATGCTAGTTGAGGTATTGTCGTATCTTCGTTATCGTTTTCAATAATAGTACCCAGTTTGAGGTCTTCTTGTTTATAACTAGAGGTTCGCTTAACATGATAGGTACATTCAAATCTCCAACGCTTCTTTCAACTGGACTCACGAATCTAACGGTTTTCTTCGATTTAGCTATTATCGGTTTGTCGATGTCGGTCAACGTGGAATTCACCGATTGATTCTTGTTTATGGATTTAACGAAATTACTATAATGAGAAGGTAATTTACGGATTACGCACGATTTACTTTTAGTTATAACGATCGAATCGTTGGTATTAAGACTTTTTATATATACGTAAATAATGTATTGGTGGTACTCGAGGTAATTTCTCAAAAGTACTATGGGGAATGTACATTCCGTTTGCATGGAAGTATCGCTGGTCCTTCTTTTCAATATATTCATGCTCATTATTATAATGAATGAATCAGAAATTATGACAGGTGTCAAATACAGATCTGTCAATTCTGATATATAAACTGTCAATTATTGTTCTAGAACTAGATATTAGAATGTGGTTTTTTTTACGTAAAAAACAAACACAAATTTCGATTAAATTTTGAATTTTTGTGAAAAAAATTTTGAAATAAAAGTTATAGATCTTTTAATTTTTTACAACTTTGTCATTTAACTTTTTTTTATAAGACTTCTATAAGACTGCCAATAATCGTAATAAGCCGTTTTTCATCGAACTATTATTTTTTTTGTTTCAAAACTTATCAACCAAGATTTATGAGCTGATGAATTGTAATCTTTTAATACGAGGGCGGTTCGAATATAAGGTAATAACCTTCACTGGTTACATATTTTTGGGATTTCTTCAGAAGGTTTTTGATCCTTGGACATCTCGGACAAACTCCTCCATCAAGTTTCAACTTCTTCGCGACCTCTTAAGACTTGATTCGGAGAGACGTTAGTGATTCTAGAACTACTGAGAATATCGACAATACTCCATCTATTAGTATAATAACCAATAATATGAGTAGTTCAATTGATTGTTCGCCAAATTGGACATTGATCGCTGATTCTTCACAATTGCAACCAGATTTTGTGAAATTAGGATAAAACAATTGAATTATCTATGGAAACTCTAGTTAGAAATACACTTTGATTAGATAAAGTTCGCCAAAAGCTCCGGGATTAGAATGTTCTATGACTTGTTCAATAACCGTCGATCAAATCCAGGTATTTAAATTTCTATAGATAGTGAATATTCATATCATTATATTTTTAATTTGGATTGTAAATAAAGTGAATTTGACTCATATTTTGGATTGATTGATGACTTATACCTTGTTATTTTCAAACTAAAACTATTTAGATGATGTTTCTGTTTGCCATTGAATAGGAGAATTTTTCAGAAAATCGGAAAGTTTTGGAATTAAGAAAAGTTACTTCACACATTGACACTAAATATCCATAGGCTTCTACAATATTTTTGCCAACAAAAACGAATCGAAAAGAGTCTAGATTTTTTCACAATAATGGAAGATGAAAATGAGTGGAATAATTAAGAAAGTACAAACCAGAATTTCCAAGATTTAACTTCTTGTAGTTTACAGCAACTGGCTATACCTCCAATTGAATTGAGCCAAGTAAATATAGTTCAAAGTCACTGTGTAAAACAAGGTGTATAGAAATGCTCGAAGCAGTGTTGACCTTAATGAAACAACTTCCTGCACTCCCCGCTCTTCTAGAAGCTCTTGATAGTTCAACTGAAGGCAGAGGAAGTAATGAATGTGCTTCCCTGCACTCTATTCTGTCGTAAGTTTTCATTCAGTGTCTTAGTTCTGTCTGAGAAACAACCAAATTTTTTTAGTTTAAGTAATTCTTCACTAACTGCTGCTTTTGAGAGTCTCCAAAAATTTTCAATCTATTCTTTTTAAGATACGCAACAATATTGTACCCTAATTGTGGCGGAAAAAAATGTTGAGAATCTTCGATTTGTGCATCGAAATTATGCGAAAAAAATTGCTATTGAAAAATAAATAAAATTGATTGGCTTGGACAAAAAAAAATTATCGGCTTGACAGTTGAATAATGAATTTAGTCATATGTATTTATGAAATTTTTGTGACAATGAAATTGGGCATCAAATTGACGGAAAGGGGCATACATGTTTGGCTCTGCGGTTAACGTGTTAATCATGGAATTACTAATATTTATGATGCTTTAAGACAATATAATTGATTTTTTTTTTGGAAATTTAAGGAAAAGGCATGAAAATGATAAAATTTGGCATAAATAATGATTTGCATAAAACTAATGAAAAAATAGGATTTTTCAACAAATTTTATTGAGAAAATTAAGAAATTGAAATCAAAAATTAGAACGGAAATTTGCATTCCGACAGAAAATTCCTTTAAAAATCACGACATCGCCATTCAAAAGTATCTTTCTGCTATTCTCCTTATACTTCGTCCACGTTCTATTCTTTATCCTCCCCTACTTCTTACTTCTCCTCTTCTTGTTCTTCGTAGTCTTTGTTTGATTGTAACAGTGACAAATTGACAAGTATAAAAGAAACATTAAGAAAACGAATGGCAATACCAATACTGACAACTCCACATCAGATAATACTTCGAATGGCTAATGAAAATGCTTATAGAAAACAAAATGGTTAAAGTGAATCGAATAATAGAGGTAAATATTTAAATACAATAAATATATGTAAAAACTTATGGTATACATGTTGATTGGTTGATTGTACAAAGAATCGACACTGAGGACATACACACAGCTGCCCAAAATTTTTTAAATGAACATATCACGAAAGTAAAAGAAGATAAGAGAATACTTACATTGAGAAATCCAAGACATGTACTACTTCTTTTACCACACTTACTATAACAATGTCTGACGCCTGTTTCGATGTTCTCCGTTAGTCTCTATTGTTTTGTACAAAACAAAAAAATATTACCGAGTATAATTTCATTTAAGATAGTCAGTTGATTGAATTAGTAAACTCACTCTGGCATTGAACAAAATATGTACTTTGATCCATTTGGACTATTTCTTGAAAGAAAGACTACTATTACTCAGATTGAATTAGAACAACTTCCAAATTCAGTGGTAAGTTCAATAATTACTCATCTCTTACTGGATACTGTAGACAATTTGAATCTTGGTATCTCTTAAATAAATCCCAACAAATCATATGATTTTATATAAAACCCCGTAGTTATGAAAAAACTACTTTCGAGTAGATAAACTCAAATATTTGAGATCACTAAAATCCTTTTCGTAGAAAATATGCATTGTTTTAATTTTTGTTTCCGCTCTAACTCCTTCATCATTTCCAAGTCGAACAACATTACTAACTAATTAAACAATACGATAGGATCGGGAAATATAAAAAGCTTTTCTTAGGTGATGAGATGTTTAAAAAATGTTTTTAAAGAATTTGAATTTTAAAAATCTGTCCCCACTTTCATGAATAATATCAAGGCATTTTTTTTGTAAATTAGTTTTTCCTTATCCTTGCAAAATGAAGTACCCAATAGGTCCATGTAGTCATGTTTGTTTCCTGTTGGAAATTTTTTATTGGAACCTCAATATCAGTGATATTATTAGAACATTTTTCTTATTGGTTATAAGAGAGTCTCACTCTTGGAAGCACTTACAGTTTCAGATGAATGTAATAATTCAATTTAGGAAAATTTAGATGAAGCGTCTCTTTCATGCATTGTTGTAAAATACAGAATATTCAATAAATATGCATGAATATGATTTACACAAGCTAAATGCTTTTAAGACGTTGGCAATATCTAATACTAATGATTGAATCACCTCTTCCCAAATAGTAATTACAAAGCCAGATCGATGAGTCCATCACTTTTTGATTTTCCCACCTACCAACTGAAACGGCAACACTGTACATGTCAAAATACAGTGTTGTTTTATTACTATATCTATACACCAAAAAATTGCTAACAATAATTTATTGAAACTGCTTAAGTTATTTAAACAACTTTTTTTATAAACATTAAATATATTGATTAAATCTGAATTAACTAACTGTCAAAAAAGAACTCGCGTGAAGAACAGCAAGGGCACGGAGGTAAACGTATCAATAGTTTTGGAGCTCAACAAGATTTGAAATTCTTATAAAAAAATTCATGTATATCTTATATGAATGAATAATCTACATACCTTCAATTTCAAACACATATATAAACATTTTTCTTCAAAAGAATTAGAAAACACAATTAAGATTTTTACTTCAACAAAGGGTTTGTGATAACCTTTTCAGAATGTAAATAAATGATTCTGTTAGTGTAAAACGGTAAAACTTACATTCTGGTCCTCATTTCTTAGAAGCACATTTTAAGCATTTTCCAAAGCAACCATGGCAACTTAAATTCAAGCAGTTACAAAGATCCATTTCTGATTTATTTTCATAAGATATTGACGGTATTGCTACATCAAACGGGATTGATGTTCTTCGTGGAAGAATATTGTCATTTTTCTTCAATTTGTACACTACTTGCGGAACCATATCGAAATGGTTTTTTTCATTTATTTCAATCTGTGACTTATACTGATTCGATGTCGGTAGACTTGCGGAATCAAGTCGCCATGATCTTTCTTTATTTATATCAGTTTGTGGATAATTTTGACTGGATGCTGTAGATCTGACGGATTTAAATCGGATTAATCTTTTTCTTGAAAGCATCTTGTGAGATTTTCAGTTTGTGGTTTTTTTGTAAGTGGGTATAGATATGGAAGGCTAACGTTTTAATGCAGTTCTCCGACTCCTCTGAATAATAGCGGGATTGCGGAATTATACCGAGGCATCTTAACTAGACATAATTTTTTCCTTGGAGGTTTATCGTTATTTTCCTCTTGCGGCATTAAATTGGATTGATGTTCATGGTTGAAGGTTATCGTTGTATTTCATAATCTGCACAATAGTCTTTTCTCTATGAATGTTGTTAGACTCGTAGCTCGAATCGAAATGGTTTTTATTCATTTATTTCAGTTGCTGTCTCATTTTTACACGTTTTTTGTAAACTTGTGGTTTGATAGTAAACCTCAATGTTGTCAAATATTTATTTATAAATCGTAATATAATTAAAATCATTATGATCTGGCTTCAGTTCTCACTAAATTTGGTTAATGGGCAATATTTTCCACAATTAATCTAAACAAAAAAAATTTCAAGACCAAGAAAATAATTTTGTTTTTGGGCAAAAAGTTATGTTAAATTTGGGGGTAATAAACCGGGTACTTCTTGGCAGTGTTTAGGTTCAACATCTGAAAGGTATTTATTGTCTGTTGGAAAAATGTTGTTAATGCATACTTATTGCAGATTTTGTAGTTTACATCAGTCTGAAAGATTCGCTTCATCCAAATTTTTAGAAATTTAATTATTTCACTCACCTGAAACTTCTTCTTCTGCTTCTGAACTCTTGTAACCAACAAGAAAAATGTTCTTATAATGTCATTGGTATTAAGGTTCCAACAAAATTAGAAACTTTGCAGGAAATCTCAGAAGTTCTGATTTTGATACACTGATGAAGGCCAAGAAAAAATATGAGTATTCTGAAAAATAGAGTGGTTCTTCAAAGAAAATCTCTCTTCAAATTAAATTCGAAATCTGTGAAAAAATATGTTTTAAGGAAATTATTGATAAATTTGCCACTCAGAAAGCAAGAAAGATTATTTTATAATTAGGTAATTATAATGATTAGGTACCTAGTCTATAAACTGTAGAACAACTGATTGATATACATACTTTTCGTTGAGTATTGAGTTGGTACTTTTTTATGCAAAGGTGATAATATCGTATGTTTTTTATTTTGATGAAGTATTTTGTTGATATTATATAAGCTGGCCAAAAAAATAATGTTTTCAAATTTTATTGCATTGCATTTTTACTCATGAATCATTTCTTCACAACGATTGTGATGTAGGAATACGATAAAAATACCTATTTTTCCCTAAAAACTGAAAAATAACAAAACTGCAGCATAACAATAAATTTAAAGGCATTTGACCTTGAACAGAAAAAGAATTTAGCCAACGGCGATTGATAATACAGTGAAGATTGTAAATTTCATTAAGTCGCAGCGTAAGCAATCCCGACTTTTTGGCATTCTGTGCGATGAAATGAGTGAAAGTGCTGTCAAGATTGTTTGGGCTTGTTAATGAATTATGATTGTTTTTGTTGTAAAATTACGCGATGGGGCATAATTTTATCTTCTTTATATAATTTTCGTTTTTAGTTTCGTAATCCGAATTATTTATTTATACAGTGAAAAGTCTCGGACCTATAACTTTTTGTTTTTAGTATTATTAGAATAAAAATATCCTTTTTATTGTTATAACTTAATATAAAGACAGATATGCAATCACCTAAACTGTCTAATATCACTAGGAGCCAACTTCACAGCGTACTAGCATGTTGCCATTTTAACTTTCAACACAAAAAATATTCTATGCAATGTTGTAAAATATTATTTTTGTTATACTACGTTGTCTAACATATACTGTAATAACATTCTTTATACAATAGAATATTCTTTATACAATGGTTATATTATTATTACTAATATAGGTAAGACTCCTATATGGACAGTTGGTATTACATATATGTCTACATATTTTCATTTTATTTGTTTCAGATAGTTAAATCATCGTAATTATAGCGGTTTTATTTCGTGATGTACAACGCGAAAAATCGTTTTTTTTTTCTTAAATATACGTAAAGATATCATCAATTGATTTCGATTGGTTAACGAGATAAACATTTCAAAGTGCTTAAATTTCAAAAGTCAACAATTGTCAAAAATATTTTTTTAAGTGAATGAAAGTAGGACGGTTAATAAGTTTTATTTGTATATTAAAATTGTAGAAGTTCTAAAATGCCGTCGACTTTGAGTAAAGAAACCAATTTGTATTACAAAAATTTGGTAGTGACAAAATTCAATAACTGGTTGAAAATGGTTAAGGAGAAGAAAAAACAAACTTATCAAAACCAAAACTCAACGGTATCGCTCCAAGCTCCAAAGGAGAAAAAAGATGCTAACGATACGAAGATTATCGTGACTCCTGGAGATAAGTTCGATGCATCACCACCAATGAACTGTAGCGACGCCAATTCCAAGGAAGTTCTAAACAGAAAAGATGCGAAAGAGGAGGAACATATGGATTTTTTGAACGAGAGCTTCTACGAGAAAATGAGATTACTTCAAGAATTCAGAAACGTCGGTCTCTACGTGTATTGCGACTCTTGCGATAAGTATAGATACCTGCTCGACGTGAAAGATCCCCTGGATCTATCTGACAAATGGTATTGTTGGATGAATCCAAATGGGAGGTATAATAGATGCGAAATCAAGGAACAATCGATCGACGATAAAGAAAAGGAGCTGATGATATTTAATAAATATAACCCGGGTAGCATCGTCTGGGCGAAAATCGAAGGTTATCCATGGTGGCCGGCTATGGTGGAAGATGATCCGGAAATCGAGAATTATTTTTGCTTGAAAGATTCCTTAGAACCGGTAAGTCTAATATTTCTCTTGGTCACTTTCATTAGGTTAGTGTTGTAAGTACCATTTTTTTAGTTCATGTCACGTACAGGATGATTTTGTTTTAATATCGAAATTATTAAGTTACCTTATATACAGGGTGATTTTTTTACTTATTCCAATATTTCATTTGGAGTGGAAATCGAAATAAATTTCAAGTTACCTTAAATAGAGTGCGATTCTTTTTATCAACTGAAAGTGGAGAGTGGGAAATTTGTAAACTCGTATACAGCTTTATTTTTTTTTTTAATTTGTAAATTTTGATGGCCATATACAGGGTGATTAATTAATAGATCTTGGGTGAAGGTCGAAAATTTGAAACCGTTCTTGAAAAATATCGACGATAACCTTGTGCTGAACGATAAATTCAATAAACTCAAACTCAGGATGGACGTAGCCGCCAAAGAGGCTAAAGAAGCCGTCGAAATGAAGCTGCTCGACAGACTGAAAAAGTACAGCTCATATATAGATATGCGAAATCTTTGAGAAACACGAAGCGACAGAGATACGCGAGTGAGGATGGCGGCGGTAAACAGAAGAAACGCGCGAAGTTGGGTGATGAGACGGAATCTTCGGCGGAAGACTACGAAGAAGAAGAAGAAGAGGAGCAAGAAGTAGAGGAGGATGAAGAAGAGAAGGAGGATGAAATATGAGGAGAATAGCAGAAAGATACTTTTGAGTGATGGTGTCGTGATTTGAAGGAAAAATGTTCGTTCTAATTTTTGATTAAAATTTGTTAATTTTCTCCATAAAGTTTGTTATAAAATCATTTTTTTTTTATTAATTTTATGCAAATCATTTTTTATGCCTAATTTCAACAGTTTCAGCCGTATCCTTAAATTTCCGAAAAAAATTCAATTATATTGTTATTAAAACGTCATAAATATGGGTAATTCCATGATTAACGCGTTATCCGCCGAGCCAATCATTTTTATGCTTCTTTACGGCAATTTGATGCCCAATTCCAAAGAATCTCAACATTTTTTGCCGCCACAATTACGGGAGAATAAAAAGTGAATAAAAAAATAAAATTCACATATAACAGGGGAAACAAATACAGAAAAGTAGATGAACAACGTATGTCTGACTATAGAAATAGGGAAAACCGTGTGTTAGAGAGAGAGCAGCGAGACAATGTGTAAGAGAGAGAGAGACTTCGTTTTTGCGCATGCGTAAAGCGGGAGCGCTGATATACCAGGTCGGTTAAAAGTCTTTGGGTTTTAAAAAATTATATATACCATTATTATTTGCTAATCTTGTAACATAAAAGTACAACGTATAAATAAAAAGAGATTTTTTGTCAATGTAAGGTATCACGCACGTAATCGAGACAGATTCGTTGCGATGATAACAGCGGGAGCGCTAATCTTGTAATATAAAAATCTACAGTTAACTGATAGCGTCTTATTACTGAAATACAGTTAAAAGTAACGTATACCGGGTGACTTAAAAGTAACATAAAAAAACAACAATAACAATAATAATTATTTATTTAAATCATTGATAACTTTAACTTTATAAAAGTATACAAATTCTCTAAGAGCATTGTGTAACATATCGTTTGGTGTAATAGAACAAAATGCGTATAAAATTTGTAAAGGACTTTCGGAGAAGGTATTTTTTTACAGAAATCCAAAACATTATAATAATATTCACAAAAATTCAAATTTTCTAACACAGATATACGTTGTATAATTAAATTATTTAATTCTAAAATTTGCGATACTTCTTCTTCATCCATGTAATATTCAACACCATGTTTCTTGACTAAAATTACCTTACTGTCATCGTAAATCAATGGGGTGATGGTACAGTAATCTCCACATGGTAATGAATCAGGTTTGAACTCGTCTCCGGTATGAAGAAAGATCTGTTGTGACATAATTGAGATAAAGGTATTCCATTCATAAGTACTGAAAGATATTTTGCTGAACTTAAGATGTTGAGATAAGATAACAGCAGGTGTGAATCATCTTGCAGGACTTATTCCACATTTTACTTCATACCCCGAAATTGGATACTGTGTTGAAAGCAGGTAAATGTTTTCAGACTTGACAGCAGTCTCATAGTTTTCCAATATTCTATCTAACTCTGAACTGTAGTTACTCGAATCAGATTCGATGTCGACAATACCACTATCTTGGGGGGAACTCATGCTGCTAACTGGGTTTGATATCCAAAGCTCACTCCAATTTATAGAGCTCTTTCAAGGTTTTTAGCGCGGCGAACCGAAAAAAAATCTATACCATTTCAATATTTTCTATCCAACTGTTGTGTTTGCTATCCAAACCAAGCCACTTGACGTACATTTTGTTACCCTTTCTTCTGAGCACCTTTTCAACTAAGTAAATGTCTGGATTCGATGTTTTCTGTAGTTCTTCATGATAGAAGCAGCAGCTGATTGGTGTACCTTGCATGTCTTCAAGTAAATACGTAGCAGGATTGGTAATTTTAACTTTGGTGATTTTGAATAGTTCTGTAGTCCAATTGGGTGTATATCCTTTTTCAAAGACATGCTTTGCCTTGGATATGCGCACAATGTCGCCAACTTTAAATTTTCGTGGACCGGCTATCTTTAAATGACTATAGGTGTTATTCAAAATAGATTTTTCGTTGGATTTGTTGACTTGAGAAGGTTTATATTTTGATGTGGAATGTTTTGTATTGTTATTGTTTTGAGTTATTTCAGGCAGAATATCAATCCATTTGTAGGTGCCATTTAAACTGAAATACTTGTAGAGTTTCGATTTTAGCGTTCTTATAATTCGCTCTGCCATAGAGGTTTTCATTGTACTAAATACGCTATAATGATTTATGTTGTGTTTTCTCATTAAATTTTGAAATTTGCTGTTGTAAAATTCCTTTCCCTGATCAGATTGCAGATTTTTTGGTATTCGTCTAGTGTGAGCGAGAATGTCCGAGAATGCCCGAGTAATCTCCTCTCCGGTCTTCGTTTTTAGTGGGCGTGTCCACACAAACTTTGAAAAACAATCAATGACGACCAGTATCATTTTATGATTCCTATTTTGTGATGCAAAATTCCTCATCTCCGCAAGATCCATTTGCCAAAGATCGTCAAGATCCTTAATAATAGTGCGTCTCCGAGGAAATTTTTTCAGTATCGGTTTGTGGAGTTCGTTTACAAGATGAATTTTTTCTTTAGAATACATATTATGACGTATTACCAGCTAGCTTCAGCTCCAGACTGTTAATGCGGTTAACGGTATTCGTATTCATAACCTTAATATTGTTTACAATGCCCGAAACGTTAGTTTTCATATCAGAGACGGATCTGATATTTTCTGTAATTTCTTTTTGTAACTCACGTATGCTCTCAACACACATGTTAATAGAAGCAGTGAATTCTTTTCGAATAAATATTTTGGCTGCAACAATTGAATTGTCAACGTATTTCTTCGTAGCCATATCCCTAGCTGCTACAGGGGGATTTCGCGAAATAAATGTATCAATTTCGTTAGTTTTATTTTGTAAGTTAGTAATGTGCGCCTGTAATATGGGGATTTTCGTCTTATGAAGCTCATTTCTCATTTCGTTCAATCCTACAGCTAAATCCTTTATATCACGGTCTTGTTGGTGCAGCACCACACCATGTGCTTGAATTAATGGCGAGTTGATAGCACGTAGGTCATTCAACTGCACATCAACATATTTTTTGTTGCAGCATCACTATTTGTTGTCGGTTCCTTAACATTACAAATTTTCATATTTTCAATATCAATATTACCGTCCTGTGTATGAGGAAACGTAATTTTCACTGGTAAACGCGCATAGGGCGTTTGATGTCTATGTCCGAATTTATCGACTGGCATAATTAAAATGAACAAGTTTCAACTTGTATTATTCTATTATATCAGCCTCCTTGAGTTCATTGATAATTGCTACTATTTCGTTGTCGTGTGACGTATTACCTGCCTCTTTTGAAGCAATCAACAACTTCAAACGTTCCACCAATTCATTCGCATCATCCCAATAAATATACTCCATAGGTTTATCATTATATCTTAAACGATCGATGCCTTTTCCTTTTGCTGAAGGAATCGATTTTAGACGAGTCAATACCTGCGACGATCTATTCGTCGTCGTTAGAGATTTTGTTTTAAATAAAGGTTTTATGATGTAGTGATATTTTTCAGTACTTGACCCCTTAAGACGATCTAACGTGTCTAAATGAACTTCAGTTGTTGTCAAAAGATTTTTATAGTTCTGTAAATCTTGATCATTGTAACTGGGGTCTCGGTAAAATAGAAGCTCATACAAGCCTGGTGTTCCAATTACATATCTTCCTCCTTTGTTTTTCTCAGGTAGTATGTTTATATTACCGGTTTTTCCATCAAATGCAATTCGACGTTTGCCTAATGACCAACCGATTTCATCGTTGTATATCGGACCATAATTTTTATCAATTTTATCATCTTTTTGGAAGTAATCTTCAATGAACTGATGACTGATGGCTGGATATTGGTCCAAATAGTCTGCGATAGCTTCCTGGGAAATTTCGGGGCGCATCTCTTCTGGAGATTCAGAACGTGTAATATTTCCGAATTCATCGGTTTCGGCCACCGGTTCCGTTTCGAGAAAAGGTGTAAACACATTATCAGTTGGTTCTTCCTTCTTTATTTCCTCTTTTGGATTTAAATTTGTAATCGTTTTTTGTAATGTCTTGCACAATTTCTTCAAGTGGTTTAGATATCGGCTTGAATAGTTTATTAATAGACTCATCTTGCTCTGATTTACCTAATTTCAACGACAAGTATTTTTTGCGAATCGATCTGGCAAGTTCGGACACTTTTTTCTTGCGCAATGCATTAGCAACCTTATCGTCAGACATTTTGGTATGGACTGAAGATGCAGCTTACAATTTTATATATTTATCGAATCCTTTGCGATACCTACCACCATTAAGGGTAAAATCCTTCATAATTACCAAAGTACCATAGCGATCACACCAACACTTTGAACACACATTTTTGAATGTGTCAAACGTCATGTCTGCAGATACGTGTTCGTCGAATATATGTTTCAAGTTCACCTCATCCTGCTTGAATAACACAATAACATTACAATTGTCGCGAATAAGCTGTTTCGGTATTTTTGAGTATGTTTGACAAAGATATGCAGCATCAATATCTTTATGTCTACACATGGAGTAGTATTCACGAATTTTCTGCTGACCGTCACAGGCTACGTCATCGAATAAAAAGATGGAATTTGGTCGAGCTTTCTCTGGACTAATTATTTCCTCATTGTCTTTAAATGGGAAATACCCAACACCCTTGACTTGCGCTATAACTTCTTGTAGCAATTGATACTTTGGTTGAAATAACGATTTTGAATATACATAAACATTTTTGAATTTCGCGCCATTTGGATTGAATAGGAGCGCCAGCACGACGTTCGTCTTACCACACCCACTGGGGCCACATATAATGGCACGGAAAGAATTTGGCAACAATTTACCATGTTTGCCAACAGTTGGTGTTGAGGTGAAATCCAGATTTTCAATGGGTATAGTCTGCTCTTGTTGAATTATTTTCATTGTGTGTGACGTTTTTCGTAGTACTACTCTTTAAATATAGATGTCAGTCTTAATGTTGGTGTTTGAAGGAGAGGGTATTTTGAATTCTCTCATCAATAAACTACCTATTGAACTTCACTTACCAAGCTATCAGTACTGTGGGTGTAAGTAAATTGGAAAAACGTCTTGATCGTGGAGATCCGGGCATCAACCCCTTGGACGCTGCTTGTAAACAACACGATATTTCTTACTGGAAGAATAAGTCTCTCGAAGAACGACACAAAGTCGATCAGATACTTGAAGATAAAGCTTGGGCACGCGTCAAATCAAAAGACGCTTCACTGGGAGAGAAAGCTGCTGCATTACTTGTAACAGGCGGAATGAAGGTGAAAAAAAAGCTGGGAATGGGTTGTCGTCGCAAACGTCGTTCCTTGCATCGAGATGTTATTCTGAAAGTGGGAAAGTCATTGAAGAGAGGAACATCTTTGAAAGACACCGCAACGTTTGCCTTACGAGCAGCCAAAGCACTTATTAAAGAATTTGGTGGCAAAAAAGAATCGAGGTACCTCGAGTAATACCTGTAGCGAAATCCGGAGGTTTCCTACCACTTATTCCTTTGTTTGCTGGTCTTTCGGCACTTGGAGCTTTGTCAGGTGGTGCTGCCGGGATTGCAAAAACCGTCATTGATGCTAAGCATGCGCAAAAGAAATTGGAAGAAGATGTACGTCATAATAAGGCTATGGAACGTGTAGGATCTGGCCTATACTTGAAAAAATATTCAAAAGGTGGATTTGGATTGTATTTAAAAAAAACAAAAAAAAACTAATAAAGCTACCCAATCACGCACTATCTGACTTTGACATTGCGCATTATGCAAAATTACTTAAAATACCACATTTTCGAGGAGTTTTCATGCGAGACACCCTCTCCAAAGACGGTCCTCGAAGACAAGAATGCGCAGTGGTTAATTTAGATGTCTCTAAGAATACTGGGAGTCATTGGGTGGCTTACAGAAAGATAAACAACGATGTAGAGTATTTTGATTCATTTGGTAATTTGAAGCCGCCGAAAGAAGTTGTTGAATATCTGGGAAAGAGTGCGAGAATTTTCTACAACAATACCCAATATCAAAACTACAATCAAATAAATTGCGGACAGTTGTGTTTGAAATTTCTACAGCAACAATGACGAGCGTAGAACTATTACTACAACATATCTACCATGGAAAAACATTGAATAATTTTACTGTCGAAGAACTAAAGCACTTTCCCATTGAACATCTAATAGAGTGTGTAAGACCTTGGGAATTGTTGGATATGTGGCATAAACTTCCCAATGAATATCGAGGAAATTTTGAACTACAAATACGACTACCTTGTTTCATCCATTACAACCGACCTGATTGGACAACACATTGTGATGGTCCTCCGAGTTCTCAAGCCACTTGTTTTCTTTGTAACAATAAATAGAATAAACAAGTAGTATTATTTAAATTCGAACATCACCCGAATTCCATTAGTCACCATGTCACAGTTGCTGAGAGTAAACAGCATCAATCATGAATTTACCTTTCAACCTACTACGCCTATTGTGCTCGATCCGAATAATGATTACGAAATAGCTTTGCGATCTTTTCATTCTTATCACAGTATACCAAACATTGAAAATTGTAAGTTTTACTACTACGATACCAAGGGCAAGCTTCAAAGTTTTGATTTTCCCACAGGATGTTACGAAATTGCCGATCTTGAAGCGTTTATACGAGATAAATTGGGTGTGGACAATTCAACTAGACCAGAGGGTATATTTTCACTAAAACCCAATCACAATACGTTGAAATGTGAAATTTCCAGTAAATACAAAATTTCATTCAAAGAAGATAATAGTCTTGTGAGAATTTTGGGTTTTTCACCGAAAATATTCGACGCAAACAAAATACACTCGTCAGATCTCCCCGTCAAAATCATTAAAGTATCTAGTATTCGCTTCGATTGTAACATTACCACTGGAGCCTTCGATGCAAACAGACCTGCTCATACTATATACGAATTCGTCATACAAGTGGATCCAGGATATTCCATAGACGAAATTCCTCATAATTTGCTCTATTTACCTGTTATACCACAATGTGAAATAATCAATACCACCGTCATCGCTTTAGACCAAGACGATCAGCCTGTAAACTTTCGTGGAGAACTAAGTACGTTGGTGTTGGAGCTTAGAGGGCGCGAAGCAAATGGGACTAATAATAAATCATAAAAGATAGTCTACAGAGCATTCAACTTCATTAGATAAGCTACCATCAAAGCTGAAGCAACTCACGTTCGCAAACAAATTGGTTCTGCAATCGTTGGGTTTTAAATTGAAAAATGACAACAATGTATGGAAAACGTCAACGCCAAAACGACAACATGCCTCCAACGTTTGATATCTACCGTAAGCCGATGTTTGACGATTCAATTCGAAAGGCTGAATACAGAACCTATGCTCCATTTATAAAGTCATTCAATTGCAGTGACATTGTGGAGTTTAGCATTAATCAGGTTGATTCGTTCTTTGCAAGGAGCGAAACTTAGTTGTGCATTAAAGGTTCGCTTGAAATACACGGAGCTGGTGACGTAAAATTAGCAAATAATGTTGGAGCCTTTCTATTCGATTCATGTACGTACAGTGAAAGTGGCAGGGAAATGGAAACAGTTCGGGATCCTGGAATAGTGAGTGCCGTACGTGCTATGACTTGTTATAACCAAGAAGATTCCAATCATATGGCTATAGCCGGCTGGAATTACCCGAAAGATCCTATTCTGAATGTTAGCGACAAGTCCTTCAACCTTCAAATACCTCTCAAACATATTTTCAGCATTTTCAACGATTATTCAATGATTACATGTGGGCGTCAAACAATACGACTAGTTCGGGCACGAAATGATAATGATTGCTTATATATTACTGAAAAGAATGTCTATGGAACGCTCTCCACTACAACAGCTAAAATAAACATTACAAGCGTTGAGCTAAAAGTTAAACATATCTTTCCTAATAACGACATAAAATTAAATCTCATGAAATCCATTCAAAAAGATCAACCTATAGTTATTCCATTTAGGAAGTGGGAGTTACACGAATTACCCTCAATTACTAAAGGAGCAAGACATGAAGTTTGGGCTGTCAAGACATCCACTTCAGTTGAAAGACCTCGTTTTGTTATTGTTTTCTTTCAAACCGACAAACGTAACTTGAGTACAGCTGACCCGACTTTATTTGACAATGCCGACGTACAAAGTATAAGACTGTCACTTGATGGTGATTATTGGCCTATTTTAACTATACTGAATTCTATCCCAACTACGCAAACTCCACACAGAAGCGCCCCCTGCTGGATTATTCTTCTTGCAGGAAACGAGCATTGTTTGTTATCGATTGTTCAAAACAGGAGGAAAGCATGAAGGCATCCACAGTCGATGTGAAACTTGACATTGAAGCAAACATAGGTTTTCCCGAAAATACCAAAGTCTATTGCATCATAATTCACGATTGTGTAATGGAATACTTCCCCCTCACCGAAATTGTTAAAAGCTTGAACTAGATGTTGTGTTCTCATACGTAGACACGTTTGATGATCGTTTGACGCAACACTTGACGTTTGACTTAACGACGTGACGTTTGACGTAACGATGTGTCGTTTGACGCAACGACAAGAGAGATACATTTCATGAATATTGTTTTTACTGCTATTACATAAAGATATATTGGAAACTAACAAAAACACACAAGAATTTAAAAAATAATTTTATTATAAGAAAACGACAATATTCTACATTTATGAGAGAGAGATACATTTCATGAATATTGTTTTTACTGCTATTACATAAAGATATATTGGAAACTAACAAAAACACACAAGAATTTTAAAAATAATTTTATTATAAGAAAACGACAATATTCTACATTTATGAGAGAGAGATACATTCCATGAATATTGTTTTTACTGCTTTTTTTCTTAAATAAAAGCTCACATTATCGCTGAAACTCTTTATTACTCTCGTGACTGTCATAGTATAACACTTATACATGAAGGATGACATCACAATGACCAGTGGAAAGAAAAAAAAAATAAAAATACATTTCTAATAAAGCCCTGTTGGCCACAGACTTATGTCTAACACTAACAACGCTCATATAAATCACCTAAAACGCATACTAAAAAACTATAATAAAACAGATATTTTTTGATGTGGCATTATGAACCGCCACCGTTCATAATACCGCAAAAACACAGGAATAATTTTATAATAAGAAAACGACAATATTCTACATTTATGAGAGAGAGAGAGAGATACATTCCATGAATATTGTTTTTACTGCATAGCGGCCTCAAAAGTATCAATGTCACTGTCTATATCAGAATCATCAAAACGATTATTTCTAGGCATCTCATGTAAATTATTAATACAGGACTCATGTGATTTTATCATGAATAAGACTTTGTTAAAACAACTCTGACACCAATAGGACATTTCTTGATATACACATTCAACAATTTCGTCACCATCAAATACTTCATGACAGTGATCATAATTAACAAAAATTTTCTTTTTTAAATATTTATGGACCGTTCTAATACAAAATAACATGATTTACAAACATTTATACGATATTGTGGAAGCCAATATCCACTAGACCATAAGCAGTAAGTAGATTCTTCAAACATATCTCCCCAATTTGTTTTACTTAATATAGTGTTTCTTAAATATAACGGTATTTCTTTATTATAGTCAATATATTCTATTCCAATGGATGAAGAATTTGGATTACTCTCAGCCTCTTTTATCATCGCATTCCATTTGTAAACAGGAAATTTTTTCACAATTTTTTCGGTCAATTTCCGAGGAAGAGAGGATTACTCTGCGAAATCGGCTGCTGACTTTATCGTTTCAGAAATTTTTATGATGCATAATCCCATTAATGTTGAGGAGTTCATTATCTACAAGAGAGTAAGTCTGGAATACTATAATGACCCCACGGCAGCGTATCATAACTATTGGTAATCAAATATCTTTTATCGTCATGAGGACTTAGCGCAATTTTTGTCTGTTCTATGCTATATACGTTATGAGCATATGACCTAATACAGCGTTGAGTAATATTTTTTTCTTTGAAATCATTTAAACAGTTTACATAATCTTCAAAATTTATTTTGTTTTTTACTACATTATATCGAACTCCTTTTGCCTTTTTTACTATTGCACCTGATTGAACTTTAAAAGAATACATTTTAGACCTCAAGCCTGCAAAATGAGTCATAATTTGGCCTTTGTTTTCATCTTTCATAACTCCCAGAACTTTTTTATTTACCTGTGGAATATTATAGTTATTATTGATGGGGTAATCTGAAGTATCGAATTTTGTTAAATCAGCTTTTAGCACCTCCTCATATGCATCATCACAGATGAGCTCATACACAAAACTGTCTGTGTCCATGTACATTAATTTACATCTATCAATACCCAATTTCGGAATCATGTAATCATAATGGAATTGATACATACACAGCTTCGACAAATCCAAAACTGTCATACCAACATAAAGAGGCTTATTGAAAACCAATTCTGATTTAGTGAGTTCTACTGCAATTAGGTTTTCATTAAAAACTGTTCGACTATGAAACCTAACACTAGATATCAAATTTTTGGCGCCGTATCGACCATTCCAGGTTTTAACAAGTTTTACAATTCGGTGCTTCCGTATATTTTCCATCGTCTTTCCAAACACAGCGTTATTTGCCAATTTATATAAATTTTTCTCAAAGTCATTGGTAGCTGCAGCCCTCAAACGAGTATTTAGTTCGATATAGGGCCGCAGCCATGCAGATTGATTGAATTTCAGAATTTTATGTATCTTTTTAATTTTCAAACCGTTGGCTAACATTTGTTTTAAATTACGATAGTGAACTGTGTATTCTTTTTTACAATAAAGCGTTGTCATTAATTTGGAATAATTTGAGCCTACAGGCTTGCGGTGTTCGGGAGCAAATGGAAAATCTCTGTGAAGATAATGTAATTCATGTGGATACTCCAAGTCTACTTGTAATATATATCCTACGGAAGAATTATCTGCCACAGACATAACATCAAAATTTTCATTATCTAACCATTCAAATCCTCCGTATGGTAATGGTTCACACATAGCCCACCCGTATAAATTATTGACGTCCAGGTAGAGTAAGTACTTTGAGGGTTTTGTAGAATCATATTCATGCATGTACTTATTGTTAGCATTCGATAATCTACTGCTACAAACCGAAATTCTTCCTCGAATTGCTTTCTCGATTAACATGATCATGTCTACGTCATGCAATAACTCTAATTTACATCCTACATATTTCAACATACAGTCCCAAGTATATCCAGTCATTGTATAGTACCATGCAGGGTCTAAACCATAAGTAATTGAACATTTTCTTCGAAATTGTTCGAAAACATCTGATAAAAGTAAAACATCGGTCTTTAATTACAGATCAGAATACTGACCCAAATTTTCAATATCAAATGATTTCCACACTGCATCAGCATGAGAATACTTCTCAATACTGATGTTTTTATCCTCCAATTTATTATAAAATGCCTCTATTGGTGGTAGTTCACAAGTATTTAATTTTTCCCAACTATCTATAAAATCGTAACAGAAAACCCCTTTTTGGCTATTAATTTAAATTGTTCGACACTTAAATTACTAAATTCTCTTTTGGAAATTTTTAAATCATTATCATTCAATGTAGCAGCCAATTCTTCCAAGGAAGCACCCAAAAAACTCAGTGAATCTATGAATCGAAATTTTATATTTGTATCTGAATCGTTAAGTGTAAATGAAATGTATTTTTCTTTATTTATGGGGAGTAAACTGATGTTTCCTCTTTTACTTAATTCCGAAATGATGAAATGGCTATCGTAGTTACTTAAGTTATGGAAAACTGTAGGTACAACAAACAGTTTTTTGAAATTTAAATTGCATGCTTGATGTGCAAAATTTCTAAACTTCCCCGTAAAATGATCGTGATCTCTAACAATGATATCTGTAGAGGAAAAACCCTTTTCACATATGTGACACATTGTTGCCACACGTAAATCTGGTTTTTCTTCCACAGCTAAATTCGATAATTCATTTGCAAACCAATCCATGCAATCTCTACCTCTGTAGCTCTTGAAAAAAGTCTTCGTTGTAGCTACATTTTACATAGTAACCAGCACTATATGCTATATGTTTTTAATATTTATTTGTCTTATTATGAAGCTGTGTTTTATCTGTAAATTGTTCTAGCATGCACTCAAAATCGGCATAAACTACAAAAGGCGTAGTTTGTTTATATATATAATTTCTAAAACTAACAGATTCATATTTTGGAAAAGACATTTTATAATTATTTAATTCAGAGCATAATTTCAAGTGGACATTCAATTTACTTTCACTGCTGAAATAATTTATGCAGCGATTGCAAATAAATTTTTTATATGTAGTTTTACTTAACTGACTATTAATTAAACGTGACAAATCTTTGATCCAGCAGTAGTGATATATGATTTCTGAATTGTCAATATCTATAGGAGGTGCTTCATAATCGTTTAGCTTTGGAAAATATGTATTTTGAATTAATAAAAGATTTACATGTTTCTCGTGTATTGATTTAGCAAGTCTTACTGGATATACTTTGTAAAATGGTTTTTTATTATTTATTTCAATTAAATCCAAGGCATAGACATTGACGGAAATGTTATTAGATTTTTCAAACTTTGATATTTGATGCAGGGGCATCGGAGCTTCCAAGTCTTGTGTATTCAAGACTGTGCTATAATATGGATATGAGGAAGTGAGTTCTTTATTATTTTTGGCTGGGTACAAAGCACTAACAATTGACCAATAAAAACATGCTTGGTCAGAATTTTTAATGTTTATGCACCCTCGCTTTTTTTGAATAGGTTCTGGAAGTTTAATATAAGATGAGCCGTTTCCAATTTCAAATTTATTGATATTTACTTCTAAAGAAATAATTTCACTTAATGCAAAACCAGAGTCCCTCTCTTGAAATTCTGATAATTTAAAATTAATTTTATCTTTGACGTTCTCGAAAAACCATCGTTCTATATCGGTCGATACATCGATAATAGAATTTTTAGTCATAAAATAATGGAAACTAGAAATTTCATTTTCACCAGATTTTTTAATGAACTCTCCACAAAAACAAACATAAACTTTAACAACAGAATATTTTTTCCTAAAAATTTCCCTTATTTTATTTTTAAAAATTATTTGACAATCATTTAAAAATTGCGTTAAGTCCTTATGATATAAATTTACTATAAGTCCGGTTTTAATTCTTCTTGTAGAAGCTACATTTTCCCATTTAACCCTATTTTTCAGCCCCATACCTATATTCCTATTTGAAATAAGTTGTTTAAAATGTTTGAAATGTCCTATGTATGTTTGTAATTTCCTAATTGTACCTACATGCAGTCCTCCTTTTTAATTGTCAAATTACATACTTTAATTTGTTTTTTCAATCGATTCAACCAAATTTCCACATCTCTATCCGTTATCTTATCAAACAATATTTTTCTGACATTTTTAATGACTTGCAGTAAATTTTCAGATTTTTTTACAATATTCATGGTACTCACCTCTCTCTCTCTCTCTCTCTCTCTCTCTCTCTCTGTGTGTGTGTGTCTTAGGCACGTCTATAGTGCCTCAATTTCAAATGACGCTAGCCGTTGATTTTTTCCAACATCCACTAATCCCTTGAATATAATTCCGTATTTTTCCTTTTCAAATTCTTCAATGACTGGTTTGTAGACACTTGTGACTCTTTGCGGTAAAAACACTACTTCTTCATCTAAATCCAATAAATCTGATTCTCCGAATTTGGAATTGACTATTTTTGCCTTCTTTTTAGCCCTCAGAGTATTCAAAGGTAGA
Source organism: Diorhabda sublineata (assembly GCF_026230105.1). NCBI lineage: Eukaryota > Metazoa > Arthropoda > Insecta > Coleoptera > Chrysomelidae > Diorhabda > Diorhabda sublineata. Next base: position 190,175 of record NC_079486.1, read on the forward strand.
TCTTGTATTTTTGTTATTGGTTTTCTCTCTGTAATTAGAGACGTTGCGTTAATTTTTTTTAAATCCATCTGAAAAGAGAGAGAGCGCGTAACCCACAAGAAAAAAAAATACTTACATTTTTTGTTAATGCACAATTTTTTAACAGATACTAGTATTTGTTCTTCAGAGCTGGTTTTTCTCTTGCTGGCAGTGGAAGAGACTGACTCCAACACAATGCAACATCTTATTTATACTCATGGCACTGTCTCCATACGATTGTGATAGAATGTTCTAGAAAAAATATTTTATTTGCGGCAATTTTGTAATTTTGTAATTTCCTGTAAATGTGGTCCATATGGTTTCCGAGTATTCTAATAAATTTTCACTATTTCCTGTACATGTGGTCCATTTGGTTTAGAAATATTCTTATCAATTTCCCGCGTTATCAAAAAATTTCTTATTAATAGGTAAAAGTTATCTTAAGATTGGCGTTCGGGAATTTCCAAAAAAAAAAAATTAATAAGAGTTTATTTCAAAATATACAACATTATTGATAAAAAGAAATTATTTTTGTTAATAAAATTTTGAGATGATTTAAAAGGTCTCCATTTGGACATGGAATATCGAACACGTTCCAATTAAAGGGTCCGGCTGCAACAAGTTTTTTGGTAAACTCATTATATTTGTAGTATGTGGTGTTTTTGAAAAAGTACATGTGTCCGTCAATGTACTGGAATGCTCCTGTAACATCTGTGGGTAGTCCAGGGAAAATATCTTTTATTTGTCCTCTATTCCGAACAGTTTTCAAGTTCTTGTCAAATTGCCATGATTGCTTTGAAACATTGTGTTTATTTGAGAATTCTTAGGTATAATTAAATTATTTTCCTCAAGTATTTGTAGAGCGGGAAAATCTGCTACATAGTATTTACGGTCATTGACTGCTTTTAAATTATCTGAAGAACTTTGAAAAATCTAAATTATGGGACCCACTTCTTCAGGTAAATAATCATCGAGTATTTCTGGTTGCGAGGGAATAAGTTTCGAGTTCAAATCAATTTTCAATAGGGAATTTTCATTAATAATATATAAATGGTAATTTTCAAATTCACCAGCCATGGCAATGAACATATACTCCGGTGTTATGTCGCATAAATTTTTATCCGGTTCATTTGGTTGATGTGCAAGTGTCTTTGTAGTCGGTGGCAGCGCTGATGTAGGTTTGAAAGGATTATTTACATATGTATTGATTGGTCCATAAAGAGCTTCAAGGGCCATTTTATCATCCTCATCCAATTTAGGAACAATGTTGAATTGATATCATGGATACATTATTGCTGTCTCAATATCACTGTGAGCAATTCCTAAAATATGCCCAATTTCATGAATTAATACCATAAGTAGGCTAGTCTGATCTTCTGAACTTGATCCATCCAAACTTAAAACCCACTTATCATCAGCATCAATATGAAGCTCTATACAACTGTTGCCTTTTGGGAAATAAGCATGTGCCAACACCTTTCCAGGACCATCAAATGTACTGGAGCACTCACCTCTACCTTGGCAATTTGCTCGAAAATAGTGCTTTCCCCGTACAACTGTAATAGATATATCGGGAGCATAAGGCCGTATTTTGTGTATTAATTCAAATTTAAACTTTGAACTATTACTCCACACTTCAAAAGCCTTTTTGGTTACTTTAAGATATTCTGGAGTTGCCTGAGGGAAATACCATTTCAAATCAAATTTTGACCATTTTGATTTAACTCTAAAAGAATGATCATCGTCGGAAGCTGCTTCACTCACGTTACATCTTGGTCTATTTAGAAGTTGAATTGTATTTTCATCTAATTCTCTCGTTGCAGGGATATTATATCTTTCTTGAAAACTCAACAAATAATCCTCAAGTTTAGTCAAATCATTTTCATTTTCGTACCCGAACCGGTGTAAATATTTCATAGCATACTGTTGGTCGACAACCCATAGTACTGAACATAGTACTGCAGCTAATATAATGATTAACATGATCTTCACTCTTCTGCTATCCTCAAAAAACTAATTTCCAATCACATTAATAACGGAATATATAATTTTTAAAAAACCCAAAGACTTTTAACCGACCTGGTATATCATCGCAACGAATCTGTCTCGATTACGTGCGTGATACCTTACATTGACAAAAATCTCTTTTTATTTATACGTTATACTTTTATGTTACAAGATTAGCGAATAATAATGGTATATATATATATAATTTTTTTAAAACCCAAAAACTTTCAACCGACCTGGTATATCATCGCAACGAATCTGTCTCGATTACGTGCGTGATACCTTACATTGACAAAAATCTCTTTTTATTTATACATTATACTTTTATGTTACAAGATTAGCGAATAATAATGGTATATATAATTTTTTAAAACCCAAAGACTTTTAACCGACCTGGTATATCAGCGCTCCCGCTGTTATCATCGCATCGGATATATAACTTTACGCATGCGCAAAAACGAAGTCTCTCTCTCTTACACATTGTCTCGCTGCTCTCTCTCTAACACACGGTCAGACATACGTTGTTCATCTACTGAGAAAAAATCGATATTTATTAGAGTAGTCTGGAATACAGTTCTCACTCACCTCATCAACATTACTGGGGCTAGGCATGTAGGCCACAGCTTGGGTTTTGTTCTGTTTACACTCGTCAACTATGGCACATTGACAAATGATCTCATCCATTTCAGAAGGAGCTGTTATTATACCGATACTCAATCGGTTCATCCTATACATGCCTCTACGGTTTGTAATAGTTTGAATGACACTGCCCCGCTGGTATACTTTCGAAAGCAAATATGCTTAATATGGATCCAGCTTGAAAAAGTATGTGGGACACTCCCATCGGGTTTCGGAATAACCACCACAGGGGAGCCCAAGTCGATAGTGACAACTGTTAATATTTACACACAATATAGTTCTGTGGTCAAACCTGAAAAATGTGTTTCATATACAAAAAAGAAGAAGAGAGCGGGAAGCTGAGTAGATAGACTGAAGGTGGTGTCGAAAGCATGGTCGACAGAGTGAATTAAGTTTTTAGTTATTATTATAAAGAATTATTGTAGTCATTTTGTTCCAATAAATAATTTTATTTAACACACTCTATACAACGCACATTTAAACCTAACATCGGTTATGGGCCCAGAGGGAGTGTGTTAAAAGTGGAAAATTAAAAGAAGGTTACTATAACAAAAAGGAAAAAATGGCGAGGATGGAAAACAAACATGGAATCATTCCATTTAATGGAGATAACTTTGATAATTGGAAATTTCGGTTAAACTCCGTATTAAAAGCAATGGATTTAAGTGATATCCTAAAAGAAGTACCACAAAGCAATAGGAATGATGATTGGCAAAAGAAAAATAACAAAGCCTGTATGGTGATTATACAAAGTGTAGCAGATACTCACCTAGAATATGTGAAAGAAACAGAGATAGCATATGAGATGATACAAAAATTAGAGTCAATTTTTAGTAAAAAGGTACATGTTCCAAATTTTATTTACTAAAAGAACTAATTGGCCGAAATATGAGTATGGGAAGAATATGCAAGATCATTTCTCAAAATGTGACAGAGTTTTTAGAGAACTCAAAAATTTAGGAATCTCTTTTGAAGAATCTGATATGTCATGTTTCTTATTATTGTCAATGCCACAAGAATTTGAAAATGTAGTTACAGCATTACGAACCATGTCGGATGATGATCTCAAACTAGAATTTGTCAAACAAAGGCTTCTAGAGTTTTCAGTAAATAAAAAGTTTGATAAAAGTCTTAAAAATGTTGGCGAGATGCCATCTTCATTTAATGAAGCGCAAAAGGTACTGAAATGTTTTAAATGTGGTAAAATGGGGCACTCTGCAAGTATTTGTGGTATAAAATGTCGTGTGTGGTAAAATGGGACATAAGGCTAAGCAGTGTTTTAGAAATAAGAATAATAAACAGAGTCAAGACATCAATAGAGCTAGTTATTCCAAAACAGGGGTCGACAATGAACTTGAAGATGATTCTATAGCTTTTTGTGCAATCTAAGATTTTCAGACAAGCAAGACAGAATGGTATGCAGATTCAGGAGCAACACACCATTATGTTAATAAAGAAGATCTGTTGGTGAATATGCATAGATTCACAGAACCCAATAAAAAATGTACTATGTGTGCCAAATTTAAGAGTGAATTTATTATCAATCTCTTCAATAGAAAAAGCCTGTTTTGAAATTGTTCATGTCGATGGTAAAATCATTATAAAGAAAGGAAAAACTGTGTTTGTTAAAGGCGCAAGATGTAACAATTTATATAAAATAATTTTTATGCATAACAATAATGAATTTGCAAATTTGGCAGCCAACAATAAAGATAAGCAACTTTGGCATTTCAGGTATGGTCATTTAAATTACAATTCACTTTTAAAAATTAAAAACTTGAATTTAGTGGATGGGATGCAGTTTGAAAATTCAGAAGTGGAGACCATATGCGATGTGTGTGAAACATGTAAACAAAAATGCTTTCCGTACTACTCAAAGATATCTAGATCAAGTAGAGTATTACAGCTTGTACACACGGATGTCTGTGGTCCAATTAAACCAGTTTCTCGAAATAAATTTTTGTTCTGAAAAGGGAATACAAATATCTTACACTCCTCCTTATACTCCTCAGCTTAATGGAGTTGCTGAAAGAATGAATCAGACCCTGATGGACAAGGCGAGATCTATGATAATCCAAGCAAACATGGACAAAATATTTTGGGAAGATGCTATCCTTGCAGCCGCCTATATTACAAATAGAACTTAATCATGCTTAGTTAAAAATAAAACACCGTTTGAATTATTTTACAATAAAAAACCCAATGTCGCTAATATGAAGGTGTTTGGTTGTATTGCATATACAATAATTCCTGATTCATTAAGAAATAAGCTGGATGAAAAAGGTCAAAAATGCAGATTCATAGGATACACAGAAAATGGATACAAACTTTGGAATAAAGAAGAAAATAGAGTAATACATTCCAGAAATGTTTTGTTCAATGAAAGCTGTTTCTCTTTAGAAGAAAACAAAAATTGTAATATTCAAGCTGAAAATGAAGAGTTTGAAGAAGAATATAGTAAAGAAAAAGAAGTAAAAAATCTTAGTTTAAATGAGAGAATTCAAGAATCAAGAGAAAATATTCTTGAAAATGTTGAAAATAGTACAGAATAAGAAAGGCCTAAAAGACAAGTGAAGTTACCATTAAGATTCAATGACTTTGAATTAGATATAAGTTGTTTAGCATTAATCTCCGAAATATCAGATGTCCCGAAATCATACACAGAAGCGAAGAAAACTTCAAATTGGCCAAGCTGGGAGAAAGCTATTGAAGATGAACTAAATGCATTAAACTATAATGAAACATTGAAGTTGGTTGAAAGACCAGAAAATGAGGATATAATAAGCAACAGATGGGTGTTCAGAATTAAGGATGACGGTGCAGGTAATTTTAGTTATGAAGCGAGATTAGTAGCAAGAGGATTTGAACAAAATAATTTCAATGAGTTTGGACAGATACATGCGCCAGTAGCAAGGCTTTCCACTTTAAGAATCCTAATTTGTATTTGCAATAATTATGATTTACTTTTGGAACAATTGGATGTAAAAAACGCTTTCTTACATAGTAAAGTTAAAGAGAAAATATTCATGGAATTACCTGAAGGTCTTAAAGTAACAGTTGCTGATAAAAATAAGGTTTGTATGCTAAATCGGGCAATATATGGACTAAAACAAGCACCCAAAGCTTGGAATGAAACCTTCAATGATTTAATGGTAAACTTGAATTTTAAAAGATCAAAATCTGACTACTATTTATATAGTTTCCTTGATCAAAGCATAAGAAGCTACTTACTTCTGTATGTTGATGACATTTTGATTGCGTGCAATGATTCTACTTTTCTCAATCAACTTAAGTTAAAGCTATGTTAAACGTTCAAAATAAAAAAAAAATATGAATGATGAATTTGATTTCTTAGGTATTAAAATACAGAAGAATCAGAAAAGTGGAGTCATGACTTTAGATCAGATTTCTGCTATCAACACCTTAGTAAAAAAATTCAATGTAGAAAATTGTAAGAAGGTCAAAACTCCTATCGAAAAAAATTTGAATTTAAAAAGATGTGAAGAAAGTCAAAAAACAAAATTACCTTATAAAGAACTTTTGGAGAGTTTGATGTATATAATGATGGGCACAAGGCCTGATATTTGTTTCAGTATTAGTTTCTTTGGGCAGTTTCAAGATTGCGCTAGTGACAAACATTTCAAACATCTTCTAAGAGTGCTCAAATATTTAAAGTTTAGCGTTAATTGTAAATTGCATTTTTACAAAGGTGACAGTAAATTAGTTTGATACTGTGATGCAGACTGGGCCAATGATATTTTAGATAGAAAATCTATAAGTGATTATTGTTTTAAACTATTCAATAATATTATTTCTTGGTGCTCTAAGAAGCAACCATTTGTAACATTGTCAAGTACAGAGTCTGAATCTGTGGCAGTATGTGTTGCATCATGTCAACTACTTTACATTAAAAACTTGTTAGAAGATTTAAATCTTACTTTAGATTTACCAGTTTGTTTATTTGAAGATAACCAAAGTGCCATTAAACTACTGCAAAATTTTGAAAACAACAAGAGATGTAAGCACATAGATGTTAAGTTACATTTTGTATTAGATTTAATAAATGAAAATATTGTCACTAAAGCCTTAACAAATGAAAAGTTTACTAAATTTGTAAAAATGTTAAATTTGTTGTGATGAAAGAGTGTTATATGTTTTAAATTCATTTCTCACATTTTATAGGTTTGAGGGAGGGTGTTAATATTGACAAACAATATAGTTCTGTGGTCAAACCTGAAAAATGTGTTTCATATACAAAAAAGAAGAAGAGAGCGGGAAGCTGAGTAGATAGACTGAATGTGGTGTCGAAAGCATGGTCGACAGAGTGAATTAAGTTTTTAGTTATTATTATAAAGAATTATTGTAGTCATTTTGTTCCAATAAATAATTTTATTTAACACACTCTATACAACGCACATTTAAACCTAACAACAACAATTTCAAGCTGCTCATACAATAAAGGAGTGAACAGTATAAAATAGAACAACAATGAAATTGTATTAAAACATACATATAAAATAAACGAAGTAAAGCTAAATCCTAAAATATACACAGATCTTCTTTGAAATAAACAAATTTAGTTGTTTAGAGGTTGAGTAAATACAAAAAGATTATTATTATCTTTGGAATTTACATAATCTAAATATAACTCAGTAAATACAGAAAATTCTAATTTCAAATTAACTTCTGTTAACAATGTGATTTTTAATTATTAGAAATTTTTTAATCAAGAAAAATGGCAAGTAACAAAAGCAGTTCTATACGATTCCCATTATATTATTATCGAAAAAATTTGAGAGCATTCATTTGCTATTTTTCAAAGAGCATAAACTAGAAAATAATTATAATAATAAATTCAAATTGTTCACAGTATCCAGTACAAGATGAGTAATTATTGAACTTACCACTGAATTTTAGAGTTGTTCTAATTCAGTCAGAGTAATGATAGTCTTTCCATTAAGAAATAATCCTTTGCTAATTTGCAGTTATTACAAATACCAAAAGCAGTTGATATCTTATAAATCAATTCTTCCTGTAGTTTTTTGTATCTTTCGACCAAATGGATCAAATTACATGTTAAGAACCCGTTACGGTTTTAGGTTGTCACTAGATTAAAACATCCTCCAAATAAAAGGTTTATTAATTTTTGGTCAAAAATATAACACAACGTGGTGAGTGAAAAACTACTAGCTAACCTCACAATTAATACATCACGTCGCGCCAAAAGTGCCAATGAATGGATCATTGACAAACTGCATTGTTGCCAACTCTATAATTTATAAAATCTCAACACTCCTCCTCGATTTGACATGTATTAATGAAAATCGCTCAATCAACTTAAGATATTATGTAATATACAACTAAAAACATGATGCTTTAAATTATACACAATTATATATAATGATTTAGTAAACATATCGGCTAAATTTTGTTCACTTGATACATAATTTATTTCTATTTTCCTCTTACTAATTAAATCTTTTATATAATGGTTTTTAATATCAATATGTTTGGTTCTTTTCGAATTTCATTGCTTTTGGACATTAAAATTGTGCTCTTATTATCACAATATAGAATCGTTTTGGCAATAGTATTCAAGTTCCCTAAAATACGTTGATTAGGTCTTGAGCTGTTTGTGCTGCTGCCACATATTCAGCTTCCGCTGTTGATAAAGCCACGCAAGTTTGTTTCTTGGATGACCATGATATTGGGTTATTACCATATAAAATTATAGATCCACTAATGCTTTTTCTACTTTCCTTGTTCGTTGCCCAATCAGCATCTGAATATCCTTCAAGTATTACGTCACTATTTGTATGTTTAGTATAAGTCAATCCTAGAGTTTTAGTTCCCTGTAGATACCTCAAGACTCGTTTTCCTGCAGTCCAGGTCTCTTCAGTTACACGATCCAAAAATCTGCTCAAATATGACACAGCATAACTGATGTCAGGTCTACTAGTTGTTGCTAAATACATCAAAGCTCCGATGAGTTGTCTATATGGAATGTTTGTCAAAATTTTGGCCTTGTCGTTATATTGGAATCCTTTTTCCATTGGAGTCCTCTTTGGTTTACAGTCTTTCATATTAAAATAATTTAGCAATTTGTCAATAAATTGCTGTTGTTCGATTTTAATGATATCTTCTGTTCTAGTGATCTTCATTCCTAGAAAATTATTCACTTCATTCAAATTCTTTGCTTAAAAACAGCTTTTCAATAAATTCATAGTCTCGTTCACATCTTTGTCTTCTCCTATTAACAAAATATCATCAACATAAATAAGTATCCAAACCTTTTGATTACTGTATAGACAACAGTCATATAAGGATCTCTTAAAATTATTCTGAATTGCAAAATCATTAAATGTATTATTCCACACCTATGATGCTTCTTTTAATCCATACAGAGCTCTGTTAAGTTTTAGTATTTTTGATTTATTCACTTTAAGTCCGGCTGGTGCATATATGTAGACATCATTCTCAAGTTTTCCATTTAAAAATGCAGTCGGGATATCCATTTGTCTGATCTTAAAATTATTTTGTAATGCTACAGATAAGAGTAACTTAATCGTTGAAATCCTTGCAACTGGTGAGTAGTTGGGTTCAAACTGATCCTCCTCCTTAATTTGGAACCCCTTTGCAACTATTCTTGCCTTTTTCGTTTCATCTTCCTTTGTCCTGAAAACCCATCTTGTTTGAATTTCCATTTGTTGGTAGCTCCGTTTCTGTCCACGTATTCAATCTCTCGAGCGCATCTAGTTCCTTTCTCATAGCATTTATCCAATATTGGTCCTTTACGGCATCTTTATAGCTTATAGGGTCATCTTACTCTGCTGATATTAGACAATAAGCTGTGTAAACTTCATATTCATTCAGATATTTTGACTGTTCTAGTTCCTCACTGTGTACTCTCTACTTTGGGTAAACTTTCATCTACATCCTCTGACCTTGTGCTTTCTGTTTCATCATTATTATTGCTGAAGTCAGTCTCTTCTATTGCTTCTTCCTCTATGACATTTGGTTCTTCTTGTAATTCATTTTCGTATTGTATCTCTATGACCTTTTCATTTATACTTTTCTTCCCACTAGCCTTAATAATTTTATTGTAATCTGTTGTTGTTTCATCAAATCTGACATCTCTTGAGTGAAAAATTTTGTTGTCCTCATAATTCCAAAGTCTATATCCAGCTTTGGTATATCCCATTATGATGCAAGGTTGTGCTCTTCTTTCTAATTTACTTTGTCTTGGTAAAATTACTGCCCATGCTTGACTTCCGAATATTTTCAATTTTCCTAAATCATTCTTGTACCATCTGGTTGCTGGTGTTTCCCCATTGTCGGCTTGGGTTGGTGTTCGATTTAATTCATATGCTGAGCATAAAATAGCTTCTTCCCATAATTCTCTTGGCAAGTTTGTTTCGGCAAATTTGGTGCGTACCTTGTCCAGTAGGCTTCGATTCATTCGCTAGGCTACTCCATTTTCTTGTGGAGAATGTGGCATAGTATATTCCAGCTCAATACCTTTACTTCGACAAAAATTTTTAAAATCATTTGATATGAACTCCCCGCCATTGTCAATACGAATTCTTTGCGTTTTTGAATTATGTTGCGTCTTAATCAATTTAATAAAGTCAATGATATTCTGACCTGCCTCAGTTTTATTTCTTAGTAGCTTTACTATCAGAAAATGTGAATAATCATCAATCAAAACTTGGAAATATTTGTACCCTTCTGGTGTAGCTACTGTAACTGGACCTGCAATATCTGAATGTATCAATTGACCAATCTTTGTACTGGTTTAGTTACATAAAAAAAATGGTTTACGTGTACTTTTTCCCTCCATACAAGCTCTACATATTTCTAAACTATAGGGTAAACCTAATCTTTTCAAATTATTCCTATTTATGTGCCCTAATCGCCTGTGCCATAAATTTACATCAGTATTACTATTATTCATGTATGCTACATGATCTGGTTTATTATTAAAATCAACATAAAGAAAAAATAAATTATTTGACATTTCATATTTAAACTTAGTATGTTCTTTATCTAAAATTGCTTGTCTTGTCCCATCAATCCCATTAACAAATGTTAAAATTCTTTTCTAGTAGTTTTGATACAGAAATAAGGTTGTGTGACATACCTGATACAATGAGCGCTTCAATTTTTATACCTTTACCTTGACATTTGCCATTTAATGTCCCTTTTTTGTTTGCAAACAAAGCTTCACCATTCTTTGCAGTTCCAATTTTTATTGTGTGGATATCTTCTAGATATTTTCAAGACCAAGAAACTAATTTTGATGAAAAAGTTTATGAAAATATATAAGCTAAGCAAAATCGTTATGTATCTGTATTCGTTTGCGATAAAATGGCTGCCTTTGTTTACTAAATAATAAAAAAGCATTTTAAATAGATTTGTTGGAGTGAAATATTTTTGAGTGTTTAGATATTGTTCAAGTGATATATTAGTCTTAGTTTCAATTTTTAGTAAAGCTTTTTATATTTCCCCATTCCAGTCATATGGTTAAATTAGTTACTTACAAAACTCTACAGAATAGAATACTCGAATAATATATATTTTGACTTATAATATTATTATGAGGAAAGCAGTAGTCAAAAACAAGATGAAAGTAATGTGAAGAAGAGCCATGATTAGGAAAATGATGCTGAAAACAACAAACAAGAAACAGAAAAGTCAAAAGTGTAAAATGAAGAGAGAAAGAACAAGAAATAAGGAAATAAGGAAGATAAAATTATGCCCCATCGCGTAATTTTACAACAAAAACAATTATAATTCATTAACAAGCCCAAACAATCTTGAGAGCACTTTCACTCATTTCATCGCACAGAATGGCAAAAAGTCGGGATTGCTTAGGCTGCGACTTAATGAAATTTACAATCTTCACTGTATTATCAACCGCCGCTAGCTAAATTCTTTTTCTGCTTAAAGTCAAATGCCTTTAAATTTATTGTTATGCTGCAGTTTTGTTATTTTTCAGTTTTTAGGGAAAAATACATCAGATAGTTACGTATTTTTATCGTATTCCTACATCACAATCGTTGTGAAGAAGTGATTCATGAGTAAAAATGCAAATAAAATTTGAAAACATTATTTCTTTGGCTAGCTTATATAATATCAACAAAATACTTTATCAAAATAAAAAACATACAATATTATCACCTTTGCATAAAAAAGTACCAATTCAATACTCAACGAAAAGTATGTATATCAATCAGTTCTTCTACAGTTTACAGACTAGGTACCTAATCATTATAATTACCTAATTATAAAATAATCTTTCTTGCTTTCTGAGTGGCAAATTTATCAATAATTTCCTTAAAACCTATTTTTTACAGATTTCGAATTTAATTTGAAGAGAGATTTTCTTTAAAGAAACACTCTATTTTTCAGAATACTCATATTTTTTCTTGGCCTTCATCAGTGTATCAAAATCAGAACTTCTGAGATTTCCTGCAAAGTTTCTAATTTTGTTGGAACCTTAATACCAATGACATTATAAGAACATTTTTCTTGTTGGTTACAAGAGTTCAGAAGCAGAAGAAGAAGTTTCAGGTGAGTGAAATAATTAAATTTCTAAAAATTTGGATGAAGCGAATCTTTCAGACTGATGTAAATTACAAAATCTGCAATAAGTATGCATTAACAACATTTTTCCAACAGACAATAAATACCTTTCAGATGTTGAACCTAAACACTGCCAAGAAGTACCCGGTTTATTACCCCCAAATTTAACATTACTTTTTGCCCGAAAACAAAATTATTTTCTTGGTCTTGAAATTATTTTTGTTTAGATTAATTGTGGAAAATATTGCCCATTAACCAAATTTAGTGAGAACTGAAGCCAGATCATAATGATTTTAATTATATTACGATTTATAAATAAATATTTGACAACATTGAGGTTTACTGTCAAACCACAAGTTTACAAAAATCGTGTAAAAATGAGACAGCAACTGAAATAAATGAAGAAAGACCATTTCGATTCGAAGCTACCAGTCTAACAACATTCATAGAGAAAAGACTATTGTGCAGATTGGGAAATACAACGATAACCTTCAACTAGGAATATCAATCCAATCTAATACCGCAAGAGGAAAATAACGATAAACCTCCAAGGAAAAAATTATGTCTAGTTAAGATGCCTCGGTATAATTCCGCAATTCCGCTATTATCCAGTGGAGTCAGAGAACTGCATTAAAACGTTAGCCCTCCATATCTACACCCACTTACAACAAAACCACAAACTGAAAATCTTACAAGATGCTTTCAAGAAAAAGATTAATCCGATTTAAATCCGTCAGACCTACAGCATCCAGTCAAAATTATCCACAAACTGATATAAATAGAGAAAGATCATGGCGACTTGATTCCGCAAGTCTACCGACATTGAACCAGTATAAGACACAGATTGAAATAAATGAAAAAAACCATTTCGATATGGTTCCGCAAGTCTTTTACCATTCAGAGACAGTAGTGTACAAATTGAAGAAAAATAACGATATTCTTCCACGAAGAACATCGATCCCGTTTGATGCAGCAATGCCGTCAACATCTTATAAAAATAAATCAGAAATGGATCTTTGTAATTGCTTGAATTTAAGATGCCATGGTTGCTTTGGAGAATGCTTAAAATGTGCTTTTAAAAAATGTGGACCAGAATGTAAGTTTAATCGACCGTTTTACATTAACAGAATCATTTACTTACATTCTGAAAAGGTTATCACAAACCCTTTGTTGATTTCAAATCTTGTTGAGCTCCAAAACTATTGATACGTTTACCTCCGTGCCCTTGCTGTTCTTCACGCGAGTTCTTTTTTGACAGTTAGTTAATTCAGATTTAATCAATATATTTAATGATTATAAAAAAAGTTGTTTAAATAACTTAAGCAGTTTGAATAAATTATTGTTAGCAATTTTTTGGTGTATAGATATAGTAATAAAACAACACTGTATTTTGACATGTACAGTGTTGCCGTTTCAGTTGGCAGGTGGGAAAATCAAAAAGTGATGGACTCATCGATCTGGCTTCGTAATTACTATTTGGGAAGAGGTGATTCATTCATTAGTATTAGATATTGCCAACGTCTTAAAAGCATTTAGCTTGTGTAAATCATATTCATGCATATTTATTGAATATTCTGTATTTTACAACAATGCATGAAAGAGACGCTTCATCTAAATTTTCCTAAATTGAATTTTTACACTCATCTGAAACTGTAAGTGCTTCCAAGAGTGAGACTCTCTTATAACCAATAAGAAAAATGTTCTAATAATGTCACTGATATTGAGGTTCCAATAAAAAATAAAAACAGGAAACAAACATGAATACATGGACCTATTTGGTACTTCATTTTGCAAGGACAAGGAAAAACTAATTTACAAAAAAAAATGCCTTGAATTTATTCATGAAAGTGGGGACAGATTTTTAAAATTCAAATTCTTTAAAAACATTTGTTAAACATCTCATCACCTAAGAAAAGCTTTTTATATTTCCCGATCCTATCGTATTGCTTAATTAGTTAGTAATGTTGTTCGACTTGGAAATAATGAAGGAGTTAGAGCGGAAACAAAAATTAAAACAATACATATTTTCTACGAAAAGGATTTTAGTGATCTCAAATATTTGAGTTTATCTACTCGAAAGTAGTTTTTTCATAACTACGGGGTTTTATATAAAATCATATAATTTGTTGGGATTTATTTAAGAGATACCAAGATTCAAATTGTCCACAGTATCCAGTAAAAGATGAGTAATTATTGAACTTACCACTGAATTTGGAAGTTGTTCTAATTCAACCTGAGTAATGGTAGTCTTTCTTTCAAGAAATAGTCCAAATGGATCAAAGTACATATTTTGTTCAATGCCAGAGTGAGTTTACTAATTCAATCAACTGACTATCTTAAATGAAATTATACTCGGTAATATTTTTTTGTTTTGTACAAAACACGTAGAGACTAACGGAGAACATCGAAACAAGCGTCAGACAGTGTAATAGTGAGTGTGGTAATAGTAGTACATGTCTTGGATTTCTCAATGTGAATATTCTTCTTATCTTCATAGTATCTTTTAAGGACTTTTACTTTTGTAATATGTTCATTCAACAAATTTTCGTCAGCTGGCTGAATGACCTCAGTTTCGATTCATTGTACAATCAACCAATCAACATGTATACCATAAGTTTTTACATATATTTATTGTATTTAAATATTTACCTCTATTATTCGATTCACTTTCCCCATTTTGTTTTCTATTAGCATCTTCATTAGCCATTCGAAGTATTACCTGATGTGGAGTTGTCAGTATTGGTATTGCCATTTGTTTTCTTAATGCTCCTTTTTCACTTGTCAATTTTTCACTGTGCAATCCAATCAAACGAAGACTACGAATAAGAAGTAGAGGAGTATGAAGAAGAGAAGGAGGTCGAAGTATAAGGAGAATAGCAGAAAGATACTTTTGAATGGCGGTGTCGTGATTTTTAAAAAATTTTCTGTCGGAATTCAAATTTCCGTTCTAATTTTTGATAAAAATTTGTAATTTTCTCAATAAAGTTTGTTGAAAAATCCTATTTTCCCATTAGTTTTATGCAAATCATTATGCCAAATTTTATCATTTTCATGCCTTTTCCTTAAATTTCAAATACTTATCTAATCAAAGTGTATTTCGAACTAGAGTTTCCAGATAATCCAATTGTTTTATCCTAATTTCACAAAATCTGGTTGCGAATGTGAAGAATCAGAGATCAATGTCCAATTTGGCGAAGATTCAATCGAACTACTCATATTATTGGTTGTTATACTAATAGATGGAGTATTGTAAATATTCTCAGTAGTTCTAGAGTCACTAATTTCATTTATTATTTATTCTGCTATTTTTTTCTGTATCCGTATATTCTACTTGATTTTCCTACAGACAAATTTACAAATTATTATATTAAAAATTGGTATTTTCATCTTACCTCTTCATTCACAAAGTTATCCTCAAATCCACTTTATGAAGGACTGGCTTTTCCACTACATTCACTTTGTGATTGCTCTTCTAATAGACTTTCCGTGGTTAAAATGGTCTTTGGAGCTGTACGCTACAGCAGAACATTGTAAAATGAAGTGTTAGGAGAAATCTGCTAATTTGAAGAAGACTACACTGTTCATATTCCGAGCTGATCTACTCGAGGTTACTGGAATCGGAAATAAGTGAAATTGTCAGTTTAAATCTGGAGGAAGCCTGATGTGAGAAGTATTTTTCGAAGTCCACGAACTAGTGATCAGTGGCGGAAGGCTGCAAATTTTTTTTAGATACATTCTAACAATACTTGTTTAAAAAAAAGAGCAGAATACATTTGTACAAACTATAATTATCGAAATTCAATTAGTTTTTCTGAATTACAAAATATTTTCTGTAGCTAAGGTGAATAATAAGTTTATATTGTATTGATTGTAACGGACATTTTTGAGGATAATTTGGTTTTTCCTTTGCTGTAAAAACGAGATATTTTTTTATATGGCATATTTGTTTTCTGAGTAGAAAAGTACAGGATTAAGTTTTAATATTTAGTTTAAAGACAAAGAGTTATTTTCTTCTATTTTTTTTTCAAATTTTATATATTTTGCGTAGAATCAATCATGACAACGTTAAGTTCTGTAGGTAGAATTGGTCACAACATTAAGTATGCAAAACTCAAAGTTATAAAAGTTTTACATTTGTTTTTCTAAAGACTGCGAACCGTGGAGAACTCGTTAGGCGCTACATGCTTTTCCGTGGTTCACTAGGCAGGAAGTGAAGAAATTAATAGAAAACTACAAACCACTCAAAGCGAAGATAACGAATATTGAGGTGAAAATTGTACTGAAAAGCGAAGAACCGATTTATTAGCGACCAAGAAGACTATCGGCATCGGAAAAAGAAGAAGTAGATAGACAGATAGAGGAATGGTTAAAAGATGTAATAATCAAACCGAGTTTTTCGGATGGCAATAAAAAGGATATTGACTACAGAAGAGTATGAAGATTTTTATTTAGAGCATGATATATTGTATAAATACGATAATGGATTAAAATTACTTGTCATTCCAAACAACATGAACAACAAAGAACAAAAAATAATAATAAAAGTCCACGAGATAGGAAATTTTTGAAAGAAAAAAACAGAAGAAATAGTAAACAAGGAATTCTACATACCAAGACTAAAAGACAAAATAGAAACGATTAAAAATAACTGTATACCTTGTAAATTATAGAATAAAAAAGAAGAAAAGAAAGAATGAGTGCTTCATCCTATACAAAAGCTAGAAGATCCGCTAGAGAGGTATCACGTCGACCAATTAGGACCAATGAAGTCAACAAAAAAAAATATCAGTACATTTTTATGGTAGTTGATGACTTTTCCAAATTTGTGTGGCTTTACCCAACAAAATAAACCACGACGAAAGATGTGATATGTTGTCTTAGCGTAAAATATATCTGACAGAGGATCCGCGTTCCGTTCTGAAAAATTCGAATCACATTGTCGAGAAGAAAATATTAAACATATGTTAACAACTTGTGAAGTCCCACGAGGTAATGGAGAAGTGGAAAGGGTAAATAGGACCCTTATACCAGTCTTAACAAAACTTAGCGGCCGCAAGTTGAACTAAATAAAAATTCTATTTGTGTTTAATTTCTATACACACTAGCGCCTCCCGCTATCCAATCGCCAAATTAAACACGATTCTATAGACACTATCTATCTCTGTCGACCAATCGCCAAGCTAAAACACTATTCTATGGACACTAGCGCCTCCTGCCGGTCAAACGCCAAATTAAACACGATTCTATAGACACTATCTATCTCTGTCGACCAATCGCCAAGCTAAAACACTATTCTATGGACACTAGCGCCTCCTGCCGGTCAAACGCCAAACTAAACAAATTCCCATAGACACTGGCGCCTCCCGCTAGCCAAAAGTCAAATTAAACACGATTCTATAGACATATAAATCTATTTCAACAAATCGCCAAACTAAAATATGATTCTATAGTTACTAGCGCCCCCTACCGGCCAGACGCCAAATTAAGCACGGTTCCATAAACAAAAGCGCCTCTCGCTAACAAAACGCAAAATTAAATACGATTCTGTAGACACCAGTGACCTCTGTCGGCCAAACGCCAAACTAAACACAGTTCCATAGATACAAGCGCCTTCCGCCGGCCAAACGCCAAATTAAACACGATTCCAGAGACAGTAGCGCCCCCAGCGGGCCAAACTCCAAACTAAACAAGTTCCCATAGACACTGGCGCCTCCCGCTAGCCAAAAGTCAAATTAAAAACGATTCTATAGACAAATAAATCTATTTCAACAAATCGCCAAACTAAAACACGATTCTATAGACACCAGCGCCCCCTACGGGCAGACGCCAAATTAAACACGGTTCCATAAACAAAAGCGCCTCTCGCTAGCAAAACGCCAAATTAAATACGATTCTGTAGACACCAGCGACCTCTGCCGGTCAGACGCCAAACTAAACAAGATTCCATACACACTAGCGCCTCCCGCTAGCCAAACGTCAAATTAAAAACGATTCTATAGACCGATCGCCAAACTAACCAAACACGATCTTACGCCATCTGGCGAGGAATAGTCAAACTGGAAGTACCTGGCGGCTGCAAGTTGATCTTGATAAAAATACTATTTGTGTTTGATTTCTATACACATCAGCTTCTCCTGCCGGTCAGACGCTAAACTAGACCCGATTCTATAGACACTAGCGCCCTCTGCCGACCGGACGTCAAACTAAACACGATTCTATACACACTACCGCCCTCTGCCGGCCAAACGATAAACTAAAACACGAACTAGCGCCATCTAGCGAGGTATAGTCGAACTAAAAGTACTTAGCGGCCGCAAGTTAAACTAAATGAAAATTCTCTTTGTGTTCAATTTCTATACACACTAGCGCCCCCCGCCAATTAGACACCAAACTAAATACGGTTCCATAGACACAAGCGCCTCCTGCCGGTCAAACGCCAAATTAAATACGATTCCATAGACAGTAGCGCCCCTGCCGGCCAGACGCCAAACTAAACACGGTTCCATAGACACTAGCGCACCCTGCTGGCCAGATGCCAAATTAAATTCAATTCTATAGACACTAGCGCCTCCCGTCAGCCAGATATTGTCATTCGTTTTCTTAATGCTTATTTGACCCTTCTCAATTTGTCACTATGCAATCCAATCAACCGTTTATTCTATAATTATATCCATTCAGATTTGAGATCATTATTGAAGGTATCTACGGCTCCATTTTCCAATTCTTCTTCATACTTATACAATTCGAAATTATGTATGATTGTACCATTCAAGTCCAGAAAGAAATCATGCTCATATACGTTTCAAACGATAAGCATTCTTACTTCTTTTCAGCGTCATTTTCCTCATCATGGCTCTTCACATTACTACAAATATATAATAATAATAATTTGATCGTGAGCTAAGTGGTTTGTAAAATATTTATTTTGCCAATCTATTACGAGATTTAAGTATATTAAATAAATCATTAAAATTTAGAAGAAATTCATCTGTAGTACCTGCATTATGGAAATATGTATTAATATCTGTACTCCATAAATAAAGAGGAACAGCTGCTCAATAACCTTCACAAAAAGCCGTTACATTGTTTCCAACTTTACACTGATAAATTTCGCAAATCATGCAACTTGGAATTTCGTCGAAATGGTCCAATTACAACTCTGGTTAGCAAAAAGATATCGAAAAAAATTATATATCATTAGAAAATCTACACTCTAGCGATGTTTATAAAAAAACAAAAGCTTCCTACCACCTTTACTTTTTTTTAAACGCATGAATTGTTGTAATAATATGAAATTTAAGATATAATACATACTGTGAAAGTTATGAAGTTATAACTTCTTGCATAAGTTAAAATAAGAAGAGACATGAAAATCAGGAAAATTGAAGAAAATAAAGAGAATTATTGAAGAAATAAGTCGTTTTAGAAAATATCTTGTTTCACAATTTAAAAATTTTCTAAGTAAAATTGGGTTGGATGTCAGTAATTCACAAAAAGTTTTTGTCATAATAGTACAGCAAGTCAGCAATGTACAAAATGAGATCGGGATTTGTTATGACAGCTATATATGATAAGGAATCAATCTGATGAGTTTTAAACACGAAAAAAAAAGGATTATGATAGAGTGGAGTGATAAACTCCACTTTAATAATGAAAATAATGAATTTTGATCTTCTGCTTTAGAAGATAATCTATAAAAAATACATCGAGGGAAAAAGAAGACATGTACCAACAAAATTAAAAGGAGTAACAGAAAGAGGCATATTCAAAATTATACTTATCTACAATTATTCTATATATCTCGTAACAGTAAAGGATGACAGAGAGTTGAAAAGCTAAGAACAAATGTGAGAAAACATTTAGAAATGTGGTCTCCTCAAAATTCTTTATACATATAATTAATATAAAATAGATACCTTCCATAGGACAGCTGTAAGCCTACATTTTGATGTTTAGGACTTGTTTTGAAAAGAATACTGTTCCCTTTTCGTTCTCTCAACGTTTTTGCTTCCATTAGAATGACTTGATAACAATATACTTTCAACTGGTTGTTGAGAAGGTAAAAAAATAAAACAAAAGTGTGTGGGTATGTATCAGTAGAAATGGCATTACCTCACCCAATTCAAACATGTTTCTTCAATATTCAACAACTCTAAAATACCTTAAACATGGAGTGCAATAAACCATTAAGTTGCATTACAATGTATTCGCTAAGCTAAATTTACACTAAACCAAGTCATATGCATACAGGACTTTTTAGGAAAATTCTTCATTACTCATTCAGTTTCATTGGCAGACATATTGTTGAATTTGTACAAAGTGATGAAATGGTAAGTGACTTGAAAGTTCTTATTCAAAAACTGGTAAGACAATAATTTGAAATAATGATGGAAACATGACATTGCTAAAGTTATTTTTTTCAGACTAGTTTGAGATTTTCAAAGTCACCTAAAATACTTAACAAAATATATGATTTAATATCAAATATTGATGAGCAACTACTAATTATTTTGATTAAGAGTAAATTTATTAGAAAAATATTAATATTTAGACAAATATCAACTCACTGGCAACATTTTTCATCAATTCATTGTAAACTACAAGTTACTTATTCTTCACAATTGGGGAGGAGTCTCTTTAAATCAAACCAATCAAAAATTACTCAATATTTTATTTTCTTACCTCAGAAATATGAATAAAACAAGATGTGTCAGAACAATACGAGGATCTTTTCTATTCAATTCCATAAGGTAGGTACTCCAAAACTACTAAAGGTCCCCATGTGAATCCATCCAAACGCTCTTTTTTTGTAACTTGACATTCACAGATGTTACACTACAAATTTCCAGGCCCAGTTCAGATGAAGCTACCATAGCGAAATTAGTAAATATGTTAGAGTACATACAATTCTTTTTTATTAGAGGCCATTTTGGTAAATGAGAAATCACGCTCCTTTACCTAAAAATAAATTATTTGTAAACTACTTCCAGTATTGGTGTAGTGCCTATACTTGTTATTAAAAAAGATATTCAAACACTTGCCAACACCTTGAAAGCATATTCATCAACATAAAACATTATGTTGTGTACGTGAGTATTTTTATCAAATTACTTAGTTAAAGGTGTAGAAAATGTGAAAAATAATTGTACATACCTACTATAAGAATCAAAATTTTAAAAATTTATACATTTTCAGTCAAAATTTACTTCATTACATAAACTACATTCACTTAATCTTCACGTACAAAACTTAAACATAAGTAAGTTTTCCAACTAGATACCAATTCCGTTTCTAACATTATAATGAATTCAGAAGGTCCTTTGTTTGAAACTTTGGTTTACTTTGACCTTGGACGAATAAAAAAGATTAACCCAGCTGGTATGTTTGAATATAACTGAAGCCAACTTACAGTAAACCTCAATGTTGTCAAATTTTACAATTTATTTGTTTATTATCTGGATGCATGTTACGTTTCAAAAATATTTATTTATACATCGTAATATTATTAAAAACCAATAAGAATGTGGCTCTAGTTCTCACTAAATTTGGTTAATGGACAATATTTCCCACAATTGATCTAAACAAAGATCAAGAAAATAATTTTGGCGAGAATGTTTATGAAAAAATATAAGCTAGGCAACATTGCTATGTAACTGTATTCATTTATGTTTTTGTTTTATCTTGCTTAGAATGTTTGAAAGAAATAATATCAAATTCTAGTTTTATTTGAATACAAATTTACTGTAGACATGTACCAACAAATCTTCGAGACAAACATATAGGTTTTTAATGAGGATATGCTTATTTATTATAATTATTAGTCAATTTAAGTCAAAAACAAGATGAAAGTAATGTGAAAACAAAAAACAAAGGCTAATAGATTAGCCTGGCCAGCAACTTCAGTACTTTCATCAAGTTGAAGTGAAAAGTTTGTTTTATTTAAACTGTAACAGTGAATTTGACCGATTTTTTTTGCTTCCTTCTCAGTGAATGAAACTTCAGATTCTAACCTACAGAGTGTTCTGTTCCTTTTTTAGATATCAATATGATTAGGCGATAAGATGCAAATGTAGCTTGTCTATTTTTCTCACCAGAAATTGATGTTTTCGTTATTGAGTTTGACTTTAGAATTCTTTTTCTTTGTACTGAAAGAAATACATATGTTTTTTTTGTGAAAAGTCTTTACAGTTTTGAAGGTTTCATACTCTAATCAGCAAATACTTCGAAACATAAAACACACTGAAGTAGCAGGTTGTCATCTGTGCCAGTAACTACAAAAACCATATTTCAAATAATCAGCACTGTTCTTATGGTTCGGTTTTGCCTTCTTAGGGACTTCTTTTAAAAATTCTAAACTAGCCTAATAAAAATAAGTTTTGCATTGAGATGTTTATTATTATAAATTATTAATAAATGAATTTTGTCTTATCACTTGTTTTTAAATAAGTATTTTTAAGGCAATTACCATTTAACCAATCTAATCACTTTGTACAAATTAAACATTATATGTGCAAATCGAACTAAACGAGTAATGGAGAACTGATCTGAAAAGTTTTGATTGTATGTGACTTGGTTGAGATATTATAGATTATAAGGGAGACTAGCTAAAACGTTCAAATAAGATGTGAGAATGCTTATCGTTTGAAACGTAAATGAAAATGATTTCTTTCTGAACTTGATTGATACAATCATACATAATTTAGAAATGTCTAAGTATGGAGAATTGGAAAATGGAGCCGAAGATACCTCCAATAATGATCTTTAACTCGAATGGATACAATTATGGAATAAACGTTTGATTGAATGGAAAAGTGTTGATTATTTCATAAAGTACGCGAGGACAATTTGTGTGCTGCATTTACTACTACCTCCTGCTACCACCACACTCACTATTATACTGTCTGACGCCGGTTTCGATGTACTCCTCTAGTTTCTATGTGATTTGTACAAAACAAACAAACAAACAAAATATTACTGAGTATAATTTGATATCAGATGGTTATTTGATTGAATTAGTAACTCACTAAAGTTATTGAACAAAATATGTAATTTGATCCATTTGGTCGAAAGATACAAAAAACTACTCAACTGATTTTGGTATTTGTAATAACTGCAAATTATCAAAGGATTATTTCTTAAAGGAAAGACTATCATTACTCTGACTGAATTAGAAAAACTCTAAAATTCAGTGGTAAGTTCAATAATTACTCACCTTGTACTAGATACTGTGAACAATTTGAAATTATTATTATAATTATTTTCAAGTTTATGCTCTTTGAAAAATAGCAAATGAATGCTCTCAAATTTTTTCGATAATAATATAATGGGAATCGTATAGAACTGCTTTTGTTACTTGCCATTTTTCTTGATTAAAAAATTTCTTATAATTAAAAATCACATTGTTAACAGAAGTTAATTTGAAATTAGAATTTTCTCTATATAGAAAAATTGTTTCTGATTTTGTATAATAGTGCTCGTTTCTATAATTGATCTTCACACAAATGTTTTTGTAATCCATTTACTTAACACACTTTATCTGTCTTGATTGAACTTCTCAGTGAATATGTAACTAAATCTTAATTCTAATGTACGGACAAAAATAATTATTGAAAATTGTGAAGTTATTTTGGTTTTCTAGAAAATCCCAGTGTGACAGATTTTGTTGTAATATTCGTTTCTTCTATAGTATAAATAAAAGAAATTTATACAGGTTCTTCTATACTTTTATTATATTAGAAGTAAAACTACACAAAATGACTTGAATCTGAAAGTAACCATTTTTTTTCTTTTCTTGACATAATAATCATCCTTGCCAACTTAATTGCTGGGTTACGTTCAGTAATTTTTTACAACACTACCCCTTAAACCAGCAATTAATTTAGACCAATATTTTTAGTACAAAAAATATGCTTGGGATTATGCAGCCCTTTTGTTAAAAGATCTGCTACCATTTTTTCAGTAGGCATGTATTTAATTTCAACCAAATTTTTTTTCAATTACTTCCCTTACAAAATGGTACTTAGTGTCTATATGTTTAGTTCTGTTATGGTAAACAGGGTTTTTTAACAATTTTTGTGCACTTTGGCTGTCATTGAAAAGAATTACGGGCTTAGTCTCACAAAACTCATTTAAAAAACCACTAACAAATATGGCTTCAATTTTAAACCGACTTCAATAGGAGTCAAAACAGTTTTAGCATCACCTAACTTGAAACGCTCTAATAATTCTAAAATATAGTTCCTCTGATTAACTTTAATCAAATTGTTTTGTTTGTCAAAATCAATGTTTAAACCTAAAAAATATTTGATTGGACCCAAGTCTTTAATTTTAAATTGTTTTGACAATTCCTGTTTGAGGTTGGTTTTAAAAACTGAGGAATTTGAACAAATTAAAAAATCATCAACATAAAAGGCCACTAGAATTATAAATTTGTCCTTGTTTTGGAAAAATATACATGGTTCAAAACTTGATTGCTGAAAACCTAAGTCTTTTAAGACATTTTTTACTTTAATATTCCAAATTCTGGAGGATTGTTTTAATCCATATATAGCCTTTTTTAATAAACATACTTTATTTTCATTATTTTTTAGAATAAACCCCTCAGGTTGCACCATGTAAATTTCTTCATCCAAGTTTCCGTTTAAAAATGCGGTTTCTACGTCTAAGTGGTCAATATCTAAACTTAATTCTACAGATAAAGCAAACAATATTCTTATTGTAGAGTATCTAACTACAGGTGAAAAAGTTTCAAAATAATCTATACCAAAGGTTTGTGTGAAACCCTTTGCAACTAGCCGTGCTTTATATCGTATTTCATTATTTGAATTCCTTTTTAAACAAAACACCCACTTATTTTGCACAACATTTTTGTTTGATGGACGGTCTACTAAAATCCATGCCTCATTTTTCATTAATGATTCGTACTCTCGTTCCATTGCTTTTTCCCAATTTCTTCGGTCACTTCTTGACATCGCTTCATCTACGGTCTTTGGATCTTGCATTTCATTATAAGTTTCCTTATTCATCACATTGTATGAAATGTAACCTTCATAATTTCTTTTCTTTGACACCCTTCCTGATCTGGTTACAATTTCTTGATCATTAATTTCCTCAAAGTTTTCACCTCCAGTTTCTTCTGGAATTTCATTTTCTTCTTCATTGATATTATTATTTGATCCTCCACCTTCTTCATTCATGTCACTATCATCCACTCCAGGTTTAGTTTTTGTTTGTAGGTCAACAGTAATTGCTGAATCAGGATCTGAGTTGCTAGTTTCAGCCTTACAATTATTTATATTTTTAAAAGGTTGATTCAGAAATTCATTAAATTTTACATTACGACTTATAATAATTTTATCTGTATCTGTATCTAGAATTCTATAAGCTTTACTATTTTCACTGTATCCCACCATAATACCTGTTTTTGCTCTTTTCTCTAGTTTAGATCTTTTTTCTTTTGGAATGTAAACAAAAGCCTGAGAACCAAATGTAATGAATTATGATAAATCAGGTTTCTTTCCGACCCATAACTCATAAGGTGTCTTTTCTTTACTTTTAGTATGTAGTCTATTAGAAATGTAGTTAGCAGTTGTTACTGCTTCCCCCCAATATTTATGGGGTAAATTAGCATCTAATAACATACACCTTGCCGATTCCATCAATGTTCTATTTTTCCTCTCCGAAACACCATTTTGCTCTGGACAATATGGTGCAGTCGACTGAAAGCTTATACCAAAACTTTTGAGTAGCTTCTGCACAGCTACCCCTGTATATTCCCCTCCATTATCACTTCTAAATGTTTTTGGATAGACCCCAAAAATATTTTTGACTTCTAGAATGAATTCCTTTAATTTAATATATACTTCATCTTTAGATTCTAATAAATAAAGTGTGGTATATCTTGAAAAATCATCAGTTAAAGTCAAAAAATATTTCTTTTTACCAACAGTAGCGGTTCTCATAGGTCCATATATATCACTATGGATTATATCAAGAACTTTAAACGTCTTACTTTCTGATTTTTTAGGAAAAGATTTCCTCATTAATTTACCTTCAATACAAGTGACACATTGTTTTCTCTGACCACAATCATTTATTTTTATGCCAATAGCTAAATCTTTACTTACTATCATTTTTATATCATCAGGGCTTCTGTGACCTAAACGTCTATGCCATGTATGTATACAATTATTCATTTCCTCACACGTTTTTACAATATTTACTTTTTCTGAAAACATGTTTAATTTATATAAACCATTACAGTATTTTCCTGTGGCTATAATAAAATTATTAATTTCTATATAACAATTACAATCATCAAACTTTATGTTATAACCAGCTTTTGTAATTTTAGACACCGATAACAGATTATTGCTTAGCTCAGGTACAAATAAAACATCTTTAAATTTTAAACTTATGCATTTACCTGAAATTTCTGTTTTTACTAAAATATCACCTTTACCTTTGACTTGCATTTCCTGTCCATTTGCAACTATAATTTTATTTAACTTTGAATAGTCCAATTTAATAAATAATTCTGGATTATTTGACATGTGTCTTGTAGCCCCTGAATCAATATACCATTCTAGATTATTTTTACTGTTACCGGAAACATTCAAACAAAAAACTGAGTCAGACAACTCATCACCTTCAACAGTTACTTTGGCATGTTGCTTTCCCTTATTTCTGTCTTTCTTCATGAAAAAACAATCTTTTTTGTAGTGACCTTTTCTATGACAATAATAACATTCTATTTTTTCTTTCATCTCCTTTGAAAACTTTTTATTTTTGTTTAATGCCGTCCCTGTTGAACTGGTATCTTCTTTTCTTTTATACTCATCCATTAGTTCTCCCTTTACATATTCAAGAGTCAATTCATCATCTGGCCTAGC
The DNA here is from genome assembly GCF_026230105.1 of Diorhabda sublineata. Classification (NCBI taxonomy): domain Eukaryota; kingdom Metazoa; phylum Arthropoda; class Insecta; order Coleoptera; family Chrysomelidae; genus Diorhabda; species Diorhabda sublineata. Next base: position 217,315 of record NC_079486.1, read on the forward strand.
ATCTAATGCTGTTACTAATGTGGAATAACTTTCTGGCAATCCACCTAACAATAATGCAGCTACATGGAAATCCTTAATAGTCTCACCAACTCTCACCAGACTGATACAGCTTCCTCAATAAATACAACTTGTTACTTAAATTATTTCTTTAATGTACCTTTTGCAGTTCATTCCACATTTCTTTCGCATTCTTGCATTTATAAATGTGTGCTATCTGATTGTCTTCGATACTTAATGAAATTGTAGCTTGTGCTTTTTCATCTTTACGTTTCCATTCAACAGATGGTTCATTTGGTATTGCCTCTTCTACAACAGACCAATTTCCTTCTCGTGTAAGCAACATTTTAATTCTAAATTTCCAATTTTGATAATTGTTGTTGTCTAATCTGGCGAAAGTAAACTTTACACTTTCAGATTCCATTTCTGCTTTTAATTTGCTTTACAAGCCAAGCCGTCACGCCTTATTTTTTAGGTTAGCTTTTATACTTTACTTTGAAATTCACTGAAGCTTATTAAATCTGGCCTGGGCCCATAACCTGTTATAATATTCGTTTCTTCTATAGTATAAATAAAAGAAATTTATACAGGTTCTTCTATACTTTTATTATATTAGAAGTAAAACTACACAAAATGACTTGAATCTGAAAAGTAACCATTTTTTTTACCATAATAATCATCCTTGCCAACTTAATTGCTGGGTTACGCTCAGTAATTTTTTACAACAGATTTTGTGTAGAAATTTTAAAACTTTGACTTATATTTTGTATTGATTGATGTCTTATACCTTGTTATTTTCAAACTAAAACTATTTAGATGATGTTTCTGTTTGCCAATGAACAAGAGAATTGTTCAGAAAATGGGAAAGTTTTGAAATTAAGAAAAAAGAAAGATCGTTTTAGTTCCATAAAAGGTTATTAGTTTTTCAACTAGACTTTTTCCATTCCCTACAGGATCGGGATATTAAAATTTTCATTATTTCTTCATTGTTCTCATTACCAGGCAACAAAGAATTTTATTACGAATGATTACCCAATCACCAGCTTTGGTTATTGATTTACTAATATACTATATTCGCCTTAATTTATATATCTTTGAAAATTCTAACTTTTGTTTCTTTCTCAACATATTCTCCATTTTTTTTCAACACACTCCTGTAGACGTTGTCTTGTATTTCTAAGTCGAAGAAGTCTTCCGCCAATCCGTTGACGACCGTGTGACCTCTACTTAGACATAATCCTTGATTACCGATGATCATATATTTTACTCCAAAAACTCTTTTGAATGATACGTGGATACTAAGAAATCGAAAGAATATCCCGATGATATGTTTAATCTGAATTTCTGATATTTCAACTGAGGAGGATTTTATAACGTCGATAAAATGATTAAATATGCAAAAAGCACAATGCACAAATTTCATTTTTTGCTATAATCAAAGTATAATTAAAAACCTTTTCATATATTGAATTCAACCTACAGATTCCAGATATTACTTTTCGTTCTTCTTTAAACTTTTTTTAAAGTCAAATATGATATACCTATCAACAGTAGTTTATTACCGTTTCCACGAAGAAACTCGATATTCACACATTTGCGTTGAAATATGTGATTTTATAATTTTGGTATGCTAAATATTTTGTAAAACCAGCAGTGATAATTCTATGATTAACATAGGTATTTCACATTTAAACTGCTAATAAAACAAAGTGGCTTCTTTAAGACGTTGAAGGGTTGGCATTACACTGTCCTCTTCCAATACGTATCGTTAAAAAGAGAAACAACATGTACCGAATGGTGAAAATAAAATAAAATATAAACGTTATTTAGACCTACGCTAGTGCATCTTTATCTTGATATCTGTCAACGGTCTTAATAATTTTACTACCACGTTTCCTACGTTGAGTATTACTTCAGCCTATAGGGTAGGCCACAAGCAGCACAGCCACGTACCGTATCCAAATATGTTGCAATAGAATATAACATACAGATCTAGAATATTCAATAATTGTATGTAGTCAATTCTTTCTGATACTTAAATTTGTAATAACAACTCAAAAACTCTAGTTTAAATAAAAGACAATCTTCCAAATATTAACATCTTTAATTATTTTCACCAGCACACCTTTCCCTAATCCATAATATTATTTATCATTGATAGCTTTTTTGTTCTTTATTTGTAAACCATATCTATAAATAATATTTTCCTATTGCAGCATATCTTGATGTGCAACGTGGCTGCGCTGTTTGTTGTCTAGCCGGTACGATTTCCCAGCGTAGGGAACGCGGTAGTAGAATTATTAAGACAGTTGACAGAAAATAATAATAAATAACGTTTCTGTAAATAAATATAGTAAAGAATTCTTTTAATGGTTCATAAACAAATTTTGAGTTCTATTTCATCAATTTTAATACAATATTTATTTTTTTATTTTGATATTCATGATGTAGGCGATTTACTGATTAATATAATTATGCAAATTGACGGAGGTAACATGTTACTATAAACAAAAATCCAAAAAAATTATCACGAACCACATATAAAAAGGTCTAAGAAATAAGAAGTTGAGGAAATATAATATATGATAAAAATAAAACAATCAATTAAGAATTTAAATCTTTTAATTTGAAGATTTAGAAGAATCTACTGTGCTACTCTAACGTGATTCATTTCTTTCCATAATTTCAGTTTCCTCTTCCATTAATATTTTTTTTTTCAAATTTTTTTACTTCTATCAGTGGATTGGCTATTGATATAAGTTGATGGTTCAGAGACATTTACATGAATACTGTATTCACTAAAGTACACATTATAAGAATCGATACATTTTTCTGGCTGTAATTTTCACTTGCTTTTGCTGCCTGACACTACAGTAGATTTAGTCTGCAAAACACAATGGGTCACATGCAAAACATCAAATAACTTAGTCTTTGCTTCTTTCTACAAGTTTTTGTATTTAGCTTGGAGTTGTTGAATCTTTCTCAAAATTGGTAGTGAGAACTCTTTTTGTTATCATTATCAAGAATCAACCAGAACAAGAAAAATATTACAATTGAAATTAATAAATGTCACCTATTAAAAATAATTGTTGAATAATTGAAATAAAAATTCTATAAATGATCTAATTTATTTGTTGTGCAATTAAGGGTTGATAACTTTTTCTTCCAATATGTTTCGAAGTGCTCTACTGCTATCTCCAATGCGACAGCCACTTGTTTCTATATCACTTCAATCCTAAACTTCTAATTATTGAAGTTTTCTTAGGGTAACTTAACCACGAGTTCATAATTATTAAGAGATTGTCGAATTAAAATTACTGTTCTTTTTTCTACTTCACAATTGTGAATATTCACTAACAACTTAAACTTCTCATTAGCTGGAATTTGGTGTAGTACAACCTGTATTACGATAGATCGTATAATATGTGACCATTTCATATACCTGTATGTAATACTCCTATATGGACAATATTCATTTTTTCTCTCGTTCGCGACACTTTGTCTACAGTACGCATGCTTGAGAATGCGCAGAATAGAGCTTAAACCACGGAGGATAGAGAAATCGTTGCCATTCTTCTTTATTTAGAAGTTATAATCTGCAAAATGAGCTACAAAAACCAGTATCGAAAAAATGTTATACCTAGTAATTTAGTAAAAAGTTCAAAATTATAAAAATACATTTCAAGTACTTCATGTTGTTTCTTAGTCAAAATTTTTTTTTAGTTACCAACAATCAGACTTTTTTGTTACGTTGTTTGAATGAAAACACATTAAATGTCACAGTAACTTTATTAAGAATTCGTTTATAATAAGAAAAACCAAAACTATGAATAAAAATAATACAAGTTTAAATGAAACAAAAGCAATAATTTTGTATTTCTACATCAATTATATTTCGTTCTGTATCTTTGTAACAACTTGTGTCCTTAATCCTTGTATATTAATCGTGCATAATCGCAAATGTGTTTCATGAGTCTCGCAACCTTCATAATCGCTTGTAGATTATCTGGATCTACCTCATCATCTGCGTGATTATGATATGATTTTCCAGTTCTGTTTTCCATTTGTTCCGTCTTATTAAATTTGTTTTCTTGAGGAATAATTTCTTCATTCGATCTATTTATTTTTTTACCATGCTCTGCATTTTGTTGAGAAAACTCAGATGAAACATTGCAACTGTTGGTATTCATCTTTGGTTAAATGTCAGATTCAACGTTTGGAAGTAACTTTGCTTTTTTTGACATATGTACAATGTTTATGATTTGATAATTCATGGTAACGTTAGTCCCGTAGTATTTGGCCGGACGGAGAACTAAAAATTATTATAATAGTGTACGTTCCAACAATAGTGTAATTAGATTATCGAACAAACAATGGATTCAAATATATAATAATGAAAGAAGCATTCGATCTAATTTCGGATTGTTTTTAGATACAAATTGATTAATTTCACTATAATTATAAAAATTATCATAGTTTTAATCCCAATTGTTAGTGCAAGGGAAAATGTTGGTGTAGCGTGGGACTATAAAGTGTGTTCATTTTGTCAATAGTTTAGTAATTCTACATTTGAGTAAATCAGAAGAAATTTATTTTAAACAGACTTATTAGGTATACAGTAAATCCAATATGTAAAGTTAAGTTTCAAATATATGGGATTTAAGATAACATTCAAGTGATATTTTCAAGTTCTAAAACATTCTCAAACATCGATGTCATAATTCGATGGAAAGGCTATGTATTTTTAAATTAATGTTAATAAGGAGATGTTTTCCTTATCTATCAGTTGATGAATTAGAAGATAAAAAATATAAGTAAAATCCGTAAGCATGTGACCAACTAAGAAAAACACATTTTTTGCCAAAAATCGATATTATTCAAAAATGTAATCTTCTTCAAGAGCAATACAATAATTCCAAAGCTTCTCTAACTTCTCCGTGCCGTTCTTGTAGAAGAATTTATCTTTTGCCTCGAAACAGTCTAGACTCTAGACTATACGCTGGATGATGAACCAAGTGTAATTCGTTCAATTTAACCATAGTTGCCATCGACTTCTAAATCGGTACATTATCTTGGTAGAACATTGGTTTTTTCTGCGACTTTTCCTTGAGTTTTGTAGTCAAACGATCTCCATTTTGGAGATAGTCGATGAACAATATTCCATGCGCATTCCAAAATACTTTCCAGCTATCTATTGGACCTTTGGATGCTTTGGACTTGGTTCACCCACAAACGCGGCATCCACTTTGTAATAAATTTTTTTATTTTACGATTAGATAGAACCAATTTGTGGACTTTTTTGATGTTTTCTGGAGTAATCATCTCAATTGGACGACCACAACGTTCACCTTGATCGGTGTTTGTACGACCACGTTTAAATTCAGCAAACCAATAACAAATGGCAGGATTTTTTAATTTTCTGGCGCTCTCAAGGAACATTTAGGTAACATACCAACTGATGAAGTTGACTTAGTACAATATAGCTTATTTTCCTTTATATATGATTGTTGTTGAATAGTGTCAAGGAAAACCTTTTCGGAGGACAAAGAAACCTTGATAAACAACATTTGTGGTGAGAAGGGTTAATTGCTTTTTATATCTTGAAGCATCATTAGCTACAATTAATGTTAAATAATGTTCCAATGTTTCAGATTTCACGAAACTATAACAATCAGGAAACTATAACCCGAAGAAGATCACCTATCAGTTGATTGAGAATCCTAGCCTAAAACGAGATTCAGATCAATGTTTCCGAGCACTCATTCTTAGGATTTTGCAATGAAAACTGTTTCTTCCATTTTTTCTTTCCAGTCAAAGTGAAATTAGAAAAATTTTAGCTATTTTCTATTCAAGTGCGAAGTTGATAAACGAAAAATACATAGAAACCATTTGAAGGATAATTTGTTTACGAATTTTTGCTTTTTTATTTTTATTAATTTTCCAACGTTTTGGATTTGTTTTCTTTGCTAACGCCCATAATTTTTTGTTTGACCGTTGAGACATGGACATCAAATAAAAACAAATGGAATGTAACAGGAATTATAATTACATTTTGATTACAATAGAAAAAATTAGCAATACGAATTATACTGATATAGATTTTTTTAATAAACTTAATATGGAACAATAGAAATAAATTGAATATTGATGTGATATAAGCATTAACAACATCATTTAGTTCATCTTTGCATCTAGCTAGTAAAAAATCGTAAAGGTTAGATATGAGTCTTACAACCTTCTGTATCTCTCGATAACTGTCTTCAGGTAACTTATTCCTTGCGGGATTATCATACGTTTGTCCAGTTTTGTCGTCATTCCGATCGGTAATATCTAGTTTTCCCATTTGTTTCGTCTTTTCAATTTTTTTTTTCGTGGAAAGTAATATCCTTATTCGATCCATTTATTTCTTTACCAAAGTCTGCCGTTCTTTTTGAATACTCAGCTGAGAAATTGCAACTGGTGTTATGTACCTTTATCTTTATTGAATTTCCAGATTTAGCGTTTGAACGTGACATCTCAACTATTTTTGGCATATTGAAGCTGACTAAAGATTTAATCAATGTTCACTATAACGTAAACAGTATATTCCTTGGTCGGACGGAGAATTGAGCATTGTTATTAAAAGGTACGTTCCAACCAAGGTTGTAGACAATAGGTTAACCGGTAACTTGTTCCATATATTGAAAGCTGATAGACCAGAACATTGAAATGTTTTTGACGATTTTTTAGGCCGTTTTCAGGGATCAATGAAAAACCAGTTATACGTGTAATCTAATAGAAAAGATGTAAAATATTCAATAGTATATAGGTTGTTCCATTCCAAATTTGATAATTGTGGAGAAAATTAAAATTTCTGTTATGGTACTCAACAGCTTAATGAGCTATTCAACACTCAAATGGTATGGAAAAATTGTTGATTAATTTTTTATTTCAAGGGGATAGCTGGGGGGTAGTGGGACACATAGATCCCAGTGGAAACTTTTTGCGAGACATATTTAAACCAATGGTATTCATTATAATTTTCTTTACAACAAATTTCTATGTATGAAAACTAGAAAAACAATTTTTGCACAGAGGCACATTGCAAGCTGAGCAGAAGGTTGTGCGTTTTTCTCTCTTACTTTTTTCCACAACTGTGACTCTAACAACCTTGGCAGATTTTCGAGCCTCGAAAATCATTGACTCTGCAAGTGGAGCCAGAAAATCCTGGAAAGAAATTTTCTTATGATCTGTTTCTCTCCAAATAATACATGCATTTACCGCACTGGTCATAAGCAAACGGTGAAAAACTTTTTTCTGCCACTTCAAAGACTTACGATCCATGTCATAAATATCAATCAATTGGTCACAAAGATCAACACCCCCCATGAACTTATTGTTATGGGCCACAATTTCAGGACAAGGAATTTCCTTTTTAATCTTTTTCTTTTCTGTTCACAAAGGTCATATCATTTCCATGACACTTTGAAAGCAGCGTTACTTCTTTTGTATCTTTCCACAAAACCGCCGTAGTACCAAATTCGCCAATCACCGTGCCAACACAAGCAAATGGAGAGTTGTTTATTAATTTTGTCGACGTGAAAAAACGATCAAAACATAAACTAACCTCTGGATCTTTTATTGAAGACGAAAGCTTCGTGACGACTGTTTCTCCAAGAGTGGATTCGGTATCTCTGTTGGCATCCTTTCCACAATAAATATTGAAATCATATGTATAGTCTGTTTTGGAATCACAGCGTTCCCATATTTTTATTCCTCGCTTTCTAGGTTTCAAAGGGAGGTACTGTTTCAGAGAACTCCTGCCTTTGAACTTCTTCAATACTTTGTAAAGTGCTCTCACTCCTTACCTGTTGTATTTTACTTAAAATTTGGTTTGCTAATTTAATTCCCTTAGCTATTATGGTGGAGCGAGAATGAAAAAAATCTAGCTGCTCAGTAACCACAAAAAAGTCGTTACATAGTTATCACCATTGCATTGATAAATTTCGCAAAACATGTAACTTATAATTTCGTCGAAATGGTCCAAATACAACTCTAGTTAGTCTCGTGTATATATATATATATATATATATATATATATATATATATATATATCTCAACTTTTGATTTTACTGGAACCGTGTTTTTAAAAACTAACTTTATTTCTAACATAAATTCTACCAACAACTTCAATTACAAGATTGATATTTTTTATTACAAACGTGAATTACATAATTTTCTGGTAAACACAAACTAAGCAATTTTACAATAAAATAAGTTCTTAATCAGCACAATGTACTGTCCACCTAAGGGCAATGGCGTAGGTGACGTCTCCCCCTTTAGAAGCAAGCTTCTCCTGGAAGCTGGATCCCATCTTCTGTTGCCTGCGGGTGATTCAAAATCCACAAGAAGGCCAATATCAATGCTGTATAAAGAAGAATAGTCCAAATACTGGAATGTGAAAATTAGTGTTTTACCTGAATATTGGCGTTACCAGTTGATTTGGAATATCCTTTAATTTTAACCTTTTTAAATCAATCTTCATTGGAGAAACGTCTAATTGATTTAATTTCAAATTTAATTCATTTATTACAAAAGGTTGTCCAAACGTTTTTTTTTGAAATAATAACTCTTGGTTCCTAAATATAATTTTACATGATGAATTTTCTATTAAATAAATGCCTTTAAGAGTTCTCACTTCAGTTTCTTGCTTACATTTTATGATTAATTTTTCTTCTACGGGAAATATTGCCAAAAATTGATTTATCTTCGGAATAATTAAGACATTGAAAAATATTGCCGCGAGTACAAATGTCATTTATAGGTTTAATGACTTTATTTGATTTAAGTAAAAATTTTGAATTAGGTATTAATGTTACGTATTCTAATTCAATTTCTGTAGGTATAGGTAACATATAAAAAAGATTAAATAAAATATCATAGTAAATGTGTATCGATAAAAAATATTGTGTTTGATTATTTTCTACTTTACAAACTACGTCTATGACGGCTTCAAATTCTAAAATATTTTTGTTTTAATTTAAATTTAATTCCGCTTGGTAGTAATAATGCACTTTTTGCAACTCTACAAATAAATCGTGAGATTTCCGTTTCTAATATGTCTAGAATTACATTGAATGTGATAATAAGTTCGTTGAATAACTCTTAAATATTTAATATTTTCCGCATTTGATTGAAAATCTAGAATATCTCTTATCTCAAATATTTTCGTTTTTAATAATTTTTCATTATACTGAATGTCCTGAATTGTCTTATTAAAATTATCAATTATTTGGCGACTAACAGAATATTGCATTCCTATTTGATTTTGCAAGTTTTCTTTGTTTTATTTTAAATGTTCCATAATTGATTTAATTCTTTCTCCATCTTCGGAATCCAAGTTTCCTGTAATTGTTTTTACTATTGATCCAAGACCGTTAATTAACCCTCTCTTTGGACTATCTAAGGTAGAATGAATATTAATGTTATCAAATTTTTCTTCTATACTATTCCTAGTGTACTCTATTATATTTACAATATTTTCTGTTTCAGAATGAAAAAATGTATTATTAGACATATTATTTTTAACGTGATTATATTGTATACTTAACTTCTCAACTTATATTCTACGAGTAGTGGACTTAAATTATAAAAATGAACAAAGGTATGACTGGTTTTCTGCAGCTTGGCATATCCAAGATTTATGGGAAGTATTCCCAAGTTATAGGTAACATCTTTTATATTGACTGTTGCTTCTCCGACGGTGATGTACCTAAAATAAATTTATAAGGAGTGTTTTTAGGACGTATTATGTTTGAAAGATGAATATTTTCTGAAGTATTTTTGTGTCTATTAGCGATTTTAGCTGTTTTTAGTCGGGTATTTTTGCTTTTGATTTCTTCACTTTTATATTTATTTTTGGTTTTACCTTGTGCCTGTTTATTACGTACGTACAATTTAGTGGGTATTGTATCTGGTAATTCTTCACGGCTTTTATTTGCTTTAGAGATTACTTTTGATTTGTTTTCCTGTAATTTTTGATTTAAATTCGAGTATAAAATTTTTATTCTATCTTTTGTATATAATTATTAACTACTAGTTGATCAATTTCTATAACGAAAGGTGTGTTACTGTTTATGTGTCCGGTAATTATTTCGTTTGGTTTCAATTTTGTTGCAGAATGCATTATTATAGGCTAATAATGCGTAAAGTATTTTATTTTCAATAGTCTCATTTTTAAAATCCTTTTGATTATTCAATAGTCTGACGTGTTCAATAATCGTAGAGTGGAATCTTTCAGCAATTCCATTCGATACTGGATGTTGAGAACTTATGAAATGAATTTTAATTTTATGCGTTTCTAATACGATATCATAATCATATTCCTCAAGTTTCAAGCGCCATCTAACAAGTTTTGAACTTGGATCTTTAAGTGAAAATAACTACTGGAGTGGTTTATGATCGGTAACTATTGTAAATTTTCTGCCAAAAAGACAGGGGCGGAAGTATTTGGTTGCCCAAACTAAGGCAAGAAGTTCTTTCTCGATTACAGAATAGTTGCATTCTGAATCATTTAGGGTTCTGCTTGCGTAAGCCACAGGTAAATCAGAGCCTATTTTGCCTTGACTTAGAATAGCACCTAAAGCATAATTGCTGGCATCTGACGTAATCTGAATCGTTTACATTAATAATTGCATCTTTTTTCAGTCTAATCGTTAATGGTTTAGTTAAGTTTGAAAAATCTTTTATAAATTTTCGGTAATACCCTAGCAGGCCAAGGAAACCTTTTAATTGTTTTGAATTTTTTGGTATTGGAAATTTTTGAATTGCTAAAATTTTATCTGGGTTCAGTTTTACACCTTCTGACGTGACAATATTTCCCAGATATGCTAGTTCTTTTCGCAAGAATTCGCATTTATCAATTTGTAATTTAAAATTAGACTCTCTTAATCTATTGAATACTTCTTTTAAATTGTTCTTGTAAACTGGTACTAAACACAATTATACCATCAAGGTACACCAAACATTTTTCGTTCTGTATGCCCATTAGGATATTGTCCATGACCCTTTGAAAGATTGCAGTAGCTCCTTTCAGACCCAAGGGCATGCGCACATATTCGTAGTGCCCATTTTCTATATTAAAGGCTGGTTTCGGAATATCCTCCTCAGCTATTTCGATTTGATGGAAACCAGAAGCGAGATCTAATGTTGTGAAATATTGACAAATTCCAAGCTTATCTAGTAACGTTGTGATATCTGGCAATGGATATCGATCTCCAATTGTGATCTCATTCAACAACGAGTCGAAACTTCGGCTTTTGAGAAGCATCTAGCTTCTTTGGGACTATCCAAATGTTGCTAGACCATGAAGAATTGGATGGTCTAATAATATTATCACTTAACATTTTTCGTATTTGATTTTGAATTTCCGTTCGGTGAATCTCAGGATACCTGTATGATTTTGAATAAATAGGTATTTCATTAGAAGTTTTAATGTGATGTTTTATTTTACTTGTGAAGGTGAGCTGATTTCCTTCAACATGAAAAATGTCACTATACTCTTGAATTAATTTTAATACAAATTGTTTCTCTTCGGAATTCATGTGTTAAGTTCTAACTTTCGAAACATCAAATTTAACAATTTCACAATAAATTTCATTAAAATTTGGGTTGAGAGTTTGTTCGTATTTATCGAATGTCTCAACACTAATAGAAGGGCATAAATCTACTCGAAAGTTGGATTCTGAAGGATTTAAAATTGTACATAAAGCTATATTATTTTCAACTTTTGTTAAACATTCAGGGATTTCTAATTTTCCAATTCGTGTATATGGTATCATTACATTACCATTTTTTACATTTTCAATATGGGATGCGAGTGAGATAATTTTCATTCACTATCTTGAACGGCGGATTTTTGCTAAGAAGAAAGTGTTATTCAGTCAAGACAATGTATCCGTTATTGCAATGGCGAAAATTAATTAATTCAAGTTCAAATTGTTACCTCATTTACCTTATTGGCCAGATTAAGTTCCCTGGGATTATTTTCTGACCCCAGACTTGACAAAAAGGCTTGGTAGTCGAGCAATGAAGAGGGAATGTCCACATTATATGGAGCTAAAAGGAGATTAAGTTGAAAAAAAAATATTTTTTTCCAAAATTTTTGTGTTTTCTTTGTTAAGCTAGGTACTTCTGAAACCATCCTAGTATACTGAAAATGGATACATGGGATAATTTTTATGCGTCATGCTTAGTAATAATCTGTTTCAGTCTCCCGGCTTTGTAGGCATAAACGAATCTGTTTATATTATTGAATCCCGATTCTTCATTGAACAAAAATGGCAGAACCAAGTAAGTGATTATAACACTCAGCAAAAAATATTTATTTATGTATTACGGATGACAAATAACCTATTATAGCCGACCGTGCAAATTAAGATACAGCCGAGACAAACAGACAGTTTTTCTCCGGGATGCTTATTACATTTTTTCGTCGACCTGTATATGATTATGTTAGTATTTCAGGAACGATGGTGATATTCATATTGAGCACACTGTTAACACTACACGAAATCTCACAATTACACTGTCTGGAAGGTAAACTGTTTACTCAGTCGTGAAGACGAAAACTTGATTATCGAAACGCGCATCAGACAGAGAAATTTAAGAGTTGGTGTAGTAGAACTTAGTGCAAACAGTGTGCCATGTAATTTCTTTGGAAGTAATGACATAATTGAAAGTTAAACGGTTTTCCTCTAGGAATTGTCACGTTTTGACAAAACTACTTTTATATAGTGTGGTTTCCAAGTTTTATATGAATTTACACTTGAGTAATTCTTCCTTGTTCCAATAATTACCATGTTTTGACTTAAGATGCTGCAGTTTGATGAATGGTGCCCGTTACCAAACTAGGCATAAATAAGTGGTGCAAAACAGCTTTTCTATTTCAAACGGCCCCACTATATAACCAGAATCCACCTTTAACCACCTTTCTATTTCTTGTTTGGACTAAGTGGTCTTAGCGCCAAAAATGAAACATATGATTGGATTCGAACTTATCGCACTTACTTTTTGCATACTTCAGTGCTGGATAATAAACATGACTGCTGTGACCATCCAGAACTAATGAAATTCGATTTTGGATCTGTGTCAATCCAGAAGTATAAATTCTATTATTCTTATCGAGTAACTGTTTATATTTTTCCTATAACAAATGGATATTAAAATTCAATTAAATTTGAGCAAAAATGTTTATTTTATTTTAGTTACATACATACTTACACCTAGCTAGCAGCTATGATTCCCATTATCAATAAACACTGAATAAATTGTAATGTTTCTCTAATTTATTTAAAGTGTTTTTAACAGTGGGGTGACTTAATATATACGTTGGTGTTTACTTACTCAATTTATTTATAGATTAAAACCAAATTCACTAATCTATGCCGTAAGACTAAACACTTGTCTAATTCTTGATACACTAATTTATTTAAAAACTCTCCACACTAAAAGTCTAAACGCACTACATTCCTACACACTTGTAGTGAGTTAGTTGTACTAGAATAAAATTTCCTAGATAAAATTTATATGGGAAACGTTCAATAAATTCAGTCGGAGCTAAACTTGAAAAGTTATATCAAAATATGCCTTTTATTAAGAGAATTTCCTCATAAATATTTTTAAAACTTTTAAAACACTTAAATTTGAAAAACCGATATATAAAATATAATTACTCAGTAGAAAAATCGTAAAACCCAACATCAAATTAAATATTTTACGTCTTTAAAAATCTATTTTTTTTTAAATTAAGGCAATTTCTATAACACTATTAAAATTATTTTTTTACGTAACCCGTATTTCATTGTTGTAAGTGATTTGGAATAACCTGTATAAATTTCGTAATGGTATGTATTAGGTATTTAATATTTCGGCAAATAGAAATTAGAATCCTTCTGTTCGTTATACGCAACATTCTTATTGTTAATTTTTATAACTGTATATCTCACATAATATTACTTTTTAATTGAACTTTCAGCCCGGTAAGTGAACATGTATTCGTTAAAATCGTCACAACCTCGTATAAACACTGACAAAAAAGGATGTGTTTGTACGCCCAATTTCAATCATTCTGACAAAAGTGACCCATTTTGTTTTGTTAATACTCTGTGTAATTGTTTACAACTGTACGGTATAAATGGTTGTCTACTTATTAGGGAAAACTCTTCAGTATGGCATCTTGAAAGGGTTTAATTTAGTTGTCAAGCAGATATTTGTATTTCAGTTGAAGATGCTCGCTTTGAATTTTACTATGAAATGTTTTACTATTTTTAATATCAAATCAATCAAAGATTATTATTTGTGGACTAAAGGACTTTTTAGTTGAAAATAATATATATATATATATATATATATATATATATATATATATATATATATATATATATATATATATATATATATATATATTGTAAAATTGCTTAGTTTGTGTTTTCCAAAAGATTATTTAATTCACGTTTATAATTAAAAATATCAGTCTTGTAATTGAAGTTGTTGTTGCGTGTGGCGCAGTCAGTAGGATAGTCAATCGAAAGTTAAAGCTTATAACATTCGGTTCGTTTCTACGATTTGTTGACTATTCGAACAAGTAAAGTTAAATCATTGGAACTCTTAGTTGGGCGAACTAAGTAACTCAACTAGAAGATCTGCTAGAAACCGGAAGATTCAAGAGGATATTGCTTGTTCCTGTGTAGTCCGAGTCAATGGAAAGGATCTTCATTCTATTGCTGTAAGTGTTTTTAATGTCATATAGAGGAAATATTAATTATTTACTTGACACATCTAACGATTCTGACTCAAATTCTGATTCAATTAACTCAAATTCAGGCTCAAACTCTGTTAATACTAAAATAAAATTTAACTTAGCATCACCAAAACTTTTTTTCTACGAATAATTTTAATAAAATGGCCACTCCACAATTACCTATTTTAAAAAAAGAGTATTTTGATATGATACCCGAATTTGATGGAAACAATGCATTACTTCTTAGGTTTATAGAAATTTCAGAGAAATTAGTAAGTTTTATAATACTGTGGATGTAGGGGATTTTCAAAACGAATATTTGATGTCCAGCATCTTAGCAAAAATAAAAGGTGAAGCAGTCATAAACATTTCTTCTTGTACGATAAGAACTTGGGAAAATCTAAAAGATGCACTTCTTAATACTTACGCTGACAAAAGAGATATTTACACTTTAAATATAGAACTTTCAGAAATGAAACAAGGTAATGAAACGCCTTTCGAATTTTATAATAGAATTCAACATTTATTAAATCTTCAAATTTCTTATCTCACGACACATTCTAATGTTAGTAAACATTTAATTTTGAGTAATTACTTTAAAAATTTGGCTCTCAGAGTATTGCTAAAAAAAACCTTTAGGCACATTAATGTGTACGAAAAATCCAGAAAATTTGAATATTGCTTTAAATGTTCTTACAAATGACCCACAATAATCATCCGAAAAATGTTTTTCATCCTTGATACGCAAAATAATTCACATAAAAATAAAACCAATTTCCAAAATAATGTAGCATACTTATAAGCAGCCACCTCCTAGGCAAACTTTTATGCCGAATTATCAATATACTAATCGATATTCCGCATCAAACCCGCAAAATCGTCCATCAACTTCTTATATCCCTTCTAATAGAAATAATACAAACTTTTCTAATAATGGTCCAAATCCAACTCCAATGAGTATGTCTACAAGAAATACATCTAGACCCCAATCTCAAAGTTATCAAAATAGGTTCCAACACAATCCTAATCAACAGAAATTTTATCTCGGAAGAACTCCATGATATAAACGATACTGATTGCACTAATGATGAATCCGATAATTTTTTAGAGTCACCAGCCTCGGAACCAAACCAAACATTATCGAATTGTTAAACTTAAATAATTCAGAAAGCGTGTTACCCTATATAATTTTTCCAGAACAGAATCTTAAAGTTTTAATTGATACTGGTAGCACAAGATCCTTTGTGACACCAGCAGTTGTTGAGAAATATTTCAAAAAATCTTATGTCAAAAGACCCTTCCATGTAAAATCTGCCTTTGGTAGCAGTCAACAAAATTTCTGCACACTCATTCCAATCACTAAAATGTTTATTTATAGGAAACCGCTCAATTTAGAATATTGCGTTATCAAATTTCACGATCATTTTGATTGTTTGTTAGGATTGGATAATTTAAAAATACTTAATGCAATTATCGATTTAAATAATAATTTGCTTATGACTCCTTATAGTCAAATTAAATTGAATTACTTTGACATTAAAACTGGATCCACGAATTGTATAGTAGTGCCTCCACGTTGTGAACAAGTAATTAAATTAAATATTGAAAATGTAAAAAATGGTAATGTAATTATACCATATACACGAATTGGAAAATTAGAAATCCCTGAATGTTTAACAAAAGTTGAAAATAATATAGCTTTATGTACAATTTTAAATCCTTCAGAATCCAACTTTCGAGTAGATTTATGCCCTTCTATTAGTGTTGAGACATTCGATAAATACGAACAAACTCTCAACCCAAATTTTAATGAAATTTATTGTGAAATTGTTAAATTTGATGTTTCGAAAGTTAGAACTGAACACATGAATTCCGAAGAGAAACAATTTGTATTAAAATTAATTCAAGAGTATAGTGATATTCTTCATGTTGAAGGAAATCAGCTCACCTTCACAAGTAAAATAAAACATCACATTAAAACTTCTAATGAAATACCTATTTATTCAAAATCACACAGGTATCCTGAGATTCACCGAACGGAAATTCAAAATCAAACGAAATAATTACCGGACACATAAACAGTAACACACCTTTCGTTATAGAAATTGAGCAACTAGTAGTTAATAATTATATACAAAATCATAAAGACAGAAAAAAATTTTATACTCGAATTTAAATCAAAAATTACAGGAAAACAAATCAAAAGTAATCTCTAAAGCAAATAAAAGCCGTGAAGAATTACCAGATACAATACCCACTAAAGTGTACGTACGTAATAAACAGGCACAAGGTAAAACCAAAAATAAATATAAAAGTGAAGAAATCAAAAGCAAAAATACCCGACTAAAAACAGCTAAAATCGCTAATAGACACAAAAATACTTCAGAAAATATTCATCTTTCAAACATAATACGTCCTAAAAAGATAAACATTATTATTACGCCCTAAAAAGACTCCTTATAAATTTATTTACGTCCTAAAAATTTATTTATTTTAGGTTCATCACCGTCGGAGAAGCAACAGTCAATATTAAAGATGTTACCTATAACTTGGGAATACTTCCCATAAATCTTGGATATGCCAAGCTACAGAAAACCAGTCATACCTTTGTTCATTTTTATAATTTAAGTCCACTACTCGTAGAATATAAGTTGAGAAGTTAAGTATACAATATAATCACGTTAAAAATAATATGTCTAATAATACATTTTTTCATTCTGAAACAGAAAATATTGTAAATATAATAGAGTACACTAGGAATAGTATAGAAGAAAAATTTGATAACATTAATATTCATTCTACCTTAGATAGTCCAAAGAGAGGGTTAATTAACGGTCTTGGATCAATAGTAAAAACAATTACAGGAAACTTGGATTCCGAAGATGGAGAAAGAATTAAATCAATTATGGAACATTTAAAATAAAACCAAGAAAACTTGCAAAATCAAATAGGAATGCAAAATTCTGTTAGTCGCCAAATAATTGATAATTTTAATAAGACAATTCAGGACATTCAGTAGAATGAAAAATTATTGAAAACGAAAATATTTGAGATAAGAGATATTCTAGATTTTCAATCAAATGCGGAAAATATTAAATATTTAAAAGAGTTATTCAACGAAATTATTATCACATTCAATAAAATTCAAGACATATTAGAAACGGAAATTTCACGATTTATTTGTAGAGTTGCAAGAAGTGCATTATTACTACCAAGCGGAATTACCCTTTAAATTAAAACATAAAAATATTTTAGAATTTGAAGCCGTCATAGACGTAGTTTGTAAAGTAGAAAATAATCAAACACAATATTTTTTATCGATACACATTTACTATGATATTTTATTTAATCTTTTTTATATGTTACCTATACCTATAGAAATTGAATCAGAATACGTAACATTAATACCTAATTCAAAATTTTTACTTAAATCAAATAAAGTCATTAAACCTCTAAATGACATTTGTAATCGAGGCAATATTTTTCAATGTCTTAATTATTCCGGAGATAAATCAATTTTTGGCAATATTTCCCTTAGAAGAAAAATTAATCATGAAATGTAAGCAAGAAACTGAAGTGAGAACTCTAAAGGCATTTATTTAATAAAAAATTCATCATGTAAAATTATATTTAGGAACCAAGAGTTATTATTTCAAAAAAAAAAACGTTTGGACAACCTTTTGTAATAAATGAATTAAATTTGAAATTAAATCAATTACACGTTTCTCCAATGAAGATTGATTTAAAAAGGTTAAAATTAAAGAATATTCCAAATCAACTGGTAACGCCAATATTCAGGTAAAACACTAATTTTCACATTCCAGTATTTGGACTATTCTTCTTTATACAGCATTGATATTGGCCTTCTTGTGGATTTTGTATAAGAGGAAACATTCAGGAAGGACAAGTAAGAATCACCCGCAGGCAACAGAAGATACAGAAGATGGGATCCAGCTTCCAGGAGAAGCTTGCTTCTAAAGGGGGAGACGTCACCTACGCCATTGCCCTTAGGTGGACAGTACATTGTGCTGATTAAGAACTTATTTTATTGTAAAATTTCTTAGTTTGTGTTTACCAGAAAATTATTTAATTCACGTTTGTAATAAAAAATATCAATCTTGTAATTGAAGTTGTTGGTAGAATTTATGTTAGAAATAAAGTTAGTTTTTAAAAACACGGTTCCAGTAAAATCAAAAGTTGAGATATATATATATATATATATATATATATATATATATATATATATATATATATATATATATATATATATATATATATATACTTATATATATACTTATATATATATACGAGACGAAGTTACATGTTTTGCGAAATTTATCAATGCAATGGTGATAACAATGTAACGACTTTTTACTGGAAGCATCCAAAGGTCCAATAGATAGCTGGAAAGTATTTTGGAATGCGCATGGAATATTGTTCATCGACTATCTCCAAAATGGAGATCGTTTGACTACAAAATCAAGGAAAAGTCGCAGAAAAAACCAATGTTCTACCAAGTTAATGTACCGATTTAGAAGTCGATGGCAACTATGGTTAAATTGAACGAATTACACTTTGAATTGGTTCATCATCCACCGTATAGTCTAGAGTCTAGACTGTTTCGAGGCAAAAGATAAATTCTTCTACAAGAACGGCACGGAGAAGTTAGAGAAGCTTTGGAATTATTGTATTGCTCTTGAAGAAGATTACATTTTTGAATAATATCGATTTTTGGCAAAAAATGTGTTGTTCTTAGTTGGTCACATGCTTACGGATTTTCCTTATATTTCTTATCTTCTAATTCATCAACTGATAGATAAGGAAAACATCTCCTTATTAACATTAATTTAAAAATACGTAGCCTTTCCATCGAATTATGACATCGATGTTTGAGAATGTTTTAGAACTTGAAAATATCACTTGAATGTTATCTTAAATCCCATATATTTGAAACTTAACTTTACATATTGGATTTACTGGATACCTAATAAGTCTGTTTAAAATAAATTTCTTCTGATTTACTCAAATGTAGAATTACTAAACTATTGACAAAATGAACACACTTTATAGTCTCACGCTACACCAACATTTTCCCTTGCACTAACAATTGGGATTAAAACTATGATAATTTTTATAATTATAGTGAAATTAATCAATTTGTATCTAAAAACAATCCGAAATTAGATCGAATGCTTCTTTCATTATTATATATTTGAATCCATTGTTTGTTCGATAATCTAATTACACTATTGTTGGAACGTACACTATTATAATAATTTTTAGTTCTCCGTCCGGCATAATACTACGGGACTAACGTTACTATGAATTATCAAATCATAAACATTGTAGATATGTCAAAAAAAGCAAAGTTACTTCCAAACGTTGAATCTGACATTTCACCAAAGATGAATACCACCAGTTGCAATGTTTCATCTGAGTTTTCTCAACAAAATGCAGAGCATGGTAAAAAAATAAATAGATCGAATGAAGAAATTATTCCTCAAGAAAACAAATTTAATAAGACGGAACAAATGGAAAACAGAACTGGAAAATCATATCATAATCACGCAGATGATGAGGTAGATCCAGATAATCTACAAGCGATTATGAAGGTTGCGAGACTCATGAAACACATTTGCGATTATGCACGATTAATATACAAGGATTAAGGACACAAGTTGTTACAAAGATACAGAACGAAATATCATTGATGTAGAAATACAAAATTATTGCTTTTGTTCCATTTAAACTTGTATTATTTTTATTCATAGTTTTGGTTTTTCTTATTATAAACGAATTCTTAATAAAGTTACTGTGACATTTAATGTGTTTTCATTCAAACAACGTAACAAAAAAGTCTGATTGTTGGTAACTAAAAAAAAATTTTGACTAAGAAACAACATGAAGTACTTGAAATGTATTTTTATAATTTAATGAGAAGTTTAAGTTGTTAGTGAATATTCACAATTGTGAAGTAGAAAAAAGAACAGTAATTTTAATTCGACAATATCTTAATAATTATGAACTCGTGGTTGAGTTACCCTAAGAAAACTTCAATAATTGGAAGTTTAGGTTTGAAGTGAAATAGAAACAAGTGGCTGTTGCATTGGAGATAGCAGTAGAGCACTTCGAAACATATTGGAAGAAAAAGTTATCAACCCTTAATAGCACAACAAATAAATTAGATCATTTATAGAATTTTTATTTCAATTAATCAACAATTATTTTTAATAGGTGACATTTATTAATTTCAATTGTAATATTTTTCTTGTTCTGGTTGATTCTTGATAATGATAACAAAAAGAGTTCTCACTACCAATTTTGTGAAAGATTCAACAACTCCAAGCTAAATACAAAAACTTGTAGAAAGAAGCAGACTAAGTTATTTGATGTTTTGCATGTGACCCATTGTGTTTTGCAGACTAAATCTACTGTAGTGTCAGGCAGCAAAAGCAAGGGAAAATTACAGCCAGAAAAATGTATCGATTCTTATAATGTGTACTTTAGTGAATACAGTATTCATGTAAATGTCTCTGAACCATCAACTTATATCAATAGCCAATCCACTGATAGAAGTAAAAAAATTTGAAAAAAAAATATTAATGGAAGAGGAAACTGAAATTATGGAAAGAAATGAAGCACGTTAGAGTAGCACAGTAGATTCTTCTAAATCTTCAAATTAAAAGATTTAAATTCTTAATTGATTGTATTATTTTTATCATATATTATATTTCCTCAACTTCTTATTTCTTAGACCTTTTTATATGTGGTTCGTGATATTTTTTTTGGATTTTTGTTTATAGTAACATGTTACCTCCGTCAATTTGCATAATTATATTAGTCAGTAAATCGCCTACATCATGAATATCAAAATAAAAAAATAAATATTGTATTAAAATTAATGAAATAGAACTCAAAATTTGTTTATGAACCATTAAAAGAATTCTTTACTATATTTATTTACAGAAAAGTTATTTATTATTATTTTCTGTCAACTGCCTTAATAATTCTACTACCGCGTTCCCTACGCTGGGAAATCGTACCGGCTAGACAACAAACAGCGCAGCCACGTTCCACATCAAGATATGCTGTAATAGGGAAATATTATTTCTAGATATGGTTTACAAATAAAGAACAAAAAAGCTATCAATGATAAATAATATTATGGATTAGGGAAAGGTGTGCTGGTGAAAATAATTAAAGATGTTAATATTTGGAAGTTTGTCTTTTATTTAAACTAGAGTTTTTGAGTTGTTATTACAAGTTTAAGTATCAGAAAGAATTAACTACATACAATTATTGAATATTCTAGATCTGTATGTTATATTCTATTGCAACATATTTGGATACGGTACGTGGCTGTGCTGCTTGTGGCCTACCCTATAGGCTGAAGTAATACTCAACGTAGGAAACGTGGTAGTAAAATTATTAAGACAGTTGACAGATATCAAGATAAAGATGCACTAGCGTAGGTCTAGATCAAGAATAGTTCACCAATAGGATTGCTCAATAAACTGAATGTGTCTGCCATGTGCGTGCGAAAAATCGCCATACGTGACGTCACCTGCAGACCTCGACCGGTCTTAACCCTTTGTTGAACTAGACTATTTGATGAGTTTAAAGGCCAATTTTAACAAAAATACAGTTGTTTTTTTAAGTTTTATTCATTATTATGAATTAATATTAATTTAAAATCCAATATCCAATTATTCAGTTAATTTTAAGTTCCATTTATAATAGGTATACAATGAAGAAAAGAAATTAAAGAAAATGAATTATTTTTTAAAATGATCTGTATTTTATAATTAGTAAAACAGAAGCCATTAACAAACTTTAAACTAAAAATTAAAAAGTAAAAACAAATGAAATGATTTAAACTGATTTATGAAAAATATTTCTAATAATAATCTAAATTATTAAATTTAAGAAAAATAATAAAATATGAGATATATAAAATAAAGAGATAGGTAGAAATCTGTCAATGAGTAATTTTGAACATTTTTTTTCCAGTTTTTCTGCCGTCATCTTCATCCCCTTTTACAGACTTTCTCTTCAAATTCGTGCTTTCAAATTTAGCTTTTAGATTTCTAAAATTTATTCTGATTATAGTCCTTAATTTACAAAAAGCCTTAATTATTTTAAATGGATAGTTCGAATCTTTTTTAAATATTTTCTTTGCTAAATTAAAAACAACACCTGGCCCTTTTCTGAACGATTCTCCATGATGGCTTTCAAAATAAGTGTTCCAAGTTTTAACTTTTTTTAAAAATTCTTCTGATGGCTTAGTGAGACCACCGTACGACAGTTGTTGAATCCAAGAAGGAATACTAAGTACATACGAGTGTTCTTGTGTCGTTTCGTATGTAAAATCACCCAGACTTGGAAAAATATTTTTGTATTTTTTAGCAAGATAACCAGCAATATATTCTAGAGCATCATTAGTCGTTTCCTGTGAATTTTGATGATAATCTGAGCATGAGGATAAATCAGATGAAACTGATGAAAAAGAAGAACTGCCTTGCGTTTCGTTAATATCAAAGGACTGCTCAGCTTCACTGGCAACATTCGCAGTTTTCAAAACATTTGGGGCGATGTACTCTTCCAGTACTTTTTCATCAGTGTTGACACCTGACCCTAAGATACCAGGATTTTTTCCTAATAAAATCATGCGAATCCTGTAAATCGCAGATAAAGGTGACGGATGCTCATCTGGCCCTCCTCTACTTCTCATTTGGAAAAAGAAGTTTTCTAAACTGTCCTGATTTAATTTATGGGTGCATATGTACTTTACATCCATACTTTCTTTCATGTCCTCATAAAGTAGCTGTAATGAAGATATTGATATTAACATACCTTTTTGGAATGTCATCAAACAATTTTTTCCAATTACTCTCATTGATTTTACAATTTGATAAATTTTGTTGAGGTGTTGTTTTTGGTTTTCTAAATCTATGCCATAAGCATGTTTTGTAGGTATATTTGCCCTCGGAACATAGCTATTGAAAATATCAAACCATGCATTTATGTCAGCAATAAAATGCCCTAGATTTTCTGACATATTTTTGTCTTGTCCAGGCTTGTATCGCAAAAGTCCAGTGGAAACACTATTGGAGAGCAATTCAGCAGCTAGTTTTACATTTTGTCTGAGAGTTTTTTCCACATCAAGATGTTTTTTGTTAATTTTCCAGCAGGGATTTACTTCATTATCAGTAAGCGTTACCAGAGCTTCAAGTGGACTTTTATTCACGAATAAATTATCTTCAAGCATAAAACCTTTGTCAAGTAGCCAGTTGCGTAATAGTTTTAGCAGGTGAGGTGCATCGGCAAACATATACACATTCTTACCACTAACAGGATGCTTAAAAGATGTCTGATTAATATCGATATTTAACTGTTTCCATAATCCCACATTACTTGCACCACAATCGCTCACACATGCCACTACATTGAAATTTATTTTATGCAGTTCAGTTATAATATCCATTAAAAGAGATTTGGTCATTTTTTGATCGAAACCTATATAAATTGGTTGTTTCCAGTTTGAAAAGAGCCCTCTAGCCATGACTACTTGCATATAATTATGTGGTCCTAGCACTTCATCTTGAGCAATATTATATTCTTCAGTTTTCTTGACCTTCACTTCATCGTACTGTAAAACTACTGTCCTTTCAAAATCAGAAAATGACTCTCCGGCTAGTTTCAGCAGAAATAAAACATCTTTCAAAATACCCTGATTAAGGTTTAGTTGGGAAGCCCACCTTCTTAATGATGAAAGACCAGGTAACGAGTAATGCAACTTATTTCTTAAAAATAAATATGACTTCTTGCTGTAGTATCTTAGCGTAAAGGCTGTTGCAATTTCTTCTCTTGTCCAGTTGACTCTTTTCTTTTTTTTTAACAATAAATCAATTTGGTTTTGAGTAAGAACAGTTCTAAGTATAGCAGACGCAGCTTCATTTCTCTGAAACAGAGATGTTACCTTGGGACTAGATTTATAGCATTTATTTTTGAAATATTTCAATTGTTCATTAAGTTTTTTGATATTTGTGCTTTTTATATTACTTCTGGATTTTAAAAGAGCATACTGTCTTTCTAACTTTTCATATTTCTCTACAGACTCATTGTACAAAGCCTTATAATCATAGTTTTCTGGGACAAAGTTGGGGGTTGATGAAGTGGAAGGCTCTGGTACATGCTCTTCAAACTGAATACTTCCAAAAGATTTAGGATTATGGTCTTCGGTATCATCAGAAAAAGTATTAATAGGAGCTGTTAACGTGGCTACTTTTAAAAGTTTGTTCACTTCCTCCTTTGCATTTCGTTTGGCCAGTCTTTCTTCTCTGGAACTGATGCTTGAACTACTAGCTTCACTTGTTGATTTTTTTGAATACAATCCCAAAGTAGGAACAGCGGTTTTTTTCAATATTTTTCGTAGTGGTAAACCTAAAATACATATACATAATTGAGTTACTAAATTTCATTACCAAAATCATTTTGGGACAGTATAGACTTTGAAAGCTATAAACTATTACACTAAACAATTAAATAATTCACCAACCTAATAATTCATTCTGTAAGTCTCTTTCATAATCCTTTTCTGTGAAATGAACTGAGCAGATGTAGCTAGTATCAGGGTTAAATTTATCTTCCCGTTTGCATCGTAATATCCATTCTTTTCTCATAGTTTGGGAAACAAGATCTTTAGCTTTGGGAAACCGATGAAATATAAAATATTCATGTTCTTGCTGCCTTGTTTTATAGGTATTACCACAACCATACACAGCACAACGTGTACCAGGCATTTTGATTTTTGGACATATACTACATGCACTAAAATCAAACAAAGTTTCATTTAGCAAAGAAAAGTAAAATAAAAATCTAGATTAGTTGCTGGACAAATGCAAACCAACCGACCAAAAACGCTGTTATGATTCGCCCATTTTTTTAATTTTTTATTGTGGTGTATAAAGAATAGAAATTTAAATAAGCCAATTAAATTGTCATTTCTGCTCAGCTGGTTTTCTTTCAGCCAGTAACTGACTTGGATTTTAATTTTTATTTTGCTATTTAAATCCAGCTTTAATATAACAAAACATTTTTACCTACCCTTGAAAGTCTCACAAGATTATTTTGCCTTAAACAATAATATTGTCTTTGTTCACTATTCTCCACATATATAATACACACAAATAATAGTTTTTAAAACGTAGAACTAAGTGAAAAACGAATTTCCAACTCTTCAATCACTTGTACGACCTTTTCGAATTAACAAAAACACAAGCAATACCGCACAGCGTAAATGGTAAACAAGCCGTCGAGGTCTGCAGGTGACGTAAGCATCACTTGACTTGGCTCAAGAATTGGCGTATGTACGTCTTATGGGATTGATCAATCCTATTGGTGAACTATTCTTGGGTCTAGATAACGTTTATGTTTTATTTTATTTTCACCATTCGGTACATGTTGTTTCTCTTTTTAACGATACGTATTGGAAGAGGACAGTGTAATGCCAGCCCTTCAACGTCTTAAAGAAGCCACTTTGTTTCATTAGCAGTTTAAATGTGAAATACCTATGTTAATCATAGAATTATCACTGCTGGTTTTACAAAATATTTAGCATACCAAAATTATAAAATCACATATTTCAACGCCAATGTGTGAATATCGAGTTTCCTCGTGGAAACGGTAATACTTTGATTATAGCAAAAAATGAAATTTGTGCATTGTGCTTTTTGCATATTTAATCATTTCATTGACGTTATAAAATCCTCCTCAGTTGAAATATCAGAAATTCAGATTAAACATATCATCGGGATATTCTTTCGATTTCTTAGTATCCACGTATCATTCAAAAGAGTTTTTGGAGTAAAATATATGATCATCAGTAATCAAGGAGCACCGTCTACAGGAGTGTGTTGAAAAAAAATGGAGAATATGTTGAGAAAAAAAGAAAAGTTAGACTTTTCAAAGATATATAAATTAAGGCGAATATAGTATATTAGTAAATCAATAACCAATGCTGGTGATTGGGTAATCATTCGTAATAAAATTCTTTGTTGCCTGTTAATGAGAACAATGAAGAAATAATGAAAATTTTAATATCCTGATCCTGTAGGGAATGGAAAAAGTCTATAATCGATTGATACAGGTATCAAAAAGATTTGTCTTTAGGAAGAATGGCGAAAATAATAAAGTGCAACGGTAAAGGACGAATGAGTTCTTCGACTATCTAGAGCAGCGGTGCTCAAACTTTTTTAGTGACGGAACCCTTTTGTAAAGCGAAATACTTGACGGAACCCTACAATAAAACAATAGTCTCTAAAAGTAAATTCTTTATTAATAAGCATAATAAACGTAAAATGTAACTGATTTTTATTTTTGATTAATCCTGTTTCGCACAAATATGTTGTTGGAAATAGAAGAAGAATATTCAGAGCCATTTTGGCAAGCATTGGTTATTCGTCACGGATTCTGCACCAATAATCGTTGAGAGATGTCGTCGTTTTGAACAATGACTCCATACTTGTGTCTGATGACACTTCTAAAAGAGATTCATATATCTCATTTGACATACTTTCGGGCTTTTGCAAGGTGGGTAAAAAGGGATTATGAATCCATGAATTCAGTTTCAATTTTGTATTCTGTTCTTCGGGAAAATACTTCTCAAAAGATGCGCGCATCGAAGTGAGATATTGGACTAATTCTTCAAATACATCATCTTGAAACATTTTTGAGTTGTTATCGCTAACAAACTCACTGAGTAACGTAAAACTTTCTATTTCTTTCTTACTAACGCAAATAATCCAAAAATCTAATTTTCTTTTAAAGGAAGTTATTTTGTTACTGGCCTGGAACACTGTTGTCTGTTTACCTTGCAATGATAAATTTAATTCGTTCAGTTTTTGAAAGATATCCGCCATGTAAGACAGTCGGAACAACCAAGTTTTATCATACAAACGGTCTTTCAAATTAAAAGAAGTATCTGAAAGAAACATTTGTAACTCGGCTTTAACTTCAAATAGCCTTGTTAAAGTTTTACCCCGAGACAGCCATCGCACTTCTGTATGGAACAGCAGTGTTTTATGTTTGCTACCATAATCTTCACACAATAATGAGAACAATCGGGATTGTAGTCGTCGCGATTTGATAAAATTAATAATTTTTACCGCTTCATCCATTACTAATTTTAGGTTTGACGGCATTTGCTTCATTGCTAGTGTTTGTCTATGCAGGAGACAATGACTGGAACCACAATTTGGTGCTTTTTTTTTGTATTCGTGACACGACTCCTGCTGTTTTACCCGTCATCGCCTTAGCCCCATCTGTACAAATGTCAATGCATTCGTTCCAACTGAGATTATTTTCTTCAAAAAATATATTTATAATAGTAAAAATTTCTTCTCCGGTAGTGTTTGTGGGCAACGGTGAACACATAAGCATGTCTTCTTCAAAAGAACTTTCATATGGATATCTCACGATAACCAGCAAGATAGCCAGACCAGCGACATCAGTAGACTCATCCATTTGCAAGACGAATCGTGTTTTTTGTACACGTGTAAATAGCTCTTGTTTGACGTAGCTTGCCAGATCATGAATTCGACGTGAAACAGTATCGTTTGATAGTGGCACAGTAGAAATATGCTTTGCAGATTTTTCATCGAGCATACATTTTGTTATGTCTATCACACATGGTTTTATTAAAAACTCAGTGTGCGCTTCACCTTCTTGTGCAATGCGATAGCTAACTAAATATGATGCCTTTGTGACCTTTTCATTGATAGTTTGGGTTACTTGCATCATAGTTTTTTGACTTTCCAATAACTGTTCTTTTTTACGTACAAAAAATTCTCTATTCTTGTCTTGTGTACAGTTCCTAAATGACGGCGCAACTTGGCAGGTGCCATGGAACTATTAGGAAGCAGTTTACTACCTAACATGCAGAGAGATGAGCCGTTGGAATCAACAAATCCGAAACTGATATATGATTCATCATACTTTCTTTTTTTCGTCTTTGAAACCGTGGAACTTGACGTCGTTGCATCATTATCACAAATATCACAAAAAATGCAGTGTAAACAATCTCGACTTGTTTTGAAGTTATACAGCCGAAAGTCGCTTGTTTACAACTATAGCGTCTAATTTCAGCGGCGGCTTTTATCAAAGTGACTGCGCGCTCACAAGTAAATAACGGCGGTCGGTTTTCATCAAGACAAATGCTAAAGCGGCTTGCGGATCTCATCGGTGAGTTATAAAGCATAAATAAATCACCTTAAACTTAAGTATTAAGTCTATTCTTTATATCTAGGCGCGTGCCGTCCTGATTAAATATTTGGACTACTGTAGAGATATATTTTTTCAATCTTCTGACTCTCGTATTTTGTACAGGGATCGGTGTAAGTAAAGAGCTTGCAATAGGTTTGCCATAAAGTTTTATTGAAGAGCGGCGTGATGTTAAACTCTCCTCGTAAAATGCACTGTTTCAAGTTAGAATGAAATTACACACTTTGAGTATGGCGGATCTAGAGGTTTGTTCTTGGTAGTTGCACTGGCAGTTATATACTCATGAACTGGCCTGCACTGGTCCAGTTCCAGTGCTGCTACCAAGAACAAACTTTAGGTGTGCTGATTACGAATACTAAATCGCTAGAAAATCGAGTAGCAAAATAATGGGGTTCTCAAATAATATTTTTAAAGCAAAAACAGCAATCTCCAAAGCCACAAAGATTGCCGAGTGTTAAAAAAATACAAGTATGTGTTAAGGTAAGTAAGGAAAATTCTCCGAAAAATAGTGGAAAGTTTGAAAATGAAAGAGCCAGGTAGTTGGTGCATGTGTGCAGAAAGGAAGCAAATAGTATTGTACAAATGACGGACGGAATTAGAATAAGAAGCAGACCGAAAAAGAAATGGATATGATTGGTAATATTGATTTTAAAGTGAGAGTGGTAATAACTGACAAAGATCAGAGGACTGAAACGAATATTTATATATTTGAAATTGATTATATTGGAATGAAGGATTTTCAAAAAAATCGAAAATTTGTTAGATGGATACATTTTATTATCGATTTAAAATATATAAAACTTGATAATGAAGAAAAAAATCCTCGGATCATTCTTCTGGGGTTAACTGATACGATACAGATATGCTGGGGGATTGTCCTTTTAAGCCGGTGGCAACATTGGTGATCATAATTCCAGCAATATGATGATAATTTAATTCAAAATGTTATTCACATTTGCTGAACACACATTAGATCCACATGATGCTGTACGAACATCTGTAAACAAAAATTCAAACATATCCAATGCATTACATCCCCATACTGTCAATTTTTTCAAATAAGCTCCTTTGAAATCTATCGGAATTGTTTCGGAAGATGCCTCTGCTAAATTTATCGAATCACCATTTTCGTAGTGGATAACCAACGCTATATCAGGAAAACAGGTCTCATATTCTAAACAGTATTGGTCAACAGAAACTTTATTAATGTATGAACTGTCCCATCTTCATCTTCTATAAGATTGTTCATCCACATCTTTAACATGTTAATATCCTCATTAGTTAATTCCAATTTCGCTTGATTAAAGATTCCAAATTGATAAAATAGTATCTTCATGTTAACTACGGCCGAATACATAGGTAAGAGAAAGTAATTGATATTTGCATAATCAGAATCTTCTTCTTTTTTAAACGTGATTTTCTTCTCAAATCCAATAAAAGTTTGTGCGATTG
Organism: Diorhabda sublineata; assembly: GCF_026230105.1. Classification (NCBI taxonomy): domain Eukaryota; kingdom Metazoa; phylum Arthropoda; class Insecta; order Coleoptera; family Chrysomelidae; genus Diorhabda; species Diorhabda sublineata. Next base: position 247,823 of record NC_079486.1, read on the forward strand.
TGAAAAATTTTCTCCCTTGTTGGGTAAATTGAGCTCCAGCTCTTGATCCAACGTCTGAATTTGAGTTTTCAACAACCCAAAAAATAAGGTTAGTATGATTAAAAAGTTTTAATTAACAAGTGTTACTCTCAACCTAATATAAAAAGAAAGGTCTGAAATCTCCCTTTACGTTCCACAAAATATCTGTCCCCTAAATTAATACCGTTCAAACTGCTTCGAAATTATTGTCAATTCTTTAGGAATAACTGTTACGACTAACATTTTAAAGGTCCGCCTTTTACGAATTGAAAATTAAAAACAAATTTAACTTTATCAAGTGTTTGTATTTTATGTATGATATGTATATGCAAAATACACTTCCCAACAAGTTGTATACACTATTTTTCCTACGACCACGTAAAAAATTCCTCAAAAAAACGTATTTTTAAAATAAGAACGTCAAATAAACAATATCACATATACGTTGAAAAGTATATACACAGGTGTGCTGAATAGTTAGAAAATCTACAAAATATTTTTTATTTTGTGATAGTAGAGATGACTATTTGATGATTTTGATGAATATAATATAACTAAAGAACAGAAATAGAACCAATCGAACAATGAATTTTTTGTAACTATATTAGATACCTAATAAGAACTAAATATAAATAAAAGTTAAATGTAAAGTTGTTTTGTAACAATTAGTGCAGCACCTCCAATTTGAACTATACTTGTGTCATTTTTCTGGTTTTTGCTTTTTAAAAATAGTAAATTATTGCTTCCCAATTTTGTCTATAATAGTATAATGATATAATGATCTGCTTTTGATACTTGCCATTTTTCTGGATTAAAAAGTTACTTGTAATTATAAAATCACTTTATTAACAGAAGTTATTTTCAATTTATACTTTTCTCTATATAAAAAATCTGTTTGATTTGTTATAATAGTGTTAGATTCCATTAATGATCTTTACATAGATGTTTTTGTAATCCCTTTAGTTAACCCACTTTGTCTGTCTTAATTAAATTTATTAATGAATATGTAACTAACTCCTAATTTTATTGTACGCACTTGAAAACTGTACGTCAATTATAGAGTTGTAAAATTCGAATGCCAGTAAAAATTAAACTTGGGTAGTACTAATTTTAAAATTGGTTCATTTGGAAAGAAAACCATAATAAGTTTGTAGATTTCCATGCAAAATACTATAGAATCTATTATCTTTATTTTTTGTCATAAAGTGGAGTTAACAAAAATAATTATTTAAAAAACACTTAGATATTGGCAAGAAGCCAATCGACCGATATTTCCGCGATTTTTACACGTTTCTCTTCAATTTTATTAATTTGTTTTGGCAAATCGGGCAAAGGATTTCGAGAAAAGAAATCCGCGAGAGCCATGCGATTGCCTTCTCTATAAACTATATCGAATTGAAAAACATGTAAATAAGCCCAGTATCTATGTACTCTATCGTTAAGGTCAATCTTCTTTTGAGAGGACTTTAAAAAGTTGCAATCCGTCACAACGGTAAACTGTCGTCCATGCAAGTAATGCCGAAAGTGTTTTATTGATCCGCGAGAGCCATGCGATTGCCTTCTCTATAAACTATATCGAATTGAAAAACATGTAAATAAGCCCAGTATCTATGTACTCTATCGTTAAGGTCAATCTTCTTTTGAGAGGACTTTAAAAAGTTGCAATCCGTCACAACGGTAAACTGTCGTCCATGCAAGTAATGCCGAAAGTGTTTTATTGATCCGCGAGAGCCATGCGATTGCCTTCTCTATAAACTATATCGAATTGAAAAACATGTAAATAAGCCCAGTATCTATGTACTCTATCGTTAAGGTCAATCTTCTTTTGAGAGGACTTTAAAAAGTTGCAATCCGTCACAACGGTAAACTGTCGTCCATGCAAGTAATGCCGAAAGTGTTTTATTGATTTAACAACAGCCATAGTTTCGAGTTCATAAGAATGATATTTGGACTCAGCTGGACTTGTTCTTTTACTGAAATATTCAATAACTTTATTCTTACCATCTACTTTATGCATAAGTATTGCTCCGTACCCATCGGATCTAGCATCGGTATGCAGTTCTATGGGATAATCCGGGTCAAAAATAATTAAGACGGGTTCATTGGTTAAAATACGAATTACTTCTTGTCGAACATTTTCATGTGCCCCAATCCATTCAATATATTTTTTTACCTGAGATAAGGGCATATAATGGTTACATAATTTGTGAAAATTTAGGGACAAATCGTCGAAAGTAAGTCCGAGGAGCGGGTAACTGGTAACATTGTTGAAGAATTTATTTTACGATGGTTTGGACGAACTCCTCCGTCTTTAATTTCATACCCATACGAAACAGATGTTTTAAGGAAAGAACATTTTGAAAAATTGAATGAAAATCAGGCATCTATAAGAATTTTTAATACCATTCGATGTCTTTCAAACGCTTCCTCTATTGTATCCGCAATTACTAATACATCGTCTATGTAAACTATAGCGAAAGTATACGCCAGCTCACGTAATGTTTTTAAAATTGCTTGTTGAAAAACAGAAGGAGCATTTTTAAGTTCAAATGGCATTGTTAAAAATTCAAACTGGCCATCAGGAGAAACAAATGCCGTACGTTCTATAGATTCTGGATGTATGGGAATATGATGGAAACCGCTGGCCATATCTAAACTGATATAAAATTTTGCTTTTCTAAGTCTAGGTATTTGATCTAAAATAAGCGGCAAAGGAAATTTGTCTGCTATTGTGTTTTTATTTAATTCACGATAATCAACGCATAAGCGGTCTGATCCATCCTTTTTCTTAACTAGTAAGATAGGGCTAGCAAACGGTGAATTACTAGGGCGAATAATATTAGCTTCAAGTAATTCATTTATTCTTTTTCTAACTATTTGTCTCTCTTCTACACTAAGCCTATATGGTCTTCTCTGTACCGTAAACTTGGATCAATTAAACGTATTTCAAATTCACCACTGTGAGTACGAGGAAAGTCCGTAATAAAAGAACTTTCATATTCACAGATTCACAAAATGGATGCAAATACCTTACCAACAATTGGTATTTTCCCAACTCCAAATTTAACAAGTATTTTTATAATTTTGTTTATGACAATTTTTAAAGGGATTTCAGGACCATCATCGAATGAAGAATATCCATCAACGGTAGAACAGTGTACTAGAGCTCTATGCACTCCACTACAATAATGACAATATAAAGAGAAACACAATGTCTAATAAGAGAAGCAAAAATATATAAGAAAAGGAAGACCCAGGAAAATTCGGATAGAACCACTAGGACATAAAGTCTGTCTCAACTCTCAAAAGAAGATATTGAGTCAAGTACAAGGAATTTTCAGAAATGGTTCATATACATAGAAACAAGAAATTTAAATGTTAAAAAGACCTTAACATCAATTCCATAACACTGGATGCTATATCTAGTTGAAATTGATCGACATAAAAGAATAATGCAGTCACAGATCTCTTTAACAATATTTGATAAAATTAAGAGAATTATTTGCCCATTCTTGCCTTGAATTTGTTTATCACATATTGCATATTGGTTTAGAGATGTTTCAGAAAAGCTCATGCTACGAATTTTTATCAAGTTTTAAACATTAAATTGACTGATATTAACTGATAAATTATTATTTTCAAGTAAAAAGTCCTTCAGTCCACAAATAATGAACTAAAAAAGTAATTATCATAAACAGAAATACTTAATGATAATGATGATTATATAGTTAATTCTCAAAGTTTTTATTCTTATTGGAGTAAAAATAATCAACTTCTCGAATAGAATTTTATTTGAATTTTTCTGGGAATTGCCTGGAATACCAGGGCAATGATTAGTAGTACACAGATAAGCACTTAATAAAAATAATTACCATTAGTAGATGTATTATGCTTATTTTGAACAGAAAATATTTTAAAACTGATATGTTAAATTCCTCATGTTATTTAATATTATATGTATATGTAATATATTTTATAATGATTAAAACCACTTCTCCACTTCAATCAAATTTTAACGTGATTTATCAATGATTATGTGGTAGATAAATAATTATGACATTTGCGCTTAAGTAAAAAAAATTGTTCTGCCACGAAACGTTCTTAGAAACACGTGTCTTATATACGGGATAAGAATGAAAATTTGATATTAAAAATAGTAGAACATTTCATAGTAAAATTCAAAGCGAGCATCCTAGGGAGTTAAATCTGGCGAATGGGGTGAATGAGGTAACAATTCAAACTTTAATCAATAAGGGATACATTGTCTTGATTGATTATCACTTTCTTCTTAGCAAATATCCGCCGTTTTTGCTTGATTTTTCAACTCAAACGTAAGTTCGCATAATACTCACCTTGATAGTTTCTCCTCTTTCAAGATAGACAATGAAAATTATCTCACGCGCATCCCTAAAAACCGACGCCATGACCTTGTCTGCATATGGAACGGTCTTTGTCTTATTTGGAGCCGCTTCCCCCTTTTCAGTTCATTGTTTTTATTATTTCTTTGTTTCTGGTTTGAAGTGATATAACCACTTTCCATCCATGATTATGGAACGGCTCTATTTCAAATATTGCCAAACACTCGATGGAGTGTACCACACTTTTTGCAATACCTACTGTGTCTGCTAGCTCGCGCACTTTCAGTCGACTATCATCCAGTAGATTTTCTTCAACATTTCTGGAGTTGTCATCTCATTTGGTCGACCACTGCGATGCTGGTCATTGTAGGTCGTAAAGCCGCGATTAAACTCTGCTACCCAATATTTTACTGTTGATAACATCACAAAACGATGACCGATGGTTTCCATCTTTACAAATTGATCAAAATCATCCACTATTGATGGCTGAACAAGTACTAAACAACGTGGCGTCTTCAAGCTTGAAACATACGCTGTATACATGACTTTTTATCTAATACTGGTATTTTCAAAGCAAGGACAGCCATCTCTAAGTCAGGCTAGATACTTCTACACCATCCTCGTACGGAATGTATTAAACTTACGTTTAGAAAACAATTTTCTACTGATATATTTATCAACTTTGAACCATACCTTGCATATTCGTGTAGATATTTAGTAATTTCGATTATTTTTAATCAGAAAGACTGTAATCTCTGGCGAGTTTTGCAGTTATTATGATAAGAAAATTGCTGAAAAATGTATCTATATACTCTAAATAGCCAAAGTCAGTTCAGTCGAAATACCTCTTCATTCTCAAAGTTATCCTCAAATCCACTTGATGAAGGACTGGCTTGTCCACTACATTCACTTGTGTGAAGAAACTTTCTAATCCAGAAAAATGGCAAGTAACAAAAGCAGTTCTATATGAATCCCATTATACTATTATCGAAAAAATTGGAAAGCATTCATTTGCTATTTTTCAAAGAGCATAAACCAGAAAATAATTATAATAATAATAATTTCAAATTGTTCACAGTAACCAGTACAAGATGAGTAATTATTGAACTTACCACTGAATTTAAAGTTGTTCTAATTCAGTCAGAGTAATGATAGTCTTTCCTTTAAGAAATAATCCTTTGATAATTTGCAGTTATTACAAATACCAAAAACAGTTGATATCTTATAAATCACCTCTTCCTGTAGTTGTTTGTATCTAATTCAATCAAATAACCACCTGATATCAAAGTATACGCAGTAATACATTTTGTTTTGTACAAATCACATAGAAACTAGAGGAGAACATCGAAACCGGCGTCAGACAATGTAATAGTGTGTAAGGTGGTAGCAGTAGTAGTAAATGCAGCACACAAATTGTCCTCGCGTACTTTATGAAATAATCATTTGACTCTTTTCAATTTGTCACTATGCAATTCAATGAAACGTTCATTCCATAATTGTATACATTCATACTTATACAATTCGAAATTATTTATAATTGTATAAATCAAGTTCAAAAAGAAATCATTTTCATTTACGTTTGTAACCATAAGCATTCTCACATCTTATTTGAACGTTTTAGCTAGTCTCCATTATAATCTATAATATCTCAACCAAGTCACATACAATCAAAACTTTTCAGAACAGTTCTCCATTACTCGTTTAGTTCGATTTGCACATATAATGTTTAATTTGTACAAAGTGATTAGATTGGTTAAATGGTAATTGCCTTAAAAATACTTATTTAAAAACAAGTGATAAGACAAAATTCATTTATTAATAATTTATAATAATAAACATCTCAATGCAAAACTTATTTTTATTAGGTTAGTTTAGAATTTTTAAAAGAAGTCACTAAGAAGGCAAAACCGAACCGTAAGTACATTGCTGATAATTTGAAATATGGTTTTTGTGGTTACTGGCACAGATGACAACCTGCTACTTCAGTGTGTTTTATGTTTCGAATTATTTGCTGATGAGAGTATGAAACCTTCAAAAGACTTTTCACAAAAGAAAAACATATGTATTTCTTTCAGTACAAAGAAAAAGAATTCTTAAAGTCAAACTCAATAACGAAAACATCAATTTCTGGTGAGAAAAATAGACAAGCTACATTTGCATCTTATGGCCTATTCATATTGATAGCTAAAAAAGGAACAGAACACTCTGTAGGTTAGAATTAGTCTTTTTAGGCCGTTTTCAGGGATCAATAAAAAACCAGTTATACGTGTAATCTAATAGAAAAGATGTAAAATATTCAATAGTATATAGGTTGTTCCATTCCAAATTTGATAATTGTGGAGAAAATTAAAATTTCTGTTACGGTACTCAACAGCTTAATGAGCTATTCAACACTCAAATGGTATGGAAAAATTGTTGATTAATTTTTTATTTCAAGGGGATAGCTGGGGGGTAGTGGGACACATAGATCCCAGTGGAAACTTTTTGCGGGACATATTTAAACCAATGGTATTCATTACAATTTTCTTTACAACAAATTTTTATGTATGAAGACTAGAAAAACAATTTTTGCACAGAGGAACATTGCAAGCTGAGCAGAAGGTTGTTGTGTGTTTTTCTCTCTTATTTTTTTTCACAACTGTGACATCTCCTACGAGTTGGTCCTTCATTTGGAAGATGATCTCCAACATTCAATAACCATTTGGGTCATTTTGATGGTCTGCCGTATTGGCGTTTTCTAGCAACCGTGTCATATTTTCCAGCCTCAGAAATCATTGACTCTGCAAGTGGAACCAGAAAATCCAGGTAAGAAATTTTCTTTGATGTATTTCTCTCCAAATAATCCATGCATTACCGCACTGGTCATAAGCAAACGGTGAAAAACTTTTTTCTACCACTTCAAAGACTTACGATCCATGTCATAAATACCAATCAATTGGTCAGAAAGATCAACACCCCCCATGAACCTATTGTAATTGGCGACACTTTCAGGACAAGGAATTTCCTTTTTATTACCATCTTTTTCTTTTCTGTTCACAAAGGTCATATCATTTCCATGACACTTTGAAAGCAGCGTTACTTCTTTTGTATCTTTCCACAAAACCGCCGTAGTACCAAATTGATTATGAACAAAGTCAGCTTTACCCCTGTTTCTTTTCTTTTTTTCGACTAACCTCTGGATCTTTTAAATACTATTTGGGAAGAGGTGATTCATTCATTAGTATTAGATATTGCCAACCTCTTCAAAGCATTTAGATTATGTAAATCATACTCATCAACATGCATATTTAATATTTTACAACAATGCCTGAAAGAGCCGCTTCATCTAAATATTCATAAATTGAATTATTACACTTATTTGAAAGTTTAAGTGCTTCTACGAGTAAAACTAACATAACTTGTACACAACAAGAAGAATGTTCTAATAATGTCACTGGTATTGCAGTTCCAATAAAAAAGAAATAGGAAACAAAAATGAATAGTGATGAATTATTCGAAGCAAGGGACCTATTGGGTACTTCATTTTGCAAGGACTTTGTGGTAGCGAAAAACTAATTTAATAAAAAAATGCGTCGAGTTTATTCATGAAAGTGGGGACAGATTTTTCAAATTTAAATTCATCAAAATCATTTTTTACCATCCCATCACCAAAGAAAAGCCTTTTACATTAGCCTACAGAATGTTGTTATTTAGAGTGAGTTTACTAATTCAATCAACTGACGATCTTAAATGAAATTATACTCGGTAATATTTTTTGTTTTGTACAAAACACATAGAGACTAACGGAGAACATCGAAACAGGCGTCAGACAGTTTAATAGTAAGTGTGGTAATAGTAGTAGTACATGTATTGGATTTCTCAATGTGAATATTCTTCTTATCTTCATAGTATCTTTTAAGGGCTTTTACTTTTGTAATATGTTCATTCAACAAATTTTCGGCAGCTGTCTGTATGTCCTCAGTGTCGATTCATTGTACAATCAACCAATCAACATGTATACCATAAGTTTTTACATATATTTATTGTATTTAAATATTTACCTCTATTATTCGATTCACTTTCCCCATTTTGCTTTCTATCAGCATCTTCATTTCCTTATTGTTTCTTCTACACTTGTCAATTTGTCACTGTGCAATTCACTTAAAGGAAGACTACGAAAAAGAAGAAGAGGAGAAGCAAGAAGTAGAATAGCAGAAAGATACTTTTGAGTGACAATGTCGTGATTTTTAAGAAAATTTTCTGTCAGAATTCAAATTTCCGTTCTAATTTTTAATAAAAATTTATTAATTTTCTCAATAAAGTTTGTTGAAAAACTCTATCTTTTCATTTGTTTTATGCAAATCATTATTTATGCCAAATTTTATCATTTTAATACCTTTTCCTTAAATTTCCAATTATATTGTCTTAAAGCGTCATAAATATGAGTAATTCCGTGATTAACACGTTGACTGCAGAGCCAAACAAGCAATTTTTTCGTGTATAAATATAGTAATTAAACAACACTGTATATTGACATGTGCAGTGTTGCCGTTTCAGTTGGCAGGTGGGACTTCAAAAAGTGATGGACTCATCGATCTGGCTTTGTAATTACTATTTGGGAAGAGGTGATTCATTCATTAGTATTAGATATTGCCAACGTCTTAAAAGCATTTAGCTTGTGTAAATCATATTCATCAATATGCATATTTATTGAATATTCTGTATTTTGCAACAATGCATGAAAGAGCCGCTTCACCTAAATTTTCCTAAATAGAATTATTACACTCATCTGAAACTGTAAGTACTTCCAAGAGTGAGACTCTCTTAAAACCAATAAGAAAAATGTTCTAATAATGTCACTGGTATTGAAGTTCCAATAAAAAAGGAACAGGAAACAAAAATGAATACTGATGAATTACCCGAAGCAAGGGACCTATTGGGTACTTTGCAAGGACTTTGTGGTAGCGAAAAACTAGTTTAATAAAAAAATGCGCCGAATTTATTCATGACAGTGGGGACAGATTTTTCACATTTAAATTCACCAAAAAATTTTTTAACTATCCCATCACCCAAGAAAAGCCTTTTACATTAGCCTACAGAATGTTGTTATTGAGTAGAGAGTGAGTTTACTAATTCAATCAACTAACGATCTTGAATCAAATTATACTCGGTAATATTTTTTTGCTTGGTACAAAACGCATAGAGACTATTGGAGAACATTGAAACAGGCGTCAGACAGTGTAATAGTGAGTGTGGTATAGTAGTATATGTCTAGGATGTCTCAATGTGAATATTCTTCTTATCTTCATAGTATCTTTAAGGACTTTTACTTTTGTAATATGTTCATTCAACAAATTTTGGGCAGCTGTGTGTATGTCCTCAGTGTCGATTCATTGTACAATCAATCAATCAATATGTATATCATGAGTTTTTACATATATTTATTGTAATTAAATATTTACCTCTATTATTTGATTTACTTTCCCCATTTTGTATTCTATAAGCATCTTCATTAGCCATTCGAAAGTATTATCTGATGTGGAATTTGCAATATTGCCAATCATTTCGTTAATGCTTCTTTGACACTTCTCAATTTGTCACTGTGCAATCCAATCAAACGTTCTTTCCATAATTGCATCCATTCAGGTTTGAGTTTAATATTGTAAGTATCTTCGGTTCCATTTTCCATTTCTTCATACCTATACAATTCTAAATTATGTATGATTGTAACATTCAAGTTCAGTTCAAATGATAAGCATTCTCACCTCTTATTCGAAATTTATTCTTAAAGTCACACTCACTAATGAAAACATCAATTTCTGGTGAGCAAAATAGACAAACTACAATTGCATCTATTGCATATTCATTTTGACAGCTAAAAAAGGATCAGAACACTCTCTAGGGTAAAATCTGAAGTTTCATTCACAGAAAAGAATATAAAAAAATCGCTCAAATTCACAGTTACAGTTTAAAAAAAAAACTTTTCACATCAACTTGATGAAAGTACTGAAGTTGCTTGCTAACTTGCTGACTTTTTGCTATTCTGTGTGATGGAATGGGAAGTGAGCACAAAGCATTCCTGCTTCATTGTGAAGTATGGTGGCTCTCAAGAGGTAAAGTGCTGTCAAAATTGTTCAAGCTTCTTAAGGAAATAATATTGTTTTTGTTGAAAAATCACAATAGGTCAGAAATTTTTCTTTTTGATTTCCTTATTTCCTGTTCCTTGTTTTCCTCAATGTTATTTTAGACTTCTCACTTTACTGTTATTTGTTCTTTGTTTTCAACATCATTTTCCTCATCGTGGCTCTTCTTCACATTACTTTCATCTTGTTTTTGACTTCTGGTTTCTTCATTATCTTTTAATATCCTAGTTATTATTTTTATATCATGTATTTCAATTTTATTCCTGAACCGATATCCATTCAAATATCCTTGCATCTGAGCCAAATACACTTAGATTACTTAGTGTCCAAGGTTTACCCTCAATCCAATTTTCCATTAAGTTATGAGAAGTTTGCTGGAGTGTAATCAAGAATAGTACCTCATTTTTTCATATATTCTTTCATTCGTTTACTCGTATATTCTTCATTATTTCCGATCTTACTTAATGAACTTTTGTATCAAATTTAGTTTCAACCATTTTTATGTATTCTATTATCCAGTCTGATACTTAACTTTTGTGTTCCAGTGAAAATATTATAACATTCTGAAGAAAGCATTCATCAAAATGTTTGTTTCCAATACCTTTTACGCTTATGTCACGTTTTGTATATTTCATAGTGCTTTGATCTTCTAGTTTTTTAAATGTGTACTCATTGCCTCCTATTGTGGTTATTATTATCGCTTATGAATACAGATATATTGATTGTCATTTCTCTTATAGGTATAGCTGAAAAATTTTTGAGTGACCTTACCTTTTAATTGTTTTGTATCTCCTTCATACAGCTTAGACAATTTTTCAAATATTTCATCATTTACCAGTACAGCTCATAATATGTGTTATGTATGTATGTACAAATGTATGTTTTTATATATTCATAATCATGAATACTACTCGGTACCTATGCGGTTTATAACCAAGTCCATAATTCTATATGCTTTTAAAGTTATTCCACTTATGTTACAGTTTACAGAAAAGTTTTTTGTTCTAATGAATTTTCGTTTTTAGTTTCGTAATCCGAATTATTTATTTATACAGTGAAAAGTCTCGGACCCATAACTTGTTGTTTTTAGTATTATTATAATAAAAATATCCTTTTTATTGTTATAACTTAATATAATGATATATATGCAATAACCTAAACTGTCTAATATCACTAGGAGCCAACTTCACAGCGTACTAGTATGTTGCCATTTTCACTTTCAACACAAAAAATATACTATGCAACGCAAATATTATTTTTGCGAGACTACTGAAAAAGCGTCGCAAAGATCTGATACTTTCCAATCATTATAAATAAAATTTTAAAATTAGTACTACAAATATAAATACAAATAAAAATCATACAAAATACTATTGTAGTTTTATTATAACTATTTTTTGAAAAAAGTGGCAATGCAAAACTGTTATATAGGGCCTATAAATGAAAATATGGAAGTAGCATTTAAAATAATAAATACAACGCGCTCCTCGATATTCAACTGAATGTTCGACATTGATGTCTGGCCGCCGGCGTCAGTGTTTGCAAGATAACTTATTGATTATAAGTACCCAGACGCCGCATCGCCTTACAACTTACACATACAATTCGGAAGCATAATCAAGCTAGGCTAGGCGAATCGGCATATTATTTTTATAAAAGAATAATAAAAAAAATTAAATGAAAGCTTCTTTTGCGGCGTCTTTGTGATACGTCAAAACTGCAACGACATTTGAATACTAAACATGCAACGTTATCAACAACGCCAATAGAATATTTTGAGCGTCTTTTGCACACATCAAATAAAGAAAAGAACACTTTGGAGAAGTATGGTACTTTGAATGATAAATATCTATTGGCATCGTATGAAGTTTCGTATTTGATAGCAAAAACGAAAAAGCCTTTTACTGTTGGAGAGCTACTTTAACTACCTGCAGCTATAAGAATGTCTGAAATTGTTTATGGAAAACAGTATGCTGCTGAAATTAGTAAAATTCCATTATCAAATGACACTATGTCCAAAAGAATTTCAGACATTAGCAATGATCAATTTCAACAGCTTCTTATGAGGCTTAAAGACAGCTCAAAGTTTGCAATACAACTGGATGAGTCGACAGACATTTCAAAAATGGCACAGTTGTTACTTTTTGTAAGATATATTTATGAGGAAAGCATTCATGAAGATATACTGTTTTGTCGTCCTCTGGAAGGTCATACTCGTGGAAAAGATATATATATAAAAAAGTAAATGAGTTTTTTGAAAAAGAAGGATTAAATTGGAAAAATTGTGTTGGAAATGATCATATTACATTTACACATTGTATGATTCACCGAAAGGCACTTGTTGTTAAAAAAAATCACACCAGAATTAAACAATGTGTTTTTTGATGCAGTCAAAATCATTAACTTTATTAAAAGTCGAGCACTTAATAGTCGATTGTTTAAAAATTTGTGCATTGATATGCATTCGGATTATACAAGTTTATTGTTGAGAATTGATCAATTGACAGCTGACCCGAACCCAACCCAACCTTGACCCTATCCAACTTCACACTATACTTTTGTTTTATATAGAGTCAAAGTTGGTAATTATGTATTCTAATGTATTCTGATTTTATTAAATTAGTAGTCGATAAGCACCTTTTGACAGTTTCATGTAATAGTGACACAAGCGAAAAGAAAGGCGAAAGAAAAACGTGCTCCGAAATTATTATTCCGTTATTATTGTTATTTGAACGCACTTTTGAAATCCTGTTCAATAAATCGAACATTGATCAAAATTGGACACAATTTATTTGCAACTACAAACCCAAAACCCACTGTAAATGAAACAACAGGTTATGGGCCCAGGGTTTTGTTGTAAATAAAGCCAGGAAAGCGACGGCGAAGTCCAGAAAGCAGTTCAAAACGTCAGTCAGACGACCACTTCCGGCTCGCACAGCAAGTCAACGTTGAACAACACACACGCAAGTCGTTTTAAGTCAGAAAATCGCCACGAAAGATTGTAAATTCATTTTGTTTATTTAAAAAAAATTGTCAGAAGTCAGTCAAATTGTAGAATTTAAAGTTGGAGATGTTAAGTGAAGATAGTCAGGGGAATGTCAATTTTATTTCTTGGCGATTTAAATTAAACCTAGTACTTAAGAACAAAGACCTGTTTGAGATTGTATCAGGCACGAAAGTCAGACCAGCAGGTGCTGCGTCAGATGGAACTGTTTCAGCTTGGACCAAGAAAGATATCGAAGCTCAAACACTGATAGGTTTAAATGTAAACAGTAAGATAGCTAACAAAATTGCTAATTGTAAAACTTCCAAAGACATGATAGACAAATTAGTTAGTTTATATAGTACAAAGACTGATGTAACTTTAGAAACGTCCCGAATCAAATTCTTTACCTTTGAGTATGATGAGAGCAAGTCAGCAATAGAGAACTGTATGGAGATCATGGACTTGGCAGAGGAATTGTCAACTGAAAATGATCCAATGAGAGAAAGTTGGGTCATGACGAGGATTTTGAGTGTCTTACCGCCAAAACGCACATTTCAGAACTGCGTGGAACAACGTGACGGGACATGCAAAGAACTTGGACACACTCATCGAACGTCTGAGACTTGAGGACGAGCAGCTTAGAGAACCGACGACAAACGCAGAGGGCAGTACCAGCAACGCTCTCATGGCAAAACGTGGAAAACAAGGGCAGTCGTCGAGCAAGCAGGACAAGTCACAGTTCACATGTTACAAATGTGGGAAGCCAGGTCACGTGATCAAGGAGTGCAGAGGAAAGGCATGTCAGAAGTACATTGAGTATTGCAAGAAGAAATACTCATGTAACAATTGTAAGCAGAAAGGCCACTTCGCAAAGGATTGTCCATCCCGAGAAGAAGGAAATAAGTCAGCAAATGGAAAACCCAAGAAGGCATTTTTGACCACAGCTCTCTCGACAGTGGACAACGACATCTCGCAGGACAGGGCAACTTCATGGTATCAAGACAGTGGAGCCAGTCAACACATGACGTCTCATCGAGAATGGTTTGTACAGCTTGTCGAGCTGGACGAGCCAATCCCAATTGTGATCGGAGATTCAACTAGGCTAGATGGCGTTGCAGTCGGTAACATTGAGATGGAGGCTTTTGATGGTCAAAAGTGGTATCCAGTGGTACATGAAGATGTGATCTATGTACCATATCACAACTTTAATCTTTTCTCAGTCAGTCAGATGTTAGACAAGGGACATGTACAGAAGGCAGATGAAAACGAGTCGATATTCCATTGTAAGAAAAGCAACGAGGTTGTGGCAGTAGCAAGGCGCAAAGGAAATTTATACAAAATGATGCTCAGAAGAGAAGAACAGGAAGAAGAGGCAAGTTTGATGGTTCAATCGATTAAAGTATGGCATGAAAGACTCGCCCATCAAAACGTGAAGTATGTGAGGGACATACTGAAAAGGAAAGGGATCAAGTATGTTGATGACTGGAATAATTATATGTGCACAGGGTGCGCATATGGCAAGCAACATCGATCCGCACATCCGAACAATCCCAAGACAGCCCAGCAGCCGTTAGATCTTGTTCATGTCGACACTGGAGAGATGAACATCCCATCCCTGGGAGGAGCAAAGTATTGGCTCATGTTGAAGGACGACTTCACTCACTACCGAAGCTGTTATTTCATGAGGACGAAAAGTGAGGCCCCTGAGAAGATTGCCAGCTACCTGAGACTTGTAGAAAATCAACTAGGAAGGAGAGTGAAGAGCCTGAGATCGGACAACGGCACGGAACTGAAGAATGCAAAAACGAAAGAACTCATGGACAAGTTGGAATCTTTCACACCTTTACGAATGTAAACACGCCAAAGCAAAATGGAAGGGTTGAAAGAGAAATGAGAGCTATTGTCGAAGCAGCCAGGGCAGCGATACATGAAGATGGATTGAACGAGAAACTATGGGCAGAGGCAATGAACCACGTGATCTTCACGATCAACCAGACAGGAACCAGCAACGTACCAGGAAAGAGTCCAGCAGAATTGTGGTTTGGAAGGAAAATGAAGATTGAGAAACTGAGACCTTTTGGCTGTGAATGTTATGTGCTGACCCAAGTACAAAAGAGAGGCAAAATAAATAGAAAATCAGAAAAGGGAATTCTGGTTGGCTATGACATTGATTCGCCCTGTTACAGGATTTACATGAAAGAGAAAAGAGAGGTCATTACTTCAGACAATGTTATCTTCGACGAGGAGAGGATACGACTGAGGCAAGGCACTGAAGTTGAGACATCGGCAACAGAGGGTACACTTGAGAAGAAAGAAGAAAGCAGCAGTGAGTCAGTCGAAGAAGAAGACAACTGGACGACTGGAGAAAGTGCTGAAGAGGAAAGTGAGAACGAAAGTGGGACACAACCGCCAGAAGAAGAGCCAGGAAGGAGAAGTTTGCGAGATCGTCGAACTTTGCAACCACCACCGAGACTGAAAGACTATGTACTTAATAACAGACATGGAGGAATGAGCGCAAAAGTAGCCATGATTGGTGAAGCTGAAGACATTCCGGTGAGTCAGGCACTTAAAGATGAAAAGTGGAGAAAAGCAATGCATGAGGAGTACGACTCGCTAATGGAAATGAAAACTTGGGAACTGGTGGACTGCCCTGAAGGAGTGAAACCTATCACATGTCGGTGGGTACTTCGAGAGAAAGCAGATGGAAGATACAAGGCCAGACTCATAGCCAGAGGATTTGAACAGAAGGAAGGAGTGGACTACAAGGAAACATTCAGCCCAGTAGCCCGCCATGCATCGATTCGACTACTACTAAGTCACGCTGCGTCAGAGAAAATGAAGTTGGTATCGTTCGATGTGAAAACGGCATTCTTGTATGGAAATCTGGAACAAGTCATCTACATGAATCAGCCTGAAGGATTCGACGATGGATCAGGTAAAGTTTGCAGGTTGGATAAGAGTCTTTACGGACTCAAGCAAGTCCCAAAGATGTGGAACGAGAGAGTCACTACACACTTTGTAAAGAAAGTTGGCCTGATCAACGCAGATGACGACCCGTGTATTTACTATAACAAGGACAAGAGCATTATGCTCTCACTCTTCGTGGATGATGGACTGATAATTGGGAAAGATGAAAAGAGAATATACAGACTTTTGAAGGAAATAAGCAAGGAGTTTCAGATCACTTACAGTGAGAAAGTTCAGGACAAGTTGACGTACTTGGGCATAGAAATCAAGGTCGACAAAGATGGAATCTTCGTGAATCAGCCTCGGTACACGGAGAAGATCTTGAGGAGGATGAAACTCGAACAGTGCAACCCAGTATCCACACCAATTGAGCAAGGAATGATCACCAAGAAAACAGATTTCAAGAACGACGAGGCACTACCGGCGAAGAACAACTATCGCGAGGCGATAGGGAGTTTGTTGTACCTCGCTACAATATCTCGACCAGACATCAGTTTCGCCGTGAACTACCTCAGTCGATTCTGCAACAATCCCATGAAAAGCCATCAGGCGATGGTGAAACGTGTATTCCAGTACTTGAGAGGGACAGTGACAGCAGGAATCTACTTCGGAGGAGGCAAAGAACTCGTAGCATACACCGATTCAGACTTCGGAGGAGACCCTGAGACAGGAAAGTCGACAAATGGAGTATTGGTGATGAGAGGAGGACCAGTAGTCTGTTACTCACAGAAGCAGTGTTTGGTAGCGACTTCAACCGCAGAAGCCGAGTACCCAGCCGCAGTATCTGTGATTGGAGATGTGTGCTGGATCAAGAGACTCGCACTGGAACTTGGTATCCTGGAAAGTGATCAGCCGATCACTCTGAAAATCGACAACATGTCAGCGATTCACATGTTACAGAATGCACACGAAGGAAAGACAACCAGAGGCAAGAGACACATTGAGATACCACGAAAACACATTCAGCAACACGTCGGCAACACTGTGACACTGCAACACGTCGAGAGCAGCAAACAGATTGCAGACATTTTTACAAAAGCACTCAACAGAAAAGTTTTTGAGACACTTCGCTGTAAATTGATTAAGGAGGAGTCTTGAGAATTGATCAATTGACAGCTGACCCGAACCCAACCCAACCTTGACCCTATCCAACTTCATACTATACTTTTGTTTTATATAGAGTCAAAGTTGGTAATTATGTATTCTAATGTATTCTGATTTTATTAAATTAGTAGGCGATAAGCACCTTTTGACAGTTTCATGTAATAGTGACACAAGCGAAAAGAAAGGCGAAAGAAAAACGTGCTCCGAAATTATTATTCCGTTATTATTGTTATTTGAACGCACTTTTGAAATCCTGTTCAATAAATCGAACATTGATCAAGATTGGACTCAATTTATTTGCAACTACAAACCCAAAACCCACTGTAAACGAAACAACATTTATTGCTACATGCTGAAGTTAGGTGGCTATCAAGAGGTCGAAGTTTGAAACGATTATTAACTTTAAAAGATGAAGTTCTTATATTTCTAACAGAGCATAATTCTAATTTGGCCGATTATTTTCACGATAATTTATGGCTTCTCAAGCTATGCTATTTGGCAGATATTTTTGATAAAATCAATGATATGAATTTATCAATGCAGCGAGACTGTGTTAATATGTTTATGTTAAAAAATAAACTTAAGGCGTTTGTTAAAAAAATTCTTATATGGAAGAACAGAGTAGAATGTGGATCGCTCGAAATGTTTCCATTTACTGACGAGTATATAATTAGTAACAATATTTCAAAAAAAGATACTCCTATAACAAAAATTATAGTTAATCATTTGAAGGATATGGAAGTTTACATGAAGAATTTGCCGAATTAACAAGTGATACCACCTTGCGACTCAGATTTTCTCAAGTGCCTGTGCATGAATTTTGGATAGAAATCAAATCAGAATATCCCCTACTATCGGAAATGGCAATGAACAAATTACTGTCATTTTGTACAACATATTTATGTGAATCAGCCTTTTCCACATTAACTTACATAAAATCAAAATACCGTTCAACTTTAATAAACGTTGAAAATTTATTACGATCTGCCCTAACTCAAATTGAGCCTAGATTTAATTATTTGTGTAAAAATAAACAATCACATCCGTCACATTAATATTGTTTGATGTTAATAATATGTTTTTATTAAAAAAATTGTTACAAAAGTTTATTTTTTCTATATATATATATATATATATATATATATATATATATATTTGGGGGGGTGGGAGGAGATTAGGAATCTGCTCTCAGACATCTAGGCTGATCAATATTGTGCCTAGATAGTGTCGGGTTGGCTATTGGCTGTTGTACTGCCGACCGACTAAACCCTTCCCCCTCGTACGTGGATTCACCTGCTGAGAAGAGTGCTGGAACGTTAAGTATTACTTCAGCATTGCGAGCGTTGTCTTACACTTATTTTAGTCTGTGCTTACTTCTATCTTCTTCTTTTGTCTCTATTATTTTCTGGATCATAACCGATACTATGTTCCATTTTTTTTCATCCTGTAACATATGGTGTAAAATATTATCTGGAATAAGTGTTTCTCCTACACATTGTTCAACTTCAATTCGCTGTGGGTTCCATTTTGCACATACGAAAAATGTGTGTACCGCGTCATCCATTTGGCTACAGTACGTGCATTCCGTTGTATTACTGATTTTAAACCTGTGGAAGTATGCTTCAAAACAGCCATGTCCTGTTAACATTTGACTAAGATAGTAGTTCACCTCTCCATGTTTTCTGTTTACCCACGTTCTAATATTTGGAATCAGTCTTCTAGTCCATTGTCCAGTTACTGCTTGTTCCCATTTGTCCTGCCACCGATTTAATGTTTCAGTACGTATCTCTATCTTCTCATTCCTTTGTTTGTCTTTTGTTTTGTATCGTTCCTCAGCCTGCAGTTCTATAGGTATTATTTCTGAAATCACTAACAGCACGTTTGTAGGGACTGTGCGGAAAGCACTAGATACTCTCAAAGCTAACTTTCTTTGCACTTTTTGGCAAATATCCCTGTATTTGGTATATTTCAGCGTTTCATACCATACGGGAGACGCATATAACAAAATCGAGTGAGTTACTGCACATAATATTTTTCGTTTACTTGCTGTAGGCCCATTTTTTTGCGGCATATTTAATTTGCGGTTTTGTAGTGATTTCGTTATTCAAGACTTCGATGGTGAGTCTTCTTGCTTCCTTTCGATCACCCAAAAGTACCGCCTCTGTTTTTTCAGGTGCAAGATCAAGTTTTTTCAAATGCATCCATTCAGCTATTCTTTGAATAGCGATGTTAGCTTCTACTACTACCTGTGTCTTTATCTTTCCTGTTACTACTACTGCAAGATCGTCAGCGTAGGCCACCAATTTTACGCTACTTGGCATATCCAGTTGCAACAAGTCGTCATAATATAAGTTCCAAAGGAGAGGGCCAAGTACCGAGCCCTGTGGGACACCGCAGGTTACTTCCATAATGGTATTACCTACAAGTAGATTACCTCCGTTAGATAACTTGTTATCATGCGCATTAGGTATGGCGATATGTTTCGCTTTTTCAAGCTGTCAGCTATTCCTCTCCATGGTGCGGAGTTGAATGCATTTCTTACATCTAACGTTACAAGTAAGCATATCTTACGGTTTGCCCATGCCACATGTTTTGCTTCTTTTGCGATTTCTAGAACTCTAGCTAGTG
The DNA here is from genome assembly GCF_026230105.1 of Diorhabda sublineata. NCBI lineage: Eukaryota > Metazoa > Arthropoda > Insecta > Coleoptera > Chrysomelidae > Diorhabda > Diorhabda sublineata. The sequence goes on from NC_079486.1 coordinate 268,006, forward strand.
CATCCACAGTGGAAATACCTTTCTGAAACCCAAACTGAGAGTTGCTAAAACCTCCTCTTGCTTCTATTTCTGCAAGTAATCTATTTTTGACGAAGTGTTCAAGAATGTTTCTCATGCAGTCCAGGAGACATAGTGGCCTGTATGACGTTTTCAAATCGTCCTTTTTTTTGGGCTTTTCTATTAGTACTAGTTTCGCCACTTTCCATATTTTGGGAAATTACCCCGCATACAGTTGTCTGTTCATCACATCGAGGCACTTTTCTGGCCGGTATTTCACTACACACTACACACTGGTGATAGCTTATCTGGTCCAGCCGCCTTCTTTGGTTTTATTTTATTTGCTGCCGTTACAAGTTCTTCCTGTGTCCATGGTATTATATCCGTCCTCACCATGTCAATATGTGGCCAGGTGGTTATTTCATATTTTGGAAATAGTCCACTTGCTTCCTTAGGTATGATATCCTGTGAGATTTCTGTTTTCGGTCTTAGTAGAAATCTTTTTGTCACTATTTGGTAGCCTTTTCCCCAAACATCGTTTTGAACTTCCTCTATAACAGTTTTCCAGGAGTGTTTCTTCGCGTCTTTTATCATTTTTTTCAAGTAATTTCTTTTTTCTTTATATTCGGCTCTTGCTTTCTCTCTTTCTTCGACTGTGCTTCCGGATATTCTGTTTGCACATGTCATGTATCTCTTTTTACAAAGGCATTCTTTTCTGGCCTCACTGATCTGTGATGACCACCAGTATACTGGTTTTCTCTTTCCACTATAGTTGTATGTGGGCTGAAATGTGCGTTGACAAGCCTTTTTAATAGCCGCCATGAGACCTTGAGGGTTTAGGGTGTCTGTTTCTTCTCGTATTTTTTGTTTTATCTCAGATATGAAGTATTGGATTTTCTTTTCTTCTATTTTCCATCCTTTAATAATTTTTTCAGGAGCTACTTTTTGTGTTTCTAAAGACGGTATCTCAAAGAAGATGTAATTGTGATCAGACAATGTTTCTTGGTCCAGTACTTGCCAACTCCCAAACATTTTGTTTATATCATTTGAGACAAAGGTGACATCTATATGTGATGAACTGTTTCCTCGGGAAAAAGTAGGAGTATTTCCATGATTTAGTGAAACCAAATCTAGGTCTGCGGCCCATTCAGACAACATATCACCCCTTTTGTCATTTTCAATCGACCCCCATATTGCCGCCTTCGCGTTAAAATCTCCAGCTATTAAGCATTTCTTATTGCGCGTTCCAATGGCGTCTTTGAGTTGGTTCAGAATTATTCCGAATACTTCTAATGTGAGGTTAAGTGATATGTAACAACTAAAAACGACTAATTCTGTGTATTCAATCCACACGAAGCCATTGCCTCGTCCGCTATTTAGGACACGAATATCGTTATTGGTAATGCCTATAGCTGCATCAAAATTTTCATCAACGTACCATTTTGAGTCTTTTATGAGTATTTTATTCGGTTCACTCACTATTGAAATGTCTATATTGTTCACTATTATTGTTTGCTTTAGCAGATCGTGTGCAGGTCGCCTGCGACCTAGATTTATTTGTACAAATTTAGCCATTTCTTAGCCTGTTCCCACTATATCGCCTTTTGTGCGTACCATTTTGAGTCTTTTATGAGTATTTTATTCGGTTCGCTCACTATTGAAATGTCTATATTGTTCACTATTATTGTTTGCTTTAGCAGATCGTGTGCAGGTCGCCTGCGACCTAGATTTATTTGTACAAATTTAGCCATTTCTTAGCCTGTTCCCACTATATCGCCTTTTGTGATATCTCTTCGGTATCTTGGGCAACGCATCGTGTGTGGTCTGTGACCAGATTCACTACACATTAAACAGTAAGATTTCTCAGTGCATTTATTCTTTTGGTGTCCCTCCTTTCCGCAGTTTTTGCAGCATTTGGATCGATCAGGTCCGCTACATTGCCACGTCGTGTGTCCAATACCCCAGCATTTGTAACATGTTAGCACATTAACTCTCTGCCTAACGGTGCAGCTTACAAAAACCTATTCTTATATTTCCCTTATCCGTAAGTTTTTTACCAGTTTTTTTGTCAACTAGAACGGTTGCGATCTGAGTCTCTCGGAAACCAGGACGAAGATTACTGACTGAAACATAATCTGTTTATATCATTTATATCATATTTATATCATATATATATATATATATATATATATATATATATATATATATATATATATATATATATATATATATATATATATATATATATATATATATATCGTTTGGGCGAAAATCGAAGGTTATCCATGGTGGCCGGCTATGGTAGAAGAAGAAAAAATTGTTAATTTTCTCAATAAAGTTTGTTAAAAAATCATTTTTTCCAATTAATTTTATGCAAATCATTTTTTATACCTAATTTCAACAGTTTCAGCCTTATCCTTAAATTTCAGAAAAAAATTCAATTATATTGTTATTAAAACGTCATAAATATGAGTAATTCCATGATTAATGCGTTATCCGCCGAGCCAATCATTTTTATGCTCCTTTCCGTCAATTTGATGCCCAATTCCAAAGAACAGGGGAAACAAATAGAGAAAAAATCGATATTTAGTAGAGTAGTCTGGGATACAGTTCTCACCTCATCAACATTACTGGGGCGAGGCATGTAGACCACAGCTTGGGTTTTGTTCTGTTTACACTCGTTAACTGTGGCACATTGACAAATCATGTCATCCATTTCAAAAGGAGCTGTTCTTATACCGATACTCAATCGGTTCATCCTATACATGCCTCTATGGTTAGTAATAGTTTGAATGACAATGCCCCGCTGGTATACTTTCGAAAGCAAATATGCTTAATATGGATCCAGCTTGAAAAAGTATGTGGGACACTCCCATCGGGTTTCGGAATACCCACCACAGGGGAGCCCAAGTCGATAGTGACAACAATTTCAATTTGCTCATACAATAAAGGAGTGAACAGTATAAAATAGAACAACATTGAAATTGTATTAAAACATACATATAAAATAAACGAAGTAAAGCTAAATCCTAAAATATACACAGAACTTCTTTGAAATAAATAAATTTAGTTCTGTCTAGAGGTTGAGTAAATACATCAAGATTATTATTATCTTTGGAATTTACATAATCTATATAAAACTTAGTAAATACGGGGTGTTTCTATATTCGACCGACAATGCTTTACCACAGAGAGATCTCAACAAATGATTCATTTTGATGTAGGAATACGAATCCTTACGTGTCCTAGTTGTTGAGACTGGAGCAAATTTTGTTTTAAATTACCTGAATATTTCTAGTTGAAAAACTAATAACCTTTTATGGAGCTAAAACGATCTTTCTTCATTCTTAATTTCAAAACTTTCCCATTTTCTGAACAATTCTCTTGTTCATTGGCAAACAGAAACATCATCTAAATAATTTTATTTTGAAAATAACAAGGTATAAGAAATCAATCAATACAAAATGTAAGTCAAAGTTTTAAAATTTCTATACAAAATCTGTCACACTGGGATTTTCTAGAAAACCAAAATAACCTCACAATTTTCAATAATTATTTTTGTCCGTACATTAAAATTAGGATTTAGTTACATATTCATTGAGAAGTTCAATCAAGACAGATAAAGTATGTTAAGTAAATGGATTACAAAAACATTTGTGTGAAGATCAATGATAGAAAGCAGTTCTATACGATTCCCATTATATTATTATCGAAAAAATTTGAGAGCATTCATTTACTATTTTTCAAAGAGCATAAACTAGAAAATTATTATAATAATAATAATTTCAAATTGTTCACAGTATCCAGTACAAGATGAGTATTATTGAACTTACCACTGAATTTTAAAGTTGTTCTAATTCAGTCCGAGTAAAGATAGTCTTTCCTTTAAGAAATAGAAACTAGAGGAGAACATCGAAACCGGCGCCAGACTGTATAATAGTGAGTGTGGTGGTAGCAGTATGTAGTAGTAAATGCAGCACACAAATTGTCCTCGCGTACTTTATGAAATAATCAACACTTTTCCCCTTTTGTTTTCTATTATCATCTTCATTAGCCATTCGAGGTATTATCTTATCTGAAATTGTCAGTATTGGTATTGCCATTCTTCTTAATGCTCATTTAACTCTTCTCAATTTGTCACTATGCAATTCAATCAAACGTTTATTCCATAATTGTATCCATTCGGGCTCTACCCCAATTGTGCCAGTGCCCAAATGTTGCCAGTGAGTTAATATTTCTCTAAATATTAATATGTTTCTAATAAATTTACTCTTATTTAAAATAATTAGTAGTTGCTCAACAATATTTGATATTAAATCATATATTTTGTTAAGTATTTTAGGTGACTTCCTTTGAAAATCTCAAACTAGTCTGAAAAAAATGACTTTAGCAATGTCATGTTTCCATCATTATTTCAAATTATTGTCTTACCAGTTTTTGAATAAGAACTTTCGAAGTACTTACCATTTCATCACTTTAATCACTTTGTACAAATTCAACACTATATATGCCAATGAAACTGAATAAGTAATGAAGAATTTTCCTGAAAAGTCCTGTGTGCATATGACTTGGTTGAGTGTAAATTTAGCTTAGCGAATACATTGCCGTTTCTACTGATACACACCCACACACTTTTGTTTTATTTTTTTAGCTTCTCAACAACCATTTGAAAGTATATTGTTATCAAGTCATTCTAATGGAAGCAAAAACATTGAGAGAACAAAAAGGGAACAGTATTCTTTTCAAAACCAGTCCAAACATCAAAATGTAGGCTTACAGCTGTTCTATGGAAGGTATCTATTTTATATTAATTATATGTATAGAGAATTTTGAGGGGACCACATTTCTAAATGTTTTCGCACATTTGTTCTTAGCTTTTCAGCTCTGTCATCCTTTACTGTTAGAATAATTGTAAATAAGTATAATTTTGAATCAGCCTCTTTCTGTTACTCCTTTTAATTTTGTTAGTACATGTCTTCATTTTCCCTCGATGTATTTCCTATAGATTATCTTCTAATGCAGAAGATCAAAATTCACTATTTTTATTACTAAAATGGAGTTTATCACTCCACTTTTTGCTAACCAGAGTTGTAATTGCACCATTTTGACGAAATTCCAAGTTGCATGATTTGCGAAATTTATCGGTGTAAAGGTGGAAACAATGTAACGGCTTTTTCTGATGGTTATTGAGCAGCTAGATTTTTTTTTCCATTCTCGCTCAACCATAATAGCTATGAGTTAAGTTAAATTGGCAACCCAAATTTTAAGTACAATAGAGGTTCTTCTTTATTTATCGAGAACAGATATTAATACATATTTCCATAATGCAGGTAATACAGATGAATTTCTTATAAATTTTAATGATTTATTTGATATTCTTAAATCTCGTAATAGATTGGCAAAATAAATATGTTAAAAACCACTTAGCTCAACAACAAAATATTTAATTGCATCAATTTATTATTTTCAAAACTACCTTAAATCACATATTTCTAAATATTTGTAGTAATGTGAAGAGCCATGATAAGAAAATGATGCTGAAAAGAAGTAAGAATGCTTATCGTTTGAAACGTAAATGAGCATGATTTCTTTCTGGACTTGAATGGTACAATCATACATAATTTCGAATTGTATAAGTATGAAGAAGAATTGGAAAATGGAGCCGTAGATACCTTCAATAATGATCTCAAATCTGAATCGATATAATTATGGAATAAACGGTTGATTGGATTGCATAGTGACAAATTGAGAAGTGTCAAATAAACATTAAGAAAACAAATGACAATATCAATACTGACAACTTCAGATCAGATAATACTTCGAGAGGCTTATGAAGATGATGATAGAAAACAAAAGGGGAAAAGTGATGATTATTTCATAAAATACGTGAGAACAATTTGTGTGCTGCATCTACTACTACTGCTACCACCACACTCACTATTACACTGTATGACGCCTGTTCCGATGTTCTCTAGTTTCTATGTGTTTTGTACAAAAGATATTAACGCGTATAATTTGATTTCATATGGTGAGTTGATTGAATTAGTAACTCACTAAAGGCATTGAATAAAATATGGAATTTGATCCATTTGGTCGAAAGATACTAAAAACTACAGGAAGAGGTGATTCATAAGATATCAACTATTTTTGGTATTTGTAATAACTGCAAATCATCTATGGATTATTTCTTGAAGGAAATACTAGCTATCATTATTTAGACTGAATTAGAATAATTTTCAAATTTAGTGGTAAATTCAATAATTACTCATTTTGTTCTGGATATTGTGAACAATTTGAAATATTTGTATCTCTTATATAAACCCCAACAAAATGGTATTGTGTGTCACATAACCCTAAAGTGATGAAAATGTTATTTTCCAGTAGATAACCTCAAATATTTGAGAATCCCAAAGTGGAGGGTCATTGTCGTCCCCGATTTGAACTATACGACGATGTATTGATAAGTTGGTAGCATAGACCAGTTCAATACGCATTTACGCAATAAATTGAAAGAAAAAATATGTCCACCAAAATTGTGAAAACCGAAAAATTGGTGTATCGAGCCATCATCAAGTACCTGTATTTAGAAGCGTTAAGAGGTGAGCAGATTAACGAGGTAAATTTTTCATTGAAGATGACATGATTTTTTCAGACCGTCGAATTGGGCTAAAAACCCATTATTACTATGGATGAGAAGGGGAACATTTCTACGATCCAGGAATAAAGCAACAATGGATGGAATGGCGACACTCTGGTTTTCCCAGACCTAAGAAGTTTCGTTTCCAAAAATGTGCTGGAAAAGTTCTTACCCCAATTTTTTGGGATTGCCATGGAGTAATCATGATTGATTTTTTTATTAAGGGTAGAACAATAACTGGAGATTACTATTCGACATTACTGACCACTCAACTGAAAAAAAATTCAATAGGTCGTAAATTTTCTTCCAACGAGGAGGTAATAAAAGCTGTGTAGGTCTGGTTGCGTAAGAAAATATTTTGACATTGAAATTTTGTTTGGTTCTATAGTAGGCTAAAAATTTTTCAATATATCCTCGTATCACCACAGAACTGCATAACGCATAACTAAAGGAATTTCTTGGTTGTCTAGGGTTCTCTTCTGCTTAAAACGCCGGTTAGAAAGAAAATACTTTCATTACAGAATTTGTGCCTCGCCGTAGGATGGAGTAGAGCAATAATCTCAATCCTACATTCGCCAATCCTAATCAAAATCCGCCTCGGATTCGTTTCTTTAATAGCTGACCCATGGATTTATATCTTCAGCACATATTGTCGTTCGATTGGGTGCCTCGTGATCTCCGATTTTAACAACGTTATATCTATCATTTTCTTTAACCTTAACAATTTCGTGAGGATCTAAAAATTTTCTCTTCAATTTTGGATCAGACGTATATACTTCAAAGAGTGTGGTACTTATGATTTGCTGATAGGTTGAATTCGAGGCAGTCTGTACTTTGTCAACGTATTTGTACCACTTTCTTGGCTCTTCCAAACTGAGTTTTGTTAAGACTGGTATAAGGGTCCTATTTACCCTTTCCACTTCTCCATTACCTCGTGGGACACCACAAGTTGTTAACACATGTTTAATATTTTCTTCTCGACAATATGATTCGATTTCTTCAGTTGATTCTCGCCACATTGGACATTGATCTATGATTCCTTACAATCGCAACCAGATTTTATGAAATTAGGATAAAACAATTGGATTATCTATGGAAACTCTAGTTCGAAATACACTTTGATTAGATAATGTTCGCCAAAAGCTCCGGGATTAGAATGTTCGATGACTTTGTTCAATAACCGTCGACCAGATCCGGATATTTAAATTTTTGTTTGCCATTGAATAGTAGACATTTTCAGAAAATAGGAAAATTTTGAAATTAAGAGAAGTTACTTCACACACTGACGCTAAATATCTATAGGCTTCTTCAAGATTTTTGCCAACAAAAACTGTTTCGCAGATTGCAACTCAATTAAGCTTATTCCAATTATTAAATGGTGGTTTCATGTTGTGTCCAAAACGTATTATATAGAAGATGAAATTATAGATGCAACTGGGAGTTGTTTCGGCCAAGGGAATTTCACAGTATATCTAGCTTCAGAATTTGCGCCGAAGTAAATCGAATCGAAAAGAGTCTAGAGTTTGTCACAATAATAGCAGATGAAAATAAGTGGAATAATTGAGAAAGTCCAAACCAGAATTTCCAAGATTTAATCTCTTGCAGTATACAGCAACAGTCCATATCTCCGATTGAATTGAGCCAGGTAAATATAGTTCAAAGACACTGTGTAAAACAAGATGTATAGAAATGCTTGAAGCCGTGTTGACCTTAACGAAACAACTTCCTGCACTCCCGCTCTTCTAGAAAATCTTGATAGTTCAACGGCGCTATTTCTTGTTTCAGTTTGGTGGTTGGTCGACAGAGGGCGCTAGTGCCTCTAGAATCGTGCTTAGTTTGGCATCTGCCCGGCAGACGACGCTAGTGTGGAAGGAAATTAAACACAAATAGAATTTTTATTTAGTTCAACTTGAGGCCGCTAAGTACTTTCAGTTCGACTATTCCTCGTTAGATGGCGTTAGTTTGTGTTTTAGTTTGGCGTTTTTCCAGTAGAGGGCGGTAGTGTCTATAGAATCGTGTTTGTTTTTGCGTCTGGCCGGCAGAGGCGCTAGTGTCTACAGAATCGTGTCTAGTTTGGCATCTGGCCAGCAGAAAGCGCTAGTGTGTATAGAAATTAAACACAAATAGAATTTTTATTTAGTTCAACTTGCGGCCGCTAAGTACTCTCAGTTCGACTATTCCTCGCTAGATGGTGCTAGTTCGTGTTTTAGTTTGGCGTTTGGCTGGCAGAGGGCGGCAATGTCTATAGAAACGTGTTTAGTTTGACGTCTGGCCGACAGGGGCGCTAGTGTGTATAGAAATTAAACACAAATAGAATTTTTATTTAGTTCAACTTGCGGCCGCTAAGTACTCTCAGTTCGACTATTCCTCGCTAGATGGCGCTAGTTCGTGTTTCAGTTTGGCGTTTGGACGGCAGAGGGGGCAGTGTCTATAGAAACGTGTTCAGTTTGACGTCTGGCCGGCAGAGGTCGTCTGTGTCTACAGAATCGTATTTAATTTGGCGTTTTGCTAGCGAGAGGAGCTAGTGTCTAGGGAGCCGTGTTTAGTTTGGCGTCTGGCCGACACGGGGCGCTACTGTTTATGGAATCGTGTTTAATTTGTCGTTTGATCGGCGGGAGGCACTTGTGTATGGAACCGTGTTTAGTTTGGCGTCCTGATGGCAGGGGGCGCTACTGTCTATAGAATCGTGTTTAATTTGGCGTTTAGCCGGCAGAGGGCAGTAGAGTCTATAGGATCGTATTTATTTTGGTGTCTGGCCGGGAGGGGGCGCAAGTGTCTATAGAATCGAGTTTAGTTTGGCGTCTGGCTGGCAGAGGGCGCTAGTGTGTATGGAAATTGACCACAAATGGAATTTTTATTTAGTTCAATTTGCAGCTGCTAGATACTTCCAGTTCGACTATTCCTCGCTAGATAGCGCTATTTCGTGTTTCAGTTTGGTGTTTGGCTGGCAGAGGGCGGTAGTGTCTATAGAATCGTGTTCAGTTTGGCGTTAGGCTAGAGGGAGGCGCTACTGTCTATGGAACCTTGTTTAGTTTGGCCTCTGTTTGGCGGGAGGCGCTATTGTGTATAGAAATTAAACAGAAACAGAATTTTTATTTACTTCAACTTGCGACCGCTAAGTACTTTCAGTTCGACTATTCCTCGCCAGATGGCGTAAGTTCGTAATTTAATTTGGCGTATGGCCGGCGGGAGCGCTAGTGTCTATAGCATTGTGTTTATTTTGGTATCTGGCCAGCAGGGGGCGCTGGTGTGTATAGGAATTGAACACAAATAGTATTTTTATTTAGCTCAACTTGCAGCCGCTAGGTACTTCCACTACTTAATATGGCGTTTGGCGACAGAGGGCGCTAGTGTCTATGGAACCGTGTTTAGTTTGGCGTTTGGCCGACAGGAGGCGCTACTGTCTATGGAATCGTGTTTAATTTGACGTTTGGCTATCGGGAGGCGCTTGTGTCTATGGAACCGTTTTTAGTTTATCGTCTGGCTGGCGGGAGGCGTTAGTGTTTATAGAATCGTTTTTAATTTGGTGTTTGGCCAGCCGGAGGCACTACTGTCTATGGAATCTCGTTTAGTTTGTCGTTTGGCCAGCAGAGGATGCTAGTGTCTGTAGAATCGTGTTCAGTTTGACGTCTGGTCAGTAGGGGGCGCTAGTGTCTATAGAATCGTGTTTAATTTGGCGTTTGAGTAGCGTGAAGCGCTAGTGTCTAGGGAATCTTGTTTAGTTTGGCGTCTAACCAGCAGGGGTCGCTACTGTCTATGGAATCGTATTTGATGTGGCGTTTGGCCGGAAACGGGCACCTGTGTCTATGGAACCGTGTTTAGTTTGGCGTCTGGCCGGCGGGAGGCGCTAGTGTCCATAGAATCGAATTTAATTTTTCATCTGGCCGGCATGAGGCGCTAGTGTCTATGAAATCGTGTTCAGTTTGGCGTCTGGCCGGTAGGAGGCGCTAGTGTCTATAGAATCGTGTTTTAGTATTGCGATTTGTTGAAATAGATTTATATGTCTATAGAATCGTGTTTAATTTGACGTTGGGGTAGCGGGAGGCGCTAGTGTCTATGAAACCGTGTATAGTTTGGCGTCTGGCCGGCGGGAGGCGCTAGTGTCTATAGAATCGTATTTAATTTGGCATTTGGCCGGCAGGGGGAGCTATTGTCTCTGGAATCGTGTTCAGTTCGGCATCTGGTCGGCAAAGGGCGCTGGTGTCTATGGAACTGTGTTTAGTTTGGCGTCTGCCGGCTGGGGGTGCTAGTGTGTATAGAAATTAAACACAAATAGAATTTTTATTCAGTTGAACTTGCGGCCGCTAAGTACTTTCATTTCGACTATTCCTCGCTAGATGGCGATAGTTCGTGCTTTAATTTGTCGTTTGGCCGGCAGAGGTCGGTGGTGTCTATAGAATCGTGCTTAGTTTGGCGTCTGGCCGGCTGGGGGCGCTAGTGTGTATAGATATTGAACACAATTAGAATTTTTATTTAGTTCAACTTGCTGTCGCTAAGTATTTTCATTTCGACTGTTCTTCGCTAGATGGCGCTAGTTCGTGTTTTAGTTTGGCGTTTGTCCGGTAGAGGGCGGTAGTGTCTATAGAATCGTGTCTAGTTTGTTGTCTGGCCAGCAGGAAGCGCTAGTGTGTATAGAAATTAAACACAAATAGAATTTTTATTTAGTTCAACTAGCGGCCGCTAAGTTTTGTTAAGACGGGTATAAGATCCTATTTACCCTTTCCACTTCTCCATTACGTCGTGGGATTTCACAAGTTATTAACACATGTTTAATATTTTCTTCTCGATAATATAATTCGAATTCTTCAGAACGGAACGCGGATCCTCTGTCAGATATTATCCTTGACGGGCTTCCAAATATTTTACGCTAAGACAACATATCACTTCTTTCGTCGTGGTTGATTTTGTTGATTTTAGGATGAAGCATTCCTTCTTTCTTTCCTACGGGACGAGGTGATATATTTTACGCTATTTTTCAAGACAACATGTTACTTCTTTCGTCGTGGTTGATTTTGTTGGGTAAAGCCACATAAATTTGGAAAAGTCATCAACTACCACAAAAATGTAGTGATAATTTTTTTTGTTGACTTCATTGGTCCTAATTGGTCGACGTGATACCTCTCTAGCGGATCTTCTAGCTTTTGTATAGGATGAAGCAGTCATTCTTTCTTTCCTTTTTTTATTCTATAATTTACAAGGTATACAGTTATTTTTAATCGTTTCTATTTTGTCTTTTAGTCTTGGTATGTAAAATTCCTTGTTTACTACTTCTTCTGTTTTTTTCTTTCAAAAATTTTCTATCTCGTGGACTTTTATTATAATTTTTTGTTCTTTGTTGTTCATGTTCTTTGGAATGACAAGTAATTTTAATCCATTATCGTATTTATACAATATATCGTGCTCTAAATAAAAATCCTCATAATCTTCTGTAGTCAATATCCTTTTTATCGCCATTTGTGTACCTCGGTTCGGCCATCCTTTTTTCTCACTAGTACATTAGTAATTGGTTCTTCGCTTTTCAGTACAATTTTCACCTCAATATTAGTTGTCTTTGCTTTGAGTGGTTAGTAGTTTTCTATTAATTTCTTCACTTTCTCCCTATTGAACCTCGGAAAAGCATGTAGCGCCTAACGAGTTCTCCTCGGTTCACAGTCATTAGAAAAACAAATGTAAAACTTTAATAACTTTGAGTTTTACATACTCAATATTGTGACCAATTCTACCCACAGAACTTAACGTTGTCATGATTTATTCTACGCAAAATATATAAAATTTAAAAAAAATAGAATTAAATAACTCTTTGTCTTTCGTTTATTAAAACTTAATCCTGTACCTTTCTACTCAGAAAACAAATATGCTATATAAGAAAATATCTCGTTTTTACAGCAAAGGAAAAACCAATTTATCCTCAAAAATGTCAGTAACAATCAATACCATATAAATTTATTATTCACCTTAGCTACAGAAAATATTTTGTAATTCAGATAAAATAATTGAATTTCGATAATTATAGTTTGTACAAATGTATTGTGCCCTTTTTTTTTTAAACAAGTATTGTTAAAATGTATCTAAAAAAATTTTCGCAGCCTTCCGCCACTGATCACTAGTTCGTGGACTTCGAAAAATACTTCTCACATCAGGCTTCCTCCAGGTTCCAGTAACCTCGAGTAGATCAGCTCGGAATATGAACAGTGTAGTCTTCTTTAAATTAGCATATTTCTCGTAACACTTTATTTTACAATGTTCTGCTATTGCGTATAGCTCCAAAGATCATTTTAACCACGGAAAGTCTATTAGAAGAGCAATCACAAAGTGAATGTAGTGGAAAAGTCAGTCCTTTATCAAGTGGATTTGAGGATAGCTTTGTGAATAAAGAGGTAAGATGAAAATACCAATTACCCAATAAAAAAGTTTCACGCGCGCACGTTATGAGGTTTTTCAGATGAGCTTTCCGACACTTTCGATCACTTCTTACGAGGGTTTTCCGGCCTGCAAAACTTCTTGCACTATTACACCGCTCTTATTTGAGGCTTAAACCGCACGTTACAAAAGGTTTCGCTCGCACACGTTATGAGGTTTTTCAGATGAGTTTTCCGACACTTTCGATCACTTTTTACGAGGGTTTTCCGGCCTGCAAACTTTCTTGTGCTATTACACCGCTCTTATTTGAGGTTTGAACCCCACGTTACTAAAGGTTTAACGCGCACCCGTTATGAGGTTTTTCAGCCAATTTTTTTGGTTCGGAAAAACCGGCTGGCATTTTCATATCTGACCTGTGCTGACCTTAAGAAGTGGCGTTCGGTGATGTATTAAGTGGGAGCCACCAGTTTACAAGCTGAAATGGCGCGCACCTTATCGACCCTGTTTTTTGTAGCCAGCTCCCCATCTATAAACCGTTATGGTGCTTACGTACCTGTTCGAGCTATTCTAGATTCAGGATTAATGTCTTTATAACTGAGTCTTTTCACTCAAAACTAAATATTCCAAAGCAAACAATGAATTTCGCTGTTTCTGGTTTGAACAGTGCCGTCTCTAATGTGAAATATAAATGTTGTTTAAAATTTAAATCCCAACATATAAATTTTATGACGGACTTGTCTTGTTTTATTTTGCCAGAAATAACTGGAAACTTGTCTACATTTTACATTGATAAGCAAAAGCTAATGATACCTAAATATATCAATTTGGCTGATAAAAACTTCCATAAGCCCGGACCAATCGAGATACTGATAGGTGCTGATATTTTTTGGAATGTTTTATGTCCAAACCAATTGAAGTTAAATACAAATGGTCCTGTTTTACAGGAAACTCAGCTTGGATGGTTGGTTTCAGGTAAAATACAAGGCTTTCAAATTTCTAATATTTTGTTTGTAATTTGGTTAACAATGAAGGTGATTTATATATCCAAGACCAGTTTTCAAAATTCTTTGAAATAGAAAGTGTTAAAACTGCCAGTCCTTGGTCCAAAGAGGAAATGGACTGTGAAACTCATTTTAAAGACACAACAACAAGAACTCAAGAAGGTCGTTTTGTTGTATCGATTCCATTGAAAGCAAGTCCAAAAATATTAGGTGAATCTTTAGGTCTAGCCAAAAGAAAATTCAAATCGCTTGAACAAAAATTCTCAAAAGAATACCAATTCTCAAGAATGTACAAGAATTTTATCCTCGAATATGAAAAGCTCAATCATATGCGGAGAGGTATCTGAAGTAAATCATGAGGATGCCTATTATTTACCGCACCATGGAATTCTAGGTATGCATAGCGCAACAACGAAATTAAGGACAGTTTTTGACGCCTCGGCGTGATCTACAAGTGGAGTTTCTTTTAATGAACTTCAGCTAAAAGGACCGGTAATTCAAGATGATTTAGTGTCAATATTATTACGCTTTAGACAATATAAATATGTTGTTACCGCGGACATTGAAAAAATGTACCGTCAGGTCTTGGTGTCAAAAGATCAGCATAAAATGCAAAGAATTCTATGGCGAGATAACGAAAATAAAGCACTAAGTGTCTGTGAACGTTCCACGGTAATTTATGGTACTACATGTGCACCATTTTTAACTATTAGGTGTTTAGTAGAATTAGGTAAACTTTGTGAAAGAGAATTCCCTTCTGGCTAAACTTGTTAATAAGGTTACTACTTCTTTGAGGCTTGATTTCAATTCTGTAACATTATGGTCTGACTCCACAATAGTGTTGGGTTGGCTCTTATCTTAGTAGTTTGAATAATTCAAATATATGGTGGCAGGGTCCATATTGGCTTCAAGAGAGCCCTGACCTTTGGCCATAAGACAACAAGACGTCTATTCCCCTTCCAGAAATAAAAACTACTTTGGTAGCGGTGTCTGAATTTAAATTTCCATTCGAAAGGTTTTCTAATTTGAATCGATTGAGGAGGTGCATGGCTTTCATTTTAAGATTTATAAAAAATTGCTCAAGTAATAAAGAAAATCGATCGTTTGGTGTTTTTACAACAACAGAATTAAATAACTCTTTGAAGTTGCTTGTAAAACTATCCCAAATATCTTCGTTCAATAAGGAGTATAATGATTTAAAAGCTGGGAATGAAATTGACAAAAAAAGTAAACTTTTATCTTTAAACCCGTTTATGGACACGAGCGGTATACTTAGAGTTGGAGGTCGTTTGCAGAATTGAAATTTTCATTTAAATAAAAAACATCCAATGATTTTGTCGTCGAAACACCATTTCACGAAACTTCTTTTTGAACAAGAGCATAAAAACTTATTACATGCAGGACCATTACAATTTTTATATAATATACGAGAAACGTATTAGCCAGTTGCCGCTCGCAACCTAGCTAGATCTATTGTTCATAAATGTATACAATGTTATAGATTAAAACCAAAATCAGTGCAACCTATTATGGGAAATTCACCAAGTGATAGATTTTTATCTGGTTTCCCCTTTCAAATCATAGGTACAGATTATGCCGGACCTTTTCATGTACTTGATAAAAGGGGACGTGGCTCAAAAATCATGAAGGGTTATGTTTGTCTGTTCATATGCTTGGCTACAAAATCCATTCATCTTGAGTTTGTAAGTAGTCATTCAAATGAAGATTTCCTTTTGGCTCTGAAACGCTTCATCAGTCGACGTGGAAAACCATCTCAAATTTATTCAGACCACGGTACAAATTTTATTGGTGCAAATAGAAACTTGAAAGCATTCTATGATTTTCTCACTCAAAATGAATGTTTAATTAGTGATTCTATGAACAATCAAGGCATACGCTGAAACTTTAATCCAGTCCAAGCTCCACATTTTGGTGGATTATGGGAGGCTGGGGTTAAGGCAATGAAATATCACTTGAAACGTGTTGCTGGTAAATCTAACTTTACTGTTGAAGAGTTCACGACTTTGCTCTGTCAGATAGAGGCCATATTAAACTTCCGTCCTCTTTGTCCGCTATCTACTAACCCTTTAGATCCTTCTCATTTAACACCAGCTCACTTCATCATTGGTCGTCCACTAACTTCAATTCTGGAGCCAGTTATGATTTTAGAAAAGGAAAGCAGGTTATCCAGATACCAAAAAATCGAAAATGCTCAGCAACATTTCTGGACGAGATGGTATAAGGAATACATTTCCGAACTTCAGCAACGATCTAAATGGAAGACGAACCATGGAGAGTTGGCAGAAGGTATATTGGTACTTATAAAGGATGACAAACTTCCACCTCTTAACTGGAAATTGGGGCGCGTAACAAAATTATTCCGGGGTAGTGATAATATCTCGCGAGTTGCAGAAATTCTCACCAACAATGGAACTGTCATCAGAGATTTTTCCAAACTGTGCCCTTTGCCGTAAAAAAAAATAAACGTGTGTGCTTAAGTTTAAGTAACTGTTATATACTCTGTTAAAAGCTGGTGCTTTTAATGCCGCGGGTATGTTACAACTTCTAAATTTTATATGGAAGCTAAACCTGGCAACGCTGCGACCACGAGGGCCCAGAAGAGAGACAGCAAGAACCCAGGGCATTCAAGATACACACCACAAGAGTAGCAGACGTAAAATTTATAAAAATTCGTTTAATGTATAATAATTCAATATCAATATATGAGATGCAAGGATAATATAAGTAATTAAAGTTGTGCGTTTACGAAATATAATAGTGTATCATTATTATTATAATAAAAGAAGAAAAGAACAAACACCGATATCTAAACACGTACTAAATATACAAAATTCAAAATATCTTACAACTTGCACTGAAATTTATAATATAATTTTCAAATTGAAAAATAAAACTGCTTTAGTGCAACTTACACATTTAATTAATTTTGTTCTAAAAATAGGACATTACCCGGTAAACTCAAAATTGCCAACATCGTTCCCATTATCAAAGCTAATAAACAACCATACTAAGTGGATAGTTACAGACCTATATCCTTGCTCAATAATATTGCAAAGGTGATAAAGTAATTCATAAAAGATTACAAAACTTTATTGACAAACAAAAAATTATACCACCCGAGCAATACGGATTCAGAAGTGGACACAGTACGACGGCCCAAATAATACGAGTTTTTAATTATATTAGAGAAAGCTTCCAGAACAAAAATAAGTCCATCATGGTCGCTATCGACATCCAAAAAGCATTTGACTCCGTATGGATCGAGGGTTTAATTTTTAAATTGATCAATTTAGAAGTTCCAAACTATTTAATAAAAATTTAGCATTCCTATTTAACGAATAGAGAATTTTACGTCATACGGGTCCATACCCCATAAAGGCTGGAGTTCCGCAAGGGTCCGTACTATCACCTTTGTTATATTCCCTTTTCACACACGATATACCCACTTCCCAACAAATCCTAACAGCTATGTATGCAGATGACACTTGTTTTGTAGTATCGGCAAAACATCCCGATCAAGCACTTAACATCATCCAAACACATTTAAACAACAAAATTTTACCATATTTTCAGAATAATAAACTATCTATAAATGCGTCAAAAACAGAGTACTTGTTACTCAGACGTATAGCCAGGAAAAGCAGCTCATTGCAATCGCAGCTTCACATAAACGGACAAACGATCCTGCCAAGCAGTACCCTAAAATATCTAGGGTATATTGTGCAAGGAAATACGAATGCTAACGCCCACATAGCCAAACAAATACTAAAAGCTAAGATTGCAATGGGCAGACTTTACCCTCTCATCTGTAAACACAGTAAAATCACCACACAAAACAAACTTTTATTATACAAACAAATCATTAGACCCATTTTAACATATGCAGCCCCAGTCTACTACACAGGTACCAAACAAAATTTCCGCACCCTGCAGGTGGTACAAAACAAATGCCTCCGTATGGCTATTAAATATTCATGCTACCCAAAACTTCATAGAACCTCCTGGTTACATGACATAGCCGATATACCCACTGTCAAGATATCCACGACAGTGGTTGTAGGCTTCTGCGTGGTTCACTAATCACGTAGTTTAGTTGGAGAAATCCAAATTTATATATACCGGAATCATAGTAAATAAAAACTTCAATATATTCGTACGCATTAATCAATATCAGCCACGTTGCTTTCTCGAAAACTAAAACCCCGATCGATTTTTGAAACCCTGTTTTTCAGCTGCTTTTCAGGGATATTTCAGCCGAAAGATTCTGGGAGTCACAACTATATACCAGGGACAGAGTTATTGTAGCTACATCAAACTTGTGGATAATGCCCCGGTGCAAGGATCCACAACAGTACTTACAGACGTATCTATATATGAAGCTGTCCATTTTTAGTCTGTCGAGCAGCTTCATTTCGACGGCTTCTTTAGCCTGTTTGTCGGCTACGTCCATCCTGAGTTTGAGTTTATTGAATTTATCGTTCAGCACAAGGTTATCGTCGATATTTTTCAAGAACGGTTTCGAATTTTCGGCCTTCACCCAAGATCTAGTCACCGCGTCAGAATCGAAAAATGTCACGTGGTAGTGCGTCTGAAAATAATCGTTATCCGTCAATTCACAGTGTGACTGACTCCATAGATCGAATACCTTGTGTCGTTTCAAGAATTTTATCGAAATATATTAGGAAAAAAAGGCGATTAATCACCCAGTATATGGCCATCAAAATTTACAAATTAAAAAAAAAAATAAAGCTGTATACGAGTTTACAAATTTCCCACTCTCCACTTTCAGTTGATAAAAAGAACCGCACTGTATTTAAGGTAACTTGAAATTTATTTCGATTTCCACTCCAAATGAAATATTGGAATAAGTAAAAAAATCACCCTGTATATAAGGTATCCTAATAATTTCGATATTAAAACAAAATCATCCTGTACGTGACATGAACTAAAAAAATTGTACTTACAACACTAACCTAATGAAAGTGACCAAGAGAAATATTAGACTTACCGGTTCTAAGGAATCTTTCAAGCAAAAATAATTCTCGATTTCCGGATCATCTTCCACCATAGCCGGCCACCATGGATAATCTTCGATTTTCGCCCAGACGATGCTACCCGCGTTATATTTATTAAATATCATCAGCTCCTTTTCTTTATCGTCGATCGATT
This sequence comes from Diorhabda sublineata, assembly GCF_026230105.1. NCBI lineage: Eukaryota > Metazoa > Arthropoda > Insecta > Coleoptera > Chrysomelidae > Diorhabda > Diorhabda sublineata. The sequence goes on from NC_079486.1 coordinate 287,191, forward strand.
CTTCCTTGATTTCGCATCTATTATACCTCCCATCTGTATTCATCCAACAATACCATTTGTCAGATAGATCCAGGGGATCTTTCACGTCGGGCAGGTATCTATACTTATCGCAAGAGTCGCAATACACGTAGAGACCGACGTTTCTGAATTCTTGAAGTAATCTCATTTTCTCGTAGAAGCTCTCGTTCAAAAAATTCATATGTTCCTCCTCTTTCGCATCTTTTCAGTTTAGAACTTCCTTGGAATTGGCGTCGCTACAGTTCATTGGTGGTGATGAATCGAACTTATCTGCAGGAGTCACGATAATGTTTGTATCGTTAGCATCTTTTTCCTCCTTTGGAGCTTGGAACGATACCGTTGAGTTTTGGTCTTGATAAGTTTGTTTTTTCTTCTCCTTAACCATTTTCAACCAGTTATTGAATTTTGTCACTACCAAATTTTTGTAATACAAATTGGTTTCTTTACTCAAAGTCGACGGCATTTTAAAACTTCTACAATTTTAATATACAAATAACACTTATTAACCGTCTTACTTTCATTCACTTAAAAAAATATTATTGACAATTGTTGACTTTTGAAATTTAAGCACTTTGAAATGTTTATCTCGTTAACCAATCGAAATCAATTGATGATATCTTTACGTATATTTAAGAAAAAAACGATTTTTCGCGTTGTACATCACGAAATAAAACCGCTATAATTACGATGATTTAACTATCTGAAACAAATAAAATGAAAATATGTAGACATATATGTAATACCAACTGTCCATATAGGAGTCTTACCTATATGAGTAATAATAGTATTACCATTGTATAAAGAATATTCTTTATACAATGTTATTACAGTATATGTTAGACAACGTATTATAACAAAAATAATATTTTACAACGTTGCATAGAATATTTTTTGTGTTGAAAGTTAAAATGGCAACATGCTAGTACGCTGTGAAGTTGGCTCCTAGTGATATTAGACAGTTTAGGTTATTGCATATTTGTCTTTATATTAAGTTATAACAATAAAAAGGATATTTTTATTCTAATAATACTAAAAACAACAAGTTATAGGTCCGAGACTTTTCACTGTATAAATAAATAATTCGGATTACGAAACTAAAAACGAAAATTCATTATAACAAAAAACTTTTCTGGAAACTGTAATATAAATGGAATAACTTTAAAAGCATATAGAATTATGGACTTGGTTATAAACCGCATAGGTACCGAGTAGTATTCATGATTATGAATATATAAAAACATACATTTGTACATACATACATACATAACACATATTATGAGCTGTACTGGTAAATGATGAAATATTTGAAAAATTGTCTAGGCTGTATGAAGGAGATACAGGACAATTAAAAGGTAAGGTCACTCAAAAATTTTTCAGCTATATCTATAAGAGAAATGACATTCAATATATCTGTATTCATAAGCGATAATAATAACCACAATGAGAGGCGATGAGTACACATTTAAAAACTAGAAGATCAAAGCATACAAACAAAACATGACATAAGCGTAAAAGGTATTGGAAACAAACATTTTGATGAATGCTTTCTTCAGAATGTTATAATATTTTCACTGGAACACAAAAGTTAAGTGTCAGACTGGATAATAGAATACATAAAAATGGTTGAAACTAAATTTGATACAAAAGTTCATTAAGTAAGATCGGAAATGACGGAGAATATACGAGTAAACGAATGAAAGAATATATGAAAAAATGAGGTACTATTCTTGATTATACTCCTGAAAACTTCCCATAACTTAATGGAAAATTGGATTGAGGGTAAACCTTGGACAATAAGAAATCTAAGTGTATTTGGCTCAGATGCGAGGATTTGGCGAGGATACTCGAAAGGATATCTGCTCTGGAATAAAATTGAAATACATGATATAAAAATAATTACGATATTAAAAGATAATGAAGAAACCAGAAGTCAAAAACAAGATGAAAGTAATGTGAAGAAGAGCCACGATGTGGAAAATGATGTTGAAAACAAAGAACAAATAACTGTAAAGTGAGAAGTGTAAAATAATATTGAGGAGAACAAGGAACAGGAAATAAGGAAATCAAAAAGAAAAATTTCTGACCTATTGTGATTTTCCAACAAAAACAATATTATTTCCTTAAGAAGCTTGAACAATCTTGACAGCTCTTTACCTCTTGAGAGCCACCGTACTTCACAATGAAGCAGGAATGCTTTGTGCTCACTTCCCATTTGATCACACAGAATAGCAAAAAGTCAGCAAGTTAGCAAGCAACTTCAGTACTTTCATAAAGTTGATTTGAAAAGTTTTTTTTCAAAACTGTAACTGTGAATTTGAGTGATTTTTTTATTTTCTTTTCAGTGAATGAAACTTCAGATTCTACCCTAGAGAGTGTTCTGATCCTTTTTTAACTGTCAATATGAATAGGTGATATGATGCAATTGTAGCTTGTCTATTTTGCTCACCACAAATTGATGGCTAATGAAGATGCTTATAGAATACAAAATGGGGAAAGTGAATCGAATAATAGAGGTAAATATTTAATTACAATAAATATATGTAAAAACTTATGATATACATATTGATTGGTTGATTGTACAATGAATTGACACTGAGAACATACACACAGCTGCCCAAAATTTGTTAAATAAACAATTCATCAAAGTAAAAGTCCTTAAAAGATACTAGAAGAATATTCACATTGAGAAATCCAAGACATGTACTACTATTACCACACTCACTATTTCACTGTCTGACACCTGTTTCAATGTTCTCCATTAGTCTCTATGTGTTTTGTATAAAACAAAAAAATATTACCGAGTATAATTTGATTCAAGATCGTCAGTTGATTGAATTAGTAAACTCACTCTCTACTCAATAACAACATTCTGTAGGCTAATGTAAAAGGCTTTTCTTGTTTGAATTTCCCGCCTCCCAACTGAAACGGCAACACTGCACATGTCAATAGGCAGTGTTGTTTTATTACTATTATTACTATATCTATACACGAAAAAATTGCTAACAATAATTTATTCAATCTGCTTAAGTTATTTAAACAACTTTTTTTATTAACAGCAAGGACACGGAGGTAAACGTATCAATAGTTTTGGAGCTCAACGAGGTCTGAAATTTTTATTAAAAAATTCAAGTATATCTTATATGAATGAATAATCTACATACCTTCAATTTCAAACACATATATAAACATTTTTCTTCAAAACAATTAAAAAACACAATTAAGATCTTTACTTCACCAAATGGTTTGTGATAACCTTTTGAGAATGTAAATAAATGATTCTGTTAATGTAAAACGGTCGGTTAAACTTACATTCTGGTCCACATTTCTTAGAAGCACATTTTAAGCATTCTCCAAAGCAACCATGGCATCTTAAATTCAAGCAGTTACAAAGACCCATTTTTGATTTATTTTCATAAGATGTTGACGGCATTGCTGCGTCAAACGGGATTTATGTTCTTCGTGGAAGAAAATCGTTATTTATAATATGGTTTTTTTCATTTATTTCAATCGGTATCTTATACAGATTCGATGTCGGTAGACTTGCGGAATCAAATCGCCATGATCTTTATTTATATATTTATATATTGTGGAGAATTTCGACTGGATGCTGTAGGTCTGAAGGATTTAAATCGGATTAATGTTTTTCTTGAAAGCATCTTGTAAGATTTTTCAGTTTGTGGTTTTGTTGTAAGTGAATATAGATATATTTTCGAGATCAAATCTTACTTTCTTCTTTTTGGAGGGCTAACGTTTTCATTCAGTGCTCTGACTCCACTGGATATTGACGGTATTGCGGAATTATACTGATACGTCTTAACTAGACATGATTTTTTCCTTAGAGGTTTATCGTTATTTTCCTAAATAAAAATATTTTCAAGACCAAGAAACTAATTTTGGTGAAAAAGTTTATGAAAATATATAAGCTAGGCAAAATTGTTATGTATCTGTATTCGTTTGCGATAAAATGGCTGCCTTTGTTTACTAAATACTGAGAAAGCATTTTGAATAGATTTGTTGGAGTGAAATATTTTTGAGTGTTTAGATATTGTTCAAGTGATATATTAGTCTTAGTTTCAAATTTTAGTAAAGCTTTTTATATTTCCCCATTCCAGTCATATGGTTAAATTAGTTACTTACAAAACTCTACAGAATAGGATACTCGAATAATGTATATTTTGACTTATAATATTATTATGAGGAAAGCAGTAGTCAAAAACAAGATGAAAGTAATGTGAAGAAGAGCCATGATTAGGAAAATGATGCTGAAAACAAAAAACAAGAAACAGAAAAGTCAAAAGTGTAAAATGAAGAAAGAAAGAACAAGAAATAAGGAAATAAAGAAGATAAAATTATGCCCCATCGCGTAATTTTACAACAAAAACAATCATAATTCATTAACAAGCCCAAACAATCTTGACAACACTTTCACTCATTTCATCGCACAGAATGGAAAAAAGTCGGGATTGCTTAGGCTGCGACTTAATGAAATTTACAATCTTCACTGTATTATCAACCGCCGCTGGCTAAATTCTTTTTCTGTTCAAAGTCAAATGCCTTTAAATTTATTGTTATGCTGCAGTTTTGTTATTTTTCAGTTTTTAGGGAAAAATAGATTAGATAGTTACATATTTTTATCGCATTCCTACATCACAATCGTTGTGAAGAAGTGATTCATGAGTAAAAATGCAAATAAAATTTGAAAACATTATTTTTTTGGCCAGCTTATATAATATCAACAAAATACTTTATCAAAATAAAAAACATACAATATTATCACCTTTGCATAAAAAGTACCAACTCAATACTCAACGAAAAGTATGTATATCAATCAGTTGTTCTACAGTTTACAGACTAGGTACCTAATCATTATAATTACCTAATTATAAAATAATCTTTCTTGCTTTCTGAGTGGCAAATTTATCAATAATTTCCTTAAAACCTATTTTTTCACAGATTTCGAATTTAATTTGAAGAGAGATTTTCTTTGAAGAACCACTCTATTTTTCAGAATACTCATATTTTTTCTTGGCCTTCATCAGTATATCAAAATCAGAACTGCTGAGATTTCCTGCAAAGTTTCTAATTTTGATGGAACCTTAATACCAATGACATTATAAGAACATTTTTCTTGTTGGTTACAAGAGTTATTCATACTTTCAGAAGTAGAAAAAGAAGTTTCAGGTGAGTGAAATAATTAAATTTCTAAAAATTTGGTTGAAGTGAATCTTTCAGACTGATGTAAACTACAAAATCTGCAATAAGTATGCATTAACAACATTTTTCCAACAAACAATAAATACCTTTCAGATGTTGAACCTAAACACTGCCAAGAAGTACCCGGTTTAATATCCCCAAATTTAACATAACTATTGCCCGAAAACAAAATTTTCTGTATATAAGCTAATTCTTTTATCAGTTACACATTCTTTTTCAAAAATATTTTCACAAATATAAACTTCTGATAAATCTTTTTACTGTATTTTCAATGCATCTAGCTACTTTTGTCTTTGCTCTACAATAAAAAAAAAAGAGTAATATGTCACTTGAAAAATATCTAAACACTGAAACAATGACAGCCATTTTATCGCAAACGAAAACAGATACATAACGATGTTGCCTAGCTTATATTTTTTCATAAACATTCTCACCAAAATTATTTTCTTGGTCTTGAAATTATTTTTGTTTAGATTAATTGTGGAAAATATTGCTCATTAATCAAATTTAGTGAGAACTGAAGCCAGATCATAATGATTTTAATTATATTACGATTTATAGATAAATATTTGACAACATTGAGGTTTACTGTCAAACCACAAGTTTACAAAAATCGTGTAAAAATGAGACAGCAACTGAAATAGATGAAGAAAGACCATTTCGATTCGAAGCTATCAGTCTAACAACATTCATAGAGAAAAGGAACTAGGAACATCAATCCAATTTAATACCGCAAGAGGAAAATAACGATAAACCTCCAAGGAAAAAATTATGTCTAGTTAAGATGCCTCGGTATAATTCCGCAATCCCGCTATTATCCAGTGGAGTCAGAGAACTGATATAAATAGAGAAAGATCATGGCGACTTGATTCCGCAAGTCTACCGACATCGAGTCAGTATAAGGCACAGATTGAAATAAATGAAAAAAACCATTGCATGAAAGAGCCGCTTCATCTAAATTTTCCTAAATTGAATTATTACACTCATCTGAAACTGTAAGTGCTTCCAAGAGTGAGACTCTCTAATAACCAATAAGAAAAATGTTCTAATAATGTCACTGATATTGAGATTCCAATAAAAAATAAAAACAGGAAACAAACATGAATACTGATGTATTACCCGAAGCAAGGGACCTATTGGGTACTTCATTTTACAAGGATAAGGAAAAACTAATTAGTGGGGACAGATTTTTAAAATTCAAATTCTTTAAATTCAAATTCTTTAAAAACATTTTTTAAACATCTCATCACCTAAGAAAAGCTTTTTATATTTCCCGATCCTATCGTATGGTTTAATTAGTTAGTAATGTTGTTCGACTTGGAAATAATGAAGGAGTTAGAGCGGAAACAAAAATATATTTACATTCATACAAAATTAAAACAATACATATTTTCTACGAAAAGGATTTTAGTGATCTCAAATATTTGAGTTTATCTACTCGAAAGTAGCTTTAGCATAGGCTAAAGTGAGTTAACCGTATCCTTGTTTTGGAGTACCTATTATAAAAAAAAGAAAGGCATGCCAAAAAATTTATTAAAACTTAAGGTACTCATTGTTACAAAATTAAGTTCATTCTTTTTCTTCTTTCAGCTAACTTATTTATAATTTCGGAGGCATTTAATTTTATCGCGATATTTCCATGCACACTCATAAGCGCGAGGCCTGTAAGCCTCTCGTCTCCCATTCTATTTCTTAAGTACGTTTTTAGCCTCTTAAGAGTGGAAAAATTGCGTTCAGGCGTGGCAGTTGACACTGGAAGTGTCGCTAAGATTTGAAGAAGCTTCTTAACCGTTGGGAAAAAGAGTTCGTCATCATAGCTTCTAATACGGTAGAGGGCTTTTCCTGATTAGACCAATGATTGTGCCAGAGCTCATACTCGCTTACCAAACCTTTTATTTCCACTTCACTAAGAAATGTTGCTCCTATCCCTACTATACATTTCTTTGCTGCTTCGGTATTTTGAGTCTGGTTAGGCAGAAGCAATTGAATTTTTGAAATTGCTTCTTCGTGAGACTTAAAGCGAGCATCAAGCTCGGTGGTTACGTGTTCGATAAACGGGTAGAACACATTTCGTCGATAATAAACTTCAGCAGTTTGACCTCGTATATTACTGCGATTTATTTGTCTACCACTTACTCTTGGAGCACTTATATCAGTGGAACTCAACTTTCTTGCTTCCTCAAAAAGATTTGAGAATTCCTGTTCATTACGTAGGTTCTGCAAGGTGGTTTTAATTGTTGTCACATAATTACAAGTATTAGCTAAGTCAATATTGACTTTTTGCAGGACACGGCTCAAATCTGATGTATAAGAGAAAATTTTCTTTAAAACTATCATTGACACTATAAACTGGCTATTTTCCATTGCGACTTGCAACTGGTAAGCTTGGGTTGCTACTTCCCTTTCCGACTCTTGGAGAGCTTGAAGTGTAGCAAGTACCACGGGAAACATCTCGGGAAACCTTTCAACGGCTGTGTGTTTCTCCGTCCAGCTTGTCTCACAAAGCGAGATAAGGGTTGAATGAGGTGCTCCAATCTCGTCCGCAGTTTTTTTTAGAAGGCCATCTCGGAGTGCTGATTGTCTAAAGAAGTTAATTATGCTTTTAATAGTCCCGATACAGTTTCTGATTGCAGGGATCTGGCAAGAATGAGCCAAAACAAAGTTCAAAGTATGAGCTGCACAGTGTACGAACTGTGCTCGGGGATATTTATTCGTAATTATGGTTCGCATGATCGTCGAAGCGAATAAGAGCCTTTCCAGAAGAGCAGTCAACATAGCGAAGGCAAAGTGACAGCTGTTCATGACACATCCTGAGTTTCGTCGGCAAGTATAGCAAATAAACCTGACTGTTTGACTCTACCTATTAGTTCCTCTTGAATAGCACTTCTACATAATTCAATTATTTCATTTTGAATAACGGACGATGTGTACATAGCCCTAGTATGAGTACTTTGAGTAAGTAAGTGATTTTTAAGAACTTCATCACCAGATCGTGCTCGAAAACGAAGTAGTGCGCGAAAATTTCCATCATTATTTAACGGATCTATAATGCCAATTTCACCAGAGTCTTGATTTCCCCTCAAAGACAACTCTTGACGTCCGCAAAATAAGATTGTGTCTATTATGGCACACAGCCTCTGTCTGTTTTCTTCGGCAATGATTTTATTTTGCGCATTAAATGATTCTGTAACATCACGGGATTGACCTTCCATAACACTTGCGAAATTGCTTGCCCGTTCAACAGCATATTTATGGTAAATTGTATTTCGATGTTGTTCGATCTTCTCCAGAGCTTTTTTCCAGTTATTAAATGGCTTTGTGACAAAACTTCCAAGTTTTTGATCACCGCGACCACTTTCGGTCTGTCCAAACAAAACGCACATTTTGCATAGTGCCCCTTGTACTATATTTGAATAAGCTAACCATGGGTTCTTTTGGGTCCAATGACGTTGGAAACAAAGATTACTGTTACCAGTGACGGGAAACTTAAAAGTCTCAGGAGGGGTCCAGGTTTCTTTCAAAGCTTTTAATTTTTCATTATCATTTTTTGGAGCTTTTGACACATATTTGCCAATATCGTACTCGTCTTCCATTATAACAGAATCCAGGCTACCTAAAAAGAAAAACACGTTAAAGATGGGTGTGAGATTAAAATTAAAATAACTTACTGTGGCCTGTTTCATCTTTGTTCTTAGAGCTGGAGGGAATTGAAGCATCTGTATTGATATCCATACGCACACTGGGGTGTACTTTCATTGATTTGCGAGTTCGATTCGTCGTTGGTTTTCACCTTCTTTGGAAAAAATGCCAAAAGCGACTGCTGTGAAGTACGTTTCATTTTTCTTTCACTAAAATATAAAACAATTTCTAGTGTAAATGCATAGAAAGTTACGTGTTTTCTAATAATAAAATAGCTTGAATTATAAAAGGACCGGTGTTAGACTTAGGCACCTTATAGCTACAGAGGTACTGACACAGTGACATTTCAGGCAAATGGACAGACTACACATGTAACAATTATTGTTATCTTGTACACTTCTTGAAAGGGCGGCTATGCTTATGACCTCATCGATCTCCACATTTGGTTAGCAGCTAACATATTTTTATTATGCTGCTTCCTTTACTGTATGTAACGTAGCATTGATCAGGAATGTAGTTCTTATATTCAGGAATGACAAGTCTATAAAAATCAGTACCTTCGACTGGGCGAATTAGCAATGAAATACATGACTATTTCAACCACTAGTACACCGTAGGAAGAGAATGTTTTTGGCGGCGCGGGTGTAACAAAACTTGAGAAATATGACTACATAAAAATATATATGATTTTAATTTTACATAGAAACATTTATAGCTAACTGATAATAAGTTATGCTGATCGGCCGCCGATCCACATATGTTGAATTTACGTAATACGTAAATAAATACAAAATACATGTGCATACTCTTTTTTTATAAAGACTTGTGACTGATCATCATTTTACCAATGAAAAAAAGAAAAAGCAGACTCTAGCAAATCGAGCGCCGAACTTAAGCAAAAACGTCATTTTTAAACCTAAGTAAATACAGGTAAACATGAACTTTTTTATATATTAAATCACACATTTATAACTATACTATGTATTGTAACTTATAACTCGGAGATCAGTATTATGTGAAGTGACTAATAAATGTAACGTTCCCAAGTGTACTCAATTAAATACTTTTTTCATCCATAGATGGAATCATATAGGCAGCTATATATAATGTCACCACCTCTATTATGTAAGTTCAGTGAGTTTTGCCATCTGCTTAGCGCATTAATTCTTTTTTATGTTGATTTTTAAGTTAGTTTTAACGTAACAGCAATTACATTATTAAATAAGTATATGTTAGGGAACTATAGATACTTACCACAGAGTTTCCAAGCTTAAAAAATTGAGCAGCACTCAAAAGTTTACTAAATTTGCACAATATAAACAAAATGAAGAAAAACACCACACGTATGTCGCACAGCTACTTTATCGCGATCACCACAAACTTTGCAAGTTCAAAAAACTTCGCAACACTAAAAAGTTTGCTCAGTTTGCACAATATAAACAAAAAAGAAAAACAATACACATAAGTCGCACAACTACTCTAGTTTATTCAGTACATAAGACTTGAGACTGTTGTTGACGTCCCACTCCCACGTACCCACGTTGCAGAAATCAAACGCGGAGTGGAAGACATGCAGCCACCTTATTGGTCAGCAATCGCCGTACAAATTTTCCTCCAATGCTGCTGATACATAAGTGCATTCAAAATAAGTTTGTTTACTTTAAGTCTAGTTTTTAGATTGAATAATTGTTTACGTAGAAGAATGATGATAATAATTGTATGCATGGACGGTTCTATTGGGGGGGGGGTTCAAACCCCCTAAACCCCCCTCCCTTATATACGTCGTTGGGGTAGAATATTGTTGCGTATCGTAAAAAGAATAGATAGAAAATTTTTGGAGACTCTCAAAAACAGCAGTGAGCGAAGAATTAGTTAAAATAAAAAAATTTGGTTGTTGTATTATACTTGTAGTTTCTAAAATTAATATTCATCATAATAGAAGGGTGATAGGAAATCAACAAAATTTCGACTGGGAAAATGTGAAAAAAAACCTGGAAAAATCGGGAGGAGACGAGTACTTGATTTTCAATTTTTACTGGACACCCTATTTCAAGAAAAGTTGTAGATGTAACGTATAAAAGTATGGACTAATGTTGACTCGTTTTTCCTGAATTTTCTGTATCTGAGTTGAGAAGCTATGTGCACATCCATGTACTCTGCTTGGAGTTGAAGGTAAAGTTATTCCAAGTTTCTCAGACAGAACTAAAACACTGAATGAAAACTTTTACGAGAGACTAGAGTGCAGGAAAGCACATTCATTACTTCCTCTACCTTCAGTTGAACTATCAAGAGCTTCTAGAAGAGCGGGGAGTGCAGGAAGATGTTTCATTAAGGTCAACACAGTTTCGAGCATTTCTATACACCTTGTTTTACACAGTGACTTTGAACTATATTTACCTGGCTCAATTCAATCGGAGATAGGGACAGTTGCTGTATACTACAAGAAGTTAAATCTTGGAAATTCTGGTTTGGACTTTCTTAATTATTCCACTCATTTTCATCTTCCATTATTGTGACAAACTCTAGACTCTTTTCGATTCGATTTACTTCGGCGCAAATTCTGAAGCTAGATATACTGTGAAATTCCCTTCACACACTGAAGGTTAGGTTAGGTTAGGTTTCGTGCCCGGAGAGGAGGTAGGAAGTGAGTCGGCCCAAATCCTCGATGCGAGTTCTCTGGGATGGGGTTTGGTCTACCCGACACGACGTGTCCCAATGGCTCATAGGGTGTCTCCGAAAGGAGTGGTCGGTCCTGAGTCGCTCAACCTTTTTGTAAGAGGAAACGTGACCGACCAACCTTCTCGGATAGGTGATGAATAAGGAACAAATGCGTTCCCCAATAATTGACCGCCCGCGGACCAAAAAGACATAGAGGAGTAAACCTCGAGAAAAGAATCCGTAATCCTACGTTGTGAGCTACCGTGGCTACAGGATGAATGGTTGCGCGGAGTCAGTCTCGAACGTGTGCCTCTGGGGATACCTGGCGACCTCCCCAGAGTATTTTAGCCTTAGCGAGGTAAGGGCGCACTGCCTCGCCGGACTTTTCACACGTCCCAACTCGTGGGAACCAAATGGAAAACCAATTAAAACTTAAACTTAAGAAGGAAGAGGAGAGAAGAAGGACTGTGGAAGAAGAAGTCAGGAGAAAAGAAGAAGAGGAAGAAGAAAGAAGGAAATTTGAATGGGAACTAATACAAAGACAAAGAAAGAACAAAAAAATAAACAGAAGTACTTCTCTTCTTCCAACGATATTGGAAGAAGAGAAAGAAGAGGTGAAAGAACAAGAAACAGGAGGAGACGAAAGTAGCGAAGGGGCGCTACTTAATAAAATTATGTTTGGAGTAGAATCGGGGAAAAAAAGGGAAAGGGAGGAAAGTAGAGTAGAGGGAGAAATTGAGAATAAAAAAGAAAAAAAAGAGGGAGAAACAACAACGGGAGAGGAGGAGGAAATAGAGAATAAAATATTGGAAGTCAAAAACACTCGTGGGATTCGTATGGATTCATTTAACAAACAAAACAAAAAACGTCGTAGGAGGAATATCTCGTCGGAGACAGAGGCATCTCTGTCTCACGACAGAAAAAGAAAGGTAGTTGATGAGGAATGCACGTCGTCTTCTGGCGAAGACGACAATAAAATATTTGATGAGGAGAAAAAAACGGTCGAGGATGACCTCGCCCGGGAGCTCTTCGAGCAGGAGCTAATCCAAAAACATAAAGAAATGGTTAACAAATCCTTCGCATCTGTCAGACAATCGACCATGATGGAGGAGGAAGTTGAAGAGGAGAAGGAGTCAAGCGACGAGTTTGACTTCAGAAAGACTGACCTATTCTCGATCCTACTAGGTATCGAGAAAAAGGTCACCACACCCTATTGGTGCCAAAGCACCAATAAAGAAGAAAAAAAAGCCAAAAAAAATCCTGGAGGGAGGAATTCTCCAGGAACGAAGAAACAGCCCCAGAGGCTATTAAACGAAAGCTCAGCGAGGTCGAACAGATCCTCGCGAGCCTTAATATTGAAAACGAAGATATTAAAAGGAGGATGGGGGAAATGAGAACCCACACAAAAAGATTAAACAAGGCTACAGATGGAAAAAATACATCCGATATTACATTAAGCGGCATTAAATGTAATGAATGCCGGAAAGAAGCCGAAAAGATTAAAAAAGCGGAGGCTACCAAAAAAATAGTGGCAGCCTTGGAAAAGGGAGGTTCCTTCAAAGATTTTGAAGGAATCAAAGATAAATTTTGGGAGGACAAAGTGTTCTCCAAAACCAAGATTCTCCCTATGAGGAGCCAAGACGCGCTGGATAGAAAGGACTGTATGGTCCTAATAAATCCAAGCACTGAAAAAGAGTCGGAGAATATGACTCCTGACATCAGGGAGCTAGCGGAAGCCCTTAATCCCGGGGATTTCGAGGTTATCGAGAATTCGGTAACCTCCTTAAAAACAAAAAAAGCCTGGAGGTATTATGTCGCCAGACTTAATGGAGAACCCGGTAAAGATTTCAAAATGATCAGCGCTATGGTCGGGCAGAACCTGGGCGAGGACACGAATGTCCTCATACTCGGTGGGGAGATAGCTCTCACGAGGAAAATGATTCACTGCTCACTGCTAAAAGCGGTGGAAACTATAATATGATTATACACCCGAGAGCCTCCAGAGATAAGAGGTCGGAGGAGGGGGAATATGTCCTGGTCAGGACAGGAGACAGGCCCTTCGCCGAGGTGCTGAAAACTATGCAAGAGAAAATTGACGTTGCGAGCCTCAACGTCAACATTAAGAAGGTAAAAAAAACAAATGGCGGTGACATTGTCATCCGCCTTAAAGGCAGGGGTCAGGAACAGACCCTAAAAAATGCAATCAAGAACAAAATGGAGGAGGTCAGTGTAACGACCAGAAATAGGGGGACGGTTTTCAGCGTCACTGACCTTGACCCGGCGGTCACCTCGGAGGAGGAGAAAGCTGAGGTCGAAAAACAGACCGGCCTAGCAGACTTGGTCGAAATTAAATTGTTTAGAAAAACAAAATTCGGAGGGCAGATGTGTCCTCTCTCCGTTCCGAATAACAAAGCCGGCAAGTTAAGAGAGATGGGAACCATCAAAATAGGATGGTCGGCATGTAGGGTGAGGGAGCGAATAGCCCCTCTGAGGTGTTATAGATGTCTGGAATACGGACATAGTCTGACCTCCTGTAAGGGGGAGGACAGAAGCAAACAATGCCTCAATTGTGGCGGGCTCAACCATAGAGCCCAGGACTGTAAGGCCGTAGCGAAATGTATGGCCTGCAAAGTAGAAGGACATAGGATGGACACCATGAGGTGTCCAGAATATAGGAAATTAGTCCTTGAGAACAATGACTAAAGAGGTCTAAATCTATAAAATGGACAAAAGGTCCTTTTACAACCTCTTTGTCCAGGATCTAGACCCCAAAAGAAGTAACCCAGATTTTAATATGTTAGTAATCGTCGCTGTTGCTCCAAGGTTCCGGCAATATACACCGGAGGCCTATTTTAGAATGTTGTCGTCGGTTGATCCCTATACTCTCAACACGACGACAACAAAGGTTTTATTTATTTTTTATTTATATATTTATTTTATATTTATTTATTTTCTTTTAATCTAGATTTTAGACGAGCTTATCCCGACATTTATTACAAAATCCCAACTAGGATACCTACGATTATTCATAAGATTAATATCAAAATAAATTTCCCATATGATAGCCCGGGGTCACGTATCTTGCTGCACATCGTGGTGAGAATGTGGGCCTGATACAAGCAAAATAGCTAACGATAAAAAATAGGCAAAAACCAGATAAACGTACTGCAAGTGAACTTGGGGAGGTCCAAGATAGCGCATGATATCGCCTTTGACGAAGCAAACAAACATCACATCGACGTTATTATAATATCCGAGCCAAACAAAAACATCGCGAAAAAAAGGATGGCTCGTTGATAAGAACGCAGGAGTGGCGATAGCCATCCTAAATAAAAACTTGGAAATAGACAAGACGCTTCGAGGTGATAACTGCGTACAAATAGAAACCAAGGGCACCATTATGACGGCCGTTTATATCTCACCGAATATCAGCGATAGGGAATACCAAAAGGCCATAGATAGAACATTTGAAACGGCTACCAAAAATAACGGAAGACGACTATCCATAATGGCCGGAGATATAAACGCGAAATCCGCAATATGGGGATCTCCTATATCTGATATAAAAGGACAAATGGTAGAGGAGTGGTTGGCCCAAACAGGATGGGTAGCAATCAACAACGGCCATCACACCTTTGAAAGAGGTAACTCTAAAACTCTAGATGTTACACTCTGTCATACCAGTCATTATAATAAGATCACTGGTGTACAGAATATGTCAACCCCTATACACACCATGGACATATTCGATATCAGATAAAAACGAAAGGAGCAATAAAAAAGATGAGCCCTAACAACAGGAAAAGGACCTACTTGGACACCGAAAAGTACGTAGAAATACTAAGGAAAAGTAATGGAACAAACGAGGAAATACTGAAGGCATATAAAGATGCCTCCAGTAATAACGACGCTAACACCTCGATGCAACCATTCTGGTGGAACCCTGAAATCGAGAATGCCAGAAACGAATATAATAAAAAAAAGACGTAGATCCACCCGAGAAAAACTCCCACAGTTAAAACAAAAGTGGGAAGACGGTATGAAATTACAATGCAAATTACTAAAAAGACTAATTATGCAAGCCAAAAAGAGATGTTGGGACTACCTCATGAAAGACCTTGAAAACGACATATGGGGCCAGGGTTATAGGATAGTGACGGGCAAGATGGCTAATAGAACACAAGGCCAACTCAGCGCGAAAAGGAGAAAACATATTCACCCTCTTCCCGACAACAAGAGGGAAAATAACAAATGACGACGATGACGAACTCGCACTACATGCGGTACCAAATAGTTTCACCAGTGACGAGCTCGATATAGCGATTAGAGATATTAAAAACGGCAAGGCACCAGGACCAGACGGCCTGCCAAACGAAGCTCTAAAAATCGCGGTGAAAACTAAACCGTTGCAAGTTCTAAACTATCTAAACGAACTTTTGAAGCAACAACGGTTTCCCGACTGCTGGAAAACAGCCAGAGTCGTTCTACTTCTGAAGGAGGGTAAAGACCCAAACGACGCAGGCAGCTATCACCCTATATGACCGATCAACTCTTTCGGAAAATTACTAGAACGTATGATTACAAATAGATTGGTTGAGGAGATCGAGAATAAGAACCTCCTATCTCCGCATCAGCATGGCTCCCGACCCAAAAGATCAACGGTGTCGGCAATAAACGAACTAAAAGAAATAGTAGGTAAAACCAGCCACAAATGGGATGTACTTGTGGCTGTTGATATAAAAAATGCCTTCAATACCACGAAATGGCATAAAATAGTCATGGATCGGTTCTGTGGAACATCATGTACAACAGTATCCTAGTGTTGGACTATGGCCCAAAAGTTTCCACTATCGCGTACGCTGATGACCTCGTCTTCTACATCGTAGGAGACAAAGAAAATGAGGTCAGGAATAGAGCAGAGATTACTGTAGCTCTAGCGGTCCGTTGGATAACAAGAAACGGACTTAAAATTGCTCCTCAGAAAACGGAGATACTGACGGTGAAGGGACCACGGAAAACAAACGGTCCCTTCAAAATGGTAGTGGAAAGACAAAGAGTCGAGGCCAAAAATAAAATAAAATATCTGGGAGTAATAATAACAAAAAACCTCAACTTCCTGGAACATATGAAATACACGGTCGAAAAAGCCGATAAAAAGATCTCACAACTACGGAGACTGATGCCGAATGTGGGAGGGCCTGGTTATTGCAAGCGCAGGGTTCTGTGCCAAGTAATGCACAGCATCCTCCTGTATGCGGCGCCAGCCTGGGTCGAAGCCATGAAGATACAATCATACAAGGAAAGATTAATGGCCGCGCAAAGAAAAGGCTTACTGATGGTCGCCGCTGCCTATAGGACCGTATCGGCCGAGGCAGTCCAGGTTATAGCAGGTTTCCCACCGATTGATCTCATGACAGCAGACAGATGTTTTCTATATAAAATAGGAGGCAGGTTAGCCGGTAATAGACGAATGGCAAGAGAAAGAACATATAAAAAGTGGCAGGAGAGTTGGGATAGTCTGGAGACAAAGGCCCAGTGGACAAAAACATTGATTAAAGACATAAGAAGCTGGGTCATGTGTAAACACAGAACCACTTCTTACTACATCACGCAGGTTCTGACGGGGCATGGTTCGTTTGGAACCTTCACTAAAAGAATCTGTAAAACCGAGGATGACACATGTAAAAAATGTGGGCAAAGGGACGACCCGGCCCATGTCCTCTACGAATGTGCGAGATGGGGTGAGGAGAGAACCAGACTAAAAAACAACTAGGATGTGACTTGCCTACGGCAACCGAGATCATAGGAAAAATGTTGGGGGATAAAGCAACCTGGAACGCGGTAACGACGTACATGACCGTAGTAATGAACAGAAAGGAAAAAGTGGATAGGAACTCTCAGGGATAAGTAATAGAATAAGGAAAGGGATTTCAAAGGGGATGTGCGCTGATGTAATGACAACTTGTTGTCCTCCCGGCGCACGCAAATCCCCAGGGATGAGTAAACAAGGAGGGTGGTTTAGTGGGTGAGAGTCCCACACAAACTCACAGCATTGCACCCGCCCGCTGTGAGGACGGCATTAGCTTCCACCCTACCTTGGGGGCAAAAAAAAGGTTAGGTTAGGTTAGGTTAGGATTAGGTTAGGTTAGGATAGGTTCGAATTACTATTTTACAGAATTTCTGACGGGGCATGGGTCTTTCAGAAAATACACTTATGGAATAAAAAAAACGAGAGATGACTTATGCTCCATCTGTGTGACGGAGGACCCCCGTCACGTGGTGACGGAATGTCGAGTCCACCGGCAGAAACAGAATGAACTTAAGAAAGTAATAAGAAGTAATGGCACCCTGAGATGCAGGAATATTATGATCGCTGCCATCAAAGAAAAGAAGGTGTACGACAGGGTTATAGATATTGTTAAGAAAGCGTGACGATTTTTAATATGTATTTGTAATTGTAGTGTGTGACGTCTCTATTTATTAATTTTAACGATTTTATTTATACAAGTTTTTAAATTTTTATTAATTGTCTATACACCGATTTTAAAATTTTATATATACAAAGTAGAGTTAGGAATTTTTATTTATACAATTTCAAAGTTAGATTTAGGACAAATTTTATTCATACAAATTTTTAAAATTAAATTTAGTATTTTATTTATACATTTAGGTTACTTTTTTATTTATACTTTACATTTTATCTATACAATTTTAAACTATACTTAAGTTTTATTTATATTAGATTTCTAAATTTATTTTTTCTACAAATTTTAAGATAGGCTCAGTTTTAATCTATAGATGTGATTTTAAAGATAGGATAAGTTAGGATAAGTTTTATTTATACAGTTAAATTAGGCAGGTTTTTATTTTATTTATATTTATTATGTGTACGTCCCCTCTTTTTTTATTTTTGTATGTGATGTTTTTAATGTGTAGTGCATGTGTTTTATTTATACATACTAGATGAAGAACTAGGAGAACACGGAGTTGAAGAGTACAGCCGGCGCATGTGACGCGATGTTCGCTAAGAACGGTTCCACATGCGTCGGTGGAGAAGAGGGTGGGTTTTTAGCTGGTAGGCGCCTGGGTAACGGGTGAATCCAGCACGCCTGGGACACCTTCCCAGAAGTCTTTTGAAGATTTTTCCACCCACAAAAAAAAGGTTAGTTTAGGTTAGGTTAGGTTAGGTTTCGTGCTCAGGAAGGTCGGGTTGAGGAGGCAGGAACTGATTCAGTCCAAATCCTCAACACGAGTTCCCTGGGATGGGGTTTGGTCTACCCGACACGACGCGTCCCAATGGCTCATAGGGTGTCTCCGAAAGGAGTGGTCGGTCGTGAGTCGCTCAACCATTTGTAAGAGGAAACACGATCGACCAACCTTCTCGGATAGGTTATGAATAAGGAACAAATGCCGTTCCCCAATAATTGCCCGCGGACCAAAAAGACATAGAGGAGTAAACCTCGAGAAAAGAATCCCTAATCCCACGTTGTGAGCTACCGTGGCTACGGGGTGAATGGCTGCGCGGAGTCAGTCTTGAGCGTGTGCCTCTGGGGATACCTGGCGACCTCCCCAGAGTATTTTAGTCTTAGCGGGGTAAGGGCGCACTGCCCCGCCGGACACTCTTTCGACCCAACTCGTGGGAATCATATGGAATCACAAAAACAAAAACTAGGATATAATGTAGAGGAGAAGAGAAGAACGAAGAGGTAAGAAGGAAGGAGGAGGAGGAAGAGGAAAGGCGGAAATTCGAAGAAGAGTTAATACTTAGGCAAAAGAAGAATAAAAAAGTGAACAGGAGTAGGGACCTGGTAACACAACAATCAACCATAATAGAAGAAGGAAAGAAAGAAGAAGAAGGAGAAGAAAAAGAGGACACGTCCACCACAGACACCAGCGAGGGGGACATACTGAGAAAAATCATGTTTGAGGAGGTGAAAGGGAGAAAAAGCAAAAAAAAGGGTAAGGGAAGAAAGTAAGATTGAAGAAAGCGAAACAAAGAAAGAAAAAAAAAGAAGAAAAAGAGAAGAAGGAAGAGGAAAAGGAAAGGAAGGGGGACGGGGAGATATGGGAGGAAAGGTTAATAGAAAAATTGTAGAAAATGAGAAAATATGACGACGGAAAAAAACGTAATAGAAAAAATAAAAGAACTCAAGGAAATAATTGAGGATAAAACTAAATCAAAATGCAAAGAAGAAGAAGAAAAAATAAGGAAAAAAAAGAACAGAGAAACTAAAGGAAGCATTATTTAAAGCAGAGGGAAATTCGAGGAATGGGCCAGTCTGGCAAAAGAGGAATGGGAGGAAGAAGTATACTCTAAGACAGTATGGCACGAGAGTAGCGTAATAGAAGCGCTGAAACGGAGGGAAACGTGCGTAATTCTAGGAAAACTGGACAACAACGGAGAAACGGCGGACATAATAAGAAAAACGAAAGAAGAAATCTGGACGGTATGGGAAGAACTGGGTAAGGGGGAGTGGGAATCCATCGAAAATAAAATCAAAACGAAAAAAAAATGAAATAAGATGGTACAACCATATTGCAAAGGTAAGCGACGAAGAAGAGGGGAGGTTGGAAACATTTAATATCTGTCAACAAATATCGGAGGAAATAAACAGTGGGGCCGAAAAGGAAGTGGCTATAGTGATAGGGGAGGGATTGGATAAAATACTGATCAGAAAAATAATAGAATTCGTAAACAGTAAGAAAGAAATCAAATACAAAATTATATCTAAAATTGGGGAAAAGGTAAATAATGGGGGTACGGGGGGAGAATCACTCTTCGTATTAAGGAACATGAAATCCAACATTAAAGTTGATGAGTTAGGAATCAAGGTGGTAAAGAAAACCGGGGGGGAGACCTCCTGGTTAAACTCAAAGGCCAGGGGACAGCGGAAAAGTTGAAAGGTGCCCTATCAGGGGACCTGACAATGACGGTAAAAAGAAGAGGGGCCGTCTTTACAATAATGGAGGTGGACCCGTCGGTAAACTCACAAGAACTTAAGACGGCCATCTGTGAGTGGACAGGCCTCAAGGACGACGATATAAACATAAGAAGCATGAGGGACAGCAGGGGGGAGGCCAAACGGCCACAGTCGCGGTGAGAGAAGAAAAGGCGGCTGTGGTAAGGGCCACGAACAAGTTAAGAGTACACTGGCAACTTTGTACGATACACATACTCCTGTAAGGGTAAGGACAGGAGTGGAAGTTGTTTTAAGTGCTTTAAGGAAGGGCACAGGGCCAATGAATGCAAGAATGAAGCACACTGTCTCTCATGAGACGAAAAGGGTCATCGGACAGATATGATGGACTCTCCGAAATATAGGGGAGCCGTGTTTGGAAGGAGTTAGAAAATAGGCTAGGTTAGGTTTTAGGCTAGGCATACAACAATCGTCATGTTGAAAAAATATGGCCCTTAACAACTACAAGGACGGCATCAGGGTTTTGCAGATTAACGTGGGGAGGGCCAGGCTAGTGCATGACCTAACCCACGTGAAAGCTTAGGAGCTCGAAGCGGATCTTCTCGTTGTTTCCGAACCAAACAAGAAACTGACTGAGACGTGCGGGTGGGCACAAGACAAAAGTAAGGATGTGGCGGTGTTTAGAAATAGGGATGTTGGGATACGAAAAATCATTCGAGAGTTGGGCCACATCGTGGTAGAGCTTAATAGGGAAATCGCGATAGTGGCCTGTTATATATCGCCCAACATCCCTGTCACAGAATACAGGAGAAAAGTAAAAAACATAATGAACGCCGCCATCAAACAAAGAAATTACTTGATCGTTGGGGACATCAACGGGAAATCATCCCAGTGGGGTTCCCCAACAAATGACGAGAGGGGCGACCTATGGGATGACTGACCAACTCAATATAATTTGCATAAACAACGGAGAACCAACATTTGTGAGAGGCGCTAGCAGGAGTCACATTGACGTGACTCTTGCTAGTGAGGGGTCATCCAGGAAAATCGCAAACTGGGATGTCCTCGAGGATCAGGTGTTTACCCACCATAGGTTCATCACCTTCGAAATAAAAATCAAAACCAAAAAAATCAACTTTACAAATAATAAAAACAATATAAACATCAAAGAAATATAATTTTTTATAATTTTATTTTATTTTTCACAGGAGAAAGAAAAGGAGAAAAGGGCAAAACTGACCGCTCGCGTCAGCGGAGAAGAGGGTGGGTTTTTAGCTGGTAGGCGCCCGGGTAACGGGTGAATCCAGCACGCCTGGGACACCTTCCCAGAAGTCTTTTGAAGATTTTTCCACCCACAAAAAAAAGGTTAGGTTAGGTTCGGTTAGGTTAGGTTCCACTCCTAAGAGCTGTAAGACCTTGACGTTGGTGGAGTGGCTCAGTAACTTCCTCTCTTCTCGGTACGTCTTGACGGACGGGTGGAGGGGAGTGAAGCTAAGAAATAGCTCAAAAAACAGGAGTAAACCTGGAGAAAAAATCCGTAATCCTACGCTGTTAGCCACCGTGGCTATGGGATGAATGATGCGCGAAGTCAGCCTTGAACGGTGCCTCTGGGATACCAGGCGCCCTCCCAGAGAATCCAGCCTTAGCGAGGTAAAGGCGCACTGCCTCGCCGGACTTTTACTTCGTCCCCACTCGTGGGATTCGTATGGATTCATTTATCAAACAAAACAAAAAACGTCGTAGGAGGAATATCTCGTCGGAGACAGAGGCATCTCTGTCTCACGACAGAAAAAGAAAGGTAGTTGATGAGGAATGCACGTCGTCTTCTGGCGAAGACGACAATAAAATATTTGATGAGGAGAAAAAAACGGTCGAGGATGACCTCGCCCGGGAGCTCTTCGAGCAGGAGCTAATCCAAAAACATAAAGAAATGGTTAACAAATGTAACAATTATTGTTATCTTGTACACTTCTTGAAAGGGCGGCTATGCTTATGACCTCATCGATCTCCACATTTGGTTAGCAGCTAACATATTTTTATTATGCTGCTTCCTTTACTGTATGTAACGTAGCATTGATCAGGAATGTAGTTCTTATATTCAGGAATGACAAGTCTATAAAAATCAGTACCTTCGACTGGGCGAATTAGCAATGAAATACATGACTATTTCAACCACTAGTACACCGTAGGAAGAGAATGTTTTTGGCGGCGCGGGTGTAACAAAACTTGAGAAATATGACTACATAAAAATATATATGATTTTAATTTTACATAGAAACATTTATAGCTAACTGATAATAAGTTATGCTGATCGGCCGCCGATCCACATATGTTGAATTTACGTAATACGTAAATAAATACAAAATACATGTGCATACTCTTTTTTTATAAAGACTTGTGACTGATCATCATTTTACCAATGAAAAAAAGAAAAAGCAGACTCTAGCAAATCGAGCGCCGAACTTAAGCAAAAACGTCATTTTTAAACCTAAGTAAATACAGGTAAACATGAACTTTTTTATATATTAAATCACACATTTATAACTATACTATGTATTGTAACTTATAACTCGGAGATCAGTATTATGTGAAGTGACTAATAAATGTAACGTTCCCAAGTGTACTCAATTAAATACTTTTTTCATCCATAGATGGAATCATATAGGCAGCTATATATAATGTCACCACCTCTATTATGTAAGTTCAGTGAGTTTTGCCATCTGCTTAGCGCATTAATTCTTTTTTATGTTGATTTTTAAGTTAGTTTTAACGTAACAGCAATTACATTATTAAATAAGTATATGTTAGGGAACTATAGATACTTACCACAGAGTTTCCAAGCTTAAAAAATTGAGCAGCACTCAAAAGTTTACTAAATTTGCACAATATAAACAAAATGAAGAAAAACACCACACGTATGTCGCACAGCTACTTTATCGCGATCACCACAAACATTGCAAGTTCAAAAAACTTCGCAACACTAAAAAGTTTGCTCAGTT
Source organism: Diorhabda sublineata (assembly GCF_026230105.1). Lineage (NCBI taxonomy): Eukaryota > Metazoa > Arthropoda > Insecta > Coleoptera > Chrysomelidae > Diorhabda > Diorhabda sublineata. Next base: position 310,637 of record NC_079486.1, read on the forward strand.
TGCACAATATAAACAAAATAAAGAAAAACAATACACATAAGTCGCACAACTACTCTAGTTTATTCAGTACATAAGACTTGAGACTGTTGTTGACGTCCCACTCCCACGTACCCACGTTGCAGAAATCAAACGCGGAGTGGAAGACATGCAGCCACCTTATTGGTCAGCAATCGCCGTACAAATTTTCCTCCAATGCTGCTGATACATAAGTGCATTCAAAATAAGTTTGTTTACTTTAAGTCTAGTTTTTAGATTGAATAATTGTTTACGTAGAAGAATGATGATAATAATTGTATGCATGGACGGTTCTATTGGGGGGGGGGTTCAAACCCCCTAAACCCCCCTCCCTTATATACGTCGTTGGGGTAGAATATTGTTGCGTATCGTAAAAAGAATAGATAGAAAATTTTTGGAGACTCTCAAAAACAGCAGTGAGCGAAGAATTAGTTAAAATAAAAAAATTTGGTTGTTGTATTATACTTGTAGTTTCTAAAATTAATATTCATCATAATAGAAGGGTGATAGGAAATCAACAAAATTTCGACTGGGAAAATGTGAAAAAAAACCTGGAAAAATCGGGAGGAGACGAGTACTTGATTTTCAATTTTTACTGGACACCCTATTTCAAGAAAAGTTGTAGATGTAACGTATAAAAGTATGGACTAATGTTGACTCGTTTTTCCTGAATTTTCTGTATCTGAGTTGAGAAGCTATGTGCACATCCATGTACTCTGCTTGGAGTTGAAGGTAAAGTTATTCCAAGTTTCTCAGACAGAACTAAAACACTGAATGAAAACTTTTACGAGAGACTAGAGTGCAGGAAAGCACATTCATTACTTCCTCTACCTTCAGTTGAACTATCAAGAGCTTCTAGAAGAGCGGGGAGTGCAGGAAGATGTTTCATTAAGGTCAACACAGTTTCGAGCATTTCTATACACCTTGTTTTACACAGTGACTTTGAACTATATTTACCTGGCTCAATTCAATCGGAGATAGGGACAGTTGCTGTATACTACAAGAAGTTAAATCTTGGAAATTCTGGTTTGGACTTTCTTAATTATTCCACTCATTTTCATCTTCCATTATTGTGACAAACTCTAGACTCTTTTCGATTCGATTTACTTCGGCGCAAATTCTGAAGCTAGATATACTGTGAAATTCCCTTCACACACTGAAGGTTAGGTTAGGTTAGGTTTCGTGCCCGGAGAGGAGGTAGGAAGTGAGTCGGCCCAAATCCTCGATGCGAGTTCTCTGGGATGGGGTTTGGTCTACCCGACACGACGTGTCCCAATGGCTCATAGGGTGTCTCCGAAAGGAGTGGTCGGTCCTGAGTCGCTCAACCTTTTTGTAAGAGGAAACGTGACCGACCAACCTTCTCGGATAGGTGATGAATAAGGAACAAATGCGTTCCCCAATAATTGACCGCCCGCGGACCAAAAAGACATAGAGGAGTAAACCTCGAGAAAAGAATCCGTAATCCTACGTTGTGAGCTACCGTGGCTACAGGATGAATGGTTGCGCGGAGTCAGTCTCGAACGTGTGCCTCTGGGGATACCTGGCGACCTCCCCAGAGTATTTTAGCCTTAGCGAGGTAAGGGCGCACTGCCTCGCCGGACTTTTCACACGTCCCAACTCGTGGGAACCAAATGGAAAACCAATTAAAACTTAAACTTAAGAAGGAAGAGGAGAGAAGAAGGACTGTGGAAGAAGAAGTCAGGAGAAAAGAAGAAGAGGAAGAAGAAAGAAGGAAATTTGAATGGGAACTAATACAAAGACAAAGAAAGAACAAAAAAATAAACAGAAGTACTTCTCTTCTTCCAACGATATTGGAAGAAGAGAAAGAAGAGGTGAAAGAACAAGAAACAGGAGGAGACGAAAGTAGCGAAGGGGCGCTACTTAATAAAATTATGTTTGGAGTAGAATCGGGGAAAAAAAGGGAAAGGAAGGAAAGTAGAGTAGAGGGAGAAATTGAGAATAAAAAAGAAAAAAAAGAGGGAGAAACAACAACGGGAGAGGAGGAGGAAATAGAGAATAAAATATTGGAAGTCAAAAACACTCGTGGGATTCGTATGGATTCATTTAACAAACAAAACAAAAAACGTCGTAGGAGGAATATCTCGTCGGAGACAGAGGCATCTCTGTCTCACGACAGAAAAAGAAAGGTAGTTGATGAGGAATGCACGTCGTCTTCTGGCGAAGACGACAATAAAATATTTGATGAGGAGAAAAAAACGGTCGAGGATGACCTCGCCCGGGAGCTCTTCGAGCAGGAGCTAATCCAAAAACATAAAGAAATGGTTAACAAATCCTTCGCATCTGTCAGACAATCGACCATGATGGAGGAGGAAGTTGAAGAGGAGAAGGAGTCAAGCGACGAGTTTGACTTCAGAAAGACTGACCTATTCTCGATCCTACTAGGTATCGAGAAAAAGGTCACCACACCCTATTGGTGCCAAAGCACCAATAAAGAAGAAAAAAAGCCAAAAAAAATCCTGGAGGGAGGAATTCTCCAGGAACGAAGAAACAGCCCCAGAGGCTATTAAACGAAAGCTCAGCGAGGTCGAACAGATCCTCGCGAGCCTTAATATTGAAAACGAAGATATTAAAAGGAGGATGGGGGAAATGAGAACCCACACAAAAAGATTAAACAAGGCTACAGATGGAAAAAATACATCCGATATTACATTAAGCGGCATTAAATGTAATGAATGCCGGAAAGAAGCCGAAAAGATTAAAAAAGCGGAGGCTACCAAAAAAATAGTGGCAGCCTTGGAAAAGGGAGGTTCCTTCAAAGATTTTGAAGGAATCAAAGATAAATTTTGGGAGGACAAAGTGTTCTCCAAAACCAAGATTCTCCCTATGAGGAGCCAAGACGCGCTGGATAGAAAGGACTGTATGGTCCTAATAAATCCAAGCACTGAAAAAGAGTCGGAGAATATGACTCCTGAAATCAGGGAGCTAGCGGAAGCCCTTAATCCCGGGGATTTCGAGGTTATCGAGAATTCGGTAACCTCCTTAAAAACAAAAAAAGCCTGGAGGCATTATGTCGCCAGACTTAATGGAGAACCCGGTAAAGATTTCAAAATTATCAGCGCTATGGTCGGGGAGAACCTGGGCGAGGACACGAATGTCCTCATACTCGGTGGGGAGATAGCTCCCACGAGGAAAATTATAGAATTCACTGCTGATAGCGGTGGAATCTATAACATTATTATACACCCGAGAGCCTCCAGAGATAAGAGGTCGGAGGAGGGGGAATCTGTCCTGGTCAGGACAGGAGACAGGCCCTTCGCCGAAGTACTGAAAAGTATGCAAGAGAAAGTTGACGTTGCGAGCCTCAACGTCAACATTAACAAGAAAACAAATGGCGGTGACATTGTCATCCGCCTCAAAGGCAGGGGTCAGGCACAGATCCTAAAAAATGCAATAATGAATAAAATGGAGGAGGTCAGTGTAACGACCAGAAATAGGGGGACGGTCTTTAGCGTCACTGACCTTGACCCGACGGTCACCTCGGGGGAGGAGAAAGCTAAGGTCGAAAAACAGACCGGCCTAGCAGGCTTGGTCAAAATTAAATTGTTTAGAAAAACAAAATTCGGAGGGCAGATGTGTCCTCTCTCCGTTCCGAATAACAAAGCCGGCAAGTTAAGAGAGATGGGAACCATCAAAATAGGATGGTCGGCATGTAGGGTGAGGGAGCGAATAGCCCCTCTGAGGTGTTATAGATGTCTGGAATACGGACATAGTCTGACCTCCTGTAAGGGGGAGGACAGAAGCAAACAATGCCTCAATTGTGGCGGGCTCAACCATAGAGCCCAGGACTGTAAGGCCGTAGCGAAATGTATGGCCTGCAAAGTAGAAGGACATAGGATGGACACCATGAGGTGTCCAGAATATAGGAAATTAGTCCTTGAGAACAAGGACTAAAGAGGTCTAAATCTATAAAATGGACAAAAGGTCCTTTTACAACCTCTTTGTCCAGGATCTAGACCCCAAAAGAAGTAACCCAGATTTTAATATGTTAGTAATCGTCGCTGTTGCTCCAAGGTTCCGGCAATATACACCGGAGGCCTATTTTAGAATGTTGTCGTCGGTTGATCCCTATACTCTCAACACGACGACAACAAAGGTTTTATTTATTTTTTATTTATATATTTATTTTATATTTATTTATTTATTTATTTCATTTTATCCTATTTTAATCTAGATTTTGGAAGAGCATACCCCGACCATTATTACAAAATCCCAACTAGGATACCTTCGGTTATTCATAAGATTAATATCAGAATAAATTTCCCATATGATGATAGCCCGGGGTCACGTATCTTGCTGCACAGCGTGGTGAGAATGTGGGCCTGATACAAGCAAAATAGCTAACGATAAAAAAATAGGCAAAAACCAGATAAACGTACTGCAAGTGAACTTGGGGAGGTCCAAGATAGCGCATGATATCGCCTTTGACGAAGCAAACAAACATCACATCGACGTTATGATAATATCCGAGCCAAACAAAAACATTGGTGAATACCAAAAGGCCATAGATAAAACTTTTGAAACGGCTACCAATAACAACGGAAGACGACTATCCATAATGGCCGGAGATATAAACGCGAAATCCGCAATACGGGGATCTCCTATATCTGATATAAAAGGACAAATGGTAGAGGAGTGGTTGGCCCGAAAGAGGATGGGTAGCAATCAATAACGGCCACCACACCTTTGAAAGAGGTAACTCTAAAACACATATAGATGTTACTCTCTGTCATAGCAGTCATAATAATAAGATTACCAACTGGTGTATAGAATATGTCAATCCCTACACACACCATGGACATATTCGATATCAGATAAAAACGAAAGGAGCAATAAAAAAGATGAGCCCTAACAACAGGAAAAGGACATACTTGAACACCGAAAAGTACGTAGAAATACTAATAGAAAAGTAATGGAACATACGAGGAAATACTGAAGGCATATAAAGATGCCACCAGTAATGACGACGCTAATACCTCGATGCAACCATTCTGGTGGAATCCTGAAATCGAGAATGCCAGAAACGAATATAATAAACATAGACGTAAATACACCCGAGAAAAGCTCCCACATTTAAAACAAAAATGGGAAGACGGTATGAAGTTACAAGGCAAACTACTAAAAAGACTAATTATGCAAGCCAAAAAGAGATGTTGGCACGACCTCATGAAAGACCTTGAAAACGACATATGGGGCCAGGGTTACAGGATAGTGACGGGCAAATTGGCTAATAGAACACAAGGCCAACTCAGCGCGAAAAGGAGAAAAAATATTATCCGCACCCTCTTCCCGACAACAAGAGGGAAAATAACAAATGACGACGATGACGAACCCGCACTACATGAGGTATCAAATTTCACCAGTGACGAGCTCGATATAGCGATTAGAGGTATTAAAAACGGCAAGGCACCTGGACCAGACGGCCTGCCAAACGAAGCTCTAAAAATCGCGGTGAAAACTAAACCGTTGCAAGTTCTAAACTATCTAAACGAACTTTTGAAGCAACAACGGTTTCCCGACTGCTGGAAAACAGCCAGAGTCGTTCTACTTCCGAAGGAGGGTAAAGACCAAAACGAGGCAGGCAGCTATCGCTCTATATGCCTGATCAACTCTTTCGGAAAACTACTAGAACTTATGATTACAAATAGATTGGCTGAGGAGATCGAGAATAAGAACCTCCTATCTCCGCATCAGCATGGCTTCCGACCCAAAAGATCAACGGTGTCGGCAATAAACGAACTAAAAGAAATAGTAGGTAAAACCAGCCACAAATGGGATGTACTTGTGGCTGTTGATATAAAAAATGCCTTCAATACCGCGAAATGGCATAAAATAGTCATGGCTTGTAAAGATAAAGCCCTTACTTAACGAACTACATAAAAAACTACCTGAGTGACAGGAGGGTGACCTCCGGCATCATTTCACATAGGTGCACGATGGGTGTTCCGCAGGGCTCCGTCCTTGGACCGGTTCTGTGGAACATCATGTACAATGGTATCCTAGTGTTGGACTATGGCCCAAAAGTTTCCACTATCGCGTACGCTGATGATCTCGTCTTCTACATCGTAGGAGACAAAGAAAATGAGGTCAGGAATAGAGCAGAGATTACTGTAGCTCTAGCGGTCCGTTGAATAACAAGAAACGGACTTAAAATTGCTCCTCAGAAAACGGAGATACTGACGGTGAAGGTACCACGGAAAACAAATGGTCCCTTCAAAATGGTAGTGGAAAGACAAAGAGTCGAGGCCAAAAATAAAATAAAATATCTGGGAGTAATAATAACAAAAAACCTCAACTTCCTGGAACATATGAAATACACGGTCGAAAAAGCCGATAAAAAGATCTCACAACTACGGAGACTGATGCCGAATGTGGGAGGGCCTGGTTATTGCAAGCGCAGGGTTCTGTGCCAAGTAATGCACAGCGTCCTCCTGTATGCGGCGCCAGCCTGGCGTGAAGCCATGAAGATACAATCTTACAAGGAAAGATTAATGGCCGCGTAAAGAAAATGCTTACTGATGGTTGCCGCTGCCTATAGGACCGTATCGGCTGAGGTAGTCCAGGTTATAGCAGGTTTCCCACCGATTGATCTCATGATAGCAGAGAGATGTTTCCTATATAATATAGGAGGCAGGTTAGCCGGCAATAGACGAATGGCAAGAGAAAGAACATATAAAAAGTGGCAGGAGAGGTGGGATAGTCTGGAGACGAAGGCCCAGTGGACAAAAACATTGATTAAAGACATAAGAAGCAGGGTCATGTGTAAACACAGAACCACTTCCTACCACATCACGCAGATTCTGACGGGACATGGTTCGTTCGGAACCTTCACTAAAAGAATCCGTAAAACCGAGGATGACATGTAAAAAATGTGGGCAAAGGGACGACCCGGCCTATGTCCTATACGAATGTGCGAGATGGGGTGAGGAGAGAACCAGACTAAAAGAACAACTAGGATGTGACTTGCCTACGGCAACCGAGATCATAGGGAAAATGTTGGAGGATAAAGCAACCTGGAACGCGGTAACGACGTACATGACCGTAGTAATGCACAGAAAGGAAAAAGTGGATAAAAACTCTCAGGGATAAGTAATAGAATAAGGAAAGGGATTTCAAAGGGGATGTGCGCTGATGTAATGACAACTTGTTGTCCTCCCGGCGCGCGCAAATCCCCAGGGATGTGTAAACAAGGAGGGTGGTTTAGTGGGTGAGAGTCCCACACAAACTCACAGCATTGCACCCGCCCGCTGTGAGGACGGCATTAGCTTCCACCCTACCTTGGGGGCAAAAAAAGGTTAGGTTAGGTTAGGTTAGGATTAGGTTAGATTAGGTTAGGTTAGGTTAGGTTAGATTAGGTTAGGTTAGGTTTGGTTAGGTTCCGTGCTCGGAGGGGTCTAGTCGAGGAGGCAGAAAGTGATTCACCCCAAATCCTCGTCGCGAGATCTCTGGGATGGGGTTTGGTCTACCCGACACGACGCGTCCCAATGGCTCATAGGGTGTCTCCGAAAGGAGTGGTCGGTCTTGAGTCACTCAACTTTCTGTAAGAGGAAACATGACCGACCAACCTTCTCGGATAGGCGATGAATAAGGAACAAATTCCGTTCCCCAATAATTGCCCGCGGACAAAAAAGACTTTACCTCCCGTCTAGGACATTCCCAGCCTAGACGGTATCCCTAACCTTGCTCCGGCTTCCTACCTCCTGTTTCTTCCCCGATGCTAGTAGGAAACGAGGGCTAGGGGTTTCCTAATTTCTTACCAATTTCCCCTTTCCCAAATCCTTTCCGGTAGGATGTGCGCCTGCCCTGCCCCCCAACCCACAACGACAATTGGCAATGGAAGTGGGAAAAGATTTGGAGATTACCGAACATAGGAGGGAAACCTCAGTTCCGGTCGGGGAGGGTTGTGCCGCGAGCCACTCCCGACCGTCAACAAGCGATCGCGAGAAATGTCCGCCAGGGAACCAGGGCGACTTTTTGGGTAATGCTACTGGAACAAAAACCATAGACTCGGAGGACAACACAGAAAATGAAGAGGTGGAAACGAAGAAGAAGAAGCATGCTGGACATGGTTCTACGCCGCTGAGATATAAGTTTAGAGGTCTAAGGACAGACATGGGCTCTAGTAAGGAAGGTAACATAGAAAAAGATGCGATTCCAGAGGACAAGACGGAAGTGAATGAAGGGGATAATAACCTTCCACTGGATACTCCAGATCTGGACGGGAGTTTTTTCGTTGATATGATGCAGAAGGAGATGGAAGCCGACGATGTCTTCATGGTGGTGCAGGATAGCAGCGATAATGAGACCACGGACCAAAAAAGGAAAAGGAGCAAAAGAGAGCTATCAGCAAATGATCTGAGCCCTAAATATCCTGGAAAAGATATAGATGACGAAATAAACAAGATAGCAAAAATGGCCGCGGACTTAAAGAGCTTCTGCACAGAACATAGGAACGTACACGCATTAATAAAGAACCTCGCATCATCTCTTACGATAGGTATGGCTGATCTCAAACGTGCTAGGAAGGCAGAAAAAAAGACAATTCTGGAAGAGGAGTTGGAAACATGCGGCTCTAGCAGAAACCTGGAAGAGAAACTGAGGATGCTACAGGAGGAAAACGATGCCCTTAAGGCCAAAGTCGGGAATATCTCTAGGAGAAACTCGCTTGGAGGTAGGGAACATACCCAGATGGAAAAAATTAAACCTCTAAGTCAGGATATGGCCACACAAACCATGCAGCCTGATGACGTTTTCAAAGAAATACAAATAAAAGAGATTGTCTACAAAATGGAAGCAGCTGTGGACAACGACGACATCAAAGACATGATAGAAATGGAATGGCAGGAAGGGAAATATGTACTCGAAATGTCAGACAAACCTATAACAAGCTGTAAGGGAGATGGCGATATTGCGATCATCCGCGACTTCATCAAATACAAAGATAACAGATTGGTTAGTAAAATCACGGGCAAGTCAGAGACAATCCAAAATTACATCAAGGCGGGTAAGTAGATGAACAACGTATGTCTGACTATAGAAATAGGGAAAACCGTGTGTTAGAGAGAGAGAGAGAGCAGCGAGATAATGTGTAAGAGAGAGAGAGACTTCGTTTTTGCGCATGCGTAGAGTTATATATCCGTTGCGATGATAACAGCGGGAGCGCTGATATACCAGGTCGGTTAAAAGTCTTTGGGTTTTAAAAAATTATATATACCATTATTATTCGCTAATCTTGTAACATAAAACTATAATGTATAAATAAAAAGAGATTTTTGTCAATGTAAGGTATCACGCACGTAATCGAGACAGATTCGTTGCGATGATATACCAGGTCGGTTAAAAGTCTTTGGGTTTTTTAAAAATTATATATTCCGTTATTAATGTGATTGGAAATTAGTTTTTTGAGGATAGCAGAAGAGTGAAGATCATGTTAATCATTATATTATCTGCAGTACTATGTTCAGTACTATGCGTTGTCGACCAACAGTATGCAATGAAGTATTTACACCGGTTCGGGTACGCAAATGAAAATGATTTGACTAAACTTGAGGATTATTTGTTGAGTTTTCAAGAAAGATATAATATCCCTGCAACGGGAGAATTAGATGAAAATAAAATTCAACTTCTAAATAGACCAAGATGTAATGTGAGTGAAGCAGCTTCCGACGATGATCATTCTTTTAGAGTTAAATCAAAATGGCCAAAATTTGATTTGAAATGGTATTTCCCTTAGGCAACTCCAGAATATCTTAAAGTAACCAAAAAGGCTTTTGAAGTGTGGAATAACAGTTCAAAGTTTAAATTTGAATTAATACACAAAATACGGCCTTATGCTCCCGATATTTCTATTACAGTTGTACGGGAAAAGCACTATTTTCGAGCAAATTGCCAAGGTAGAGAGTGCTCCAGTACATTTGATGGTCCCGGAAAGGTGTTGGCACATGCTTATTTCCCAAAAGGCAACAGTTGTATAGAGCTTCATATTGATGCTGATGAGAAGTGGGATTTAAGTTTGGATGGATCAAGTTCAGAAGATCAGACTAGCCTACTTATGGTATTAATTCATGAAATTGGGCATATTTTAGGAATTGCTCACAGTGATATTGAGACAGCAATAATGTATCCATGGTATCAATTCAACATTGCTCTTAAATTGGATGAGGATGATAAAATGGCCCTTGAAGCTCTTTATGGACCAATCAATACATATGTAAATAATCCTTTCAAACCCACGTCAGCGCTGCCACCGACTACAAAGACACTTGCACATCAACCAAATGAACCGGATAAAAATTTATGCGACATAACACCGGAGTATATGTTCATTGCTATGGCTGGTGAATTTGAAAATTACCATTTATAAATTATTAATGAAAATTCCCTATGGAAAATTGATTTGAACTCGAAACTTATTCCCTCGCAACCAGAAATACTCGATGATTATTTACCTGAAGAAGTGGGTCCCATAATTCAGATTTTTCAAAGTTCTTCAGATAATTTAATAGCAGTAAATGACCGTAAATACTATGTAGCAGATTTTCCCGCTCTACAAATACTTGAGGAAAATAATTTAATTATACCTAAGAATTCTCAAATAAACACAATGTTTCAAAGCAATCATGGGAAAATATATGTATTTTATAATAACAGTAATTATATTGAATTTGACAAGAACTTGAAAACTGTTCGGAATAGAGGACAAATAAAAGATATTTTCCCTGGACTACCCACAGATGTTACAGGAGCATTCCAGTACATTGACGGACACATGTACTTTTTCAAAAACACCACATACTACAAATATAATGAGTTTACCAAAAAACTTGTTGCAGCCGGACCCTTTAATTGGAACGTGTTCGATATTCCATGTCCAAATGGAGACCTTTTAAATCATCTCAAAATTTTATTAACAAAAATAATTTCTTTTTATCAATAATGTTGTATATTTTGAAATAAACTCTTATTAAATTTTTTCTTTTTTTTTGGAAATTCCCGAACGCCAATCTTAAGATAACTTTTACCTATTAATAAGAAATTTTTTGATAACGCAGGAAATTGATAAGAATATTTCTAAACCAAATGGACCACATGTACAGGAAATAGTGAAAATTTATTAGAATACTCGGAAACCATATGGACCACATTTACAGGAAATTACAAAATTACAAAATTGCCGCAAATAAAATATTTTTCTAGAACATTCTATCACAATCGTATGGAGATAGTGCCATGAGTATAAATAAGATGTTGCATTGTGTTGGAGCCAGTCTCTTCCACTGCCAGCAAGAGAAAAACCAGCTCTGAAGAACAAATACTAGTATCTGTTAAAAAATTGTGCCTTAACAAAAAATGTAAGTATTTTTTTTTCTTGTGGGTTACGCGCTCTCTCTCTTTTCAGATGGATTTAAAAAAAATTAACGCAACGTCTATAATTACAGAGAGAAAACCAATAACAAAAATACAAGATCTACCTTTGAATACTCTGAGGGCTATAAAGAAGGCAAAAATAGTCAATTCCAAATTCGGAGAATCAGTTTTATTGGATTTAGATACAGAAGTAGTGTTTTTACCGCAAAGAGTGACAAGTGTCTACAAACCAGTCATTGAAGAATTTGAAAAGGAAAAATACGGAATTATATTCGAGGGATTAGTGGATGTTGGAAAAAATCAACGGCTAGCGTCATTTGAAATTGAGGAACTATAGACGTGCCTAATACACACACACACAGAGAGAGAGAGAGAGAGAGAGAGAGAGAGAGAGAGAGAGAGGTGAGTACCATGAATATTGTAAAAAAATCTGAAAATTTACTGCAAGTCATTAAAAATGTCAGAAAAATATTGTTTGATAAGATAACGGATAGAGATGTGGAAATTTGGTTGAATCGACAATAAACAAATTAAAGTATGTAATTTGACAATTAAAAAAGGAGGACTGCATGTAGGTACAATTAGGAAATTACAAACATACATAGGACATTTCAAACATTTTAAACAACTTATTTCAAATAGGAATATAGGTATGGGGCTGAATAATAAACTGAAAAATAGGGTTAAATGGGAAAATGTAGCTTCTGCATTTACAAGAAGAATTAAAACCGGACTTATAGTAAATTTATATAATAAGGACTTAACGCAATTTTTAAATGATTGTCAAATAATTTTTAAAAATAAAATAAGGGAAATTTTTAGGAAAAAATATTCTGTTGTTAAAGTTTATGTTTGTTTTTGTGGAGAGTTCATTAAAAAATCTGGTGAAAATGAAATTTCTAGTTTCCATTATTTTATGACTAAAAATTCTATTATCGATGTATCGACCGATATAGAGTGATGGTTTTTCGAGAACGTCAAAGATAAAATTAATTTTAAATTATCAGAATTTCAAGAGAGGGACTCTGGTTTTGCATTAAGTAAAATTATTTCTTTAGAAGTAAATATCAATAAATTTCAAATTGGAAACGGCTCATCTTATATTAAACTTCCAGAACCTATTCAAAAAAAGCGAGGGTGCATAAACATTAAAAATTCTGACCAAGCATGTTTTTATTGGTCAATTGTTAGTGCTTTGTACCCAGCCAAAAATAATAAAGAACTCACTTCCTCATATCCATATTATAGCACAGTCTTGAATACACAAGACTTGGAAGCTCCGATGCCCCTGCATCAAATTTCAAAGTTTGAAAAATCTAATAACATTTCCGTCAATGTCTATGCCTTGGATTTAATTGAAATAAATAATAAAAAACCATTTTACAAAGTATATCCAGTAAGACTTGCTAAATCAATACACGAGAAACATGTAAATCTTTTATTAATTCAAAATACATATTTTCCAAAGCTAAACGATTATGAAGCACCTCCTATAGATAATGACAATTCAGAAATCACATATCACTACTGCTGGATCAAAGATTTGTAACATTTAATTGATAGTCAGTTAAGTAAAACTACATATAAACAATTTATTTGCATTCGCTGCATAAATTATTTCAGCAGTGAAAGTAAATTGAATGTCCACTTGAAATTATGCTCTGAATTAAATAATTATAAAATGTCTTTTCCAAAATATGAATCTGTTAGTTGTAGAAATTATATATACAAACAAACTACGCCTTTTGTAGTTTATGCCGACTTTGAGTGCATGCTAGAACAATTTACAGATAAAACACAGCTTCATAATAAGACAAATAAATATCAAAAACATATAGCATATAGTGCTGGTTACTATGTAAAATGTAGCTACAACGAAGACTTGAGTTTTTTCAAGAGCTACAGAGGTAGAGATTGCATGGATTGGTTTGCAAATGAATTATCGAATTTAGCTGAAAGTATTAAATCAGAAATTACAACTATTACACCTATGGAAGAAAAACCAGATTTACGTGTGGCAACAATGTGTCACATATGTGAAAAGGGTTTTTCCTCTACGGATATCATTGTTAGAGATCACGATCATTTTACGGGGAAGTTTAGAAATTTTGCACATCAAGCATGCAATTTGAATTTCGAAAAACTGTTTGTTGTACCTACAGTTTTCCATAACTTAAGTAACTACGATAGCCATTTCATCATTTCGGAATTAAGTAAAAGAGGAAACATCAGTTTACTCCCCATAAATAAAGAAAAATACATTTCATTTACACTTAACGATTCAGATACAAATATAAAATTTCGATTCATAGATTCACTGAGGTTTTTGGGTGCTTCCTTGGAAGAATTGGCTGCTACATTGAATGATAATGATTTAAAAATTTCCAAAAGAGAATTTAGTAATTTAAGTGTCGAACAATTTAAATTAATAGCCAAAAAAGGGGTTTTCTGTTACGATTTTATAGATAGTTGGGAAAAATTAAATACTTGTGAACTACCACCAATAGAGGCATTTTATAATAAATTGGAGGATAAAAACATCAGTATTGAGAAGTATTCTCATGCTCATGCAGTGTGGAAATCATTTGATATTGAAAATTTGGGTCAGTATTCTGATCTGTACTTAAAGACCGATGTTTTACTTTTATCAGATGTTTTCGAACAATTTCGAAGAAAATGTTCAATTACTTATGGTTTAGACCCTGCATGGTACAATACAATGCCTGGATATACTTGGGACTGTATGTTGAAATATGTAGGATGTAAATTAGAGTTATTGCATGACGAAGACATGATCATGTTTATCGAGAAAGCAATTCGAGGAGGAATTTCGGTTTGTAGCAGTAGATTATCGAATGCTAACAATAAGTACATGCCTGAATATGATTCTACAAAACCCTCAAAATACTTACTCTACCTGGACGTCAATAATTTATACGGGTGGGCTATGTGTGAACCATTACCATACGGAGGATTTGAATGGTTAGATAATGAAAATTTTGATGTTATGTCTGTGGCAGATAATTCTTCCTTAGGATATATATTACAAGTAGACTTGGAGTATCCACATGAATTACATGATCTTCACAGAGATTTTCCATTTGCTCCCGAACACCGCAAGCCTGTAGGCTCAAATTATTCCAAATTAATGACAACGATTTATTGTAAAAAAGAATACACAGTTCACTATCGTAATTTAAAACAAATGTTAGCCAACGGTTTGAAAATTGAAAAGATACATAAAATTCTGAAATTCAATCAATCTGCATGGCTGCGGCCCTATATCGAACTAAATACTCGTTTGAGGGCTGCAGCTACCAATGACTTTGAGAAAAATTTATATAAATTGGCAAATAATGCTGTGTTTGGAAAGACGATGGAAAATATACGGAAGCACCGAATTGTAAAACTTGTTAAAACTTGGAATGGTCGATACGGCGCCAAAAATTTGATATCTAGTGTTACGTTTCAGATTTAACAAAATTCGATACTTCAGATTACCCCATCAATAATAACTATAATATTCCACAGGTAAATAAAAAAGTTCTGGGTGTTATGAAAGATGAAAACAAAGGCCAAATTATGACTCATTTTGCAGGCTTGAGGTCTAAAATGTATTCTTTTAAAGTTCAATCAGGTGCAATAGTAAAAAAGGCAAAAGGAGCTCGATATAATGTAGTAAAAAACAAAATAAATTTTGAAGATTATGTAAACTGTTTAAATGATTTCAAAGAAAAAAATATTACTCAACGCTGTATTAGGTCATATGCTCATAACGTATATAGCATAGAACAGACAAAAATTGCGCTAAGTCGTCATGACGATAAAAGATATTTGATTACCAATAGTTATGATACGCTGCCGTGGGGTCATTATAGTATTCCAAACTTACTCTCTTATAGATAATGAACTCCTCAACATTAATGGAATTATGCATCATAAAAATTTGTGAAACGATAAAGTCAGCAGCCGATTTCGCAGAGCAATCCCCTCTTCCTCGGAAATTGACCGAAAAAATTGTGAAAAAATTTCCTGTTTACAAATGGAATGCGATGATAAAAGAGACTGAGAGCAATTCAAATTCTTCATCCATTGGAATAGAATATATTGAATATAATAAAGAAATACCGTTATATTTAAGAAACACTATATTAAGTAAAACAAATTGGGGAGATATGTTAGAAGAATCTACTTACTGCGTATGGTCTAGTGGATATTGGCTTCCACAATATCGTATAAATGTTTGTAAATCATGTTATTTTGTATTTAGAACGGTCCATAAATATTTAAAAAGGAACATTTTTGTTAATTATGATCATTGTCATGAAGTATTTGATGGTGATGAAATTGTTGAATGTGTATGTCAAGAAATGTCCTATTGGTGTCAGAGTTGTTTTAACAAAGTCTTATTCATGATAAAATCACATGAGTCCTGTATTAATAATTTACATGAGATGCCTAGAAATAATCGTTTTGATGATTCTGATATAGACAGTGACATTGATACTTTTGAGGCCGCTATGCAGTAAAAACAATATTCATGGAATGTATCTCTCTCTCTCTCTCTCTCATAAATGTAGAATATTATCGTTTTCTTATTATAAAATTATTCCTGTGTTTTTGCGGTATTATGAACGGTGGCGGTTCATAATGCCACATTAAAAAATATCTGTTTTATCATAGTTTTTTAGTATGCGTTTTAGGTGATTTATATAAGCGTTGTTAGTGTTAGACATAAGTTCGTGCCCAACAGGGCTTTATTAGAAATGTATTTTTATTTTTTTCTTTCCACTGGTCATCCTTCATGTATAGTGTTATACTATGACAGTCACGAGAGTAATAAAGAGTTTCAGCGATAATGTTAGCTTTTATTTAAGAAAAAAAGCAGTAAAAACAATATTCATGGAATGTATCTCTCTCTCATAAATGTAGAATATTGTCGTTTTCTTATAATGAAATTATTTTCAAAATTCTTGTGTGTTTTTGTTAGTTTCCAATATATCTTTATGTAATAGCAGTAAAAACAATATTCATGAAATGTATCTCTCTTGTCGTTGCGTCAAACGTCACATCGTTACGTCAAACGTCAGGTCGTTATGTCAAACGTCACGTGCTGCGTCAAACGATCATCAAACGTGTCTACGTATGAGAATGTTCTCTTTCGTAATATGTCTTCAGAAGAGTACAGACGTCGAATTGAAGAGTTTATTAATAGCATTGGTGAATTAAAGAAAGATATTGCTTTCTATGGAGATAAAAGTGAGGTTATGAAACAAATGCAGAATCTTAGTTTATTTGATAAGAAAGTGACGTGGAGCAGTCTTCACTGGGGGGTGCCTGAAGAGGTCCATCAGTTGGCCCGTAGACTGCCGCCGCAAACTACTTATCCGTTAAGACGTATTCAACCTACGTTCAACAGAACAGAAGGGGATATAAAAAATGAAATTCTGTTTTTGCTATGTCATGTGTAATATTAGTGGCTGTATTTGTTTTAATTTTAAAAATTATTTTGAAAATTGTAAAATGAAAATTCCAATCTTCATGTAATATAAAAGTTGATGAATATACAGAGTGTTTCAATAAAACCCATATTTTAAAAAAAAACTTTATTTATAATGGTAATACAGTATTTAAAAACCAGTGACGGAGACGTTGTACATTTCTTTCAGTACATGAAAATAGTCCAGATGCGTGACAGGGGTTTGGATCTTGAGCAAAGTTTCCAGTTTCACAGGGTGTACCATCAAATTTGCAAACGTCAATAATATGTGGAAAAATACCGAAAATGTGACATTTCTTTTGCAGAAACTCGACTTTTTGTTGTCCTCGAACGTAAATGTAGTCTGCGGCATACAATAACTTGCTTTCTAATATTTCATTTACTTTAGAATATTCTACATCTCCTGAAGAGTATCGAATGCCGTGCACATTTCTTTCCAAGTATGATGTGGTCTTTTTGTCCTCTTTACTTAATGTAGAAAACGGTTAGGGTGGTAAAAATATGTAATGTGAACTTTTGAAGCCAATTTCTATGGTGAGCTCTTTGGCAACGAAAAGACCGTCTACGACAAAACCTTGAATGTCTACAAAAGCTACTCTCATGTTGACGTCTTCTCGAACACTAACTCACAACATCTAGTTCAAGCTTTTAACAATTTCGGTGAGGGGGAAGTATTCCATTCTACAATCGTGAATTATGATGCAATAGACTTTGGTATTTTCGGGAAAACCTATGTTTGCTTCAATGTCAAGTTTCACATCGACTGTGGATGCCTTCATGCTTTCCTCCTGTTTTGAACAATCGATAACAAACAATGCTCGTTTCTTGAAAGAAGAATAATCCAGCAGGGGGCGCTTCTGTGTGGAGTTTGCGTAGTTGGGATAGAATTCAGTATAGTAAAATAGGCTTCATTGTAATCAGTTTTAGCGAAATCCAATTGCATTCTTTCATTGGGCCAATAATCATTATTAAGTGACAACCTTATACTTTGTACGTCGGCATTGTCAAATAAAGTCGGGTCAGCTGTACTCAAGTTACGTTTGTCGGTTTGAAAGAAAACAATAACAAAACAAGGTCTTTCAACTGAAGTGGATGTCTTGACAGCCCAAACTTCATGTCTTGCTCCTTTAGTAATTGAGGGTAATTCGTGTAACTCCCACTTCCTAAATGGAATAACTATAGGTTGATCTTTTGAATGGATTTCATGAGATTTAATTTTATGTCGTCATTAGGAAAGATATGTTTAACTTTTAGCTCAACGCTTGTAATGTTTATTTTAGCTGTTGTAGTGGATAGCGTTCCAGAGACATTCTTTTCAGTAATATATAAGCAATCATTATCATTTCGTGCCCGAACTAGTCGTATTGTTTGACGCCCACATGTAATCATTGAATAATCGTTGAAAATGCTGAAAATATGTTTGAGAGGTATTTGAAGGTTGAAGGACTTGTCGCTAACATTCAGAATAGGATTTTTCGGGTAATTCCAGCCGGCTATAGCCATATGATTGGAATCTTCTTGGTTATAACAAGTCATAGCACGTACGGCACTCACTATTCCAGGATCCCGAACTGTTTCCATTTCCCTGGCACTTTCACTGTATGTACATGAATCGAATAGAAAGACTCCAACATTATTTGCTAATTTTACGTCACCAGCTCCGTGTATTTCAAGCGAAACTTTAATGCACAACAAAGTTTCGCTCATTGCAAAGAACGAATCAACCTGATTAATGCTAAACTCCACAATGTGACTGCAATTGAATGACTTTATAAATGGAGCATAGGTTCTGTATTCAGCCTTTCGAATTGAATCGTCAAACATCGGCTTACGGTAGATATCAAACATTGAAGGCATGTTGTCGTTTTGGCGTTGACGTTTTCCATACATTGTTGTCATTTTTTTTTTCAATTTAAAACCCAACGATTGCAGAACCAATTTGTTTGCGAACGTGAGTTGCTTCAGCTTTGATGGTAGCTTATCTAATGAAGTTGAATACTCTGTAGACTGTCTTTTATGATTTATTATGATTATTATATTATTATTATATATATTATTATTATATATTATTATGATTATTATATATTATTATTATGATTTATTATTAGTCCCACTTAGTTCTCCACGTAACAGGTAAATAGAGCAAATTATGAGGAATTTCGTCTATGGAATATCCTGGATCCACTTGTATAACGAATTCGTATATAGTATGAGCATGTCTGTTTGCATCGAAGGCTCCAGTGGTAATGTTACAATCGAAGCGAATACTAGATACTTTAATGATTTTGACGGGGAGATCTGACGAGTGTATTTTGTTTGCGTCGAGTATTTTCGGTGAAAAACCCAAAATTCTCCCAAGACTATTATCTTCTTTGAATGAAATTTTGTATTTACTGGAAATTTCACATTTCAACGTATTGTGATTGGGTTTTAGTGAAAATATACCCTCTGGCCTAGTTGAATTGTCCACACCCAATTTATCTCGTATAAACGCTTCAAGATCGGCAATTTCGTAACATCCTGTGGGAAAATCAAAACTTTGAAGCTTGCCCTTGGTATCGTAGTAGTAAAACTTACAATTTCCAATGTTTGGTATACTGTGATAAGAATGGAAAGATCGCAAAGCTATTTCGTATTTATTATTCGGATCGAGCACAATAGGCGTAGTAGGTTGAAAGGTAAATTCATGATTGATGCTGTTTACTCTCAGCAACTGTGACATGGTGACTATTCTATTTATTGTTACAACGAAAACAAGTGGCTTGAGAACTCGGAGGACTATCACAATGTGTTGTCCAATCAGGTCGGTTGTAATGGATGAAACAAGGCAGTCGTATTTGTAGTTCAAAATTTCCTCGATATTCATTGGGAAGTTTATGCCACATATTCAACAATTCCCAATGTCTTACACACTCTATTAGATGTTCAATGGGAAAGTGCTTTAGTTCTTCGGCAGTAAAACTATTCAATGTTTTTCCATGGTAGATATGTTGTAGTAATAGTTCTACGCTCGTTATTGTTGCTGTAGAAATTTCAAACACAAATGTCCGCAATTTATTTGATTGCAGTTTTGATATTGGGTATTGTTGTAGAAAATTCTCGCACTCTTTCCCAGATATTCAACAACTTCTTTCGGCGGCTTCAAATTACCAAATGAATCAAAATACTCTACATCGTTGTTTATCTTTCTGTAAGCCACCCAATGACTCCCACTATTCTTAGAGACATCTAAATTAACCACTGCGCATTCTTGTCTTCGAGGACCGACTTTGGAGAGGGTGTCTCGCATGAAAACTCCTCGAAAATGTGGTATTTCAAGTAATTTTGCATAATGCGCAATGTCAAAGTCAGATAGTGCGTGATTGGGTAGCTTTATTAGTTTTTTTTTGTTTTTTTTTAAATACAATCCAAATCCACCTTTTGAATATTTTTTCAAGTATAGGCCAGATCCTACACGTTCCATAGCCTTATTATGACGTACATCTTCCTCCAATTTCTTTTGCGCATGCTTAGCATCAATGACGGTTTTTGCAATCCCAGCAGCACCACCTGACAAAGCTCCAAGTGCCGAAAGACCGGCAAACAAAGGAATAAGTGGTAGGAAACCTCCGGACTTCGCTACAGGTATTACTCGAGGAACCTCGACTTCTTTTCTGCCACCAAATTCTTTAATAAGTGCTTTGGCTGCTCGTAAGGCAAACGTTGCGGTGTCTTTCAAAGATGTTCCTCTCTTCAATGACTTTCCCACTTTCAGAATAACATCTGATTTGACGCGTGCCCAAGCTTTATCTTCAAGTATCTGATCGGCTTTGTGTGTCGTTCCTCGAGAGACTTATTCTTCCAGTAAGAAATATCGTGTTGTTTACAAGCAGCGTCCAAGGGGTTGATGTCCGGATCTCCACGATCAAGACGTTTTCCCAATTTTGTACCAGCTAAAAAAACAATTAATTTTTTTCAGAAAAAGGGTGGAGGGGGTGGTTTACTTACGTCCACAGTACTGATAGCTAGGTAAGTAATACCCTCTCCTTCAAACACCAACATTAAGACTGACACGCTTAATTGGTGACACCTATATTTAAAGAGTAGTACTACGAAAAACGACACACACAATGAAAATAATTCAACAAGAGCAGACTATACCCATTGAAAATCTGGATTTCACCTCAACACCAACTGTTGGCAAACATGGTAAATTGTTGCCAAATTCTTTCCGTGCCATTATATGCGCTGGCGCTCCTATTCAATCCAAATGGCGCGAAATTCAAAAATGTTTATGTCTATTCAAAATCGTTATTTCAACCAAAGTATCAATTGCTACAAGAAGTTATAGCGCAAGTCAAGGGTGTTGGGTATTTCCCATTTAAAGACAATGAAGAAATTATTAGTCCAGAGAAAGCTCGACCAAATTCCATCTTTTTATTCGATGACGTAGCCTGTGACGGTCAGCAGAAAATTCGTGAATACTACTCCATGTGTAGACATAAAGATATTGATGCTGCATATCTTTGTCAAACATACTCAAAAATACCGAAACAGCTTATTCGCGACAATTGTAATGTTATTGTGTTATTCAAGCAGGATGAGGTGAACTTGAAACATATATTCGACGAACACGTATCTCCAGACATGACGTTTGACACATTCAAAAATGTGTGTTCAAAGTGTTGGTGTGATCGCTATGGTACTTTGGTAATTATGAAGGATTTTACCCTTAATGGTGGTAGGTATCGCAAAGGATTCGATAAATATATAAAATTGTAAGCTGCATCTTCAGTCCATACCAAAATGTATGACGATAAGGTTGCTAATGCATTGCGCAAGAAAAAAGTGTCCGAACTTGCCAGATCGATTCGCAAAAAATACTTGTCGTTGAAATTAGGTAAATCAGAGCAAGATGAGTCTATTAATAAACTATTCAAGCCGATATCTAAACCACTTGAAGAAATTGTGCAATCCTCAAAGACATTACAAAAAACGATTACAAATTTAAATCCAAAAGAGGAAATAAAGAAGGAAGAACCAACTGATGATGTGTTTACACCTTTTCTCGAAACGGAACCGGTGGCCGAAACCGATGAATTCGGAAATATTACACGTTCTGAATCTCCAGAAGAGATGCGCCCCGAAATTTCCCAGGAAGCTATCGCAGACTATTTGGACCAATATCCAGCCATCAGTCATCAGTTCATTGAAGATTACTTCCAAAAAGATGATAAAATTGATAAAAATTATGGTCCGATATACAACGATGAAATCGGTTGGTCATTAGGCAAACGTCGAATTGCATTTGATGGAAAAACCGGCAATGTAAACATACTACCTGAGAAAAACAAAGGAGGAAGATATGTAATTGGAACACCAGGCTTGTATGAGCTTCTATTTTACCGAGACCCCAGTTACAATGATCAAGATTTACAGAACTATAAAAATCTTTTGACAACAACTGAAGTTCATTTAGACACGTTAGATCCTCTTAAGGGGTCGAGTACTGAAAAATATCACTACATCATAAAACCTTTATTCAAAACAAAATCTCTAACGACGACGAATAGATCGTCGCAGGTATTGACTCGTCTAAAATCGATTCCTTCAGCAAAAGGAAAAGGCATCGATCGTTTAAGATATAATGATAAACCTATGGAGTACATTTATTGGGATGATGCGAATGAATTGGTGGAACGTTTGAAGTTGTTGATTGCTTCAAAAGAGGCAGGTAATACGTCACACGACAACGAAATAGTAGCAATTATCAATGAACTCAAGGAGGCTGATATAATAGAATAATACAAGTTGAAACTTGTTCATTTTAATTATGCCAGTCGATAAATTCGGACATAGACATCAAACGCCCTATGCGCGTTTACCAGTGAAAATTACGTTTCCTCATACACAGGACGGTAATATTGATATTGAAAATATGAAAATTTGTAATGTTAAGGAACCGACAACAAATAGTGATGCTGCAACAAAAAAATATGTTGATGTGCAGTTGAATGACCTACGTGCTATCAACTCGCCATTAATTCAAGCACATGGTATGGTGCTGCAGCAACAAGACCTTGATATAAAGGATTTAGCTGTAGGATTGTTCGAAATGAGAAATGAGCTTCATAAGACGAAAATCCCCATATTACAGGCGCACATTACTAACTTACAAAATAAAACTAACGAAATCCCCCTGTAGCAGCTAGGGATATGGCTACGAAGAAATACGTTGACGATTCAATTGTTGCAGCCAAAATATTTATTCGAAAAGAATTCACTTTACGAACTCCACAAACCGATACGGAAAAAATTTCCTCGGAGACGCACTATTATTAAGGGTCTTGACGATCATTGGCAAATGGATCTTGCGGAGATGAGGAATTTTGCATCACAAAATAGGAATCATAAAATGATACTGGTCATCATTGATTGTTTTTCAAAGTTTGTGTGGACATGCCCACTAAAAACGAAGACCGGAGAGGAGATTACTCGGGCATTCTCGGACATTCTCGCTCACACTAGACGAATACCAAAAAATCTGCAATCTGATCAGGGAAAGGAATTTTACAACAGCAAATTTCAAAATTTAATGAGAAAACATAACATAAATCATTATAGCGTATTTAGTACAATGAAAGCCTCTATGGCAGAGCGAGTTATAAGAAGGCTAAAATCGAAACTCTCCAAGTATTTCAATTTAAATGGCACCTACAAATAGATTGATATTCTGCCTGAAATAACTCAAAACTATAACAATACAAAACATTCCACATCAAAATATAAACCTTCTCAAGTCAACAAATCCAACGAAAAATCTATTTTGAATAACACCTATAGTCATTTAAAGATAGCCGGTCCACGAAAATTTAAAGTTGGCGACATTGTGCGCATATCCAAGGCAAAGGATGTCTTTGAAAAAGGATATACACCCAATTGAACTATTCAAAATCACAAAAGTTAAAATTACCAATCCTGCTACGTATTTACTTGAAGACATGCAAGGTACACCTATCAGCGGCTGCTTCTATCATGAAGAACTACAGAAAACATCGAATCCAGACATTTACTTAGTTGAAAAGGTGCTCAAAAGAAAGGCTGACAAAATGTACGTCAAGTGGCTTGGTTTGGATAGCAAACACAACAGTTGGATAGAAAATATTGATATTGTATAGATTTTTTTTCGGTTCGCCGCGCTAAAAACCTTGAAAGAGCTCTATAAATTGGAGTGAGCTTTGGATATCAAACCCAGTTAGCAACATGAGTTCCCCCCAAGATAGTGGTATTGTCGACATCGAATCTGATTCGAGTAACTACAGTTCAGAATTAGATAGAATATTGGAAAACTATATGAGACTGCTGTCAAGTCTGAAAATATTTACCTGCTTTCAACACAGTATCCAATTTCGGGGTATGAAGTAAAATGTGGAATAAGTCCTGCAAGATGATTCACACCTGCTGTTATCTTATCTCAACATCTTAAGTTCAGCAAAATATCTTTCAGTACTTATGAATATAACCTTTATCTCAATTATGTCACAACAGATCTTTCATACCGGAGACGAGTTCAAACCTGATTCATTACCATGTGGAGATTACTGTACCATCACCCCATTGAATTACGATGACAGTAAGGTAATTTTAGTCAAGAAACATGGTGTTGAGTATTACATGGATGAAGAAGAAGTATCGCAAATTTTAGAATTGAATAATTTAATTATACAACGTATATCTGTGTTAGAAAATTTGAATTTTTGTGAATATCATTATAATGTTTTGGATTTCTGTAAAAATACCTTCTCCGAAAGTCCTTTACAAATTTTATACGCATTTTGTTCTATTACACCTAACGATATGTTACACAATGCTCTTAGAGAATTTGTATACTTTTATAAAGTTAAAGTTATCAATGATTTAAATAAATAATTATTTTTGTTATTGTTGTTTTTTTTATGTTACTTTTAAGTCACCCGGTATACGTTACTTTTAACTGTATTTCAGTAATAAGACGCTATCAGTTAACCGCAGATTTTTATATTACAAGATTAGCGCTCCCGCTGTTATCATCGCAATGAATCTGTCTCGATTACATGCGTGATACCTTACATTGACAAAAAATCTCTTTTTATTTATACGTTATACTTTTATGTTACAAGATTAGCGAATAATAATGGTATATATATAATTTTTTAAAACCCAAAGACTTTTAACCGACCTGGTATATCAGCGCTCCCGCTGTTATCATCGCAACGGATATATAACTTTACGCATGCGCAAAAACGAAGTCTCTCTCTATCTCTCTTACACATTGTCTCGCTGCTCTCTCTCTAACACACGGTTTTCCCTATTTCTATAGTCAGACATACGTTGTTCATCTACTATATAATATTCGGAAAGTGTGTTTCTATATGTCTTGACGGAGAGGGAAAAATCCAAAAAGGCTCACTAATGACATTGTTTTTTCTCCACAAAACTAATCAAAAAGTGGGAGAGAATCACTAGTTGTCGAAACGGTGGAGGGGATTTTGGAATTTGGTAAGTCGTTTAGAACTACGTTATGTGATTCCGACAATGCCACGTTTCGTAAAAAAAGTCAAGTCTTCGATGCTCTGCCATTGAATGGGTCATTCCAATAAAAATATAGTATTAGGGAAGTGTGTTTCACTATGACTTGACGGAGAGGGGAAAATCCAAAAAGGCTCACTAATGAGATTGTTTTTTCTCAACAAAACTAATCAAAAAGTGGAAGAGAATAGTTAGTTCTCGAAACGGTAAAGGGAAGATGGAATTCGGTAGGTCATTTGGAAACGCCTTATGTGATTCCGACAATGCCACGTTTCGTAAAAAAAAGTCAAGTCTTCCATGCTCTGCCATTGAATGGGTCATTCCCATAATAATATACTATTAGGAAAGTGTGTTCCACTATAAATTGACGGAGAGGGGAAAATCCAAAAAGGCTCACTAATGACATTGTTTTTTCTCAACAAAACTATTCAAAAAGTGGAAGAGAATTGTTAGTTGTCGAAACGGTGAAGGGAATATGGAAATCGGTAGGTCGTTTAGAAACGCGTTATGTGATTCCGACAATGCCACGTTTCGTAAAAAAAAGTCAAGTCTTCGATGCTGTGCCATTGAATGTGTCACCCCCATAATAATATAATAATCGGAAAGTGTGTTTCACTATGACTTGACGGAGAGGGGAAAATCCAAAAAGGCTGACTATTGACATTGTTTTTTCTCAAGAAAACTAATCAAAAAGTGGGGGGAAATTGTTAGTTGTCGTAACGGTATTGGGAATATGGAATTCGGTAGGTCATTTAGGGACACGTTAAGTGATTCCGAGAATGCCACGTTTCGTAAAAAAAGTCAAGTCTTCGATGCTCTGCCATTGAATGTGTCATCCCCATAATAATATAATATTCGGAAAATGTGTTTCACTATGACTTGACGGAGAGGGGAAAATCCAAAAAGGCTCACTAATGACATTGTTTTTTCTCAACAAAACTAATCAAAAAGTGGGAGAGAATTGTTAGTTGTCGAAACGGTGAAGGGAATATGGAATTCGGTAGGTAATTTAGAGACACGTTATGTGATTCCAACAATGCCACGTTTCGTAAAAAAAAAGTTAAGTCTTCGATGCTCTGCCATTGAATGTGTCACCCCCATAATAATATAATATTCGGAGAGTGTGTTTCACTATGACTGGACGGATAGGGAAAAATCCAAAAAGTCTCACTAATGACATTGTTTTTCTCAAGAAAACTAATCAAAAAGTGAATGAAACACGTTATGTGATTCCGACAATGCCACGTTCCGTAAAAAAAAGTCAAGTTTCGATGCTCTGCCATTGAATGTGTCACCCCCATAATAATATAATATTCGGAAAGTGTGTTTCTATATGACTTGACGGAGAGGGGAAAATCCAAAAAGGCTCACTAATGACATTATTTTTTCTCAACAAAACTAATCAAAAAGTGGAAGAGAATTGTTAATTTTCGAAACGGTGAAGGGAATATGAAGGTCGATAGGTCATTTAGAAACACGTTATGTGATTCTGACAATTCCACGTTTCGTAAAAAAAAATCAAATTTCGATGCTCTGCCATTGAATGTGTCACCCCCATAATAATATAATATTAGGAAAGTGTGTTTCACTATGACTTGACGGAGAGGGGAAAATCCAAAAAGGCTCACTAGTGACATTGTTTTTTCTCAACAAAACTAATCAAAAAGTGGAAGAGAATTGTTATTTGTCGAAACGGTGAAGGGAAGATGGAATTCGGTAGGTCATTTAGAAACACGTTATGTGATTCTGACAATTCCACGTTTCGTAAAAAAAAGTCAAATTTCGATGCTCTGCCTTTGAATGTGTCACCCCCATAATAATATAATATTCGGAAAGTGTGTTTCTATATGACTTGACGGAGAGGGAAAATCCAGAAAAGCTCACTAATGACATTATTTTTTCTCAACAGAACTAATGAAAAAGTGGAAGAGAATTGTTAGTGGTCGAAAAGGTGAAGGGAAGATGGAATTCGGTAGGTCATTTAGAAACACATAATGTGATTCCGACAATGCCACGTTTCGTAAAACAAGGCAAGTCTTCGATGTTCTGCCATAGAATGGGTCACCCACATAATAATACAATATTCGGAAAGTGTGTTTCACTATGACTTAACGGAGAGGGGAAAATCCAAAAACGCTCACTAATGACATTATTTTTTCTCAACAAAACTAATCAAAAAGTGGAAGAGAATTGTTAGTTGTCCAAACGGTGAAGGGATTATGGAATTCGATAGGTCATTTAGAAACACGTTATGTTATTCCGACAATGCCACGTTTCGTAAAAAAAGTCAAGTCTTCGATTCTCTGCCATTGAATGTGTCACCCCCATGATAATATAATAATCGGAAAGTGTGTTTCACTATGACTTGTCGGAGAGGGCAAAATCCAGAAAGGCTCACTAAGGAAATTGTTTTTTCTCAACAAAACTAATCAAAAAGTGGGAGAGAATTGTTAGTTGTCGGAACGGTGAAGGGAATATGGAATTCGTTAGGTCATTTAGAAACACGTTATGTGATTCCGACAATACCACGTTTCGTAAAAAAAAGTCAAGTTTCGATGCTCTGCCATTGAATGTGTCACCCCCATAATAATATAATATTCGGAAAGTGTGTTTCTATATGACTTGACGGAGAGGGGAAAATCCAAAAAGGCTCACTAATGACATTATTTTTTCTCAACAAAACTAATCAAAAAGTGGAAGAGAATTGTTAATTTTCGAAACGGTGAAGGGAATATGAATGTCGATAGGTCATTTAGAAACACGTTATGTGATTCTGACAATGCCACGTTTCGTGAAAAAAGTCAAATTTCGATGCTCTGCCATTGAATGTGTCACCCCCATAATAATATAATATTCGGAAAGTGTGTTTCACTTTGACTTGACGGAGAGGGGAAAATCCAAAAAGGCTCACTAGTGACATTGTTTTTTCTCAACAAAACTAATCAAAAAGTGGAAGAGAATTGTTATTTGTCGAATTGGTGAAGGGAAGATGGAATTCGGTAGGTCATTTAGAAACATGTTTTGTGATTCTGACAATTCCACGTTTCGTAAAAAAAAATCAAATTTCGATGCTCTGCCTTTGAATGTGTCACCCCTATAATAATATAATATTCGGAAAGTGTGTTTCACTTTGACTTGACGGAGAGGGGAAAATCCAAAAAGGCTCACTAGTGACATTGTTTTTTCTCAACAAAACTAATCAAAAAGTGGAAGAGAATTGTTATTTGTCGAAACGGTGAAGGGAAGATGGAATTCGGTAGGTCATTTAGAAACACGTTATGTGATTCTGACAATTCCACGTTTCGTAAAAAAAGTCAAATTTCGATGCTCTGCCTTTGAATGTGTCACCCCCATAATAATATAATATTCGGAAAGTGTGTTTCTATATGACTTGACGGAGAGGGAAAATCCAGAAAGGCTCACTAATGACATTATTTTTTCTCAACAGAACTAATGAAAAAGTGGAAGAGAATTGTTAGTGGTCGAAAAGGTGAAGGGAAGATGGAATTCGGTAGGTCATTTAGAAACACATTATGTGATTCCGACAATGCCACGTTTCGTAAAAAAAGGCAAGTCTTCGATGTTCTGCCATAGAATGTGTCACCCACATAATAATACAATATTCGGAAAGTGTGTTTCACTATGACTTAACGGAGAGGGGAAAATCCAAAAAGGCTCACTAATGACATTATTTTTTCTCAACAAAACTAATCAAAAAGTGGAAGAGAATTGTTAGTTGTCGAAACGGTGAAGGGAATATGGAATTCGATAGGTCATTTAGAAACACGTTATGTGATTCCGACAATGCCACGTTTCGTAAAAAAAGTCAAGTCTTTGATGCTCTGCCTCTGAATGGGTCATTCCCATAATAAAATAATGTTCGGAAAGTGTGTTTTACTATGACTTGACGGAGAGGGGAAAATTCAAAAAGGCTCACTAATGACATTATTTTTTCTCAACAAAACTAATCAAAAAGTGGAAGAGAATTGTTAGTTGTCGAAACAGTGAAGGGAATATGGAATTTGGTAGGTCGTTAAGAAACGCGTTATGAGATTGCAAATATGCCAGGTTTCGTAAAAAAAGTCAAGTCTTCGATGCTCTGCCATTGAATGTGTCACCCCCATAATAATATAATATTCGGAAAGTGTGTTTCTATATGACTTGACGGAGAGGGGAAAATCCAAAAAGGCTCACTAATGACATTATTTTTTCTCAACAGAACTAATCAAAAAGTGGAAGAGAATTGTTAATTTTCGAAACGGTGAAGGGAATATGAATGTCGATAGGTCATTTAGAAACACGTTATGTGATTCTGACAATGCCACGTTTCGTGAAAAAAAGTCAAGTCTTCGATGCTCTGCTATTGAATGTGTCACCCCCATAATAATATAATATTCGGAGAGTGTGTTTCACTATGACTTGTCGGAGAGTGGAAAATCCATAAAGGCTCACTAATGACATTGTTTTTTCTCAACAAAACTAATCGAAAAGTGGGAGAGAATTGTTAGTTGTCGAAACGGTGAAGGGAATATGGAATTCGGTAGGTCATTTAGAAACACGTTATGTGATTCCGACAATGCCAAGTTTCGTAGAAAAAAGTAAAGTCTTCGAGTCTCTGCCATTGAATGTGTCACCCCCATAATAATATAATATTCCGAAAGTGTGTTTCACTATGACTTGACGGAGAGGGGAAAATGTATAAAGACTCACTAATGACATCGTTTTTTCTCAACAAAACTAATCAAAAAGTGAGAGAGAATTGTTAGTTGTCGAAACGGTGAAGGGAAGATGGAATTCGGTAGGACATTTAGAAACACGTTATGTGATTCCGACAATGCCACGCTTCGTAAAAAAAAAGTCAAGTCTTCGATGCTCTGCCATTGAATGTGTCACCCCCATAATAATATAATATTCGGAAAGTGGGTTTCACTATGACTTGACGGAGAGGGGAAAATCCAAAAAGGCTCACTGATGACATTGTTTTTTCTCAACAAAACTAATCAAAAAGTGGAAGAGAATTGTTAGTTTTCGAAACGGTGAAGGGAATATGGAATTCGGTAGGTCGTTTAGAAACGCGTTATGTGATTACGACAATGCCACGTTTCGTAAAAAAAAGTGAAGTCTTCGATGCTCTGCCATTGAATGTGTCACCCCCATAATAATTTAATATTCGGAAAGTGAGTTTCACTATGACTTGACGGAGAGGGGAAAATCCAAAAAGGCTCACTAATGACATTGTTTTTTCTCAAGAAAACTAATCAAAAAGTGGAAGAGAATTGTTATTTGTCGAAACGGTGAAGGGAAGAAGGAATTCGATAGGTCATTTAGAAACACGTTATGTGATTCCGACAATCCCACGTTTCGTAAAAAAAGTCAAGTCTTTGATGCTCTGCCTTTGAATGGGTCATTTCCATAATAAAATAATGTTCGGAAAGTGTGTTTTACTATGACTTGACGGAGAGGGGAAAATTCAGAAAGGCTCACTAATGACATTATTTTTTCTCAACAAAACTAATCAAAAAGTGGAAGAGAATTGTTAGTTTTCGAAACGGTGAAGGGAATATGGAATTTGGTAGGTCGTTAAGAAACGCGTTATGAGATTGCAAATATGCCAGGTTTCGTAAAAAAAGTCAAGTCATCGATGCTCTGCCATTGAATGTGTCACCCCCATAATAATATAATATTCGGAAAGTGTGTTTCTATATGACTTGACGGAGAGGGGAAAATCCAAAAAGGCTCACTAATGACATTATTTTTTCTCAACAAAACTAATCAAAAAGTGGAAGAGAATTGTTAATTTTCGAAACGGTGAAGGGAATATGAATGTCAATAGGTCATTTAGAAAAACGTTATGTGATTCTGACAATGCCACGTTTCGTGAAAAAAAGTCAAGTCTTCGATGCTCTGCTATTGAATGTGTGACCCCCATAATAATATAATATTCGGAGAGTGTGTTTCACTATGACTTGTCGGAGAGTGGAAAATCCATAAAGGCTCACTAATGACATTGTTTTTTCTCAACAAAACTAATCAAAAAGTGGGAGAGAATTGTTAGTTGTCGAAACGGTGAAGGGAATATGGAATTCGGTAGGTCATTTAGAAACAGGTTATGTGATTCCGACAATGCCAAGTTTCGTAGAAAAAAGTAAAGTCTTCGAGTCTCTGCCATTGAATGTGTCACCCCCATAATAATATAATATTCCGAAAGTGTGTTTCACTATGACTTGACGGAGAGGGGAAAATGTATAAAGACTCACTAATGACATCGTTTTTTCTCAACAAAACTAATCAAAAAGTAAGAGAGAATTGTTAGTTGTCGAAACGGTGAAGGGAAGATGGAATTCGGTAGGACATTTAGAAACACGTTATGTGATTCCGACAATGCCACGTTTCGTAAAAAGAAGTCAAGTCTTCGATGCTCTGCCATTGAATGTGTCACCCCGATAATAATATAATATTCGGAAAGTGTGTTTCACTTTGACTTGACGGAGAGGGGAAAATCCAAAAAGGCTCACTAGTGACATTGTTTTTTCTCAACAAAACTAATCAAAAACTGGGGGAGAATTGTTAGTTGTCGAAACGGTGTAGGGAATATGGAATTGGGTAGGTCATTTTTAAACGCCTTTTGTGATTCCGACAATGGCACGTTTCGTGAAAAAAAATCGAGTCTTCGATGCTCTGCCATTGAATGTGTCACCCCCATAATAATATAATATTCGGAAAATGTGTGTCACTATGACTTGACGGAGAGGGGAAAATCCAAAAAGGCTCACTAATGACATTGTTTTTTCTCAACAAAACTAATCAAAAAGTGGGAGAGAATTGTTAGTTGTCGAAACGGTGAAGGGAATATGGAATTCGGTAGGTCATTTAGAGACACGTTATGTGATTCCGACAATGCCACGTTTCGTAAAAAAAAAGTCAAGTCTTCGATGCTCTGCCATTGAATGTGTCACCCCCATAATAATATAATATTCGGAGAGTGTGTTTCACTATGACTGGACGGAGAGGGAAAAATCCAAAAAGGCTCACTAATGACATTGTTTTTCTCAAAAAAACTAATCAAAAAGTGAATGAAACACGTTATGTGATTCCGACAATGCCACGTTTCGTAAAAAAAAGTCAAGTCTTCGATGCTCTGCCATTGAATGTGTCACCCCCATAATAATATAATATTCCGAAAGTTTGTTTCACTTTGACTTGACGGAGAGGGGAAAATCTATAAAGACTCACTAATGACATCGTTTTTTCTCAACAAAACTAATCAAAAAGTGAGAGAGAATTGTTAGTTGTCGAAACGGTGAAGGGAAGATGGAATTCGGTAGGACATTTAGAAACACGTTATGTGATTCCGACAATGCCACGCTTCGTAAAAAAAAGTCTAGCCTCCGATGCTCTGCCATTGAATGTGTCACCCCCATAATAATATAATATTCGGAAAGTGTGTTTCACTTTGACTTGACGGAGAGAGGAAAATCCAAAAAGGCTCACTAGTGACATTGTTTTTTGTCAACAAAACTAATCAAAAAGTGGGAGAGAATTGTTAGTTGTCGAAACGGTGAAGGGAATATGGAATTCGGTAGGTCGTTTGTAAACGCCTTTTGTGATTCCGACAATGGCACGTTTCGTGAAAAAAAGTCGAGTCTTCGATTCTCTGCCATTGAATGTGTCACCCCCATGATAATATAATAATCGGAAAGTGTGTTTCACTATGATTTGTCGGAGAGGGCAAAATCCAGAAAGGCTCACTAATGACATTGTTTTTTCTCAACAAAACTAATCAAAAAGTGGGAGAGAATTGTTAGTTGTCGGAACGGTGAAGGGAATATGGAATTCGGTAGGTCATTTAGAAACACGTTATGTGATTCCGACAATGCCACGTTTCGTAAAAAAAAGTCAAGTTTCGATGCTCTGCCATTGAATGTGTCACCCCCATAATAATATAATATTCGGAAAGTGTGTTTCACTTTGACTTGATGGAGAGGGGAAAATCCAAAAAGGCTCACTAGTGACATTGTTTTTTCTCAACAAAACTAATCAAAAAGTGGAAGAGAATTGTTATTTGTCGAAACGGTGAAGGAAAGATGGAATTCGGTAGGTCATTTAGAAACACGTTATGTGATTCTGACAATTCCACGTTTCGTAAAAAAAAGTCAAATTTCGATGCTCTGCCTTTGAATGTGTCACCCCCATAATAATATAATATTCGGAAAGTGTGTTTCACTTTGACTTGACGGAGAGGGGAAAATCCAAAAAGGCTCACTAGTGACATTGTTTTTTCACAACAAATCTAATCAAAAAGTGGAAGAGAATTGTTATTTGTCGAAACGGTGAAGGGAAGATGGAATTCGGTAGGTCATTTAGAAACACGTTATGTGATTCTGACAATTCCACGTTTCGTAAAAAAAAGTCAAATTTCGATGCTCTGCCTTTGAATGTGTCACCCCCATAATAATATAATATTCGGAAAGTGTGTTTCTATATGACTTGACGGAGAGGGAAAATCCAGAAAGGCTCACTAATGACATTATTTTTTCTCAACAGAACTAATGAAAAAGTGGAAGAGAATTGTTAGTTGTCGAAAAGGTGAAGGGAAGATGGAATTTGGTAGGTCATTTAGAAACACATAATGTGATTCCGACAATGCCACGTTTCGTAAAAAAAGGCAAGTCTTCGATGTTCTGCCGTAGAATGTGTCACCCACATAATAATACAATATTCGGAAAGTGTGTTTCACTATGACTTAACGGAGAGGGGAAAATCCAAAAAGGCTCACTAATGACATTGTTTTTTCTCAACAAAACGAATCAAAAAGTGGAAGAGAATTGTTAGTTGTCGAAACGGTGAAGATAATATGGAATTTGGTAGGTCATTTAGAAACACGTTATGTGATTCTGACAATGCCACGTTTCGTAAAAAGAAGTCAAGTCTTCGATGCTCTATCATTGAATGTGCCACCCCCATAATAGTATAATATTCGGAAAGTGTGTTTCACTATGACGTGACGGAAAGGGGAAAATCCAAAAAGGCTCACTAATGACATTATTTTTACACAACAAAACTAATCAAAAAGTGGAAGAGAATTGTTAGTTGTCGAAACGGTGAAGATAATATGGACTTCGGTAGGTCATTTAGAAACACATAATGTGATTCCGACAATGCCACGTTTCGTAAAAAAAGGCAAGTCTTCGATGTTCTGCCATAGAATGTGTCACCCACATAATAATACAATGTTCGGAAAGTGTGTTTCACTATGACTTAACGGAGAGGGGAAAATCCAAAAAGGCTCACTAATGACATTGTTTTTTCTCAACAAAACTAATCAAAAAGTGGAAGAGAATTGTTAGTTGTCGAAACGGTGAAGGGAATATGGAATTCGATAGGTCATTTAGAAACACGTTATGTGATTCCGACAATGCCACGTTTCGTAAAAAAAGTCAAGTCATTGATGCTCTGCCTTTGAATGGGTCATTCCCATAATAAAATAATGTTCGGAAAGTGTGTTTCACTATGACGTGACGGAGAGGGGAAAATGCAAAAAAGCTTACTAATGACATTATTTTTTCACAACAAAACTAATCAAAAAGTGGAGGAGAATTGTTAGTTGTCGAAACGGTGAAAATAATATGGACTTCGGTAGGTCATTTAGAAACACATAATATGATTCCGACAATGCCACGTTTCGTAAAAAAAAGTCAAGTCTTCGATGTTCTGCCATAGAATGTGTCACCCACATAATAATACAATATTCGGAAAGTGTGTTTCACTATGACTTGACGGAGAGGGGAAAATCCAAAAAGGCTCACTAATGACATTGTTTTTTCTCCACAAAACTAATCAAAAAGTGGGAGAGAATTACTAGTTGTCGAAACGGTGAAGGGAATATGGAATTTGGGTAGTCGTTTAGAAACACGTTATGTGATTCCGACAATGCCACGTTTCGTAAAAAAAGTCAAGTCTTCGATGCTCTGCCATTGAATGGGTCATTCCCATAATAATATAGTATTAGGGAAGTGTGTTTCACTATGACTTGACGGAGAGGGGAAAATCCAAAAAGGCTCACTAATGACATTGTTTTTTCTCAACAAAGTAATCAAAAAGTGGAAGAGAATTGTTAGTTGTCGAAACGGTGAAGGGAATATGGAATTCGATAGGTCATTTAGAAACACGTTATGTGATTCCGACAATGCCACGTTTCGTAAAAAAAGTCAAGTCTTTGATGCTCTGCCTTTGAATGGGTCATTCCCATAATAAAATAATGTTCGGAAAGTGTGTTTTACTATGACTTGACGGAGAGGGGAAAATCCAAAAAGGCTCACTAATGACATTATTTTTTCTCAACAAAACTAATCAAAAAGTGGAAGAGAATGGTTAGTTGTCGAAACGGTGAAGGGAATATGGAATTCGATAGGTCATTTAGAAACACGTTATGTGATTCCGACAATGCCACGTTTCGTAAAAAAAGTCAAGTCTTCGATGCTCAGCAATTGAATGGGTCATTCCCATAATAATATAGTATTAGGGAAGTGTGTTTCACTATGACTTGACGGAGAGGGGAAAATCCAAAAAGGCTCACTAATGACATTATTTTTTCTCAACAAAACTAATCAAAAAGTGGAAGAGAATTGTTAGTTGTCGAAACGGTGAAGGGAATATGGAATTCGATAGGTCATTTAGAAACACGTTATGTGATTCCGACAATGCCACGTTTCGTAAAAAAAGTCAAGTCTTTGATGCTCTGCCTTTGAATGGGTCATTCCCATAATAAAATAATGTTCGGAAAGTGTGTTTTACTATGACTTGACGGAGAGGGGAAAATCCAAAAAGGCTCACTAATGACATTATTTTTTCTCAACAAAACTAATCAAAAAGTGGAAGAGAATTGTTAGTTGTCGAAACGGTGAAGGGAATATGGAATTCGATAGGTCATTTAGAAACACGTTATGTGATTCCGACAATGCCACGTTTCGTAAAAAAAGTCAAGTCTTCGATGCTCTGCCATTGAAAGGGTCATTCCCATGATAACATAGTATTAGGGAAGTGTGTTTCACTATGAGTTGACGGAGAGGGGAAAATCCAAAAAGGCTCACTAATGACATTGTTTTTTCTCAACAAAACTAATCAAAAAGTGGAAGAGAATAGTTAGTTCTCGAAACGGTGAAGGGAAGATGGAATTTAGTAGGTCATTTGGAAACGCCTAATGTGATTCCGACAATGCCACGTTTCGTAAAAAAAAGTTGAGTCTTCGATTCTCTGCCATTGAATGTGTCACCCCCACAATAATATAGTGTAAGGAAAGTGTGTTTCACTATGACTTGACGGAGAGGGGAAAATCCAAAAAGGCTCACTAATGACATTATTTTTTCACAACATAACTAATCAAAAAGTGGAAGGGAATTGTTATTTGTCGAAAGGGTGAAGGGGAGATGGACTTCGGAACGTCATTTAGAAACACGTTATGTGATTCCGACAATGCCACGTTTCGTAAAAAAAAGTCAAGTCTTCGATGCTCTATCATTGAATGTGCCACCCCCATAATAGTATAATATTCGGAAAGTGTGTTTCACTATGACTTGACGGAGAGGGGAAAATCCAAAAAGGCTCACTGATGACATTATTTTTTCACAACAAAACTAATCAAAAAGTGGAAGGGAATTGTTATTTGTCGAAAGGGTGAAGGGAATATGGAATTCGGTAGGTCATTTAGAAACACGTTACGTGATTCTGACAATGCCACGTTTCGTAAAAAAAGGTCAAGTCTTCGATGCTCTGCCATTGAATGTGTCACCCACATAATAATATAATATTCGGAAAGTATGTTTTACTATGATTTGACGGAGAGGGGAAAATCCAAAAAGGCTCACTAATGACATTATTTTTTCCTAACAAAACTAACCAAAAAGTGGAAGGGAATTGTTATTTGTCGAAAGGGAGAAGGGAAGATGGACTTCGGTAGGTCATTTAGAAACACGTTATGTGATTCCGACTATGCCACGTTTCGTAAAAAAAGTCAAGTCTTCGATGCTCTATCATTGAATGTGCCACCCCCATAATAGTATAATATTCGGAAAGTGTATTTCACTATGACTTGACGGAGAGGGGAAAATCCAAAAAGGCTCACTAATGACATTGTTTTTTCTCCACAAAACTAATCAAAAAGTGGGAGAGAATTACTAGTTGTCGAAACGGTGGAGGGGATTTTGGAATTTGGTAAGTCGTTTAGAAACACGTTATGTGATTCCGACTATGCCACGTTTCGTAAAAAAAGTCAAGTCTTCGATGCTCTATCATTGAATGTGCCACCCCCATAATAGTATAATATTCGGAAAGTGTGTTTCACTATGACTTGACGGAGAGGGGAAAATCCAAAAAGGCTCACTAATGACATTATTTTTTCACAACAAAACTAATCAAAAAGTGGAAGGGAATTGTTATTTGTCGAAAGGGTGAAGGGAATATGGAATTCGGTAGGTCATTTAGAAACACGTTACGTGATTCTGAGAATGCCACGTTTCGTAAAAAAAGGTCAAGTCTTCGATGCTCTGCCATTGAATGTGTCACCCACATAATAATATAATATTCGGAAAGTATGTTTTACTATGATTTGACGGAGAGGGGAAAATCCAAAAAGGCTCACTAATGACATTATTTTTTCCTAACAAAACAAATCAAAAAGTGGAAGGGAATTGTTATTTGTCGGAAGGGTGAAGGGGAGATGGACTTCGGTAGGTCATTTAGAAACACGTAATGTGATTCCGACAATGCCACGTTTCGTAAAAAAAGTCAAGTCTTCGTTGCTCTATCATTGAATGTGCCACCCCCATAATAGTATAATATTCGGAAAGTGTATTTCACTATGACTTGACGGAGAGGGGAAAATCCAAAAAGGCTCACTAATGACATTGTTTTTTCTCCACAAAACTAATCAAAAAGTGGGAGAGAATTACTAGTTGTCGAAACGGTGGAGGGGATTTTGGAATTTGGTAAGTCGTTTAGAAACACGTTATGTGATTCCGACAATGCCACGTTTCTTAAAAAAAGTCTAGCCTTCGATGCTCTGCCATTGAATGTGTCACCCCCTTAATAATATAATAATCGGGAAGTGTGTTTCACTATGACTTGACGGAGAGGGGAAAATCCAAAAAGGCTCACTAATGACATTATTTTTTCACAACATAACTAATCAAAAAGTGGAAGGGAATTGTTATTTGTCGAAAGGGTGAAGGGGAGATGGACTTCGGAACGTCATTTAGAAACACGTTATGTGATTCCGACAATGCCACGTTTCGTAAAAAAAAGTCAAGTCTTCGATGCTCTATCATTGAATGTGCCACCCCCATAATAGTATAATATTCGGAAAGTGTGTTTCACTATGACTTGACGGAGAGGGGAAAATCCAAAAAGGCTCACTGATGACATTATTTTTTCACAACAAAACTAATCAAAAAGTGGAAGGGAATTGTTATTTGTCGAAAGGGTGAAGGGAATATGGAATTCGGTAGGTCATTTAGAAACACGTTACGTGATTCTGACAATGCCACGTTTCGTAAAAAAAGGTCAAGTCTTCGATGCTCTGCCATTGAATGTGTCACCCACATAATAATATAATATTCGGAAAGTATGTTTTACTATGATTTGACGGAGAGGGGAAAATCCAAAAAGGCTCACTAATGACATTATTTTTTCCTAACAAAACTAACCAAAAAGTGGAAGGGAATTGTTATTTGTCGAAAGGGAGAAGGGAAGATGGACTTCGGTAGGTCATTTAGAAACACGTTATGTGATTCCGACTATGCCACGTTTCGTAAAAAAAGTCAAGTCTTCGATGCTCTATCATTGAATGTGCCACCCCCATAATAGTATAATATTCGGAAAGTGTATTTCACTATGACTTGACGGAGAGGGGAAAATCCAAAAAGGCTCACTAATGACATTGTTTTTTCTCCACAAAACTAATCAAAAAGTGGGAGAGAATTACTAGTTGTCGAAACGGTGGAGGGGATTTTGGAATTTGGTAAGTCGTTTAGAAACACGTTATGTGATTCCGACTATGCCACGTTTCGTAAAAAAAGTCAAGTCTTCGATGCTCTATCATTGAATGTGCCACCCCCATAATAGTATAATATTCGGAAAGTGTGTTTCACTATGACTTGACGGAGAGGGGAAAATCCAAAAAGGCTCACTAATGACATTATTTTTTCACAACAAAACTAATCAAAAAGTGGAAGGGAATTGTTATTTGTCGAAAGGGTGAAGGGAATATGGAATTCGGTAGGTCATTTAGAAACACGTTACGTGATTCTGAGAATGCCACGTTTCGTAAAAAAAGGTCAAGTCTTCGATGCTCTGCCATTGAATGTGTCACCCACATAATAATATAATATTCGGAAAGTATGTTTTACTATGATTTGACGGAGAGGGGAAAATCCAAAAAGGCTCACTAATGACATTATTTTTTCCTAACAAAACAAATCAAAAAGTGGAAGGGAATTGTTATTTGTCGGAAGGGTGAAGGGGAGATGGACTTCGGTAGGTCATTTAGAAACACGTAATGTGATTCCGACAATGCCACGTTTCGTAAAAAAAGTCAAGTCTTCGTTGCTCTATCATTGAATGTGCCACCCCCATAATAGTATAATATTCGGAAAGTGTATTTCACTATGACTTGACGGAGAGGGGAAAATCCAAAAAGGCTCACTAATGACATTGTTTTTTCTCCACAAAACTAATCAAAAAGTGGGAGAGAATTACTAGTTGTCGAAACGGTGGAGGGGATTTTGGAATTTGGTAAGTCGTTTAGAAACACGTTATGTGATTCCGACAATGCCACGTTTCTTAAAAAAAGTCTAGCCTTCGATGCTCTGCCATTGAATGTGTCACCCCCTTAATAATATAATAATCGGGAAGTGTGTTTCACTATGACTTGACGGAGAGGGGTAAATCCATAAAGGCTCACTAATGACATTGTTTTTTCTCAACAAAACTAATCAAAAAGTGGAAGGGAATTGTTATTTGTCGGAAGGGTGAAGGGGAGATGGACTTCGGTAGGTCATTTAGAAACACGTAATGTGATTCCGACAATGCCACGTTTCGTAAAAAAAGTCAAGTCTTCGATGCTCTATCATTGAATGTGCCACCCCCATAATAGTATAATATTCGGAAAGTGTATTTCACTATGACTTGACGGAGAGGGGAAAATCCAAAAAGGCTCACTAATGACATTGTTTTTTCTCCACAAAACCAATCAAAAAGTGGGAGAGAATTACTAGTTGTCGAAACGGTTGAGGGGATTTTGGAATTTGGTAAGTCGTTTAGAAACACGTTATGTGATTCCGACAATGCCACGTTTCTTAAAAAAAGTCTAGCCTTCGATGCTCTGCCATTGAATGTGTCACCCCCTTAATAATATAATAATCGGGAAGTGTGTTTCACTATGACTTGACCGAGAGGGGAAAATCCATAAAGGCTCACTAATGACATTGTTTTTTCTCAACAAAACTAATCAAAAAGTGGGAGAGAATTGTTAGTTGTCGAAACGGTGAAGGGAATATGGAATTCGATAGGTCATTTAGAAACACGTTATGTGATTCCGACAATGCCACGTTTCGTAAAAAAAGTCAAGTCTTCGATGCTCTGCCATTGAATGGGTCATTCCCATGATAATATAGTATTAGGGAAGTGTGTTTCACTATGACTTGACGGAGAGGGGAAAATCCAAAAAGGCTCACTAATGACATTGTTTTTTCTCCACAAAACTAATCAAAAAGTGGGAGAGAATTACTAGTTGTCGAAACGGTGAAGGGAATATGGAATTTGGTAAGTCGTTTAGAAACACGTTATGTGATTCCGACAATGCCACGTTTCGTAAAAAAAGTCAAGTCTTCGATGCTCTGCCATTGAATGTGTCATTATCATAATAATATAGTATTAGGAAAGTGTGTTTCACTATGACTTGACGGAGAGGGGAAAATCCAAAAAGGCTCACTAATGACATTGTTTTTTCTCAACAAAACTAATCGAAAAGTTGAATAGAATTGTAAGTTGTCGAAACGGTGAAGGGAATATGGAATTCGATAGGTCATTTAGAAACACGTTATGTGATTCCGACAATGCCACGTTTCGTAAAAAAAGTCAAGTCTTCGATGCTCTGCCATTGAATGGGTCATTATCATAATAATATAGTATTAGGAAAGTGTGTTTCACTATGACTTGACGGAGAGGGGAAAATCCAAGAAGGCTCACTAATGACATTGTTTTTTCTCAACAAAACTAATCAAAAAGTGGGAGAGAATAGTTAGTTCTCGAAACGGTGAAGGGAAGATGAAATTCGGTAGGACATTTAGAAACACGTTATGTGATTCCGACAATGCCACGTTTCGTAAAAAAAAGTCAAGTCTTCGATGCTCTGCCATTGAATGGGTCATTCCCATAATAATATAGTATAAGGAAAGTGTGTTTCATTATGACTTGACGGAGAGGGGAAAATCCAAAAAGGCTCACTAATGACATTGTTTTTTCTCAACAAAACTAATCAAAAAGTGGAAGAGAATAGTTAGTTCTCGAAACGGTGAAAGGAAGATGGAATTCGGTAGGTCATATGGAAACGCTTTATGTGATTCCGACAATGCCACGTTTCGTAAAAAAGAATCAAGCCTTCGATGCTCTGCCATTGAATGTGTCACCCCATAATAATATAATATTCGGGAAGTATGTTTTACTATGATTTGACGGAGAGGGGAAAATCCAAAAAGGCTCACTAATGACATTATTTTTTCCTAACAAAACTAACCAAAAAGTGGAAGGTAATTGTTATTTGTCGAAAGGGTGAAGGGAAGATGGACTTCGGTAGGTCATTTAGAAACACGTTATGTGATTCCGACTATGCCACGTTTCGTAAAAAAAGGCAAGTCTTCGATGTTCTGCCATTGAATGTGTCACCCACATAATAATACAATATTCGGAAAGTGTGTTTCACTATGACTTGACAGAGAGGGGAAAATCCAAAAAGGCTCACTAATGACATTATTTTTTCTCAACAAAACTAATCAAAAAGTGGAAGAGAATTGTTAGTTGTCGAAACGGTGAAGGGAATATGGAATTCGATAGGTCATTTAGAAACACGTTATGTGATTCCGACAATGCCACGTTTCGTAAAAAAAGTCAAGACTTTGATGCTCTGCCTTTGAATGGGTCATTCCCATAATAAAATAATGTTCGGAAAGTGTGTTTTACTATGACTTGACGGAGAGGGGAAAATCCAAAAAGGCTCACTAATGACATTATTTTTTCTCAACAAAACTAATCAAAAAGTGGAAGAGAATTGTTAGTTGTCGAAACGGTGAAGGGAATATGGAATTCGATAGGTCATTTAGAAACACGTTATGTGATTCCGACAATGCCACGTTTCGTAAAAAAAGTCAAGTCTTCGATGCTCTGCCATTGAAAGGGTAATTCCCATGATAACATAGTATTAGGGAAGTGTGTTTCACTATGAGTTGACGGAGAGGGGAAAATCCAAAAAGGCTCACTAATGACATTGTTTTTTCTCAACAAAACTAATCAAAAAGTGGAAGAGAATAGTTAGTTCTCGAAACGGTGAAGGGAAGATGGAATTTAGTAGGTCATTTGGAAACGCCTAATGTGATTCCGACAATGCCACGTTTCGTAAAAAAAAGTTGAGTCTTCGATTCTCTGCCATTGAATGTGTCACCCCCACAATAATATAGTGTAAGGAAAGTGTGTTTCACTATGACTTGACGGAGAGGGGAAAATCCAAAAAGGCTCACTAATGACATTATTTTTTCACAACATAACTAATCAAAAAGTGGAAGGGAATTGTTATTTGTCGAAAGGGTGAAGGGGAGATGGACTTCGGAACGTCATTTAGAAACACGTTATGTGATTCCGACAATGCCACGTTTCGTAAAAAAAAGTCAAGTCTTCGATGCTCTATCATTGAATGTGCCACCCCCATAATAGTATAATATTCGGAAAGTGTGTTTCACTATGACTTGACGGAGAGGGGAAAATCCAAAAAGGCTCACTGATGACATTATTTTTTCACAACAAAACTAATCAAAAAGTGGAAGGGAATTGTTATTTGTCGA
This sequence comes from Diorhabda sublineata, assembly GCF_026230105.1. Lineage (NCBI taxonomy): Eukaryota > Metazoa > Arthropoda > Insecta > Coleoptera > Chrysomelidae > Diorhabda > Diorhabda sublineata. The sequence continues at coordinate 354,191 of NC_079486.1, forward strand.
AAGGGTGAAGGGAATATGGAATTCGGTAGGTCATTTAGAAACACGTTACGTGATTCTGACAATGCCACGTTTCGTAAAAAAAGGTCAAGTCTTCGATGCTCTGCCATTGAATGTGTCACCCACATAATAATATAATATTCGGAAAGTATGTTTTACTATGATTTGACGGAGAGGGGAAAATCCAAAAAGGCTCACTAATGACATTATTTTTTCCTAACAAAACTAACCAAAAAGTGGAAGAGAATAGTTAGTTCTCGAAACGGTGAAGGGAAGATGGAATTTAGTAGGTCATTTGGAAACGCCTAATGTGATTCCGACAATGCCACGTTTCGTAAAAAAAAGTTGAGTCTTCGATTCTCTGCCATTGAATGTGTCACCCCCACAATAATATAGTGTAAGGAAAGTGTGTTTCACTATGACTTGACGGAGAGGGGAAAATCCAAAAAGGCTCACTAATGACATTATTTTTTCCCAACAAAACTAATCAAAAAGTGGAAGAGAATTGTTAGTTGTCGAAACGGTGAAGGGAATATGGAATTCGATAGGTCATTTAGAAACACGTTATGTGATTCCGACAATGCCACGTTTCGTAAAAAAAGTCAAGTCTTCGATGCTCTGCCATTGAAAGGGTAATTCCCATGATAACATAGTATTAGGGAAGTGTGTTTCACTATGAGTTGACGGAGAGGGGAAAATCCAAAAAGGCTCACTAATGACATTGTTTTTTCTCAACAAAACTAATCAAAAAGTGGAAGAGAATAGTTAGTTCTCGAAACGGTGAAGGGAAGATGGAATTTAGTAGGTCATTTGGAAACGCCTAATGTGATTCCGACAATGCCACGTTTCGTAAAAAAAAGTTGAGTCTTCGATTCTCTGCCATTGAATGTGTCACCCCCACAATAATATAGTGTAAGGAAAGTGTGTTTCACTATGACTTGACGGAGAGGGGAAAATCCAAAAAGGCTCACTAATGACATTATTTTTTCACAACATAACTAATCAAAAAGTGGAAGGGAATTGTTATTTGTCGAAAGGGTGAAGGGGAGATGGACTTCGGAACGTCATTTAGAAACACGTTATGTGATTCCGACAATGCCACGTTTCGTAAAAAAAAGTCAAGTCTTCGATGCTCTATCATTGAATGTGCCACCCCCATAATAGTATAATATTCGGAAAGTGTGTTTCACTATGACTTGACGGAGAGGGGAAAATCCAAAAAGGCTCACTAATGACATTATTTTTTCACAACATAACTAATCAAAAAGTGGAAGGGAATTGTTATTTGTCGAAAGGGAGAAGGGAAGATGGACTTCGGTAGGTCATTTAGAAACACGTTATGTGATTCCGACTATGCCACGTTTCGTAAAAAAAGTCAAGTCTTCGATGCTCTATCATTGAATGTGCCACCCCCATAATAGTATAATATTCGGAAAGTGTATTTCACTATGACTTGACGGAGAGGGGAAAATCCAAAAAGGCTCACTAATGACATTGTTTTTTCTCCACAAAACTAATCAAAAAGTGGGAGAGAATTACTAGTTGTCGAAACGGTGGAGGGGATTTTGGAATTTGGTAAGTCGTTTAGAAACACGTTATGTGATTCCGACTATGCCACGTTTCGTAAAAAAAGTCAAGTCTTCGATGCTCTATCATTGAATGTGCCACCCCCATAATAGTATAATATTCGGAAAGTGTGTTTCACTATGACTTGACGGAGAGGGGAAAATCCAAAAAGGCTCACTAATGACATTATTTTTTCACAACAAAACTAATCAAAAAGTGGAAGGGAATTGTTATTTGTCGAAAGGGTGAAGGGAATATGGAATTCGGTAGGTCATTTAGAAACACGTTACGTGATTCTGACAATGCCACGTTTCGTAAAAAAAGGTCAAGTCTTCGATGCTCTGCCATTGAATGTGTCACCCACATAATAATATAATATTCGGAAAGTATGTTTTACTATGATTTGACGGAGAGGGGAAAATCCAAAAAGGCTCACTAATGACATTATTTTTTCCTAACAAAACAAATCAAAAAGTGGAAGGGAATTGTTATTTGTCGGAAGGGTGAAGGGGAGATGGACTTCGGTAGGTCATTTAGAAACACGTAATGTGATTCCGACAATGCCACGTTTCGTAAAAAAAGTCAAGTCTTCGTTGCTCTATCATTGAATGTGCCACCCCCATAATAGTATAATATTCGGAAAGTGTATTTCACTATGACTTGACGGAGAGGGGAAAATCCAAAAAGGCTCACTAATGACATTGTTTTTTCTCCACAAAACTAATCAAAAAGTGGGAGAGAATTACTAGTTGTCGAAACGGTGGAGGGGATTTTGGAATTTGGTAAGTCGTTTAGAAACACGTTATGTGATTCCGACAATGCCACGTTTCTTAAAAAAAGTCTAGCCTTCGATGCTCTGCCATTGAATGTGTCACCCCCTTAATAATATAATAATCGGGAAGTGTGTTTCACTATGACTTGACGGAGAGGGGTAAATCCATAAAGGCTCACTAATGACATTGTTTTTTCTCAACAAAACTAATCAAAAAGTGGAAGGGAATTGTTATTTGTCGGAAGGGTGAAGGGGAGATGGACTTCGGTAGGTCATTTAGAAACACGTAATGTGATTCCGACAATGCCACGTTTCGTAAAAAAAGTCAAGTCTTCGATGCTCTATCATTGAATGTGCCACCCCCATAATAGTATAATATTCGTAAAGTGTATTTCACTATGACTTGACGGAGAGGGGAAAATCCAAAAAGGCTCACTAATGACATTGTTTTTTCTCCACAAAACCAATCAAAAAGTGGGAGAGAATTACTAGTTGTCGAAACGGCGGAGGGGATTTTGGAATTTGGTAAGTCGTTTAGAAACACGTTATGTGATTCCGACAATGCCACGTTTCTTAAAAAAAGTCTAGCCTTCGATGCTCTGCCATTGAATGTGTCACCCCCTTAATAATATAATAATCGGGAAGTGTGTTTCACTATGACTTGACCGAGAGGGGAAAATCCATAAAGGCTCACTAATGACATTGTTTTTTCTCAACAAAACTAATCAAAAAGTGGGAGAGAATTGTTAGTTGTCGAAACGGTGAAGGGAATATGGAATTCGATAGGTCATTTAGAGACACGTTATGTGATTCCGACAATGCCACGTTTCGTAAAAAAAGTCAAGTCTTCGATGCTCTGCCATTGAATGGGTCATTCCCATGATAATATAGTATTAGGGAAGTGTGTTTCACTATGACTTGACGGAGAGGGGAAAATCCAAAAAGGCTCACTAATGACATTGTTTTTTCTCCACAAAACTAATCAAAAAGTGGGAGAGAATTACTAGTTGTCGAAACGGTGAAGGGAATATGGAATTTGGTAAGTCGTTTAGAAACACGTTACGTGATTCCGACAATGCCACGTTTCGTAAAAAAAGTCAAGTCTTCGATGCTCTGCCATTGAATGGGTCATTATCATAATAATATAGTATTAGGAAAGTGTGTTTCACTATGACTTGACGGAGAGGGGAAAATCCAAAAAGGCTCACTAATGACATTGTTTTTTCTCAACAAAACTAATCGAAAAGTTGAATAGAATTGTAAGTTGTCGAAACGGTGAAGGGAATATGGAATTCGATAGGTCATTTAGAAACACGTTATGTGATTCCGACAATGCCACGTTTCGTAAAAAAAGTCAAGTCTTCGATGCTCTGCCATTGAATGGGTCATTATCATAATAATATAGTATTAGGAAAGTGTGTTTCACTATGACTTGACGGAGAGGGGAAAATCCAAAAAGGCTCACTAATGACATTGTTTTTTCTCAACAAAACTAATCAAAAAGTGGGAGAGAATAGTTAGTTCTCGAAACGGTGAAGGGAAGATGAAATTCGGTAGGACATTTAGAAACACGTTATGTGATTCCGACAATGCCACGTTTCGTAAAAAAAAGTCAAGTCTTCGATGCTCTGCCATTGAATGGGTCATTCCCATAATAATATAGTATAAGGAAAGTGTGTTTCATTATGACTTGACGGAGAGGGGAAAATCCAAAAAGGCTCACTAATGACATTGTTTTTTCTCAACAAAACTAATCAAAAAGTGGAAGAGAATAGTTAGTTCTCGAAACGGTGAAAGGAAGATGGAATTCGGTAGGTCATTTGGAAACGCTTTATGTGATTCCGACAATGCCACGTTTCGTAAAAAAGAATCAAGCCTTCGATGCTCTGCCATTGAATGTGTCACCCCATAATAATATAATATTCGGGAAGTGTGTTTTACTATGACATGACGGAGAGGGGAAAATCCAAAAAGTCTCACTAATGACATTGTTTTTTCTCAACAAAACTAATCGAAAAGTTGAAGAGAATTATCAGTTGTCGAAACGGTGAAGGGAAGATGGAATTCGGTAGGTCATTTAGAAACACGTTATGCGATTCCGACAGAGCCACGTTTCGTAAAAAAAAGTCAAGTCCTCGATACTCTGCCATTGAATGTGTCGCCCCCATAATAATATAATATTCGGAAAGTATGTTTTACTATGATTTGACGGAGAGGGGAAAATCCAAAAAGGCTCACTAATGACATTATTTTTTCCTAACAAAACTAACCAAAAAGTGGAAGGTAATTGTTATTTGTCGAAAGGGTGAAGGGAAGATGGACTTCGGTAGGTCATTTAGAAACACGTTATGTGATTCCGACTATGCCACGTTTCGTAAAAAAAGGCAAGTCTTCGATGTTCTGCCATTGAATGTGTCACCCACATAATAATACAATATTCGGAAAGTGTGTTTCACTATGACTTGACAGAGAGGGGAAAATCCAAAAAGGCTCACTAATGACATTGTTTTTTCTCAACAAATCAAATCAAAAAGTAGAAGAGAATTGTAAGTTGTCGAAACGGTGAAGATAATATGGAATTCGGTAGGTCATTTAGAAACACGTTATGTGATTCTGACAATGACACGTTTCGTGAAAAGAAGTCAAGTCTTCCATGCTCTGCCATTGAATGTGTCATCCCCATAATAATATAATATTAGGAAAGTGTGTTTCACTATGAACTGACGGAGAGGGGAAAATCCAAAAAGGCTCACTAATGACATTGTTTTTTCTCAACAAAACTAATCAAAAAGTGGAAGAGAATAGTTAGTTCTCGAAACGGTGAAGGGAAGATGGAATTCGGTAGGTCATTTGGAAACGCCTTATGTGATTCCGACAATGCCACGTTTCGTAAAAAAAAGTCAAGCCTTCGATGCTCTGCCATTGAATGGGTCATTCCCATAATAATATAGTATAAGGAAAGTGTGTTTCACTATGACTTGACGGGGAGGGGAAAATCCAAAAAGTCTCACTAATGACATTGTTTTTTCTCAACAAAACTAATCAAAAAGTGGAAGAGAATAGTTAGTTCTCGAAACGGTGAAAGGAAGATGGAATTCGGTAGGTCATTTGGAAACGCTTTATGTGATTCCGACAATGCCACGTTTCGTAAAAAAGAATCAAGCCTTCGATGCTCTGCCATTGAATGTGTCACCCCATAATAATATAATATTCGGGAAGTGTGTTTTACTATGACTTGACGGAGAGGGGAAAATCCAAAAAGGCTCACTAATGACATTGTTTTTTCTCAACAAAACTAATCGAAAAGTTGAAGAGAATTATCAGTTGTCGAAACGGTGAAGGGAAGATGGAATTCGCTATGTCATTTAGAAACACGTTATGCGATTCCGACAGAGCCACGTTTCGTAAAAAAAGGCCAGTCTTCGATGTTCTGCCATTGAATGTGTCACCCACATAATAATACAATATTCGGATAGTGTGTTTCACTATGACTTGACAGAGAGGGGATAATCCAAAAAGGCTCACTAATGACATTGTTTTTTCGCAACAAATCAAATCAAAAAGTAGAAGAGAATTGTAAGTTGTCGAAACGGTGAAGATAATATGGAATTCGGTAGGTCATTTAGAAACACGTTATGTGATTCTGACAATGCCACGTTTCGTAAAAAGAAGTCAAGTCTTCCATGCTCTGCTATTGAATGTGTCATCCCCATAATAATATAATATTAGGAAAGTGTGTTTCACTATGACTTGACGGAGAGGGGAAAATCCAAAAAGGCTCACTAATGACATTGTTTTTTCTCAACAAAACTAATCAAAAAGTGGAAGAGAATTATCAGTTGTCGAAACGGTGAAGGGAATATGGAATTCGGTAAGTCGTTTAGAAACACGTTATGTGATTCCGACAGAGCCACGTTTCGTAAAAAAAAGTCAAGTCTTCGATGCTCTGCCATTGAATTTGTCGCCCCCATAATAATATAATATTCGGAAAGTGTTTTTTACTATGACTTGACGGAGAGGGGAAAATCCAAAAAGGCTCACTAATGACATTATTTTTTCCTAACAGAACTAACCAAAAAGTGGAAGAGATTTGTTCGTTGTCGAAACGGTGAAGGGAATAAGAAATTCTATAGGTCATTTGGAAACGCCTTATGTGATTCCGACAATGCCACGTTTCGTAAAATGAAGTCAAGTCTTCCATGCTCTGCCATTGAATGTGTCATCCCCATAATAATATAATATTAGGAAAGTGTGTTTCACTATGAACTGACGGAGAGGGGAAAATCCAAAAAGGCTCACTAATGACATTGCTTTTTCTCAACAAAACTAATCAAAAAGTGGAAGACAATGGTTTGTTCCCGAAACGGTGAAGGGAAGATGGAATTCGGTAGGTCATTTGGAAACGCCTTATGTGATTCCGACAATGCCACGTTTCGTAAAAAAAAGTCAAGCCTTCGATGCTCTGCCATTGAATGTGTCACCCCATAATAATATAATATTCGGGAAGTGTGTTTTACTATGACTTGACGGAGAGGGGAAAATCCAAAAAGGCTCACTAATGACATTGTTTTTTCTCCACAAAACTAATCAAAAAGTGGGAGAGAATTACTAGTTGTCGAAACGGTGAAGGGAATATGGAATTTGGTAAGTCGTTTAGAAACACGTTATGTGATTCCGACAATGCCACGTTTCGTAAAAAAAGTCAAGTCTTTGATGCTCTGCCTTTGAATGGGTCATTCCCATAATAATATTATATTCGGGAAGTGTGTTTTACTATGACTTGACGGAGTGGGGAAAATCCAAAAAGGCTCACTAATGACATTGTTTTTTCTCAACAAAACTAATCGATAAGTTGAAGAGAATAGTTAGTTCTCGAAACGGTGAAGGGAAGATGAAATTCGGTAGGACATTTAGAAACACGTTATGTGATTCCGACAATGCCACGTTTCGTAGAAAAAAGTCAAGTCTTCGATGCTCTGCCATTGAATGGGTCATTCCCATAATAATATAGTATAAGGAAAGTGTGTTTCACTATGACTTGACGGAGAGGGGAAAATCCAAAAAGGCTCACTAATGACATTGTTTTTTCTCAACAAAACTAATCAAAAAGTGGAAGAGAATAGTTAGTTCTCGAAACGGTGAAAGGAAGATGGAATTCGGTAGGTCATTTGGAAACGCTTTATGTGATTCCGACAATGCCACGTTTCGTAAAAAAGAATCAAGCCTTCGATGCTCTGCCATTGAATGTGTCACCCCATAATAATATAATATTCGGGAAGTGTGTTTTACTATGACTTGACGGAGAGGGGAAAATCCAAAAAGGCTCACTAATGACATTGTTTTTTCTCAACAAAACTAATCGAAAAGTTGAAGAGAATTATCAGTTGTCGAAACGGTGAAGGGAAGATGGAATTCGCTATGTCATTTAGAAACACGTTATGCGATTCCGACAGAGCCACGTTTCGTAAAAAAAGGCCAGTCTTCGATGTTCTGCCATTGAATGTGTCACCCACATAATAATACAATATTCGGATAGTGTGTTTCACTATGACTTGACAGAGAGGGGAAAATCCAAAAAGGCTCACTAATGACATTGTTTTTTCGCAACAAATCAAATCAAAAAGTAGAAGAGAATTGTAAGTTGTCGAAACGGTGAAGATAATATGGAATTCGGTAGGTCATTTAGAAACACGTTATGTGATTCTGACAATGCCACGTTTCGTAAAAAGAAGTCAAGTCTTCCATGCTCTGCTATTGAATGTGTCATCCCCATAATAATATAATATTAGGAAAGTGTGTTTCACTATGACTTGACGGAGAGGGGAAAATCCAAAAAGGCTCACTAATGACATTGTTTTTTCTCAACAAAACTAATCAAAAAGTGGAAGAGAATTATCAGTTGTCGAAACGGTGAAGGGAATATGGAATTCGGTAAGTCGTTTAGAAACACGTTATGTGATTCCGACAGAGCCACGTTTCGTAAAAAAAAGTCAAGTCTTCGATGCTCTGCCATTGAATTTGTCGCCCCCATAATAATATAATATTCGGAAAGTGTTTTTTACTATGACTTGACGGAGAGGGGAAAATCCAAAAAGGCTCACTAATGACATTATTTTTTCCTAACAGAACTAACCAAAAAGTGGAAGAGATTTGTTCGTTGTCGAAACGGTGAAGGGAATAAGAAATTCTATAGGTCATTTGGAAACGCCTTATGTGATTCCGACAATGCCACGTTTCGTAAAATGAAGTCAAGTCTTCCATGCTCTGCCATTGAATGTGTCATCCCCATAATAATATAATATTAGGAAAGTGTGTTTCACTATGAACTGACGGAGAGGGGAAAATCCAAAAAGGCTCACTAATGACATTGCTTTTTCTCAACAAAACTAATCAAAAAGTGGAAGACAATGGTTTGTTCTCGAAACGGTGAAGGGAAGATGGAATTCGGTAGGTCATTTGGAAACGCCTTATGTGATTCCGACAATGCCACGTTTCGTAAAAAAAAGTCAAGCCTTCGATGCTCTGCCATTGAATGTGTCACCCCATAATAATATAATATTCGGGAAGTGTGTTTTACTATGACTTGACGGAGAGGGGAAAATCCAAAAAGGCTCACTAATGACATTGTTTTTTCTCCACAAAACTAATCAAAAAGTGGGAGAGAATTACTAGTTGTCGAAACGGTGAAGGGAATATGGAATTTGGTAAGTCGTTTAGAAACACGTTATGTGATTCCGACAATGCCACGTTTCGTAAAAAAAGTCAAGTCTTTGATGCTCTGCCTTTGAATGGGTCATTCCCATAATAATATTATATTCGGGAAGTGTGTTTTACTATGACTTGACGGAGTGGGGAAAATCCAAAAAGGCTCACTAATGACATTGTTTTTTCTCAACAAAACTAATCGATAAGTTGAAGAGAATAGTTAGTTCTCGAAACGGTGAAGGGAAGATGAAATTCGGTAGGACATTTAGAAACACGTTATGTGATTCCGACAATGCCACGTTTCGTAAAAAAAAGTCAAGTCTTCGATGCTCTGCCATTGAATGGGTCATTCCCATAATAATATAGTATAAGGAAAGTGTGTTTCACTATGACTTGACGGAGAGGGGAAAATCCAAAAAGGCTCACTAATGACATTGTTTTTTCTCAACAAAACTAATCAAAAAGTGGAAGAGAATAGTTAGTTCTCGAAACGGTGAAGGGAAGATGGAATTCGGTAGGTCATTTGGAAACGCCTTATGTGATTCCGACAATGCCACGTTTCGTAAAAAAGAATCAAGCCTTCGATGCTCTGCCATTGAATGTGTCACCCCATAATAATATAATATTCGGGAAGTGTGTTTTACTATGACATGACGGAGAGGGGAAAATCCAAAAAGGCTCACTAATGACATTGTTTTTTCTCAACAAAACTAATCGAAAAGTTGAAGAGAATTATCAGTTGTCGAAACGGTGAAGGGAAGATGGAATTCGGTAGGTCATTTAGAAACACGTTATGCGATTCCGACAGACCCACGTTTCGTAAAAAAAAGTCAAGTCTTCGATACTCTGCCATTGAATGTGTCGCCCCCATAATAATATAATATTCGGAAAGTATGTTTTACTATGATTTGACGGAGAGGGGAAAATCCAAAAAGGCTCACTAATGACATTATTTTTTCCTAACAAAACTAACCAAAAAGTGGAAGGGAATTGTTATTTGTCGTAAGGGTGAAGGGAAGATGGACTTCGGTAGGTCATTTAGAAACACGTTATGCGATTCCGACAGAGCCACGTTTCGTAAAAAAAGGCAAGTCTTCGATGTTCTGCCATTGAATGTGTCACCGACATAATAATACAATTTTCGGATAGTGTGTTTCACTATGACTTGACGGAGAGGGGAAAATCCAAAAAGTCTCACTAATGACATTGTTTTTTCTCAACAAAACTAATCAAAAAGTGGAAGAGAATAGTTAGTTCTCGAAACGGTGAAAGGAAGATGGAATTCGGTAGGTCATTTAGAAACACGTTATGCGATTCCGACAGAGCCACGTTTCGTAAAAAAAGGCAAGTCTTCGATTTTCTGCCATTGAATGTGTCACCGACATAATAATACAATATTCGGATAGTGTGTTTCACTATGACTTGACAGAGAGGGGAAAATCCAAAAAGGCTCACTAATGACATTGTTTTTCCTCAACAAATCAAATCAAAAAGTAGAAGAGAATTGTAAGTTGTCGAAACGGTGAAGATAATATGGAATTCGGTAGGTCATTTAGAAACACGTTATGTGATTCTGACAATGCCACGTTTCGTAAAAAGAAGTCAAGTCTTCCATGCTCTGCCATTGAATGTGTCATCCCCATAATAATATAATATTAGGAAAGTGTGTTTCACTATGACTTGACGGAGAGGGGAAAATCCAAAAAGGCTCACTAATGACATTGTTTTTTCTCAACAAAACTAATCAAAAAGTGGAAGAGAATAATTAGTTGTCGAAACGGTGAAGGGAATATGGAATTCGGTAAGTCGTTTAGAAACACGTTATGTGATTCCGACAGAGCCACGTTTCGTAAAAAAAAGTCAAGTCTTCGATGCTCTGCCATTGAATTTGTCGCCCCCATAATAATATAATATTCGGAAAGTGTGTTTTACTATGACTTGACGGAGAGGGGAAAATCCAAAAACGCTCACTAATGACATTATTTTTTCCTAACAAAACTAACCAAAAAGTGGAAGAGATTTGTTAGTTGTCGAAACGGTGAAGGGAATAAGAAATTCTATAGGTCATTTGGAAACGCCTTTTGTGATTCCGACAATACCACGTTTCGTAAAAAATGGTCAATTCTTTGATTCTCTGCCATTGAATGTGTCACGCCCATAATAATATAATATTCGGAAAGTGTGTTTCACTATGACTTGACGGAGAGGGGAAAATCCATAAAGGCTCACTAATGACATTGTTTTTTCTCAACAAAACTAATCAAAAAGTGGAAGAGAATTGTTAGTTGTCGAAACGGTGAAGGAAATATGGAAATCGGTAGGTCATTTAGAGACACGTTATGTGTTTCCGACAATGCCACGTTTCGTAAAAAAAGTCAAGTCTTCGATGCTCTGCCATTGAATGTGTCGCCCTCATAATAATATAATATTCGGAAAGTGTGTTTCGCTATGACTTGACGGAGAGGGGAAAATCCATAAAGACACACTAATGACATTGTTTTTTCTTAACAAAACTAATCAAAAAGTTGGAGAGAATTGTTAGTTGTCGAAACGGTGAAGGGAATATGGAATTCGGTAGGTCATTTAGGGACACGTTATGTGATTCCGAGAATGCAACGTTTCGTAAAAAAAAGTCAAGTCTTCGATGCTCTGCCATTGAATGTGTCACCCCCATAATAATATAATATTCGGGAAGTGTGTTTCACTATGACTTGACGGAGAGGGGAAAATCCAAAAAGGCTCACTAATGACATTGTCTTTTCTCAAGAAAACTAATCAAAAAGTGGGGGGGGGAATTGTTAGTTGTCGAAACGGTAATGGGAAGATGGAATTCGGTAGAACATTTAGAAACACGTTATGTGATTGTGACAATGCCACGTTTCGTGAAAAAAAGTCAAGTCTTCGATGCTCTGCCATTGAATGTGTCACCCCCATAATAATATAATAATCGGGAAGTGTGTTTCACTATGACTTGACGGAGAGGGGAAAATCCATAAAGGCTCACTAATGACATTGTTTTTTCTCAACAAAACTAATCAAAAAGTGGGAGAGAATTGTTAGTTGTCGAATCGGTGAAGGGAATATGGAATTCGGTAGGTCATTTAGAAACACGTTATGTGATACCGACAATGCCACGTTTCGTAGTAAAAAGTAAAGTCTTCTATTCTCTGCCATTGAATGTGTCACCCCCATAATAATATAATAATCGGGAAGTGTGTTTCACTATGACTTGTCGGAGAGTGGAAAATCCATAGAGGCTCACTAATGACATTGTTTTTTCTCAACAAAACTAATCAAAAAGTGGGAGAGAATTGTTAGTTGTCGAAACGGTGAAGGGAATATGGAAATCGGTAGGTCATTTAGAGACACGTTATGTGATTCCGACAATGCCACGTTTCGTAAAAAAAGTCAAATCTTCGATGCTCTGCCATTGAATGTGTCGCCCCCATAATAATATAATAATCGGAAAGTGTGTTTCGCTATGACTTGACGGAGAGGGGAAAATCCATAATGACACACTAATGACATTGTTTTTTCTTAACAAAACTAATCAAAAAGTGGGAGAGAATTGTTAGTTGTCGAAACGGTGAAGGGAATATGGAATTCGGTAGGTCATTTAGGGACACGTTATGTGATTCCGAGAATGCCACGTTTCGTAAAAAAAAGTCAAGTCTTCGATGCTCTGCCATTGAATGTGTCACCCCCATAATAATATAATATTCGAGAAGTGTGTTTCACTATGACTTGACGGAGAGGGGAAAATCCAAAAAGGCTCACTAATGACATTGTCTTTTCTCAAGAAAACTAATCAAAAAGTGGGGGGGAATTGTTAGTTGTCGAAACGGTAATGGGAAGATGGAATTCGGTAGAACATTTAGAAACACGTTATGTGATTGTGACAATGCCACGTTTCGTGAAAAAAAGTCAAGTCTTCGATGCTCTGCCATTGAATGTGTCACCCCCATAATAATATAATAATCGGGAAGTGTGTTTCACTATGACTTGTCGGAGAGGGGAAAATCCATAAAGGCTCACTAATGACATCGTTTTTTCTCAACAAAACTAATCAAAAAGTGGAAGAGAATTGTTAGTTGTCGAAACGGTGAAGGGAATATGGAAATCGGTAGGTCATTTAGAGACACGTTATGTGATTCCGACAATGCCACGTTTCGTAAAAAAAGTCAAGTCTTCGATGCTCTGCCATTGAATGTGTCGCCCCCATAATAATATAATATTCGGAAAGTGTGTTTCGCTATGACTTGACGGAGAGGGGAAAATCCATAAAGACACACTAATGACATTGTTTTTTCTTAACAAAACTAATCAAAAAGTGGGAGAGAATTGTTAGTTGTCGAAACGGTGAAGGGAATATGGAATTCGGTAGGTCATTTAGGGACACGTTATGTGATTCCGAGAATGCCACGTTTCGTAAAAAAAAGTCAAGTCTTCGATGCTCTGCCATTGAATGTGTCACCCCCATAATAATATAATATTCGGGAAGTGTGTTTCACTATGACTTGACGGAGAGGGGAAAATCCAAAAAGGCTCACTAATGACATTGTCTTTTCTCAAGAAAACTAATCAAAAGTGGGGGGGAATTGTTAGTTGTCGAAACGGTAATGGGAAGATGGAATTCGGTAGAACATTTAGAAACACGTTATGTGATTGTGACAATGCCACGTTTCGTGAAAAAAAGTCAAGTCTTCGATGCTCTGCCATTGAATGTGTCACCCCCATAATAATATAATAATCGGGAAGTGTGTTTCACTATGACTTGACGGAGAGGGGAAAATCCATAAAGGCTCACTAATGACATTGTTTTTTCTCAACAAAACTAATCAAAAAGTGGGAGAGAATTGTTAGTTGTCGAATCGGTGAAGGGAATATGGAATTCGGTAGGTCATTTAGAAACACGTTATGTGATACCGACAATGCCACGTTTCGTAGTAAAAAGTAAAGTCTTCGATTCTCTGCCATTGAATGTCTCACCCCCATAATAATATAATAATCGGGAAGTGTGTTTCACTATGACTTGTCGGAGAGTGGAAAATCCATAGAGGCTCACTAATGACATTGTTTTTTCTCAACAAAACTAATCAAAAAGTGGGAGAGAATTGTTAGTTGTCGAAACGGTGAAGGGAATATGGAAATCGGTAGGTCATTTAGAGACACGTTATGTGATTCCGACAATGCCACGTTTCGTAAAAAAAGTCAAGTCTTCGATGCTCTGCCATTGAATGTGTCGCCCCCATAATAATATAATATTCGGAAAGTGTGTTTCGCTATGACTTGACGAAGAGGGGAAAATCCATAAAGACACACTAATGACATTGTTTTTTCTTAACAAAACTAATCAAAAAGTGGGAGAGAATTGTTAGTTGTCGAAACGGTGAAGGGAATATGGAATTCGGTAGGTCATTTAGATACACGTTATGTGATACCGACAATGCCACGTTTCGTAGAAAAAAGTAAAGTCTTCGAGTCTCTGCCATTGAATGTGTCACCCCCATAATAATATAATATTCGGAGAGTGTGTTTCACTATGACTTGACGGAGAGGGGAAAATCCGAAAAGGCTCACTAATGACATTGTTTTTTCTCGAGAAAACTAATCAAAAAGTGGGGGGGAATTGTTAGTTGTCGAAACGGTAATGGGAAGATGGAATTCGGTAGGTCATTTAGAAACACGTTATGTGATACCGACAATGCCACGTTTCGTAGTAAAAAGTAAAGTCTTCGAGTCTCTGCCATTGAATGTGTCACCCCCATAATAATATAATAATCGGGAAGTGTGTTTCACTATGACTTGACGGAGAGGGGAAAATCCGAAAAGGCTCACTAATGACATTGTTTTTTCTCGAGAAAACTAATCAAAAAGTGGGGGGGAATTGTTAGTTGTCGAAACGGTAATGGGAAGATGGAATTCGGTAGGTCATTTAGAAACACGTTATGTGATACCGACAATGCCACGTTTCGTAGTAAAAAGTAAAGTCTTCGATTCTCTGCCATTGAATGTGTCACCCCCATAATAATATAATAATCGGGAAGTGTGTTTCACTATGACTTGTCGGAGAGTGGAAAATCCATAGAGGCTCACTAGTGACATTGTTTTTTCTCAACAAAACTAATCAAAAAGTGGGAGAGAATTGTTAGTTGTCGAAACGGTGAAGGGAATATGGAATTCGGTAGGACATTTAGAAACACGTTATGTGATTCCGACAATGCCACGCTTCGTAAAAAAAAGTCTAGCCTTCGATGCTCTGCCATTGAATGTGTCACCCCCATGATAATATAATAATCGGAAAGTGTGTTTCACTATGACTTGTCGGAGAGGGCAAAATCCAAAAAGGCTCCCTAATGACATTGTTTTTTCTCAACAAAACTAATCAAAAAGTGGGAGAGAATTGTTGGTTGTCGAAACGGTGAAGGGAATATGGAATTCAGTAGGTCATTTAGAAACACGTTATGTGATTCCGACAATGCCACGTTTCGTAAAAAAAAGTCAAGTCTTCGATGCTCTGCCATTGAATGTGTCACCATCATAATAATATAATATTCGGAAAGTGTGTTTTACTATGATTTGACGGAGAGGGGAAAATCTATAAAGACTCACTAATGACATCGTTTTTTCTCAACAAAACTAATCAAAAAGTGAGAGAGAATTGTTAGTTGTCGAAACGGTGGAGGGAAGATGGAATTCGGTAGGTCGTTTAGAAACGCATTATGTGATTCCGACAATGCCAGGTTTCGTAAAAAAAAGTCAAGTCTTCGATGCTCTGCCATTGAATGTGTCACCCCCATAATAATATAATAATCGGGAAGTGTGTTTCACTATGACTTGCGGAGGGGGGAAAATCCATAAAGGCTCACTAATGACATTGTTTTTTCTCAACAAAACTAATCAAATAGTGGAAGAGAATTGTTAGTTGTCGAAACGGTGAAGGGAATATGGAATTCGGTAGGTCGCTTAGAAACACGTTATGTGATTCTGACAATACCACGTTTCGTGGAAAAAAGTCAAGTCTTCGATGCTCTGCCATTGAATGTGTCACGCCCATAATAATATAATATTCGGAAAGTGTGTTTCACTATGACTGGACGGAGAGGGAAAAATCCAAAAAGGCTCACTAATGACATTGTTTTTTCTCAAGAAAACTAATCGAAATGTGGGGGAGAATTGTTAATTGTCGAAACGGTAATGGGAAGATGGAATTCGGTAGGGCATTTAGAAACACGTTATGTGATTCCAAAAATGCCACGTTTCGTAAAAAAAAGTCAAGTCTTCGATGCTCTGCCATTGAATGTATCACCCCCATAATAATATAATATTCCGAAAGTGTGTTTCACTATGACTTGACGGAGAGGGGAAAATCTATAAAGACTCACTAATGACATCGTTTTTTCTCAACAAAACTAATCAAAAAGTGAGAGAGAATTGTTAGTTGTCGAAACGGTGGAGAGAAGATGGAATTCGGTAGGACATTTAGAAACACGTTATGTGATTCCGACAATGCCACGCTTCGTAAAAAAAAGTCTAGCCTTCGATGCTCTGCCATTGAATGTGTCACCCCCTTAATAATATAATAATCGGGAAGTGTGTTTCACTATGACTCGACGGAGAGGGGAAAATCCATAAAGGCTCACTAATTACATTGTTTTTTCTCAACAAAACTAATCAAAAACTGGAAGAGAATTGTTAGTTGTCGAAACGGCGAAGGGAATATGGAATTCGGTAGGTCGTTTAGAAACGCGTTATGTGATTCCGACAATGCCACGTTTCGTAAAAAAAAGTCAAGTCTTCGATGCTCTGCCATTGAATGTGTCACACCCATAATAATATAATATTCGGAAAGTGTGTTTCTATATGACTTGACGGAGAGGGGAAAATCCAAAAAGGCTCACTAATGACATTATTTTTTCTCAACAAAACTAATCAAAAAGTGGAAGAGAATTGTTAGTTTTCGAAACGGTGAAGGGAATATGGAATTCGGTAGGTCGTTTAGAAACGCGTTATGTGATTCCGACAATGCCACGTTTCGTAAAAAGAAGTCAAGTCTTCGATGCTCTGCCATTGAATGTGTCACCCCCATAATAATATAATATTCGGAAAGTGTGTTTCACTTTGAATTGACGGAGAGGGGAAAATCAAAAAGGCTCACTAGTGACATTGTTTTTTCCCAACAAAACTAATCAAAAAGTGGGAGAGAATTGTTATTTGTCGAAAGGGTGAAGGGAATATGGAATTCGGTAGGTCATTTGTAAATGCCTTTTGTGATTCCGACAATGGCACGTTTCGTAAAAAAAAGTCAAGTCTTCGATGCTCTGCCATTGAATGTGTCACCCCCATAATAATATAATATTCGGAAAGTGTGTTTCACTTTGAATTGACAGAGAGGGGAGAATCAAAAAGGCTCACTAGTGACATTATTTTTTCTCAACAAAACTAATCGAAAAGTGGAAGAGAATTGTTATTTGTCGAAAGGGTGAAGGGAAGATGGAATTCGGTAGGTCATTTAGAAACACGTTATGTGATTCCGACAATGCCACGTTTCGTAAAAAAAAGTCGAGTCTTCGATTCTCTGCCATTGAATGTGTCACCCCCATAATAATATAATATTCGGAAAGTGTGTTTCACTATGACTTGACGGAGAGGGGAAAATCCAAAAAGGCTCACTAATGACATTGGTTTTTCTCAACAAAACGAATCAAAAAGTGGGAGAGAATTGTTAGTTGTTGAAGCGGTGTAGGGAAGATGGAATTCGGTAGGTAATTTAGAAACACGTTATGTGATTCCGACAATGCCACGTTTCGTAAAAAGAAGTCAAGTCTTCGATGTTCTGCCATTGAATGTGACACCCACATAACAATATAATATTCGGAAAGTATGTTTCACTATGACTTGACGGAGAGGGGAAAATCTATAAAGACTCACTAATGACATTATTTTTTCTCAACAAAACTAATCGAAAAGTGGAAGAGAATTGTTATTTGTCGAAAGGGTGAAGGGAAGATGGAATTCGGTAGGTCATTTAGAAACACGTTATGTGATTCCGACAATGCCACGTTTCGTAAAAAAAAGTCGAGTCTTCGATTCTCTGCCATTGAATGTGTCACCCCCATAATAATATAATATTCGGAAAGTGTGTTTCACTATGACTTGACGGAGAGGGGAAAATCCAAAAAGGCTCACTAATGACATTGGTTTTTCTCAACAAAACGAATCAAAAAGTGGGAGAGAATTGTTAGTTGTTGAAACGGTGAAGGGAATATGGAATTCGGTAGGTCATTTAGGGACACGTTATGTGATTCCGACAATGCCACGTTTCGTAAAAAGAAGTCAAGTCTTCGATGCTCTGCCATTGAATGTGTCACCCCCATAATAATATAATATTCGGAAAGTGTGTTTCACTATGACTTGACGGAGAGGGGAAAATCCAAAAAGGCTCACTAATGACATTGTCTTTTCTCAAGAAAACTAATCAAAAAGTGGGGGGGAATTGTTAGTTAGGAAAATCCAAAAAGGCTCACTAATGACATTGGTTTTTCTCAACAAAACGAATCAAAAAGTGGGAGAGAATTGTTTGTTGTCGAAGCGGTGTAGGGAAGATGGAATTCGGTAGAACATTTAGAAACACGTTATGTGATTGTGACAATGCCACGTTTCGTGAAAAAAAGTCAAGTCTTCGATGCTCTGCCATTGAATGTGTCACCCCCATAATAATATAATAATCGGGAAGTGTGTTTCACTATGACTTGACGGAGAGGGGAAAATCCATAAAGGCTCACTAATGACATTGTTTTTTCTCAACAAAACTAATCAAAAAGTGGGAGAGAATTGTTAGTTGTCGAATCGGTGAAGGGAATATGGAATTCGGTAGGTCATTTAGAAACACGTTATGTGATACCGACAATGCCACGTTTCGTAGTAAAAAGTAGAGTCTTCGATTCTCTGCCATTGAATGTGTCACCCCCATAATAATATAATAATCGGGAAGTGTGTTTCACTATGACTTGTCGGAGAGTGGAAAATCCATAGAGGCTCACTAATGACATTGTTTTTTCTCAACAAAACTAATCAAAAAGTGGGAGAGAATTGTTAGTTGTCGAAACGGTGAAGGGAATATGGAATTCGGTAGGTCATTTAGAAACACGTTATGTGATTGTGACAATGCCACGTTTCGTGAAAAAAAGTCAAGTCTTCGATGCTCTGCCATTGAATGTGTCACCCCCATAATAATATAATAATCGGGAAGTGTGTTTCACTATGACTTGACGGAGAGTGGAAAATCCATAAAGGCTCACTAATGACATTGTTTTTTCTCAACAAAACTAATCAAAAAGTGGGAGAGAATTGTTAGTTGTCGAATCGGTGAAGGGAATATGGAATTCGGTAGGTCATTTAGAAACACGTTATGTGATACCGACAATGCCACGTTTCGTAGTAAAAAGTAGAGTCTTCGATTCTCTGCCATTGAATGTGTCACCCCCATAATAATATAATAATCGGGAAGTGTGTTTCACTATGACTTGTCGGAGAGTGGAAAATCCATAGAGGCTCACTAATGACATTGTTTTTTCTCAACAAAACTAATCAAAAAGTGGGAGAGAATTGTTAGTTGTCGAAACGGTGAAGGGAATATGGAATTCGGTAGGTCATTTAGATACACGTTATGTGATACCGACAATGCCACGTTTCGTAGAAAAAAGTAAAGTCTTCGAGTCTCTGCCATTGAATGTGTCACCCCCATAATAATATAATATTCGGAGAGTGTGTTTCACTATGACTTGTCGGAGAGTGGAAAATCCATAGAGGCTCACTAATGACATTGTTTTTTCTCAACAAAACTAATCAAAAAGTGGGAGAGAATTGTTAGTTGTCGAAACGGTGAAGGGAATATGGAATTCGGTAGAACATTTAGAAACACGTTATGTGATTGTGACAATGCCACGTTTCGTGAAAAAAGTCAAGTCTTCGATGCTCTGCCATTGAATGTGTCACCCTCGTAATAACATCTTCGGAAAGTGTGTTTCACTAAGACGTGACGGAGAGGGGGAAATGCAAAAAGGCTCACTAGTGACATTGTTTCTTCTCAACAAAACTAATCAAAAATGGGAGAGAATTGTTAGTTTTCGAAACGGTGAATTGTTATTTGTCGGAACGGTGAAGGGAAGATGGAATTCGGTAGGTCATTTAGAAACACGTTATGTGATTCCGACAATGCCACGTTTCGTAAAAAAAAATCAAGTCTTCGATGCTCTGCCATTGAATGTGTCACCCACATAATAATATATTATTCGGGAAGTGTGTTTCACTATGACTTGACGGAGAGGGGAAAATCCAAAAAGGCTGACTAACGACATTGGTTTTTCTCAACAAAACTAATCAAAAAGTGGAAGAGAATTGTTATTTGTCGAAATGGTGAAGGGAAGATGGAATTCGATAGGTCGTTTAGAAACACGTTATGTGATTCCGACAAGGCCACGTTTCGTGAAAAAAAGTCAAGTCTTCGATGCTCTGCCATTGAATGTGTCACCCCCATAATAATATGATATCAGGAAAGTGTGTTTCACTATGACTTGACGGAGAGGAGAAAATCCAAAAAGGCTCACTGGTGACATTGTTTTTTCTCAACAAAACTAATCAAAAAGTGGTAGAGAATTGTTAGTTCTCGAAACGGTAAAGGGATGATGGAATTCGGTAGGTCATTGGGGAACACGTTATGTGATTCCGACAATGCCACGTTTCATAAAAAATAGTCAAGTCTTCGATGCTCTGCCATTGAATGTGTCACCCTCGTAATAATATCTTCGGAAAGTGTGTTTCACTAAGACTTGACGGAGAGGGGGAAATCCAAAAAGGCTCACTAGTGACATTGTATCTTCTCAACAAAACTAATCATAAAGTGGAAGAGAATTGTTAGTTTTCGAAACGGTGAATTGTTATTTGCCGAAACGGTGAAGGGAAGATGGAATTCGGTAGGTCATTTAGAAACACGTTATGTGATTCCGACA
The DNA here is from genome assembly GCF_026230105.1 of Diorhabda sublineata. Classification (NCBI taxonomy): domain Eukaryota; kingdom Metazoa; phylum Arthropoda; class Insecta; order Coleoptera; family Chrysomelidae; genus Diorhabda; species Diorhabda sublineata. The sequence goes on from NC_079486.1 coordinate 375,242, forward strand.
ATGCCACGTTTCGTAAAAAAAAGTCAAGTCTTCGATGCTCTGCCATTGAATGTGTCACCCACATAATAATATAATATTCGGGAAGTGTGTTTCACTAGACTTGACGGAGAGAGAAAATCCAGAAAGGCTCACTAATGACATTATTTTTTCTCAACAGAACTGATCAAAAAGTGGAAGAGAATTGTTATTTGTCGAAACGGTGAAGGGAATATGGAATTCGGTAGGTCATTTAGAAACACGTAATGTGATTCTGACAATGCCACGTTTCGTAAAAAAAGTCAAGTCTTCGATGCTCTCCCATTGAATGTGTCACCCTCATAATAATATAATATTCGGAAAGTGTTTTTCACTATGACTTGACGGAGAGGGGAGAATCAAAAAAGCTTACTAATGACATTATTTTTTCTCAACAAAACTAATCAAAAAGTGGAAGAGAATTATTATTTGTCGAAACGGTAAAGAGAATATGGAATTCGGTAGGTCATTTAGAAACACGTTATGTGATTGCAAATATGCCACGTTTCGTAAAAAAAAGTCAAGTCTTCGATGCTCTGCCATTGAATGTGTCACACTCATAATAATAGGATATTCGGAAAGTGTGTTTCACTATGACTTGACGGAGAGGAGAGAATCCAAAAAAGCTCACTAATGACATTATTTTTTCTCAACAAAACTAATCAAAAAGTGGAAGAGAATTGTTGGTTGTCGAAACGGTGAAGGGAATATGGAATTCGATAGGTCATTTAGAAACACGTTATGTAATTCCGACAATGCCACGTTTCGTAAAAAAAAGTCAAGGATTCGATTCTCTGCCATTGAATGTGTCACCCCCATAATAATATAATATTCGGAAAGTTTGTTTCACTATGACTTGTCGGAGAGGGCAAAATCCAAAAAGGCTCACTAATGACATTGTTTTTTCTCAACAAAACTAATCAAAAAGTGGGAGAGAATTGTTAGTTGTCGAAACGGTGAAGGGAATATGGAATTCGGTAGGTCATTTAGAAACACGTTATGTGATTCCGACAATGCCACGTTTCGTGAAAAAAAGTCAAGTCTTCGATGCTCTGCCATTGAATGTGTCACCCCCATAATAATATAATATTCGGAAAGTGTTTTTCACTTTGACTTGACGGAGAGGGGAAAATCCAAAAAGGCTCACTAGTGACATTGTTTTTTCTCAACAAAACTAATCAAAAAGTGGGAGAGAATTGTTAGTTGTCGAAACGGTGAAGGGAATATGGAATTCGGTAGGTCATTTAGAAACAGGTTATGTGATTCCGACAATGCCACGTTTCGTAAAAAAAGTCAAGTCTTCGATGCTCTGCCATTGAATGTGTCACCTCCATAATAATATAAAATTCGGAAAGTGTGTTTCACTATGACTTGAAGAAGAGGGGAAAATCTATAAAGACCCTCTAATGACATCGTTTTTCTCAACAAAACTAATCAAAAAGTGAGAGAGAATTGTTATTTGTCGAAACGGTAATGGGAAGATGGAATTCGGTAGGTCATTTATAAACACGTTATGTGATTCTGACAATGCCACGTTTCGTGAAAAAAGGTGAAGTCTTCGATGCTCTGCTATTTAATGTGTCACCCCCATGATAATATAATATTCGGAAAGTGTGTTTCACTATGACTTGACGGAGAGGGGAAAATCCATGAAGACACTCTAATGACATCGTTTTTTCTCAACAAAACTAATCAAAAATTGGGTGAGAATTGTTAGTTGTCGAAACGGTGAAGGGAATATAGAATTTGGTAGGTCATTTAGAAACACTTTATGCGATTCCGACAAAGCCAAATTTCGTGAAAAAAAGTCAAGTCTTCGATGCTCTGCTATTGAATGTGTCACCCCCATAATAATATAATATTCGGAAAGTGTGTTTCACTATGACTTGAAGGAGAGGGGGAAATCTATGAAGACCCTCTAATGACATCGTTTTTTCTCAACAAAACTAATCAAAAAGTGAGAGAGAATTGTTAGTTGTCGAAACGGTGAAGGGAATATGGAATTCGGTAGGTCATTTAGAAACATGTTATGTGATTCTGACAATGCCACGTTTCGTAAAAAAAGGTCAAGTCTTCGATGCTCTGCTATTTAATGTGTCACCCCCATGATAATATAATATTCGGGAAGTGTGTTTCACTATGACTTGACGGAGAGGGGAAAATCCATGAAGACCCTCTAATGACATCGTTTTTTCTCAATAAAACTAATCAAAAATTGGGTGAGAATTGTTAGTTGTCGAAACGGTGAAGGGAATATGGAATTTGGTAGGTAATTTAGAAACACGTTATGCGATTCCGACAAAGCCACGTTTCGTAAAAAAAAGTCAAGTCTTCGATGCTCTGCTATTGAATGTGTCACCCCCATAATAATATTATATTCGGAAAGTGTGTTTCACTATGACTTGAAGGAGAGGGGAAAATCTATAAAGACCCTCTAAGGACATCGTTTTTTCTCAACAAAACTAATCAAAAAGTGAGAGAGAATTGTTAGTTGTCGAAACGGTAATGGGAAGATGGAATTCGGTAGGTCATTTAGAAACACGTTATGTGATTCTGACAATGCCACGTTTCGTAAAAAAAAGTCAAATCTTCGATGCTCTCCCATTCAATGTGTCACCCTCATAATAATGTCTTCGGAAAGTGTGTTTCACTATGACTTGACGGAGAGGGGAAAATCCATGAAGACCCTCTAATGACATCGTTTTTTCTCAACAAAACTAATCAAAAATTGGGTGAGAATTGTTAGTTGTCGAAACGGTGAAGGGGATATGGAATTCGATAGGTCATTTAGAAACACGTTATGTGATTCCGACAATGCCACGTTTCGTAAAAAAAAGTCAAGTCTTCGATGCTCTGCCATTGAATGTGTCACCCCCATAATAATATAAAATTCGGAAAGTGTGTTTTACTATGACTTAACGGAGAGGGAAAAATCCAAAAAGGCTCACTAATGACATTATTTTTTCTCAACAAAACTAATCAAAAAGTGGAAGAGAATTGTTATTTGTCGAAACGGTGAAGGGAATATGGAATTCGGTAGGTTATTTAGAAACACGTTATGTGATTGCAAATATGCCACGTTTCGTGAAAAAAAGTCAAGTCTTCGATGCTCTGCAATTTAATGTGTCACCCCCATAATAATATAATATTCGGAAAGTGTGTTTCACTTTGACTTGACGGAGAGGGGAAAATCCAAAAAGGCTCACTAGTGACATTGTTTTTTCTCAACAAAACTAATCAAAAAGTGGGAGAGAATTGTTAGTTGTCGAAACGGTGAAGGGAATATGGAATTCGGTAGGTCATTTAGAAACACGTTACGTGATTCTGACAATGCCACGTTTCGTAGAAAAAGGTCAAGTCTTCGATGCTCTGCTATTTAATGTGTCACCCCCATGATAATATAATATTCGGAAAGTGTGTTTCACTATGACTTGACGGAGAGGGGGAAATCCATGAAGACCCTCTAATGACATCGTTTTTTCTCAACAAAACTAATCTAAAATTGGGTGAGAATTGTTAGTTGTCGAAACGGTGAAGGGAATATGGAATTTGGTAGGTCATTTAGAAACACGTTATGCGATTGCGACAAAGCCACCTTTCGTAAAAAAAGTCAAGTCTTCGATGCTGTGCTATTGAATGTGTCACCCCCATGATAATATATTATTCGGAAAGTGTGTTTCACTATGACTTGAAGGAGAGGGGAAAATCTATGAAGACCTTCTAATGACATCGTTTTTCTCAACAAAACTAATCAAAAAGTGAGAGAGAATTGTTAGTTGTCGAAACGGTGAAGGGAAGATGGAATTCGATAAGTCGTTTAGAAACACATTATGTGATTCCGACAAGGCCACGTTTCGTGAAAAAAAAGTCAAGACTTCGATGCTCTGCCATTTAATGTGTCACCCCCATAATAATATAATATTCGGAAAGTGTGTTTCACTATGACTTGTCCGAGAGTGGAAAATCCAAGAAAGCTCACTAATAACATTGTTTTCTCTCAACAAAACTAATCAAAAAGTGGAAGAGAATTGTTAGTTTTCGAAACGGTGAAGGGAATATGGAATTCGGTGGGTCGTTTAGAAACGCGATATGTGATTCCAAATATGCCACGTTTCGTAAAAAAAGTCAAGTCTTCGATGCTCTCCCATTGAATGTGTCACCCTCATAATAATACCTTCGGGAAGTGTGTTCCACTATGACTTGACGGAGAGGGGGAAATCCAAAAAGGCTTACTAATGACATTATTTTTTCTCAACAAAACTAATCTAGATCTGGAAGAGAATTGTTAGTTTTCGAAACGGTGAAGGGAATATGGAATTCGGTAGGTCATTTAGAAACACTTTATGCGATTCCGACAAAGCCACGTTTCGTAAGAAAAAGTCAATTCTTCGATGCTCTGCTATTGAATGTGTCACCCCCATTATAATATAATATTCGGAAAGTGTGTTTCACTATGACTTGTTGGAGAGTGGAAAATCAAAAAAGGCTCACTAATGACAATGTTGTTTCTCAACAAAATTAATCAAGAAGTGGAAGAGAATTGTTAGTTGTCGAAACGGTGAAGGGAATATGGAATTTAGTAGGTCGTTAAGAAACGCGTTATGTGATTGGAAATATGCCACGTTTCGTGAAAATAAGTCAAGTCTTCGATGCTCTCCCATTGAATGTGTCACTCTCATAATAATATCTTCGGAAAGTGTGTTTCACTATGACTTGACGGAGAGGGGAAAATAAAAAAGGCTCACTAATGACATTGTTTTTACTCAACAAAACTAATCAAGAAGTGGAAGAGAATTGTTGGTTGTCGAAACGGTGAAGGGAATATGGAATTTTGTAGGACGTTAAGAAACGCGTTATGAGATTGTAAATATGCCTTGTTTCGTAAAAAAAGTCAAGTCTTCGATGCTCTGCCATTGAATGTGTCACCCCCATAATAATATAATATTCGGAAAGTGTGTTTCACTATGACTTGACGGAGAAGGGGAAATAAAAAAGGCTCACTAATGACATTGTTTTTTCTCAACAAAACTAAACAAAAAGTGGAAGAGAATTGTTATTTGTCGAAACGGTGAAGGGAATATGGAATTCGGTAGGTCATTTAGAAACACGTTATGTAATTCCGACAATGCCACGTTTCGTAAAAAAAAGTCATGTCTTCGATGCTCTGCCATTTTATGTGTCACTCTCATAATAATATCTTCTGAAAGTGTGTTTCACTATGACTTGACGGAGAGGGGAAAATAAAAAAGGCTCACTAATGACATTGTTTTTTCTCAACAAAACTAATCAAGAAGTGAAAGAGAATTGTTGGTTGTCGAAACGGTGAAGGGAATATGGAATTTGATAGGTCGTTAAGAAACGCGTTATGAGATTGCAAATATGCCACGTTTCGTAAAAAAAGTCAAGTCTTCGATGCTCTGCCATTGAATGTGTCACTCCCATAATAATATAATATCCGGAAAGTGTGTTTCACTATGACTTGACGGAGAGGGGAAAATCCAAAAAGGCTCACTAATGACATTATTTTTTCCTAACCAAACTAATCCAAAAGTGGAAGAGAATTGTTAGTTGTCGAAACGGTGAAGGGAATATGGAATTCGTTAGGTCATTTGTAAACGCCTTATGTGATTCCGACAATGCCAAGTTTCGTAAAAAAAGTGAAGTCTTCGATTCTCTGCAATTGAATGTGTCACCCCCATAACAATATAATATTCGGAAAGTATGTTTCACTATGACTTGACGGAGAGGGGAAAATCTATAAAGACTCACTAATGACATCGTTTTTTCTCAACAAAACTAATCAAAAAGTGAGAGAGAATTGTTAGTTGTCGAAACGGTCGAGGGAAGATGGAATTCGGTAGGACATTTAGAAACACGTTATGTGATTCCGACAATGCCACGCTTCGTAAAAAAAAGTCTAGCCTTCGATGCTCTGCCATTGAATGTGTCACCCCCATAATAATATAATAATCGGGATGTGTGTTTCACTATGACTTGACGGAGAGGGGAAAATCCATAAAGGCTCACTAATGACATTGTTTTTTCTCAACAAAACTAATCAAAAAGTGGAAGAGAATTGTTAGTTGTCGAAACGGTGAAGGGAATATGGAATTCGGTAGGTCGTTTAGAAACGCGTTATGTGATTCCGACAATGCCACGTTTCGTAAAAAAATGTCAAGTCTTCGATGCTCTGCCATTGAATGTGTCACACCCATAATAATATAATATTCGGAAAGTGTGTTTCTATATGACTTGACGGAGAGTGGAAAATCCAAAAAGACTCACTAATGACATTGTTTTTTCTCAACAAAACTAATCAAAAAGTGGAAGAGAATTGTTAGTTTTCGAAACGGTGAAGGGAAGATGGAATTCGGTAGGTCATTCACAAACACGTTATGTGATTCTGACAATGCCACGTTTCGTAAAAAAAAGTCAAGTCTTCGATGAACTGCCATTGAATGTGTCACCCCCATGATAATATAATATCCGGAAAGTGTGTATCACTATGACTTGACGGAGAGGGGAAAATCCAAAAAGGCTCACTAATGAGATTATTTTTTCTCAACAAAACTAATCAAGAAGTGGAAGAGAATTGTTAGTTTTCGAAACGGTGAAGGGAATATGGAATTCGGTAGGTCATTTAGAAACACGTTATGTGATTCTGACAATGCCACGTTTCGTAAAAAAAGTCAAGTCTTCGATGCTCTGCCATTGAATGTGTCACCCCCATAATAATATAATATTCGGAAAGTGTGTTTCACTATGACTTGTCGGAGAGTGGAAAATCCAAAAAGGCTCACTAATGACATTGTTTTTCTCAACAAAACTAATCAAGAAGTGGAAGAGAATTGTTAGTTTTCGGAACGGTGAAGGGAATATGGAATTCGGTAGGTCATTTAGAAACACGTTATGTGATTCTGACAATGCCACGTTTCGTAAAAAAAAGTCAAGTCTTCGATGCTCTCTCATTGAATGTGTCACCCTCATAATAATATCTTCGGAAAGTGTGTTCCACTATGACTTGACGGAGAGGGGAAAATCCATAAAGGCTCACTAATGACATTGTTTTTCCCAACAAAACTAATCAAAAAGTGGGAGAGAATTGTTAGTTTTCGAAACGGTGAAGGGAATATGAAATTCGGTAGGTCGTTAAGAAACGCGTTATGTGATTGCAAATACGCCATGTTTCGTAAAAAAAAGTCAAGTCTTCGATGCTCTCCCATTGAATGTGTCACTCTCATAATAATATCTTCGGAAAGTGTGTTTCGCTATAACTTGACGGAGAGGGGGAAATAAAAAAGGCTCACTAATGACATTGTTTTTTCTCAACAAAACTAATCAAAAAGTGGAAGAGAATTGTTATTTGTCGAAACGGTGAAGGGAATATGGAATTCGGTAGGTCATTTAGAAACACGTTATGTAATTCCGACAATGCCACGTTTCGTAAAAAAAAGTCATGTCTTCGATGCTCTGCCATTGAATGTGTCACCCCCATAATAATATAATATTCGGAAAGTGTGTTTCACTATGACTTGACGGAGAGGGGAAAATAAAAAAGGCTCACTAATGACATTGTTTTTTCTCAACAAAACTAATCAAGAAGTGGAAGAGAATTGTTGGTTGTCCAAACGGTGAAGGGAATATGGAATTTGGTGGGTCGTTAAGAAACGCGTTATGAGATTGCAAATATGCCACGTTTCGTAAAAAAAGTCAAGTCTTCGATGCTCTGCCATTGAATGTGTCACCCCCATAATAATATAATATTCGGAAAGTGTGTTTCACTATGACTTGTCCGAGAGTGGAAAATCCAAAAAAGCTCACTAATAACATTGTTTTTTCTCAACAAAACTAATCAAATAGTGGAAGAGAATTGTTAGTTGTCGAAACGGTGAAGGGAATATGGAATTCGTTAGGTCATTTGTAAACGCCTTATGTGAATCCGACAATGCCAAGTTCCGTAAAAAAAGTGAAGTCTTCGATTCTCTGCAATTGAATGTGTCACCCCCATAACAATATAATATTCGGAAAGTATGTTTCACTATGACTTGACGGAGAGGGGAAAATCTATAAAGACTCACTAATGACATCGTTTTTTCTCAACAAAACTAATCAAAAAGTGAGAGAGAATTGTTAGTTGTCGAAACGGTGGAGGGAAGATGGAATTCGGTAGGACATTTAGAAACACGTTATGTGATTCCGACAATGCCACGCTTCGTAAAAAAAAGTCTAGCCTTCGATGCTCTGCCATTGAATGTGTCACCCCCATAATAATATAATAATCGGGAAGTGTGTTTCACTATGACTTGACGGAGAGGGGAAAATCCATAAAGGCTCACTAATGACATTGTTTTTTCTCAACAAAATTAATCAAAAAGTGGAAGAGAATTGTTAGTTGTCGAAACGGTGAAGGGAATATGGAATTCGGTGGGTCGTTTAGAAACGCGTTATGTGATTCCAAATATGCCACGTTTCGTAAAAAAAGTCAAGTCTTCAATGCTCTCCCATTGAATGTGTCACCCTCATAATAATACCTTCGGAAAGTGTGTTTCACTATGACTTGACGGAGAGGGAGAGGGAGAGGTAGAGGGAGAGGGAGAGGGAGAGGGAGAGGGAGAGGGAGAGGGAGAGGGAGAGGGAGAGGGAGAGGGAGAGGGAGAGGGAGAGGGAGAGGGAGAGGGAGAGGGAGAGGGAGAGGGAGAGGGAGAGGGAGAGGGAGAGGGAGAGGGAGAGGGAGATGGAGAGGGAGAGGGAGAGGGAGAGGGAGAGGGAGAGGGAGAGGGTGAGGGAGAGGGAGAGGGAGAGGGAGAGGGGAAAATCCATAAAGGCTCACTAATGACATTGTTTTTTCCCAACAAAACTAATCAAAAAGTGGAAGAGAATTGTTAGTTTTCGAAACGGTGAAGGGAAGATGGAATTCGGTAGGTCATTCACAAACACGTTATGTGATTCTGACAATGCCACGTTTCGTAAAAAAAAGTCAAGTCTTCGATGATCTGCCATTGAATGTGTCACCCCCATAATAATATAATATTCGGAAAGTGTGTTTCACTATGACTTGACGGAGAGGGGAAAATCCAAAAAGGCTCACTAATGACATTGTTTTTTCTCAACAAAACTAATCAAGAAGTGGAAGAGAATTGTTAGTTTTCGAAACGGTGAAGGGAATATGAAATTTGGTAGGTCGTTAAGAAACGCGTTATGAGATTGCAAATATGCCACGTTTCGTAAAAAAAGTCAAGTCTTCGATGCTCTGCCATTGAATGTGTCACCCCCATAATAATATAATATTCGGAAAGTGTGTTTCACTATGACTTGTCCGAGAGTGGAAAATCCAAAAAAGCTCACTAATAACATTGTTTTTTCTCAACAAAACTAATCAAATAGTGGAAGAGAATTGTTAGTTTTCGGAACGGTGAAGGGAATATGGAATTCGGTAGGTCATTTAGAAACACGTTATGTAATTCCGACAATGCCACGTTTCGTAAAAAAAAGTCATGTCTTCGATGCTCTGCCATTGAATGTGTCACTCTCATAATAATATCTTTGGAAAGTGTGTTTCACTATGACTTGACGGAGAGGGGAAAATAAAAAAGGCTCACTAATGACATTGTTTTTTCTCAACAAAACTAATCAAGAAGTGGAAGAGAATTGTTGGTTGTCCAAACTGTGAAGGGAATATGGAATTTGGTAGGTCGTTAAGAAACGCGTTATGAGATTGCAAATATGCCACGTTTCGTAAAAAAAGTCAAGTCTTCGATGCTCTGCCATTGAATGTGTCACCCCCATAATAATATAATATTCGGAAAGTGTGTTTCACTATGACTTGTCCGAGAGTGGAAAATCCAAAAAAGCTCACTAATGACATTGTTTTTTCTCAACAAAACTAATCAAGAAGTGGAAGAGAATTGTTGGTTGTCCAAACGGTGAAGGGAATATGAAATTTGGTAGGTCGTTAAGAAACGCGTTATGAGATTGCAAATATGCCACGTTTCGTAAAAAAAGTCAAGTCTTCGATGCTCTGCCATTGAATGTGTCACCCCCATAATAATATAATATTCGGAAAGTGTGTTTCACTATGACTTGTCCGAGAGTGGAAAATCCAAAAAAGCTCACTAATAACATTGTTTTTTCTCAACAAAACTAATCAAATAGTGGAAGAGAATTGTTAGTTTTCGGAACGGTGAAGGGAATATGGAATTCGGTAGGTCATTTAGAAACACGTTATGTGATTCTGACAATGCCACGTTTCGTAAAAAAAAGTCAAGTCTTCGATGCTCTGCCATTGAATGTGTCACCCCCATAATAATATAATATTCGGAAAGTGTGTTTCACTATGACTTGTCGGAGAGTGGAAAATCCAAATAGGCTCACTAATGACATTGTTTTTTCTCAACAAAATTAATCAAGAAGTGGAAGAGAATTGTTAGTTGTCGAAACGGTGAAGGGAATATGGAATTTGGTAGGTCGTTAAGAAACGCGTTATGTGATTACAAATATGCCACGTTTCGTAAAAAAAAGTCAAGTCTTCGATGCTCTCTCATTGAATGTGTCACCCTCATAATAATATAATATTCGGAAAGTGTGTTTCACTATGACTTGTCGGAGAGTGGAAAATCCAAATAGGCTCACTAATGACATTGTTTTTTCTCAACAAAATTAATCAAGAAGTGGAAGAGAATTGTTAGTTGTCGAAACGGTGAAGGGAATATGGAATTTGGTAGGTCGTTAAGAAACGCGTTATGTGATTACAAATATGCCACGTTTCGTAAAAAAAAGTCAAGTCTTCGATGCTCTCTCATTGAATGTGTCACCCTCATAATAATATCTTCGGAAAGTGTGTTCCACTATGACTTGACGGAGAGGGGAAAATCCATAAAGACCCTCTAATGACATCGTTTTTTCTCAACAAAACTAATCAAAAAGTGGGAGAGAATTGTTAGTTTTCGAAACGGTGAAGGGAATATGAAATTCGGTAGGTCGTTAAGAAACGCGTTATGTGATTGCAAATACGCCATGTTTCGTAAAAAAAAGTCAAGTCTTCGATGCTCTCCCATTGAATGTGTCACTCTCATAATAATATCTTCGGAAAGTGTGTTTCACTATGACTTGACGGAGAGGGGAAAATAAAAAAGGCTCACTAATGACATTGTTTTTTCTCAACAAAACTAATCAAGAAGTGGAAGAGAATTGTTGGTTGTCGAAACGGTGAAGGGAATATGGAATTTGGTAGGTCGTTAATAAACGCGTTTTGAGATTGCAAATATGCCACGTTTCGTAAAAAAAGTAAAGTCTTCGATGCTCTGCCATTGAATGTGTCACCCCCATAATAATATAATATTCGGAAAGTGTGTTTCACTATAACTTGACGGAGAGGGGGAAATAAAAAAGGCTCACTAATGACATTGTTTTTTCTCAACAAAACTAATCAAAAAGTGGAAGAGAATTGTTATTTGTCGAAACGGTGAAGGGAATATGGAATTCGGTAGGTCATTTAGAAACACGTTATGTAATTCCGACAATGCCACGTTTCGTAAAAAAAAGTCATGTCTTCGATGCTCTGCCATTGAATGTGTCACTCTCATAATAATATCTTTGGAAAGTGTGTTTCACTATGACTTGACGGAGAGGGGAAAATAAAAAAGGCTCACTAATGACATTGTTTTTTCTCAACAAAACTAATCAAGAAGTGGAAGAGAATTGTTGTTTGTCCAAACGGTGAAGGGAATATGGAATTTGGTAGGTCGTTAAGAAACCCGTTATGAGATTGCAAATATGCCACGTTTCGTAAAAAAAGTCAAGTCTTCGATGCTCTGCCATTGAATGTGTCACCCCCATAATAATATAATATTCTGAAAGTGTGTTTCACTATGACTTGTCCGAGAGTGGAAAATCCAAAAAAGCTCACTAATAACATTGTTTTTTCTCAACAAAACTAATCAAAAAGTGGAAGAGAATTGTTATTTGTCGAAACGGTGCAGGGAACATGGAATTCGGTAGGTCATTTAGAAAAACGTTATGTGATTCCGACAATGCCACGATTCTTAAAAAAAGTCAAGTCTTCGATGCTCTCCCATTGAATGTGTCACCCTCATAATAATATCTTCGGAAAGTGTGTTTCGTTTCACTATGACTTGACGGATAGGGGAAAATCCATAAACGCTTACTAATGACATTGTTTTTTCTCAACAAAACTAATTAAAAAGTGGAAGAGAATTGTTAGTTGTCGAAACGCTGAAGGGAATATGGAATTTGGTAGGTCATTTGAAAACGCCTCATGTGATTCCGACAATGCCACGTTACGTAAAAAAAAGGCAAGTCTTCGATTCTCTGCCATTGAATGTGTCACCCCCATAATAATATAATATTCGGAAAGTGTGTTTCGTTTCACTATCACTTGACGGAGAGGGAAAATCCAAAAAGGCTCACTAATGACATTATTTTTTCTCAACAGAACTAATCAAAAAGTGGAAGAGAATTGTTATTTATCGAAACGGTGAAGGGAATATGGAATTCGGTAGGTCATTTAGAAACACGTTATGTGATTCTGACAATGCCACGTTTCGTAAAAAAAAGTCAAGTCTTCGATGCTCTGTCATTGAATGTGTCACCCCCATAGTAATATAATATTCGAAAAGTGTGTTTGACTATGACTTGACGGAGAGGGAAAAATCCAAAAAGGCTCACTAATGACATAATTTTTTCTCAACAAAACTAATCAAAAAGTGGAAGAGAATTGTTATTTGTCGAAACGGTGAAGGGAAGATGGAATTCAGTAGGTCATTTAGAAAAACATTATGTGAATCAGACAATGCCACGTTTCGTAAAAAAAAGTCAAGTCTTCGATGCTCTCCCATTGAATGTGTCACTCTCATAATAATATCTTCGGAAAGTGTGTTTCACTATGACTTGACGGAGAGGGGAAAATAAAAAAGGCTCACTAATGACATTGTTTTTTCTCAACAAAACTAATCAAGAAGTGGAAGAGAATTGTTGGTTGTCGAAACGGTGAAGGGAATATGGAATTTGGTAGGTCGTTAATAAACGCGTTTTGAGATTGCAAATATGCCACGTTTCGTAAAAAAAGTAAAGTCTTCGATGCTCTGCCATTGAATGTGTCACCCCCATAATAATATAATATTCGGAAAGTGTGTTTCACTATAACTTGACGGAGAGGGGGAAATAAAAAAGGCTCACTAATGACATTGTTTTTTCTCAACAAAACTAATCAAAAAGTGGAAGAGAATTGTTATTTGTCGAAACGGTGAAGGGAATATGGAATTCGGTAGGTCATTTAGAAACACGTTATGTAATTCCGACAATGCCACGTTTCGTAAAAAAAAGTCATGTCTTCGATGCTCTGCCATTGAATGTGTCACTCTCATAATAATATCTTTGGAAAGTGTGTTTCACTATGACTTGACGGAGAGGGGAAAATAAAAAAGGCTCACTAATGACATTGTTTTTTCTCAACAAAACTAATCAAGAAGTGGAAGAGAATTGTTAGTTGTCGAAACGGTGAAGGGAATATGGAATTCGGTAGGTCGTTAAGAAACGCGTAATGAGATTGCAAATATGCCACGTTTCGTAAAAAAAGTCAAGTCTTCGATGCTCTGCCATTGAATGTGTCACCCCCATAATAATATAATATTCGGAAAGTGTGTTTCACTATGACTTGTCCGAGAGTGGAAAATCCAAAAAAGCTCACTAATAACATTGTTTTTTCTCAACAAAACTAATCAAATAGTGGAAGAGAATTGTTAGTTTTCGAAACGGTGAAGGGAATATGGAATTCGGTAGGTCTTTTAGAAACGCGTTATGTGATTCCAAATATGCCACGTTTCGTAAAAAAAGTCAAGTCTTCGATGCTCTCCCATTGAATGTGTCACCCTCATAATAATACCTTCGGAAAGTGTGTTTCACTATGACTTGACGGAGAGGGGAAAATCCATAAAGACCCTCTAATGACATCGTTTTTTCTCAACAAAACTAATCAAAAAGTGGGAGAGAATTGTTAGTTGTCAAAACGGTGAAGGGAAGATGGAATTCGGTAGCTCATTTGGAAACGCCTCATGTGATTCCGACAATGCCACGTTTCGTAAAAAAAAGTCAAGTTTTCGATTCTCTGCCATTAAATGTGTCACCCCCATAATAATATAATATTCGAAAAGTGTGTTTGACTATGACTTGACGGAGAGGGAAAATCCAAAAAGGCTCACTAATGGCATTGTTTTTTCTCAACAAAACTAATCAAAAAGTGGAAGAGGATTGTTGGTTGTCGAAACGGTGAAGGGAATATGGAATTTGGTAGGTCGTTAATAAACGCGTTTTGAGATTGCAAATATGCCACGTTTCGTAAAAAAAGTAAAGTCTTCGATGCTCTGCCATTGAATGGGTTACCCTCATAATAATATCTTCGGAAAGCGTGTTTCACTGTGACTTGACGGAGAGGGGAAATCCATAAAGGCTCACTAATGGCATTGTTTTTTCTCAACAAAACTAATCAAAAAGTGGAAGAGAATTGTTATTTATCGAAACGGTGAAGGGAATATGGAATTCGGTAGGTCATTTGGAAACGCCTCATGTGATTCCGACAATGCCACGTTTCGTGAAAAAATGTCGGGTCTTCGATTCTCTGCCATTGAATGTGTCACACCCATAATAATATAATATTCGGAAAGTGTGTTTCACTATGACTTGACGGAGAGGGGAAAATTCAAAAAGGCTCACTAATGACATTGTTTTTTCTCAACAAAACTAATCAAAAAGTGGAAGAGAATTGTTAGTTGTCGAAACGGTGAAGGGAATATGGAATTCGTTAGGTCATTTGTAAACGCCTCATATGATTCCGACAATGCCACGTTACGTAAAAAAAAGTCAAGTCTTCGATTCTCTGCCATTGAATGTGACACCCCCATAATAATATAATATTCGGAAAGTGTGTTTCACTATGACCTGACGGAGAGGGGAAAATCCAAAAAGGCTCACTAATGACATTATTTTTTCTCAACAAAACTAATCAAAAAGTGGAAGAGAATTGTTATTTGTCGAAACGGTGCAGGGAACATGGAATTCGGTAGGTCATTTCGAAAAACGTTATGTGATTCCGACAATGCCACGATTCTTAAAAAAAGTCAAGTCTTCGATGCTCTCCCATTGAATGTGTCACCCTCATAATAATATCTTCGGAAAGTGTGTTTCGTTTCACTATGACTTGACGGATAGGGGAAAATCCATAAACGCTTACTAATGACATTGTTTTTTCTCAACAAAACTAATTAAAAAGTGGAAGAGAATTGTTAGTTGTCGAAACGCTGAAGGGAATATGGAATTCGGTAAGTCATTTGAAAACGCCTCATGTGATTCCGACAATGCCACGTTACGTAAAAAAAAGTCAAGTCTTCGATTCTCTGCCATTGAATGTGTCACCCCCATAATAATATAATATTCGGAAAGTGTGTTTCGTTTCACTATCACTTGACGGAGAGGGAAAATCCAAAAAGGCTCAGTAATGACATTATTTTTTCTCAACAGAACTAATCAAAAAGTGGAAGAGAATTGTTATTTATCGAAACGGTGAAGGGAATATGGAATTCGGTAGGTCATTTAGAAACACTTTATGTGATTCTGACAATGCCACGTTTCGTAAAAAAAAGTCAAGTCTTCGATGCTCTGTCATTGAATGTGTCACCCCCATAGTAATATAATATTCGAAAAGTGTGTTTGACTATGACTTGACGGAGAGGGAAAAATCCAAAAAGGCTCACTAATGACATAATTTTTTCTCAACAAAACTAATCAAAAAGTGGAAGAGAATTGTTATTTGTCGAAACGGTGAAGGGAAGATGGAATTCAGTAGGTCATTTAGAAAAACATTATGTGAATCTGACAATGCCACGTTTCGTAAAAAAAAGTCAAGTCTTCGATGCTCTGCCATTGAATGTGTCACCCCCATAATAATATAATATTCGAAAAGTGTGTTTGACTATGACTTGACGGAGAGGGGAAAATCCAAAAAGGCTCACTAATGACATAATTTTTTCTCAACAAAACTAATTAAAAAGTGGAAAAGAATTGTTAGTTGTCGAAACGGTGAAGGGAATATGGAATTCCGTAGGTCATTTGGAAACGCCTCATGTGATTCCGACAATGCCACGTTTCGTAAAAAAAAGTCGGGTCTTCGATACTCTGCCATTGAATGTGTCACACTCATAATAATATAATATTCGGAAAGTGTGTTTCACTATGACTTGACGGAGAGGGGAAAATTCAAAAAGGCTAACTAATGACATTGTTTTCTCTCAACAAAACTAATCAACAAGTGGTAGAGAATTGTTATTTGTCGAAACGGTGAAGGGAATATGGGATTCGGTAGGTCGTTTAAGAACGCATTATGTGATTCCAAATATGCCACGTTTCGTAAAAAAAAGTGAAGTCTTCGATGCTCTGCCATTGAATGGGTTACCCTCATAATAATATCTTCGGAAAGCGTGTTTCACTGTGACTTGACGGAGAGGGGAAATCCATAAAGGCTCACTAATGACATTGTTTTTTGTCAACAAAACTAATCAAAAAGTGGGAGAGAATAGTTAATTGTCGAAACGGTGAAGGGAAGATGGAATTCGGTAGCTCATTTGGAAACGCCTCATGTGATTCCGACAATGCCACGTTTCGTAAAAAAAAGTCAAGTTTTCGATTCTCTGCCATTAAATGTGTCACCCCCATAATAATATAATATTCGAAAAGTGTGTTTCACTATGACTTGACGGAGAGGGAAAAATCCAAAAAGACTCACTAATGACATAATTTTTTCTCAACAAAACTAATCAAAAAGTGGAAGAGAATTGTTATTTGTCGAAAAGATGAAGGGAAGATGGAATTCAGTAGGTCATTTAGAAAACCATTATGTGAATCTGACAATGCCACGTTTCGTAAAAAAAAGTCAAGTCTTCGATGCTCTGCCATTGAATGTGTCACCCCCATAATAATATAATATTCGAAAAGTGTGTTTGACTATGACTTGACGGAGAGGGGAAAATCCAAAAAGGCTCACTAATGACATAATTTTTTCTCAACAAAACTAATTAAAAAGTGGAAAAGAATTGTTAGTTGTCGAAACGGTGAAGGGAATATGGAATTCCGTAGGTCATTTGGAAACGCCTCATGTGATTCCGACAATGCCACGTTTCGTAAAAAAAAGTCGGGTCTTCGATACTCTGCCATTGAATGTGTCACACCCATAATAATATAATATTCGGAAAGTGTGTTTCACTATGATTTGACGGAGAGGGGAAAATTCAAAAAAGCTAACTAATGACATTGTTTTCTCTCAACAAAACTAATCAACAAGTGGTAGAGAATTGTTATTTGTCGAAACGGTGAAGGGAATATGGGATTCGGTAGGTCGTTTAAGAACGCATTATGTGATTCCAAATATGCCACGTTTCGTAAAAAAAAGTTAAGTCTTCGATGCTCTGCCATTGAATGGGTTACCCTCATAATAATATCTTCGGAAAGCGTGTATCACTGTGACTTGACGGAGAGGGGAAATCCATAAAGGCTCACTAATGACATTGTTTTTTGTCAACAAAACTAATCAAAAAGTGGGAGAGAATAGTTAATTGTCGAAACGGTGAAGGGAAGATGGAATTCGGTAGCTCGTTTGGAAACGCCTCATGTGATTCCGACAATGCCACGTTTCGTAAAAAAAAGTCAAGTTTTCGATTCTCTGCCATTAAATGTGTCACCCCCATAATAATATAATATTCGAAAAGTGTGTTTCACTATGACTTGACGGAGAGGGGAAAATTCAATAAAGCTAACTAATGACATTGTTTTCTCTCAACAAAACTAATCAACAAGTGGTAGAGAATTGTTATTTGTCGAAACGGTGAAGGGAATATGGGATTCGGTAGGTCGTTTAAGAACGCATTATGTGATTCCAAATATGCCACGTTTCGTAAAAAAAAGTGAAGTCTTCGATGCTCTGCCATTGAATGGGTTAGCCTCATAATAATATCTTCGGAAAGCGTGTTTCACTGTGACTTGACGGAGAGGGGAAATCCATAAAGGCTCACTAATGACATTGTTTTTTGTCAACAAAACTAATCAAAAAGTGGGAGAGAATAGTTAATTGTCGAAACGGTGAAGGGAAGATGGAATTCGGTAGCTCATTTGGAAACGCCTCATGTGATTCCGACAATGCCACGTTTCGTAAAAAAAAGTCAAGTTTTCGATTCTCTGCCATTGAATGTGTCACCCCCATAATAATATAATAATCGGGAAGTGTGTTTCACTATGACTTGACGGAGAGGGGAAAATCCATAAAGGCTCACTAATGACATTGTTTTTTCTCAACAAAACTAATCAAAAAGTGGAAGAGAATTGTTAGTTGTCGAAACGGTGAAGGGAATATGGAATTTGGTAGGTCGTTAATAAACGCCTTTTGAGATTGCAAATATGCCATGTTTCGTAAAAAAAGTCAAGTCTTCGATGCTCTGCCATTGAATGTGTCACCCCCATAATAATATAATATTCGGAAAGTGTGTTTCACTATAACTTGACGGAGAGGGGGAAATAAAAAAGGCTCACTAATGACATTGTTTTTTCTCAACAAAACTAATCAAAAAGTGGAAGAGAATTGTTATTTGTCGAAACGGTGAAGGGAATATGGAATTCGGTAGGTCATTTAAAAACACGTTATGTAATTCCGACAATGCCACGTTTCGTAAAAAAAAGTCATGTCTTCGATGCTCTGCCATTGAATGTGTCACTCTCATAATAATATCTTTGGAAAGTGTGTTTCACTATGACTTGACGGAGAGGGGAAAATAAAAAAGGCTCACTAATGACATTTTTTTTTCTCAACAAAACTAATCAAGAAGTGGAAGAGAATTGTTGGTTGTCCAAACGGTGAAGGGAATATGGAATTCGGTAGGTCGTTAAGAAACGCGTAATGAGATTGCAAATATGCCACGTTTCGTAAAAAAAGTCAAGTCTTCGATGCTCTGCCATTGAATGTGTCACCCCCATAATAATATAATATTCGGAAAGTGTGTTTCACTATGACTTGTCCGAGAGTGGAAAATCCAAAAAAGCTCACTAATAACATTGTTTTTTCTCAACAAAACTAATCAAATAGTGGAAGAGAATTGTTAGTTTTCGAAACGGTGAAGGGAATATGGAATTCGGTAGGTCTTTTAGAAACGCGTTATGTGATTCCAAATATGCCCCGTTTCGTAAAAAAAGTCAAGTCTTCGATGCTCTGTCATTGAATGTGTCACCCCCATAGTAATATAATATTCGAATAGTGTGTTTGACTATGACTTGACGGAGAGGGAAAAATCCAAAAAGGCTCACTAATGACATAATTTTTTCTCAACAAAACTAATCAAAAAGTGGAAGAGAATTGTTATTTGTCGAAACGGTGAAGGGAAGATGGAATTCAGTAGGTCATTTAGAAAAACATTATGTGAATCAGACAATGCCACGTTTCGTAAAAAAAAGTCAAGTCTTCGATGCTCTCCCATTGAATGTGTCACTCTCATAATAATATCTTCGGAAAGTGTGTTTCACTATGACTTGACGGAGAGGGGAAAATAAAAAAGGCTCACTAATGACATTGTTTTTTCTCAACAAAACTAATCAAGAAGTGGAAGAGAATTGTTGGTTGTCGAAACGGTGAAGGGAATATGGAATTTGGTAGGTCGTTAATAAACGCGTTTTGAGATTGCAAATATGCCACGTTTCGTAAAAAAAGTAAAGTCTTCGATGCTCTGCCATTGAATGTGTCACCCCCATAATAATATAATATTCGGAAAGTGTGTTTCACTATAACTTGACGGAGAGGGGGAAATAAAAAAGGCTCACTAATGACATTGTTTTTTCTCAACAAAACTAATCAAAAAGTGGAAGAGAATTGTTATTTGTCGAAACGGTGAAGGGAATATGGAATTCGGTAGGTCATTTAGAAACACGTTATGTAATTCCGACAATGCCACGTTTCGTAAAAAAAAGTCATGTCTTCGATGCTCTGCCATTGAATGTGTCACTCTCATAATAATATCTTTGGAAAGTGTGTTTCACTATGACTTGACGGAGAGGGGAAAATAAAAAAGGCTCACTAATGACATTGTTTTTTCTCAACAAAACTAATCAAGAAGTGGAAGAGAATTGTTAGTTGTCGAAACGGTGAAGGGAATATGGAATTCGGTAGGTCGTTAAGAAACGCGTAATGAGATTGCAAATATGCCACGTTTCGTAAAAAAAGTCAAGTCTTCGATGCTCTGCCATTGAATGTGTCACCCCCATAATAATATAATATTCGGAAAGTGTGTTTCACTATGACTTGTCCGAGAGTGGAAAATCCAAAAAAGCTCACTAATAACATTGTTTTTTCTCAACAAAACTAATCAAATAGTGGAAGAGAATTGTTAGTTTTCGAAACGGTGAAGGGAATATGGAATTCGGTAGGTCTTTTAGAAACGCGTTATGTGATTCCAAATATGCCACGTTTCGTAAAAAAAGTCAAGTCTTCGATGCTCTCCCATTGAATGTGTCACCCTCATAATAATACCTTCGGAAAGTGTGTTTCACTATGACTTGACGGAGAGGGGAAAATCCATAAAGACCCTCTAATGACATCGTTTTTTCTCAACAAAACTAATCAAAAAGTGGGAGAGAATTGTTAGTTGTCAAAACGGTGAAGGGAAGATGGAATTCGGTAGCTCATTTGGAAACGCCTCATGTGATTCCGACAATGCCACGTTTCGTAAAAAAAAGTCAAGTTTTCGATTCTCTGCCATTAAATGTGTCACCCCCATAATAATATAATATTCGAAAAGTGTGTTTGACTATGACTTGACGGAGAGGGAAAATCCAAAAAGGCTCACTAATGGCATTGTTTTTTCTCAACAAAACTAATCAAAAAGTGGAAGAGGATTGTTGGTTGTCGAAACGGTGAAGGGAATATGGAATTTGGTAGGTCGTTAATAAACGCGTTTTGAGATTGCAAATATGCCACGTTTCGTAAAAAAAGTAAAGTCTTCGATGCTCTGCCATTGAATGGGTTACCCTCATAATAATATCTTCGGAAAGCGTGTTTCACTGTGACTTGACGGAGAGGGGAAATCCATAAAGGCTCACTAATGGCATTGTTTTTTCTCAACAAAACTAATCAAAAAGTGGAAGAGAATTGTTATTTATCGAAACGGTGAAGGGAATATGGAATTCGGTAGGTCATTTGGAAACGCCTCATGTGATTCCGACAATGCCACGTTTCGTGAAAAAATGTCGGGTCTTCGATTCTCTGCCATTGAATGTGTCACACCCATAATAATATAATATTCGGAAAGTGTGTTTCACTATGACTTGACGGAGAGGGGAAAATTCAAAAAGGCTCACTAATGACATTGTTTTTTCTCAACAAAACTAATCAAAAAGTGGAAGAGAATTGTTAGTTGTCGAAACGGTGAAGGGAATATGGAATTCGTTAGGTCATTTGTAAACGCCTCATATGATTCCGACAATGCCACGTTACGTAAAAAAAAGTCAAGTCTTCGATTCTCTGCCATTGAATGTGACACCCCCATAATAATATAATATTCGGAAAGTGTGTTTCACTATGACCTGACGGAGAGGGGAAAATCCAAAAAGGCTCACTAATGACATTATTTTTTCTCAACAAAACTAATCAAAAAGTGGAAGAGAATTGTTATTTGTCGAAACGGTGCAGGGAACATGGAATTCGGTAGGTCATTTCGAAAAACGTTATGTGATTCCGACAATGCCACGATTCTTAAAAAAAGTCAAGTCTTCGATGCTCTCCCATTGAATGTGTCACCCTCATAATAATATCTTCGGAAAGTGTGTTTCGTTTCACTATGACTTGACGGATAGGGGAAAATCCATAAACGCTTACTAATGACATTGTTTTTTCTCAACAAAACTAATTAAAAAGTGGAAGAGAATTGTTAGTTGTCGAAACGCTGAAGGGAATATGGAATTCGGTAGGTCATTTGAAAACGCCTCATGTGATTCCGACAATGCCACGTTACGTAAAAAAAAGTCAAGTCTTCGATTCTCTGCCATTGAATGTGTCACCCCCATAATAATATAATATTCGGAAAGTGTGTTTCGTTTCACTATCACTTGACGGAGAGGGAAAATCCAAAAAGGCTCAGTAATGACATTATTTTTTCTCAACAGAACTAATCAAAAAGTGGAAGAGAATTGTTATTTATCGAAACGGTGAAGGGAATATGGAATTCGGTAGGTCATTTAGAAACACTTTATGTGATTCTGACAATGCCACGTTTCGTAAAAAAAAGTCAAGTCTTCGATGCTCTGTCATTGAATGTGTCACCCCCATAGTAATATAATATTCGAAAAGTGTGTTTGACTATGACTTGACGGAGAGGGAAAAATCCAAAAAGGCTCACTAATGACATAATTTTTTCTCAACAAAACTAATCAAAAAGTGGAAGAGAATTGTTATTTGTCGAAACGGTGAAGGGAAGATGGAATTCAGTAGGTCATTTAGAAAAACATTATGTGAATCTGACAATGCCACGTTTCGTAAAAAAAAGTCAAGTCTTCGATGCTCTGCCATTGAATGTGTCACCCCCATAATAATATAATATTCGAAAAGTGTGTTTGACTATGACTTGACGGAGAGGGGAAAATCCAAAAAGGCTCACTAATGACATAATTTTTTCTCAACAAAACTAATTAAAAAGTGGAAAAGAATTGTTAGTTGTCGAAACGGTGAAGGGAATATGGAATTCCGTAGGTCATTTGGAAACGCCTCATGTGATTCCGACAATGCCACGTTTCGTAAAAAAAAGTCGGGTCTTCGATACTCTGCCATTGAATGTGTCACACTCATAATAATATAATATTCGGAAAGTGTGTTTCACTATGACTTGACGGAGAGGGGAAAATTCAAAAAGGCTAACTAATGACATTGTTTTCTCTCAACAAAACTAATCAACAAGTGGTAGAGAATTGTTATTTGTCGAAACGGTGAAGGGAATATGGGATTCGGTAGGTCGTTTAAGAACGCATTATGTGATTCCAAATATGCCACGTTTCGTAAAAAAAAGTGAAGTCTTCGATGCTCTGCCATTGAATGGGTTACCCTCATAATAATATCTTCGGAAAGCGTGTTTCACTGTGACTTGACGGAGAGGGGAAATCCATAAAGGCTCACTAATGACATTGTTTTTTGTCAACAAAACTAATCAAAAAGTGGGAGAGAATAGTTAATTGTCGAAACGGTGAAGGGAAGATGGAATTCGGTAGCTCATTTGGAAACGCCTCATGTGATTCCGACAATGCCACGTTTCGTAAAAAAAAGTCAAGTTTTCGATTCTCTGCCATTAAATGTGTCACCCCCATAATAATATAATATTCGAAAAGTGTGTTTCACTATGACTTGACGGAGAGGGAAAAATCCAAAAAGGCTCACTAATGACATAATTTTTTCTCAACAAAACTAATCAAAAAGTGGAAGAGAATTGTTATTTGTCGAAAAGATGAAGGGAAGATGGAATTCAGTAGGTCATTTAGAAAACCATTATGTGAATCTGACAATGCCACGTTTCGTAAAAAAAAGTCAAGTCTTCGATGCTCTGCCATTGAATGTGTCACCCCCATAATAATATAATATTCGAAAAGTGTGTTTGACTATGACTTGACGGAGAGGGGAAAATCCAAAAAGGCTCACTAATGACATAATTTTTTCTCAACAAAACTAATTAAAAAGTGGAAAAGAATTGTTAGTTGTCGAAACGGTGAAGGGAATATGGAATTCCGTAGGTCATTTGGAAACGCCTCATGTGATTCCGACAATGCCACGTTTCGTAAAAAAAAGTCGGGTCTTCGATACTCTGCCATTGAATGTGTCACACCCATAATAATATAATATTCGGAAAGTGTGTTTCACTATGATTTGACGGAGAGGGGAAAATTCAAAAAAGCTAACTAATGACATTGTTTTCTCTCAACAAAACTAATCAACAAGTGGTAGAGAATTGTTATTTGTCGAAACGGTGAAGGGAATATGGGATTCGGTAGGTCGTTTAAGAACGCATTATGTGATTCCAAATATGCCACGTTTCGTAAAAAAAAGTTAAGTCTTCGATGCTCTGCCATTGAATGGGTTACCCTCATAATAATATCTTCGGAAAGCGTGTATCACTGTGACTTGACGGAGAGGGGAAATCCATAAAGGCTCACTAATGACATTGTTTTTTGTCAACAAAACTAATCAAAAAGTGGGAGAGAATAGTTAATTGTCGAAACGGTGAAGGGAAGATGGAATTCGGTAGCTCGTTTGGAAACGCCTCATGTGATTCCGACAATGCCACGTTTCGTAAAAAAAAGTCAAGTTTTCGATTCTCTGCCATTAAATGTGTCACCCCCATAATAATATAATATTCGAAAAGTGTGTTTCACTATGACTTGACGGAGAGGGGAAAATTCAATAAAGCTAACTAATGACATTGTTTTCTCTCAACAAAACTAATCAACAAGTGGTAGAGAATTGTTATTTGTCGAAACGGTGAA
Source organism: Diorhabda sublineata (assembly GCF_026230105.1). Classification (NCBI taxonomy): domain Eukaryota; kingdom Metazoa; phylum Arthropoda; class Insecta; order Coleoptera; family Chrysomelidae; genus Diorhabda; species Diorhabda sublineata. Next base: position 399,821 of record NC_079486.1, read on the forward strand.
GGGAATATGGGATTCGGTAGGTCGTTTAAGAACGCATTATGTGATTCCAAATATGCCACGTTTCGTAAAAAAAAGTGAAGTCTTCGATGCTCTGCCATTGAATGGGTTAGCCTCATAATAATATCTTCGGAAAGCGTGTTTCACTGTGACTTGACGGAGAGGGGAAATCCATAAAGGCTCACTAATGACATTGTTTTTTGTCAACAAAACTAATCAAAAAGTGGGAGAGAATAGTTAATTGTCGAAACGGTGAAGGGAAGATGGAATTCGGTAGCTCATTTGGAAACGCCTCATGTGATTCCGACAATGCCACGTTTCGTAAAAAAAAGTCAAGTTTTCGATTCTCTGCCATTGAATGTGTCACCCCCATAATAATATAATAATCGGGAAGTGTGTTTCACTATGACTTGACGGAGAGGGGAAAATCCATAAAGGCTCACTAATGACATTGTTTTTTCTCAACAAAACTAATCAAAAAGTGGAAGAGAATTGTTAGTTGTCGAAACGGTGAAGGGAATATGGAATTTGGTAGGTCGTTAATAAACGCCTTTTGAGATTGCAAATATGCCATGTTTCGTAAAAAAAGTCAAGTCTTCGATGCTCTGCCATTGAATGTGTCACCCCCATAATAATATAATATTCGGAAAGTGTGTTTCACTATAACTTGACGGAGAGGGGGAAATAAAAAAGGCTCACTAATGACATTGTTTTTTCTCAACAAAACTAATCAAAAAGTGGAAGAGAATTGTTATTTGTCGAAACGGTGAAGGGAATATGGAATTCGGTAGGTCATTTAAAAACACGTTATGTAATTCCGACAATGCCACGTTTCGTAAAAAAAAGTCATGTCTTCGATGCTCTGCCATTGAATGTGTCACTCTCATAATAATATCTTTGGAAAGTGTGTTTCACTATGACTTGACGGAGAGGGGAAAATAAAAAAGGCTCACTAATGACATTTTTTTTTCTCAACAAAACTAATCAAGAAGTGGAAGAGAATTGTTGGTTGTCCAAACGGTGAAGGGAATATGGAATTTGGTAGGTCGTTAAGAAACGCGTTATGAGATTGCAAATATGCCACGTTTCGTAAAAAAAGTCAAGTCTTCGATGCTCTGCCATTGAATGTGTCACCCCCATAATAATATAATATTCGGAAAGTGTGTTTCACTATGACTTGTCCGAGAGTGGAAAATCCAAAAAAGCTCACTAATAACATTGTTTTTTCTCAACAAAACTAATCAAATAGTGGAAGAGAATTGTTAGTTTTCGAAACGGTGAAGGGAATATGGAATTCGGTAGGTCTTTTAGAAACGCGTTATGTGATTCCAAATATGCCACGTTTCGTAAAAAAAGTCAAGTCTTCGATGCTCTGCCATTGAATGTGTCACCCCCATAATAATATAATATTCGAAAAGTGTGTTTGACTATGACTTGACGGAGAGGGAAAATCCAAAAAGGCTCACTAATGACATCGTTTTTTCTCAACAAAACTAATCAAAAAGTGGGAGAGAATTGTTAGTTGTCAAAACGGTGAAGGGAAGATGGAATTCGGTAGGTAATTTAGAAACACTTTATGCGATTCCGACAAAGCCACGTTTCGTAAAAAAAAGTCAAGTCCTCGATGCTCTGCTATTGAATGTGTCACCCCCATAATAATATAATATTCGAAAAGTGTGTTTGACTATGACTTAACGGAGAGGGAAAATCCAAAAAGGCTCACTAATGACATAATTCTTTCTCAACAAAACTAATCAAAAAGTGGAAGAGGATTGTTAGTTGTCGAAACGGTGAAGGGAATATGGAATTCGGTAGGTCATTTGGAAACGCCTCATGTGATTCCGACAATGCCACGTTTCGTGAAAAAATGTCGGGTCTTCGATTCTCTGCCATTGAATGTGTCACACCCATAATAATATAATATTCGGAAAGTGTGTTTCACTATGACTTGACGGAGAGGGGAAAATTCAAAAAGGCTCACTAATGACATTGTTTTTTCTCAACAAAACTAATCAAAAAGTGGAAGAGAATTGTTAGTTGTCGAAACGGTGAAGGGAATATGGAATTCGTTAGGTCATTTGTAAACGCCTCATGTGATTCCGACAATGCCACGTTACGTAAAAAAAAGTCAAGTCTTCGATTCTCTGCCATTGAATGTGACACCCCCATAATAATATAATATTCGGAAAGTGTGTTTCACTATGACCTGACGGAGAGGGGAAAATCCAAAAAGGCTCACTAATGACATTATTTTTTCTCAACAAAACTAATCAAAAAGTGGAAGAGAATTGTTATTTGTCGAAACGGTGCAGGGAACATGGAATTCGGTAGGTCATTTAGAAAAACGTTATGTGATTCCGACAATGCCACGATTCTTAAAAAAAGTCAAGTCTTCGATGCTCTCCCATTGAATGTGTCACCCTCATAATAATATCTTCGGAAAGTGTGTTTCGTTTCACTATGACTTGACGGATAGGGGAAAATCCATAAACGCTTACTAATGACATTGTTTTTTCTCAACAAAACTAATTAAAAAGTGGAAGAGAATTGTTAGTTGTCGAAACGCTGAAGGGAATATGGAATTCGGTAGGTCATTTGAAAACGCCTCATGTGATTCCGACAATGCCACGTTACGTAAAAAAAAGTCAAGTCTTCGATTCTCTGCCATTGAATGTGTCACCCCCATAATAATATAATATTCGGAAAGTGTGTTTCGTTTCACTATCACTTGACGGAGAGGGAAAATCCAAAAAGGCTCACTAATGACATTATTTTTTCTCAACAGAACTAATCAAAAAGTGGAAGAGAATTGTTATTTATCGAAACGGTGAAGGGAATATGGAATTCGGTAGGTCATTTAGAAACACGTTATGTGATTCTGACAATGCCACGTTTCGTAAAAAAAAGTCAAGTCTTCGATGCTCTGCCATTGAATGTGTCACCCCCATAGTAATATAATATTCGAAAAGTGTGTTTGACTATGACTTGACGGAGAGGGAAAAATCCAAAAAGGCTCACTAATGACATAATTTTTTCTCAACAAAACTAATCAAAAAGTGGAAGAGAATTGTTATTTGTCGAAACGGTGAAGGGAAGATGGAATTCAGTAGGTCATTTAGAAAAACATTATGTGAATCTGACAATGCCACGTTTCGTAAAAAAAAGTCAAGTCTTCGATGCTCTGCCATTGAATGTGTCACCCCCATAATAATATAATATTCGAAAAGTGTGTTTGACTATGACTTGACGGAGAGGGGAAAATCCAAAAAGGCTCACTAATGACATAATTTTTTCTCAACAAAACTAATTAAAAAGTGGAAAAGAATTGTTAGTTGTCGAAACGGTGAAGGGAATATGGAATTCCGTAGGTCATTTGGAAACGCCTCATGTGATTCCGACAATGCTACGTTTCGTAAAAAAAAGTCGGGTCTTCGATACTCTGCCATTGAATGTGTCACACCCATAATAATATAATATTCGGAAAGTGTGTTTCACTATGACTTGACGGAGAGGGGAAAATTCAAAAAGGCTAACTAATGACATTGTTTTCTCTCAACAAAACTAATCAACAAGTGGTAGAGAATTGTTATTTGTCGAAACGGTGAAGGGAATATGGGATTCGGTAGGTCGTTTAAGAACGCATTATGTGATTCCAAATATGCCACGTTTCGTAAAAAAAAGTGAAGTCTTCGATGCTCTGCCATTGAATGGGTTACCCTCATAATAATATCTTCGGAAAGCGTGTTTCACTGTGACTTGACGGAGAGGGGAAATCCATAAAGGCTCACTAATGACATTGTTTTTTGTCAACAAAACTAATCAAAAAGTGGGAGAGAATAGTTAATTGTCGAAACGGTGAAGGGAAGATGGAATTCGGTAGCTCATTTGGAAACGCCTCATGTGATTCCGACAATGCCACGTTTCGTAAAAAAAAGTCAAGTTTTCGATTCTCTGCCATTAAATGTGTCACCCCCATAATAATATAATATTCGAAAAGTGTGTTTCACTATGACTTGACGGAGAGGGAAAAATCCAAAAAGGCTCACTAATGACATAATTTTTTCTCAACAAAAATAATCAAAAAGTGGAAGAGAATTGTTATTTGTCGAAACGGTGAAGGGAAGATGGAATTCAGTAGGTCATTTAGAAAAACATTATGTGAATCTGACAATGCCACGTTTCGTAAAAAAAGTCAAGTCTTCGATGCTCTGCCATTGAATGTGTCACCCCCATAATAATATAATATTCGAAAAGTGTGTTTGACTATGACTTGACGGAGAGGGGAAAATCCAAAAAGGCTCACTAATGACATAATTTTTTCTCAACAAAACTAATTAAAAAGTGGAAAAGAATTGTTAGTTGTCGAAACGGTGAAGGGAATATGGAATTCCGTAGGTCATTTGGAAACGCCTCATGTGATTCCGACAATGCCACGTTTCGTAAAAAAAAGTCGGGTCTTCGATACTCTGCCATTGAATGTGTCACACCCATAATAATATAATATTCGGAAAGTGTGTTTCACTATGACTTGACGGAGAGGGGAAAATTCAAAAAGGCTAACTAATGACATTGTTTTCTCTCAACAAAACTAATCAACAAGTGGTAGAGAATTGTTATTTGTCGAAACGGTGAAGGGAATATGGGATTCGGTAGGTCGTTTAAGAACGCATTATGTGATTCCAAATATGCCACGTTTCGTAAAAAAAAGTGAAGTCTTCGATGCTCTGCCATTGAATGGGTTACCCTCATAATAATATCTTCGGAAAGCGTGTTTCACTGTGACTTGACGGAGAGGGGAAATCCATAAAGGCTCACTAATGACATTGTTTTTTGTCAACAAAACTAATCAAAAAGTGGGAGAGAATAGTTAATTGTCGAAACGGTGAAGGGAAGATGGAATTCGGTAGCTCATTTGGAAATGCCTTATGTGATTCCGACAATGCCACGTTTCGTAAAAAAAAGTCAAGTTTTCGATTCTCTGCCATTAAATGTGTCACCCCCATAATAATATAATATCCGGAAAGTTGTTTCACTATGACTTGACGGAGACGGGAAAATCCAAAAAGGCTCACTAATGACATTGTTTTTTCTCAACAAAACTAATCAAAAAGTGGAAGAGAATTGTTAGTTGTCGAAACGGTGAAGGGAATATGGAATTCGGTAGGTCATTTAGAAACATGTTATGTGATTCCGACAATGCCACGTTTCGTAAAAAAAAGTCAAGTCTTCGATGCTCTGCCATTGAATGTGTCACCCCTATAATAATATAATATTCGGAAAGTGTGTTTCACTATGACCTGACGGAGAGGGGAAAATCCAAAAAGGCTCACTAATGACATTTTTTTTTCTCAACAAAACTAATCAAAAAGTGAGAAAGAATTGTTAGTTGTCGAAACGGTGAAGGGAAGATGGAATTCGGTAGGTCATTTGGAAACGCCTTATGTGATTCCGACAATACCACGTTTCGTAAAAAAAAGTCAAGTCTTCGATTCTCTCCCATTGAATGTGTCACCCTCATAATAATATCTCCGGAAAGTGTGTTCCACTATGACTTGACGGAGAGGGGAAAATCCTTAAAGGCTCACTAATGACATTGTTTTTTCTCAACAAAACTAATCAAAAAGTGAGAAAGAATTGTTAGTTGTCGAAACGGTGAAGGGAAGATGGAATTCGGTAGGTCATTTGGAAACGCCTTATGTGATTCCGACAATACCACGTTTCGTAAAAAAAAGTCAAGTCTTCGATGCTCTGCCATTGAATGTGTCACCCCTATAATAATATAATATTCGGAAAGTGTGTTTCACTATGACCTGACGGAGAGGGGAAAATCCAAAAAGGCTCACTAATGACATTTTTTTTTCTCAACAAAACTAATCAAAAAGTGAGAAAGAATTGTTAGTTGTCGAAACGGTGAAGGGAAGATGGAATTCGGTAGGTCATTTGGAAACGCCTTATGTGATTCCGACAATACCACGTTTCGTAAAAAAAAGTCAAGTCTTCGATTCTCTCCCATTGAATGTGTCACCCTCATAATAATATCTCCGGAAAGTGTGTTCCACTATGACTTGACGGAGAGGGGAAAATCCTTAAAGGCTCACTAATGACATTGTTTTTTCTCAACAAAACTAATCAAAAAGTGGGAGAGAATTGTTAGTTGTCAAAGCGGTTTAGGGAAGATGGAATTCGGTAGGTCGTTTAGAAACGCGTTATGTGATTCCAAATATGCCACGTTTCGTAAAAAAAAGTCAAGTCTTCGATGCTCTCCCATTGATTGTGTCACCCTCATAATAATATCTCCGGAAAGTGTGTTCCACTATGACTTGACGGAGAGGGGAAAATCCATAAAGGCTCACTAATGACATTGTTTTTTCTCAACAAAACTAATCAAAAATTGAGAGAGAATCGTTAGTTGTCGAAATGGTGAAGGGAAGATGGAATTCGGTAGGTCATTTAGAAATACGTTTTGTGATTCTGACAATGCCACGTTTCGTAAAAAAAAGTTAAGTCTTCGATTCTCTGCCATTGAATGTGTCACCCCCATAATAATATAATATTCGAAAATTGTGTTTCGCTATGACTTGACGGAGAGGGGAAAATCCATAATGGCTTACTAATGACATTGATTTTTCTCAACAAAACTAATCAAAAAGTGGGAGAGAATTGCTAGATATCGAAACGGTGAAGGGAAGATGGAATTCGGTAGGTCATTTGGAAACGCCTTATGTGATTCTGACAATGCCACGTTTCGTAAAAAAAGTCAAGTCTTCGATGCTCTCCCATTGAATGTGTCACCCTCATAATAATATCTCCGGCAAGTGTGTTCCACTATGACTTGACGGAGAGGGGAAATCCATAAAGGCTTACTAATGACATTGTTGTTTCTCAACAAAACTAAGCAAAAAGTGGGAGAGAATTGTTAGTTGTCGGAACGCTGAAGGGGAGATGGAACTCGGTAGGATATTTGTAAACGCGTTATGTAATGGCCTCAATTCCACATTTCGCAGAAGTAATTTTGTCATGTTTTATATGAAGGACATCATTATTTTATCATTACCCACTTGTTTGTTGTAGCTAATGATTTTTTTTACCAACCTAAATAATCTATTTAGTCAAAAATATCATTTGTCATACAGGTACTACTATTTTCAATTGAAAAGTGTATCATATTCATACATTAATGTAGATAAAATTAATAAAACTAAAAATTAAGTTTCAAATAAAGACAAGCCTATTAAGATGTTAACAAATAATCTAGCAGAAGTATGAACTTTCCCTTATAAAATCTGCAGTAGTGTGTATATATATATTTATATATATATATATATATATATAGATATATATATATATATATATATATATATATATATATATATATATATATATATAACTATAAGTTATTTAAAAAACAACGAATACATAAGTGTAAATAAACCAAGAACATTTTATGATATATTACTTTATTTTTATTTAACAAACAATATCAGTTAACTTTTTCGACGTAAGTTAACACAAATAAGTATTAACACAAAAAATCAATTGAATATTTAAGATAACACAAGGGTTGCTAAACGTCCCGCCTTAGGGGGGACAGTCTCGCTTTTTGTTGATCGGTCCCGCATTTTATTAATTAATTCAAAGTCCCGCTCTTTACGTAAATTGTCCCGCTTTCCCAACTTTTACACGTACTCACATAAAGTTTTTTTGTTTAGTATTATTGGTAACACTCTTTAGTATTTCGGCCTTCTTTTAAGGATCGTAGGTTAAACGAATGATCGTTGTTTGTTCGGATCGAATACTTTCTTCGCCTTTCAGTCTGACAAGATGTCTGGTTGTGTTTTATCTCTTTTTATTCCACCTTAATAAAAAGAGATAAAAGGCAATAGCTGATTAATAGAGTTAATCGGCTGGGCTGACTCTCTGTTTCCGTCGTAAAAGCCCAAGGTTATTTATTTTATCATACATTATTAGATGGTCTGTGTTGATTTTGGCGTCCAGCTATATAAATAATAATAAAATGGCCACATAATCGGATTCTTCCGTTTCCTCTGACGAATTAGATTGGTTAGGGGAAAATTGTAGAGTTTATGAAGATATAGTGAATTGTTTAAGTGAAACTACAGATGAAAATCTGCCATCACCCGTGGTGTGTGTGGACACGGACAATGACAGTAATAATCACATTGCTGAGAATTATTTGGTAAGGCTCTAATTATTTTAAACGTAACTAAATTTTCAGCTGCAAATAGTAATGTAATAACTAATAAGGCTTCTGTCCTGTCTATCTTGTAGCAGTCTACGAATTCTACGATATAATTATTGTGCTTTATATCATATGGTATTTTTTTAGATAAATGAAGCAGAATCCCCTCCAAAAAATAAACAGTCTGCTGAAGATGAAAATAATTTCTACTCGTCCCCATCAGAAAAATCTAAGGATATTTCTTCCGGCATAGTTACAAATTAAGAGAAAGCTGGGTTAACAATTGCAGACGTAACTGCCGTGCTAATAATGCGTTAGTGGATTTTGGCAAAAACCAAAGTGTTTTTACAGAAATTAAGAAATTGAACGACAGCATAATAGACATTGGTTGTGTATGCCATATAGTCCACAATTCTGGTAAAAACGACCAGAAAGCCTTAAGGTATGGTAATATTCGTTAATTTATATAAAATTTTGCATTTTTTAAGTTTAAAGAAAATCTAGAGTCTAATTAAAATTCATTTTAGATACGAAATTGAACTGATTGTGATTAAATGCTATAATGAATTTTCAAGCATCACGAATAAAACTGAGGAACTCAAAGATTTTTTTGAATTTTGCAATTTTGAGTGGAGCGAATTATTAAAACTGTGCCAACCAGATGGCAGAAAGCAGCAGAAAGGCATTTAAAGATGTTTCAACCAGTAAAATCTTATTTTTTGTCAATGGAGTCCCCAGCCATTTTACAAAATTTTTTTCAAGATGAATTTGCTGAGGCATATTTGCATTTTGCACCATTGCATTTTGGCTGAATTAATTTATAAGTTATTGTTTATTTTTTAGGATTCTTAGTAAATTTTGGTTCCACATTCCACATACAATCAGATGAAGCTTTAATACTAGAACTTCATTAAAAAATGATTTTTTTAAGAAGAAGTCTACAAATTAAACTCGATAAAGAATTTTATGGAGCCATAGTAAGAAATATAATACTAAAATCTGAGAATAGATATAAAATTGTACAGTTCAAGAGAGCCAAATGCTTTCTTGGAAAGGACAATAACTTATTTGGAAAAATGGTAATATTTACAATTGTGGTGCATTGGTCCATATGTACCATATGTATGTATATTACCTATCTACTACTATGACGTTTTGTTTTCTTAATTTTAGGTACCAATACAACAACAATAAATTTGAAAATCTATCTTGCATGTTTTTAAAGAAATCACAAATTTTGTCTGTAGAAAAATTTATTAAAATATCTTCAGATTTTAAAATAGACATATATGAAGACATGCTCTTTGAGGAGTTTATGAGACTGAAATATTTTATTGAAAATAATTTAAATTAAGAGGAAAATATAAGTCAAAGATGGATGGCATTTTTTAAAAACAATTTCCCGAAAAAAAAATTTTGAAAAAATATGTAATAATTTTATCAATTCCACATTCAAATGCGTTTCCTGAAAGAAATTTTAGTCTAATGAATGCAGCTTGGAGAAAGGAAAGAAATAAATTAGATATTAAGACTATTAAGTCTCTAATAATATAGCCATGTAATTCATTGAATTACTCATAATTGAGTATATATTTTAACCAAATATCGATGGTAGTAGTACTACTTAAATATTATTCGATAAATATTAAGTAAGTATTAATTATTAATGTGTTAAACTCCAGTGATTTTCTGTTTAGTGTGAAAAATGGACATCCGATTGGTGTAAGTATTATTTCACTCATATTTTTTAAGTGACAATTGTTACTGAGATATATGTAGTAAGTAAAAGTGTGACTCTATGTATCTGATATCGTTATTTAGTTAATTATGAGTGGTCTCATATGGGACCACTAAGCGTTTCGCAATGCAAAACGATTTAAAACATATTGTTTCTTTTTATAGTGGAATTACATTGAAAGAGGCATTAGACATTGCTTATGATGAGTCTGATAGCTAAGTAGTTTCGGCAGTTTACATAAAACCTCCCGAATCCAATGTATTATCTGACGAAGATTCGGGAGATGAAGATTGAGGTGGTCTTTTTGACAATCTTAGTAGGAAACAACTAAATGCTGGTGCAGAAATTTTTCTTGCGAATAATACGAGAATTAGAGGTACTAGGGAGAATTTTCCTGCAGCAGAAGCAACCGATTTACAACAACCCAGCACTAGCTCAAGTCCCAATATCCTGATAATATTGCTCTGTATAGTGCAGGTGGAACGGTCTTAGTCTTTTAGAAAATATCATAATAAAATTTGATTTTTACATACATATCTTACAAAATATAAGAAACCATCGAAATCCATAGGAAAAGTATCCACGGCAGCTGCAAGCGACTCAAGAGTTGGTAGCGGCGTGAGATATGATGACTTAGACCCGCCATACTCAAAGTGTGTTCCGAGGAACCCCTGTAGAACTCAGTCACACGGTGAACAAAGTGTGGACTGATACTACAGTCTTAAGTGCACGAGATGCATTTATCCGTGGCCTTTCAACGGGGTTAAAAAACCCGACGGGCAAAGGACAAATATTACATTACATCTTACGTATTGGCTCCGAAAATGGTTTTGTAGAGAATGGTCTAGATATGTTTCAATCCAAGAAAACAGGTGACTATCATGAGGAGATGAACTCAGATAGGTTCGAGGGTTGGTTTAAGGGAATTTTAAATAAACTTGAGGACGGATCAGTCATTGTAATGGACAAATCATCCTACCATTCCAGAAAATTAGACCAGTGTCCCACAAGTTCTACAAGAAAAGCGGACTTACAACAGTGGTTAAGGGAACAAAATATTAATTTTGGAAACAATATGGTGCGGGCAGAATGTTGGTATTGTGAACGAAGATTTTAATGTATGAATGCTATGCAATTGATAAATAAAAGTATTATTGATATGGTATTAAAATAGTGTATTTAAAATTCAAATAAAAATGTTAGCTTGAAAAAAGCATTTAAAACTCAATTCAAATTTGCCACTAAATACCTTTCAGTGTTGTGTATGGTGTGATTCAGGCTTACAATTTCTCTCTCACGCACTATGCATATGATTACTCTCTGTAATGAGCGGCCATACTATAGTACTCATTCATCAATGTCTAGCCAGCAGTGTCCACAAGCGAAGTGAACATAGGGAACATACCAAAAATAATGAGTCGGAACTTAATGTGTGTAAATCGGTGTTAATTCTAAGCCCAAAAACAAGTCGCGGCGTGCAATGCGCATTTATAACCGCTCTTTTTGAAGAATAGAAAAACTTCACTGACGCAATGAAAAAACATAAAAACATTTACCATTTAATTGGCGTAAAGAGAAATAATGACAGGATATTGAGAAGAATCGTAAAATTCTGAGGTCGATTGTGTTATATGGTATTTGTAACATACCTTTAAGAGGAAAAAGTACACGAAAAGTACTGGTTTTAGATTAGAAAACGTTAAAAGAAAAAGGTAATAAAATAAAAATGTTAAAATTAAAACTGGCATTCCTGATAATTCCATGTGACATCATCAGGGCATGAGCAGAACAGCCACGACGTCGTACAAGCCAGTGGTGGACTGATGTACTAACTACTATGATGTACCTACCTTATTATTATCATGGCAACAAAGCGACTCAAGTGCGTATTTAATGATTATTCAAAATTAAAATAATCATTTATTAAAGAAAGTGATAATTAATGACCGACCGAAAATTCTTCCTTAGTTTCGATTTCGGTTACAAATTGGCTGAAACTTTCGGCCGCACAGAAACTCATTGTTCGTGAATTGACGTGCTTCGTGTGTTTTATAAATAAATGATTAGGTATTTATTTTGTTTTACTTATACTTCTGATATTATCTATTTCAATGACAATTATTAGGTAACGAACTTCTTTCTATTTATTTTTAAACGACACATAAAAGAGGTTATTATTCGATTCAGATATTACTTGGATTTACGAGTTAATAGGTTATTGTTGTTGGATTACATTCTGTAGCTTTATTTTACCACCCAAACAACTAAGTTTTTACTGTAATTTTACTGTGTGTGACCTTTAATTACTTAATTTTAACTATGAGAAAACGACTAGTTATAACTCGTGTGAATTATCTAGTCAGTCACCTCGCCTTTTCCCTCTTACCGCGCGAGGTGCCTAGCCAATTTGGACAGATACTTAGTACGTGTATTTTTTTCTATTTAAAATTCAGTTCATATTCATTTACTTAACTAAATAAATTTTCTCTGATTTAGATTGAAAGCAGTTTGCTTAGGGGAGGCCGAATAGCATATTCGTATCGTACGTAGCTAACTGCACATCGAATTCAACCGAATCAAACCGAAGCTACTTACATTATCGAACGAGCGTTACTGCACAGAAGTGTGCAATATCAGTCGTCCGTTAAGACAAATATGATCCTCACCTCTAGTTTAATTTTTGTGTTTTTCTTGGTGTTGTGTCTTTGTTTTTTACGAAACATGAGTAATATTTATCCAGATAATTATGATTATTATCCATCAAATGACGATAATCATATAAGAACAGAATTTAAGCCTGAGAAGGAATTAAATTCAAGCAATCTACCACTGATAAACTCCATAATCCTAGTTTTCACACCCTTTTAAAAAATTCATCTAAAAGAAGTAATTGGATTAAAATTGATTCATTCTTTACCCATTTTTAGTTATATTGAAATTTAAAAAGTGAAATACTTTTAATGTACCTATTTAGGAGGTCTATAAACCTAGCAGTCTCATAGTAAAAAAACCAATAGAGACTTATAATTAGGTGTTTTTCAGTTGCTAAGTAGCGCCTCTAATTAAAACTTAAATGCTCCTCTCGTTCTTGAGAATATCAAGAAAAACAAAGGGGCTGCAAGGTTTATGAAATTGTATATTATTTTCATCTTTATTACAGTTTTATATTATTAAACACTATTTTAATGATTTTTCAATTTCAACATTAAAATGGAAGTATAAAGTATAATCTAAAATATTATTTTATATAAAATATAAAAGTATGGCAGTTTGTCAAGGGATCGTTATTACTGTCCCAAAAAATCCGATTTCGAAAATTTTTGGAGGCGACATTCTAGAACTACCTACGGAGAGAGAGCAGTAGAAAATATGTTGGAGAAATTGGAGGAAAATCTCAGTAAAAATACAGGGACTTTCAAGATTAGCCAAATCACTACGCAGTATCGTTTTTTACCCCCTTAATGGAGGGCGATGAGCGAGCGAGAAAATTTGGCAATCGTCAGAAATTTTATTTGTGGACACCAGCAGCAACTGTGATGTTTAAAATCATAAGATTGACTTTTTTGCCACATATTCCGTTGCTAGAGGTATACCATTGGGATGCATTATTGCCACGAATCAAAAAGAAGAAATGAGTGACTTGGCTGTTCAAAATATGATTGTAATTAGTCCAGTCAAATTAAATCCCAGACTTATCATAACCGATGATAAAATGATGAGAGAAAACTTCTTCAGAAGTACTGGCCCTGTTCAACTAGGCTTCTTTGTATATTTCATGTATTAAAGGCTGTTTGGAAGTGGTTAAACAATGCAAAAAAATTGTATTCCAAAGTAATCACGCCAAGAGCATTACCAGCTATTTTGAAACATTCTCTATTCAAAAACTCAGTTATAACTGGATACAAGTTTAGAAACATTCAAAACGCAATGCAATTTTTCAAATTGCGCAAAATACATTAACTCCAAAATTGATTCCGATTAGCAATCTTGGTGTCTCTTTCTTTAGAAAAAACTAACTCGTGGATCGGATACAAACAACTTTATTGAGGTAATATTTTGTTATTTAAAGACATTCCTCTTGAGCATATGGGTATGGTTGTCTCACGGGTTGGTTGTCTCAGCGGCCATAACAGAAACGAACGAGTAAATGAGTACATTGAATTGCGTCGTAGGAGCGGAATACCAACACTTCCCTCCCTACCTCTCGTCAGTGCGCACCGATATGCTGTGACGGAGACATACAAGTTTATTTTTTTCGCACATCAAAAGTAAATTTTTGTCCTTCCAAATAGGGTCTCGTAAGTATACTTAAACTTTCTATAATAATGAACATTAAATGAGTTTTATGATTTTTATGATAAAAAATATGTCTTCTATGGTACCGTGATATAATTTTTTCAATACCTTTTAAGGAGTTTCAGCTTCAACATGCCACGAGTTTACAAGAGGAAGACCAATCGAGGGCTTGTTTCAGCTTCATTGATGCTGCGTACGGCGAGTGAAGTTAAAATTTATACCAAGTCCATAAGGTCTGTTGCGAAGGATTTTGGAATTAATTACCGCACTTTAACTAGATATTGTAAAAAGTTTACATCTGAAGAGATCAACACAACCATTTCAAGACAATCCACAAAAATAGGCTACCAAAGGAATCGACAATTTTTTAGTGATGAACAAGGGGAAGAACTGGAAAATTACTTACTTCTAGCTTCAAGTGTCTATTTCGCGTTGTCTCGTAGAAGGTTCGTAAATTAGCATTCCAGCTTGCTATGTCTAACCACTTAAAAATCCCCAAGACTTGAGAATCAAACCAGTTGGCTGGTTCCGATTGGTTCACGTGCTTTTTGAAGAGACACCTAGCTTTGTCAATAAGAACTCCTGAAGCTACTAGCTTGGCTCGATCCACGAGCTTTAATCCACATAATGTCAAAAGCTTTTTTGATAATATAGAACCACAAGACATATGGAACATGGACGAAGCTGGGTAACACGGGTTCATTTTAAAGACTATTTCATACGAAAAGGCACAATTGGCTGCAAAAGTGGTAGCAACACCTCAGGCTGGATGACAGAAGAGTTATTTGTTGCTTTTCTGAAACATTATCATAACCACGTAAAGTCAACTAAGTAAAATCCATGCCTCTTGCTTTTAGACAACCACAGCTCTCATTTATCCATCGAAGAACTAAACTTTGCAAAATAAGAAAATGGCATAGTTATGCTATCTTTTCCACCGCACTGTAGTCATCGCCTTCAACCCTTGGATAGGTCGGTTTATGGGCCCCTGAAGAAATATATTAATAACAATGGATCAATAGATGGCAAATCATCCAGGACAGAGCATGACAATTTACGATATCCCTGGAATCATTGCTCAGACTCTCCCATTGGCAGTTTCACCATCCAATATTGTCACAGGGTATAAAGCCTGCGGGATTTGTCCATTTAACAAGGCCACGATTTTATGCCATCATCCGTCACTGATAGACCACTAGTAATGGTTCCTGACGATGAAATTGTACCAAATTATATTGTACCTCATTATATTACTGGTTTTCAATTGCAAAACTTTACAAACCATTGACGTGGCATTTAAAGCATTTTATCTAAATGAGTTTTGAGATTTAAAAATGCAACAAATAATATAGCAAAAGAATGGTCCATAAATCCTGAATTTCCTAAAAATCATTAGAGGAAAGTGAAGCGTCATTTTGATGAAACTTGTTATAATGAACGTCTTCAAGAACCATCTTAGGCTTACACTAAAGTGAACATATTTTATCGTGTATTAGACATTATCACTAACCAATTGAGATTTCATTTCAAGGAAATCTAATCCCATTAAGAAATTCCAAAAAAGTTCTTGAACGCATTTCTTAGGAACAAGTTAAGAATAAAACGATAAAAGCATGACACGTGAGAAAATTGTGAGAATTTGAAAGAAACGCGAACTGTATATCAAATATCATTCAGAAAGATTTTTCAACTTAACGAAACTAAACGAAATAAATTAGGAAAACATCTGATTTTAAAAGTGAGACCTCCGAGAAAATTTCTATCAAACATTACTCATATAGTCTCGAAACGTTTCCATATTTAGAACACACTCCAGAACGACTTGATGATTTAGAAATTGATTAATCTTTGCCGATTGAATTAGCTTATATAGTTCCAGGTAAATCAAATCATTAAAAGAGGTTCTCGGACACTTTTATTTGAGGTCAGATAGATCATTTATCGGCTTATTGTTTACAAAAACTTTCAATAGTCATCACTTCTTTGTTCGTTAATTTTTCCATGATATTTATTCAGTTCTATAATGAATTCTAAATTTTTAATAATTTTTATGTAGAAGGTATCAACGATACTTTCCCTCACGCGGATTTTACACTTCCAATGACGCTGCTCATGAGAATTAATAGTAGATAAACATATGAGTAGAAAGGATCCTGTCACATGACTACGACTGACATCATGATCGTGTTAAACTGAACAGTTCCCAAAAAATCCTAAAGCGATTCATCAACAATTTATGGAAGTCAAGTCCGACCAATTCAAAATAAAAACATTTCGATACTTTTTCTGGCATAGAAAATTGTGCTATTACCCAAAAAGACCACCATTTTGTTGAAACCTTCGTTTGAATGAATAAGATATTCGTTTCCTGGCCAAATATGAGAAAAAGTAAGACCACGCAAAAAGTTGTATTTCAAAAGTCATCTGCATTCGAATATGAAAAAAGTCCCAGATGATACTACACTTGTGATTTCTAAGAACTTGAAATTATCAGAAGGATTTGTTATAAGAGGCAAGATGCTTTAACAGCATGTTTTATTGAAGTTACGGAAAATCATCTATTAATTTTTAAATTCCAAGTTAATGCGTAGAGCAGCGATGATTTTCCCATGGTAGATCATGTTGAAATTTAATCAGAAAAATGGATATTGTTTAGTAGATTGACAGAGGAATATTTTGATTTCCTTCTATTGACTTTGTTTTGTATTTCGTTACTATTCTAGTACAATTTCTCACTGATGATGGTGATACTTGAATTCCGAAGACACTTTTATTACTACTATTTTTTGTAATTTACTGACGAGCTAGAATTGTGAGAAAAATAATAGATGTAATCAAGTGTGGCGAATCATCTATTAACTTTTGAATTTCAAGTTACTGCATAGAGCAACGATAATTCTTCTAAAAGGATTACTTTGAAACTTCAAATCAAATCAAATACTAGTGAAAGTTTGAAGAGGAAGCAGTTTTCCTGCTTCCTGTTTCCGTACTATATTGAATCCATATATACCCAACAAAAAAATTATCGCATCACTGGTATTTTAGGATATTTTTAATACTTAATGTTAGTTTTTTTGGACAATCTGTATATGTATCAACTTAATAGATATTTCTGGTTGCCTAATATGGGCAAAAAAATATTTTCTTACAAATTTTTTTGGAAGCAAAAATGCTCAAGTAAATCATTTCTGACTTTGAGAATGCATTGAGATCCAGAACTTTCTTAGCAAATTGCTTTAATGTATAGTGAAAATTTAAATTTATTTTGTTAATAATAGATTTGGAACGTTTTACAAGACATGTGACGAATTAAGAAGCAGCTAGAATCGTGACGCTCATACAAAATGGCCGCAATCAAAGATACGTCGACAGGATAACTGGAGTTCAACAAATCACCATATCCAGTGTTGTTATTCGCTACCAAGAAAGAGGGCAGTTAGCCATAAGACCCGGAATTGTAACTTCGGTAGTAGATGATCGTTATTTGAGGATAAAGGCGTTAAGAATTAGGCATACCACCGCTCGAAGGCTGCAAGCAGATCTGTTGGTTGCTCGTAATGTCCGAATAAGCCTAAAAATAGTTCAAAATAGGCTGAGAGAAGCAGGTATACGAGCCAGAGTGCCAGCTAGGGATTTACGTCTTACCAGAGAACATCCAGTAGCAAGATTGGAATTTGCTCGAGAATACGCAAATTGGAATATTAAATATTGGTTCAATATTTTGTCTTTATCAAGAGATAGGCGTATACCAGTATATAGACAAAGTGGTGAACAGCACGATCAGGGTAAATTTTGACAAACTGAAAGCTTTGGTGGTGACTCTATTATCGTTTGGGGAGAAATTTCTTTCAAGGGATGATCTTCAAAATGTGTGCACTGATGTTGCCTTTGACAATTTTGAAAGATACTTTGACACCTTGGCCGGAAAATAAACTTGACATGATTTGGTGCTTCAATCAAAGTTCAGCCGGCGTCCATCTCCAGAAGGAAACCAGGTGTAAGTAGAGGCAGTAAACGTCGACCTGCATCTGGTGAAAAAACACACTCAAGAAAGGAAAGAAATCTCGCTTTCAATGTAAATTGAAATGTACCAAACGCGAAGTCGCACCAAATATAAAAATGTTACTATAATAATTTAAAATGTAAAATGTTAAAATAAATAATAAAATAATAAAGCCTGTATTGTTCTTTTTACCATATCTTTCCTTTTCTATCAGCAAACTCATGAATGAATGTGCACATGTTTAGGTAAAACATAGCGCTGATTAACAACGTCAAGGCAAATCCT
This sequence comes from Diorhabda sublineata, assembly GCF_026230105.1. Taxonomy (NCBI): domain Eukaryota; kingdom Metazoa; phylum Arthropoda; class Insecta; order Coleoptera; family Chrysomelidae; genus Diorhabda; species Diorhabda sublineata. Next base: position 418,340 of record NC_079486.1, read on the forward strand.
ACTTCGTATTGGCAATAGTGCGCCTAGTATTCCCAGGGAGACAAAATCTACCCGCGATTAGCAATGTTTATACAAAGCGTACCAGCGATTAGCAATTAGAGACATTAATTTATAACCTATTGCTAATCAATGGTAAATCTTTAAAACTTAAAAATCACAGTAAGCTAAGCTCATAGAAAAAAAATTGGGCAATACTGTTGATCAAAAACCGTCATCTTTTGATGTTTGTCTTGTTGATGGTTTTGTTTTTGTTGCATCTACTGAAAGATGTGCCACAAACATATGACGGTATATCTAAAAAATTTCTGAGTACTATCTCCCAGATGAAATCTCTTTGGATCGACATTATCTTCGACCAATATTTTTTGCCGTCTATCAAAGATTGTGAGCGATCAGGCTGAGAAGAATCAACTTGTCCACTATTTATTGGTTCAAATCAAGTTCGGCCACATAATTAATTTTCCAGCAGAACTCAAAAATATCCAATTCATAGAAGCTCTAGTTAACTTTTCATTCATTTCACTGGGATAGTGAAAACATTTTATACCTTTTGTTGTTAATAAATCAATTTACGTAAGTTCTTGTAAATGTCATCCTTACAAAGTTTTAGATAAAGAAGTTATTAAAATTACTGAAGAACCATTATCACGTGGAAAACATGAAGAAGCTGATCCTAGAATTATTTTCCACGTTTGTCAAATTGATTTTGACGCAGAAGTTGTTATGCGCTGTTCGAACTCGGATATTTTACTTTTTTCTAAAAATTGTTAGGATAAGCCCATCTAAAACTTCAAATATTAAGGTTAAATTTGGAATATTTCTATTTCATTATCATATCTTTATTGAATTGAGAATTGAGCACTATCGACATCGTTAAACACAGACTCAAATTATTTATTATTGATACAACAAAAAAATGTAAAAGTAATACCGGTAACACCAAAGGATTAAGTAATATGGAGAATTTGTTTATTTCAAAATATACTGGGAAAAGAGACCTGGCTCGTGAAATGAAAGAACGTATTATTATATAATTTTCGAACGCCTGAGTATCTCCATTCAATCTATGGAGCTCAGTTTATACATCATCATCATCATCTTAATTATAAATTCAAAAATTATGGATCTTTGAGCATGGGGTGTTCAGCCAAATTTATCTAAAATCAACCGAGGAAAATAAAACAAAATTTGATGGAAAATACTGGATATTCCGATTTATATATTGATTTCAAGAATACAATCAAATATCATTCAACCTCTCAACAAGTTTTTTTTTTCAGACAAACTTCAAATTTATTCCCACCCACCTTGAAAACTTTTCAAATAGAAACCAAAAATAAACATAACATGAGATGCTTCTAAAATTTATCAATGATAATACAAACGTAACATTGGAAAACCAGCTGTTGCACTTTCATTTCATTCATCATTTCGTGCTTCATTTCATTTAATGTTGCACTAATATGAAGAAACGTTCACATCTCAGTATCGAATGAATGATTAAAAACGTGCATTTGATTGAGTGGAGGATACATTAGGTAACTTCATGTCAAGTCACAATTACAACTAATTATTTATGCCAATTTAGTCTAAAATTTACGTAGGCGATTAAAGAAATACGCGCAGGGAAGTTACGCAAAGATGCTCTATTGCGTCAGGATAATGTACTCAGTTGCAGGTCTGCCATTGGAACATTAGCAATAAGCTTCAAATTAGTTGAGCAGATTTGCCCTTGAGATTACAGCCTGGTTTCAAAACACTTGCGTTAGAAACGTTTTGTTCATATAATGAAGACTTAAGTCACTTATTAGAACAGTAGATAATGAATGGACTTTATTTAGATACGCAATAGAATTTCTAGATTATATGAACTGCTGAAGGAGCATAACAGTTGACGCGATGAAAGCAAGAAATGACTTGATTATAGACTGAATAAAAACTATAATTAAACAATAACAACGGGGGTAGCACTAGAAGACTAGCAAACTGGCATATTATTTGTGATACATAAGAGCTGAGATACAAGGGAAGACACGATATTATAGAGGCACTACACTACTAAGCACAGATGATAAACTGTATGCAAGGGTAATGGAACAGTTTAGAAAAATACATGAAGAAACTTTAGAAGACAACTTCAGATTATACGGCTTCTCATCTAATAGAGGTGTAAAAGAGGCGAACCATGTAGCAAGACAAATATCGAAAAAACTAAAAGAACACACTTTGTTTCGTAGATTTTTAAAATCTTTTCAACATGTTAAGACAAGAACGACTTATGGAGAACCGTAAAAAATAGAGGAGTAGACGAATGTTATAAGGGGAGGCGAAACATCTAAAACATCCAAGACAACGATGTAAACCAAGACCGTTGCTCTTCTGCTCTTCTTGGTTGTTTTTAATAAAGAATATAAAAAAAACAAAAAACAAACAGCACTACAAGGAATATTTAAATATGGAATAGTATGAGAAATAGCATATGCCAGCGGTTCCCGAATAGTGCTCCTCGGAACCACGGGGTTCCGTAAGAAGCTCTCGGGGTTTCAGCAAAAATTCAACATATTGATGTTTTTTTTTTCTATTCTAACTAAACTTTTGAATCGATTTTGATGTATGTAATGTGTAATATATAGGTATAATGGTAATTTTATAAATGAACATATTATTCAGTTTCAATTATCTTATTTTAAAATGTTGAATTCTGAAATTCCATTTATGTACCGCTCGCGAGTGTAAGTACGAGTTCGTACCGGGTAGCATGGTCTGACCTGGCCACAGTACATTAAAGTTAGTATCCCATATTTGATACAATAATTGTTATGCATATCATACTCTTTGTACTGTTTAATTTATATGTAGGTAGAAAACTCCCCTTTCCGACTGAGTTTTGTAATCTAAGAATGATATTTCTTGTTTTGACAAAGTTGAATTTAATCATTCTTACACCGAACAGTAAATATTGCGACTTGATGTCATCACTTCACGTAAAAAGATGTAATATAAGAGGGCGGCAGCATGCGACTGTGGCAGTCAGACACACGGAGATCAGTGGAGCACCCGGACCGTCTACCTCCCCACGCCCCGTGCCTCACGACTGTCCTCAATCACTCCAATCAGTCAGTCGAGTCAGCACGACAAATAAGAACACATGATCACGTATTTAATGCTAAATTCTCAAAACTCGACAAAATGAAAAAAGCGATTTTACAAATAGTATTTTCACTCATGGTTTTCAGTTTTGCGAGCATTGTTACAATAAGCAGGTTAATGTACAAATCAAATAAGAAAAACACAGGCACGTCATACCTGACAAAGAACATGAGAATATCCTCATCCCTTTTATTCACTGTATTTTACTAAAGTACAAATCAGCTAAGAAAAGGTCATACTTGACAAAGGCCGCAATAATTTCCTTCTCTCTTAGGCCCATCCCATTTATGTAACGTTTTTTACGATTGTTCGCTATTTTTAATATAGAAATGCAAGTGCTAAATAGTCTGGCAACGCTGCACGTCTGCCGCATGGTCCAAATCAGAATTCGAAGGGAATCGTCGCGTAACCATGGATCTCTTACCATTGCGAGTCCCTCTACGATGTTGCCAAGCCTTTACTTAGCAAGGAAAGTACGGCAATATAAATAATTTGCGCTTATGGATGCGCAGATGCATAACCGACCGAACATCGGACATTCAGCATTTAGTATTGTTCGTTGTTCAGTAGATAGTGTGATTTATTGTGTTCGGTGTTATTTTTAGTCTGGGCCATAGTTTATTCTACAAATAGCGCTGTTTTTGAACATTAGGGGCAAAATCGTTTTAAATAATGTCCACGAAAAATGTTGGAAAGCAAGGTCTTATTATACGCAGCCAAGGACGAGAAATCATAAGCAATATTATTAATTTCATGAAAAAAGAAGCAGATGAAGGAGTTACTATTCCTTTGAAAAATTACAGGTATGTAGCAAGATTTAATTCGAGAAGTAGGTTGAAGAAATGCGGAGTTTACACATTTTTATACATATTTACACATATAAAGTCATGTACCTACAAGTTTAAGGTTTACCGTTGTTACTATTCAATTTAAAAGAGCAAACGTGCAATGCTAAATTACGATGAAATTACAGGTGTTTTGCAGAAAATTAATGACCGGCAAATCTTGACAAGAAGTAGCTTGAATCGGCTTTGATTTTAATATGTCCATTATTACGATAATTAAAATCTTGATGTCTATCACAGATATTTTTTTTGTAGATGGCAGAAAATGCCAAACCGAAGAGAAATTTTGTGTGAATCACACGACATTCGCCTGAAACGAATAAATTATCTAAAGAAGTTGATAGAATACCGTAACGAAGGCCGCAATATATGTTATACTGATGAAACTTACATACACAGCAGCCAATAAATTTCGCTTCCCCATAAAGTACAAACTAGACGAACTGTTACAACAACATGGGCACCGTATACTACGTTTAACTCCTTATTAAATCCGATCGAAAAAATCTTGGCATTAGTAAAAAATTGAGTAGCTGAGCACAATACAACCTTTAAACTGCCCGATACGGAGGCACTCGCTATGCAAAAATTTGAGGAGGTATTGGAACAAGAGTGGTATAATATTTGCCAACATGTTAAAAAATATGAAAATGACCTTATATAAAATATTACACTCAACATGTGCAAAAACTGTGTTTATTATAAACATACCATGCACACCAAACCTCTATGCAATAAACAGTTGCTATTTCTATCTATTCCATCTATAAGATACTATATATATATATATATATATATATATATATATATATATATAAATCCTTAAAATATATTTTTTTGTATTTTTTAATCTAATAAATGTTTTGTTGCGAACTGCATTAATTTTTATTTAAATAAAAACCTACGCCATTGGTATATCAGTCTGAAGCGACGGAGAGGGAATATTTTAAAGTGAGGCAGACGATTACTAATTGATGACGCCTGTGGCATTTTCTTGGTTGATTCGTACTTTACATTGGTGTGTTTACAAGTTTTCCGTATTCTTATTGTGAAGAACGTGTTTTGCTAAATGAAGTGACATCATGCGCGGTTTTTGCATGGTTTAAATTAGAAGTTGAAAAGCGGTCTCGTATACATGGATACTTCATTATTGTCAGTCTTTTTCCGATGTTGCCCGATTTCACACAAGAAATCGGAAAGGGGTAAATATATATTGCAGGTTGTTTACTCGTCCTGTTATTCGGTTTCAATTATTACTGCTACTTGTAGTGGTTTAGAGTTTATGTTTTGTGTCGTGCTAATATAAGTAATCATTTGTTTAAAAAAAAAGTTTTAGGATACTTTAATAATATCTTTTGATCAAATAATATCGCTGAAAAAAGTCGAAAAACAAGGTGTTGTTGTACATAGCCAGGGACGAGAAGTTTTACATAACGTTAGTAACTTTACGAAAAAAGAAGCAGAGGAAGGAATTGCCGTTCCTTAAAAAAATTATAGGTAAACACTTTGATTTTTTAAATAAGCAGGCCTTTTGCATACTGTAATTAAAGGTGAGTCTGAAATCCTAAAATATATTACCTATTTTCCTTTTTATTTACTTTCTAAAAAAACAGGGCCAACTTAAGTGCCCTTTTAAAACTGGTTTTAGTATATTTTGCGCTTTTTAATAGCAAATTTAAATTGATCAAAAGGTGTTTCAAGTTTTATATTAGCACATTTTACACTTTACACAACATTTGTTATAAAATATGAAATAATATTCCAAAGAAAGGCACTAGCTGCTACAGGTGTGTCCCAATCTACTTATCAAAAAATTAGTGAGGAAGCTCAAAAAGTTGTATAGAGTGGGCCAAGTACGTCATTTAAATCGCTGAAGAAGACTCGTGAGGCTAAGAAAAGAAAACTTGATTTTATTTCTCATGATAAAGTTAAGACAATTCGAGAAATTATCTATAACTTTTATTTGCTAGAGAATAAACTTCCTACATTAAAATGTAAGAAATTATTATTGATAATGTAATAAATAATAAAATGTTAACTGAAATTTGTAATTTTAGGTGTTTTGACTAAAATTAATGACTGTCAAATATTATCAGAGCAAATGCCAAGCTAACGAAACCTGAATTTCTTAAAATATTTAAAGGTAATAAATTTCGGTTAACTTAAATTAACCCCATAAAAAAAGTTTGGACGTTAGTAGAAAAACTGGGTAGCGGTGCACAACACAACATTTAGGTTGGCAGATGCAGAGGCGCTTGCTAGACAAAAATTTTCGGTTGTGACGGAACAGAAATTTGTATTTGTAGACATACAAAAAAATATGAGTATGAACTTATACAAAAAGAGAATCTATTTGATGACGCCCTAGATCATTTTAAATTTACGGTGAATACGGGATCCTCGGAAGAAAGTGAAGGCAGCCACAATTTGTCAGAGGATGATGATGATGTAGATTGTTTTCCTATTTCCTCTAGTTCTAATGATGTTTAAATTTTTTGTAACAAATAATTTAATATAATAAAAAAATTATTATTTGTTTTTCTTATTTGATTTGTACAAAGTCTTAATATTTTTACATATTGTAATAATAAATCTAATACTATGGATTTAATAATTTTACCAAAAAGCGTCAATTTTACTTAATATATTTCTGTTTACTAAGACAATAATAGTAAATAACATAATTTAATTCAATGTACTTGGATAACCTTACAATAACTAAGCTGCGTTTTTATAATTTATTTTTAATTGCGGAAGTTACGCGTATGCATCTTTTTCAGGGAGTGGGTACGGAAGACTCTTCTGTTGAATAGAATCAGCAAAACGAAATGACAATATCTACCGACTGAATTGAATGTCAAGACTTCAAAAAATAGGAAAGTCCTATTCGCCCTACGGATTTATACCGGAGGCAGTGCTGAGAATCCTAACGGGAAATGTGTCGTTCGCAACAAGATTTTACTTAATAGCTGTCTGGCACCTGCAAAACCCAAGCGTCGCCTGAGTACTAATCAGTGTGGCTTCTTTACAAAAATATGCAAAAACCGATAACGAAAACGCAACGGAAACCTCATTCATGATAAGTTACAGGATTGCACGAGCTGGAAAACATCACTCAATAGCCGAGGATTTATTAAAACCATTCATAACTGAAGTTGTTATCTGCATTGCTTGGAGAGGATTCAACCAAGGAAATCGCAGCAGTTCAGTGTTTGAACAACATCATATCTGACCGTATTCTTAGAATTTCAGATCACATCGAAAATGAACTGATTGGTAGATTGAAAGAGAGCAATGCGTTTGCAATGCAACTGGACGAAAGTACGGATGTTGCCGGATTAGCAATACTCCTGGTTTTTGTTAGATATCCATTTGTTGGATGTATCGAAGAAGATTTGTTTCTCTGTTCACCTATGGAGACCAATACGATTGGAGAAGAAATTTTTAAAGTCATTGATGAATACATAAATAAATACAATGTTCGATTGGAACAAAGGTATTGATGCTTTCAGCTATAGAGCTGCAGCCGTGATTGGAAAAATTAAAGAAACAGTGTCAAGATTCAAAACTGTTGCGCCAAATTGTACTAGCATTCATCGCATTTTACATCGTGAATCTCTTGCTGTTAAGAGAATGCCATCTGATTTAAAACAAGTCCTTGATCGATCCGTAAAATGCGTCAATTTTGTGAAAATACGTCCACTGCAATCAAAACTATTCAAAAAGTTGTGTGAAGACATAGAAAGCACCAATCACTCCTTCTATACACTGAAGTTAGATGACTTTCCAGGAGAAGGGTTTTAACCAGTTTGTACGAATTGCGCGAGGAACTTTGGTTTTTTTGACAGACCTTCAATTCGTCTGAAAGTATTAGTATTAGAGATAACGACTTTGTTTTTGAACTAAAACCTTCTCCGTACAAATACCTAAAAACCAATTTCTGCGAATTTCAAAATTCGACTTTGAAAGTGTTCAAAGAGTTGAACAAAAATTTTTATTACGGAACCATATATTTATCAATTCTTCATGACGAAATGACATAGCGATTCTTTTTTAGAAATGGGTCCCTTGAGAATATCTAAAAACAAATTTCTCCTTTTTTAGAAATTTCTTTTTATTTCTTTAAAATATTCGATCTATAGATTCTGTGTTTTTGCTTCATAAATTCATAAAAAAAATTGTTAAAATTTTTTCTTCCGAAAATTAAATTAGAATAGTCAAAAACTTGAATTGATGTTTTCCAAAAATAGAACCAACTTTTGGAAAATATTTTCTAGTTTACAAATTTATGGTCAAATTCAACTAATTTGTTTTTTGAGCCATGCTTAAAAAACCGACGTGACAATTTCATCTTAAATGAGGACCTTAGTTCCTTAAAAGGTGATTTTGCATTAATGTAAAGGTGAAATAACATCTAATATCTGTTAATACTCCAAAAAAAAAATACTTGGTAAAAATAATAAAATGTATTACACTCACCATTTGTACTGAATCTAAACAAATAATTATTTGCGGCTTTCTTACTACATATCGAATAAAAGGAGATTAGTAAGATTTTCAAGTCACAATGATCAAAGAGCAAATACTCATTGTGATTAATCTTATTTCTTACTATTTACATTTTAACATCTTAGTCGGCAAATCAGTTTCAAGTGACTACTTCAACCTAAAAACAAGAAAATACTTCTTCAGGTAAGTGACACAAAATGTGCCGTTTGCTTATAACTGGTGATAAAGCAAGAACATTTTTTTCTTTTGTAATAATTTTATATCCACTCCTGTCAGCATTCAGTTAAAGTTAGGGGTCTTTTCACGTTCTACTTCTTCCCCCTCAAAATAAAAAAAAATTCTACATTACATTTAATTATTCAACAGAAAAACATTTTCATACATGTTTTTTTTGAAAATATCACTTTTTCTAACATATTTTTTTCACATTCAAAATTTTGTATAACTCCTCAACATTTGTTACGTAATAGTTTTAATAATTCATATTGAATGCAACAATGTCCTTCCATATCTGATTGAATGTATCAATATATATGCACCTACAAGAATGAGACTTGTGTGATTTAAATAAATCCATAATATAGAAAAAATCAGCTTTTCCGTCACAAAAATTCACACAAATACTAATCTAACACATTCTGATATGTTACTAATTTGTACTTGTACCTTCTCTTTGCTCTTTACGTTTGTGCTCCAGTTTCCATATTAACAGTAAAGTGCTTAACAGTGAAGTGAAGTCCCCATTCTCATAAGTTTCTCGAATTGGCAACTTCTCTTGTACACCCACCGAACTTAATTATTACTATAAATATTATGCATCCTATCTGCTGTTTCCTTCTAAAATAATACACTTTTTATTAAAAATTCTACCACTACTTTTTTCAATGAAAAAAGTGTATAACTAATATTTTCAGATTGACTATCAGAACCACTCTGTGATAATACTGAGTGAGAGAGTATTAATTGATAACGGATAAAATTCCATTTCAAAATGCAATCATACACATTTGTAAATATTACGTCATCTAATGTATTCACAGCCTAAATATAATCGAGAAATTAAGCCAATACCACCATTTATTAACGAATTCCAAAATCTCTCATATTCATCAAATCATTCTACAATTTTCACCCTGTCCCACAATGTTCTACAAGAAATATTCAATACTTTTCACTCTGAAATGATTTCCCCTATGCTCAGAAATATTTCAAATGTAATTTTGAATCATTTCTGAATATCTTTAGTGATGGAACTAGAACATAAGAGAACCTCTTAACCAGTGGCGTAGCGTTCTTTAGAGGGGCCCTGTATCAAATATAGTTGGGTGGCCCAAATGAAGGGTAAAATTTTCTCACAAAAGAAACAAAAATGCTTGCATTAAATTAAAATGAATAATTATTGATTATTATGTTATCACTTATTCCTAGAAATTGAGCTAGCCGAACAATTCAAATTAAATGTACACTTTTCTTGCCTTTTTTCGGCTAATTGATTTATCAAATCATCTATAGCTGAAAACGATTTTAGTTTTTCTAACATTTCTGCCTCTATATAGTCCCGGAGCCGGTAACACTGAAAGTCCCGTCATAACGGAATCAAAAAATTTTTATTTAAATAAATAGAACGTCACTAGTGCTTGCAAAAAATTTCAAGAATCATTCAAATCTTGCACTATAAACATTATTTTTGTCTATATTATACATTTCGTTAGTAAATATTTGGATAAGATCTGTTTTCTCTTCCTCATTGATGTCTTCCAGATCCGTCAAATGTTCAAACATATTTTGGTATTCTTCATTTTGTATTATAATGTGGAAGGGTTTGATTTTTCCTTTCCAAACAAAAGCTGCTGTATAATCAGAACTTGTGAAGGCATGGAAGCTCTACAAAGTGATGGACCTTATCCTCGTGCAAGACCTATACAACTTATATCATTAATTTCTTTACCTAATTTATTTGTTATCCATATTTTTTGGTTTTCGGATTTGAGAATATTTCCGAGACAAATGAATAACAAGTCAGTATCTACAGATTTAATGAGAATTTTTTGGTGAGGTAAAAATTTTTTTCAAATGGAAGAAAATTCTCGTATCAGCTTCTTCGTGATAACATGTATAATCCTCGTTTAATGTCCGCGATACAGCTCCATTAATATTAGTGTAAACGAAGCATTGGTCTTGAACTGTTAAAAAAATTTTTTTTCATTGAGAATGGAGCTAAATGTCCAATGCTTATGTAAAAATTGTACTAATGAATCTTTAAATTTAGGGTTACTTAAACTTTTATTGAAATCAGTTGGTGTACTCTGTAGAGTTCCTGCGATTGCAAATTGTATGTCACTTTCTTTTCGTGTTAAACTTTCTGAATCTTTAATCGAGGGTGAAAAATATCTATCAAAACTTAGATGTATTTCTGACGCTGTGGTATTACATATTTTTTTGAGTATGTATTCTGCTATCTTACCAAATGCTTGAGGCATTTTGCAATTACAATAAGAAAATAGTAAAATTTGACCCAAATATATAAATGTTTCACCAAAAACTACAACACACTAAATTAATTTTCACTACGACACAGTACCAAAAAAACAATATGAGTTGATAATATTCAAAAATATAACGATGCAACACTTCTATCCAAAATAGAAAACGAAATGACGAAACATTCGACACTTGAAGGTGAAGCAAACTGAAGGGACATAATTGCTTGTACCTTCTAAAATGCCTAGTGACAACTTTACCTGAACTAGAGAAAAATAATAAATATATAGATAGAAACCATGAAGACTATATAGTCTATTCTCCTGTAAATATATATACTAAACCATATTATGTATGAAAAAAAACATTCATCAACAAGAATAATTTTATAAGAAACATAATTATTATTGATGTAATATACGAGATCATAATAATTATGTAACAACGGTAATTTGACAAAAAGCATTTACTCCGAAATAAATGTATTGAACATCGTACATTTTGGGGTAGATGCTAATATAGTTTATGCACTTCAAGAGGGTATGCGGGATTTTTCCGGCAGTTTTTGAGCGCGCACACCAAGCTATTTTTAAAAATTACATAAAAATGAATAAAATAAAAAAAAAGTTTCCAGCATGATGGAGTAATTTTACCCCTTATCACACACTTCAAATAGGTATGCCAGACCCTTCAGGAAAGAAAAAGTGGTTTGCGTGATTTTTTTCTAAAAGCTAATAAAATTTTCTGTCGAATACATAAAAAAAATTAATATCCGCGATGAAGGTGAAACATTTTCCCATTTTTTTAATAATTTTTGTTTCACATCGTTTCGGCAATTGGAATCCACACATACCGAGCTTAATTTATTCCTATACTTACGTTCTATTTATTTAAATTTACTTTTAGTGTTACCGGCTCCCCGCCTGAAAGACAACAGTGAAAAGTCTAATAGCTGTTCCTACCCCATAGAAGTCCTTATGTAATTTTTTATCAGTTTTTATTTTGAAAAACTTCTTTCAGCTGTTGCAGTCATAACTGGAAGTGTCAAGAATAGAAAGCATGCTGTTATTACCTCTGGAAAACTTGATGAAGGGCTATTGACTTTTATCAGCAATAATTCCATGAGTTCCACAATGTAAGGAATTTTTTTAATTTCAGATTTTAAGCATGTTTTGAGAGCAATTTATTTTTCATAAAAATTAACTGACATGTCTCTACTGTATTTAGCCGACAGTTTTCCAGAAGCATTTTTTATCACTTCATTTGTAGAAGATAGAAGTTACTCCAGTTGTAATACTTTAAGGGCCTCTGTAGCCTGGGGGCCCTATATCATTGATACAGCTGATACAGCCGTAGCTACGTCCCTGCTCTTAACCCCATTAGTGGGATGTATATCACATGGATCACCATATGAACCATATTGTTTTCTTGTGATCCAACCTATGTAAATAATACCATTACTATCAACAACATTACTGACAATGCAAGTGACATATGCATGTTAACATTTATTAACCAAAGGAAAGAATAATATTATATAGTACAACATAACTCTAGTAAATTGTGAATACAACCATTATACTACCCTTATAGTTTTCGTTGTACTAAATAAATAAATAGCCACCTTTATGTTGCCCTTCACTTATGTATTTTTTTATATTTGACCCATTTACCTATTTTGGTGGACATTAAGTATAATATGAAATTAGTTAAAAATAAGTTCATAATAATACTATAAAGTTCACTTCTGATTTTCTTCTGTTATAATTCATCACACTATTAATTTTCACAAGAAGCAGAGATAACATTTATAAAAACGTTTAAAGGCGATGATTTACTTAATTAATATGTCATTATTTTTGCAATTAGAGTACCTACTTACATTATTTTATAAAATGTAAGCATGTTTTCTGGAAGCAATTTGGAGATATTATAAGGTAGCAGACCAAGAATTGATTTCATTATTAAAATATAGGTATTCATGTTTTAATGATCATAACTGTTGCAATTATAAAATGTGCTAATTTGGTTACATACACTATGCCACTCACTTCCCTGATTGCCTTAACAACACACAGTAAAACAAGAGTAACAACCAGCAAAAGTATTCAAATCCCCAGCCATACTGAAAACAGCTGCTAATAGAACCTTTTTCACTACATATATCAATTGGATGTAGATTATTTTCAATCAGTTATATAAACAGATTTAAATTGATAATACAATATGCGCTCATCTAATTCAACTCTAATTCAACTTCAATTCCTCAATTATTCATTTTATTAACGGTGATTTATTTGAATGTTCACAATAAATGAATGTTTGGAATTAATTTGTTAAACAAAAGAAACTGATTTACAATACACCTTCAAGTTAGCATCCCTATCACAATCAATAACAATTTTTTCTGTCCTATTGAATAATAAATATTCAATTATAATTGTTTATTTATAAATGATGTTAATTTTCTCTTTGATAGCCTATTTTTCATTTAAATCACAATTTTATTAGTCAACACCAACTAACCTAACATATCTTCATTTTACTCACATGCTTTTTCCTGAAACTAACAAAAATATTTCAAATCTTGGCTTCCATTTGGGCCAACCATTGGGCCATTTTTTATATTCCCTAGAATATATTAATGCCTATACCCAAAATGTACAATGAGTCAAACAATTTAGCATCTCTATTATATGACTAGAAGAATTAACAGGAAGATTTTTGTGGAAATAATATATTACAATTCATACCTACCTAACAGCTTTTTTGGAGTTGAAAATGAAGATGGTTGCTACTGTACCCAAAAAATATCATTTTCACCTTTTTCGTAACCTACAAACAAAAATAGCAATTCTTTTCCTCCGCATAACTTTTCACTAGGATTCATAAGCGGTTTATTGTCACAGAGAGGATAAGTACTTACCAGGTAAATGTAGAGTTTACAATGAAAAATTTTTTAACCTGCCATTGGGGTTTCTACAAATTGGTTCAAGATGTATATCACATATTCTATGTGATAATACTGCATTATTAATATTATTAATTAAGCATTAACTTGGGGTTATTTATTCTTTGCAACCAAAGTCTGCAAACGTCTTCATTCGTAGGAATGGAATGTCTATAAAAAATTATTCAGCATATTTAACCAATGATTTCCTGAATACAAATTAATGAAGTTAGGAAGAAAAGAGTTATTCTCGTATAGATATGAACTTGATTTCAATTTAAATATTTTTATGTTTGAATAAATTTGCTAGCATGAAGTTGTATTGAAAATCGTACATACAAATTTTGATAAATCTAAAATAACCATACCTATGTATATAGGTTTGTTGAATATTACTTCCGTTTTTCTCAATTTACTGCCATTAGATTATCATCAAAAATGGTTCTACTTTGAAAACACGGACTAGACATCAAATTTTTCGCTCCATATCTTCCTTCATATCTATTTACGATCGATACCACTCGATGACGTCTAATATCTTCAATAGTTTTACCATAAATTGCATTGTTGGCAAGTTTCAATTGATTTCGTTTAAAGTTATTGGTAGCTGCTGCTCTTAAACTAGTATTTAAATCAATGTATGGCTTCAGCTATTTTGATTGTTTAAATTGAAGAACTTCATGAATTTTCTTCAAAACGAACCCATGTTATAGTGCTTGCTTCAAATTTCTATAGTGTAATGTATATTCTTTCTTATTTAATAAAGTTGTCATTAATTTCGGTAATTTTGATTTGGCCGGTATACGATGCTCAGGACAAAATTGAATATGTTTATGTAAATCATGTAAACTCTTAGATCCACTTGCAAAATGAATCCTTCCTCAGCATCGTCTGCTATTTCCATTACATTAAAGTTATCAAAATGTTCGAGCCATTTGAAATGTTCGTACGGTAGGGATGCCGTCATAGCCCAACCATATAGGTTATTACAATCTATATACAAGAGACTACAAGAGAACAAAGAAAAAAGTCTAAATTGGGTAGAAAGACTTTATCAATCGTTAAACGGGAAAGGACATTGATATCTTATATTATAAGTTTATGTAACCCATTATCGCAAAAAGTATTACGTTTATGCGTCAAGAAATTCTGTGGTTGAAATAATTTAAACGTGGAATCGAAAGGAGTAATGATTGGCTGAGAGGGCTTCTGAGGCATCATGAAATATCAGTAAATGAAAGGAACAAAACCTCAATCTTGCTAGAACACAAAAGTTAAATAAATCAGTAGTTACAGATTATGGGCATATTAACAACCACTGTGGGAAATATGGCCAATATCTACTTAAAAAAACTTGAAAAATAAATAATTAAGAGATATATGCTGAATATTTTAACGTAATATCAAAGCTTCATAAATACATTATAAAATGGCATCAACTTTTTAAAAGTTGAAAAAAATAATAGTCAAACCTTATTCGTCCCAGGTACCTTACTAGATTCCATTTAACAATAACAGTTGTAATTTTCTGCCAATAACCAAGTGAATCTCTGACAAGTTCTTTACGTCCATTTTTTCAGAAGGTTCTTAAACTATTAATGAAATTTCGAGATTTGATAGCAGCTAAATGTTGTACCTCTCTAAAAGCAGCTAGTCAATTAAGTATGGAGTTTGACTTATCCCCTTTGATCCTGAAACTTGATTATATAAACATAGCAATTCGTATCTTTGCAAGTTAAACCTTAACAGAATTGATAATACCTACATCAGTGTAAATTACAAGGAAACGTTTCGCCTGGTTTAATTAACGTGATATTTTCATCTATTACATTCACATATATGCTTTACTCTTTATCATATTCATATTTTTTGACAAAAATATCTACCATTCCATTTCTAGATTCTACATTAACAAGATTCTATAAAGCGTAACTTTCTTAAGATGAATCATGAAATGTTATCAGCTTTTTCAGATATACTGTATATACAGCGTATCTTAAAAGAAAGCCCACCATTATATTGCTTATTGCGTTAATGCAGCTATTTGAAGAAACGCGCGAAGTATGTCAGCAACCTGGGAGTTTAGTCGCTTCTCAAGAGCGGACCGTGAGTTGTGCGTGCGTGAGTTTTAGAAAAACGGTAAATCGGTGACTGTAGTGTGTAGAATTTTTGTCACTTGGATGATGCACTAAGCAGTCGACTGATTAGAAAAATCGAGAAGTTTAAAGCTACCTGATCAACAGTGATTAAACCAAAATTGAGGCACCCAAGGTATTCTAGAACAGGCGAAAACGTCAACAGTGTTACTCAGTCGATCGTGAAGAGCCTGACTTGTTTATTTCAAAGCGTTCTGCTGCTTCAAACGTGCATAGATAATTATTATTTCACATCTATTACAAAGATTAGAGGCTGCACCTTTACAAAATTCACTTGGTGGAAGAATTGAGGCCTCCAAATGATTGCGTGCTTCTCAACGTTTAGCAACATCTTGTTTTCGAATTAATCCCATTTTCATCTCAATGGACACGTCTACAACCAAAATGACCAATCCAAAACACAAACATCAGAAACCCTTGGGACACGTATAGTAGCACACCACGTGGTTTTGTAATCTACAAGATTGAGGACACAGCGCGACCTGACACAACACGCATGAGCTCACAGACGTGTACCGATATAGTTCAGACACAGTTTGCTGTGCCACACGTGTGGGTGACTAGCAAATTTTTTCTTAATTTTTTTAAGAAAAAATGACAGAAGGGGTGTTAATAGAGACGGTAAGGGAACACAGAGAGCAAACTGGTTTGGATTTAAACGGAAATTATTAGCAAAATCAGTATCACTCATTCTAGTTGTAATTGTGAATTATGCACTGTTTTTTCTCTTCGATAGAATCAATTTATTAGATGATTTAAATTTCTCCCTCATCAAGAAATAGAACAAAATTACTCCTCAGCATCATGCGATTCTGATTCAGTTTTATTCGATGATCAAAAATGTTGATGTCGGCTAGTCGCGGACTGCCAATCAAATCCAAACCCCACCGTTATCCATTTGAAAACGCGTGTCTCATTATACGGATTACCAAGCAGCACGAGTAGCAAGTACGATTCGTGTTTTTAGAGGGTTAAGTGCACGACTTCTTTGTGCCTGAACTGCAAAACTTCAATGGTCATAATTAAAAGGGTTACAGCATGACGGAGCAACTTCACACACGTCCAATAGATCTCAGCCACGAGTTTTGTGAAATTTTTATGTCAAATCTAAAGTTGATGTAAACGAACCGACTTTCCTGGCACAATAAGAAGAAAATTTCCGTTACGAAATAGTAGCCATCACGGAGAATATCTGCTGAATCGTTGTGAATTGTTGTGAAGTGAATTCTACATACGCAACAGCTAACATTTGAATGATGTTATTTTTAAGAAATGAATTCCCTAGTATTTCGTATTTCGATGTAAACATTTTTTCAATAAACTCTGTAAATGTGAGCTTTATTCTGAAACAACAACTTTTATTTCATATATCTTAGAGATTTTTAACCCATTCTTGAATAAGAGTTTCCATTCCCATAATGTATGCATTCAAAAGAAAATCATTTTATGATCAAAACCGGATTTCAACGCAGTTCATGGGCAGAAATTAAGTTTTATAAATAACACTCTAGTTTTCTAGATTTTTCCAAAATGTCGACGTTATCCTAGTGTTGGCCACATATTTCCTCAGTTTTCATAGCCAGGTAAAATAATCTTAGTAAGCGAACTACTGATTTCCTAGTGAAACTAGAGGGACTAATACAGTACTGAATTGAATCGCGGCCCATCTTTATTCCGAATTTATTCTAGGTCTATTACCGAATTTAATTTTGATTAAATCAAGGAGAATCAAGGGATTTGTACCATCTAAATATGTCAAATTTTCTACTTGCATCCCTCTAAAAACTGAGAACAAATAATTTTTTGAGGACGGATCAACTGCTCCAATGGTCTTACCTTCGGCGCATGTGCGTTAGAAAAAATCCTGATTAAATCAATTTTTTAAAAAAAGCATCATATATCATCAACTCATTTGCACTCTTAGATAAAGTGGAGAGAACATAAAATGGCTTTATTTTCATTTGTACCACCTTAAAAAGTAAATACTAGAGTTTCACGTTATTCCATATCCAGTTTTCATATATGTTTTGCGTTTACCAAATCAAAATATGAATATAAATTTTATTCAATAAGATTTTGATTATTCATGGCAATAGTGGTACCTAACAATTAAAGGTAAATACTCATTGGTTTCCTTGTGAATATATCTATATATAATAAGAAAATGGATAGATTCTAACTGATCTAATAGTATAAATTAAAAATTGAAAACAATCATATTATATCAGAAATAAATAAAAAAATAATTTCATAATTTTGTTAATCATATTTTAAATAGTCTTTTATTTTACGGAGCAGGCAGGAAACTATATTCCTTGTAAATAGCGTTGCCAGGCGTCCAGATAAAGCCGAACGTAAGTAGGCTAGAGATGGTACGAAATACCTGTCACAGGTATCTTGGAACAGGTATCGACTAGGAACAATTTGTAACAGGTACGGATCGTACTCGTACTCGATTACTAGCGTAGACGAGTATACATTTGAAAACGCGTGCGTACGACGTTAACGTAGTCGATCCGCTCCGGACCCGTCGGTAAGAACGGTGGGGCTCGGATAAGTTTGTGTCAGGGTACGCTGAAATATGGGAGATATCGGAATGGAATGGAATCGAACAGTTATACGGACATCTGGGGATTTCTTCATTTAGCTGACATTGATTTGAATTTTGAATATAAATTACTAGCTGTTATAAACTTTTTTATTAAAGGATCACAACCACATTCTGCAATCAGCAGGTCATAACAGAAATAATATTCTTCATAACAAATAAAAATATATTCTTAAAAAAATAGTTATTTAAAACAATAAAACTCTTCTTTGGAAATAAAAGGAACTGAATGATTGCGGGAATGCCTTTGAAGAATAATTTCATAATTACTTCATGAACTTACTATTCAATTCAAAAACAACATTTGTTGTAGTTTTTTCGCACTTAAACGAGTACGTTTTTCATGCA
The DNA here is from genome assembly GCF_026230105.1 of Diorhabda sublineata. NCBI lineage: Eukaryota > Metazoa > Arthropoda > Insecta > Coleoptera > Chrysomelidae > Diorhabda > Diorhabda sublineata. The sequence goes on from NC_079486.1 coordinate 437,387, forward strand.
ATAAATTTCCAGCTTTGGAAAATAGTCTTTCACATGGCACCGATGTTGCCAAGGCACAACATTTTTGCCTCACCTGCTTACTCAAATTAGGGTACATATAGCTACAGTCTTTCTACCACTGCTTGGGATTCTTATTCCTTTCCAAGAGATCATCCTCCATATATCTTTGTAACTCCATTAGAGCCCTTGAAGTTGAATTTTTTTCATGCTACCATGACCACTCGCTATCTTGTCAAGTGAAGACCAAATAGAAAATTCAGCAATAACATTTTCTTCATTCGTTTTCGGTTTTTTTGAAACAGGTTCGTCGGATGAATTGATTTCATTATTTGATTCCGCGGAATCAATTTTATTTTTTTTTTCCGTAGAATCTATTATTTCTACTAAAGCGCTAATAACATTTTTACGAACCCTTTCCACGGCATCTGCATTTTTAAAACCAAATGTTTTGAACCTTGGACAAATAGCCATTGTATTGCTGTATTCCATATTGCCCAATCGTTCTCGAAGTCCAGTTTCACATTTTTTCAAAACAGACTTCGATATCTCTGACAAGTCTGGAATACGTGACAATTCATTGCACACATCTAGTAAACCGTTGGTAATTACTATAACTAAAGAGGCCGACATATAGTTTTCTCCGCTTACAGAACGAGTAGCGCTTTCAAAAGGGCGCAGAATTTTGCATATATCTTTCATTATACCCCATTCTGCCATTGAGATTGTTGGTAAATTTGCATCAAGTAGAGCAATTGTTGAACGCAGTGGAACTTCCAAATCTATAAATCTCTCGAACATATAAAATGTGGAGTTCCATCTGGTGACCACATCTTGAAGTATTTTTTTTTGGAACTTGAATTCCAGAATTTTTCTGGATTTCATTCAATTTAGCAGTAGCCTTGGAACTTCGTTTGAAATGACTCACTATAGTTCTAAGTTTATCCAAAATAGGTTTTATTGTGGGTAATTTGAGAGCATCTTGAACAACGAGATTCAAAGTGTGAGCATAACAACAAAAAAACTTTAACATTAGATGCATTATCCGATACAGCTAGTATAATTTTTTTTTCTAATCCCCAATGTCTCGTAACTTCGATAAGTTCTCTGGTTAAGTCTTCGATAGTATGACTCTCATAAAAAACTGCACACTTCAAAAGTGCCGAATGTATCTCAAACTCTTCATCTATAAAATGCACAGTTATAGCCATAAAACTGTCATTATTCAATGATGTCCAACAATCAGTAGTCAGACAAACAAAGGGATCTATTTTTTTTAGTATTTCACTCAAACTAATTTGACACTTTACATACAAATTCGGAATCATTGTTTTTGATATTAGTTGTCTGGTAGGTAATTCATAACTTGAATTCAAAGCTTTCACGAAAAGTCTGAAACCCTTATCTTCGACTATTCTGTACGGCTGATAATCCAAATAAAACAATTTGACAAATTCATTATCAATCTTTCTTTTTACGGGTACGGTAAGTTTCCTCGGTATGTAATTGTCAATTTTATTATTTTGCCGTGTTTGTTCTATTTTTCTTCGTGTAATTGTTTCCATACAAGAAGAGGAAGTTGATTGTGCTGACACTGCTGACTCTATTGACACGCCATCGTCATCATGAAGAGACACCAGAGACTCGCCCTATAAAGTTTAAATGACTACTCATGCATTTACTATATTATTGAAATTCGGAATATTATTCGATACTGGTAGCAGCGTTCGTTTTGTAGAAGTTATTCCGGTATCTTCATGATCTGTATCCAGTACTTTATTTTCTGTCTCATCTGAATTGACATTGCTAATAGTGTTAGAAGATACAGGAATTTTTACGGTAGGATGTTTTCTTTGAAAATGCTTCCTCAAATTTGAAATAGATGATTTATACGAAAGTTTTTGTTTGCATAAATCACAAATTGCAATCTGTTTCTCGTTTTGAACTACCGAGAAAAAATTCCACACAACACTTCACTTCCTATTCTGGACATTCATTTCTCGAATGATAACAACAATTACCTACTGATATAACTTGATGATAGCTTCAACATTCAACGGCATCAAGACATAAATGCAAAACTAATGAGACTTCACCACCGTTGGACGTGAACCAAATCGGGAATCCACCTATAAACGATGATTATCGAAATACGCGCGGGAGTATTTCATATTTCATAATCTACAGATTCCTGGCAACTTCTCGTACGCATGGCACGGCGGCGCGCTGTTCCAACAAAGAGTATTTTTGTGGTTTCGAGTCCGAAAAGTATGATACTAAACGAGTCAGGCGGGAGCGAATCGTTCATGGAACAGGTATTCTTGGAACAGGTATCTGTCACAGGTATGACTTAGTAACTGGAACGGAACGTACCTGTTACTAGAAAATACTGGTTTTTAACATCTCTAAAGTAGGCTTCTTGATAGTGTGTCTAGCCAAAATAACGGTGTGTGGCTTGTCTGGCTTTTGTCAGGCTTTTCACATTTCGCAAACGAGCGTGACCGAGCGCAAGCGACGAGAGTCGACTGTCGGTCGCTCACGCAGGTCAAAGTATCGTAGGTCTGTTGATTTCAAGAAGCTGGTAGGTCATAAAAAATGGGTAGCCTATTTTAAATCAATATTGTTTTGCAGAATTTATAACTATTCCCAACTTTTTAATAATGTCGGCATAATAATATTGTCGGCACCGTAAGGTACGTTTTTTCCCATACCAACTGTCCATATAGGAGTATTACATATATGAACGCAACACATTACGTGTAGACTCTGTTGCCAAAGAAACTGAGCTCTTACTCGTAAAGCAGGTTTCGGTTAACCAAAAATATGAATAATTATTTTTATTGTGAAACTCAAAGAGAAGCTATAATTTAACTTAAAGAGAAGAAGTTTTTGATTATTTTTTTTTCAGTTGAGAGTCGAATTTTTTTGTCGTACCAAATGTCCAACCAAATTGGCTGGCTTTTAGCTTTGCGACTTGGCAACTCTAGCTGAAAACCTTAAAAATGTGACAACTGTTAAATTTAAAACCATATAAATAATACCCATATACACATGTCTTTGAATCAAATATTACTTTTGGAATCAAAATAAAACTTTAGAAGTATTCAAAATACTCATACTTCACAATCTTCACATTTCAATACCAGCGTGATGTCACATTGTAGATTGCGCATGCCTAGGCATGTAATCTCTCTATTCGCAACCAATCATATTTTCCTTTCACATGTCAGCATCAATTAATACCATCTTGCCCCTTCTATATCTGTCTAAATATTCCTATGTATTATTATCTACATATAACAGCTTACAGTTCGTTTCCGCTCTTTTAACTCTTAACCTTTATAGGCTACACGTTTTAACTACGTAGTCTAACACAATATGGTTCAATTAAAAAATTTATTAGTAATATGGTGAATAGTGAAATTAAACAAGAGAAATCACAACGATAGGACATGATCAACCAGCACATTAGTATTTCTTATATAGTTTTTCTACACATGGATGAAATGTCCTAAATCCATCAACCACGTGTTTCAAAGATGGTGAAATTCAAGGTAAGAAACTAACTTATTAATATCTTTTTATACGTTAGAACATATTAATCTTGTCCCCGCTCTAGTTGAAGTTAGAATTTTCTGGTAAAACTGAAAACATTTTTGTCTTATTCACATTAGAATCATTCAAACACCCTATCTGATTGTATTTGATAAAATTCTTGTGAATTTTTACCATAGTCATAAAATTTAAGGCAATCTACACAATTCATCAACCACGTGTTACAAAAACGTTTAAAACAAAATAACTAACTCATTTGTGAAATTTTGAAACGTAAAAACATTATGTCTACCTTTAAAGTACAGTCTGCTAATAATATTGAAAACATTTGAGCCTTATTTTCACTAATATAATTCAAGTACATACACAATCTGATTCTATTTGATAATTACTTGGCGTTATATAGTGATACATAATCTGGTTGCAGTGACGGATTTACAAATTTGCTGCCTGTACGTTATTCAACTTTTGTCGCCTCTACTGACCTCTGAAATTTAATTAATACCTCAGTTCACAATAATTTGAATTACATTTTTTAGCAGTAGAATATAAACTTGATAATTTAAGAACTAACTTTTAGTGTAAGATCCTACATTTTTTCACGGCAGAGAATTGTTAAGACATTATTTTAAGTGAAGAAAATTTCAATCACGTAATACTTTCCCCAATCACATAAGTCATACCTCCTCCTTTTTTTTAATGACTGTAGCTCAGCAGCCACTATTTTAGGATTCTATGTTGTGCCTAAAACCGTGTGTTTAATATTTCTCAGATCCTTCATCATTTGTATTATGTATTAAGGAAACAAGAAAAGTGTTTTCAATTTTTTTTATAGTTTAAGAACACCATTATTTTGTCGCCTTTATGTAAAATCTGGAACTGGATTTTCCACATGGTCCCAACAAAAGTAAGTGATTTTTCATAAGTTCATAACATGCGAATCAATTATCAGATGTAATGTTTCTGTTTGTTCCATAATATGGCTTATTCAATTCCAATACGTCATGTAGGTCATGATATTCCACTTATCCCTTTATTCTCCTCTTTACCAACATATTGTTTTAAAGGGGCACTGTCCTCGGAAGCTAAGAAGAGTCTCATCTACAGGAATGTACACCATTTGCGTAAACCATTTGGAACAGTTGAAAATGAAAATATCTCGTAATTCGCGGAAAAGCTGCAAACTTATCGGATGATTTTCTTATTTTCCTTGTAATTTTACTGTCAAACCAAAGGTGCTCAATAGAAAATGAAAACGATTTCTCGTCATGATACTTCTGAATATTGGAGAACCAAATGTGAAGGAGAACATGTCTTCAATATTCAACTCTGAATAAATCTGCAGTTTTATACAATAATCCAATTAGTGCTTTCATCACCAAAGCATTTTTATGGGCTAAGAAATAATGAGAAGAATTATATTTGTTTCTTAATCTATCAATTTTTTTATTTGTATATTGTACAATTTTATTAATGATTGTTCCTTCGCTTATGAATTTTGAAAAAAATCTGATTTCTCGTGTTTTTCCTCTACATTCTGGAAAATGGAAAACAATATTTATTGAGGGAGTCCTAGAAAATTTTGAACCTAATTGTTTATCTGCTCAAATTGTTTCTTGGTCCTTTCCTAGCTCGAAACACCTTCTGGTTCTTTTGAGGTGGGTTGTGAATCATATTCACTATCACTTTCTACTGAAAAAAACCATCTTCATATTATCATTTATCAAAACGCAATCTTGTCTTCGGAATCCGACTTATCAGACAGAAAATTCTCATTGTCGAATTCCTCTTGCTGATTTCGCATTTCTTCTAAATCCTCTTCTGGAGTTGAGAAATATGGTTTTTGCTCCATGGTAGTGCAAATAAAACAATATCAAAACGTTTAAATATATTTTAAAGATTCAATTGGAAATAATTTAACTAATAATTCAAGAATTTCATATCTATACCCAATAGAAATTTGTTACATACTGAATAAGGTGGGGTCGTTTGCAACCCGTCCAGAGAGTAAATGGGATTAAAGTAAAATAATTGTTACTAGGAGGTGACTTTTTGGTAAACACACTTCAATAAAACGAGAAATAAGTATGACTCATAGAGTAGTTATTAATGTTCAAAAAGTCATTATAATAATGATTATGCTGATTATTTCTAATATCATTTATTATATTGGATGTGATGTTTTTCTTATTTATACAATTTCTAACTCATAATAATATGCTTATCACTATCACTTAACTCACATGAATAATTTATTTAAATTCTTAGATTAATTTGCCAATTCATTCTGTTTACTACGAATATTTATTATAAACTGAACTAAACTGCGCTAAATGAACCAATGATCCTCTTTATATATCTCTTCAGAATTGGAAAAGAAACTAAACAAATAAATAAACCGCTTGCTATAAAAACGGAGATAAAACAACAAACATCAAACGGATTTGGCGTTAGTTAGCGTAAGTCAAAGTGCCAAATTTTAAAATTTATTTATTTATATATATATATATATATATATATATATATATATATATATATATATATATATATATGATCAGAAATCTAAAAGCAAGTAGGTACATAATGAAAATTTATAATTTATTGAGATTAGTTTTACTAAAGATAATTAAACTAAAGGCAAAAAATCGATAAAAAAATAAAAGAAATTGAATTGATATTTGCAAGTTAATTAATTATAGTTATTTTATATATAAGGAATTATTTATTAAAAATGATATATTCTAAAGGATTGCATATGTACAAATCATAATTTGTATCATAGAATAATGTTATTAATTATAAATTAATATAAAACTTAGTGGAAGATCGATTTTTTTAAAAAAATATATGAAACTGTTGCCAAAAGGACCCATAATAGTGAAAATTTATAAACTATTAATGAAATAAAAGTTTATTTAAAAACATAAATATAAGATCTGACAAGTGTTTGTTTGACAAGTGTTTGTCATTGTGACATTGTGAGGAGACAAAAGCAAAAGTCTAGTGAGTCATATGATATGGTTGCTAAGGAGATAAAAAAAAAGAGGATCATTATTTATTTAGAAAAAAAAGTAGTATCAGCAGAAAAGAGAATGGGGAGTGCAAAGTTATAAGAAATAGAAGTTAAATTTGAATCAAAATACAAAATAATTGCGAAATTAAAGATGAATGGAAGATAAATATCTGTACTGAAGAAAATCTAACGAGTTGAAGATTTGTTACTAATCCAATGAGTGGAAAATTTGTTACTGACAATTCACAGAAGTAAATACAAGTTTTAGATCTGATATTGCAAGATATTATCATCTCAGGTCAGTTCCTTCACGTATTATTGGCCAATAATAATAATAATAGTAATAATATAAAATAATTTATAAAAAAAAAGGAATATTACCTATACTTACGTTGACAGTGGATAAAATTCCTTATTTGTGAGGTTAAGATTCCTTTTCCGTAGAAATAATATGAATTGTGTAGTATAATTAAATTTTTGTTCAATGTATCATATGTAATCCTTCCACAAAAATAGAACTTCTTGATTATATCATATAAAATTGACATAATTTTTTTTTATATTTTCCTTATATTGTACATCTAAATAATAGAATATTCATCTGAGTCGATTTATAACAGAGAACTGTGTAGAATTAACAAATTAGAGGAACCTCAGGTTAGACTCATAGGCGTACTCAACTACATTTTATTAAACTTTATTTGAATTAAAAATAATACAATTAACTATTAACATAAAACTTTTATTGTTTTGTTAAAAGGAAAAACAACCATAAGTTATTTATTTATGCCAGAACTCAAAGAGAGAATGAGTTTTTTGCCCGGCAAATAACGTGCTAGCGACAACAATAGAAAAATAAATACAATAATAGAGGTAGAAATAAATAATTTCAAATTGGCACCCAACGTGGGGCTCACATAAAACGAAAAACGTGGGCTCTTAAGTAATAATAACACATCACTAAAAATAAAAATGAATGAACTTAAGAAATGGAAAACAGGTAGGTACAGAAGAAAGATCAGATGAGGAAAAGGAAGAACGAAGGCATAGAAGTGGTGATTTTGAGGTGCAGTATTTAGAACAAGGAAGAGAACAATCAGATGGAAATGTGACAGGGGATGAATTGGAAGAACAGGAGGATAGGAGACAACAAAGAAACAATTATGATCAATTAATGGAATTTTTGATTAGTATGAGGGGAGAAATTAAACAAGATATGAATAATATGAGGGGAGATTTTAATGAAAAGATGGATAATATTAATGGAAATATGAATAGATTGGAGAGGAAAATTGAAGAGGTTAAAATTGAAGGTTTGAAGGAAATTAAGAAACTTAGACAAGAAAATGAAGATTTTAAAAAAAGAATTGATAAGGTGCAAGAAAATATGGAACATCAAAATAAAAATCTAAGAATGGAGATCCAAGAAAATGGGATCAAAATCAGAGAAGAAATTGAAAAAAAGGTAGTGGAAGAGGTTCAAGCATTAGGAAAATGCATAGAAGAAAATTTACCAGAAACAATACTAATGGAAGTTACAAGACAAAATGAAGAAGTAATGCAGGAATATCAAGAAAATTTCAATAAAAAAATTAAAGACTTAGATGTTAGAGAAGAAGAAAAAACAGGACATGCGCTAAAAGAAATGAGACTATAGGCAAGCAATTTAATAGGGAATTGGAGGAGATGAATAAGAAATTGCGGGAAACTGTGGAATAGAAGATAAAATAAGACGAAATGGAAGAGGCATAATGTGTACAGGAAATGTGGAAATAGGGGTAAAATTTGATGGAAATATAAATACAATTCACCCTAAAGTTTTTATGAAAATAGTGAAGAGTAAAATGAAAGGAATAAAGGATTTGATGGAGATGAAAATAATAATTAGGGGAATGTTATCAGGACATGCACTAATGTGGTTTTGCAGTAAAGAAGAGCAGATTATAGATATGGAAGGTTTTGAAACACAATTTTTAATGTATTTCTGGGGGGAAATTCAACAGGCCAATTTTCGAGAAAGGTATTTCGGAAAATTTGACTACAATAAAAATAAAAATTTAAATTCTTATGCTATGCAACTTTATAATATAGCACAATATCTAGAACCAGCAATGAAGGAGGAAGAATTAGTTTTATATGTAGGAAGACATTTTAATGCTGAGATGTCTAAAACGATAGTTCTACATAATATAAAGACTATGGATAATATGTCAAGTTATTTACAAAGAGTTGAAAGGAGTATACAAAATGGAAACGGAATTAATAGATATCAAAGTGAAAATAGATATGAAGATATACGAAATGATAGACAGCGTGAAAATGGAAATGGATTTTTTAGAAAAGATCATTACGATAGATATGGAAATACAAATTACGAAAACAGAAGATATCAAGGAAATGTGGACAGGAATTTTGGAAATGAAGACAGAGGAAGATATAATGGACAGAATAATTTCAGGAATAGTAGTCACAGAAACAGGGATGATTTCAATAGACAATATGACAGGGGAGTTTATAATGGAAATAGAGGTAGGAATTTGCAGCAACAGGATAGGGGTAATTTCAGAAGAGATGAGTACAATTTTGATAGGGATCAAAGATCTGATAATAACAGGGATAATCATGCCGAATCAAAATAGTTAACATTATGACAAATAATTGAAGAATAATTTGATAGTTAAAAATGAGTTATTAGTAGAATTAGATTAATGTCAAATTAAAATTGTATGAATGGGTAGTATGATGATTTTATTTAACATACTGTGATAATTAATGAGATATTATGAAAAGTAAATTAAGAAACTGACGAAATATGATATAGGTTAATTGTAGGATGATTGAGTTATATTGTTATTAATGATATAATATTATAATAAAAAAAAATAAAGATATATGAATAATTATAGAATTGAAAAGAGAGAAATAAGAATATGATGATAATATTGAAAAATGCGAATTATTAAATAAAAGGGGAAATTATAGAAATGGGGGGAGAAATATGAAGATTATTATTATAATAATATGGCGAAATAAACGATAATTATAGGAATAGAGAGAATAGTATAAAGTAGGAAAAAGATAATCACAGTATTTTAAATAAGAATGTTGATTAATTGAATATGGATTGATGGATAAAAGATTGGAAATAGAAACTACAGATATATTAAAGAAATTGAGTTTGAAGACTTCATACAATTATTAGTGATAGGGAGTTTTATACATTATTAAATAGATAATTTAATTGGAATTCATAAAGAATTGATTATGAATAGTGAAATTATAAATTTTAATTATGGGGGGGGGGGGGAATTGAAATGATCAGAAATCTAAAAGCAAGTAGGTACATAATGAAAATTTATAATTTATTGAGATTAGTTTTACTAAAGATAATTTAACTAAAGGCAAAAAATCGATAAAAAAATAAAAGAAATTGAATTGATATTTGCAAGTTAATTAATTATAGTTATTTTATATATAAGGAATTATTTATTAAAAATGATATATTCTAAAGGATTGCATATGTACAAATCATAATTTGTATCATAGAATAATGTTATTAATTATAAATTAATATGAAACTTAGTGGAAGATCGATTTTTTTAAAAAAATATATGAAACTGTTGCCAAAAGGACCCATAATAGTGAAAATTTATAAACTATTAATGAAATAAAAGTTTATTTAAAAACATAAATATAAGATCTGACAAGTGTTTGTCATTGTGACATTGTGAGGAGACAAAAGCAAAAGTCTAGTGAGTCATATGATATGGTTGCTAAGGAGATAAAAAAAAAGAGGATCATTATTTATTTAGAAAAAAAAGTAGTATCAGCAGAAAAGAGAATGGGGAGTGCAAAGTTATAAGAAATAGAAGTTAAATTTGAATCAAAATACAAAATAATTGCGAAATTAAAGATGAATGGAAGATAAATATCTGTACTGAAGAAAATCTAACGAGTTGAAGATTTGTTACTAATCCAATGAGTGGAAAATTTGTTACTGACAATTCACAGAAGTAAATACAAGTTTTAGATCTGATATTGCAAGATATTATCATCTCAGGTCAGTTCCTTCACGTATTATTGGCCAATAATAATAATAATAGTAATAATATAAAATAATTTATAAAAAAAAAAGGAATATTACCTATACTTACGTTGACAGTGGATAAAGTTCCTTATTTGTGAGGTTAAGATTCCTTTTCCGTAGAAATAATATGAATTGTGTAGTATAATTAAATTTTTGTTCAATGTATCATATGTAATCCTTCCACAGAAATAGAACTTCTTGATTATATCATATAAAATTGACATAATTTTTTTTTATATTTTCCTTATATTGTACATCTAAATAATAGAATATTCATCTGAGTCGATTTATAACAGAGAACTGTGTAGAATTAACAAATTAGAGGAACGGCTAACCTCAGGTTAGACTCATAGGCGTACTCAACTACATTTTATTAAACTTTATTTGAATTAAAAATAATACAATTAACAATTAACTTAAAACTTTTATTGTTTTGTTAAAAGGAAAAACAACCATAAGTTATTTATGTCGATTCTTAGCTGTAATTGTACTATTTAAAAAAACGGTCGTAAATTTCACTTACTTCTTCTCTCGGAACTCGCTTTCCAGTTTTAATTTTCTGCTATCATATATCGATTCCAGGTATATGCGACTGTATACCAATGGTATACCTCTGTATATAATTGACTTAGTTGACCATTAAGATGGGCCAGACCTGTCACAGATAAAGAATTTTCTTTCTATTTCAAACTTATGACAAGTTCATAAATTCATTATTAAACGTATGTGGCCTTAACTATTTACATGTAGGCATTTCCGCTTACGAAAACTTTTCCTTAGGAGCTAGTTTATAAACGGTGTATCTTCGCAGATTGTGATCTGATTCAAAAACAACAGAATATTTAGAAGAGATAAGGGTTTAATGTAAGTCTAGTTTCCACCAACTGCTATAGCACTCCACAGGGACTTACAAATTTCGATAAACCCCACGCCGGATATGTTCAATTCAAATTTGAGTAAGAACTTCCAGAACACAACAGTGTTATTTATATTTCTTATGACAAAAGATTCCATAAGCTAAACGATGAAAAATGTTTGACGGGTCACCTTTCTTATCTCGGTGTTGACATCATTATATAACCTAAAAAAATTAACGCTTAGCTTCTTAATGAAAATTGACTACAATAAAAACCTATTGTTTGAAACTTGATAATTAAGATAAATGTTCCGATATTAAGGAACAAAGATTCTTTTAAAGTATTGCACACACTTTCACTGTTTAATTTATCTAACTGGAAATACTGGAAACAGGTAATAATCTTTTGTGTAATGAAAAAATCATTACTTCCATCCTTTTCCCCCGATATTTTGAAGCATATAGAAATTAAAATTGGGAAACCTGACAGCAATGTAATTTAAAAGATAAGAATGGACTATATCGGAATTCAACTGGTTTCAATTATTTAATATCTATTTAGAGGTAAACGAATTTTTTTATTCTTAAGATTTATGACTTACAGAAGTTATTCCGAGCTCTAATTGTAATTGATATATTTTTCTCATGAAACATTATATTAGGATTAAAAATTGGCTTTAAAAAGACTTTTTTTGAATCATTCCAAGTGCCCAGATAGCTATATGGACATTGAAATATGTTACATGATACTACAGTTGACAAAATATATTTCTCTTTAAGAAGAATGAGTTTATTTCTTTGCCTAACGTTGTAGAGTTGCCACGACTTATGTGCTTAACGGTAAAAAAAACAGTCGTAAGTGTGGTAGATAAAATCCTTTTCGTAGATTAAGTGTTCACAAGACAATCATCTTTGACTAACTCGCATCCTATTAACAATTAACAAACAAGAGCTGCATGAATGTTTACAACGAGAAAGCCAATTTATTTGGCATATTAGGCACCCGTGATATCTTGAAAGGAAGTAATATATATAAAGGTTTGAGCTATTCAGTAAATGAAGTTTGAATTTTGGGAACCTTTGGTGATATTCATAGTGAATACAGTGTTTACATTACCAACACAAACACTCACAATTACACTGTTTGACGCGTGTTTCTAACCAAGTTTAGAGACTGAAGTGGAAATAAAACCTTTTAACTTGGTTTACTATTCAATACTAAATCTTCCCAGGAAAATAATTTCAATAGGGAAAACCTCCTTGGCGGGAATTTTCACAATTATTCCTCAATTACTAAACTATGGAGTTGTTTATAGAAGAAATAGGCCTTTTTCCCCATTTAAACTGTTCTCACATTTAATAATTTCAATGCTTTTGAATGCATCCAATAATTTTTGAAAATTTCACATTAATATTTACGTCATGATAATGACAGGCAGGTTGATCCATAATCCTCGATTTTTCTGTCCATTCATATTTTAAATGCGACATGCTATTTCATTTTATTGATATTAACGGATCTTTAGTCTGCCCAATATACTTCTAGTCACAATCACTACAACTAATTTCATATTAACCACTTTTTTCCAAATTTGGTATTTTATCCTTGGGATTAACCTACAATTGATTTAATGTATAGTTGAATTTATTAATCATTTTAGAGAACCCACTCTATTGAAAATTCCTTTCCATATTTGTAAAAACAAGAATGAAAGATTCCAGGGCAATATTGAGTAAATGTAGTAAATCGAGTAAAATTATTAATTAATGTATCCAATAATAAATTGTTGGATGCATTTGAAAGCTTAAGTTTAAATAGGAACAAAGAGTTTATTCGTTACAGCCCACTCACACATTCTTGCCAATTATATGTTTGTTAAATTTTGTTTTCTCAATATTTCTGCTGGAAAAGTTTACATATTAATACCGAATAAAAAAAAATAATCTGCTACCGGAATGCATCATGTTCATAACTTCCCTAGCTGAATAAAAAGTCATTATGATCATTCATATACCTGTTCACGCTTTCGTCGTTAAGCACTTTTTCTCCTGACCTAACAAATATGAAGAGGCTTGTCATCATCATATTTTTTTATATAATTTGTTGTAAAAGTTGATCGATTTTTCGTGAAGTTACATAATGACTATAATAATATTTTAAAGTATGCCGCACCAGATGAAATATTAAAACTTCAGACCATTATTAACATTTTACTTGTACGATTTATCATTATAGGAATTTCATCCATTTTTATCATATGATTTTGAGGCTGATAATGATATAATTATTTTTATCGAGAAAAACCGTAATTCTCTTGAGAAGATATTTGGAAAATGGTTTTATCTAAATTATGACTTTTTAGTGCATATGTGCCTCAAAGTTTCCGATAATTTTTGAACCAAATGTGTTTTATTACATCATTTAGCTCAGTCAAGTTAGTACATGAGGAGAAAAAGTGTGAACAAGAGATTTTTTTTGTCTTAACATGTAGTACTATATGCCCCGAGTATGCCCTTAATTTCCCCAAAGTTTCCCCGTTTCACATATTGGAAAATTTCGACCTTGAAGTTGGAAAACCTACATTTGACGCATCACATCTCTGGAACCGTACGTACAAATTAGATATTTTGAAGCTCATTTCATTCATTAGATTATGTTCTTTGAAAAGTGTCAATGATATTTTTCTCTTGGACAGGGTTTTGGCGGAAAACTTGATTTTCCACCAAAAAACGTGATTTTCTAAACTTGAATTTTGATTCAACATTAAATATTTCGAAAACCAAATAAAAATAATAAAAACTACCCAGACTAAAACATTTAGCAAATTTATTAAGCATTCCAAAAATATATAGGTTTACAACATTTGACGTTCTGGAGGGGGTGTAGCGCTTGGTCAAAGCGGGGCCGAGCGCGACCTTGGTCCATAGACAGGTATAAAACTTGGTTCCTCAGTAGGTATTTTCATAAGATTCTTAATAATTTATTTATTTATTATTTATATATATACATTTTTTTTCTTTTAGAATGTATGTAACCTATGTATGTACCTATATATATATCGCTTGAATACCATCCAGCTCGTACCCTTCTAGTAGGCTTGAAAATAAAGATTTTGAGAATTTGTTCCTCCTGCAGGCTGACAGTATAGAGCCAAATTTACTACTAGTTATTCTGTACTTTCTAGCAACTAGCCAATTTTCATTAATTGACTGTCCTAGTTATTTGTTCAACTTTATTTATAGTATCGATATCTACTGAGCATTTTGATTTTAAAAATGTCTCTTTGTCAGTAGCCTGTGTATACTCTAGTGAATATAAAATATATTCAATATTCTTTATTATGCTTGTCAATTGTGATTGCTCAGGCATAAACAGCCATGTAAATCCAACTGGATTAGAGTATCCTAATTCATTCCTAAAATCTGCCATTTCTTGGGTTGATGCTGGTCTCGAAAAAGCCTGAAAATTAGAAAATTTTGGTTTGTAGAGATCACTAATCCTAACAATTTTTTCTCCATCGCCAGTAGGTTTGCGCTGATTCCACACACAGGTTTTGTCAGTAACACTGACGTTGTTGTGTGCATGAAAACATACAGCTGCCATGTGATGGCATACTGCTTGTCCCCTGGGGCAGGAGCAGTTGGCATCCAATATACCATCCTCGTAATCAATGGAAACCTGAAAAATAACATGATTATGCAAAATAATAACGATCTTTTTGATAGGACTTCAAAACTCACCTCAACATTATAAGTTCTATTCTTCATACTGGCTGTAACTTCACCTCGAAGTAAGGCGATCCAGCAGGATCGAAAATCATTTTTTTCACATTGCCACTGCTATAAGAGTTTTCACCTCTTTGTAGTTGGGCGATATTGTCCTTAAAAAAGGTTGCTATAGCAGATAATGTTAAAACATGCGTTGATGACACTAGAACAAATAATCAGTATTATTTAATTTGATATATTTCAATATTATTCCAATAGTATACATTAATCTAGTGAGCATAACCTAAAATATTGTTGAGATTTTATAAATTATAGAGTTGGCAACAATGCAGTTTGTCAATGATCCATTCATTGGCACTTTTGGAGCGACATGATGTATTAATTATAAGGTTAGCTAGTAGTTTTTCACTCACCACGTTGTGTTATATTTTTGACCAAAAATAAACCTTTTATTTGAAGGATGTTTTAATCTTGTGACAACCTAAAACCGTAACGGGTTCTTAACAGGTTATGGGCCCAGAAGGCGAATAAGAAAGAAATAAAATTTTTAAGACATTAGAAGTTAAATAAGTTAATAAAATGGCCAATACCATAATAAATCTTCCTCAACTCACAACTGCGACAAATTTCAATAACTGGAAGTTCAGAGTTACCATATTATTAGATGAAAGACAAATATCTGAAGTTTTGGAGAAAACAGAAGAAAATTACAGCGAAGAAAGACAAAAAGCAGAATTCAGTGTGTTCACAAAGCTAACTTTTAAACGTAAGCTGCTGACATTGAAGCTAAGGCGAGGCGAAAAACTAGAAGATCACTTTTTAGTATTTGACACCCTTATAAGAGATTTAGAAAACTCAGGATCTAAACTGGAGGAGAAAGACAAGGTATGCCACTTACTATTATCGTTAAATGCACAATATGAATCAGTAATCACAGATATAGAAACAATGAATACAAGTATTAAAATGGACTTTGTAAAATCAAGATTACTGGATGAAGAAATGAAGCTTAAGTCGAGGCAGGAGAAATTATCTACTAATGAAATGTCGTTTTAAACTAGTCTGCAGCTCATTTGCTACAAGTGTCACAAACCAGGACACAAAATGTCTGAATGTCGACAAAAAAGGAGAGTGGATTCTAGAGGCTATCCCAGAGGAAATTTTCGAGGCGGTTTCTCTTCCCGAGAAAAATTTTTAGCTGGAAATTCCAACACATATAATGGGCAAAATCAAGGTAGTAGTCAATCACAAGCAAATTCAGCGAGTGACATAGCCTTCATTGCTTTAAGTGGCACTGAAGCTAGCTGCAATATAGCAACATCTGATGTGCAAACTTTTATTTTGGACTCTGGATGCACACAGCACATGGTTATGGGAGAAATGGTAAAATATATGACTGAAATAGAAGATATCCACACAATAAAAATTGGAACTGCAAAGAATGGTGAAGCTTTGTATGCAAACAAAAAAGGGATATTAAATGGCAAATGTCAAGGTAAAGGTATAAAAATTGAAGTGCTCATTGTATCAGGTATGTCACACAACCTTATTTCTGTATCAAAACTACTAGAAAAGAATTTTAAGATAACATTTGTTAATGGGATTGATGGGACAAGACAAGCAATTTTAGATAAAGAACATTCTAAGTTTAAATGTGAAATGTCAAATAATTTATTTTGTCTTTATGTTGATTTTAATAATAAACCAGATGATGTAGCATACATGAATAATAGTAATACTGATATAAATTTATGGCACAGGCGATTAGGGCACATAAATAGGAATAATTTGAAAAGATTAGATTTACCCTATAGTTTAGAAATATGTAAAGCTTGTATGGAGGGAAAAAGTACACGTCAACCATTTTTTTTATGTAACAAAGCCAGTACAAAGATTGGTCAATTGATACATTCAGATATTGCAGGTCCAGTTACAGTAGCTACACCAGAAGGGTACAAATATTTCCAAGTTTTGATTGATGATTATTCACATTTTCTGATAGTAAAGCTACTAAGAAATAAAACTGAGGCAGATCAGAATATCATTGACTTTATTAAATTGATTAAGACGCAACATAATTCAAAAACGCAATTCGTATTGACAATTGCGGGGAGTTCATATCAAATGATTTTAAAATTTTTTGTCGAAGTAAAGGTATTGAGCTGGAATATACTATGCCACATTCTCCACAAGAAAATGGAGTAGCCGAGCGAATGAATCGAAGCCTACTGGACAAGGTACGCACCAAATTTGCCGAAACAAACTTGCCAAGAGAATTATGGGGAGAAGCTATTTTATGCTCAGCATATGAATTAAATCGAACGCCAACCCAAGCCAACAATGAGGAAACACCAGCAACCAGATGGTACAAGAAGAATGATTTAGGAAAATTGAAAATATTCGGAAGTCAAGCATGGGCAGTAATTTTACCAAGACAAAGTAAATTAGAAAGAAGAGCACAACTTTGCATCATGATGGGATATACCAAAGCTGGATATAGACTTTGGAATTATGAGGACAACAAATTTTTTCACTCAAAAGATGTCAGATTTGATGAAACAACAACAGATTACAATGAAATTATTAAGGCTAGTGGGAAGAAAAGTATAAATATAAAGGTCATAGAGATACAATACGAAAATGAATTACAAGAAGAACCAAATGCCATAGAGGAAGAAGCAATAGAAGAGACTGACTTCAGCAATAATAATGATGAAACAGAAAGCACAAGGTCAGAGGATGTAGATGAAAGCTTACCCAAAGTAGAGAGTACACAGAGAGGAAGAAAAACTAGACAGCCAAAATATCTGAATGAATATGAAGTCTACACAGCTTATTGTCTAATATCAGCAGAAGAAGATAACCCTATAAGCTATAAAGATGCCGTAAAGGACCAAGATTGGATAAATGCTATGAAAAAGGAACTAGATGCGCACGAGAGATTGAATACGTGGACAGAAACGGAGCTACCAACAAATGGAAATGTTATTCAAACAAGATGGGTTTTCAGGACAAAAGAAGATGGAACGAAAAAGGCAAGAATAGTTGCAAAGGGGTTCCAAATTAAGGAGGAGGATCAGTTTGAACCCAACTACTCACCAGTTGCAAGGATTTCAACGATTAAGTTACTCTTATCTGTAGCATTACAAAATAATTTTAAGATCAGACAAATGGATATCCCGACTGCATTTTTAAATGGAAAACTTGAGAATGATGTCTACATATATGCACCAGCCGGACTTAAAGTGAATAAATCAAAAATACTAAAACTTAACAGAGCTCTGTATGGATTAAAAGAAGCATCAAAGGTGTGGAATAATACATTTAATGATTTTACAATTCAGAATAATTTTAAGAGATCCTTATATGACTGTTGTCTATACAGTAATCAAAAGGTTTGGATACTTATTTATGTTGATGATATTTTGTTAATAGGATAAGACAAAGATGTGAACGAGACTATGAATTTATTGAAAAGCTGTTTTCAAGCAAAGGATTTGAATGAAATGAATAATTTTCTAGGAATGAAGATCACTAGAACAGAAGATATCATTAAAATCGAACAACAGCAATTTATTGACAAATTGCTAAATTATTTTAATATGAAAGACTGTAAACCAAAGAGGACTCCAATGGAAAAAAGATTCCAATATAACGACAAGGCCAAAATTTTGACAAACATTCCATATAGACAACTCATCGGAGGTTTGATATATTTAGCAACAACTAGTAGACCTGACATCAGTTATGCTGTGGCATACTTGAGCAGATTTTTGGATCGTGTAACTGAAGAGACCTGGACTGCAGGAAAACGAGTCTTGAGGTATCTACAGGGAACTAAAACTCTAGGATTGACTTATACTAAACATACAAATGGTGATGTAATACTTGAAGGATATTCAGATGCTGATTGGGCAACGGACAAGGAAAGTAGAAAAAGCGTTAGTGGATCTATAATTTTATATGGTAATAACCCAATATCATGGTCATCCAAGAAACAAACTTGCGTGGCTTTATCAACAGCGGAAGCTGAATATGTGGCAGCAGCACAAACAGCTCAAGACCTAATCAACGTAAAGGGTATTTTAGGGGACTTAAATACAATTGCCAAAACGATTCTATATTGTGATAATAAGAGCACAATTTTAATGTCCAAAAGCAATGAAAATTCGAAAAGAACCAAACATATTGATATTAAAAACCATTATATAAAAGATTTAATTAGTAAGAGGGAAATAGAAATAAATTATGTATCAAGTGAACAAAATTTAGCCGATATGTTTACTAAATCATTATATATAATTGTGTATAATTTAAAGCATCATGTTTTTAGTTGTATATTACATAATATCTTAAGTTGATTGAGCGATTTTCATTAATACATGTCAAATCGAGGAGGAGTGTTGAGATTTTATAAATTATAGAGTTGGCAACAATGCAGTTTGTCAATGATCCATTCATTGGCACTTTTGGCGCGACATGATGTATTAATTGTAAGGTTAGCTAGTAGTTTTTCACTCACCACGTTGTGTTATATTTTTGACCAAAAATTAATAAACCGTTTATTTGGAGGATGTTTTAATCTAGTGACAACCTAAAACCGTAACGGGTTCTTAACAAATATATCAATTTCAAAGGATGTCCGAGACTCAAGTTGTGATCCAACAAAAGTGGATGTTACAAAATGTTGTCAAGGCGTCCATGGACTATCTTTAATTACTACAGACGAAGTTATGAGCAGTTTAACAGGCGTGTCATTGGCAATTTTCTCATATCTCTTAACTTTACTTCCAGACTGTAAAGCCTCGAAATAGATAAAAAACCAGTTTATTAATTACACTAATAAAATTAAAGACTGGTTTATCATTTACGGCACTCTCAGTATTGTTTAATATTCAATGAACTTTGATCTTTGTAAAACATATACAAGAATTGAATATTTTACTGAAAAATTTTATTTTTTGCCTTCTAAATCAAGTATACAAGCATCTCTACCATAATCATTCAAACGACACTACCCAGAAACTCATAAGTCATAATTGATTGCTCGGAAGTTAATACCGAAATACCACCGGAAGTAAATCAAAGGGTATTAATGTATTCAGAATATAAGCATCATCATACAGTGAAGTTTATGGTGGGTTGTACGCCAAGTGGATTTATCAGTTTTATTTCTGTTATGGTGGTCGTGCTGGTGATTGCTTTATAACGAATGATTGTGGTTTAGTCGATTTAATTGAGACTGGTGATGTAGTTCTTGCTGATAAACGCTTTCCACAGATAAAAACCCAAGTAGAAAATAAAAATGCTGTTTTTGTGATGCCTCCTTTTGGTCACAAAGATCAATTTACCCCGGAAGAAGTAGATGAAACATACAACATCCCTTCTGTAAGGATAAATATTGAACGCGTTAATCAACGAATCAAGGACTTTGAAATTCTATGTAAAGTACCAAATTCGTTATTTCCTCATATTGATGAGATAGATTTTATCATCTGCGCCTTAATAAATGTTCAGAAACCATTGTTTAAAGAGAAAGAAGTAGTTGAGTAAAATTTTTTGAGAAAAATTGTAAATAATATATTGAATTGAGAATTGTATCAAAGAAATCGATACATAATATTTATATAAATGTTTTTATTATAGAAAGTAATAAAAATTAAATGTTTAATATTTATTTTATTATTATTTGAACATCAGGTAATTGTAAGTTAAGTAATAGTTTTCTTGATGTTAAATATTTCTATTTTATCACATTTATAATAAAATTTTTTAACTAATTTAACATTTAAGTTTTTTTTTAATTCTTATAAATTAATATATTATTAAGTAAATAAGTATTTCAATAAAACTTTAAAAATATTAAAACGTATTATTACCATTATTTTTAAACTCTATCTAGATTTTAAAACAATCAGAGTTATGTAACTTGACATCCGTGGAAAATTGTTATCTCTTTGATCAATACATAATACTTAGACAGTATTGCTGCTTCTATAATTCACGCACGATCTTTATTACAAATAATTTATTTTTAGGTAAAGGAGCGTGATTCTTATTTACCAAAGTGGCCTCTAATAAAAAAGAATATACATACTCTAACATATTCACCAAATTCACTATGGTAGCTTGATCTGAACTGGGCCTGGAAGTTTCTATTGCAATGTCTGTGAATTTCCAGTTACAAAAAAAATTCGATTATTGAAGTAGTACCAAGAGAACCGCGTCCACCCGGCTTTGAAAATTTTAGCGGTACTTCTATCATTTAGGTAATATTTTTGGAAATTTGATAAAACAATCCCCAACAACACTTTTTTTTCAAATATTTACCTATATATAATGATTGATATAATAGATGGATTCATATGTGGATTATTAGTAGCTTTGGAGTACCTACCTTATGGAATTGCAAGATAAAGATCATTCAAACTTTGAATGAACTAGGAGCTTATCCGTAAGTTACAGTATTAATTTCATATTCTTGAACCGATTTGGATTTATCTTCTCGCCACAATATATGTTGAAATTGTCGATCCGAGGGATGTAATTTAATCTGGCGGTACATCTCTATATCTGCCATAAAAGTAATTTGGTGCTTTCTAAATCTTAACAATGTATTGAATATATCGGGTTGTATGATGGGACATACCATCAAAATGTCGTTTAGACGTTATTATTTGATTTACACGAACCATCAAAAACTACGCGTACCTTTATAGTCAAAGAACTAGATTTTAGTACAGTGGTAAGATAAAATTAATTTAGCTTCTGATTTTACAGATTCATTTGCCAAAGAATATTCCGTATTCAAGTAACTATTATTCTGCAGACTTCAGCTAGTTTTAGAGCTATATCTCTAGTTTGACCCAAAATAGGTTTTTTTTGAAAGATAATTTAACAACAAATCGGCCATTACCTTCTCTATAAAAGTTTTTTACGGAAAGCTCCTCACATTCTTACAACTATTTTCTTCTACCAAGTAAACTGATTTCTTCGTATTAGAAACTCTAATTGTTCCTGAACGTCTATTTTAGAAAGGTTACAAAATGTAGAATTCGAAGGAACTGTAAAATTTCCTGAAATGATCCATCCCAAATGTGATTTCTGTAGGATAGGTAGTCTTTTCCCTAACTTGATTGGATTGCTTAATAAAAGTTCGTAAAATATATTACAACCAGGCAAAATAATGTCAACCTTAGCTGATGTATCAAAAGTAATATCAGCTAGCAATAAATTATTAGGAATTTTAATGTTTGAAAAGTCTATATTAAACTGTTGTTCTTTACCTGTAATTTGATCTATGACTAGAAATGGTAATTTTGCTTCCAATTCGGTATGAATTGATTTTAATTCAATTTTAATTTTAGAGACAATCGTAGAGTTTGTTGCATTTATACCTACTACTGGAATCGAACAGATTTACATGGTAATTTCAATGCATCTGCTAACTCGGTTGTACAGAGGGAACTTTGACTTCCTGAATCTAAGAGAGCTGTGCACTCCACTGGTTTGTTATTAACATCAAAGGTATCTATTAATGCAGAGGATAAAATAACACTGTTATTAAAAATACTTGTAGAACTCAAGATATTAATTTCGGATGCAGTTTCAGTATTATTGACGATTGTAGATTTAATTTCAAATTCATTTTCATTATTTATGTATTTTGTATTGGGCTAATTTCCTTTAATATTCAAATTTTTGGTTGCATTACTAGCTTCATTTATATGTAATAATACGTTATGTTTCTTGTTACATATGCTACAATTGTATCCTCCACAAACATTAGCAAAGTGGCCCTTGCGAAGACAATTTACACAACCCTTTAATTTCCATACTGAATTTAGTCTATAGACTGCATCTAACCGCAAATAACTTTCACAATTATAAATTAAATGATTTATTGCAATATATACAAAATTCACCTTTAGCTTGTAAAGAAGTGTGACTTAACACTTTATTGTGTTTTACATGGGTATGATTATTTATATTTTTATTTAGGATACACCTTTCCTTTAAAAAGTCAACAAATAAATCAATTTTTGGAGATTTTATTTTATGTACATTAGTTTCCTATTCCTTGCGTGTATGTCTGTCAAGTTTTTCTTCTAATAAATATAATTGGAGCGTTTGGATGGATTCACATGTGGACCTTTAGTAAGTTTGGAGTACCTTATCGAATTGCAAGATGAAGATCATTCAAAGGAACTGTGGTATTTCTGCACAATAAATATGTGATAGAAAAGATCCTCCTATTGTTCTGACCCATTTTACTTGTTTTATTCATATTTCTTCTTCTTCTTCTTCTTCTTCTTCTTCTTACGTTAGGACTAGGTCCTGTATTTTCATCAAGGGTTTGCCAGGAGTAGATGGGATGCTGAGGACCAGCTTCCATACCACCTTATAGGTGATCGTCCAGGAGGTCGAGTTGTGTCTGGTTTCTTTTCCTTTGCAATTTTTGCTAACAGTTCATTTGGCATTCTGTCAACATGGTCTCTCCATTCTCTTCTGCGGCTCTTGCCCATCTTACTACATCCTGAATATCGCACATGTCCCTTATTTCTCCATTTCTCTTCCGATCGAGTAACGTATATCCTGTTATTGATCTCAGAGTTCGCATTTCTGTTGTTCTTAGGAGCCGTTTAGTGGTTGTGTTCTCCGCTCTAGTTTCTATTGCATATGTCATGACCAGCCTTGCGCAAGTTTTATATATTCTAATTTTACATTTTGTGCTCATGTATTTATTTTGCCAAATCTCTAAGGTATCCTGATATTAATACTGCCTTCGTTGTTTGTGCTTTTACTTCTTTCTTTAGATTTCTATCGCTTGTTATGTTTGTCCCTAGATATTTGAAGGACATCACTTGTTCTACGTTCTGATCGTAGATCGCTAGTTTACATCTTCTCAGTTCTTTAGATATTGTGAGAGATTTTGTTTTTTTTTGTGGATATTTGCATGTTGTACGAGTTCGCTATTTGTTGAAATTTATATAGGAGCTTCTGTAGGTTATCTTCGTCTTCCGAGATGATTAGTGAGTCATCAGCATAGCATATTATTTTTATCTCTTTGTCTCCCATTCGGTATCCACTCCCGGCTTTCTTTACTTCGTTGATGATTTCGTCCATTATAATATTTAACAGGATTGGGCTTAGGCTATCACCTTGTCTGATACCAGTTGCCACAGGTATTTTATTGCCTAATTTGTTTGCCATTCTCACAAAGGTATAATTATCGGTGTTAAGTTTTTCGATACCTCGTATTATATTGGAGTGAACGTTCCTTTTTTTGTTTAGTAGAGTTATAACATCAGTTAAGCGTATCCTATCAAACGCTTGGGTGAGATCAATGAAGCACATAAAGGCTGCCTTATTAAACTCTATGGCTTTTTCAGTTATTTGGCGCATTATAAATATAGCATCTATAGCATCTAAGATTTTTATGAATAGTTTCAAAACCGTACTCATCAGGCTAATGCCTCACTATAATTCAACACTATATCTGTCAATGAAACTGAATGAGTAATGAAGAAATTTCCTGAAAAGTCCTATATGCATATGACTTGGTTGAGTGTAAATTTAGCTTAGCGAATACATTGTACTGCAACTTAATGGTTTATTGTACTCAATATCAAAAGTATTTTAGAGTTGTTGAATATTCAAGAAACATTTTTGTTTGAATTGGGTGAGATATTGCCGTTTCTACTGACACATACCCTAAACATCAAAATGTAGGCTGTCGTATGGAAGGTATCTATTTGATATTAATTATATGTATAAAGAATTTTTAGGGGACCGTACTTCTAAATGTTTTCGCACATTTGTTCTTAGCTTTTCAACTCTGTGTCACTCTTTACTGTTATGAGATATATAGAATAATTGTAGATAAGTATAATTTTGAATATGCCTCTTTCTGTTACTCCTTTTAATTTTGTTAGTACATGTCATCAAAATTCATTATTTTCATTACTAAAGTGGAGTTTATCAATTCACTCCATCATAATCCTATTTTTTTCGTGTTTAAAACGCATCGGATTGATTCCTCAACATATATAGCTGTCATAAAAACCCCTGATCTCATTTTTTACATTGCTGACTTGCTGTACTATTATGATAAAAACTTTTTGTAAATTACAGACATCCAACCCAATTTTACTTTAATAATTTTTGAATTGTTGAACAAGATATTTTCTAAAACGACTCATTTCTTCAATAATTCACTTTATTTTCTTCAATTTTCCTGATTCCCTTTTTATTATAACTTGTAATTGGACCATTTCGACGAAATTCCAAGTTGCATGATTTACTCAATTTATCAATGCAAAGGTGAAAACAAAGTAACGGCTTTTTGTGATGGTTACATTTCACTCACTATTACACTGTATATCGCCTGTTTCGATGTTCTCTAGTTTCTATGTGTTTTGTACAAAACAAAAGATATTACCGCTTATAATTTGATTTCAGATGGTGAGTTGATTGAATTAATAACTCACGAAAGGCATTGAAAAAGATATGAAATTTGATCCATTTGGTCGAAAGATACAACAGGAAGAGGTGATTCATAAGATATCAACTGTTTTTGGTATTTGTAATAACAGCAAATCATCAATGGATTATTTCTTGAAGGAAATACTAGCTATCATTACTTAGACTGGATTAGAACAATTTTCAAATTCAGTGGTAAATTCAATAATTACTCATTTTGTACTGGATACTGTGAACAATTTAAAGTTTTTGTATCTCTTAGATAAACCCCAAAAAATTGATATTGTGTGTTACATAACCCTAAAGTGATGAAAATTGATGTAATATTCCAGGTGGATATTCGCAATTGTTGTCGCTTCCAAAATCGTTTTTTCCTTAACTTTGCCGGGTCGTTATAAGTTTTATCAGTCCTATCCGAGGCTACTTTCTTCGTTCTCTGAGCAAATGGCTGTTTTACATGAGCTAGCCTTTCCTTACAGCCCTCCTGTTTTATCAGGGCTTGGGACCGGCAGCATGGTCGTTGAGCTACTAAATCCGCCCAACGGCCATACTGGCAGAGTTGAAAACACAAGACACAGTCTTAAAATAAGAAGAAGAAGAAGAAGGAAGTAATGAAAATGTCATTTTCGAGTAGATAATCTCAAATATTTGAGAATCCCAAAGTGGAGGGATACGACGATATATTGATAAGTTGATAGCCTAGACCAGTTCCAAGCATAAATAAAATATTGCGTTACCATAGCAACAAACAATAACTTATTGAAAGTGTCAGTGTTAAGTTTTACGTCAAAAACTTAAACCAGATTTACGCAATAAATTGAAAGAAAAAATATGTCCACCGAAATTGTAAAAATAGAAAAATTGAGGTATCGAGCCATCATCAAGTACCTGTATTTAGAAGCGTTAAGAGGTGAGCAGATTAACGAGGTATATTTTCCATTGAAGATGAAGACCGATCGGGAAGGCGAGCCCTGTGTCAGTCCTCGAAAATATCGAAACAGTTTATGAGATGATTTTATCAGATCGTCGAATTGGCCTAAAACCCATTGTTACTATGGGTGAGACGGGTACATTTCTATGATCCAGAAACAAAGCAACAATGGATGGAATGGCGACACTATGGTTTTCCCAGACCAAAGAAGTTTCGTGTCCAAAAATGTGCTGGAAAAGTTCTTCCTCCAGTTTTTTGGGATTGCCATGGAGTAATCATGATTGATTTTTTAAATAAGGGTAGAACAATAACTGGAGATTACTATTCGACATTACTCACCACTCAACTGAAAAAAAGTTAAATAGGTCGTAAATTTTCTCCCAACGAGGAGGTAATAAAAGCTGTGGAGGTCTGATTGCGTAATAAAATATTTTGACATTGAAATTTTGTTTGGTTCTATAGTAGGATAAGAATTTTTCAATATATCCTCGTATCACCACAGAACTGCATAACGCAATAAATAACTAAAGGAATTTCTTGGTTGTCTAGGGTTCTTTTCTGCTTAAACCGGTTAGAAAGAAAACACTTTTATTACAGAATTTGTGCCTGGATGTAGGATGGAGTAGAGCAATAATCTCGATCCTACATTCGGCCATCCTGCTCAGAATCCGCCTCGGATTCGTCTCTTTCATAGCTGACCCAACTTCGATTTCAACAACGTCATATATATATATATATATATATATATATATATATATATATATATATATATATATATATATATATAATGTTCAAGGTAAAATGCCTTTAAATTGAAAGTTATGCTGCAGTTTTGTCATTTTTCAGTTTTTAGGAAAAAATAGATTAGATAGTTACGTATTTTTATCATATTCCTATGTCACAATCGTTGTGAAGAAGTGATTCATGAGTAAAAATGCTAATAAAATTTGAAAACTTTATTTTTTTGGCCAGTTTATATAATATCAACAAAATACTTTATCAAAATAAAAAACAAACAATATTATCACCTTTGCATAAAAAAAGTACCAACTCAATACTCAACGAAAAGTATATCAATCAGTTGTTCTACAGTTTACAGACCAAGTACCTAATCAAAATAATCTTTCTGGCTTTCTGAATGACAAATTTATCAATAATTTCCGTAAAACCTATTTTTTCACAGATTTCGAATTTAATTTGAAGAGAGATTTTCTTTGAAGAGCCACTCTATTTCTCAGAATACTCATAGTTTGTTGAAAAATCCTATTTTTTCATTAGTTTTATGCAAATCATTATTTATTCATTCATTTTCATGCCTTTTCCTTAAATTTCAAAGAAAAATTCAATTATATTGTCTTAAAGCGTCATAAATATGAGTAATTCCATGATTAACACGTTGACCGCAGAGCCAAACATGTTTATGCCCCTTTCCGTCAATTTGATGAGCAATTCCATTTGGCACAAAAATTTCATAAATATGACTAAACTCATTCAACTGTCAACACGTTAACTGTCAAGCCGATAATTTTTCTTATGTCCAAGTCAATCAATTTTATTTATTTTTCAATAAATTCCAATAAAACAACTTGAAAATAGCAAATTTTTCGCGTAATTTCGATGCACAAATCAAAGAATTTCAACATTTTTTTCCGCCACAATTAGGATAGAATATTGTTTCATATCGTAAAAAGAATAGATAAAACAACAGTGAGTGAAGAAATACTTAAACTAGAAAAATTTGATTGTTGTAGTATATTTGTATTTTCTAAAATTAATATTCATCATAATAAAAGGTTGATAGTAAATTGACGAAATTTCGACTGGGAAAATGTGAAAACCAACCAGGAAACATCGGAAGGAGACTAGTACTTGATTTTCAATTTTTACTGGACACAATATTTCAAGAAAAGTTGTAGATGTAACGGATAAAAGTATGGACAAATGTTGACTCGTTTTTGTTGAGAAGCTATGTGCACATCCAAGTACTCTGCTTGGAGTTGAAGGTAAAGTTATTCCAAGTTTCTCAGACAGAACTGACACTGAATGAAAACTCTTCCGACAGAATAGAGTGCAGCATTGCAGTGCAGAAAGCACATTCATTACTTCCTCTACCTTCCGTTGAACTATCAAGAGCTTCTAGAAGAGCGAGGAGTGTGTTTTACACAGTGTCTTTGAACTATATTTACCTGGCTTACTTAAATCGGAGATATGGACAGTTGCTGTATACTGCAAGAGGTTAAATCTTGGAAATTCTGGTTTGGACTTTCTTAATTATTCCACATTCTAATCCCGGAGCTTTTGACGAACATTATCTAAACAAAGTGTATTTCGAACTAGAGTTTCCATAGATTGTTTTATCCCAATTTCACAAAATATGGTTGCAATTGTGAAGAATCAGCGATCAATGTCCAATTGGGAGGAGTATTAATTGAACTACTCATATTATTGGTTGTTATACTAATATATGGAGTATTGTCAATATTCTCAGTAGTTCTAGAATTACTAATTTCATTTATTATTTATTCTGCTACTTTTTTATTTTTTTCTGTATCCTTATATTTTGGTTGATCTGCATCAGAACCCCAGATACAATATTTTCCTACAGACAAATTTAGAAATTACTATATTTAAAATTGGTATTTTCATCTTACCTCTTCAATCGCAAAGTTATCCTGAAATCCACTTGACGAAGGACTGGCTTTTCCACTACATTCACTTTGAGATTGCTACTCTTCTAATAGACTTTTCGCGGATAAATTGATCATTAGAACTGTACGCAGTAGCAGAACATTGTAAAATAAAGTGTTACGAGAAACCTGCCAATTTAAAGAAGACTACACCGTTCATATTCCGAGCTGATCTACTCGAGGTTACTGGAACCGGAAATAAGTGAGATTGCCAGTTTAAACCTGGAGGAAGCCTGATGTGAGAAATATTTTTCCTTTTATTATTCGAAGTCCACGATCTAGTGATCAGTGACGGAAGGCTGCAAATTTTTAGATACATTCTAACAATACTTATTTAAAAAAAGAGTAGAAGAAGAGTAGAAAACAGTTGTACAAACTATAATTATCGAAATTCAATTAGTTTACCTGAATTACAAAATATTTTCTGTAGCTAAGGTGAATAATAAGTTTATATTGTATTGATTGTAACCGAAATTTTTTAGGATAATTTGGATTTTTTCTTTGCTGTAAAAACGAGATATTTTTTTATATAGCATATTTGTCTTCTGAGTAGAAAGGTACAGGATTAAGTTTTAATAAACGAAAGACAAAGAGTCGTTTTCTTCTATTTTTTTTTAAATTTTATATATTTTGCGTAGAATAAATCTTTTGATTTAATCATGATAACGTTGAGTTCTGTAGGTAGAATTGGTCACAACATTACGCATGCTAAACTCAAAGTTATAAAAGTTTTACATTTGTTTTTCTAATGACTCCGAACCGAGGATAACTCGTTAGGCTCTACGTGCTTTTCCGTGGTTCAATAGGGAGGAAGTGAAGAAATTAATAGAAAACTAAAAACCACTCAAAGCGAAGACAACGAATATTGAGGTGAAAATTGTACTGAAAAGCGAAGAACCGATTTATCAGCGACCAAGAAGACTATCGGCACCCGAAAAAGAAGAAGTAGATAGACATATAGAGGAATGGTTAAAAGATGGAATAATCAAACCGAGTGTTCGAATTTCGCTAGCCCTATTGTACTAGTGAGAAAAAAGGATGACCGAATCAGAATTTGTTGCGATTATCGCAAATTAAACAAAAATATAATACGCGATAAATTTCCACTTCCCCTTATTGAAGATGTCCTAGACAGCTTACAGGGAGCAAGGATATTCAGCACTCGCACCTACGAGTTTATGAAATGTCCATTTGGAATGTGTAGTAGTCCAGCAGTTTTCCAACGATTCATCGCTTATGTCTTGAGGGAGTTGACTGCTAGAATGTACGTTATATACTACATGGACGATGTTATCATCTTGAGTGCGAACGAAGAAGAGGGGATAGAAAGACTAAAACTTGTATTAAAGACAGCTGTAGAATATGGACTAGGAATGAAAAAGAAAAAGTGCTAAGTGTTGAAAACCAGAGGAAACCAAAATTCTGGCGATCAAGAAATTTCCAGAGCCGAAGAACCAGAAACAAGTCCAATCATAACTACACACCTATGCAAGTATATATGGTTATTGAGTATTCTTTTAGCGGCGATCTAGTGACGATTCGAAGCTTCACCCGATATAGTAGTAGAATGACGACCCCTGCAGAGATGAACTAGGAACGAAATTTAAAATAGTTACAGACTGTAATGCATTCATAAAAACCATGGAGAAAAGGGACCTTACAACACGATAGGCACTAATGCTAGAAGAATTTCATTATGAAATTTTGTATAGTCGAGGTACACAGATGGCGATAAAAAGGATTTTGACTACAGAAGAGTATGAAGATTTTTATTTAGAGCATGATATATTGTATAAATACGATAATGGATTAAAATTACTTGTCATTCCAAAGAACATGCAGACTTAAAAAATAATAACAGTACTCGAAATATGAAATTTTTGAAAGGAAAAAACAGAAGAAGTAGTAAACAAGGATACCAAGACTAAAAGACAAAATAGAAACGATTAAAAATAACTGTATACCTTGTATATTATGGAATAAAAAGGAAGGAAAGAAAGAATGAATGCTCCATCCTATACAAAAGCTAGAAGGTCCGCTAAAGACGTATCACGTCGACCAATTAGGACCAATGAAGTAAACAAAAAAAATTATCAGCACATTTTTGTGGTAGTTGATGACTTTTCCAAATTTGTGTGGCTTTACCTAACAAAATCAACCACGACGATAGAAGTGACATGTTGTCTTGAAAAATAACGTAAAATATATCACCTCGTCCTGTAGAAAGGAAAGAAGGAATGCTTCATACTAAAATCAACAAAAAAAAAACCAGGACGAAAGAAGTGATATGTTGTCTTAGCTTAAAATATGTGGTAGCCCGTCAAGGATAATATCTGACAGAGGATCCGCGTTCCGTTCTGAAGAATTCGAATCGTATTGCCGAGAAGAAAATATTAAACATGTGTTAACAACTTATGGAGTTCCTCGAGGTAATGGACAAGTGGAAAGGGTAAAGCGGACCGTTATACCAGTCTTAATAAAACTCCGTTTGGAAGAGCCAGGAAAGTGGTACAAATACGTTGACAAAGTACACACTGCCTCGAATACCACCTATCAGCAAAGCATAAGTACCACACCCTTTGAAGTATATACAACTGATCCAAAATTGAAGAGAAAATTTTTTGATCCTCACGAAATTGTTAAGGTTAAAGAAAATGATAGATATGACGTTGTTAAAATCGGAGATCACGAGATTATCGCTCTACTCCATCCTACGGCGAGACACAAATTCAGTAATAAAAGTGTTTTCTTTCTAACCGGCGTTTTAAGCAGAAAAGGACCCTAGACATCCCAGAAATTCCTTTAGTTATTTATTGCGTTATGCAGTTCTGTGGTGATACGAGGATATATTGAAAAATTCTTAGCCTACTATAGAACCAAACAAAATTTCAATGTCAAAATATTTTAATCCCTCACAGTTTTTATTACCTCCTCGTTGGGAAAAAATTTACGACCTATTAAACGTTTTTTCAGTTGAGTGGTCAGTAATGTCGAATATTAATCTCCAGTTATTGTTCTACCCTTTTTAAAATCATGATTACTCCATGGCAATCACAAAAAACTGGAGCAAGAACTTTTACAGCACATTTTTTGACACGTAACTTCTTAGATCTGGGAAAATCAGAGTGTCACCATTCCATCTATTGTTGATTTGTTTCTGGATCGTAGAAATATACCCGTCTCATGCATAGTAACAATGGGTTTTTGCCCAATTCGACGGTCTGATAAAATCATGTCATAAACTGTATCGATATTTTCGAGGACTGACACAGGGCTGGCCTTCTCGATCGGTCATCAACTTCATGGAAAATTTACTTCATAAACCTGCTCACCTCTTAACGCATAAAAAATAATCTATTTATGATTTGCAGTTATTACAAATACCAAAAACAGTTGATATCTTATGAATGTTGTATCTTTCGACCAAATGGATCAAATTGCATATTTTTTTCAATGCCTTTAGTGAGTTACTACTTCAATCAACTAACCATCTGAAATAAAATTATAAGCGGCAATATCTTTTGTTTTGTACAAAACACATAGAAACTACAGATTATCGAAATAGTCCACAGATTAGACTTTTAATGAAAGACAACGATTTCATTCATTCAATGAATGATTTAGAAGCAGAAGCTTGGAAATCTTCTGTTGCTGTTGAAAAAAATATTTTAGGAAATCAGAAGGCCGAAAATTACAAAGAATTAGTTCATAAGCTCTTAATTGGTTTTAAAAATCTTAGATGTAATATGAGCATTAAAATACAGTATCTGAACAATCATTTAGACAAGTTTCCTGAAAATCTTGGAGCGTATAGCTAAGAACAAAGAGAACGTTACCATCAAGATTTAAAGTTGATGGAAGATAGATACCAAGGTCGCTGGGATGAGCATATGATGGCAAATTACTGTTGGAGTATTACACGGGAATGTACTGAAGACATCCACCGGAAAATATCTAAAAATAGGTGCTTCTAACCTGTAAAATATTGAGTAATATAATGTATTTAAATGTTTTGAATTAAATGTTCTTTTTTTTTAATAAACTTAACACTTAAGTGTTTTTTGATTTATTTACCCTTGCGAAATCTCGAAAACCACACGTAGCATTAAAAAAGTAAGTATCAATTTAGTAGCAGCCGGGTACTCTCAAAGCTCTGGGCAGGTTCTGAATATTTTTTTAGACATTTCAGTGGGAGAGTTTAAAAGATTACAATAATAAGATGTTATTTACTTTGCACTATTACCGTAAATAGCACAAATTTATATGCACGCGTCTAATGCATCTTTGTTTTTTTGAAAAAAAAAACATAACATTGAATTTTCTCCAGAATCATGTGAAAGCTATGAAATGATTAAGTGAATTGTTCATGTTTCAGTAAATTGTGTATAATATTAAAAAGGAGAAGATCAAGATGTGATTTGCTGTAGTATTAGAAATCGAATATGACTCTCAAAGAGGTACTTAACTTTGTTAAATTTTCACATTCTGCAGTATTTTCAGATTATTTAGCTAAGAACTGTGCTTTCAAATTGACTAAACAATTTGTACACCTAATCTTTTCTTTGTAATTTTCTCAGCTACGATTTAATCCTATATTGGTATTCAAATTTCATAGATCCAATAATTGAGTCGCAATTCAGTTGTTCCATTCAATTTTATTATGAAAAGTTTAACGAAGTTTCATTAAAAAAGGACATTAATTATGAAGTAAATGAAAATTTCGCCTAGAGCGACTGTTTTAAGGTTTTTTTGAAAAATTTTATTTGTCCAACGTGCCTGTTAACAAGATACAAAAGAATGCCTCTCTCGTCACAAAATATTATGTAACCAGTGAGCACATTTTTTGTTATTGAAATAAAGTGGAAGCATGAAAAATTTGAGGGAAATGAGCTGAAATATCCTATATTTACCTATTCTATATGTACAAATTCTTTTATTTGTACATTAGTTTTCTTTGAAATTCATAAATTTTACAAAGAGGTACTAGAAATAAGCAACAATTTTTGTTGTCAATGTGATATCACGATGTGTTAAAAGTCGTTTCATTTAAGCGAGTTCTTGGCTTCTAAACATTGTTGGTCCACTACTGGGTTACTCACTAGATTTCCGAAAATCTAGAGATGTGCTGTGAGAAAAACGTTCTGAAATCATTCCTAACATTGCGAGGGCTATGAAAGAACAGATGAAAACCATTAAAAAAAACTTTCATTACCTCATTACCGTACGCTATGTTTTACACTATATGTGAAAAAGCTATCTGCAAGATGGGTATCTTGCTTGAAAATGATGCCGATTGAAAGCACACTTGCAATGAAAAACCAAACGAAATTTCAATTTGATACCAGTTGACAAAATGCACTTTGGCAGAGAGAACGATAACAATAATAAAAAATTACCGCGTTTGTTCAAGAAAACCGTTCCCATCTTAACTATGCACCTGTCGATTCTTGTTACAAGTATTCTATGAATTTTTTGAAACCTGGTGAATTACTTGAACAGCCAAATGGCCGACGACATCCACAGCTGTACCCGCCTTTGCGCAATTCCGCATAGAGAACACACTCTAAAATTTCTTTGGTCCGTCGAGCCATTTTGTATTGTTTTTTTGTTTAATTCATAAATCTAACACCATGCGCTATAGATAACGGACACAGAAAAAGCGAACGCCCCATCAAAATCTTTCAACACAAAAAATATACCAATTCCAGGCCAACAAAAGAAAAACGCTTCTGCTTCAGGACCATTTATGAAACAAACCATATTCCACACAAAGATTCTCCTGTCACCCCCACAAAGAAATCAGAACGAACTACTTTTTTTTAGTTAAATGTTGAAGCGGATATTGATTTGTTTGTAATTATGTCAAAAATTCATCTTTTAATCTGGCGAACATAAAAAAAGAATCAAAGACCAAGGCGAAAAGAAGTTATTGGAAGCCATATGGATTTTTTGAGTTTGAAGAGTTGGAGCATCAGATACATTTAAACTGTTCGTAATAAATGTGTTTCTTAACGTTCTATGGTTTTTGGAACAATTTATAAATTGAAGTATTTTTCGAACAATATTCGACTCAAATCTATCAACATTATTGTATGTTCAGATTTCTCATTATTTTAATTTTTTTGCCAAATTACGTTGAAAAAACCAATTAAAAAGGATAGAGAAAATGGAAGTGATGTTTCTTTAACATGTACCAACAAATCTTCGATACGAAGTTTCGTGCCTTCACGAGGCAAACATATAGGTTTTTAATGAGGATATGCTTATTTATTATAATTATTAGTCAACTTAAGTCAAAAACAAGTTGAAAGTAATGTGAAGAAGAGCATTGATGAGGAAAATGCTGCTGAAAACAAAAAACAAGAAACAGAAAAGTCAAAAGTGTAAAATGAAGACAACAAGGAACAAGAAATAAGGAAATCATAAAGATAAAAGTCGGGATTGCTTAGGCCGTGACTTAATGAAAGTTACAACCTTCACTTCATAGCACGAGCACCATCAGTCGTTCGTCCAATCCTTTTAATCCGTTTTATTTCGTTATCTGTAATTAAATCATCGAGATATTTAAAAGTCTTTTCTCCTGTTGGTTTTGACGATAAAGACTTGCAACAAAGCAGTTCTTCTTTAATGCTACCGAGTGTTCTGTTCCTTTTCTAGCTATCAATAAGGATAGGCGATATGATGCAATTGTAGCTTG
This sequence comes from Diorhabda sublineata, assembly GCF_026230105.1. Classification (NCBI taxonomy): domain Eukaryota; kingdom Metazoa; phylum Arthropoda; class Insecta; order Coleoptera; family Chrysomelidae; genus Diorhabda; species Diorhabda sublineata. The sequence goes on from NC_079486.1 coordinate 473,421, forward strand.
TCTATTTTTCTTGCCAGAAATTGATGTTTTCATTATTGAGTTTGACTTTAAGAATTCTTTTTCTTTGTACTGAAAGAAATACATATGTTTTTTTGGTGAAAAGTCTTCACAGTTTTGAAGGTTTCATACGCTCATCAGCAAATACTTCGAAACATAAAACACACTGTGCCAATAACCATCTAGATCTAGACTATCTAAAACATTCAAATACGTTTGAAATGTAAACGAAAATGATTTCTTTCTGAACTTGATTGAATTAGTAACTCACTAAAGGTATTTAACAAAATATGTAATTTGATCCATTTGGTCGAAAGATAGAAAAAACTACAGGAAGAGGTGATTTATAAGATATTAACTGTTTTTGGTATTTGTAATAACTGCAAATTATCAAAGGATTATTTCTTAAAGGAAAGACTATCATTACTCTGACTGAATTAGAACAACTTTCAAATTCAGTGGTAAGTTCAATAATTACTCATATTGTACTGGATACTGTGAACAATTTGAAATTAATATTATTATAATTATTTTCTAGTTTATGCTCTTTGAAAAATAGCAAATGAATGCTCTAAAATTTTTTCGATAATAATATAATGGGATAATGGGCTTTTATTACTTGCCATTTTTTACATTATTAAGAGAAGTTAATTTGAAATTAGAATTTTCTCTACATAGAAAAATTGTTTTGACTTTGTATAATAGTGTTTCTATTAATGATCTTCACACAATGTTTTTGTAATCCATTTACTTAACACAATTTATCTGTCTTGATTAAACTTTTAATGAATATGTAACTAACTCCTAATTTTAATGTACGGACAAAAATAATTATTGAAAAATGTGAAGTTATTTCGGTTTTCTAGAAAATCCGAGTGTGTCTGATTTTCTATAGAAATTTTAAAACTTTTCAGGTCGGTCTGGTGAAAACATCCAAAGCGACTAACATGGACTTTTAAATATAGTTACAGAATTTTTGATGCCATTGAATTTAAAGAATATTTGTCAGGTTTTGATTTACAAACGCAATTGAAAATTTTTAAAGATTTATACATCATAGAAATGCGTAACTCAATAAATAACTTAATATTAATGATGATGCAAGAGCCAGGAAATGTAGAAAAAGTGAGAAAATTCGTTGATTCAAGTCCAAATTCAGAATCAAATAACAATACTGAAGTGAATGTAGTGGAAAAGTCAGTCCTTCATCAAGTGGATTTGAGGATAACTTGGCGAATGAAGAGGTAAGATGAAAATACCAATTTTAAATATAGTAATTTCTAAATTTTTCTGTAGGAAAATGTTGCATCTGGTGTTCTAAAATCATTTAGATTGTGTAAATCATACTCATCAACATGCATATTTATTGCATATTCCGTATTTTATAACAATGTCTGAAAGAGCCGCTTCACTAAATTTCCCTAAATTGAATTATTACACAAATTTGAAACTTTCAGTGCTTCCAAGAGTGAGACTAACTCTTGTAACCATCATGAAGAATGTTCTAATAATATCACTGGTATCGAGGTTCCATTGAAAAAACAGGAAACTAACATGAATACTGATGAATTACTCGAAGCAAGGTACCTATTGAGTACTTCATTCTGCAAGGACTTTGTGGTAGCAAATTTAGTAAAAAAATGCCTTGGATTCATTCAAGAAAGAGGGGACAGATTTTTCAAATTTGAATTCTTCAAAAACATTTTTTAACCATCCCATCACCCAAGAGCTTTTTATATTTCCCGTTCCCTATCATATGGTTCAGATAGTTAGTAATGTTATTGAGTAGAGATATTTAGAGGAGTTAGTAAGATAGTGAAGGACCTAGAGCATATGATTTGTTGGGGTTTATTTAACAGATACCAAATTTTAAATTGTCCACAAAATCCAGTACAAGATTAGTACTTATTGAACCTACAATTGCATTTGAAAATTATTCTAATTCACTCACAGTAATGATAAACTTTCCTTCAAGAAATAATCCATTGATGATTTGCAGTTATTACAAATACCAAAAACAGTTGATATCTTATGAATCACCTTTTCCTGTTGTTGAAAATATTTTTTTGTTTTGTACAAAACACATAGAGACTAACAGGGAACATCGAAACAGGCGTCAGACAGTGTAATAGTGAGTGTGGTAGTAGTACAAGTACAAGTCTTGGATTTCTCAATGTGAATATTCTTCTTATCTTCATAGCATCTTTTGAGCACTTTTACTTTTGTGATATGCTCGTTGAATGAAAACATCAATTTCTGGTGAGCAAAATAGACAAGCTACAATTGCATCATATCGACTATCCTTATTGTTAGCTAAAAATGGAACAGCTCACTCTGTAGGGTAGAATTATATTTTACCATCAGTCCAAATAATATCTAAAGTTTTCTTCACTGAAAAGGAATTGAAAAATTTGGTCAAATTCACAGTTACAGTTTTAAAACAAACTTTTCACTTCAACTTGATGAAAGTACTGAAATTGCCTGCCAGGGTAATCTATTAGCCTTTCTTAGATTTGGACTGACGAATGATGGTGCGCGTGCTATCAAGTGAAGGTTGTAAATTTCATAACTCACGGCCTAAGCGATACCAACTTTCGCCATTATGTGAGATGAAATGGGAAGTGAGCACAAAGCATTCCTGCTTCATTGTGAAGTATGGTGGCTTTCAAGAGGTGAAGTGCTGTCAAGATTGTTTAAGCTTCTTGATGAGTTAAGATTGTTTTTGTTGGAAAATCATAATAGGTCAGAATGTTTTCTTTTTGATTTCCTTATTTCCTGTTCCTTGTTATCTTCAACATTATTTCACACTTCTCACTTTATTGTTCCTTGTTCTTTGTTTTCAACATCATTCTCCTCATCGTGGCTTTTCTTTACATTACTTTCATCTTGTTTTTGACATCTGCTTTCTTCATTATTTTTTAATACCCGAGTTATTATTTTTATATTATTTCAATTTATTTCGATTTTATTCCAGAGCCGATATCCATTCGAGTATCCTATTATCTGAAGTTTTTTATTTCTCTTGTAAAATTCTTTTTTAAATTTTTGGCATAAGCAATACACTTGGGCTACTTAGTTTCGGTGGTTTATCCTCAATAGACTTTTCCATTAAGTTATATTTCCTGGAGTTTAATCAAGAATACTACCTCATTTTGCATTTATTCTTTTTTCCCTTTACTCATATATTCTTCCCCATTTTCTGATCTTAATTAATGAATTTTTGTATCAAATTTGGTTACTACTATACAATACTACTCGGTATTCGGGTTTTAACCACGTCCATAAGTCTATATGCTTTTAAAGTTATTCCACTTATTTTACAGTTTCCAGAAAAGACTTTTTTGTTCTAATGAATTTTCGTTTTTATTTTTGTAATACGAATTATTTATTTATACAGTGTAAGTATAGGACCCATAACTTGTTGTTTTTAGTATCATTAGAATAAAAATATCCTTTTTATTGTTATAACTTAATATGATGACAGATATGCAATAACCTAAACTGGGATGTTGCAAAAAATATTCTAGACAACGTTGTAAAATATTATTTTGATCATATTACATTGTCTAACATATGCTGTAATACTAGTATTACTCAAATGTGGAAGACTCCTCTATGGACAGTTGGTATTACATATAAGTTGCATACATATTTTCATTTTATTTGTTTTAAATAGTTAAATCATCGTAACTATAGCGGTTTTATTTCGTGATGTACATTGGGAAAAATCGTTTTTTTTTTCTTATTTTTTATTCCCGATATCGATCGTGATTTCAAGGAAAAATTTTGGTCGTAATTGAAATTTTCGTTCTAATTTACATATTACAGGGGAAAAATCTATATTTAGTAGAATAGTCTGGAATACAGTTCTCACCTCATCAACATTACTACATTACTGGGGCGAGGCATGTAGGCCACAGCTTGGGTTTTGTCGGGGGCTTTCAGTATTTTATTATGCTCAACGATATGCCGAAGAAATGGAACCCGAGTTAGGAACAAGCATATTTGTTCTTGTTCCGGTGAAAATTCCAGGCAAATTATCAAGTTCTGTTTACACTTGTCAACTGTGACACATTAACAAATCATGTCATCCATTTCAGAAGGAGCTGTTCTTATAACGATACTCAATCGGTTCATCCTATACATGCCTCTATGGTAGGTAATAGTTTGAATGACACTGTTCCGCTGGTCTACTTTCGAAAGCAAATATGCTTAATATGGATCCAGCTTCAATAAGTATGTGAGACACTCCCATCAGGCTTCGGAATAACCACCACAGGGGAGCCCAAGTCGATAGTGACAACAATTTCAAGCTGCTTATACAATAAAGAAGTGAAATATGCACAGAACTTCTTTGAAATAAACAAATTTAGTTCTGTCTAGAGGTTGAGCAAATATATCAACATTATTATCTTTGGATATTACATAATCTATATATGTATAACTTAGTAAATACAGGGTGTTTCTATATTCGACCGACAATGTTGTACCACAGAGATCTCAATAAATGATTCAGTTTGATATAGGAATACGAACCATTACGGGGCCTATTAGTTGAGATATGGGGTGTTCAACATTTTATATCAAAAATTTGCCATGAATGAAGAACGCCTTTAAATTTTCTCCTCAAATTTGGTGACCAATATGCTCCTTAATAAAGTAATATTTTGACAAAGCAATCTTTGGAAAAATTTAACCATTGGCGCGCTGTCTGAGTTAGTTGTCACTTTTATGCCCTTATTTTTAGTTGAAAAACTAATAACCTTCTATGTAGCTACAATGATCTTTTTTTATTCTTTTTTCTTAATTTCAAAACTTTCCCATTTTCTAAACAAATCTCGTGTTCATTGGCCAACATAAACATCATCTAAATAGTTTTAGTTTGAAAATAACAAGGTATAAGACATCAATCAATCCAAAATATAAGTCAAATTCACTTTATTTACAATCCAAATTACAAATATAATGATACGAATATACACTATCTATGGAAATTTAAATACCCGGATCTGATCAACAGTTATTGAACAAAGTCATAGAACATTTTAATCCCGGAGCTTTTGGCGAACATTATCTAATGAAAGTGTATTTCAAACTAGAATTTCCATACATCATCCCATTGTTTTATCCTCATTTCACAAAATCTGGTTGCAATTGTGAAGAATCAGCGCTCATGCCCAATTTGGGGGAGTATCAATTGAATTACTGATATTATTGGTTGTTACACTAATAGATGGAGTTGAAAATCCAATTGGTCGCTTTGGATGTTTTCATCAGACCGACCTGAAAAATTTTAAAATTCCTATACAAAATCTGTCACACTGGGATTTTCTAGAAATATTTTCAGTAGTTCTAGAATCATTAATTCTATTTACTATTTATTCTGTTACTTTTTTATTTTTTTCTGTATCCTTATATTTTAAAATTTCAGTAACTGTTTTAATGATGTCCTCAAAAGTATATTCTTCCTCTTCTAAACCTATCCAAAACTCAATATCTCCATTTTCTGATTCTGCTTGATTGAGATTGGATTTTTCTATCAGATCACCAGATGCAACATTTTACTACAGGAAAATTTAGAAATTACTATATTTAAAATTGATGTAGGACTGGCTTATCCACTTCTTTCACAAAGTGATTTGTGATTCCTCTTCTTCTAATAGACTTAGACGTGCTTAAATTGATCATTAGAGCTGTACGCAATCGAAGAACATTGTAAAATAATGTGTTACGACAAACCTGCAAATTTAAAGAAGACTATTTACACTGTTCATATTCCGAGCTGATCTACTTGAAGTTGCTGGAGCCGGAAATAAGTAAAATTTCCAGTTTAAACCTGGAGGAAGCCTGAGGAGAGGAGTATTATTTTTTTTATTATTTGAAGTCCACGGCTGCAAATTTTTTTTAAATAGACATTCTATCAATACTTATATAAAAAAGATCAGAATACATTTGTACAAACTATAATTATCGAAATTCAATTAGTTTACCTGAATTACAAAATATTTTCTGTAGCTAAGGTAAATAATAAGTTTATATTGTATTGACTGTATCTGGTTTTTTCTTTGCTGTAAAAACGAGATATTTTTTTAAATAGCATATTTGTCTTCTGAGTAGAAAGTTGCAGGATTAATTGTAACGAAAACAAAGAAAAATCTGTTTGTACATACGTTTGATAGTACAAATATTAGTTCACACATTTGATTAGACACATGCCTATTTTTACAAATACGCGGAACTTTTGATTGAATTTCTACTTTAAGTTCTAAACGAAAGACAAAGAGTTGTTTTCTGGGATTCATAATAAGTAACGGAAAAATCCAACACGAAATTTCTAGAGCCGAAGAACCAGAAACATTCCAATTATATTTAGGCACAACCGGATACTTCAGAAAGTTTATTGCTGGTGTTTGTGCTCAATACTAATTTCAGTGAATTTATTGAGGAAACTATTAAAGATAAAGAGTTGTCGAAAGATATTTTAATTGAGTAGAAAACCTGTTAAGTAGTATAGAGGGTACATTATTACAGAAACTTACAGACATTCAGGAACGTATTGAAATATTAACCGAAGAAAATAATTTAGCTTTGAAATATAAAGAGCAACCTGATTTTGAAAACTGGTATTATAGTGCATAGTGCAACTATTGTACACCAACGCCATGACAGTTGCTCGAAAAATCCCGCCAAAGGCAGTCATATTGTAACATGACGTCAGAATACTAGTCTGAAACGGACCCTAACACGCATGAGTGAGGCGCTGGCCCACAGATCATCCGTTTCAGACTTGGATACCCAATGTTAATTTTTTAAACAGTTTTTAGCGCCCCCAAGTTACAATAAGAATGAACTAAACGAAAAAAAGCTGGCTTATGTGAGTGTGTTTTTTCTTATTTTTTTATTTAGTAGGAATATTGGGAATTAAAAAATTGTATAATTTTCAGGTAAGTGAAAAATTATTTATTCGAAGATTTCAGAATTTCAGAAAACAATTATGCTTTTTTCAGAGTATTGCCGAAATGTTAGTTTTATATCTACATAAATAATTTTTCACTTTACTGAAAAATCCACAATGTTTATGTAATTCACATATCCAAAAGAAACGAATAATGTTCTATGTAATATTTATTTGAAAATAAATTAAAATTACAAAATAATATTCACAAAATGTGTTATGCAGAGCAGCCACATGCTAGCATCGATATTGATTGGTTGCATCATCGATTAGACAGATCAATTCATTAGTCAGCTGATTGTCTTTGCAAAAAATTCAAATTAGCGCTAGCAGCGCCAACTACCTTGTCTAAGAAGTAAACAAAACTCTGTTTCAGATCTCTCATTTGAGTGTCACATCTTGCTTTGGCTTCTCTGACTCGCATCTCTCAACGCTTCATTGTTGCGAAAAACTCGCGGAGCCGATATTTTCGAAAACTTTAAAGAAGTATGTAATAAATTACAATTGATTGTCAGTAATTTAGTCAGTGTCTGCACCGATGGCGCACCTTCCATGAGAGGCAAAAAATAAGGATTCGTTGCTTTGTTAAAAAAGGAAAACTTGAAAAAATTGATATAATTTCACTGCATTTTGCATCAGCAAAATCTTTCTACCATTTTGCAAGACACTCTGGATAGAACCATTGCTATTGTCAACTATATTCATAGATAAAGGATAGTGTACTATATTCGCGTAAATGCAATGCGTCGTCGTGAATTTCGGCAGATGATCTCTTTAGATGAGGAAACGTATAGTATTGACCTACCATACTACTGCAAGGTTCGCTGGCTATCAACAGGTCAGGTTTTGATAAAAGTTTTGTCTTTACGACGACAAACTTTTATCAAGAACAAGGAAAACATTGTGATCTATCAGATGAAGTATTTCTCAGAAACCTTGCCTGCCAGGTGAATCGAGGTATATTTATGAAATGTGGCAAAAGATCCAAAGGTTTAGAAAAAATTTTTCTTTTTTTAAAATATTGCTTTGTCGATCGGAAATATCTGCACAACACTTCCCGGAGCTAGCTAAAATGTTAACTGAGCAGAACTGTGAAAATAAAATATTCGGTCAATATGTAGGTGTCTTGGATTTTTTAAGAGAAGAGTATACTAATAGATTTTCTGCTATGTAATTGCAACATTTAATAGATATATCCGAGGCTCCTGCAGAACTACAAATGAAGATAGTATCATCAAATCCCTTTTTAACGCTAAAAAGGATCCCATAGAAATCTGGAAAAATGCTGTTGAATATCTATACCTTCGAGAACATGCTCACCGTTTACTTTCCTGCTTCGGAAGTACCTACAGTTGCGAGAAAACATTTTCTCTCATGTCAAAAATAAAAACAAATTCAAGAACACAAATTACAGATGCACATTTAGAGGATCAATTAAAGCTGTGTGTTACGTAGCTTGATCCAAATATACAATTATTGTCAACCAAAAAACAAAGCCAAATAAGTCACTAACTTAAAAAAAAAGCGATTTCTTAATCTAGAACGCAGACTAAATAATAACGATGCTTATAAACAATTATATAGTGACTTTATTTATGAGTATATTCAATTGGAGCACTTGTCTAAAGAAAGCATATCAGAAAGTGACACATATTCAGATTATTATATGAGCCATCACGGTATTTACTAAGAAGACGCTATCACCACTTCTTTAATAGTTGTTTTTGACGCGTCGTTGCCCAGCTGGACGGGTTTTTCGTTAAACAATATATTAATGGTTGGACCAACTATCCAACAAAATTTGTTTACCATTCTAGTTTAAGACAGCACAGCATAGTTATTGCCGCTGACTTTACAAAAATGTACAGATCAGTATTAGTAGCACCCGAAGATGGACATTTACAGAAAATTGTATGGCGATACAGTGATAACAAACCAATTGATACTTATCAGTTGAGAACTTTGACATACGGAGCTGCACCTGCTTCATTTTTAGCAATCAGGTGTTTATTTGAAATTGTTAATAACGTCCAAACGCAATATCCATATATTATAATACATTATAAAAAATGATTGTTATGTAGATGATTTATTAACAAGCGCGGATTCGGTTCAAGAAGCGAGAAGGATAACGTAATTAGTTTTTAAGGTATTAAAGGAAGGTTGTTTCTTTTTGAGGTTTGTATCAAAGAATCCGAGTATTTCAGATTGTATACCAAAAAACGATTCATTAGCAACAATTATTGAATTTGGTGAGAATGGTGGAAAAAAACTCTTCCATTAATTTGGTGTCCATCACAAGACAAATTGATGTTCAATGTCAAGAATTTTCCTATTAAACAAATTACTAAGCGGATCATTTTGTCGAATTCCTCAAAGACTTTTGACCCATTAGGCTTAGTCAGTCCCTGTACAATATCTGTAAAAATGTTATTGCAAAGTCTTTGGCTTGAAAATTATCCTGGAATGATCAAGTAACCAATCATATTACTCGGGAGTGGCTAGATTTTGAGTTGGACTGAAAATAGAACGTCATTTAATATGCGAAAATGCAAAAAATATTGAAATACACTGTTTTTCTGACAGTTCAGAAAAGGCGAATGGCTCTTTCATTGACTTAAAATCTATTGATAATAAAGATGAAGCTTTTGTGTACCTCTTTGCACCAAAGGCAAAGGTTGCTCCATTGCAGTCTGTTACTTTACCACGTTTGGGACTGTGTGGGGTACTAGTTGTCGCTAAACTGGCGGGTAAGGTATCTAAAGCCTTGAGACTTACGGTGAAAAAAATATATTTCTGGACAGACTCCACCGTCGTTTTGGGATGGATAAAACGCCTCCCAATAAGTTGAAAAGTTTTGTTGTAAATAGGGTCTCGGAGATACAGACTATTACAAATCACGATTATTGGGGACACGTACCCAGTGAACTAAATCCTGCTGATTACGTATCACGGGGAGTCAAATGCTCCGAAATACAAAGTTTAGATATTTGGTGGCATGGACCACAATTCTTAAACTCCGACGAGTCAAAGTGGCCAACAAATATTTGTCAAAGTAGCGATTTACCTGATATAAGAAAAGTGAAAACGGCTTGCAGTACAGAGGTCGTAACATGCAAAGAAAATTATGTTATTGACAGATTTTCTAATATAATTAAATTGAAACGAATAGTTGCTCTGATGCGCAGATTTATATATAATTGAAAACACACTAAAAACGAACGAAAATATGGTCCCATATCAGAGGGCGAAAGAGATGAGGCATTTAATTTACTTCTTTGGCATGTGCAACAGATCTTTTTTCAAATCAAAATATTACAAATTAATAACAATAAATTAAAATCCTGCAAACTGTTAAGTTTAAATCCGTTCAATGACCAGTATGGATTTTTCAAAGTAGGGGGAAGATTGATAAACTCTAAATTTGAATTTGAGAAAAGGCATCCGTTACTGCTGCCACATAATCACCGCCTCACGAAATTAATTGTTGGAGTTTCAATCGTGATAATGACGCGATTTTGAGCAATGAATTGATTAATGAAGAGGTGGACTGGCATTTTATACTATCATTCACCTCATTTGGGGGGCCTGCGGGAGGTGGGCGTAAAATCGATGAGGGTTGTCACTAAAACTCCGCTTACGTTTGAGCAATTTTATACTTTGTTTTCGGAGGTTGAAGCTATAATGAATTGTCGTCCCTTTTTTACACTTTCCTCTAGCTCAAACGACTTCACTTCATTGACACCAGCACACTTTCTAATTGATCGTCAAATAAACCTTATCGACAGTTTAGATTTACGAAGTTTGCCAGTTAATCGTTTATCTCTGTATCAACAAATGAAACAACATATATGTGACCATTGGAGTAAGGAGTGGAAGTGGAAGCAGAACTGTCACAATTTGAAAGTGGGAGAAATAGTGCTCATTACAGACGACAAAATGCCCCCCATGAAATGGAAGATGGGTAAAGTGCTGGAAGTGTTTGTAGGAAAGGACAATGTTGCCCGAGTGGCTTTACTAAAAACTGAGATGGGCAATTTAAAAAGGTCATTTCCAAAAATCTGCCCTTTGCCTATAAACTATTAATTTGTTAACCGAGCGCAGAAGTCACATGTTTGTGTTCATTATTTGCACATTTAATTTTGATTTGAGTTATTTAATAGTGCAAATATAAACTCAACAGCTGGATATACCTATATCGCAAAGCCTCTGAGTGACTTACTCCGCAAAGGCGAAGAATTTAAGCTTGAATCACCACAAAGAGAAGAATTCAAAACCTTAAAGGCGAAACTTATTTGTGAACCGGTGTTGCATATTTATCAACAAGGAGCTTATACCGAACCACACACCTATGCAAGTATACATGGTTATGGAGCATGCCTTTCGCAACGATCTAGTGACAATTCGAAGCTTCACCCGGTATACTACATGAGTAGAAAGACGACTCCTGCAGAGAAGAAGTATACAAGCAATGAGCTCGAAGAACTTGCCATTAATAAAAGTGTGAAGAAATTCAGAACTATACTTGCTAGGAACGAAATTACAATACTTTCAGACTGTAATGCAATCACAAAAACCATTGAGAAAAGAGACCTTACAACACGAGTTGCACGATGGGCCCTGATCCCGTAATATTGACAATTGCTACAGAATGAGTAATCATTCATAGAATTAGACAAGAGAAAGATGAGCACATTAAAGGATAAAAAGGATTTTGACTATAGAAGTGTATGAGGATTTTTATTTAGAGCATGATACATTGTATAAATACGAGAATGGATTAAAAATACTTGTCGTTCTAAAGGACATGCAGACTTAAAAAATAATAACAAAAGCCTACAAGAGGGGAAATTTTTGAAAGAAAAAGACAGAAGTAGTAATAATTTTCCAAAAACTTGAAACTAAAGATATATGTATAAGATTTTGCATGATAATTTACAAACTTGTTATGGTTTTCTTTCCAAATGAATAAATTGTAAAATTATTACTATCCAAGTTTGATATTGATTTGGCATGTGAATTTTACATTTGAAGTGTACAAGTCCGTACATTAAAATTAGGTATTAGTTACATATTCATTGAAAAGTTTAATCAAGACAGATAAAGTGGGTTAAGTAAATGGATTACAAAAAAATCTATGGGAAGATCATTAATAGAAACGAACACTATTATACCAAATCAGAAACAGTTTTTCTATATAGAGAAAATTCTAATTTTAAATTAAAATCTGTTAATAATGTGATTTTTTATTATAAGAAACATTTTAATCCAGAAAAATGGCAAGTAACAAAAGCAGTTCATTAAAAATCCCGTTATACTATTATGGAAAATATTGGCGATAAATAATTCACTATTTTCTAAAAAGCATAAAATTGAAAATATCACAAGGATATATTGAAAAATTCTTAGCCTACCAACCAAACAAAATTTCAATTTCAAAATATTTTATTACGCAACCAGACATCCACAGCTTTTATTACCTCCTCGTTGGAAGAATTTTTTCGGTTGGGGAAAGAGATGATAGTCGGACGGTGCCAAACCTGTTTAATAAGAGTGGTGTTCAAAGTCTGGGAAAACCAGAGTGTCACCCATTCCATCCAGTGTAATAGTGACTGTGGTGGTAGCAGTAGTAGTAAATACAGCCCACAAATTGTCCTCACGTATTTTATGAAATAATCATCACTTTTTCCCTTTTGTTTTCTATTATCATCTTCATTAGCCATTCGAAGTATTATCTGATCTGGAATTGTCAGTATTGGTATTGCCATTGACCAGATCAACACATTGGGGATCTGCATCTGAAAAATATACCTGTTTTTATATCTCAATACAAGATAATATTTTGTAATGAAAAACAATGGGTCATTAAAAAATAATGAAATTAGTACATTCTTAGTGTAACATGAATTGCTTTATAATATGAATATTGAAAATACATTACATAATGTGAAAGATATGAAGTTGTAACATTTAGAAATACGGTCCCCTCAAAATTCTTTATACATACATATAATTAATATGAAATAGAGACCTTCCATATGGCAGCTGTAAGCCGACATTTTGATGTTTAGGACTTTTTTGAAAAGATTACTGGTCCCTTTCCATTCTTCCTTCCATTAGAATGATTTGATAACAACATACTTTCAACTGGTTGTTTTTTTTTCAATTCAAACAAAAATGTTTTTTGAATATTCAACAACTCTAAAATACCTTTGATATGGAGTACAATAAACCATCAAGTTGCATTAAAATGTATTCGCTACGCTAAATTTACATACAGGACTTTTCAGGAAAATTCTTCATTACTCATTTAGTTTCATTGGCAGATATAGTGTTGAATTTGTACAAAGTGATTAAAGTGATGAAATTTGTAAGTGACTTGAAAGTTCTTATTCAAAAACAAGTGGTAAGACAATAATTTGAAATATGTAATGATGAAAACATGACATTGCAAAAGCTATTTTTTTTCAGAGTAATTTGAGATTTTTAAAGGAAGTCATCTAATTTACTTAACAAAATATATGATTTAATATCAAATATTGTTGAGCAACTACTAATTATTTTGAATAAGAGTAAATTTATTGAGAAAATATGATAATTTTTATAGAAATATCAACCCACTGGCAACATTTTTCATCAATTCATTGTAAACGACAAGTTACTCATTCTTCTCAATTGGGGTAAAATTTCTTTAAAGAACTTAACCAAACCAAAATTACTCAATATCTTATTCTCTCACCTCAGAACAATACTAGGATCTTTTCTATCACATATTTATTGTGCAGAAATACCACAGTTCCTTTAAATGATCTTATCTTATTTAAAAAAAAAAGTGTTGTTGGGGATTGTTTTATCAAATTTCCAAAAATATTACATAAATGATAGAATCACTGCAAAAATCTTCGAAGCCGGGTAGATGCGGCTCACTTGGTGCTACTTCAATAATCTAATTCTTTTTTTGTAACTGGACATTCACAGACATTACAATACAAACTTACAGGCCCAGTTTAGATCAAGTTACCATAGTGAAATTGGTGAATATGGTAAAGAACATGCAATTATTTTTTATTAGAGGCCAATTTGGTAAATGAGAAACCACGCTCCTTTACCTAAAAATAAATTATTTATAAACTACTTCCAGTATTGGTATAGTGCCTATACTTGTTATTAAAAAAGATATTCAATTACTTGCCAACCTCTTAAAAGCATTTAGCTTGTTTAAACCATATTCATCAACATAGAACATTGTGGTGTGTACATGAGCATTTTCAAATACACACAAGTACGTATATATTAAGTTTAAAACTCTGACATCAATAAGATGATGAATATGATGGCAAAATCATATGGAAGAATACGACATGCAATATCAATTACTTAGTTAAAGGTGTAGAAAATGTGAAAAATAATTGTACATACCTACTATGTATCTTTAGTGAAAATTTAGTTCATTACTTAAACTATATTCACTCAATCTTCTTGTATAAAACTTAAACGTAATAAGTTTTCCAACTAGATACAAATTCCGTTCCTATCATTATAATGAATTCCGAAGTTCCTTTGTTTGAAACTTTGATTTACTTTGACCTTGGACAAAAAAAAAGATGGACCCAGCTGGAATGTTTGAATATAAATGAAGCCAACTTACAGTAAAACTCAATGTTGTAAAATTTTACAATTTATTTGTTACGTTACAAAAATATTTATTTATACATCGTAAATTATTAAAAATCAATAAGAATCTGGCTCTAGTTCTCACTAATTTTGGTTCATGGGCAATATTTTCCACAACTGAACTAAACAAAGATCAAGAAAATAATTTTGGTGAGAATGTTTATGAAAAAATATAAGCTAGGCAACATTGCTATGTATCTGTATTCGTATGTGATAAAATGACTGTCTTTGTTTATAAATACTGAGAAAGCATTTTGAATAGATTTGTTCAAGTGAAATATTTTTGAGTGTTTAGATATTTTTCAAGTGACATTTTGTATTTTCATTCCGTAGGCGAGTTAGGCGAGTATAAGTGGCGTAACGCAAATTTATTTGTTGATAAATCGATTAACTTTTTACAATATAAAATTGTAGATTTCGTATGAAGGTAAAGCAAAGACAAAAGTAGCTAGCTGCATTGAAATACCATTGTTGCGCTCATTTTAAAGCAGACGATTTTCAATGGAAGAAAATCCGGGAAAAATATTTTTGAAAAAGAATGTGTAACTGATAAAAGAATTGGCTTATTTACAGAGAATATTGTTTTCAGGCAAAAAGTTATGTTGAATTTGGGGATATTAAACTGGTTACTTATCAGTGTTTAGACTCAACATCTGAAAGGTTTTTATTGTCTGTTGGAAAAATGTTAGGTTAGGAAAAATGTTGTTGCATACTTAATGCATATAGTAGTCATAGAGGCGGTTCAGGCAGACAGGTAGACATCCGGTCCAGCCGCTCTGACCGCAGCGCTAACCGCAAGTCGAAAGCAGTGATAACAGCGTTTACTATACTACGTGTACACCTTCTAATTAAGATACATTAATTAATCAATTTATTTAATTAAACAATTTAATTGCGGTGGAACTGAAAGTTTTAGACTTTTGTGTTTGAAGGATTTTGATAATTTTAGCACATCGCGCGACAAGCATCGTAGATAATGAAGGTCTTTCGTGACAGTAAGATCCGCATTCGATAATGAATATACTTAATTGTCCGCTCTGTATATAAAATAAATATACATTTATCATGCAAACTGTGGGTATAATGAATTATATTCCGCCTTGTCTGGCCTGTATGATAACGGCGAAAAGGATGTAGTTACTAGATTATCCAGGTCGTCGAAAAAGTTACTAAACACTCTGTATAAATAATATTAAGAATTGTGCATTTGTTGTTGAAGTGTATAAAAATTATTTTATCACAAAGCCACAAAGGACGATAAGACCAACGGTCCGTGCTGAAAAACACTTTATTCGGGTCGACGAAGTGAAAGTTGACCGAGTCTCTTTGGAAAAACAAATAGGTGCGTGTGAACAGGAGCCATTCTGAAGCATGTTTAAAAAGGTAAGTCACTTTGTTAGGCATTCACAAGTATTTAACGCTTTTACTATTTATGTATCGAATATGTCTAATAAAATAATATTTTTACTGTCAATGGCTACAGAACCATTACACACACAGTTGTAGTGAGATTAGTGGTGTAGTTTATTTTATAGGTACATGGTGGGGCAACGGCAATAGAGTCGGAGTAATAGAGATTTTTACACCTCCTAAACAATAGGTAATAAAATTTTTGTTATTTATGAAAAATATAGTTTCTCCTACTAACAATCCTAACAAGACAGCCTTGACGATTCGAAATAAAATCGAGAAGCAACATCATCCAATTACTGGTAAAACTAACGTTTTATCAAAATTTACTATTTTTCTTGGTCTTCGCGATATTTTTTCTGAATTCCGTGAAAGTGTGTTTTTAACATATCTATTGAGGAATGAGCGTCTAAAAACCTCTCTCGAAACATATCTAACCGCAAGTCGAAAGCAGTGATAACAGCGTTTACTATACTATGTGTAAACCTTCTAATAATTTTAGCAAAAAATGTTACGAATAATCACCTATTATATAATTTTGCATACAAGGTGGTAAAAAGTTTTTAGAAATTATGTAGTAATAGTTGATACAATATTCCGAGACCTTCCTTGGCTATAATTTGATTTTCTTGATCATACACTAAAAAGGCGTAAATAAAAACGTACAAAGAATAGTCCGTTTCCACAGCACCTAGGCGGTAGGACTAACGATGCGCTGTATTTAATCTTTAACGTGGCAAATACATCCCCAGTAGGCCTACGAACCACTAGTTATTGCTGAATCATGTCTAGACTTTGCAGCATCTTTTCATGGCTCTTCATGAGTAGCATCTTTTAATGGCTCTTATAAATTAATGACTCTTAGATAAACTAAGCTATCACTAATTGGTGGCATCTTTTCTTGGCTACTATTTATTGGCATCTTTTTGTGGCTGAGTCTCCGAGATGATTCAGCAACATATCTTTTAATAATGATAAATGTAAACTTATAATATTGCACCTTGATTTAAATGGAGACTTTAAATAATTTTTCAAATTCTGTTTAATAATTTTAAAAATACTTATGTACTTTGATGAAAGGGTATGAGGAAGGGATAGGAAGGAAATAGCTATGAAAACAGCTGATATTTAATACAGCTAGCATGTTAAATCGAATGTTTCCGCAGAATAGCTATGAACTGACCTCTCAACCTCACTCTGTTTTTCTTAGGTGGATAACTTTACAAAAATACTACTTAAAAAAGATTACCAATACTAGATGCATTGCCGTTTGTATCAATAAGGAACGGAGTCATAGTTTTCAATTCGTTTCCGTTTAGTAAAAGTGGTGCGGAATACTTTAGTTACCTCTTTGGTGACGACAGAATTGTTGGTATTTCTTAATATATTTCGAGTGGTTACGTACTCTTCGGTGGCATCGTTAAGGACCATATCTTTTAATTTATCGAAATTTACTTGTTTATGTGTGCTATAGTTAAGTGTTAACTTTTATAATATCAATGGTTTTATCTGTATCTGTTGAATAAACCCTATAAACATAGAGCTTAGGGCCGCCTGAGACAAAGTCTGTAATATAACTACCCTCACCGTATTCAGCTAGCTCGTCCGTCATCTCGCCGAGATAGCTTCCAATGGGTACTTCATACGTATCTCCAGGGCGCGAGACGTAGATAGCAGAATCAGTATCGTGGTACATTACTCTATCACCTAGTTTCTCGAGATATGAATATAGATTTAGTCTAGCATGTGCGGTCGTGAAGGCTGCCAAAACAACATTTACGGTCGGTAGAGAAGTGTATACCTCATCTTTAAAGGACCAGTTAACGATGAGAGTGTTGATGATTTCTTTTTGGAAATCAAAAACGTAGTTTTGCTCAGAGAGACCTTTGTGCCAGGATATAAGTTGATTTCTAGCATCCTCTTCCTCGTCTAATTTTGGAACATATTTTAAACTGTCAGGGTCATAGTATTCGAGAGCAGGTAACGGACCAATATAGTTCCAATTTTCTTTTTTATTAAATAAATGTGGAAAGTACCCTTTTTTTATATTTTTTAAATCAAAGACTTTTGGTAACTTTGCTAGAGGCATCGGAAAATAATTTAGCGAGTCGATAAAACTGACGTTACCCACTTTTAATTGTAATAGTTTTGTTCCTCGTGTAATTAGTTCAGGTGTGAGATCTGTCTTTGTCATTATATGATTTAACATAAACTGATTATCGTAGAGTCCACCTGCATGACCAGCTACGATGATTTTCTTGAATAGAGTGCGCTGGTTTAATACATATTCCATAAAACGAGCAACGGGGTCTATTTTTAGAACTTGGTATCTAACACCACAATCACACCATTTTATATCTGTACCTATACATGGTGCACAGTGTTGTTCAAACACACACAAATTCCAGTTACGACGATGAGTACCGTCAGGCATAACCTCTTCTTGTGTACACTCGAGGTCGTAAAATATGAAGAGAGTACCGTCCATTGTGGGTTTATGTGTATCTACTGGCATGTAACAGTTGTGGGGAGAGAGTTTAAATTCTCTACACACTTTACAGAAAATCTCACCACATGTATGTACTCTATCTTTCCTAAAAGTTTTTAGGCATAATGTACAAGCTACCACCCGGTCGCAGAGTTTAGTCTGAATGTGATAAGCATAACAATTTTGCCCTCTAAAATAGCGATTACAGTTGGTGCACACAATTTTTGTGCTAAAAGTACAAGGTGGAACTTGTTCACAGGCAGGACAATTTCTTTCACAGAGGTGTGAGGTCTTGTGTGTGTAGGGGCTGTGACAATTTTCGCAGAAATATGAACAGCAAAAAGCAGATGTTAAAGAAATTATTACGTTATAGTGATTTTCGTGATACAGCAAATTAGTTTTCTTACAGCCACCTATTCCTTCAAACACGACATCACGACCTTTTGCACCATAGTGGTAAACAGTTAAAATTTAGTCTGTCAAATATTCTTGAAATTTATTCAATTCTGGTATACCACCGCCCTCTTTGGGTATCTCGATACCACTAGATTCTAATAGCTCTAGAGTTTTTTGCGTCTGAAGCCCCGTAATTTTACGAAGCTTCGTTTTGTCGGGGTCTTTATCATCATATGCTTTGGCCACAACTATGGCTCTAGCCAGGCATAGGTGGTCTTTATTAACTATTGTTATAATACCACTACGACGAGCACATTCTTCGTCAAAGTTGTTATATTTACGCCCACGCAAATTACCTTTACCGCTAGGCATTTTTACAGTTGTTGCCCCGAGACAAAACGTTTCGGTATCGAAAGCCGACGAATTAGACTGGTACACTTTCGAAATCATATCCCATATATCTTCAAACTTTATTTGTGAAGCCTGTCGAAAAGACAACCATCCATCGCCACGTGTAAACTCTTTAGAGCAAAAAGTAAAACCGATCTGATCACTTGACTCTGTTCCTTCAGTTACTCTATCGACAACGCCCTTAAGACCGTCTTTGATCCATTTTAATAGATCATAGTCTTCGGGAGCCGGGCGAATCTTAAACTCTATATGTCTACCTGTTAAACCAAATTTACGAACTTTCTTAACAATATTTTTGGTTACCAAAAACTTTTCCATTGTTTCAAACAGTAACAAATTCTATAAATAAGTCAAGATAAAAAAATGAAAAACACAATAGTGAAAAAAGAAAAGTTTTTCGACAAAACTCAAAAAATCCTAAAAATGTTCGATAATCAAAAATTCCAAAAATTTTTCAAAAGTCGAAAACTCACAATCAAAAATTATTTTAGACTTACCGCAAGAGCACGTCTGAAACGTCACGAGAGCTAGAGAGAAAAGAGGCTTAGCAGCTCTGTGACCTGCTTTAAATAGAAAAAATTTGTGGGCGTGGCTTAAATGCTATCACGTGATCTTCTCAAGAGAAAATATCTTTTTCCGAGGTTCTTAACATATGATTTGTCTTTTTGAGGTTGTTAACATATGATTTGTATTTTTTAATCAGGGAATTACTACTGTGAATCATTTATAAAGATATGGGTGTAATTTTTCGAGTTTGAAACGCTTAAACCAGCGCGTGGTTAGATAACCTCACTTTTATTATTTCGATAACGTCTGGCTTTATCAGCTGTTATGATTAATGTGGAATCTCCTTTCCAAAATAAAAGCTATTCTATTGAATGCTAGTGGTTAAAACTAAAAATTGAGAAAATTTTAAAAATACGTGAAAGATATTTCAAATTAAGTATATGGTGGTAAAGTGACGCGCTTGCATATAAACATAGATAAGAAAAATGGTGATAATTTGAAGAGTTTTCATTGAAAACTCTTATCTCTAAAAAAGGTATTGCGCAATTTTAGATAACATTGCATAATTAGTGAAAATGTCTGAAAAGTGGCGTGACAAGCATAAAATAGTGATAAGAAAATTATTTGAAAAATTTCATTTGAAAAGTTTATTGAAAACTCTCTAAAAAGGTATTGCACAATCTTAGATGACATTGCATAATTAGTGAAGAAAGTTGAATAAATTGTCTGAAAAGTAGCGTGACAAGCATAAAATAGTGATAAGAAAGTTATGATTATTCTTCTCAGTGCAAAATTATAGTTTAAAGTTGTTGCTAGTTAAGAAAATTATAATAATTTGAAATCCTCATTGAAAAATGATTTATAATTAAAAAGGTACTGCATAAACTTAAAAAGCTAAGTATAATACCGAAAACTTTTATAAAATTGCTATAATTATTCATTAATGTAAAACTTGTAATATAGGATAATTAATATTTAGAGGTGGTTTTAGAAAATGGTGCAAAGTAAAACAATGTAAATCGAGAAAAATATTTTATTAATAAATAAATTTTTACAAAATAATACAATATGAACATTTTTATCTAAACACTATTAGAGTTTTACTGAAGTAATTTTCAAACAAAGTGTTTCTGTGCTAAATCCCGTTGAGTTGGATTGATAGATGGAAGATATAGTATCCCACACGTCATTAATAGACACATCTTTGGCTTTCTTGAAATTAATCCATCCTTGTTCTTTAGCGAGGTCTTTGGAGCAGAAAGTGAAGCCTACATAAGCTTCGGGCGACAATTCTTCAGTTCCTTTACGAACAATTTGGTTGATAGCCTCTTTTACCCATGCTACTGGATCGGCACCTTCTGAGATCTCTTTAATTCTAAACTCCAAAGCTCTGACTGATACACCAAAGCGTTTACATGTTTGTGATTCATCTTTAATTATTATAAATTTTTCCATAATATACGTCTATTCACTACAAGAGGTAAGACAAAAGTGGGGTACGCGCGAATGAGCTGCTTAATATATAGAACTTTTTTTCTTGAATCAACATTCTTTACACCAAGCTGTGAACTTGTAATATTCGATTCCTTTCCGGTCACAATTGTACTCTTCATCGTGCTGGTATACTTCTTTTTTCTGACAAAAAGAACAAAAACTTAATCCGCAGTCGCTGCAGTTACACGCTTTCCCCCAAGCACAATTAGGCATCTTCACTCTAGAACGGTTCGTCTTGAAATGACTACCATAGCCTTTGGAAATGTCTTTTATTCGATTATGTCTGCTCGCCTGAGCTCTTCAATTATTTCCCAAATTCTTCTTCTTTGTTTAGATATTTAAGTGTGTTTACGAGATTATTTGGTCCATTTGGCATCTTCGCTGTAGAACGGAATTCAACTTATTTTTATTCGATGATACCTGCTGTCTTAAGTTCGTGAATTATTTGATGGAATTCGTCATCTTCTCTGTTGAGCTGTTTTAGACGATCAACAAGTACGTTCGGGTCTGTCCAACCTTGGAGCCACGTAGTTTGTCTTGGATATTTCCTCACTTTTCTACGGCAATTGTTCTTACATAGAGGCTTAATAATCTCATCAAATTTAGTTGATCGTTGTTGATGTTTTAAAAACCCTCTTGAATCTCTATGTACCCCCGACAGTTCCAATATTTGCCTATATAGTTGCAAATCGGTGATGGTAAAAGCTCGCGGGGTTCTGCAAAACACTAGCTGTTGTAAGCCGGGTGTATTTTTAAATATTTTGTTGTCTACAATTATATTTTCGTCATTGAATTCTAAGCGAGAGCGTCCAAGTAGCCATTCTCTATTTTCAAGCACAGGTCCATATATCGAATCATTGTCGTTGCATGTAACACTGTATTGATTTGATGGTGGCTGCTCTATATCCTGTAAATCGTGATTTGGTTGTTCTGTTACGTGTTGTATATGTCCGTCTTGATGTGATAATATAGTTTCAAGTGGTTCTGTCACAGGTTTAAATATACGTTGAAGCTGATCTTCATGGCCACGTTCAGACCTTTTAAGTAAATTATACTTTTCTCGAACAGCTTTAGCAAGCTTTGGCACCTGTTGCTTATATGACATCCTGATGTTAAATGAACATTATATGCGAGTGAAGTTCTATTTACAGCATTGATATCTGCCTTTCCACTGACACGTACCTGACTGACGTACACCTGACGTATATCTGACACATACCTGACATGTACCTGACGCGTATCTGACACGTACCTAACACGTACCTGATACGTACCTGACACGTACCTGACGACGCTGTGACGCGTAAGCTGACGCATCTGACGACGATGTGACACCTGTCAACGTTATCTGTCATAGCTGTCAACGTTATTTGACCCATCTGACGACACTGTAACGTGTAAGCTGACCCATCTGACGACGCTGTGACACGCAAGCTGACCCATCTAACGACGCTGTGACACGTAAGCTGACCCATCTAACGACGCTGTCGCTTCTAGCACCGCTGTACCACGTAAGCTGTCGCTTCTGCCAAAGCTGTGACGTGTAAGCTGTCGTACCTGACTGACGTACACCTGACGTATATCTGACACATACCTGAGACGTATCTGACACATACCTGACACGTACCTGATACGTACCTGATACGTACCTGATACGTACCTGATACGTACCTGATACGTACCTGACACGTACCTGCCTTGCAGTATTTAATCTTAGCAATAGAAACCAGTGAGCAGGTGGTGTCTTCCTTCTGTCGGGGGTGGTAAAGATACGGGAAAGTGTAGAGCGAGAATACTCCTTTCCAAGGGATGAGGAGACATATGTACCACCGCTCCCTAGAGAGGAATAACATACCTTATTGTGGAAAATAAGCGGGTATTTGTAACATATACTTTTTAATAGTTTTCACTCATGCTTCTGGTAACTATCTGTCAATGTTAACTTTATTTTTCAACGGAATATAAAATAGTTTTAGAAAAAACAATTCATGCCTTGCTCATTTTTTGTTTCAGTTTTTCGAAATAATTATAGCGCTTTTTAAAATAAAAAAATTACAAATTTTGACATAATTTTCTAGGGATTTTTTCTTTTCTATTATGATTTCTCAATTTTCTAATGTTAGAGGGGATAGCTAAGTTGGTTGTTCATTTTTTTTGTTTCAGTTTAATTTTTCGAAAATACTTATAGTGTTTTTAAAATAAAACATTTTTACAAACTTGACATATTTTTTCTAGGGCTTTTTTCTTTCAATTTTCTAATGTTAGAGGGATAACTAGGTTGATTGGATGAAAGTGGCTATTATTGTGTTATTAAAATAATAGAGGAAGAATATACACTGTTTAGAAATGAAATGCATTTCCTCTAATAATTTTCGTCTTCTGACGCGCTAGTCAGAACTTCACAGCTAAAAAATGATTATTCTGTTCAGGTCGGATATCTCGTATATTCTATATCAGAATTTAAATGTAATGATATAAATATTTGTGTATTAATAACTTACTCGTAGAGGACCGGCTCTCCCAACAACTTCAACATATCGCTACAAATAATTATATTTAATACAATTTTACATTTTATGAACACTTTTCAAAATAAACACCACTACTTATTTTTAGCAGTTGAAACTGTAGTCTTTTAAAATTATTTTAGAATAAAATAAACCGTTAAAAGCTTACATTTAATTCATTTATGTTAATTTATGAATAATATTTGGTAAGTTGTGTTATGTTAGTCAACATAAAAAGTTGTCCAAGGGTGACCAAGCGGGGAGGTAGACACTTTCATCAAATTTCTATAAAACTTGACTACTTCACCCTCAGGATAATGGGGGAATAAAGGACTTTGGTTAAGTACTGGGTGAGGGTAATTAAAAACAAGAAAAACTCTATTTTTTATTTTTATGTTTCCAGCTGAAAAAATGTTACTACAGATTAGTACATACAAAATATAAACTTTCATAAAGTTTTATATATTAAATACTTACAACCGGCGAAGTTCTCATCAGATCTCTGAAAAAAGAATATGAAATAATTATTTCTGTTTTAATATAAAATTGAAGATTAGAAACTCACGGGTCATTTAGGACCAAAAGTCCTGATGCCGTTGATACACTAGAAAAAAAGAAAATCGATGATTTTTGGATCGGTTTTACATTTTGAGTACTTACAATTCCGTTGGCTCGCTGTAAAAAAGGTACGTTTTTAACATACTACTTTTATTTTAAAACCTCTTGTTTACTTACGCGTTATGTCGAACCAGACACCCTGCAAAAAATATGTTAAATTTTCGGTTTAAAAATATTATAAAACGACCTACATCTATTTTTAATTACCACAAAGGGGTCGGGGGCACAAAAGACCCAGCAGGTACCTACCGGTGCCAGCTGGTATGTAGCCGATTTCTTAAATTTTTCTACAAACTCGTTCCTAAAAATATAATTCATTAATTTTACCAATAATATAAAGTTGATTACACTTACATGGCCACTTCTAATTTAATAAGCTTTAAAAGATATCAGCAGCTTTTATAAGCCACAAGAGTTGTTTACGGCACTTTTGATTTTATAAATGATTATCTGAGGTTTTTTCTATAACACTAACTGATTATTATTTATTACTATTATTTTTCTTTGATATCTCATGTGCATTTTGACCATCTAATTTTGAGTTATTGACTTGCTGGAATGAAAACAACTATTTTAAATAGGTAGCACCACACATTTTTTGTTGTATTTTTTGTTGAGAATTCGTGTATTTTCGAAAAAACACCATCTGCTTCTGTATTCTATTACAAAATTTTAATATAGGATATCTATATAGAGAAAGAATAAACACGATGACCCCTAAACCGATATATATGATTTGGACTACCACTCAGAAAATGTATACGGAAACGAAACCTCAACACATCTATCTCGCAACCCAAGCACTTGGCAACATCTCACATATGATGAAGACTTTTCAATATTTATATTATTAGGTAAGACTGTGTAAAATATTATAACTACAAAAAGGTACAAAAACTTACAGCTCTAAAGTTAAAACTTTGGGTCTCCTAAAAATTCCTTCGCCATTTTCCACAAGTTTCTAAAATGTGTCACTGCCTTATTTTCATAATCTATTTGGTGTACTCCTCGTTTAATGTATTTGTTTTCTTACTCCTTGTTTCTTAAAAGGGGTTCGGTGCAGCACCCGTGTTACCGAAGTCATTATGTTTATAGTTATATACATATGTATTTACTTTTATATAGTTTATGTCCACAAATCGCTACGTCAAAAGTTACACAAGTTGGCGTTATCCTTTTATGATGTACTATATATTATAGATACAAAATGGATCTTTTAAGATTGTCTACAGTTTCATTTACCCTGTGGTTGCTTCAAGATTGCTGTATTCTACAGATTTTTAATATAGGATGATTATCTCTAGAGAAAGAATACAACATCAATCTCATTTTAGACTTCTATCCTTTTAATAAACACACCCTTAATGTAAGATAATTCTACATCAGGGTGTAGTTGCCCCCGGTCCATATGGTGAAAGACTCGTGAGATAGAAAGTGTGACCCTGTTGGCAAATCGTCACACAGTTCTATACGAATCATTTCTTTCAAGCGCTGCCTCATGCGTCTATGTGCCTGAAAAAGAAAAAAATAAAATTTAACTTTTTATTTCCTTAACTTTTTTCTTTACTTACGATATTTTTTCTCTCCGTTGTGACGTATCACAAAAGGATTTTAATACTATTTGGTACTATTCTATCTGAAAAAACAATAAGAGCTCAGCAGACTTTTTTATGACATGCTTACCTTCCATAGTCGCAATAAATAAAAATCCTGTTTTTTCAGATTTATACAACTCTACTACACTTTAGTACATAGGAAACGAAACCTCAATAACTTGTGCTCTCACTACTTGGCAACATCTCACATGGGTATTTTCAATTAAATAAGGCATTTTAAATATATCACCCTGTAATACATACGTTGCACAAATGGTAAAAATTTTTAGCGTATTGAACAATATGTTCCTAGTTTTAGTCATTTTAGAAAACATCTATATGATACCAACAAGTTGTGGAAAAAAACGACCCTTCTTTTTGAAGTAAACTGTTCATAAAACCTAGAATATGATAACGTTTCTTTTAGCGTTCCTGTTTTGAAAAACAAAATGCTTTATATAAATCGCAACCGTTATCTTTGTAAAAGATTAATTTTAAAATTTAAAATATCATTTCTAGGCTGCCCTTGAAACAAAAACTGCATTTCTGTGCGCTGCAAAGTCATACGGAAGTGAAAATCACAAAAATGGATTATTAGCAAACTGAAGATTCAAGGCATCAACTTTTGACCATAGTTTTATTTCGAATGAAAAAAACCACAAAAGGTATATTTTTTCAAACATGATAAATACGCATATATTGTTATCACTTTCGTTATATTTTTACATTTTTTCGAATGATACGAGAGTTATAATTTATATACAGAGTGTTAAAATATTCTTTTTTATATTTTACGATCGATCGAACAATAAGATCTCATAATTCTCTATCAACCCTTGCTCGCGGCTCTCGTCGGATCTTACAATATTACGATACATAAATAGTAAAAGCGTTAAATACTTGTGAATGCCTAACAAAGTGACTTACCTTTTTAAACATGCTTCAGAATGGCTCCTGTTCACACGCACCTGTTTGTTTTTCCAAAAAGACACGGTCTACTTTCACTTCGTCGACCCGAATAAAGTGTTTTTCAGCACGGACCGTTGGTCTTATCGTCCTTTGTGGCTTTGTGATAAAATAATTTTTATACACTTCAACAACAAATGCACAATTCTTAATATTATTTATACAGAGTGTTTAGTAACTTTTTCGACGACCTGGATAATCTAGTAACTACACCCTTTTCGCCGTTATCATACAGGCCAGACAAGGCGGAATATAATTCATTATACCCACAGTTTGCATGATAAATGAATATATATTTTATATACAGAGCGGACAATTAAGTATATTCATTATCGAATGCGGATCTTACTGTCACGAAAGACCTTCATTATCTACGATGCTTGACGCGCGATGTGCTAAAATTATCAAAATCCTTCAAACACAAAAGTCTAAAACTTTCAGTTCCACCGCAATTAAATTGTTTAATTAAATAAATTGATTGATTATTGTATCTTAATTAGAAGGTGTACACGTAGTATAGTAAACGCTGTTATCACTGCTTTCGACTTGCGGTTAGAGCTGCGGTCAGAGCGGCTGGACCGGATGTCTGCCTGTCTGCCTGAACCGCCTCTATGACTACTGCATATTTTATACTTTACATCAGTCTGAAAAATTCGCTTCATCCAAATTTTCAGAAATTGAATTATTTTACTCATCTGAAAATTTAAGTGCTTCTAAGAGTGAGACTAACTCCTGTAACCAACAAGAAGAATGTTCTTATAATGTCATTGGTATCGAGGTTCCTATAAAACAGGAAACTTTGTAGGAAATCTCATCAGTTCTGATTTCAATACACCGAAGGAGGCCAAGAAAAATATGAGTATGTATTCTGAAAAATACAGTGGCTCTTCAAAGCAAAAATTTTAAGCGACTTCATAAACTTGATCGAAAACTAGGGTCTTCAAAATCTCTGGTATGTGAAGAAATATCTTCAATTATGGAAAATGCCAAAAAAACTTTGTTGGTAAGTTCTTTGAGTAACAATTTCCTCATAAATAATAGATTTTCTATAAGTAGGCTATTAAGAAATGTAGGGGAAGTTGGGGCAAAGTGGTCACCTTAACAAAGCCTTCCTATAAATATTTTTTTAGTAACTGAGAGAGTATTTTGGATGGCTGAAGTCTCTTCTTCCATGATTTAGCTGTTGTTTCCCGACATATCCAGTGATTCCAGACCAGAGCTATGAATTTATAGAAGAAAGAGGATACGTACATCGGGGCAAAGTGGAAAGTAATTACCAGATAAAAGAAAACACTTTTCGTACACAAGAGTTTAATACAAAAACAAATAACACTTCATTGCTGTGATGAAAACAGCGAAAACGAATTTTAACAATTTTGAGCATTATGTATCAAAGAAAACCTTAAAAGATTGTAGGCTTTTTACTATGAAGCACCACTTATTATTGAAATGAAAGAAAAATAAACATTTCCTCTACAAAAAAAAAGAAAGGAACAACTGACATAAACATAAAGATATTCCTAATAAAAATTTAAGAAGGTTATTAACAAACTTTAATTTTTCCGTGCCTCAAAATTTCTACTTTAACTTTTCCTAAAATTTCGTTAATAACAACTTCGCTAATGTCTTTCACTTCAGGGAAAACAAAAATATCTTTCGATTGTCTATATTGACGCAAAAAGGAAACAATAATCTTAGGTTCAGAGGTTTTTTCAATGCTAACTATTTGGGCAAGAAACTTTTTTTTGTCAATTTGTCAGATGTTAATTCTGTTAATATAAATTCATCACTTTGTCTGAGGATAAAATTCTAGATCGCTATCTGTATCACTTGAATTTACCAACTCAACCAAAATTGAACTGTCTAACGACGTATCTTCATCCGTCTTTGTTCCCTTTTGTATCTTTGTTTTCTTGGTTTTTACCAATATTTTTTTAACCGCTTCTTTTTTGCCTTTTGATATTTTAATTTCTTTTGCAACTCTTAACTCTTCATAATTAGGGGTTGATGTTAGCACCATGGTTTTCCCCCTTTTTAATTTTCTTTTGGGCGCTCCTACATCACTCACATTGGGTAAGGGTAATATGTCTTGCGGTGAATAATATAGGTTTCCAGAGATTTCTTTTGAAATGGGATCTACAGCTTGTGATTTTTTTAGTACTGAATGGACTATAGGAGACGGGGATCTAACTCTAGAGGGCCCTGGTTGTGGAAACTGACTTATTTCATTAAATCTATTCTCAAGTAGAACTGATTGCGGAGTGTTTGGACGCTCATCCTCTGGTAGTCTGTCAGTAGTCTCTGCCGGTTTGAATAGTTCCTCTGGAAATACATCCGGATTATATGGATAAATTCCAGTGGCTTTGAAGCCATTAATAGCATTTTGTGCAGTTTAAATGCGTTACCAAACAGTTCTCCGACTTGATATAATGTTATCACCTTCCCAGGATTATTCAGTAACCATTTCTTCGTTTCTTGTTCATAGTACGTATTGAGCGGAAACATGGAGGCAACATCTAATGGCTGTAGCCGGTGGGATGTATGTGGAGGTATTACAATTATGTTTACATAATTTGCCCTTGCCTTTTCAACTAACGTTAAATTCTTAGTGTGCGTTGCATGGCCATCAAGAATCAGTAACACCGGGTCAGTCTCGGTGGGTTTGGTATATTTCAGGAAGTGATTAAACCAAACATCAGAAAAAATCTCACTCTGCATCCACCCACTCGGGTGATATTCGACGATCGATTCCGGGGGAAGCCCGTGCTCAAGTGCTGGGCATTTTCTTATTCGCGGGAAAATTACTAGTGGAGGAATATAGAATCCAACGGCATTGAAACAAATTTCTGCAGAAGTTAAGGTGCCTCTTTCCGCGGAACTAACACAACCCACCTGTTTTTTTCCTTTAATGGAGAATATTCTGGAGGGCCTATTTGGTACCGTAGACACACCTGTTTCGTCGCAATTAAAAATTCTGCTGGGTGGATACTTATGTTTCTCGAACATTTTTTCAGAAGCTTAAAGAATGAACTTACATTAAATTTATTGAAAGACGAGGCCCTAGCAGCTGACGTATATTCTGGCAGTCTTAGAGAAATATTTTTGTTTCTGGTTAAAAACCCATAAATTCAATCCCGCCCTGCAAGACCTTTGATGGCATGAAAATAATGAGCAATCTTATTTTTTTCTGCAAACTGGACTAAATCGCCCTAGATATTTTCTTGAAGCTGCTTCAGGGTCCTTGTTCGATTTGACTCGTCTTCGAAGTGTTGTCAAAGGGACTTGGTACTGACTTGCTGCCTTTTTGCACTAAGTATATTATTTCTGACATCCCGTTTTGCTGCTATCATACTGTCTTCCGACCAAGATTGTTGCTGAGTTTTACGTATATATTTACGCACCATTATGGAAATTCTGAAAAAAAATTCAACTTAATTTTTCTATAGGGCCAAAGTGGAACACTTTGCCCCATAATAGAAAACCCACTTTGCCCCAATACGTATAGAAGCAGTATTTTGAAAGTAATAAAAAAATTAGCTTGTTTTGTTTGATTGCTTATATGTACGTCTCAGATATATATAAAATGTCATTCTAACCTTATATAATACCGAACAAACAATTTGTATTTTCAGCTAAACTGCTACTTTACTTACCAATGAATATTACAAGCACGTGGTTCAAAACTTTTCACTTAACGAAAAAATTGCGTGCAGTCTCGACCGTGGTTAAATGCAGATTAAGTTAGCTGTACATACGTAAGGGGAATGATATACGCGAAGATACCTATAGATGTCGTAACCATGTTGGAAATACCATATAAAATCACTTTGCCCCGAGGGGCCACTTTGCCCCAACTTCCCCTATTTTAATAACTATTGTGCTTCATTTAAATAAAAAACACTTATTTGGTGTTTGATGGACTTTGATTGAGAGCAAAGTAACCGTCTAGTCTCAAATAAAAGTTAATCTTCTAAAATTTATACAACCAAACTTTTTATTTTTAGGCTTCCATTCCAGGCAGCACTAATGAGATTTTTAAAAGAATGCTGAAAACAAGAAGTAAAGAAAAGTATTCTCTAGAGTTAAGGTCGTTTGCTGTAACCTTAAGTTTAACCAATAGCATATAATCAATTCCATTTCAAAATGGTATCAAAGTGCAGAGCATAGAAGCTTTAGGTGCTCTAAACCCAAAAGCTAAAGAATTTTGTGACAGGGAAATTGTATGCAATTTGATTTGGGATGAAATTTGTAATAAGAAGACGGATTGAATGGAGAGGAAAAAAATTTACAGGATATGTCAACATTGGAACAAACGTGAATACTGATGAATTACCCGAAGCAAGGGATCTGTTGGGTACCTCTTTTTGAAAGGACTTTGTAGTGGCGAAAATTTGGTAAACAAGTGCCATGAATTTATGCGTGAAAGTTGGGTAAAAGTTTTGTCAATTATATTTGATGATGCCATGGCCAATTGGCAAAGGGTTAAGTCTTTAGGGGCAGATTTTTCAAATTCCTTAAAAACATTTTTTAACCATCCCAAAACCCAAGCAACTTCACGTTAAGGGAGGACTTAGGTTGAGGACAAGAATTAAAACAAGTCATAGTTTTTATGAAAAGAAATAAATGAAAGTTAAATTGGCATCCCAAATTTTAAGTAAAAGTACAATAGATGTCCTTTATTTATCGAGAACAGATATTAATTCATATTTCCATAATGCAGGTGCTACAACTGAATTTGTTTTAATTTTTATTGATTAATTTGATATTTTTAACTCTCGTAATAGATTTACAAAATAAATATTTTAAAAACCACTTAGTTCAACAACAAAATATATACTTGCATCAATTTATTATTTTTGAAACTATATTAATACATATACCTCGAAATATTTCATTTTCTTTGAAACTGGCTTTAATGGAATCATATGTTTATATCAATTTTTTAAAACTCAATTTTTACCTTTTTCATGGCACTTCTATGTTCGAATAATGCCATGTTTGCTTTCGGCTGCGGGAAAACAATAACAAACTGTCGTTAAGTTTGCTTCATCATCAACTGTGTGTTATGTGTTATGATCTATCGTTTTTAATCCAAAAATCTACAGAAAACCTCAAAAATAGACAGATAAATATGAAACATCAGATGATTCAGGATACTCGAATAATGTATATCGACTCTAGAATAAAATTTAAATACATAGAGATGTGGAATTCGGTGAAGAATATAAAGATAAAATCATTTCTTGGATGATGAAAGATTATGAGCAAAGCAGAAGTGAAAAACAAGATGAAAGTAATGTGAAGAACCATGATGAGGAAAATGGTGCTGAAAACAGAAAACAAGAAACAGAAAAGTCAGAAGTGTGTCATTAACAAGCTCAAACAATCTTGACAGCACTTTCATTCATTTTATCACACAGAATGGCAAAAAGTCGGGATTGCTCAGGGCGTGACTTAATGAAAGTTACAACCTTCACTTCATAGCACGTGCACCATCAGTCGTCAGTCCAATCCTTTTTGTCCGTTTTATTTTGTTATCTGTAATTGAATCATCGAGATATTTAAAAATCTTTATGGTCAATGATCTCAGTAGTTCGAGAATCACTAATTCCAATTGTTGTATCTTCTGCTACTTTTTCCTTTTTTTTTCTTCTTAAATTTCGGTAACTGATGTCTTCTAAATCTATATGGAACTTTATATCGTCATTTTCTGATTCTACTTGATTTCGATTGTTTTTTTTTCCAACAGATAACCAGATTCACCATTTTCCTACAGAAAATGTATATTTAAAATTGATCTTGGTCAAGTGGCCAATGGGATGACAATATGTAATAATACATACAAATAGAAGGTAAATGTCTCAGTTAGATTTTGGTATGAGTGTTTTAAAACTTTAACCTGGAATAATAGGGACTCTAAATATTCTCTTGTGAGAAGTTATCCGACTGATCAATGACATTTTCGACTCTATCAATGTACTTTTTGTCACAATATGAATAATGATTCTGCCAAAGTTTTGACAGCTGAAAAAAAAACTACAAACTACTCTTTAGAAACAACATATATTGCCCAAAATGATCAATGTATTAATGAGAAAACTGATTTAAATAATCTTAGTGTAATTTATGCATATCTTTCAAATTTTTAAAAAGCATATTCTATAAAAATTCAACGCCTCTAACCTCACCTAAATAAATTTAAACTTCACATATAACGACCTAATCTATGAAATTTATTGTCATTTCTATTCGAACCTTTAAATATTCAGCTATATTCATAACGACTGAACTTATTCAAATTTGATGTTATTCATAAATTCACCAATCAATATTCAACATCATTCACTACAATTTATCCTTATCTAACCTAGAAAAATTCAACGTTATTCATTCAAATTCATAAATAATCAAAAGTTAATTAAAATACATGAAAATTTCTTTAATTTCTTATTTTTTAGACCTTCTGATATGTTAATGCATCTAAATGTTCTTGATTTTAGGTCTCTTCTGTTTCAAAATTAGTTTTTTTTGATAGTTTTTAAAGGAAAGATAAATTTTGACGTATCGACTTTTCTTTAAGTCTTTATAAAAATATGATATTGACAATGACAATTTGCTTATTTATATTGATTTATAGGTCACTTTCATCATGAATATCAAAATAAGGATAAAATCAACTTAGAGCTTTGTTCCAATAAGAAGAATAAATTTTTCTTTCGTTTCCCTTAAATATATTAAATTTTTAGAATTTACAAAATAGAGCTATAAATTTTACTTAAATTATTTACACGTTTTTTATCATTTATAGCTTTTTTGTTCGTATTAATTTCTAAAAATTCTCTTTTCGTGTATTAGATTCAGTTTCAAGAATTTTCGAATCTTTATAATTGAGTTTATGTTTTTTTTGATATTTCATGGTTCGTTAATGCAGTTCTATTTTTTTATCGTATTGATGACCTCTTAATTTATTCTCTAAATACTGAGATGTTTGCCCTATGTAAACAGCGTCACAATTAGTACCAGGCACTTGATACGTATATTACTTCTTTTGTTTTTTGTTGTTTTCGATTTCAATTTAGCGAAATATTTGTTTAGGTTAGTAATGTATTATGTCCTTTATGACTTACACACTTATACTTCATATTTATTGAAATAATTCCATAATTGTTGGGAAAGTCCTTGTACATATGGTAAGGAAAAATGTTTTGTTGTTTCTGTTTTGTTTTTAAATTGATTGTAGTATCTGTTTATTTTTTTCTTGAATATGTTATTTATCATTTTTTCCGGATAATTATTATCTTTGAATGCAGTTTCTGCTTTTTGAATAGCTAAGCATCTAAATTCAGGATCTGATAGTTGGGTAGATCTATCAGCCTAACTTTTTATCACTGTTCTTTTTTTGTGACATAGGATGACATAAAGACAGGGCCGGATTAGGGTTTATAAGGCCCGGGGCTAAAATAATGACGGGGCCCTCTTAAGGAATTCGAAAACCCGGAAAAATTCACAAAATAATATCAATACGTTAGATTTGTGGTATCAACACATCAAAAAATACAGAATGATTTCCAAATGATGAGGCACTCTTGGACTTGGGGCCCGGGGCTATAGCCCTCCCAAGCCCCTAGCTTAATCCGTCCCTGCATGAAGAGAAGTTCAAATATCTTGATGAACAAATTGGTTTCGTATACCATTCTGTTTTCATGTTATTGTTAATTTTATATAATGTGACATCAAGAAAATTGATTCTATTATTTTGCTCAACCTCGATTGTGAAATGAAGTTTTTTTGATAAGAAATCAATTTTTTTTATGTTTTCAATTTGATTCTTTGGTACAGCAGGAAAAATTAATTTTTTTTATCAGAACAAAGTTCTAAGTTGATTTTATCCTTATTTTGATATTCATGATGAAGGTGATCTATAGATCTATATAAATAAGCAAATTGTTAGTGTCCATATCATATTTTGATAGAGTTGAAAAAAGTCGAAACGTCAAAATTTATCTTTTTTTTTCTCAAAATTTTAAAACAAAAAGAGCATTTAGATGCATTAATATAAATCAAAAGGTCTAAGAAATAAGAAATTGAATATTGAAAACTTTTACAAGCTTTGATAATAACAAAAATCACCCTCCTTACATCTTAAATATATAGTAGTAGTCAATTAAATTATTTGTATTTTTATTAGAATTTACAAAGTAGTGCTAATAATTTTACTAAAATTCTTCAGGTCCTTTTTAACAATTCATAGCTTTTTTTCTAGATTCTTATGAATGTGAATCACTCCTAAAAATTCTCTTTTTCATGTATTAGATTTCAAAGAAAAAATTAAAAGTATGAAAATTCCTAAAGAATTTGTATTTATTTCATTAGATGTGGTTTCTTTATATACAGGGTCCTTCACGACGTGCTGATTCGATATGTATATGGGAAAGTACTGGGACTAGTGTTCTGAAAATTTTCTTGCATGGGTTTTCCGAAATGCTCGTTTTAGTTAAAATAATTTCAGTTGTCTGAAGTTTCCGGTTCTACCGGAAGTGGATTCAAACTTCGTTATTTTAAACGGAATGCTATGGTTTTGGACACATGCCCTCCACTAAAAAATTATATTTCTAAGTTCAAGTGAGTTAGGTCCAATATCTTTGGACAAATAACACTTACAGCTTTCAAAATCTGTGAAAACCTTGACAAAAATTCGTATAAGATGATCAGAAAATTGTGGCGAATTTCGCTATCTAAAAACTTAATTTTTTCAAATGGCAATTTATTTTTCTCTTCACTACTGGATTCTAAATTAATAAGCGATTAATGGCGATTAATAAAAAATCAGAGAAAAGAGACCAACGAACTAATCGTACCTAAACATTCTCGTTTAACAAAGGAAACCTGGGTCGAATATCTCACAATACAGTAGAGAGGAAGATGCTATTGAGCGCAACACTACAGATATAGTCACAAATGAGGATATACAAATAGATAACAGAGACATAGAATTGGCGGTCCGACAATTAAAAAACAGAAAAAGCCCTGGACCCGACAACATTCCCAATGAACTGCTTAAGCACGGTGGTCAACAACTAACCAAACTGATTAACTAAATACCTGATAAATGGCGAACATGCAGTACCATTCTTATGTTTAAAAAGAGAGACAAAAAATGCCAGAGAATTACAGAGGCATAAACCTACTGAGTACAACATTAAAACTATCAACAAAAATAATAACAAACAAAATAAATAGTATTATATCCCTGTCGGCTGGACAATAAGGATTTAGAACGGGAAGCTCATGCACTGATGGAGTGTTTGTTAAAAGACAGATTGCAGAGAAGTCGATCGAATACAACAAACCAGCCTACTGATCTGTAAAAAGCATTTAACCGAGTTTAGTTAGAATGTTGTACATTTACTCTACGACAGAAAAGTAACCCATACCTTAATCAAAGTCATAGAGAATCTATACAGCGAGGAAAGAGGAATACGACAAGGCGATTCACTGAGTCCACTTTTCTACATAATTATGGATGAAATAATAAAATCGAAATGTATTCCGAACTCTTTCCTGACAGTCTTCTTTTGTTCCAATAAGAAGAATTAATTTTTCCTTGGTTTCCACATCTTAAATATATTAAATTTATTAGAATTTACCAAATAGAGCAATAAATTTTACTTAAATTATTTACACATTTTTTATCATTTATAGCTTTTTCGTTCGTATGAATGTTAACCATTTCTAAAAATTCTCTTTTTGTGAATTAGATTCAGTTTCAAGAATTTTTGAATCTTAATAATTGAATTGTTTGAAATGTTTTTGAATTGAAATGTTTTTTTTTTTGATATTTCATGGTTCGTTAATGCAGTTCTATTTTTTTATCGTATTGATTGATACGCATTCCAAACTCTTTCCTGGCAGACTTCTTTTGTAGATAGCGACAAAAAATCTAATGGGATGATATCTGGTGAACGGTGAGGCCATTGATGCAAAGTACTATCCATCAATCCTCAAAATGAGTCTGTAAAAAGTTGTGGTGGGGCTCCGTCGTACTGATATCACAGCTGATTCCAAATCAGATTTAGTTGTGAATAATTTTCTAATTTTTTTAGATATCTGAAATAAACAAAAATTTGAAGTAAAATTCATCCTCAAATTTAAATACTAAGATTACCATCCGAATTTTCGCCATAAAAATGTACCAGCAGCATACAGTCATTTTTTATCGCATCATAAACATTGAAATTCAAGTACCTTGAAACTGTCTTTCACTCAACATTTGAGGATTAGTATCACTCCAATAATGAGAGTTACGCCGGTTAAATATTTCATTCTAATGAATTTTACATTTGTCCAAATTGAATTTTGTAAAAAATTATCGTCTTCATGAGTTTTAATTAATATAAATTCACAAAAAGCAATTCTTTTATTGTCACCTGGCTTTAAATTTTGTATGAACGAGATTGAATACGGATGGAACTTGTGTTTTTTAAGAATCCTTTGAATACTCATATCTAATATTCCCAAATCTCTCTCCGCATCGGTCAATGAATTTTCAGGATACGCTTTGAAGTATCGCAAGACTTTAATTTCATTGGCATCATTGTCTACAACAGCACCTTCTTCAATTACTATGTAATGTACTATGCAACAAACTGACCGTGGGTTTTACAATTATGAATGAGCCCTGTAAGAGTATCAGAGGTGGGTCGTAGTCTATCCAGTTATCGAAAATAAAAAGTATCACACGCTCGTTCAATAACCCTATCACATTCTCCGTATATTACCAGCAAATTGAAATAATTTTGATCAATAAGTCGTAAACGGGACATGATGAACACTTTTGAAACGCTTAAATGTCAAGCTGTTTTCTTTGTACGTACGAAACAAGAGATTCACCAGTTATTGTTCTACCCTTATCCAAAAAATCCAAAAAATCACTCATGATTACTCCATGGCAATCCCAAAAAACGGAAGTAAGAACTTTTCCAGCTGATTTTTGGAGACGAAACTTCTTTTAGTCTTGGAGAATCTGAGTGTTGCCATTCCATCGATTCTTGCTTTATTTCTGGATCGTAGAAGTGTACCCAAGTCTACATCGTTTTCAAATCGAGCACAGGTGGAACGCGATGCTTCTACCCTTGCACTTCAATGGAATAGAAAATTTACTTCTTTTGATGCTTACAGTCCAATTTTTCACGTTTGCATACGAAAGATATTGATCACCAAGGGTATTACGTATATCTTCGTAAATCTGCTTACCACTTTTAAATAAAGATACTTAATGATTGCTGGATACTCCAATATTTCGATTTTCATAATATCGTTGAACATCTTTTTTAACGTCAAAATTTACACTGACACTTCTAATAAGTTATTGTTCGTTGCTATGGTAACGCAATATTTTGTTTATGCATGGAACTGATCTAGGCTAACTAGATATCAATACATCCTCGTACATATTCTGCTATCAAATGCTCAATTGCAGAATAAATTTCATTTGCTGTTGTATTATCTGTCAATTGAACGCACTTAAATAGTCCTTCAGTTATTTTAGTTACTGTTAATGCTAATGTTAATGTTAATAATAATAAAAACTGCAAGTTTGCGTTATATACTTACAGGGTAAAAATCTGATTGTCACTCAAATGTATTCAAATATTCAAGCATTTGAAACTAAGTTGAGACTGTGGGAAAATTAGGTAAATAATGAATCTTTGAAGAATTTCCGTTATTTAAAATCATTTGGAACTGTGAACCAAAAAATGGGAAGTTTATTGTCAACATCTGTAGAATTTCATTACGGAATTCAACAATCGATTTGAAGTCTTTCGCAAAATGAATAAAATTGAATTCCCAATTTTCAACAATCCATTTTGAAGTTTCACAGCCACCAGTTCATTTACAAATGGAGTTGATAGATCCTCAATCGGAGAGTATTTTGAGATAAAAACTTTAATGATGTTAAAGCTCTTGTATTTTATACACAATATTTCAAGAGTTTGGATAATTACCGGAATTAAAAAAGCATGCAGCATGCATACTCTGCATGTAAGCACAATTAGTAATGGAAGATCTCGAGGAAACTGTCCTTAGCAAACTTGATATAAATAGTCCATTCTTTTTCCGATATGTAGATGATTGCATTACTGTTGTACCAAAGAATCAAATTGAAAACGTAAATAAAAAATTCAACTTATATCATAAAAAAACAGAATGGTATACGAAACCAATTTGTTCATCAAGATATTTGAACTTCTCTTCATGTCATCCTATGTCACAAAAAAAAGATCAGTGATAAGTTAGGCTGATAGATCTATCAAACTATCAGTACATGAAACATTAAAACATAAAATACAAGGACTTTCCCATCAACTATCAAATTATTTTAATAAATATATTATTAAGAGTCATAAAGGACATAATACCATATCCAAATATTTGACTAAATTAAAATCTAAAACACCAAAAAACAAAAGAAGTAATATTATATATCAAGTGCCTTGTACTAATTGGCTGGCTGGCTAATGTTTTTTTGATATTTCGTGGTTCGTTAATGCAGATCTATTTCTTTAAAGGTATTGATGACCTTTTAATCTATGTTCTAAATACTGAGAATAAATACAAGGCACTTGATATATAATATTACTTCCAATATTATATATCAAGTACCTTGAATTTTAGCGGCATATGTAACGACCATAGCCTTCACAGCTATTTTGAAAAAGTTCCTTCATACAGGGTGATTGATATACCTCAAAATATGATGATACTGTTCATCATGCCTTATGCAAATATTGCTAGTTTCCAAGATACGGGGTGTTCAAAGTTTAAATTTAAATTTTGATTTTCGCAATAATTTTTTATGTTTTCACAATTTCTCTTTGAAAATTGTCAATTTTGCGTTTTTTGGCATGAGGATTCATAATTTACACTAAATTCAATAAATTTCAATTACAAATTTATTATTCCTCAAATTTGTAACAATATCAAATTTGTCAACAAAAATATAAAATGCCTAAAAATGTCCACCATTTACTTCAATACACTTTATAATCCGCTTTCGTAAAGATCTTTTAGCCACTTTTAGACAGTTTGTGTAAAAGCAATAATTGGATAATAATAAGAATAAGTAATACATTAGTGTACCATTTATTAACAATTTAGTAATTAACAAGAGAAATAGTTATTTATCAAATAATGCCTAGGCATAACGATTTCTCAAATAATGAGATGCGCGATATGATTTGTGTGTTTGCTCAGTCAAATTATAGTGGTCCAACTGTGGCTCGATGATATTCACAATTATACTCAAATCGAAGGCAATCCAATTACAAACTGTACCGAAATCTTTACAATCGCTTAGGTGAAACGGGGTCTTTACGCTCTAAAACTGAGCACGGTGCTACAAAAAAAATCACTGCCGATGAAGAAGATGAAATTTCAATTTGTGTTACGGAGAATCCAGATATCAGTACTCGCCGATTAAGTCTGCAAACAGGTATAAGCCAATCATCTATTTTTAGAATACTGAAGAGGAAAAAATTGCATCCATATCGTAATACTCCTGTTCAGAATTTATTATCTAAAGATTTACGTAAGCGTCTACAATTTATCCATTTTTTGCAAGATAAACAAAATGTTAACCCAGATTTTCTGGATACAATTCTTTTTACTGATGAGGCAACTGTTTCAGGTTAGCTTTAATATTATTATTTAAATAAAACACGTTTAGTTTTGAAAACACGTTTTACTTCGTTCTTCTATATGTTCTAACCTAACTATCTAAGTCTCCCGCTTCCCAACTGTCATTTGCCAGGTGACCATAGAACATTCAAGCTAGTACATGGCACTGTGAAGTGTCATATACGTAACATCTCCCCTTTTTGGACTTATACTGAAATAATTGAAATACTAACTAACTAATACTATAAACTAGACATGAAACTAATAATAATATTTTTTTTCCACTATGTATAATAGTCTCTTTACCTATTTGGTACATTGACGACCCGACCTGATCTTGTGCATTTGCTATTTGCTTCCTTGACACTTGTACATTCATTTGCCGTTTTATTATTATTAGTTCCACAACCGTTTTCATTATATACATCAGTTCTATTAGACAAACAAGTGTTCTCACTTGATTCATCAGCACTACTAGGTTTACAGTTTATGTTTATATTTTCGTTGTTGTTTGACGCATTTATAACCGTTGGATTTTTTGTATTTTTTAGAAAGGAAGAATTTCTTTTATAAACCCTGCCATTTTCATCACTAACCAAGTATGATCGTGGAGTATTAGTATTTGATAACTTTTCCCGGTGTCCAATACCCATCCTTCTTCAATTTAAATAGTATATCTTGATTTTCGTTAAAATCTGAGCTGCTACGTGCAAATTTATCATGATAGCTTTTTACTGCCAACTTTCTTTCTACTTTTTTCCCATACTCGTTAGTGGTTTTGGGTTCCAATAATTTGTTGGATATAGGCAAACCTGTTCTTAGTAACCTGCTTTGTAATAACTCTGAAGGTGAGGCCTCAAGACCACATAGTGGTGTAACTCTGTAATTTAACAAATGAACAAATATTTCGTCTTCATTGTTACACTTTTTTAATAACTGTTTACATATATGTACGGCTTTTTCAGCCAACCCATTCGACTTTGGGTACCTGGGACTCGTAAAAACACATTGTATGTTGTATTGATTACAAAATTCTTTAAATTTAAAGCTGTTGTAGGGATTGTTATCAGATATAAACTTTGCAGGTAATCCAAAATTAGAAAATATTACTTTTAATTGTTTTAAGATTTCATCTATACTTTTTCTTTGTATTTCTTTCAATTCGATCCAATTGCTGTAGTAATCGACTACAACTAAATAATATTTTGATGCTTATTCTAATATATCAGACCCCACTATCTCAAATGGATATTTAGGTACCTCGTGCGCTATTAGCGGTTCTTTTATTTTATTTCTGCTGAATTTCTCACATATGCGACACCTTGAAATAAAATTTTCAATATCAGTTATTATACCCGGCCAGTATAATATTTTCCTTGCCCACTTCTTTGTTTTTTCCATGCCAAAATGGGATTTATGTAGCTCTCTAGTCATATGATTTTGTAGTTTTTTGGGTACGCAAATTCGCTCGTTGAAAAATAAAATTCCATGGCGAACCAGTAGATCGTCTTTTATTTTATAATACTGCTTTAGTTCAGTGTTATCCAATACTTTTTTATCTGGCCAACCTTTAATGCAATATTCAGTAACTTTTTTAAGAGTACTATCATACAAAGTTTCCTTGCTTACCTCAGCTAATCGACTATTTGTAATGGGTCTTTCAATGTCAATCGTATGCACAACCTCTTCCATTTCACAATCTTCATTTACTTTGTCTTTTATGAATGACCTACTTGAAAGAT
This sequence comes from Diorhabda sublineata, assembly GCF_026230105.1. Taxonomy (NCBI): domain Eukaryota; kingdom Metazoa; phylum Arthropoda; class Insecta; order Coleoptera; family Chrysomelidae; genus Diorhabda; species Diorhabda sublineata. Next base: position 515,858 of record NC_079486.1, read on the forward strand.
CAGCTATATACATCTTTGAACCTGGTATGTACTCAACTTCGAAATTATATTTTAAGATTTTCAAGCGCATTCTCTGTAGTCTGGACGTAATTTTATTAATATCTTTTTGCTGAATGCCAATTATTGGCTTGTAATCGGTTTGTACTGTTATCTTATTACCGTAAACAAACGGATGAAACTTAATTAGACTAAAACAAATTGATAAATACTCCTTTTCTATTTGTGCGTACCTTGTCTCGGTTTCAGTAAGACGTCTTGAGCAAAATGCTATGGGTTGACCTCCTTGCATAAGGCACCCTCCCACTCCATACTGGGAACTATCACTTTGTACTGTAATAGGTAAGTTTGGGTTAAATATTTTAAGGGTTGGTAAATTACCTATAACTTTTTTCAGATTGCTAAATGTATTTTCATGATCAGCAGTCCACAAGAAATTTACGTTATTTTTTATTAAACCTCTTAGAGGCGCTACTATTTCTGACATCTTTGGTATAAATTTCGTTAAGTAATTTACCATGCCCAGAATTCTCAGCAATTATTTTTTATTTTTTGGCGCTTCTAAAGCCATTATTGCCTCTACATATGAATTATTTGGTTTTATCTCCTCTTTGGAATAAACCTGCCCCAAGTATTTTACTTCCTTTACTTTGTATTGTAACTTGTTAGCATTAAATCTTACATTAAACTGTTTAGCTCTCTCTAGTACTTTATTCATTATCAAATCATGTTCTCTTTCGTCTTTACCAGCAATTATTAAGTCATCAAAATATATTGGGATATTTAAATCTCCGAAAATTCTTTCATTTACTCGTTGGAAAACTTCTGGACTACATGATAGACCAAAACATAACCTCTTAAAACGATATTTACCGAATGGTGTTATAAATGTGCATAATTTTTGGCTATCTTTAACCAATCCTATGTGATAGAAGGCAACTGACATATCTATCACACTGTAGATACTTTTCCCTCTTAATTTTAAGCCTATTTCTTCTGTTGTTGGTATAGGATGCCTATCTATACAAATATACTTATTTAAATGTATAGGGTCTAAACAGATTCTTAACTTGTCTGAATTAGGTTTTTCGACACATACTATATTACTTACCCATTCTGAAGGTTCATCGACCTTCTCAATTATATCTTTGTCTACTAACTCATCCAAAGTGTTTTTTAGCTTTCCTTTAATTTTTTCAGCGACTCTTCTGCAATTACTTACAACTGGTTTGTAACCCTCTTTTAATAAAATCCTATATTTAAACGGAACCTTACCAGTACCTTCAAACAACTTTTTATTCTGATTGATGAAATTTTCTTTAGGATCTCTTTTATTCTTTAAGTTAACTTCATCCAGCTTGCATATTATATTTAATTTTACACAGGTTTTTAATCCAAGAATAGGTTTGCCTCGTATATCTACAACCAAGAACTTTACATTTTGAATATTATTTTTAATTAAACATTTTAAAATTATACTTCCTACAACTCTGATTTTATTGTTGCCATAGGCTATAATACTTTGCTCTGAATGTATTATGTCATTCTCCCTTTCTAATTTTTTTATATAACTTATTGGAAGCACATTACATTGAGCTCCAGAATCAACCTTAAACTTAATTACACTATTATCAATACATACATTTTCTGTCCATATTTTTTCAAATTCTGAATTATCATTCTCATAAATATTGAATACAGTTAGATTGTTAATAACAAAATCTTCATCACTCGAATCATTTTCATCAACAAGATTTACATGTTGATTACTATTTATATTTCTATTGTGACTGTTAAAATATTTACCTTTGTTCTTATTTATCTTACTGTTACTAAAGTTATCTTTTTTATTGTATCTGTTTTGCATCCTACAGCAAAATGTCCTTCCAGTCCACACTTAGCGTAGTTTTTTCCGAAAGCAAAACACTTGCCTTTGGTGTGTCTTCTGCCACATTTCAAGCACCTGTACTCTCTTCCGTTATTATTGCCACTGTCGCTAGTACTAGGGTCACCTTGACTGTATCCTCTTCTTCGAATTAAATTCACTTCTTCCTTGTTTAAATCTTTTGCTTGAAGCTTAGTAGCTTCTGTTGTTCTACAAGTGCTTTCTGCAGTTTCCAGATTTAAATTATTTATTCCCAATAGTTTTTCTTGCAAATTATGATCTTGGACCCCTAAAATTATTCTATCTCTTATAAGACTATCTTCTTGAGTTCCAAAATTGCACGGTTTAGCTAATAATTTCAAGTCTTTTATAAAATGATCCATGCTTTCTCCCTCTGTCTGATTTCTTGAGAAAAATTTGAAACGATCAAACGTTTCATTATTGCGTGGTTTACAATAATTGTCAAAAGCTGCTATGACTTCTTTGTAATTTCCTTTTTGATCTTCTGATAGACTTAATGTGCTGAATACTTCTATAGCCTCCTCACCAGCGGAGTTTAAAAACAAAGCGATTTTGCGTTCATCTGACTTTCCACTTAATTCGGTTGCTTTTAAGTAAATTTCGAAATGTTGTTTAAACTTCTCATAATTTTTATGAAGGTTTTGATCAAATACAAGACTTGATGGCGGTTTAAATCCGCTTGAATCCATATTAAAATCTTATTCTCAACTAAAGTTCTGTATTTTATATTTATTAAACTCACTCTTCTTGTTAATTCACACCTGACACCATGTTTCAGGTTAGCTTTAATATTATTATTTAAATAAAACACGATTAGTTTTGAGAACACGTTTTACTTCGTTCCTCTATATGTTCTAACCTAACTATTTAAGTCCCCTGCTTCCCAACTGTCACTTGCCAGATGACCATAGAACATTCAAGCTAGTACATGGCACTGTGAAGTGTCATATACGTAACATATAGAAACGAAATTTTATAATAAATCTGAATTTGCATTACAAGTAATTTCGTATTGAAACATGAGAAAATTCTCTTTCGAATTTATCCTTGGAAAACAGGCAAAAACACACACAAACTCGATATTCTTTGGAGATGCTTTAGCGAAATGAAATGCCTGCTTTTTCTGCTTAACGATTTGACAAGTGCTATTCGTTAAATGTAAAATTCATTCCAATAATATATCAACAAACGGAAACGGAAACTTCATTTATTTACTTACAAAGTTTTCTCTAACTAATTTTGGAAAAATCAATTGTAACTTTATTCATATTTTTGAATATTCAACTGATCCTGAAAATTAAGTATTTCGATGTTTACCTGGACAAGTTGTTTTATACATTCAAAACCCAGTTTTTTTTATTTAATTCTTTTTCGCACGATTTATAAGTTATTTGATCACAATTCTCAGAAAAAATATAAAAGCTCCTTAATAATATTTTTTATCATGAAACAAGTTAATTATAGATTAGGCAACTTGAGGTAGACATTTCAAACAACAAGTTTTTATAGCCGTTTATTGTATTTATTTTTGGAAAAACTCACATGGTAAACGAAGCTGTGTTTGAGAAAACTTTCTGGAAGGATGAGATCTGATATCAGCTCTTTTGGATTCACTCTTATTAATTAAAAGTCCAATTTCAAGCATTATTTCGAGATGAATTGTTCAGTCCAAAAACTCAACTGTCCTCATTATCAAAAATAAAGATAATAACGTCATAAGCTCGAATGCAGTATCAAAATGGATCGTGTTGAACAACGCGCGGTGATTTAATTATTGAGTTAAACTAAAATCAAAAGTTCGTAGGTTTAAATTGTCCACAAATGAACATTTTTGAAATTTGAAAATCCTTTCTGTTCCAGAAACGTCAATTATTTAATTCTTCTTTTTTGATTGGGTAATTTAAAAATGGTAAAGTCTGCGCGTCGTCGATTTATAACCCAACGGCTTTTGGGATGCTATTAAGTTTAAACGAATACCAGTCTAAAATTCAAAATTTAATTAATTCTTAATCTTTATCCTGAGAAATCTTTGATTAAACCTAATACCGGAATTATCAGAAATATCATGAGGATTTGAATTCTACGAGATATATCCACAATTCAAGTTCCGTTTATCATATCTTTTAGTAGCAGTGGTTTGATCGCAGCTCCGACATGATTATTAACATATGATAGTTGGAAAATTCAGTTTTGTGGTCACGTATATTTCTGACACAACCAACTGGGAAATCGCGCGCGGAGTTGTGCATACAAAAGCTAATAGGTTTCCTCGTTAACACAGTTATAATAATTTAAAATCCCTTACCGCTCAAAGATTTTTCTACAACTAGAGTTCATTGCACCAAACATCCGTACGAAAAATATTTTTTTATTCTGTTATAATCGAATTTTAAGCAAAAATCTATCATGTACCCCCCGAGTTTTTTTAAAATTTTGGAAAATACGAAATAGGTTATAAGTCACCAAATTTAATTGCAGCGAATATTTTTTGAGGGGCTGTTTAAAGTCAAAAGTTACATTTATGTAAGAAACAATGAAAAAAGAGAATGAAAATAAAAGTTTGATGATCGAGAATAATGATCCAAAGATATTAGATGGTGTGAAGATTGATTTGGAAAGAAAAGGGATGAGAAACTAGGGGTTAATAACTATGGATAGGTAAAAATGGAAGGTATTGGTTAATAAGCTTAAGTTTGAGGATGAACTTACCTTGAAAATGGCTTGAAAAGAAACTTCCGGAGTTGGTAGTAAATACAAATAATCATAATAGTTTAAGAAATTGTATAATAATGATTCTGAATATTTACATTTTGTGCTTCAATTAACAAAACTCTTTCGCTATTCTTAGTTTTATCCTTAACATTGTCTTTTATATAAGAAAATTCATTATCTTACGTATCGCAATTAATAGATGTAATAACACCGTCCGATTGCATTTCAAATCTTTTCATTCTTTGAAGTTTGATGTTTTCTTCTTTGGTAGCTTCGGGTGTTGGTTTGGAATTATCTCGAGCGCTCGAACTCGTTGGGACGCTACTACAATCGGTATTACTATCCGTAGCGGGTGTATCGTTTCTCAAATTTTCCATAATTTTGCGTTTATAACTCAAAGGACCCGGTTTAATTGCATCGCAAAAGCAACGCTTCTCTTTTCTCAACCTAGACATATCGGTTTTCAATTTATATCAATATTTGACATACAATCGCGTTAATGTCAAATTTACCTAACATAACCCCAAAAAAAAACATTTTATTTTTTACAATTGATTATTTGTATCCAACATACTTATTATAACTTTGAAATATTTTTCTTCTTTTTTATAATAATAAAAATAAATGGATTTCTCCAAAAAAAAGTAATAAAAGTCTACAAGCTATATAAATGTATTGAAATCCTCCACTTTCCGGATTTCGAGATAACTAATGTAAGTACATAGTGAGGAACCCAATCTTTATGTGGGATTTCTGCAGTCTTCTGTTACATACGCTTCCTGGTGGTATCTGACACCTCCAGAGAATATAGGTAAAGCATCAAGCATCTTCTAGGTGTCTTTATCAAAATAAAAAACAAACAATATTATCACCTTTGCATGAAAAAGTACCAAATCAATACTCAACGAAAAGTATATCAATCAGTTCTTCAACAGTTCACAGACTAAGTACCTAATCATTATAATCACCTAATTATAAAATAATCTTTCTGGCTTTCTGAGTGGCAAATTTATCAATCATTTCCGTAAAACCTGTTTTTTCACAGATTTCGAATTTAATTTGAAGAGAGATTTTCTTCGAAGAGTCACTCTATTTTTCATAATACTCATATTTTTTTTGGCCTTCATCAGTGTATCAAAATCAGAATTGCTGAGATTTTCTGCAAAGTTTCTAATTTTGTTGGAACCTTAATACCAATGACATTATAAGAACATTTTTCTTGTTGGTTACAAGAGTTATTCATACTTTCAGAAGCACTTAAATTTCGAATCTTGTTGAGCTCCAAAACTATTGATACCTTTACCTCCGTGCCCTTGCTATTCTTCACGCGAGTTTTTTTTGACAGATAGTTAATTCAGATTTAATCAATATATTTAATGTTTATAAGAAAAGTTGTTTAAATAACTTTTTGGTGTATAAATATAGTAATGAGAAAACACTGTATTTTGACATGTACATTGTTGCCGTTTCAGTTGGCAGGTGGGATGGACTTATCAATCTGGCTTTGTAATTACTATTTGAGAAAAGGTGATTCATTAGTATTAGATATTATCAACCTCTTAAAAGCATTTAGCTTGTGCAAATCATACTCATCAATATGCATATTCTGTATTTTACATCAGTCTGAAAGATCCGCTTCATCTAAATTTTCTTAAATTGAATTATTACACTCATCTGGAACCTTAAGTGCTTCCAAGACTGAGACTCTCTTATAACCAATAAAAAAAAATGTTTTAATAATGTCACTGATATTAAGGTTCCAATAAAAAATAAAAACAGGAAACAAACATGAATACTGATGAATTACCCGAAGCAAGGGACCTATTGGGTACTTCATTCTGCAAGGACAAGGAAAAACAAATTTACAAAAAAATGCCTTGAATTTATTCATGAAACTGGGGACAAATTTTTGAAATTTAAATTCTTAGAAACATTTTTTAATCATCCCATCACCTATGAAAACCTTTTTATATTTCCCAATCCTATCATATGGTTTAATTAGTTAATAATGTTGTTCGACTTCGAGATAATGAAGGTGTTAGAGCGGAAACAAAAATTAAACAATACATATATTCTACGAAAAGGATTTAAGGGATCTCAAATATTTGAGTTTATCTACTCGATACACTGTTTAGTGAGTTTACTAATTCAATCAACTGACGATCTTAAATCAAATTATACTCGGTAATATTTTTTTGTTTTGTACAAAACAATAGAGACTAACGGAGAACATCGAAACAGTCGTCAGACAGTGTAATAGCAAGTGTGGTAAAAGTAGTAGTACATGTCTTAGATTTCTCAATGTGAATATTCTCTTATCTTCTTTTACTTTTGTGATATGTTCATATATTCACAAATTTTGGGCAGCTGTGTGTATGTTCTCAGTGTCGATTCTTTGTACAATCAACAAATCAACATGTATACCATAAGTCTTGTTTAGCTGGGCGTCTAACCGGCAGCGGGCGCTTGTGTCTGTGGAATCATGTTTAATTTGGCGTTTGTCTGGAGGCATGGTCTTGGGTCTATAAAAACGTGTAGTTTGGCGTCTGGCCGGCGGAAAGCGCTAGTGTCTATAGAATCGTATTTAAATTGGCATCTGGCCGACGAGGGCCCTAGTGTCTTAGGAATCGTGTTTAGTTTGGCGTCTGGCCGGCAGGGAGAGCTACTGTCTATGAAATCGTGTTTAGTTTGGCATCTGGCCGGCTGGGGGCGCTAGTGTGTATAGAAATTAAACAGAAATAGAATTTTTATTTACTTCAACTTGCTGCCGCTATGTACTTTCAGTTCGACTATTCTTTGCTAGATGGCACAAGTTCGTGTTTTAGTTTGGCACTTGTCCGGCAGAGGGCGGTAGTGTCTATAGAATATAGTTCTGATTTTGATACACTGATGAAGGCCAAGAAAAAATATGAGTATTCTGAAAAATAGAGTGGTTCTTCAAAGAAAATCTCTCTTCAAATTAAATTCGAAATCTGTGAAAAAATAGGTTTTAAGGAAATTATTGATAAATTTGCCACTCAGAAAACAAGAAAGATTATTTTATAATTAGGTAATTATAATGATTAGGTACCTAGTCTGTAAACTGTAGAACAACTGATTGATATACATACTTTTCGTTGAGTATTGAGTTGGTACTTTTTTATGCAAAGGTGATAATATTGTATGTTTTTTATTTTGATAAAGTATTTTGTTGATATTATATAAGCTGGCCAAAGAAATAATGTTTTCAAATTTTATTTGCATTTTTACTCATGAATCACTTCTTCACAACGATTGTGATGTAGGAATACGATAAAAATACGTAACTATCTGATGTATTTTTCCCTAAAAACTGAAAAATAACAAAACTGCAGCATAACAATAAATTTAAAGGCATTTGACTTTGAACAGAAAAAGAATTTAGCCAGCGGCGGTTGATAATACAGTGAAGATTGTAAATTTCATTAAGTCGCAGCCTAAGCAATCCCGACTTTTTGCCATTCTGTGCGATGAAATGAGTGAAAGTGCTCACAAGATTGTTTGGGCTTGTTAATGAATTATGATTGTTTTTGTTGTAAAATTACCCGATGGGGCATAATTTTATCTTCTTTATTTCCTTATTTCTTGTTCTTTCTCTCTTCATTTTGCACTTTTGACTTTTCTGTTTCTTGTTTTTTGTTTTCAGCATCATTTTCCTAATCATGGCTCTTCTTCACATTACTTTCATCTTGTTTTTGACTACTGCTTTCCTCATAATAATATTATAAGTCAAAATATATATTATTCGTGTATCCTATTCTGTAGAGTTTTGTAAGTAACTAATTTAACCATATGACTGGAATGGGGAAATATAAAAAGCTTTACTAAAAATTGAAACTAAGACTAATATATCACTTGAACAATATCTAAACACTCAAAAATATTTCACTCCAACAAATCTATTCAAAATGCTTTTTTATTATTTAGTAAACAAAGGCAGCCATTTTATCGCAAACGAATACAGATACATAACGATTTTGCTTAGCTTATATATTTTCATAAACTTTTTCATCAAAATTAGTTTCTTGGTCTTGCCAAAATGGAGATCGTTTGACTACAAAAATCAAGGAAAAGTCGCAGAAAAAACCTTTGTTCTACCAAGATAATGTACCGATTTAGAAGTCGATGGCAACTATGGTTAAATTGAACGAATTACACTTTGAATTGGTTCATCATCCAGCGTATAGTCTAGAGTCTAGACTGTTTCGAGGCAAAAGATAAATTCTTCTACAAGAACGGCACGGAGAAGTTAGAGAAGCTTTGGAATTATTGTATTGCTCTTGAAGAAGATTACATTTTTGAATAATATCGATTTTTGGCAAAAAATGTGTTTTTCTTAGCTGGTCACACGCTTACGGATTTTACTTATATTTTTTATCTTCTAATTCATCAACTGATAGATAAGGAAAACATCTTCTTATTAACATTAATTTAAAAATACATAGCCTTTCCATCGAATTATGACATCGATGTTTGAGAATGTTTTAGAACTTGAAAATATCACTTGAATGTTATCTTAAATCCCATATATTTGAAACTTAACTTTACATATTGGATTTACTGGATACCTAATAAGTGTGTTTAAAATAAATTTCTACTGATTTACTCAAATGTAGAATTACTAAACTATTGACGAAATGAACACACTTTATAGTCTCACGCTACACCAACATTTTCCCTTGCACTAACAATTGGGATTAAAACTATGATAATTTTTATAATTATAGTGAAATTAATCAATTTGTATCTAAAAACAATCCGAAATTAGATGGAATGCTTCTTTCATTATTATATAATTGAATCCATTGTTTGTTCGATAATCTAATTACACTATTGTTGGAACGTACACTATTATAACAATTTTTAGTTCTCCGTCCGGCCAAATACTACGGGACTAACGTTACTATGAATTATTAAGAATTATTAAATCATAAACATTGTACATATGTCAAAAAAAGCAAAGTTACTTCCAAACGTTGAATCTGACATTTCACCAAAGATGAATACCACCAGTTGCAATGTTTCATCTGAGTTTTCTCAACAAAATGCAGAGCATGGTAAAAAAATAAATAGATCGAATGAAGAAATTATTCCTCAAGAAAACAAATTTAATAAGACGGAACAAATGGAAAACAGAACTGGAAAATCATATCATAATCACGCAGATGATGAGGTAGATCCAGACAATCTACAAGCGATTATGAAGGTTGCGAGACTCATGAAACACATTTGCGATTATGCACGATTAATATACAAGGATTAAGGACACAAGTTGTTACAAAGATACAGAACGAAATATCATTGATGTTGAAATACAAAATTATTGCTTTTGTTCCATTTAAACTTGTATTATTTTTATTCATAGTTTTGGTTTTTCTTATTATAAACGAATTCTTAATAAAGTTACTGTGACATTTAATGTGTTTTCATACAAACAACGTAACAAAAAAGTCTGATTGTTGGTAACTAAAATAATTTTTGACTAAGAAATAATATGAAGTACTTGAAATGTATTTTTATAATTTTGAACTTTGTACTAAATTACTAGGTATAACATTTTTTCGATACTGGTTTTTGTAGCTCATTTTGCAGATTATAACTTCTAAATAAAGAAGAATCGCAACGATTTCTCTATCCTCCGTGGTTTAAGCTCTATTCTGCGCATTCTCAAGCATGCGTACTGTAGACAAAGTGTCGCGAACGAGAGAAAAAATGAATATTGTCCATATAGGAGTATTACATACAGGTATATGAAATGGACACATATTATACGATCTATCGTAATACAGGTTGTACTACACCAAATTCCAGCTAATGAGAAGTTTAAGTTGTTAGTGAATATTCACAATTGTGAAGTAGAAAAAAGAACAGTAATTTTAATTCGACAATCTCTTAATAATTATGAACTCGTGGTTAAGTTACCCTAAGAAAACTTCAATAATTGGAAGTTTAGGATTGAAGTGATATAGAAACAAGTGGCTGTTGCATTGGAGATAGCAGTAGAGCACTTCGAAACATATTGGAAGAAAAAGTTATCAACCCTTAATTGCACAACAAATAAATTAGATCATTTATAGAATTTTTATTTCAATTATTCAACAATTATTTTTAATAGGTGACATTTATTAATTTCAATTGTAATATTTTTCTTGTTCTGGTTGATTCTTGATAATGATAACAAAAAGAGTTCTCACTACCAATTTTGAGAAAGATTCAACAACTCCAAGCTAAATACAAAAACTTGTAGAAAGAAGCAAAGACTAAGTTATTTGATGTTTTGCATGTGACCCATTGTGTTTTACAGACTAAATCTACTGTAGTGTCAGGCAGCAAAAGCAAGGGAAAATTACAGCCAGAAAAATGTATCGATTCTTATAATGTGTACTTTAGTGAATACAGTATTCATGTAAATGTCTCTGAACCATCAACTTATATCAATAGCCAATCCACTGATAGAAGTAAAAAAATTTGAAAAAAAAATATTAATGGAAGAGGAAACTGAAATTATGGAAAAAAATGAAGCACGTTAGAGTAGCACAGTAGATTCTTCTAAATCTTCAAATTAAAAGATTTAAATTCTTAATTGATTGTTTCATTTTTATCATATATTATATTTCCTCAACTTCTTATTTCTTAGACCTTTTTATATGTGGTTCGTGATAATTTTTTTGGATTTTTGTTTATAGTAACATGTTACCTCCGTCAATTTGCATAATTATATTAATCAGTAAATCGCCTACATCATGAATATCAAAATAAAAAAATAAATATTGTATTAAAATTGATGAAATAGAACTCAAAATTTGTTTATGAACCATTAAAAGAATTATTTACTATATTTATTTACAGAAACGTTATTTATTATTATTTTCTGTCAACTGTCTTAATAATTCTACTACCGCGTTCCCTACGCTGGGAAATCGTACCGGCTAGACAACAAACAGCGCAGCCACGTTGCACATCAAGATATGCTGCAATAGGAAATTATTATTTATAGATATGGTTTACAAATAAAGAACAAGGTGTGCTGGTGAAAATAATTAAAGATGTTAATATTTGGGAGATTGTCTTTTATTTAAACTAGAGTTTTTGAGTTGTTATTACAAATTTAAGTATCAGAAAGAATTGACTACATACAATTATTGTATAAACTAGATCTGTATGTTATATTCTATTGCAACATATTTGGATACGGTACATGGCTGTGCTGCTTGTGGCCTACCCTATAGGCTGAAATAATACTCAACGTAGGAAACGTGGTAGTAAAATTATTAAGACCGTTGACAAATATCAAGATAAAGATGCACTAGCGTAGGTCTAAATAACGTTTATATTTTATTTTATTTTCACCATTCGGTACATGTTGTTTCTCTTTTTAACGATACGTATTGGAATAGGACAGTGTAATGCCAACCCAAGAATAGTTCACCAATAGGATTGCTCAATAAACTGAATGTGTCTGCCATGTGCGTGCGAAAAATCTCCATACGTGACGTCACCTGCAGACCTCGACCGGTCTTAACTCTTTGTTGAGCTAGACTATTTGATGAGTTTAAAGGCCAATTTTAACAAAAATACAGTTATTTTTTTAAGTTTTATTCATTATTATGAATTAATATTAATTTAAAATCCAATTTCCAACTAATCAGTTAATTTTAAGTTCCATTTATAATAGGTATACAATGAAGAAAAGAAATTAAAGAAAATGAATTATTTTTTAAAATGATCTGTATTTTATAATTAGTAAAACAGAAGCCATTAACAAACTTTAAACTAAAAATTAAAAAGTAAAAACAAATGAAATGATTTAAACTGATTTATGAAAAATATTTCTAATAATAATCTAAATTATTAAATTTAAGAAAAATAATAAAATATCAGATATATATAAAATAAAGAGATAGGTAGAAATCTATCAATGAGTAATTTTGAACATTTTTTTCCAGTTTTTCTGCCGTCATCTTCATCCCCTTTTACAGACTTTCTCTTCAAATTCGTGCTTTCAAATTTAGCTTTTAGATTTCTAAAATTTATTCTGATTATAGTCCTTAATTTACAAAAAGCCTTAATTATTTTAAATGGATAGTTCGAATCTTTTTTAAAGATTTTCTTTGCTAAATTAAAAACAACACCTGGCCCTTTTCTGAACGATTCTCCATGATGGCTTTCAAAATAAGTGTTCCAAGTTTTAACTTTTTTTAAAAATTCTTCTGATGGCTTAGTGAGACCACCGTACGACAGTTGTTGAATCCAAGAAGGAATACTAAGTACATACGAGTGTTCTTGTGTCGTTTCGTATGTAAAATCACCCAGACTTGGAAAAATATTTTTGTATTTTTTAGCAAAAAGATTTAGGATTATGGTCTTCAGTATCATCAGAAAAAGTATTAATAGCAGCTGTTAACGTGGCTACTTTTAAAAGTTTGTTCACTTCCACCTTTGCATTTCGTTTGGCCAGTCTTTCTTCTCTGGAACTGATGCTTGAACTACTAGCTTCACTTGTTGATTTTTTTGAATACAATCCCAAAGTAGGAACAGCGGTTTTTTTCAATATTTTTCGTAGTGGTAAACCTAAAATACATATACATATTATATTTATTTATGAACAAATTGAGTTACTAAATTTCATTACCAAAATCATTTTGGGACAGTATAGACTTTGAAAGCTATAAACTATTACACTAAACAATTAAATAATTCACCAACCTAATAATTCTTCTGTAAGTCTCTTTCATAATCCTTTTCTGTGAAATGAACTGAGCAGATGTAGCTAGTATCAGGGTTAAATTTATCTTCCCGTTTGCATCGTAATATCCATTCTTTTCTCATAGTTTGGGAAACAAGATCTTTAGCTTTGGGAAACCGATGAAATATAAAATATTCATGTTCTTGCTGCCTTGTTTTATAGGTATTACCACAACCATACACAGCACAACGTGTACCAGGCATTTTGAAATAAAATAAAATAAAAATCTAGATTAGTTGCTGGACAAATGCAAACCAACCGACCAAAAACGCTGTTATGATTCGCCCATTTTTTTAATTTTTTATTGTGCTGTATAAAGAATAGAAATTTAAATAAGCCAATTAAATTGTCATTTCTGCTCAGCTGGTTTTCTTTCAGCCAGTAACTGACTTGGATTTTAATTTTTATTTTGCTATTTAAATCCAGCTTTAATATAACAAAACATTTTTACCTACCCTTGAAAGTCTCACAAGATTATTTTGCCTTAAACAATAATATTGTCTTTGTTCACTATTCTCCACATATATAATACACACAAATAATAGTTTTTAAAACGTAGAACTAAGTGAAAAACGAATTTCCAACTCTTCAATCACTTGTACGACCTTTTCGAATTAACAAAAACACAAGCAATACCGCACAGCGTAAATGGTAAACAAGCCGTCGAGGTCTGCAGGTGACGTAAGCATCACTTGACTTGGCTCAAGAATTGGCGTATGTACGTCTTATGGGATTGATCAATCCTATTGGTGAACTATTCTTGGGTCTAGATAACGTTTATGTTTTATTTTATTTTCACCATTCGGTACATGTTGTTTCTCTTTTTAACGATACGTATTGGAAGAGGACAGTGTAATGCCAACCCTTCAACGTCTTAAAGAAGCCACTTTGTTTCATTAGCAGTTTAAATGTGAAATACCTATGTTAATCATAGAATTATCACTGCTGGTTTTACAAAATATTTAGCATACCAAAATTATAAAATCACATATTTCAACGCCAATGTGTGAATATCGAGTTTCCTCGTGGAAACGGTAATACTTTGATTATAGCAAAAAATGAAATTTGTGCATTGTGCTTTTTGCATATTTAATCATTTCATTGACGTTATAAAATCCTCCTCAGTTGAAATATCAGAAATTCAGATTAAACATATCATCGGGATATTCTTTCGATTTCTTAGTATCCACGTATCATTCAAAAGAGTTTTTGGAGTAAAATATATGATCATCAGTAATCAAGGAGCACCGTCTACAGGAGTGTGTTGAAAAAAAATGGAGAATATGTTGAGAAAAAAAGAAAAGTTAGACTTTTCAAAGATATATAAATTAAGGCGAATATAGTATATTAGTAAATCAATAACCAATGCTGGTGATTGGGTAATCATTCGTAATAAAATTCTTTGTTGCCTGTTAATGAGAACAATGAAGAAATAATGAAAATTTTAATATCCTGATCCTGTAGGGAATGGAAAAAGTCTATAATCGATTGATACAGGTATCAAAAAGATTTGTCTTTAGGAAGAATGGCGAAAATAATAAAGTGCAACGGTAAAGGACGAATGAGTTCTTCGACTATCTAGAGCAGCGGTGCTCAAACTTTTTTCGTCGAGGTCTGCAGGTGACGTAAGCATCACTTGACCTTGGCTCAAGAATTGGCGTATGTACGTCTTATGGGATTGATCAATCCTATTGGTGAACTATTCTTGCTAGAGAGATATCACGTCGACCAATTAGGACCAATGAAGTCAACAAAAAAAAATATCAGTACATTTTTGTGGTAGTTGATGACTTTTCCAAATTTGTGTGGCTTTACCCAACAAAATAAACCACGACGAAAGATGTGATATGTTGTCTTAGCGTAAAATATTTGGAAGCCCTTCAAGGATAATATCTGACAGAGGATCCGCGTTCCGTTCTGAAAAATTCGAATCATATTGTCGAGAAGAAAATATTAAACATATGTTAACAACTTGTGAAGTCCCACGAGGTAATGGAGAAGTGGAAAGGGTAAATAGGACCCTTATACCAGTCTTAACAAAACTTAGCGGCCGCAAGTTGAACTTAATAAAAATTCTATTTGTGTTTAATTTCTATACCCACTATTCAAACGCCAAATTAAACACGATTCTATAGACACTATCTATCTCTGTCGACCAATCGCCAAGCTAAAACACTATTCTATGGACACTAGCGCCTCCTGTCGGTCAAACGCCAAATTAAACACGATTCAATAGTCAGCAGCGCCCCCAGCGAGCCAAACGCCAAACTAAACAAATTCCCATAGACACTGGCGCCTCCCGCTAGTCAAAAGTCAAATTAAACACGATTCTATAGACATATAAATCTATTTCAACAAATCGCCAAACTAAAACACGATTCTATAGACACCAGCGCCCCCTACGGGCAGACGCCAAATTAAACACGGTTCCATAAACAAAAGCACCTCTCGCTAGCAAAACGCCAAATTAAATACGATTCTGTAGACACCAGCGACCTCTGCCGGCCAGACGCCAAACTAAACAAGATTCCATAGACACTAGCGCCTCCCGCTAGCCAAACGTCAAATTAAAAACGATTCTATTGACCGATCGCCAAACTAACCAAACACGATCTTACGCCATCTGGCGAGGAATAGTCAAACTGGAAGTACCTAGCGGCTGCAAGTTGATCTTGATAAAAATACTATTTGTGTTTGATTTCTATACACATCAGCTTCTCCTGCCGGTCAGACGCTAAACTAGACCCGATTCTATAGACACTAGCGCCCTCTGCCGGCCGGACGTCAAACTAAACACGATTCTATACACACTACCGCCCTCTGCCGGCCAAACGATAAACTAAAACACGAACTAGCGCCATCTAGCAAGGAATAGTCGAACTGAAAGTACTTAGCGGCCGCAAGTTAAACTAAATGAAAATTCTCTTTGTGTTCAATTTCTATACACACTAGCGCCCCCCGCCAATGAGACACCAAACTAAATACGGTTCCATAGACACAAGCGCCTCCTGCCGGTCAAACGCCAAATTAAATACGATTCCATAGACAGTAGCGCCCCTGCCGGCCAGACGCCAAACTAAACATGGTTCCATAGACACTAGCGCACCCTGCTGGCCAGATGCCAAATTAAATTCAATTCTATAGACACTAGCGTCTCCCGCCAGCCAGATATTGTCATTCGTTTTCTTAATGCTTATTTGACACTTCTCAATTTGTCACTATGCAATCCAATCAACCGTTTATTCTATAATTATATCCATTCAGATTTGAGATCATTATTGAAGGTATCTACGTCTCCATTTTCCAATTCTTCTTCATACTTATACAATTCGAAATTATGTATGATTGTACCATTCAAGTCCAGAAAGAAATCATGCTCATATACGTTTCAAACGATAAGCATTCTTACTTCTTTTCAGCATCATTTTCCTCATCATGGCTCTTCACATTACTACAAATATATAATAATAATAATTTGTTCTTCAGCTAAGTGGTTTTTAAAATATTTATTTTGCCAATCTATTACGAGATTTAAGTATATTAAATAAATCATTAAAATTTAGAAGAAATTCATCTGTAGTACCTGCATTATGGAAATATGTATTAATATCTGTTCTCGATAAATAAAGAGGAACAGCTGCTCAATAACCATCACATTGTTTCCAACTTTACACTGATAAATTTCGCAAATCATGCAACTTGGAATTTCGTCGAAATGGTCCAATTACAACTCAGGTTAGCAAAAAGATATCGAAAAAAATTATATATCATTAGAAAATCTACACTCTAGCGATGTTTATAAAAAAACAAAAGCTTCCTACCACCTTTACTTTTTTTTAAACGCATGAATTGTTGTAATAATATGAATATTTAAGATATAATACATACTGTGAAAGTTATGAAGTTATAACTTCTTGCATAAGTTAAAATAAGAAGAGACATGAAAATCAGGAAAATGAAGAAAATAAAGTGAATTATTGAAGAAATGAGTCGTTTTAGAAAATATCTTGTTTCACAATTTAAAAATTTTCTAAATAAAATTGGGTTGGATGTCAGTAATTCACAAAAAGTTTTTGTCATAATAGTACAGCAAGTCAGCAATGTACAAAATGAGATCAGGATTTGTTATGACAGCTATAAATGATAAGGAATCAATCTGATGAGTTTTAAACACGAAAAAAAAAGGATTATGATAGAGTGGAGTGATAAACTCCACTTTAATAATGAAAATAATGAATTTTGATCTTCTGCTTTAGAAGATAATCTATAAAAAATACATCGAGGGAAAAAAAGACATGTACCAACAAAATTAAAAGGAGTAACAGAAAGAGGCATATTCAAAATTATACTTATCTACAATTATTCTATATATCTCGTATTAGTAAAGGATGACAGAGAGATGAAAAGCTAAGAACAAATGTGAGAAAACATTTAGAAATGTGGTCTCCTCAAAATTCTTTATACATATAATTAATATAAAATAGATACCTTCCATAGGACAGCTGTAAGCCTACATTTTGATGTTTAGGACTTGTTTTGAAAAGAATACTGTTCCCTTTTCGTTCTCTCAACGTTTTTGCTTCCATTAGAATGACTTGATAACAATATACTTTCAACTGGTTGTTGAGAAGGTAAAAAAATAAAACAAAAGTGTGTGGGTATGTATCAGTAGAAATGGCATTACCTCACCCAATTCAAACAAACATGTTTCTTCAATATTCAACAACTCTAAAATACCTTAAACATGGAGTGCAATAAACCATTAAGTTGCATTACAATGTATTCGCTAAGCTAAATTTACACTAAACCAAGTCATAAGCATACAGGACTTTTTAGGAAAATTCTTCATTACTCATTCAGTTTCATTGGCAGATATAGTGTTAAATTTGTACAAAGTGATGAAATGGTAAGTGACTTGAAAGTTCTTATTCAAAAACTGGTGAGACAATAATTTGAAATAATGATGGAAACATGACATTGCTAAAGTTATTTTTTTCAGACTAGTTTGAGATTTTCAAAGGAAGTCGCCTAAAATACTTAACAAAATATATGATTTAATATCAAATATTGATGAGCAACTACTAATTATTTTGATTAAGATTAAATTTATTAGAAAAATATTAATATTTAGACAAATATCAACTCACTGGCAACATTTTTCATCAATTCATTGTAAACTACAAGTTACTTATTCTTCACAATTGGGGTCGAGTCTCTTTAAATCAAACCAATCAAAAATTACTCAATATTTTATTTTCTTACCTCAGAAATATGAATAAAACAAGTAAGATGTGTCAGAACAATACGAGGATCTTTTCTATCATTTATTTATTGTGCAGAAATACCACAGTTCATTTGAATGATCTTTATCTTGCAATTCCATAAGGTAGGTACTCCAAAACTACTAAAGGTCCCCATGTGAATCCATCCAAACGCTCCTATTATATCAATCATTATATAGAGGTAAATATTTAAAAAAAAATGTGTTGTTGGGGATTGTTTTATCAAATTTCCAAAAATATTTCCTAAATGATAGAATCACTGCAAAAATCTTCAAAGCCGGGTAGATGCGGTTCTCTTGTTGTTACTTCAATAATATAATTCTTTTTTTGTAACTTGACATTCACAGATGTTACACTACAAATTTCCAGGCCCAGTTCAGATCAAGCTACCATAGCGAAATTAGTAAATATGTTAGAGTAAATACAATTCTTTTTTATTAGAGGCCATTTTGGTAAATGAGAAATCACGCTCCTTTACCTAAAAATAAATTATTTGTAAACTACTTCCAGTATTGGTGTAGTGCCTATACTTGTTATTAAAAAAGATATTCAAACACTTGCCAACACTTTAAAAGCATATTCATCAACATAAAACATTATGTTGTGTACGTGAGTATTTTTATCAAATTACTTAGTTAAAGGTGTAGAAAATGTGAAAAATAATTGTACATACCTACTATAAGAATCAAAATTTTAAAAATTTATACATTTTCAGTCAAAATTTACTTCATTACATAAACTACATTCACTTAATCTTCACGTACAAAACTTAAACATAAGTAAGTTTTCCAACTAGATACCAATTCCGTTTCTAACATTATAATGAATTCAGAAGTTCCTTTGTTTGAAACTTTGGTTTACTTTGACCTTGGACGAATAAAAAAGATTAACCCAGCTGGTATGTTTGAATATAACTGAAGCCAACTTACAGTAAACCTCAATGTTGTCAAATTTTACAATTTATTTGTTTATTATCTGGATGCATGTTACGTTTCAAAAATATTTATTTATACATCGTAATATTATTAAAAACCAATAAGAATGTGGCTCTAGTTCTCACTAAATTTGGTTAATGGACAATATTTCCCACAATTGATCTAAACAAAGATCAAGAAAATAATTTTGGCGAGAATGTTTATGAAAAAATATAAGCTAGGCAACATTGCTATGTAACTGTATTCATTTATGTTTTTGTTTTATCTTGCATAGAATGTTTGAAAGAAATAATATCAAATACTAGTTTTATTTGAATACAAATTTACTGTAGACATGTACTAACAAATCTTCGAGACAAACATATAGGTTTTTAATGAGGATATGCTTATTTATTATAATTATTAGTCAATTTAAGTCAAAAACAAGATGAAAGTAATGTGAAAACAAAAAACAAAGGCTAATAGATTAGCCTGGCCAGCAACTTCAGTACTTTCATCAAGTTGAAGTGAAAAGTTTGTTTTATTTAAACTGTAACAGTGAATTTGACCGATTTTTTTGCTTCCTTCTCAGTGAATGAAACTTCAGATTCTAACCTACAGAGTGTTCTGTTCCTTTTTTAGCTATCAATATGAATAGGCGATAAGATGCAAATGTAGCTTGTCTATTTTTCTCACCAGAAATTGATGTTTTCGTTATTGAGTTTGACTTTAAGAATTCTTTTTCTTTGTACTGAAAGAAATACATATGTTTTTTTGTGAAAAGTCTTTACAGTTTTGAAGGTTTCATACTCTCATCAGCAAATACTTCGAAACATAAAACACACTGAAGTAGCAGGTTGTCATCTGTGCCAGTAACCACAAAAACCATATTTCAAATAATCAGCAATGTTCTTATGGTTCGGTTTTGCCTTCTTAGGGACTTCTTTTAAAAATTCTAAACTAGCCTAATAAAAATAAGTTTTGCATTGAGATGTTTATTATTATAAATTATTAATAAATGAATTTTGCCTTATCACTTGTTTTTAAATAAGTACTTTTAAGGCAATTACCATTTAACCGATCTAATCACTGTACAAATTAAACATTATATGTGCAAATCGAACTAAACGAGTAATGGAGAACTGTTCTGAAAAGTTTTGATTGTATGTGACTTGGTTGAGATATTATAGATTATAAGGGAGACTAGCTAAAACGTTCAAATAAAATGATTTCTTTCTGAACTTGATTGATACAATCATACATAATTTAGAATTGTATAAATATGGAGAATTGGAAAATGGAGCCGAAGATAGCTCCAATAATGATCTTTAACTCGAATGGATACAATTATGGAATAAACGTTTGATTGAATGGAAAAGTGTTTATTATTTCATAAAGTACGCGAGGACAATTTGTGTGCTGTATTTACTACTACCTACTGCTACCACCACACTCACTATTATACTGTCTGACGCCGGTTTCGATGTACTCCTCTAGTTTCTATGTGATTTGTACAAAACAAACAAACAAAATATTACTGCGTATAATTTGATATCAGATGGTTATTTGATTGAATTAGTAACTCACTAAAGGTATTGAACAAAATATGTAATTTGATCCATTTGGTCGAAAGATTTTGGTATTTGTAATAACTGCAAATTATCAAAGGATTATTTCTTAAAGGAAAGATTATCATTACTCTGACTGAATTAGAACAACTCTAAAATTCAGTGGTAAGTTCAATAATTACTCATCTTGTACTGGATACTGTGAACAATTTGAAATTATTATTATAATTATTTTCTAGTTTATGCTCTTTGAAAAATAGCAAATGAATGCTCTCAAATTTTTTCGATAATAATATAATGGGAATCGTATAGAACTGCTTTTGTTACTTGCCATTTTTCTTGATTAAAAAATTTCTTATAATTAAAAATCACATTGTTAACAGAAGTTAATTTGAAATTAGAATTTTCTCTATATAGAAAAATTGTTTCTGATTTTGTATAATAGTGCTCGTTTCTATAATTGATCTTCACACAAATGTTTTTGTAATCCATTTACTTAACACACTTTATCTGTCTTGATTGAACTTCTCAGTGAATATGTAACTAAATCCTAATTTTAATGTACGGACAAAAATAATTATTGAAAATTGTGAAGTTATTTTGGTTTTCTAGAAAATCCCAGTGTGACAGATTTTGTATAGAAATTTTAAAACTTTGACTTATATTTTGTATTGATTGATGTCTTATACCTTGTTATTTTCAAACTAAAACTATTTAGATGATGTTTCTGTTTGCCAATGAACAAGAGAATTGTTCAGAAAATGGGAAAGTTTTGAAATTAAGAAAAAAGAAAGATCGTTTTAGTTCCATAAAAGGTTATTAGTTTTTCAACTATAAATATTAGTAAATAATAGTAATCTTTTTGTATTTACTCAACCTCTAAACAGAACTAAATTTGTTTATTTCAAAGAAGATCTGTGTATATTTTAGGATTTAGCTTTACTTCGTTTATTTTATATGTATGTTTTAATACAATTTCATTGTTGTTCTATTTTATACTGTTAACTCCTTTATTGTATGAGCACCTTTAAATTGTTGTCACTATCGACTTGGGCTCCCCTGTGGTGGTTATTCCGAAACCCGATGGGAGTGTCCCACATACTTTTTCAAGCTGAATCCATATTAAGCATATTTGCTTTCGAAAGTATACCAGCGGGGCAGTGTCATTCAAACTATTACCAACCATAGAGGCATGTATAGGATGAACAGATTGAGTATCGGTATAATAACAGCTCCTTCTTAAATGTTGATGAGGTGAGTGAGAAGTGTATCCCAGACTACTCTAATAAATATCGATTTTTTCTCTATTTGTTTCCCCTGTTATATGTGAATTTTATTTTTTTATTTAAGGATGAGGCTGAAACTGTTGAAATTAGGCATAAAAAATTATTTGCATAAAATTAATAGAAAAAAAATGATTTTATAACAAACTTTATTGAGAAAATTAACAAATTTTTATCAAAAATTAGAATGAATATTTTTCCTTCAAATCACGACACCATCACTCAAAAGTATCTTTCTGCTATTCTCCTCATATTTCATCCTCCTTCTCTCCTTCATCCTCCTCTACTTCTTGCTCCTCTTCTTCTTCTTCTTCGTAGTCTTCCGCGGAAGATTCCGTCTCATCACCCAACTTCGCGCGTTTCTTCTGTTTACCGCCGCCATCCTCACTCGCGTATCTCTATCGCTTCGTGTTTCTCGAAGATTTCGCATATCTATATATGAAGCTGTACTTTTTCAGTCTGTCGAGCAGCTTCATTTCGACGGCTTCTTTAACCTGTTTGACGACTACGTCCATCCTAAGTTTGAGTTTATTGAATTTATCGTTCAGCACAAGGTTATCGTCAATATTTTTCAAGAACGGTTTCAAATTTTCGGCCTTCACCCAAGATCTAGTCACCACGTCGGAATCGAAAAATGTCACGTGGTAGTGCGTCTGAAAATAATCGTTATCCGTCAATACACAGTGTGACTAACTCCATAGATCGAATACCTTGTGTCGTTTCAAGAATTTTATCGAAATATATTACGAAAAAAAGTCGATTAATCACCCTGTATATGGCCATCAAAATTTACAAATTAAAAAAAAAATAAAGCTGTATACGAGTTTACAAATTTCCCACTCTCCACTTTCAGTTGATAAAAAGAATCGCACTCTATTTAAGGTAACTTGAAATTTATTTCGATTTCCACTCCAAATGAAATATTGGAATAAGTAAAAAAATCACCCTGTATATAAGGTAACTTAATAATTTCGATATTAAAACAAAATCATCCTGTACGTGACATGAACTAAAAAAATGGTACTTACAACACTAACCTATTGAAAGTGACCAAGAGAAATATTTGACTTTTTCCTCCTTTGAAGCTTAGAGCGATACCGTTGAGTTTTGGTTTTGATAAGTTTGTTTTTTCTTCTCCTTAACCATTTTCAACCAGTTATTGAATTTTGTCACTACCAAATTTTTGTAATACAAATTGGTTTCTTTACTCAAAGTCGACGGCATATTAAAACTTCTACAATTTTAATATACAAATAACACTTATTAACCGTCTTACTTTCATTCACTTAAAAAAATATTTTTGACAATTGTTGACTTTTGAAATTTAAGCACTTTTAAATGTTTATCTCGTGAACCAATCGAAATCATCAATTGATGATATCTTTACGTATATTTAAGAAAAAAAAAACGATTTTTCGCGTTGTACATCACGAAATAAAACCGCTATAATTACGATGATTTAACTATCTGAAACAAATAAAATGAAAATATGTAGACATATATGTAATACCAACTGACCATATAGGAGTCTTACCTATATGAGTAATAATAGTATAACCATTGTATAAAGAATATTCTTTATACAATGTTATTACAGTATATGTTAGATAACGTATTATAACAAAAATAATATTTTACAACAATGCATAGAATATTTTTTGTGTTGAAAGATAAAATGGCAACATGCTAGTACGCTGTGAAGTTGGCTGCTAGTGATATTAGACAGTTTAGATTATTGCATATCTGTCTTTATATTAAATTATAACAATAAAAAGGATATTTTTATTCTAATAATACTAAAAACAACAAGTTATAGGTCCGAGACTTTTCACTGTATAAATAAATAATTCGGATTACGAAACTAAAAACGAAAATTCATTAAAACAAAAAACTTTTCTGGAAACTGTAACATAAATGGAATAACTTTAAAAGCATATAGAATTATGGACTTGGTTATAAAAAAAAGACATACATTTGTACATACATACATAACACATATTATGAGCTGTACTGGTAAATGATGAAATATTTGAAAAACTGTCTAAGCTGTATGAAGGAGATACAGAACAATTAAAAGGTAAGGTCACTCAAAAATATTTCAGCTATATCTATAAGAGAAATGACATCCAATATATCTGTATTCATAAGCGATAATAATAACCACAATGAGAGGCGATGAGTACACATTTAAAAAACTAGAAGATCAAAGCATGATGAAATCTACAAAATGTGACATAAGCGTAAAAGGTATTGGAAACAAACATTTTGATGAATACTTTCTTCAGAATGTTATAATATTTTCACTGGAACACAAAAGTTAAGTGTCAGACTGGATAATAGAATACATAAAAATGGTTGAAACTAAATTTAATACAAAAGTTCATTAAGTAAGATCAGAAATAATGGAGAATATACGAATAAACGAATGAAAGAATATATGAAAAAATGAGGTACTATTCTTGATTATACTCCAGCAAACTTCCCATAACTTAATGGAAAATTGGATTGAGGGTAAACCTTGGACACTAAGAAATCTAAGTGTATTTGGCTCAGATGCGAGGATTTGGCGAAGATACTCGAAAGGATATCGGCTCTGGAATAAAATTGAAATACATGATATGAAAATAATAACTAGGATATTAAAAGATAATGAAGAAACCAGAAGTCAAAAACAAGATGAAAGTAATGTGAAGAAGAGCCACAATGAGGAAAATGATGTTGAAAACAAAGAACAAATAACAGTAAAGTGAGAAGTGTAAAATAATATTGAGGAGAACAAGGAACAGGAAATAAGGAAATCAAAAAAAAAAATTTCTGACCTATTGTGATTTTCCAACAAAAACAATATTATTTCCTTAAGAAGTTTGAATAATCTTGACAGCACTTTACCTCTTGAGAGCCACCGTACTTCACAATGGAGCAGGAATGCTTTTTGCTCACTTCCCATTTGATCACACAGAATAGCAAAAAGTCAGCAAGTTAGCAAGCAACTTCAGTACTTTCATTAAGTTGATGTGAAAAGTTTTTTTTCAAAACTGTAACTGTGAAATTGAGCGATTTTTTTATTTTCTTTTCAGTGAATGAAACTTCAGATTCTACCCTAGAGAGTGTTCTGATCCTTTTTTAGCTAGCTGTCAATGTGAATAGGCGATATGATGCAATTGTAGCTTGTCTATTTTGCTCACCACAAATTGATGTTTTCATTAGTGAGTGAGACTTTAAGAATAAGTTCGAATAAGAGGTGAGAATGCTTATCATTTGAACTGAACTTGAATGTTACAATCATACATAATTTCGAATTGTATAGGTGTGAAGAAATGGAAAATGGAACCGAAGATACCTACAATATTAAACTCAAACCTGAATTGGATTGCACAGTGACAAATTGAGAAGTGTCAAAGAAGCATTAAGGAAATGATTGGCAATATTGAAAATTCCACATCAGATAATACTTTCAAATGGCTAATGAAGATGCTTATAGAATACAAAATGGGGAAAGTGAATCGAATAATAGAGTTAATTATTTAATTACAATAAATATATTTAAAAACTTATGATATACATATTGATTGGTTGATTGTACAATGAATCGACACTGAGGACATACACACAGCTGCCCAAAATTTGTTAAATGAACAATTCACAAAAGTAAAAGTCCTTAAAAGATACTAGAAGAATATTCACATTGAGAAATCCAAGACATGTACTACTATTACCACACTTACTTTTACACTGTCTGACACCTGTTTCAATGTTCTCCTTTAGTCTCTATGTGTTTTGTACAAAACAAAAAAATATTACCGAGAATAATTTGATTCAAGATCATCAGTTGATTGAATTAGTAAACTCACTCTCTACTCAATAACAACATTCTGTAGGCTAATGTAAAAAGCTTTTCTTGTTTGAATTTCCTGCCTCTCAACTGAAACGGCAACACTGCACATGTCAATAGGCAGTGTTGTTTTATTACTATTATTACTATATCTATACACGAAAAAATTAGTAACAATAATTTATTCCATCTGCTTAAGTTATTTAAACAACTTTTTTTATTAACAGCAAGGACACGGAGGTAAACGTATCAATAGTTTTGGAGCTCAACAAGATTTGAAATTTTTATAAAAAAATTCATGTATATCTTATATGAATGAATAATCTACATACCTTCAATTTCAAACACATATATAAACATTTTTCTTCAAAACAATTAAAAAACACAATTAAGATTTTTACTTCAACAAAGGGTTTGTGATAACCTTTTCAGAATGTAAATAAATGATTCTGTTAATGTAAAACGGTCGCTTAAACTTACATTCTGGTCCACATTTCTTAGAAGCACATTTTAAGCATTCTCCAAAGCAACCATGGCATCTTAAATTCAAGCAGTTACAAAGACCCATTTTTGATTTATTTTCATAAGATGTTGACGGCATTGCTGCATCAAACGGGATTGATGTTCTTCGTGGAAGAATATCGTTATTTTTCTTCAATTTGTACACTACTTGCGGAACCATATCGAAATGGTTTTTTTCATTTATTTCAATCTGTGACTTATACTGAGTCGATGTCGGTAGACTTGCGGAATCAAGTCGCCATGATCTTTCTCTATTTATATCAGTTTGTGGATAATTTTGACTGGATGCTGTAGATCTGACGGATTTAAATCGGATTAATCTTTTTCTTGAAAGCATCTTGTGAGATTTTCAGTTTGTGGTTTTGTTGTAAGTGGGTATAGATATGGAGGGCTAACGTTTTAATGCAGTTCTCTGACTCCTCTGGATAATAGCGGGATTGCGGAATTATACTGAGGCATCTTACTAGACATAATTTTTTCCTTGGAGGTTTATCGTTATTTTCCTCTTGCGGTATTAAATTGGATTGATGTTCCTAGTTGAAGGTTATCGTTGTATTTCCCAATCTGCACAATAGTCTTTTCTCTATGAATGTTGTTAGACTCGTAGCTCGAATCAAAATGGTTTTTCTTCATTTATTTCAGTTGTTGTCTCATTTTTACACGTTTTTTGTAAACTTGTGGTTTGACAGTAAACCTCAATGTTGTCAAAAGTGTAAAATGAAGAAAGAAAGAACAAGAAATAAGGAAATAAAGAAGATAAAATTATGCCCCATCGCGTAATTTTACAACAAAAGCAATCATAATTCATTAACAAGCCCAAACAATCTTGACAGCACTTTCACTCATTTCATCGCACAGAATGGCAAAAAGTCGGGATTGCTTAGGCTGCGACTTAATGAAATTTACAATCTTCACTGTATTATCAATCGCCGTTGGCTAAATTCTTTTTCTGTTCAAGGTCAAATGCCTTTAAATTTATTGTTATGCTGCAGTTTTGCTATTTTTCAGTTTTTAGGGAAAAATAGGTATTTTTATCGTAATCCTACATCACAATCGTTGTGAAGAAGTGATTCATGAGTAAAAATGCAATGCAATAAAATTTGAAAACATTATTTTTTTGGCCAGCTTATATAATATCAACAAAATACCTTAATACCAATGACATTATAAGAACATTTTTTTTGTTGGTTACAAGAGTTGTTCATACTTTCAGAAGCAGAAGAAGAAGTTTCAGGTGAGTGAAATAATTAAATTTCTAAAAATTTGGATGAAGCGAATCTTTCAGACTGATGTAAACTACAAAATCTGCAATAAGTATGCATTAACAACATTTTTCCAACAGACAATAAATACCTTTCAGATGTTGAACCTAAACACTGCCAAGAAGTACCCGGTTTATTACCCCCAAATTTAACATAACTTTTTGCCCAAAAACAAAATTATTTTCTTGGTCTTGAAATTATTTTTGTTTAGATTAATTGTGGAAAATATTGCCCATTAACCAAATTTAGTGAGAACTGAAGCCAGATCATAATGATTTTAATTATATTACGATTTATAAATAAATATTTGACAACATTGAGGTTTACTGTCAAACCACAAGTTTACAAAAAACGTGTAAAAATGAGACAACAACTGAAATAAATGAAGAAAAACCATTTTGATTCGAGCTACGAGTCTAACAACATTCATAGAGAAAAGACTATTGTGCAGATTGGGAAATACAACGATAACCTTCAACTAGGAACATCAATCCAATTTAATACCGCAAGAGGAAAATAACGATAAACCTCCAAGGAAAAAATTATGTCTAGTAAGATGCCTCGGTATAATTCCGCAATCCCGCTATTATCCAGAGGAGTCAGAGAACTGCATTAAAACGTTAGCCCTCCATATCTATACCCACTTACAACAAAACCACAAACTGAAAATCTCACAAGATGCTTTCAAGAAAAAGATTAATCCGATTTAAGTCAAAATTATCCACAAACTGATATAAATAGAGAAAGATCATGGCGACTTGATTCCGCAAGTCTACCGACATCGACTCAGTATAAGTCACAGATTGAAATAAATGAAAAAAACCATTTCGATATGGTTCCGCAAGTAGTGTACAAATTGAAGAAAAATAACGATATTCTTCCACGAAGAACATCAATCCCGTTTGATGCAGCAATGCCGTCAACATCTTATGAAAATAAATCAGAAATGGATCTTTGTAACTGCTTGAATTTAAGATGCCATGGTTGCTTTGGAAAATGCTTAAAATGTGCTTCTAAGAAATGTGGACCAGAATGTAAGTTTAACCGACCGTTTTACATTAACAGAATCATTTATTTACATTCTGAAAAGGTTATCACAAACCCTTTGTTGAAGTAAAAATCTTAATTGTGTTTTTTAATTGTTTTGAAGAAAAATGTTTATATATGTGTTTGAAATTGAAGGTATGTAGATTATTCATTCATATAAGATATACATGAATTTTTTTATAAAAATTTCAAATCTTGTTGAGCTCCAAAACTATTGATACGTTTACCTCCGTGCCCTTGCTGTTCTTCACGCGAATTCTTTTTTGACAGTTAGTTAATTCAGATTTAATCAATATATTTAATGTTTATAAAAAAAGTTGTTTAAATAACTTAAGCAGTTTGAATAAATTATTGTTAGAAATTTTTTGGTGTATAGATATAGTAATAAAACAACACTGTATTTTGACATGTACAGTGTTGCCGTTTCAGTTGGCAGGTGGGAAAATCAAAAAGTGATGGACTCATCGATCTGGCTTTGTAATTACTATTTGGGAAGAGGTGATTCATTCATTAGTATTAGATATTGCCAACGTCTTAAAAGCATTTAGCTTGTGTAAATCATATTCATGCATATTTATTGAATATTCTGTATTTTACAACAATGCATGAAAGAGACGCTTCATCTAAATTTTCCTAAATTGAATTATTACATTCATCTGAAACTGTAAGTGCTTCCAAGAGTGAGACTCTCTTATAACCAATAAGAAAAATGTTATAATAATGTCACTGATATTGAGGTTCCAATAAAAAATTTCCAACAGGAAACAAACATGAATACAAGGACCTATTGGGTACTTCATTTTGCAAGGACAAGGAAAAACTAATTCACAAAAAAAATGCCTTGAATTTATTCATGAAAGTGGGGACAGATTTTTAAAATTCAAATTTTTTAAAAACATCTCATCACCTAAGAAAAGCTTTTTATATTTCCCGATCCTATCGTATTGTTTAATTAGTTAGTAATGTTGTTCGACTTGGAAATGATGAAGGAGTTAGAGCGGAAACAAAAATTAATACATATTTTCTACGAAAAGGATTTTAGTGATCTCAAATATTTGAGTTTATCTACTCGAAAGTAGTTTTTTCATAACTACGGGGTTTTATATAAAATCATATGATTTGTTGGGATTTATTTAAGAGATACCAAGATTCAAATTGTCCACAGTATCCAGTAAAAGATTAGTAATTATTGAACTTATCACTGAATTTGGAAGTTGTTCTAATTCAATCTGAGTAATAGTAGTCTTTCTTTCAAGAAATAGTCCAAATGGATCAAAGTACATATTTTGTTCAATGCCTGCCTGAGTTTACTAACTCAATCAACTGACTATCTTAAATGAAATTATACTCGGTAATATTTTTTTGTTTTGTACAAAACAATAGAGACTAACGGAGAACATCGAAACAGGCGTCAGACAGTGTAATAGTAAGTGTGGTAAAAGTAGTAGTAGATGTCTTGGATTTCTCAATGTAAGTAGTCTCTTATCTTTTTTTACTTTCGTGATATGTTCATTTAACAAATTTTGGGCAGCTGTGTGTATGTCCTCAGTGTCGATTCTTTGTACAAACAACCAATCAACATGTATACCATAAGTTTTTACATATATTTATTGTATTTAAATATTTACCTCTATTATTCGATTCACTTTAACAATTTTGTTTTCTATAAGCATTTTCATTAGCCATTCGAAGTATTATCTGATGTGGAGTTGTCAATATTGGTATTGCCATTCGTTTTCTTAATGTTTCTTTTATACTTGTCAATTTGTCACTGTTACAATCAAACAAAGACTACGAAGAACAAGAAGAAGAGGAGAAGTAAGAAGTAGAGGAGGATAAAGAAGAGAACGTGGACGAAGTATAAGGAGAATAGCAGAAAGATACTTTTGAATGGCGATGTCGTGATTTTCAAAGAAATTTTCTGTCGGAATGCAAATTTCCGTTCTAATTTTTGATAACAATCCCTTAATTTTCTCAATAAAGTTTGTTGAAAAATCCTATTTTTTCATTAGTTTTATGCAAATCATTATTGATGCCAAATTTTATCATTTTCATGCCCTTTCCTTAGATTTCAAAAAAAAAAAATTCAATTATATTGTCTTAAAGCATCATAAATATGAGTAATTCCATGATTAACACGTTAACCGCAGAGCCAAACATGTATGCCCCTTTCCGTCAATTTGATGCCCAATTTCATTTATCACAAAAATTCATTATTCAACTGTCAAGCCGATAATTTTTCCTATGTCCAAGCCAATCAATTTTATTTATTTTTCAATAACAATTTTTTTCGCATAATTTCGATGCACAAATCGAAGATTCTCAACATTTTTTCCGCCATAATTAGGGTACAATATTGTTTCGTATCTTAAAAAGAATAGATTGAAAATTTTTGGAGACTCTCAAAAACAGCAGTTAGTGAAGAATTACTTAAACTAAAAAAATTTGCTTATTATATTATACTTGTATTTTCTAAAATTAATAATCATCATAATAGAAGGGTGATACTACATTGACGAAATTTCGACTGGGAAAATGTGATAACCAACCTGGAA
Organism: Diorhabda sublineata; assembly: GCF_026230105.1. NCBI lineage: Eukaryota > Metazoa > Arthropoda > Insecta > Coleoptera > Chrysomelidae > Diorhabda > Diorhabda sublineata. Next base: position 547,502 of record NC_079486.1, read on the forward strand.
AAATCGGGAGACTAGTACTTTCAATTTTTACTAGACACCCTATTTCAAGAAAAATTGTAGATGTAACGGATAAAAGTATGGACAAATATTGACTCATTTTTCCCGAATTTTCTGTATCTGAGTTGAGAAGCTATGTGCACATCCATGTACTCTAGTAGGAGTTGAAGGTAAAGTTATTCCAAGTTTCTCAGACAGAACTAAGACACTGAATGAAAACTTACGACAGAATAGAGTGCAGGAAAGCACATTCATTACTTCCTCTACCTTCCGTTAAACTATCAAGAGCTTCTAGAAGAGCGGGTAGTGCAGGAAGTTGTTTCATTAAGGTCAACACTGCTTCGAGCATTTCTATACACCTTGTTTTACACAGTGTCTTTGAACTATATTTACCTGGCTCAATTCAATCGGAAATATGGACAGTTGCTGTATACTGCAAGAGGTTAAATCTTGGAAATTCTGGTTTGGACTTTCTTAATTGTTCCACTCATTTTCATCTGCCATTATTGTGAAAAAATCTAGACTCTTTTCGTTCGGTTTTTGTTGGCAAAAATATTGTAGAAGCCTATGGATATTTAGTGTCAGTGTGTGAAGTAACTTTTCTTAATTCCAAAACTTTCCGATTTTCTGAAAAATTCTCCTATTCAATGGCAAACAGAAACATCATCTAAATAGTTTTAGTTTGAAAATAACAAGGTATAAGACATCAATCAATCCAAAATATGAGTCAAATTCACTTTATTTATAATCCAAATTAAAAATATAATGATATGAATATTCACTATCTATAGAAATTTAAATACCTGGATCTGATCGACGGTTATTGAACAAGTCATAGAACATTCTAATCCCGGAGCTTTTGGCGAACTTTATCTAATCAAAGTGTATTTCTAACTAGAGTTTCCATAGATAATTCAATTGTTTTATCCTAATTTCACAAAATCTGGTTGCAATTGTGAAGAATCAGCGATCAATGTCCAATTTGGCGAACAATCAATTGAACTACTCATATTATTGCTTGTTATACTAATAGATGGAGTATTGTCGATAGTCTCAGTAGTTCTAAAATCACTAACGTCTCTCCGAATCAAGTCTTAAGAGCTCGCGAAGAAGTTGAAACTTGATGGAGGAGTTTGTCCGAGATGTCCAAGGATCAAAAACCTTCTGAAGAAATCCCAAAAATATGTAACCAGTGAAGGTTATTACCTTATATTCGAACCGCCCTCGTATTAAAAGATTACAATTCATCAGCTCATAAATCTTGGTTGATAATTTTTGAAACAAAAAAAATAATAGTTCGATGAAAAACGGTTTATTACGATTATTGGCAGTCTTATAGAAGTCTTATAAAAAAAAGTTAAATGATAAAGTTGTAAAAAATTAAAAGATCTATAACTTTTATTTCAAAATTTTTTTCACAAAAATTCAAAATTTAATCGAAATTTGTGTTTGCTTTATGCGTAAAAAAAACCACATTCTAATATCTAGTTCTAGAACAATAATTGACAGTTTATATATCAGAATTGACAGATCTGTTTTGACACCTGTCATAATTTCTGATTCATTTATTATAATAATGAACATGAATATATTGAAAAGAAGGACCAGCGATACTTCCACGCAAACGGAATGTACATTTCCCATAGTACTTTTGAGAAATTACCTCGAGTACCACCAATACATTATTTACGTATAAAAAGTCTTAATACCAACGATTCGATCGTTATAACTAAAAGTAAATCGTGCGTAATCCGTAAATTACCTTCTCATTATAGTAATTTCGCTAAATCCATAAACAAGAATCAATCGGTGAATTCCACGTTGACCGACATCGATAAACCGATAATAGCTAAATCGAAGAAAACCGTTAGATTCGTGAGTCCAGTTGAAAGAAGCGCTGAAGATTTGAATGTATCTATCATGTTAAGCGAACCTTCTAGTTATAAACAAGAAGACCTCAAACTGGGTACTATTATTGAAAACGATAACGAAGATACGACAATACCTCAACTAGCATTAGCTTTCGATACTTCTAATCGTGAAGAAAAACCAGACAATGATTCCGAAAATGTAGATGTTGGAATAGTTACTATTAGAGCTCATACTGTTATTATTAATAATCATTTTTTCAAATAAATAACTTTAATTTGTTAAATTGTATGAATAAATTTATTTAAATATATAGAAATGTTCTTTAAGACACTTTTAACTTTTTTAAAAAGTACTTTTATTTACAATAAATGACTACAGAAGATAAATTTACAGACAAATCAATATTTTAACAATGAACAGTAACAAAACAATGAATGAACTCTAATTTAATGCAATGAACTTATATTTATTTGATACGTATTTTGGAATCCGCTGACTATGTGAATATTGTTTATTGCACTGTGGAATCCGCTGGTCGTGTGGCAGTGTCGGGGACCTATCACATTTCTCCTCCCTCTTTTGGTGTTGACTTCGTCCTCGAAGTCTCTGAGAACAAATCTTGAAAATCTGGATTTGAGTGGGTTGTAGTTTGAGACCATATAAGAATCTGGAAATTCTTTCTCGTTTCTTTACAGAGACTGTTATTAAAATGGCTAAAATAATCAAAATTGTAATTAAAGAAACAATACTGAGTCCTGCGGAAAATTGCGGCAGGAGTGGGATTGGTTCAATGGGTTGAACTTGTCCGTGCGTCTCTGGAATTTGGAGTTTTTCTAGCATAATTTCGTGTTTCGGATGCAGCTTGATTGGGACTACTTGCGGCACTGTAATTTCTTGCACAATTTTCTTATTGTATCGTATTCCTTCTATAGTAATTGGCTCGTTTGTCATTAAGATGCTACTTCTCCTAATTTCTTGGTTTTGAATTATGGTTGGATGAACTATTCCTAATAGAATTACTTTGCTGGTTTCTTGTGAAAAGTTGTGATTGACTTGGTGCTTCGTGAGTGGCTTCGTAAAAATTTTCGACCTGGACGTCTGGATGAGAATTTTCGTTTTCAAAATTGTCATTTGTATCGTCAAAGTCTAAAGTATCGTTAGGGTTGAAGTATTCATTTTGATGGGAGTCAACATTAAAATTAAAAGTTTTTCTCGTGGAAGTACTCATTGGTTGATTTCTACTAGAAATACTTTGTACACCACTCATTGGTTGTGGGACATTTCGAGTAGTTAGAGAATTTCTTTGGTGTTGTGGAGCAAGGGGGTTTGGATTATTTCCAAAAGAATTGTTGGTAGATGGATTATTAAATGTATGGTTATTACCAAAAGTATTATTAGGCTGAGATCTAGTGAAACTTTGGTTTTTTCTAAAGGGGTGGTTATTTTGGATTCTATTTATGGGAGAAATAAGGATATTTGAAAAAGAGTTATTTCGTGGGGGACTTGGGTTAATAATAGGGTTTCGCGTGAAAGTTTGATTAAATCTATTGTGGTTTGAAGGAATAGAATTTTGTTTTGATTTTTGGATAGAGGGTAGTCTTCTATTTTGTTGACTCCTCAAAAAGTTCATATATAATTGTTGATTTTTATGATTATCGTAGGAGATACATTTGTGCAGGGCTTCATCGAGAGAATTTATTTGAAAATGTGATAAATATTCACAATATGGCTCGTTAATGCTAGTGCAAAACGTTTTGAGAGAAATATTTTTAAAGTATGGGGTTTTGAAATTTACAGTTTCTATATTATCATTAAGAGCTATGTGTTGAAGCAAATCATTTAAATTATTAGAGATTCTTTGGTGATATTGGTCATACGTCTCATTATCGTACTGAACTGTTGTAGATAATTGAGTTAGTAAAATATCTTCGGAGCGTTGATCTCCGTATTTAGATAGTAATGCTGGACGTGCATCAGTCCAAAGTGTTAAATTTGAGTAGTTTAAAAAATCTCTAGGTTCCCCTTTTATACTAGAAATAATATTGGCATTTCATATGAATTCTTGAGATTGAGTGAGATTCTGTGACCGAAGGAACGTAATTAAGTTATCTACCGATTTTATAAATGTTGAAAGATTATCTTTCGAACTAAATTCAGGTAGAGTGGCACAGAGGCTGGAGATAACATTGTTTTGAAGAGACATATTCAAGCTAGCAGTATTTCGAACTTTTAAAATTTGATTTTTAAAAAATCGAGAACTATTAGTTGAAGTAGAACTGTCCAAAGGGTTTATAGAGTGATTTGACAATAATAAATGTAAGTTACTTTCAGAAATATCGCTAAAATTGCTCATAAATAAGGTGAAAAGGAATGTTGTACTTACAAGAGGATGATCACTGGTGATGTCTTCTGCATACTACGTTTTTCTCGCCTTGGTTCGATGGATCGTCTCGTTTAACAACTAAAGTTGACCAGGAAAACTTGTGTTTCTGTACGAATTTGATCCTGTTCGCAGCGCCAGAAATGTTCTTTAAGACACTTTTAACTTTTTTAAAAAGTATTTTTATTTACAATAAACGACTTATAATTTGTACAGAAAATAACTTTACAGACAAATCAATATTTTAACAATGAACAGTAACAAAACAATGAATGAACTCTAATTTAATGCAATGAACTTATATTTATTTGATACGTATTTTGGAATCCGCTGACTATGTGGATATTGTTTATTGCACTTTGGAATCCGCTGGTCGTGTGGCAGTGTCGGGGACCTTTCACATTTCTATATATATAAGTAGTTGTTTTTTTTTGAACATTATACAAAATTATAGTTTCGGAACATCGCCGTTACTTTAACAGCTTCATTCTTCCACCGTCTGCAACTTTTATTACGAATTTCCATGTTTTATATATTACATACATTATTGTTTTTGGATGTTTTTTTGTGATAAAATGTATACCAGTTTTGTTATTACATTTTTAATTATTCAAAATGCATATTTATTCCTCTCGCTATGAAAAGATGGATACATAAACACGAACCAATCAACTCTAATTGGAAAGTGTCGTAAAAAATAAATACAAAAAAGCGCGCGTGCACCATTAAAAAAGGAAATTGATGTGAATTGGGGAGTGATTATTTAACCGATAAACATGTTTGGTTTTCTATATTTTTCTAAAAATTTGTTCTATCCATTATGAGCAATTGTTTTTGATTTTTTTATCGTTTTCAACATATAGAGGGTGATGAATTTTGGGTTGGAACTCAACAACAACGAAACTACCATTTTTTAAAATAAATTCTACACTGTTAAATATTTTTCTTTGACTTTGTTTAACGTAAGACTTACACTTTTATTTTTGTACGTTTTTGGACGTTCTTTTCTTAAATTTTACTACTAACTACATATATAGTATGATTTTTGTTTATTTTTCGACATTATTTCAATTTAATTTTGAAATACTAATAAAAATTTGACGTTTTTTAAAATAAAAGACTCCAAAAATCAAGAAAACTTAGAAGTATGAACATATTAAAAGGTCTAAAAAATAAGAAATTAAATAAACTTATACAAAAGTCAGGCAAAGCTTTCGAAAAATCAGATATCTATGCGGGAGGTTTCGAGGGCGTAAATGCTCTTAGAATAAACAGTTTATCTTCAGTTTCTGAAGATAATATAACTTGATTATCGAAACGCGCGTCAATCTATATCGGAGTGAACATTGTATTCAGTCTGTTTGGTTATATAGCCACTGCTTTTTATAAATAATTCCCTTGCAGTACGCTGTATATCAAAATAAACTTGTACATTTCGTATAAACAGTATGTAATGAATTAAAAACCGAAATTGCAGGATATGTTGTGATGTCTCCTAGTCAAAACCGGATATTTTAAATTTCAAAAAGACATAAAAAAACATCACGAACTCCTAATAAAACAAATAATATCCAATAGAAAGTTTGAATATTAAATTTTATACAACAAATATTGAAACATAATAATTCATTCAGTTTTACGAATTGAGAAACGTAATTGGCTAAAAATCGATTATGATCGGTTATTCGAGTGGTAATCGTTTTGATTGTCAAGATATCCCAAAGCGTTTCATTACACAATGAAATTCGAATGTCCAGAAAAATGGCTTAAAATATAAGGAGTAGACATGTCTAGGTCAGGCTAGGTACTTATGGGAGCAACCACTCCACTGAAAATTTCTCTAAAACGACCTCGTTGAGAAATTTTTTATTCGGAATATTTTTCGCAACGTATTTTATTTTGGGGGATATTTGATGTCTCCCTTTTTTTCCAGGACGTACATGAAGTTCTAACGGAGTGTAAAACTTTACGTTGTATACTTTTTTATTAATTCATCCTCCCAAATAAATAAAAGCGTGGAGGGAAAAAAGTTGGAAATGGAAAACAAAAGGTGAACCTCCTCATCGGCTTTATAAACTGTGTTACAGAGAAATTTTGTTGTAACTGTTCATTAAATTAGATTGTTGATAAAATTATTGTTGATTTGATAGTCGAAATTATTTCATTTTGAAAATGGACGTTCACATGTATTGTTTGATATATAAAATAATCTCGGATCTTATTTTCCTTATAGGTAATGTATCTCTCCCTAAGTCCACTTATTTCTGGTTCCTAGTAATCCACCAACATTTTTTTATGATAAATGACAATTTCTTTTTGGAAAAAACGGATAAAAAAAAAGTTATTTTCTGACGTATATTCCATACATCTTACAATAAAACGGGAAAGGTTTGGAAGTTGATAAGGGACCCCGTTGTAATGCGGCCAATTTACGGTTTTCCGATGACGATGGTCCCCTTAATAAGCGTCGGAAATATACTACTAAACTAAGTAATCTTATGGTAGAACTGAGACAGTGTTTAATTTGAAATTGCAATGAAAAAAAATATCCACATGACCCATTTCGTTAAACCCCAAACTAAAAATGCGCGAGAAAGACTCATTAAGTAAATAAAAAAGAAGTAAAAAGAGTTAAACCAAATAAAAAAAAGGACGAAAGTATGGTCAAATCGTTTGACATAGATAAATCAACAACAACCAATGAAAATAAAACATTTTGGGTGTCCCATACTCCCCACTAAAATCCTCCAATCATATTAGAATAAAACACCACAATATGTTATGCGTAGTGAATAACTCTCAAAACAAACTTTATTAAAAACGTTAGAGCAACTTTATTGGGATAAATAAATGATAGTTATACTTTAGCCCAACTTTATTGGGATACATAAATATAGTTATACTTTAGCCCAACTTTATTGGGATACGTAAATGATAGTTATACTTTAGCCCAACTTTATTGGAATACATAAATGATAGTTATACTTTAGCCCAACTTTATTGGGATACGTAAATGATAGTTATACTTTAGCCCAACTTTATTGGAATACATAAATGATAGTTATACTTCAGCACAACTTGATTGGGATACATAAATGATAGTTATACTTTAGCCCAACTTCATTGGGATACATAAATAATAGTTATAATTTAGCCCAACTTTATTGGGATACATAAATGATAGTTATACTTTAGCCCAACTTTATTGGGATACATAAATGATAGTTATACGTTAGCCCAACCAGGTTTGAATCACAGTCCCACCAAGTTTAGGACACTGGTCCAAGTCTGGGCTTATTCTGTTCTGGACCCATCGTAAAATTCCATATGGGAAACAATAAGATGCTTTGAAAATGGAGCTCCTCGAGGAAGTCTTGAGATTAAAATTTGTTATAATACACGTATATAGAAACGAAATTTTATAATAAGACTGTATTTGCATTACAAGTAATTTCGTATTGAAACAGGAGAAAATTCTCTTTCGAATTTATCCTTGGAGAAACGGGCAAAACTACACACAAACTCGATATTCTTTGGAGATGAACAAAATATTCGCAAGAGTTATTATGAAATGTTAAATTTCTGTTCCGAAGCTTTAGCGAATTGAAATGCCCGCTTTTTTGCTTAACGATTTGACAAGTGCTATTCGTTAAATGTAAAATTCATTCCAATAATATATCAACAAACGGAAACGGAAACTTCATTTATTTACTTACAAAGTTTTCTCTAACTAATTTTTAAAAAATCAATTGTAACTTTATTCGATTTAGTAACTTCAAGGAATTTATTTTTTGTGTAATGTTGTTTATTCATACTTTTGAATAATCAACTGATTCTGAAAATTAAATATTTCGATATTTACCTGGACAAGTTATTTACTATTCAGTTCGCAAGGAAGCGTTAATTATCTTTTGAGATTTTCGTTATTGCACGAACAGTTTTATAAATTCAAAACTCAGTTTATATTTTATTAATTCTTTTTCGCACGATTATAAGTTATTTGATCACAATTCCCAGAAAAAATATAAAAGCTCCTTAATAATATTTTTCATCGTGAAGCAAGTTAATTAAAGTTCTAACAACTTGTAGTAGACAATCCAAACAACAAGTTTTTATAGCCGTTTATTGTATTTATTTTTGGAAAAATCTCACATGGTGTAATGTCTTGATTAGGGTTGAGTAAAAGTACCACGAGTGAAAATTCACTTACTTTATTAATTAAAAAAGAAACAATTCTTAATTAATATTACAATGTGTTCAATCTGACAACCGTGTATTCGATGTTAACGGTTCAACGATTCAAATAAATGAGAGGCGAACTCCTACTACAATAAGGAAAACGTGCATGCATACAATAAAAAATAACTCTTAAACGCCTGCGGTAAATATTCGAAATATCGTATCAAAAAGTAATAAGGGTTAGGTTAATAAGAAGATAGGTTTTTGAACCTATCTTCTTATGAATTATTCCCTTTACCCAAGAAGGCTTATTAACAACTCTATAATCCCTTACTGCTACATGATCTCCTATTAAATAAGTTTTATTTCTACTACCTTTGAAATATTTACATTGATTGTCCTGACTTTTAGATACTTGATTAAGATCTACTTTTACATTTTGTTTACTAATACTAAAGTCTGTTACATCAATAGCTTTATGATGGGGGGCTGTTTAAAGTCAAAAGTTCAGGTTACATTTATGTAAGAAACAATGAAAAAAGAGAATGAAAATAAAAGTTGGATGATCGAGAATAATGATCCAAAGATATTAGATGGTGTGAAAATTGATTTGGAAAGAAAAGGGATGAGAAACTAGGGGTTAATAAGTATGGATAGGTACAAATGGAAGGTATTGGTAAATAAGCTTAAGTTTGAGGATGAACATACCTTGAAAAGGGCTTGAAAATAAACTCCCGGAGTTATTGTTAATACAAATAATCGTAATAGTTTAAGAAATTGTATAATAATGATTCTGAATATCTACATTTTGTGCTTCAATTAACAAAACTGTTTCGCTATTCTTAGTTTTATCCTTAACATTGTCTTTTTTATAAGAAAATTCATTATCTTACGTATCGCAATTAATAGATGTAATAACACCGTCCGATTGCATTTTAAATCTCTTCATACTTCGAAGTTTGATGTTTTCTTCTTTGGTAGCTTCGGTTTTGGTTTGGAATTATCTCGAGCGCTCGAACTCGTTGGGACGCTTCTACAATCGGTATTACTATCCGTAGCGGGTGTATCGTTTCTCAAATTTTCCATAATTTTACGTTTATAACTCAAAGGGCCTGGTTTAATTGCATCGCAAAAGCAACGCTTCTCTTTTCTCAACCTAGACATATTGGTTTTGAATTTATATCAATATTTGACATACAAACGCGTTAATGTCAAATTTACCTAACATAACTCCAAAAAAACATTTTGTTTATTACAATTGATTATTTGTATCCAACATACTTATTATAACCTTGAAATATTCTTCTTCTTTTTTATACTAATAAAAATAAATGGATTTCCCCAAAAAAAGTAATAAAAGTCTACAAGCTATATAACTGTATTGAAATCCTCCACTTTCCGGATTTCGAGATAACTAATGTAAATACATACAAAGGAACCCAATCTTTATGTGGTATTTCTACAGATTTTCGTCTTCTGTTCCATACGCTTCCTGGTGGTATCTGACATCTCCAGAGAATATAGATAGAGCATCAAGCATTGTCTAGGTGTCTTTCTTATTACATTCGACATATTTTCTCTGATTTTAACTTCCCGGAAGAGTTTTGCCTGCGTAGATTGTCCCAGTAATTTCTATATACCACCATCTTCAACGGTTCCTCTATGGATCTATAGCTGATACCACAGACGGATTCAGGTTCTATAAAGGGTATGCCCGCCACTATTTTAGAGATTCTGTCAGTTATTTCGTTACCCTCTAATACAGTATGTCCCCGAATCCATTGCAGGGTAGTAGGTTAGATATTAGAGCTCTAATCGCTGCTTAATTGAAAAATGCTTGATTTTCTGCCCAGATTTCCAGAGTATTTGATACATTGATAGTTTCCTTAAAGTCATATTTCAGGTTTGGTTATTTTTTTTCCTAATCCTTCTCTGAACGTTCTAACGTTGTAATTCAATTCTTAGGATGTTGTATTTAAGAATATTTTCTTCTAAAGTTTAGTAAAGAGATTCAAGGACGTTGATATATAAACATAAAGTTTTATCACGTTTTCGAACCGCCTTTCCAGTCAGCAAAAGACGATGTAGACTAGTTTCAATTTTACATGACATATACTTTTTCATTTTGCATCGTGCCATATCTTATAACTAGAAAATACACGTGAGTAGCGTTCAACTTAAATAATCGATTTTCTAAGTGGAATTTAATGATTATAGTACAAGATGTAAATTTCAACCATTTTCATACTTATTTGATGCAGTTTAAGCAACATTTTTATGACGATTCACACTTAGTCCACTACTAAACTTCTAATACGAAAAAATAATCAAGACAGTGGGTTTTAAACGGTAGAAATGCTCAAGAAGGCAGTTTAGTTAGCTGGAAAAAAGATTACGATCATTTTTTTGGAGACTATGTTTATCAATTATCTTATTAAAAAAGAAAAAGAAAGTACTTTGAATTTATTCGCGAATTGGTTTACCAACCACCTTATTAACCAGATTTAGCCTTCCGCGACTGTTATTGTTACCCGACCTCAAATTTTCACTTGCAGAAGGAAAATGTTCAGCAATAATCGCTTGTTTTTTGAAGAAACGGTTAGTTCTTAAGGTGGAAACATTTTCCATAAAGTATATTAAAATTTAAATCTAAAACCACGTATTAGTTGATAACAAACAAATAATAAATGATTGTGTTGTTTTTTGTTGGAGACGTTGATAGATTTTGATAGGAAAATAATAATTAGAGTAGAGGATAGAAGTTTTAGTAGGATCTGAAGTATAGCAGATGTTATCTCGTTAGATCATCCTTTTTGATAACCTCCTTTTATAGAAAAACGTCCGTGGAACTGATCTAATTAAATACGTATATGTTTTAATCATCAGTTGTAGTAATTACAGAAAAATGAAAACTATAAAATGTTCTGAATTGATTTAGAGATGTAATGTTTGGAAATTTATGAAAATATTAAAAATTATTTTCAAAAAAAAAATTGAAATAAACTTGTACGATATTAAAGAAAAATGAAAATAAAGTGGTTGACTGTGTTTTTATGTGAAAAACTAATTTGATTTGCATACATATATGGAACGGTCTAAACAAACGTGTTTTTTTGATATTGAAATTACATAAAAAATTCTATAAATTAATCCTACAGAATAGGATTTTTTTTCCTTTATAGAACAGTAAAAAGTGAAAAGATATAACTACATAATGAACATTTTAGAGTATGATATGAAGTTGTAGACAATTGTAATTGCCGTGAAAACATAATTCGTTCTTTAAACTTCGTAATTTTCGGTCTGACTATTTACCTAAGATTTACCCCAAACGCGTCGTCTCTTAACCACGAGAATTAGAAAGTTTTCACACTAAAAAGTTTCCAATAAATACCAACACAACTAGTTGAATTCCAACTAAAAATCTTAAGTTCATCTACGATTTTTTTCTCAGGATTCTTTTCTGAATAATTACATCAAAAACAATTTAAGATAATACCATAATCGATTTTCATCATAATTCCTCATGAAGATTTGACAAAACTCCAAACGTCTCTCCGAATCTACTCTTAAGAGCTCGTGAAGAAGTTGAAGCTTAATGGAGGAGTTTGTCCGAGTTGTCCAAGGATCAAAAACCTTCTGAAGAAATCCCAAAAATATGTAACCATTGAAGGTTATTACCTTATATTCGAACCGCCCTCGTATTAAAAGTTTACAATTCATCAACACATAAATCTTGGTTGATAATTTTTGGAACAAAAAAATAATAGTTCGATGAAAAACGGTTTATCTCGATTTCTGGCAGTCTTATAGAAGTCTTAAAGAAAAAAGTTAAATGACAAAGTTGTGAAAAATTAAAATATCTATAACTTTTATTTCCACATTTTTTTCACATAAACTCAAAATTTAATCGAAATTTGTATTTGCTTTTTACGTAAAAAAAACCCACACTCTAATATCTAGTTCTACAACAATAATTGACAGTTTATTTATCAGAATTGACAGATCTGTTTTGACACCTGTCATAATTACTGATTCGTTTACTATAATAATGAACATGAATATATTGAGAAGAAGAACCAGAGATACTTCCACGCAAAAGGAATGTACATTCTCCATAGTACTTTTTGAGAAATTACCTCGAGTACCACCAATACATTCTTTACGTAAAAAAAGTCGTAATACCAAAGATTCAATCGTTATAACTAAAAGTAAATAGTGCGTAATCCGTAAATTACCTTCACATTATAGTAATTTCGCTAAATTGATAAACCGATAATAGCTAAATCGAAGAAAACCGTTAGATTCGTGAGTCCAGTTGAAAGAAGCGTTGGAGATTTGAATGTACCTATCATGTTAAGCGAACCTTCTAGTTGTAAACAAGAAGATCTCAAACTGGGTACTATTATTGAAAACGATAACGAAGATACGACAATACCTCAACTAGAATTAGCTTTCGATGAAGACGCTGTCGATACTTCTAATCGAGAAGAAAAACCAGACAATGATCCCGAAAATTTAGAAGTTTAAATAGTTACTATTAGAGCTCATACTGTTATTATCAATAATCATTTTTTCAAATAAATAACTTTAATTTGTTAAATTGTATGATTGAATTTATTTAAATATATATATATATATATATATATATATATATATATATATATATATATATATATATATATATATATATATATATAAAAGTTGTTGTTTTTTTTGAACATTATACAAAATTATAGTTTCTGAACATCGCCGTTACTTTAACAGCTTCATTCTACCACCGTCTGCAACTTTTATTACGAATTTCCATGTTCTATATAAAAGTACACTGAGAAACATATAACAAATTAAATTATTAACTCTATCTTTTTTATTGTTGATATTACGAAAAAAAATTGTTCTTTATAAAATGTTATGCGTGGTTTAAAATCTAAAATGCAATCAATAGATTTAAAAAAATTCATTCGTATACGAGATATGATGATTAATATGAATTTCATACAACTTAACCTAACAAAAGAGCAATTTGATAAAATATCGGTCAAATTTTTATTAGTTTTAACTATTGTTTGTTATTTTTCTATTTAGATTCGTTTGAAACTTCCTTTTCTCCTTTTCTATGATGTTTTGTTTGTTTCTAGACCGTTTCTACCATAGTCATTCGAATAAATCATTTGATTAAAATGATTAGTTTTTCAACATTTCTCTCCGTGTAGTTTTTAAACGTAGAACTCGGCATTGTATGATTCTATTTAATATCGGGGGTCGTAAAAAGCAAGAAGAAAATTTTGCGTAGGATATTGACTATAAAACTGTCTGAAATCTCGTGGATCGTTCAGTTTATTTATAGCAAACATACTCGACATTTACATCGTGTTTTAACTGAAAATTGTGACATTAGAAAGTTGTGTACAAGATGGATGCCGTGTTTGCGGACATTGAAACAAAACCATCGACGCGAAGATGTTTCCATCAAGCGTTTAACAATGTTTCACAGAAATAAAACCGTTTTATATGTTATAGATGAAACGTGGGTTCATAACAACGCCCTCGAGAATTGGTTTCATCAGCGAATTCATCAACATTCTGTAGTTAGTTTAATCTACGTCGAAAATCGTAGTAAACAACACGTTAGCCATTACAAATGTCAAACTTTATGATGACAATGACAGATTTGACATATTCACATCAGTGTTGCCGTATCACGAAACTTAAGTATCTATCAAATAACTCCGTTAAACAGGGTTGATCAGAAAGCGGAAAATATATCAGTATTAATTTATACATTATCGTTTTTGAATGTTTTTTTGTGATAAAATGTATATCAGTTTTGTTATTACATTTTCAATTATCCAAAATGCATATTTATTCCTCTCACTATAAAAAGATGGATAAATAAACACGAACCTATCAACTCTAAATGAAAAAGTATCGTAAAAAATAAATGCGAAAAGGGCGCGTGAACCATAAAAAAAGCAAATTGATGTGAATCGGTGCGTGATTATTCAACCGATAAACGTGTTTGGTTTTCTATATTTTTCTAAAAATTTGTTATATCCATACCATTTTTTAAAATAAATTTTACACTGTTAAATATTTTTCTTTGACTTTGTTTAAAGTAAGACTTACTCGTTACTTTTATTTTTGTTTTTGTATATTTTTGTATGTTATAGACGTTCTTTTATTAAATTTTTATTACTAACTACATATTTAGTTTGATGTTCGTCTATTTTTCGACATTATTTCAATTTAATTTTTGAAATACTTATAAAAAATTGACGTTTTTTAAAGATAAGACTCCAAAAATCAAGAAAATTTAGAAGTATGAACATATTAAAAGGTCTAAAAAATAAGAAATTAAATAAACTTATACAAAGGTCAGGCAAAGCTTTCGAAAATTCAGATATCTATGTGGGAGGTTTCGAGGGCCTAAATGCTCTTAGAATAAACAATTTATCTTCAGTTTTTGAAGATAATATAATTTGGTTATCGAAACGCGCGTCAATCTATATCGGCGTGAACAATGTATTTAGTCTGTTTGGTTATATAGCCATTGCTTTTTATAAATAAATCCCTTGCAGTACGCTGTATATCAAAATAAACTTATACATTTCGTATACACATGTAATGAATTAACATAATAATTCATTTACTTTTATGAATTGAGAAACGTAATTGGCTAAAAATCGATTATGATCAATTATTCAAGTGGTAATCGTTTTGATTGTCAAGATATGCCAAAGCGTTTCATTACACAATGAAATTCGAATGTCCTGAAAAGTGGCTTAAAATATAAGGAGTAGACATGTCTAGGTCAGGCTAGGTACTTGTGGGAGCACTCACTCTACTGAAAATTTCTCTAAAACGAACTCGTTGAGAAATTTTTTATTCGGAATATTTTTCGCAACGTATTTTATTTTGGGGGATATTTTATGTCTAACGGAGTGTAAAACTTTACGTTGTATACGTTTTTATTAATTTTGTTGTAACTGTTCATTAAATTAGATCGTTGAATACAATCTATTGTTGATTTGATAGTCGAAATTATTTTATTTTGAAAATGGACGTTCACATGTATAGTTTGATGAATAAAATAATCTTGGATCTTATTTTTCTTATATGTTATGTATCTCTCCCTAAGTCCATTTATATCTGGTTCCTAGAAATCCACAAACATTTTTTTATGACAACTGACAATTTATTTTTGGAAAAAACAAAACAAATTTCGTTTGTTTTTTCGAATACGACAGTTCTGTAAACCAAATGTCGGTTTATTTTTGAAAAACAAAGTTTCTGAAGACCAATTTTGGTTTGTTTTTAAAAATAAAGTTTCTTCAAACAAAATTTGGTTTCTAATTGCAGAAGAAAGCCTCTTTTGACAATATTTTTTTTGTTTTCGAAAAACGAAGTTTCTAAAGACGAATTTTGTTTTTTATCGAAATGGCAATTCCCGAAGTCAAATTTTGGTTTGCTTTTTGAAAAACAAAGTTTCTAAAGACGAATCTCATCTTATTTTTGGAAAAATGAAGTTTGTATAAACAAATTTTGATTTCTAATTGAAACAGAAGTCTCTTAAGACAAATGTCTAGCTAAATCGACAACATTCACAAATACACTGATTGATTCGCGTTTATATAACCATGTTGTCGTCCTCAAAAACTTTAGGTAAACATTTCAATGGATTATCATTATAACAATCGTCGTTTTATATAAACTCCTTTCATACAATATATTTATTTTCGTAATCACATCGACAATCGTTCTATTGGTAACATATTCTGCGAGTCCAGATTGAAAGAGATAAAAAAAAAGTTATTTTCTGACGTATATTCCATATATCTGACGATAAAACGGGAATGGTTTGGAAGTTGATACGGGACCTCGTTGTAATGCGGCCAATTTACGGTTTTCTGATGACGATGATCCCCTTAAACAGCGTCGGGAATAACTCCTAAACTAAGTAATCTTATGGTAGAACTGAGACAGTGTTTAGTTGAAATTGCAATGAAAAAAATATCGACTTGACCCATTTCCTTAAACCACAAACTGAAAATGCGCGAGAAAGACTCATTAAGTAAATAAAAAAGAAGTAAAAAGAGTTAAACCAAATAAAAAAAAGGACGAAAGTATGGTCAAATCGTTTGACATAGATAAATCAACAACAACCAATGAAAATAAAACATTTTGGGTGTCCATTCTCCCCACTAAAATCCTCCAATCATATTAGAATAAAACACTTTACTTTATTGGGATAAATAAATGATAGTTATACTTTAGCCCAACTTTATTGGGATACATAAATGATAGTTATACTTTAGCCCAACTTTATTGGGATACATAAATGATAGTTATACGCTAGCTCAACCAGGTTTGAATCACAGTCCCACCAAGTTTAGGACACTTGCTCCAAGTCTGGGCCTATACTGAACCCATCGTAAAATCCCATATGGGAAACAATAAGATGGTTTGAAAATGGAGCTCCTCGAGGAAGTCTTTAGATTAAAATTTATTATAATGCACGTATATACAAACGAAATTTTATAATAAAACTGAATTTGCATTACAAGTAATTTCGTATTGAAACACGAGAGAATTCTCTTTCGAATTTATCCTTGGAGAAACGGGCAAAACTACACACAAACTCGATATTCCTTGGGAATAAACAAAATATTCCCAAGTTATTATGAAATGTAAAATTTCTGTTACGAAGCTTTAGCGAATTGAGATGCCCGCTTTGTTTGCTTAAAGATTTGACAAGTGCTATTCGTAAAATGTAAAATCCATTCCAATAATATATCAACAAACGGAAACTTCACTTATTTACTTACAAAGTTTTCTCTGACTAATTTTTAAAAAATCAATTGTAACTTTATTCGATTTAGTTACTCCAAGGAATTAATTTTTTGTGTACTGTTGTTGTTTATTCATACTTTTGAATAATCAACTGATTCTGAAAATTAAATATTTCGATGTTTACCTGGACAAGTTGTTTACTATTCAGTTCGCGGGGAAGCGTTAATTATCTTTTGGGATTTTCGTTATTACACGAACAGTTTTATAAATTGAAAATCCAGTTTGTTTTTTGTTAATCCTTTTTCGCACGATTTATTTGATCACAATTCTCTCTAATTAATTTCAAGCATTATTTCGAGATAAATTGTACAGTCCAAAAGCTCAACTGTCCTCATTATCAAAAATAAAAATTAATAACGTCATAAGCTCGAATTCAGTATCAAAATGTATCCTGTTGAACAACGCGCGGTGATTTAATTGTTGAGTTACCCTCAAATCAAAAGTTCGTAGGTTTAAATAATCCACAAATGAACAATTCTGGAAAATCCTTTCTGTTCAAGAAACGTCAATTATTTAATTCTTTTTTTTTTGATTGGGTAATTTAAAAATGGTGATTACTGCGCGTCGTCGTTTTATATCCCAACGGCTTTTGGGATGCTATTACGTTTAAACGAATACCAGTCCAAAACTCAAAAGTTAATTAATTTTTATTCTTCATCCGATGAAATCTTTGATTAAACTTAATACCGGAATTGTCAGAAATATCATAAGGCTTTAAATACTAGGAGTTCAGTTTTGTGGTCACGTATATTTCAGACACAACAACCTGGAAAATCGCGCGCAGATTTGTGCATACAAAAGCTAATAGTTTCCCTCGTTAACACAGTTATAATAATTTAAAATCCCTTACAGGTCAAAGTCCCGCAGATTTTTCTACAAATTGAGGTCATTGTACCAAACATCCAGACGAAAAATATTTTTTTAGTCTGTTTTTTTAAAATTTTGGAAAATACGAAATAGGTTATGTTACCAAATTTAATTGCTGTGAATTTTTTTTGAGGGGCTGTTTAAAGTCAAAAGTTTATGTTACATTTATGTAAGGAACAATGAAAAAAGAGAATGAAAATAACCATGGATAGGTACAAATGGAAAGTATTGGTAAATAAGCTTAAGTTTGAGGATGAACTTACCTTGAAAATGGCTTGAAAATAAACTTCCGGAGTTGGTAGTAAATACAAATAATCATAATAGTTTAAGAAATTGTATAATAATGATTCTGAATATTTACATTTTGTGCTTCAATTAACAAGACTCTTTCGTTATTCTTAGTTTTATCCTTAAAATTGTCTTTTTTATAAGAAAATTCATTATCTTCAGACTTATCGCAATTAATAGATGTGATAACACCGTCCGATTGCATTTTAAATCTCTTCATACTTCGATGTTTGATCTTTTCTTCTTTGGTAGCTTCAGGTGTTGATTTGGAATTATCTCGAGCGCTCGAACTCGTTGGGACGCTACTACAATCGGTATAACTATCCGTAGCGGGTGTCTCATTTCTCAAATTTTCCATAATTTTGCGTTTATAACTCAAAGGACCCGGTTTAATTGCATCGCAAAAGCAACGCTTCTCTTTTCTCAACCTAGACATATCGGTTTTCAATTTATATCAATATTTGACATACGACCGCTTTAATGTCAAATTTAACTAACATAACCTCAAAAAAATATTTTGTTTTTTAAAATTGATTATTTGTATCCAACATACTTATTATAACCTTGAAATATTCTTCTTCTTTTTGATACGTCTGAGCGGTGTCAGATTCAATTAGACACTGTTTGAATCGGATTGCGGAGTCTAAAAATGCTAATAAAAATAAATGGATTTCCCCAAAAAAAAGTCTACAAGCTATATAAATGTATTGAAATCCTCCACGGACTCTCGGAGTCCGGATGGTGGCATTCCGGATTTCGAGATAACTAATGTAAATACATACTGAGGAACCCAATCTTTATGTGGGATATCTACAGATCCTCGTCTTCCTGGTGGTATCTGACACCTCCAGAGAATATAGATAAAGCATCAAGCATCTTCTAGGTATCTTTATCAAAATAAAAAACAAACAATATTATCACCTTTGCATGAAAAAGTACCAAATCAATACTCAACGAAAAGTACATCAATCAGTTGTTCAACAGTTTACAGACTAGGTACCTAATCATTATAATCACCTATCACCTATAAAATAATCTTTCTGGCTTTCTGAGTGGCAAATTTATCAATCATTTCCGTAAAACCTGTCTTTTCACAGATTTCGAATTTAATTTGAAGAGAGATTTTCTTCGAAGAGTCACTCTATTTTTGATAATACTCATATTTTTTTTGGCCTTCATCAGTGTATCAAAATCAGAATTGCTGAGATTTTCTGCAAAGTTTCTAATTTTGTTGGAACCTTAATACCAATGACATTATAAGAACATTTTTCTTGTTGGTTACAAGAGTTATTCATACTTTCAGAAGCACTTAAATTTCAAATCTTGTTGAGCTCCAAAACTATTGATACCTTTACCTCCGTGCCCTTGCTATTCTTCACGCGAGTTTTTTTTGACAGATAGTTAATTTAGATTTAATCAATATATTTAATGTTTATAAAAAAAATTGTTTAAATAACTTTTTGGTGTATAAATATAGTAATGAGAAAACACTGTATTTTGACATGTACAGTGTTGCCGTTTCAGTTGGCAGGTGGGAAAATCAAAAAGGGATGGACTCATCGATCTGGCTTTTTAATTACTATTTGAGAAAAGGTGATTCATTAGTATTAGATATTATCAACCTCTTAAAAGCATTTAGCTTGTGCAAATCATACTCATCAATATGCATATTCTGTATTTTACATCAGTCTGAAAGATCCGCTTCATCTAAATTTTCTTAAATTGAATTATTACACTCATCTGGAACTTTAAGTGCTTCCAAGAGTGAGACTCTCTTATAACCAATAAAAAAAATGTTTTAATAATGTCACTGATATTAAGGTTCCAATAAAAAATAAAAACAGGAAACAAACATGAATACTGATGAATTACCCGAAGCAAGGGATCTATTGGGTACTTCATTCTGCAAGGACAAGGAAAAACTAATTTACAAAAAAATGCCTTGAATTTATTCATGAAACTGGGGACAAATTTTTGAAATTTAAATTCTTAGAAACATTTTTTAATCATCCCATCACCTATGAAAACCTTTTTTTATTTCCCAATTCTATCATATGGTTTAATTAGTTAGTAATGTTGTTCGACTTCGAGATAATGAAGGAGTTAGAGCGGAAACAAAAATTTAACAATACATATATTCTACGATTTAAGGGATCTCAAATATTTGAGTTTATCTACTCGATTCATTTAAGAGATACCAAAATTTAAATTGTCCACAGTATCCAGTACAAGATGAGTAATTATTGAACTTACCACTGAATTTGGAAGTTGTTCTAATTCAATCTGAGTAATGATAGTCTTTCTTTCAAGAAATAGTCCAAATGTATCAAATTGCATATTTTTTTCAATGCCTTTAGTGAGTTTACTAATTCAATCAACTGACGATCTTAAATCAAATTATACTCGGTAATATTTTTGGTTTTGTACAAAACAATAGAGACTAACGGAGAACATCGAAACAGGCGTCAGACAGTGTAATAGCAAGTGTGGTAAAAGTAGTAGTACATGTCTTAAATTTCTCAATGTGAATATTCTCTTATCTTCTTTTACTTTTGTGATATGTTCAGTTAACAAATTTTGGGCAGCTGTGTGTATGTTCTCAGTGTCGATTCTTTGTACAATCAACCAATCAACATGTATACAATAAGTCTTGTTTAGCTGGGCGTCTAACCGGCAGCGAGCGCTTGTGTCTATGGAATCATGTTTAATTTGGCGTTTGTCTGGAGGCAGGGTCTTGGGTCTATAAAAACGTGTAGTTTGGCGTCTGGTCGGCGGAAGGCGCTAGTGTCTATAGAATCGTATTTAAATTGGCAACTGGCCGACGAGGGCCCTGGTGTCTTAGGAATCGTGTTTAGTTTGGCGTCTGGCCGGCAGGGAGAGCTACCGTCTATGAAATCGTCTTTAGTTTGGCATCTGGCCGGCTGGGGGCGCTAGTGTGTATAGAAATTAAACACAAATAGAATTTTTATTTTCTTCAACTTGCTGCCACTATGTTAAGTTAAGTTCGACTATTCTTTGCTAGATGGCACCAGTTCGTGTTTTAGTTTGGCACTTGTCCGGCAGAGGGCGGTAGTGTCTATAGAATCGTGCTTAGTTTGGCGTCTGGCCGGCGGGGACGCTAGTGTGTATAGAAATCAAACACAAATAGAAGTTTCATTTAGTTCAATTTGCGGCCGCCAAGTTTGTTAAGATTGATTGTTACGACTTCTAAATTTTATATGGAAGTTGTACCTGGCAACGCTGCGACCACGAGGGCCCAGAAGAGAGGCAGCAAAACCCCAGGGCATTGTTTGGTAAAGCCACACAAATTTGGAAAAGTCATCAACTACCACAAAAATGTGCTGATATTTTTTTTGTTGACTTCATTGGTCCTAATTGGTCGACGTGATACCTCTCTAGCGGATCTTCTAGCTTTTGTATAGGATGAAGCACTCATTCCTTCTTTCCTTCTTTTTTATTCTATAATTTACAAAGTATACAGTTATTTTTAATCGTTTCTATTTTGTCTTTTAGTCTTGGTATGTAGAATTCCTTGTTTACTATTTCTTCTGTTTTTTTCTTTCAAAAATTTTCTATCTCGTGGACTTTTATTATTATTTTTTGTTCTTTCTTGTTCATGTTCTTTGGAATGAC
Organism: Diorhabda sublineata; assembly: GCF_026230105.1. NCBI lineage: Eukaryota > Metazoa > Arthropoda > Insecta > Coleoptera > Chrysomelidae > Diorhabda > Diorhabda sublineata. The sequence continues at coordinate 569,571 of NC_079486.1, forward strand.
AAGTAATTTCGTTTTTACAGCAAAAGAAAAACCAAATTATCCTCAAAAATGTTCGTTACAATCAATACAATATAAACTTATTATTCACCTTAGCTACAGAAAATATTTTGTAATTCAGATAAACTAATTGATTTCGATAATTATAGTTTGTACAAATGTATTCTGCCCTTTTTTTATACAAGTATTGTTAGAATGTATCTAAAAAAAATTTGCAGCCTTCCGCCACTGATCACTAGTTCGTGGACCTCGAAAAATACTTCTCACATCAGGCTTCCTCCAGATTTAAACTGGCAATTTCACTTATTTCCGATTCCAGTAACCTCGAGTAGATCAGCTCGGAATATGAACAGTGTTGTCTTCTTCAAAAATCAAGCAGATTTCTCGTAACACTTTATTTTACAATGTTCTGCTGTAGCGTACAGCTCCAAAGACCATTTTAACCACGGAAAGTCTATTAGAAGAGCAATCACAAAGTGAATGTAGTGGAAAAGCCAGTCCTTCATCAAGTGGATTTGAGGATAACTTTGTGAATGAAGAGGTAAGATGAAAATACCAATTTTTAATATAATAATTTCTAAATTTGTCTGTAGGAAAATGTTGCATCTGGTGATCTGATAGAAAAAACCAATCGCGATCAAGTAGAATATACGGATACAGAAAAAAAATAGCAGAATAAATAATAAATGAAATTAGTGATTCTAGAACTACTGAGAATATTTACAATACTCCATCTATTAGTATAACAACCAATAATATGAGTAGTTCAATTGAATCTTCGCCAAATTGGACATTGATCTCTGATTCTTCACATTCGCAACCAGATTTTGTCAAATTAGGATAAAACAATTGGATTATCTATGGAAACTCTAGTTCGAAACACACTTTGATTAGATAAGTAATGTTCGCCAAAAGCTCCAGGATTAGAATGTTCTATGACTTTGTTCAATAACCGTCGATGAGATCCGGGTATTTAAATTTCCATAGATAGTGAATATTCATATCTTTAAATTTGTAATTTGGATTGTAAATAAAATGAATTTGACTTATATTTTGGATTGATTGATGTCTTATACCTTTTTATTTTCAAACTAAAACTATTTAGATGATGTTTCTATTTGCCATTGAATAGTAGAATTTTTCAGAAAATGGGAAAGTTTTGAAATTAAGAAAAGTTACTTCACACACTGACGCTAAATATTCATAGGTTTCTTCAAGATTTTTGCCAACAAAAACCGTTTCTCAGATTGCACCTCAATTAAGCTTATTCCAATTATTAAATGGTGGTTTCATGTTGTGTCCAAAACGTATTATATAGAAGATGAAATTATAGATGCAACTGGGAGTTGTTTCGGCCAAGGGAATTTCACAGTATATCTAGCTTCAGAATTTGCGCCGAAGTAAATCGAATCGAAAAGTGGAATAGTTAAGAAAGTCCAAACCAGAATTTCCAAGATTTAACTTCTTGTAGTATACAGCAACTGTCTATATCTCCGATTGAATTGAACCAGGTAAATATAGTTCAAAGTCACTGTGTAAAACAAGGTGTATAGAAATGCTCCAAGCTGTGTTGACCTTAATGAAACAACTTCCTGCACTCCCCGCTCTTCTAGAAGCTCTTGATAGTTCAACTGAAGGTAGAGGAAGTAATGAATGTGCTTTCCTGCACTCTAGTCTCTCGTAAAAGTTTTCATTCAGTGTCTTAGTTCTGTCTGAGACACTTGGAATAACTTTACCTTCAACTCCAAGCAGAGTACATGGATGTGCACATAGCTTTTCAACTCAGATACAGAAAATTCAGGAAAAACGAGTCAACATTTGTCCTTACTTTTATACGTTACATCTACAACTTTTCTTGAAATAGGGTGTCCAGTAAAAATTGAGAATCAAGTACTAGTCTCCTCCCGATTTTTCCAGGTTGGTTTTCACATTTTCCCAGTCGAAATTTCGTTAATTTACTATCACCCTTCTATTATGATGAATATTAATTTTAGAAAATACAAGTATAATACAACAACCAAATTTTTTTAGTTTAAATAATTCTTCGCTCACTGCTGTTTTTGAGAGTCTCCAAAAACTTTCTATCTATTCTTTTTATGATACGCAACAATATTCTACCCTAAATGTTGAAATTCTTTGATTTGTGCATCGAAATTACGCGAAAAAAATTGCTATTTTCAAGTTGTTTTATTGGAATTTATTGAAAAATAAATAAAATTGATTGACTTGGACATAAGAAACATTATCGGCTTGACAGTTGAACAATGAGTTTAGTCATATTTATGAAATTTTTGTGCCAAATGGAATTGGGCATCAAATTGACGGAAAAGGGCATAAACATGTTTGGCTCTGCGGTCAACGCTTTAAGACAATATAATTGAATTTTTCTTTGAAATTTAAGGAAAAGGCATGAAAATGATAAAATTTGGTATAATGATTTGCATAAAACTAATGGGAAAATAGGATTTTCTAACAAACTTTATTGAGAAAATTACAAATTTTTATCAAAAATTAGAACGGAAATTTGAATTCCGACAAAAAATTTTTTAAAAATCATGACAACGCCATTCAAAAATATCTTTCTGCTATTCTCCTTATACTTCGACCTCCTTCTCTACTTCATACTCCTCTACTTCTTATTCGTAGTCTTGGTTTGATTGGATTGCACAGTGACAAATTGACAAGTGAAAAAGGAGCATTAAGAAAACAAATGGCAATACCAATACTGACAACTCCACATCAGATAATACTTCGAATGGCTAATGAAGATGCTAATAGAAAACAAAATGGGGAAAGTGACTCGAAAAATAGAGGTAAATATTTAAATACAATAAATATATGTAAAAACTTATGGTATAGATGTTGATTGGTTGATTGTACAATGAATCGAAACTGAGGTCATTCAGCCATCTGACGAAAATTTGTTGAATGAACATATTACAAAAGTAAAGTCCTTAAAAGATACTATGAAGATAAGAAGACTATTTCTTGAAAGAAAGACTATCATTACTCAGATTGAATTAGAACAACTTCCAAATTCAGTGGTAAGTTCAATAATTACTCATCTTGTACTGGATACTGTGGACAATTTAAATTTTGGTATCTCTTAAATGAATCGAGTAGATAAACTCAAATATTTGAGATCCCTTAAATCCTTCTCGTAGAATATATGTATTGTTTAATTTTTGTTTCCGCTCTAACTCCTTCATTATCTCGAAGTCGAACAACATTACTAACTAATTAAACCATATGATAGGATTGGCAAATATAAAAAGGTTTTCATAGGTGATGGGATGATTAAAAAATGTTTCTAAGAATTTAAATTTTAAAAATTTGTCCCCAGTTTCATGAATAAATTCAAGGCATTTTTTTGTAAATTAGTTTTTCCTTGTCCTTGCAGAATGAAGTACCCAATAGGTCCCTTGCTTCGGGTAATTCATCAGTATTCATGTTTGTTTCCTGTTTTTATTTTTTATTGGAACCTTAATATCAGTGACATTATTAAAACATTTTTTTATTGGTTATAAGAGAGTCTCACTCTTGGAAGCACTTAAAGTTCCAGATGAGTGTAATAATTCAATTTAAGAAAATTTAGATGAAGCGGATCTTTCAGACTGATGTAAAATACAGAATATGCATATTGATGAGTATGATTTGCACAAGCTAAATGCTTTTAAGAGGTTGATAATATCTAATACTAATGAATCACCTCTTCTCAAATAGTAATTACAAAGCCAGATCGATACGTCCATCCCTTTTTGATTTTCCCACCTGCCAACTGAAATGGCAACACTGTACATGTCAAAATACAGTGTTGTTTTATTACTATATCTATACACGAAAATATTACTAACAATAATTGATTCAATCTGCTTAAGTTATTTAAACAACTTTTTTTATTAACAGCAAGGGCACGGAGGTAAACGTATCAATAGTTTTGGAGCTCAACAAGATTTGAAATTTTTATAAAAAAATTCATGTATATCTTATATGAATGAATAATCTACATACCTTCAATTTCAAACACATATATAAACATTTTTCTTCAAAACAATTAGAAAACACAATTAAGATTTTTATTTCAACAAAGGGTTTGTGATAACCTTTTCAGAATGTAAATAAATGATTCTGTTAATGTAAAACGGTCGGTTAAACTTACATTCTGGTCCACATTTCTTAGAAGCACATTTTAAGCATTCTCCAAAGCAACCATGGCATCTTAAATTCAAGCAGTTACAAAGATCCATTTCTGATTTATTTTCATAAGATGTTGACGGCATTGCTGCATAAAACGGGATCGATGTTCTTCGTGGAAGAATATCGTTATTTTTCTTCAATTTGTACACTACTGTCTCTGAATGGTAAAAGACTTGCGGAACCATATCGAAATGGTTTTTTTCATTTATTTCAATCTGTGTCTTATACTGATTCGATGTCGGTAGACTTGCGGAATCAAGTCGCCATGATCTTTCTCTATTTATATCAGTTTGTGGATAATTTTGACTGGATGCTGTAGGTCTGACGGATTTAAATCGGATTAATCTTTTCCTTGAAAGCATCTTGTGAGATTTTCAGTTTGTGGTTTTGTTGTAAGTGGGTATAGATATGGAGGGCTAACGTTTTAATGCAGTTCTCTGACTCCTCCAGATAATAGCGGGATTGTGGAATTATACCGAGGCATCTTAACTAGACATAATTTTTTCCTTGGAGGTTTATCGTTATTTTCCTCTTGCGGTATTAAATTGGATTGATGTTCCTAGTTGAAGGTTATCGTTGTATTTCCCAATCTGCACAATAGTCTTTTCTCTATGAATGTTGTTAGACTGGTAGCTCGAATCGAAATGGTTTTTCTTCATTTATTTCAGTTGCTGTCTCATTTTTACACGTTTTTTGAAAACTTGTGGTTTGACAGTAAACCTCAATGTTGTCAAATATTTATTTATAAATTGTAATATAATTAAAATCATTATGATCTGGCTTCAGTTCTCACTAAATTTGGTTAATGGGCAATATTTTCCACAATTAATCTAAACAAAAATAATTTCAAGACCAAGAAAATAATTTTGTTTTCGGGCAAAAAGTTATGTTAAATTTGGGGGTAATAAACCGGGTACTTCTTGGCAGTGTTTAGGTTCAACATCTGAAAGGTATTTATTGTCTGTTGGAAAAATGTTGTTAATGCATACTTATTGCAGATTTTGTAGTTTACATCAGTCTGAAAGATTCGCTTCATCCAAATTTTTAGAAATTTAATTATTTCACTCACCTGAAACTTCTTCTTCTGCTTCTGAAAGTATGAATAACTCTTGTAACCAGCAAGAAAAATGTTCTTATAATGTCATTGGTATTAAGGTTCCTACAAAATTAGAAACTTTGCAGGAAATCTCAGCAGTTCTGATTTTGATACACTGATGAAGGCCAAGAAAAAATATGAGTATTCTGAAAAATAGAGTGGTTCTTCAAAGAAAATCTCTCTTCAAATTAAATTCGAAATCTGTGAAAAAATAGGTTTTAAGGAAATTATTGATAAATTTGCCACTCAGAAAACAAGAAAGATTATTTTATAATTAGGTAATTATAATGATTAGGTACCTAGTCTGTAAACTGTAGAACAACTAATTGATATACATACTTTTCGTTGAGTATTGAGTTGGTACTTTTTTATGCAAAGGTGATAATATTGTATGTTTTTTATTTTGATAAAGTATATTGTTGATATTATATAAGCTGGCCAAAAAAATAATGTTTTCAAATTTTATATGCATTTTTACTCATGAATCACTTCTTCACAACGATTGTGATGTAGGAATACGATAAAAATATCTAACTATCTAATCTATTTTTCCATAAAAACTGAAAAATAACACACTCTGCATCATAACAATAAATTTAAAGGCATTTGACTTTGAACAGAAAAGGAATTTAGCCAGCGGCGGTTGATAATACAGTGAAGATTGTAAATTTCATTAAGTCGCAGCCTAAGCAATCCCGACTTTTTGCCATTCTGTGCGATGAAATGAGTGAAAGTGCTGTCAAGATTGTTTGGGCTTGTTAATGAATTATGATTGTTTCTGTTGTAAAATTACGCGATGGGGCATAATTTTATCTTCTTTATTTCCTTATATCTTGTTTTTTCTTTCTTCATTTTACACTTTTGACTTTTCTGTTTCTTGTTTTTTGTTTTCAGCATCGTTTTCCTAATCATGGCTCTTCTTCACATTACTTTCATCTTGTTTTTGACTACTGCTTTCCTCATAATAATATTATAAGTCAAAATATACATTATTCGAGTATCCTATTCTGTAGAGTTTTGTAAGTAACTAATTTAACCATATGACTGGAATGGGGAAATATAAAAAGCTTTACTAAAATTTGAAACTAAGACTAATATATGACTTGAACAATATCTAAACACTCAAAAATATTTCACTCCAACAAATCTATTCAAAATGCTTTCTCAGTATTTAGTGAACAAAGGCAGCCATTTTATCACAAACGAATACAGATACATAACGATTTTGCCTAGCTTATATATTTTCATAAACTTTTTCACCAAAATTAGTTTCTTGGTCTTGAAAATATTTTTATTTAGGAAAATAACGATAAACCTCTAAGGAAAAAATCATGTCTAGTTAAGACGTATCAGTATAATTCCGCAATACCGTCAATATCCAGTGGAGTCAGAGCACTGAATGAAAACGTTAGCCCTCCAAAAAAGAAGAAAGTAAGATTTGATCTCGAAAATATATCTATATTCACTTACAACAAAACCACAAACTGAAAAATCTTACAAGATGCTTTCAAGAAAAACATTAATCCGATTTAAATCCTTCAGACCTACAGCATCCAGTCAAAATTCTCCACAAACTGATATAAATAGAGAAAGATCATGGCGACTTGATTCCGCAAGTCTACCGACATTGAACCAGTATAAGACACAGATTGAAATAAATGAAAAAAACCATTTCGATATGGTTCCGCAAGTAGTGTACAAATTGAAGAAAAATAACGATATTCTTCCACGAAGAACATCGATCCCGTTTGATGCAGCAATGCCGTCAACATCTTATGAAAATAAATCAGAAATGGATCTTTATAACTGCTTGAATTTAAGATGCCATGGTTGCTTTGGAGAATGCTTAAAATGTGCTTCTAAGAAATGTGGAGCAGAATGTAAGTTTAACCGACCGTTTTACATTAACAGAATCATTTATTTACATTCTGAAAAGGTTATCACAAACCCTTTGTTGAAGTAAAAATCTTAATTGTGTTTTCTAATTGTTTTGAAGAAAAATGTTTATATATGTGTTTGAAATTGAAGGTATGTAGATTATTCATTCATATAAGATATACATGAATTTTTTTATAAAAATTTCAAACCTCGTTGAGCTCCAAAACTATTGATACGTTTACCTCCGTGTCCTTGCTGTTAATAAAAAAAGTTGTTTAAATAACTTAAGCAGATTGAATCAATTATTGTTAGTAATATTTTCGTGTATAGATATAGTAATAATAGTAATAAAACAACACTGCCTATTGACATGTGCAGTGTTGCCGTTTCAGTTGGCAGGTGGGAAAATCAAAAAGTGATGGACTCATCGATCTTTGGTGATCGGCTTTGTAATTACTATTTGGGAAGAGGTGATTCATTCATTAGTATTAGATATTGCCAACGTCTTAAAAGCATTTAGCTTGTGTAAATCATATTCATGCATATTTATTGAATATTCTGTATTTTACAACAATGCATGAAAGAGACGCTTCATCTAAATTTTCCTAAATTGAATTATTACACTCATCTGAAACTGTAAGTGCTTCCTAGAGTGAGACTCTCTTATAACCAATAAGAAAAATGTTCTTATAATGTCACTGATATTGAGGTTCCAATAAAAAATCAAAACAGGAAACAAACATGAATACATGGACCTATTGGGTACTTCATTTTGCAAGGAAAAGGAAAAACTAATTTACAAAAAAAATGCTTTGAATTTATTCATGAAAGTGGGGACAGATTTTTAAAATTCAAATTCTTTAAAAAAATTTGTTAAACATCTCATCACCTAAGAAAACCTTTTTATATTTCCCGATCCTATCCTATTGTTTAATTAGTTAGTAATGTTGTTCGACTTCGAGATAATGAAGGAGTTAGAGCGGAAACAAAAATTAAAACAATACATATTTTCTACGAAAAGGATTTTAGTGATCTCAAATATTTGAGTTTATCTACTCGAAAGTACTTTTTTCATAACTACGGGGTTTTATATAAAATCATACGATTTGTTGGGATTTATTTAAGAGATACCAAGATTCAAATTGTCCACAGTATCCAGTAAAAGATGAGTAATTATTGAACTTACCACTGAATTTGGAAGTTGTTCTAATTCAATCTGAGTAATAGTAGTCTTTCTTTCAAGAAATAGTCCAAATGGATCAAAGTACATATTTTGTTCTATGCCAGAATGAGTTTACTAATTCAATCAACTGACTATCTTAAATGGAATTATACTCGGTAATATTTTTTTGTTTTGTACAAAACAATAGAGACTAACGGAGAACATCGAAACAGGCGTCAGACAGTGTAATAGTAAGTGTGGTAATAGTAGTACATGTCTTGGATTTCTCATTGTGAATATTCTTCTTATCTTCATAGTATCTTTCATTCAACAAATTTTCGTCAGCTGTCTGAATGACCTCAGTTTCGATTCATTGTACAATCAACCAATCAACATCTATACCATAAGTTTTTACATATATTTATTGTATTTAAATATTTACCTCTATTATTCGATTCACTTTCCCCATTTTGTTTTCTATTAGCTTCTTCATTAGCCATTCGAAGTATTATCTGATGTGGAGTTGTCAGTATTGGTATTGTCATTTGTTTTCTTAATGCTTCTTTTTCACTTGTCAATTTGTCACTGTGCAATCCAATCAAACGAAGACTACGAATAAGAAGTAGAGGAGTATGAAGAAGAGAAGGAGGTCGAAGTATAAGGAGAATATCAGAAAGATACTTTTGAATGGCGGTGTCGTGGTTTTTAAAAATTTTTCTGTCGGAATTCAAATTTCCGTTCTAATTTTTGATAAAAATTTGTAATTTTCTCAATAAATTTTGTTGAAAAATCCTATTTTACCATTAGTTTTATGCAAATCATTATGCCAAATTTTATCATTTTCATGCCTTTTCCTTAAATTTCAAAGAAAAATTCAATTATATTGTCTTAAAGCGTCATAAATATGAGTAATTCCATGATTAACACGTTGACCGCAGAGCCAAACATGTTTATGCCCAATTCCATTTGGCATAAAAATTTCATAAATATGACTAAACTCATTGTTCAACTGTCAACACGTTAACTGTCAAGCCGATAATGTTTCTTATGACCAAGTCAATCAATTTTATTTATTTTTCAATAAATTCCAATAAAACAACTTGAAAATAGCAATTTTTTTCGCGTAATTTCGATGCACAAATCAAAGAATTTCAACATTTAGGGTAGAATATTGTTGCGTATCATAAAAAGAATAGATAGAAAATTTTTGGAGACTCTCAAAAACAGCAGTGAGCGAAGAATTATTTAAACTAAAAAAATTTGGTTGTTGTATCATACTTGTATTTTCTAAAATTAATATTCATCATAATAGAAGGGTGATAGTAAATTAACGAAATTTCGACTGGGAAAATGTGAAAACCAACCCGGAAAAATCGGGAGGAGACTAGTACTTGATTTTCCATTTTCACTGGACACCCTATTTCAAGAAAAGTTATAGATGTAACGTATAAAAGAATTTTCTGTATCTGAGTTGAGAAGCTATGTGCACATCCATGTACTCTGCTTGGAGTTGAAGGCAAAGTTATTCCAAGTGTCTCAGACAGAACTAAGACACTGAATGAAAACTTGGAACATTTCTATACACCTTGTTTTACACAGTGACTTTAAACTATATTTACCTGGTTCAATTCAATCGGAGATATAGACAGTTGCTGTATACTACGAGAAGTTAAATCTTGGAAATTCTTGTTTGGACTTTCTTAATTATTCCACTTTCCAAATTCTGAAGCTAGATATACTGTGAAATTCCCTTGGCCGAAACAACTCCCAGTTGCATCTATAATTTCATCTTCTATATAATACGTTTTGGACACAACATGAAACCACCATTTAATAATTGGAATAAGCTTAATTGAGGTGCAATCTGCGAAACGGTTTTTGTTGGCAAAAATCTTGAAGAAACCTATGAATATTTAGCGTCAGTGTGTGAAGTAACTTTTCTTAATTTCAAAACTTTTCCATTTTCTGAAAAATTCTACTATTCAATGGCAAACAGAAACATCATCTAAATAGTTTTAGTTTGAAAATAAAAAGGTATAAGACATCAATAATATTCACTATCTATGGAAATTTAAATACCCGGATCTCATCGACGGTTATTGAACAAAGTCATAGAACATTCTAATCCTGGAGCTTTTGGCGAACATTACTTATCTAATTAAAGTGTATTTCGAACTAGAGTTTCCATAGATAATCCAATTGTTTTATCCTAATTTCACAAAATCTGGTTGCGAATGTGTATAATCAGAGATCAATGTCCAATTTGGCGAAGATTCAATCGAACTACTCATATTATTGGTTGTTATACTAATAGATGGAGTATTGTAAATATTCTCAATAGTTCTAGAGTCACTAATTTCATTTATTATCTATTCTGCTATTTTTTTTCTGTATCCGTATATTCTACTTGATCGCGATTGGTTTTTTCTATCAGATCACCAGATGCAATATTTTCCTACAGACAAATTTAGAAATTATTATATTAAAAATTGGTATTTTCATCTTACCTCTTCATTCACAAAGTTATCTCAAATCCACTTTATGAAGGACTGGCTTTTCCACTACATTCACTTTGTGATTGCTCTTTTAATAGACTTTCCGTGGTTAAAATGGTCTTTGGAGCTGTACGCTACAGCAGAACATTGTAAAATAAAGTGTTAGGAGAAATCTGCTAATTTGAAGAAGACTACACTGTTCATATTCCGAGCTGATCTACTCGAGGTTACTGGAATCGGAAATAAGTGAAATTGTCAGTTTAAATCTGGAGGAAGCCTGATGTGAGAAGTATTTTTCGAAGTCCACGAACTAGTGATCAGTGGCGGAAGGCTGCAAATTTTTTTTAGATACATTCTAACAATACTTGTTTAAAAAAAAGAGCAGAATACATTTGTACAAACTATAATTATCGAAATTCAATTAGTTTATCTGAATTACAAAATATTTTCTGTAGCTAAGGTGAATAATAAGTTTATATTGTATTGATTGTAACGGACATTTTTGAGGATAATTTGGTTTTTCCTTTGCAGTAAAAACGATATATTTTTTTATTTGTTTTCTGAGTAGAAAAGTACAGGATTAAGTTTTAATAAACGAAAGACAAAGAGTTATTTTCTTCTATTTTTTTTCAAATTTTATATATTTTGCGTAGAATCAATCATGACAACGTTCTGTAGGTAGAATTGGTCACAACATTAAGTATGCAAAACTCAAAGTTATAAAAGTTTTACATTTGTTTTTCTAAAGACTGCGAACCGTGGAGAACTCGTTAGGCGCTATATGCTTTTCCGTGGTTCAATAGGCAGGAAGTGAAGAAATTAATAGAAAACTACAAACCACTCAAAGCGAAGACAACGAATATTGAGGTGAAAATTGTACTGAAAAGCGAAGAACCGATTTATTAGCGACCAAGAACACTATCGGCATCGGAAAAAGAAGAAGTAGATAGACAGATAGAGGAATGGTTAAAAGATGTAATAATCAAACCAAGTTTTTCGGAATTTGGCTAGTCCTATTGGACTAGTGAGAAAAAAGGATGGCCGAACCGAGGTACACAAATGGCAATGAAAAGGATATTGACTACAGAAGAGTATGAAGATTTTTATTTAGAGCATGATATATTGTATAAATACGATAATGGATTAAAATTACTTGTTATTCCAAACAACATGAACAACAAAGAACAAAAAATAATAATAAAAGTTCACGAGATAGGAAATTTTTGAAAGAAAAAAACAGAAGAAATAGTAAACAAGGAATTTTACATACCAAGACTAAAAGACAAAATAGAAACGATTAAAAATAACTGTATACCTTGTAAATTATAGAATAAAAAAGAAGAAAAGAAAGAATGAGTGCTTCATCCTATACAAAAGCTAGAAGATCCGCTAGAGAGGTATCACGTCGACCAATTAGGACCAATGAAGTCAACAAAAAAAAATATCAGTACATTTTTGTGGTAGTTGATGACTTTTCCAAATTTGTGTGGCTTTACCCAACAAAATAAACCACGACGAAAGATGTGATATGTTGTCTTAGCGTAAAATATTTGGAAGCCCTTCAAGGATAATATCTGACAGAGGATCCGCGTTCCGTTCTGAAAAATTCGAATCATATTGTCGAGTAGAAAATATTAAACATGTGTTAACAACTTGTGAAGTCCCACGAGGTAATGGAGAAGTGGAAAGGGTAAATAGAACCCTTATACCAGTCTTAACAAAACTTAGCGGCCGCAAGTTGAACTAAATAAAAATTCTATTTGTGTTTAATTCCTATACACACTAGCGCCTCCCGCTATCCAAACGCCAAATTAAACACGATTCTATAGACACTATCTATCTCTGTCGAGCAATCGCCAAGCTAAAACACTATTCTATGGACACTAGCGCCTCCTGCCGGTCAAACGACAAATTAAACACGATTCTATAGACACTATCTATCTCTGTCGACCAATCGCCAAGCTAAAACACTATTCTATGGACACTAGCGCCTCCTACCGGTCAAACGCCAAATTAAACACGATTACATAAACAGCAGCGCCCCCAGCGAGCCAAACGCCAAACTAAACAAACTCCCATAGACACTGGCGCCTCCCGCTAGCCAAAAGTCAAATTAAACACGATTCTATAGACATATAAATCTATTTCAACAAATCGCCAAACTAGAATACGATTCTATAGTTACTAGCGCCCCCTACCGGCCAGACGCCAAATTAAGCACGGTTCCATAAACAAAAGCGCCTCTCGCTAGCAAAACGCAAAATTAAATACCATTCTGTAGACACCAGTGACCTCTGTCGGCCAAACGCCAAACTAAACACAGTTCCATAGATACAAGCGCCTTCCGCCGGCCAAACGCCAAATTAAACACGATTCCATAGACAGTAGCGCCCCCAGCGGGCCAAACGCCAAACTAAACAAGTTCCCATAGACACTGTCGCCTCCCGCTAGCCAAAAGTCAAATTAAACACGATTCTATAGACATATAAATCTATTTCAACAAATCGCCAAACTAAAACACGATTCTATAGACACCAGCGCCCCCTACGGGCAGACGCCAAATTAAACACGGTTCCATAAACAAAAGCGCCTCTTGCTAGCAAAACGCCAAATTAAATACGATTCTGTTGACACCAGCGACCTCTGCCGGCCAGACGCCAAACTAAACAAGATTCCATAGACACTGGCGCCTCCCGCTAGCCAAACGTCAAATTAAACACGATTCTATTGACCAATCGCCAAACTAACCAAACACGATCTTACACCATCTGGCGAGGAATAGTCAAACTGGAAGTACCTAGCGGCTGCAAGTTGATCTTGATAAAACGATAAACTAAAACACGAACTAGCGCCATCTAGCGAGGTATAGTCGAACTGAAAGTACTTAGCGGCCGCAAGTTAAACTAAATGAAAAGTCTCTTTGTGTTCAATTTCTATACACACTAGCGCCCCCCGCCAATTAGACACCAAACTAAATACGGTTCCATAGACACAAGCGCCTCCTGCCGGTCAAATGCCAAATTAAATACGATTCCATAGACAGTAGCGCCCCTGCCGGCCAGACGCCAAACTAAACACGGTTCCATAGGCACTAGCGCACCCTGCTGGCCAGATGCCAAATTCAATTCTATAGACACTAGCGCCTCCCGCCAGCCAGATATTGTCATTCGTTTTCTTAATGCTTATTTGACACTTCTCAATTTGTCACTATGCAATCCAATCAACCGTTTATTCTATAATTATATCCATTCAGATTTGAGATCATTATTGAAGGTATCTACGGCTCCATTTTCCAATTCTTCTTCATACTTATACAATTCGAAATTATGTATGATTGTACCATTCAAGTCCAGAAAGAAATCATGCTCATATACGTTTCAAACGATAAGCATTCTTACTTCTTTTCAGCATCATTTTCCTCATCATGGCTCTTCACATTACTACAAATATATAATAATAATAATTTGATCGTGAGCTAAGTGGTTTGTAAAATATTTATTTTGCCAATCTATTACGAGATTTAAGTATATTAAATAAATCATTAAAATTTAGAAGAAATTCATATGTAGTACCTGCATTATGGAAATATGTATTAATATCTGTTCTCGATAAATAAAGAGGAACAGCTGCTCAATAACCATCACAAAAAGCCGTTACATTGTTTCCAACTTTACACTGATAAATTTCGCAAATCATGCAACTTAGAATTTCGTCGAAATGGTCCAATTACAACTCTGGTTAGCAAAAAGATATCGAAAAAAATTATATATCATTAGAAAATCTACACTCTAGCGATGTTTATAAAAAAAACAAAAGCTTCATACCACCTTTACTTTTTTTTAAACGCATGAATTGTAATAATATGAATATTTAAGATATAATACATACTGTGAAAGTTATGAAGTTATAACTTCTTGCATAAGTTAAAATAAGAAGAGACATGAAAATCAGGAAAATTGGAGAAAATAAAGTGAATTATTGAAGAAATGAGTCGTTTTAGAAAATATCTTGTTTCACAATTTAAAAATTTTCTAAGTAAAATTGGGTTGGATGTCAGTAATTTACAAAAAGTTTTTGTCATAATAGTACAGCAAGTCAGCAATGTACAAAATGAGATCAGGATTTGTTATGACAGCTATATATGATAAGGAATCAATCTGATGAGTTTTAAACACGAAAAAAAAAGGATTATGATAGAGTGGAGTGATAAACTCCACTTTAATAATGAAAATAATGAATTTTGATCTTCTGCTTTAGAAGATAATCTATAAAAAATACATCGAGGGAAAAAATTATACTTATCTACAATTATTCTATATATCTCGTAACAGTAAAGGATGACAGAGAGTTGAAAAGCTAAGAACAAATGTGAGAAAACATTTAGAAATGTGGTCCCCTCAAAATTCTTTATACATATAATTAATATAAAATAGATACCTTCCATAGGACAGCTGTAAGCCTACATTTTGATGTTTAGGACTTGTTTTGAAAAGAATACTGTTCCCTTTTCGTTCTCTCAACGTTTTTGCTTCCATTAGAATGACTTGATAACAATATACTTTCAACTGGTTGTTGAGAAGGTAAAAAAATAAAACAAAAGTGTGTGGGTATGTATCAGTAGAAATGGCATTACCTCACCCAATTCAAACAAACATGTTTCTTCAATATTCAACAACTCTAAAATACCTTAAACATGGAGTGCAATAAACCATTAAGTTGCATTACAATGTATTCGCTAAGCTAAATTTACACTAAACCAAGTCATATGCATACAGGACTTTTTAGGAAAATTCTTCATTACTCATTCAGTTTCATTGGCAGATATAGTGTTGAATTTGTACAAAGTGATGAAATGGTAAGTGACTTGAAAGTTATTATTCAAAAACTGGTAAGACAATAATTTGAAATAATGATGGAAACATGACATTGCTAAAGTTATTTTTTTCAGACTAGTTTGAGATTTTCAAAGGAAGTCACCTAAAATACTTAACAAAATATATGATTTAATATCAAATATTGATGAGCAACTACTAATTATTTTGATTAACAGTAAATTTATTAGAAAAATATTAATATTTAGACAAATATCAACTCACTGGCAACATTTTTCATCAATTCATTGTAAACTACAAGTTACTTATTCTTCACTCAATATTACTCAATATTTTATTTTCTTACCTCAGAAATATGAATAAAACAAGTAATATGTGTCAGAACAATACGAGGATCTTTTCTATCATTTATTTATTGTGCAGAAATACAACAGTTCATTTGAATGATCTTTATCTTGCAATTCCATAAGGTAGGTACTCCAAAACTACTAAAGGTCCCCATGTGAATCCATCCAAACGCTCCTATTATATCAATCATTATATACAGGTAAATATTTAAAAAAAAATGTGTTGTTGGGGATTGTTTTATCAAATTTCCAAAAATATTTCCTAAATGATACAATCACTGCAAAAATCTTCAAAGCCGGGTAGATGCGGTTCTCTTGTTGTTACTTCAATAATATAATTCTTTTTTTGTAACTTGACATTCACAGACGTTACACTACAAATTTCCAGGCCCAGTTCAGATCAAGCTACCATAGAGAAATTAGTAAATATGTTAGAGTACATACAATTCTTTTTTATTAGAGGCCATTTTGGTAAATGAGAAATCACGCTCCTTTACCTAAAAATAAATTATTTGTAAACTACTTCCAGTATTGGTGTAGTGCCTATACTTGTTATTAAAAAAGATATTCAAACACTTGCCAACACCTTAAAAGCATATTCATCAACATAAAACATTATGTTGTGTACGTGAGTATTTTTATCAAATTACTTAGTTAAAGGTGTAGAAAATGTGAAAAATAATTGTACATACCTACTATAAGAATCAAAATTTTAAAAATTTATACATTTTCAGTCAAAATTTACTTCATTACATAAACTACATTCACTTAATCTTCACGTACAAAACTTAAACATAAGTAAGTTTTCCAACTAGATACCAATTCCGTTTCTAACATTATAATGAATTCAGAAGTTCCTTTGTTTGAAACTTTGGTTTACTTTGACCTTGGACGAATAAAAAAGATTAACCCAGCTGGTATGTTTGAATATAACTGAAGCCAACTTACAGTAAACCTCAATGTTGTCAAATTTTACAATTTATTTGTTTATTATCTGGATGCATGTTACGTTTCAAAAATATTTATTTATACATCGTAATATTATTAAAAACCAATAAGAATGTGGCTCTAGTTCTCACTAAATTTGGTTAATGGACAATATTTCCCACAATTGATCTAAACAAAGATCAAGAAAATAATTTTGGCGAGAATGTTTATGAAAAAATATAAGCTGGGCAACATTGCTATGAAACTGTATTCATTTATGTTTTTGTTTTATCTAGCATAGAATGTTTGAAAGAAATAATATCAAATACTAGTTTTATTTGAATACAAATTTACTATAGACATGTACCAACAAATCTTCGAGACAAACATATAGGTTTTTAATGAGGATATGCTTATTTATTATAATTATTAGTCAATTTAAGTCAAAAACAAGATGAAAGTAATGTGAAAACAAAAAACAAAGGCTAATAGATTAGCCTGGCCAGCAACTTCAGTACTTTCATCAAGTTGAAGTGAAAAGTTTGTTTTATTTAAACTGTAACAGTGAATTTGACCGATTTTTTTTGCTTCCTTCTCAGTGAATGAAACTTCAGATTCTAACCTACAGAGTGTTCTGTTCCTTTTTTAGATATCAATATGAATAGGCGATAAGATGCAAATGTAGCTTGTCTATTTTTCTCACCAGAAATTGATGTTTTCGTTATTGAGTTTGACTTTAAGAATTCTTTTTCTTTGTACTGAAAGAAATACATATGTTTTTTTTTGTGAAGTCTTTACAGTTTTGAAGGTTTCATACTCTCATCAGCAAATACTTCTAAACATAAAACACACTGAAGTAGCAGGTTGTCATCTGTGCCAGTAACCACAAAAACCATATTTCAAATAATCAGCAATGTACTTATGGTTCGGTTTTACCTTCTTAGGGACTTCTTTTAAAAATTCTAAACTAGCCTAATAAAATTAAGTTTTGCATTGAGATGTTTATTATTATAAATTTTTAATAAATGAATTTTGTCTTATCACTTGTTTTTAAATAAGTATTTTTAAGGCAATTACCATTTAACCAATCTAATCACTTTGTACAAATTAAACATTATATGTGCAAATCGAACTAAACGAGTAATGGAGAACTGTTCTTTCTGAACTTGATTGATACAATCATACATAATTTAGAAATGTCTAAGTATGGAGAATTGGAAAATGGAGCCGAAGATACCTCCAATAATGATCTTTAACTCGAATGGATACAATTATGGAATAAACGTTTGATTGAATGGAAAAGTGTTGATTATTTCATAAAGTACGCGAGGACAATTTGTGTGCTGCATTTACTACTACCTACTGCTACCACCACACTCACTATTATACTGTCTGACGCCGGTTTCGATGTACTCCTCTAGTTTCTATGTGATTTGTACAAAACAAACAAACAAACAAAATATTACTGCGTATAATTTGATATCAGATGGTTATTTGATTGAATTAGTAACTCACTAAAGTTATTGAACAAAATATGTAATTTGATCCATTTGGTCGAAAGATACAAAAAACTACTGGAAGAAGTGATTTATAAGATATCAACTGATTTTGGTATTTGTAATAACTGCAAATTATCAAAGGATTATTTCTTCTTAACACACTTTATCTGTCTTGATTGAACTTCTCAGTGAATATGTAACTAAATCCTAATTCTAATGTACGGACAAAAATAATTATTGAAAATTGTGAAGTTATTTTGGTTTTCTAGAAAATCCCAGTGTGACAGATTTTGTTGTAATATTCATTTCTTCTATAGTATAAATAAAAGAAATTTATACAGGTTCTTCTATACTTTTATTATATTAGAAGTAAAACTACACAAAATGACTTGAATCTGAAAGTAACCATTTTTTTTTCTTTTCTTGACATAATAATCATCCTTGCCAACTTAATTGCTGGGTTATGTTCAGTAATTTTTTACAACACTACCCCTTAAACCAGCAATTAATTCAGACCAATATTTTTAGTACAAAAAATATGCTTGGGATTATGCAGCCCTTTTGTTAAAAGATCTGCTACCATTTTTTCAGTAGGCATGTATTTAATTTCAACTAAATTTTTTTTCAATTACTTCCCTTACAAAATGGTACTTAGTGTCTATATGTTTAGTTCTGTTATGGTAAACAGAGTTTTTTAACAATTTTTGTGCACTTTGGCTGTCATTGGAAAGAATTACGGGCTTAGTCTCACAAAACTCATTTAAAAAACTGTATTAAATGTAACCTTCATAATTTCTTTTCTTTGAGACCCTTCCTGATCTGGTTACAATTTCTTGATCATTAATTTCCTCAAAGTTTTCACCTCCAGTTTCTTCTGGAATTTCATTTTCTTCTTCATTGATATTATTATTTGATCCTCCACCTTCTTCATTCATGTCACTATCATCCAATCCAGGTTTAGTTTTTGTTTGTAGGTCAACAGTAATTGCTGAATCAGGATCTGAGCTGCTAGTTTCAGCCTTACAATTATTTATATTTTTAAAAGGTTGATTCAGAAATTCATTAAATTTTACATTACGACTTATAATAATTTTATCTGTATCTGTATCTAGAATTCTATAAGCTTTACTATTTTCACTGTATCCCACCATAATACCTGTTTTTGCTCTTTTCTCTAGTTTAGATCTTTTTTCTTTTGGAATGTAAACAAAAGCCTGAGAACCAAATGTAATGAATTATGATAAATCAGGTTTCTTTCCGACCCATAACTCATAAGGTGTCTTTTCTTTACTTTTAATATGTAGTCTATTAGAAATGTAGTTACCAGTTGTTACTGCTTCCCCCCAATATTTATGGGGTAAATTAGCATCTAATAACATACACCTTGCCGATTCCATCAATGTTCTATTTTTCCTCTCCGAAACACCATTTTGCTCTGGACAATATGGTGCAGTCGACTGAAAGCTTATACCAAAACTTTTGAGTAGCTTCTGCACAGCTACCCCTGTATATTCCCCTCCATTATCACTTCTAAATGTTTTTGGATAGACCTCAAAAATATTTTTGACTTCTAGAATGAATTCCTTTAATTTAATATATACTTCATCTTTAGATTCTAATAAATAAAGTGTGGTATATCTTGAAAAATCATCAGTTAAAGTCAAAAAATATTTCTTTTTACCAACAGTAGGGGTTCTCATAGGTCCACATATATCACTATGGATTATATCAAGAACTTTAAACGTCTTACTTTCTGATTTTTTAGGAAAAGATTTCCTCATTAATTTACCTTCAATACAAGTGACACATTGTTTTTTCTGACCACAATCATTTATTTTTATGCCAATAGCTAAATCTTTACTTACTATCATTTTTATATCATCAGGGCTTCTGTGACCTAAACGTCTATGCCATGTATGTATACAATTATTCATTTCCTCACACGTTTTTACAATATTTACTTTTTCTGAAAACATGTTTAATTTATATAAACCATTACAGTATTTTCCTGTGGCTATAATAAAATTATTAATTTCTATATAACAATTACAATCATCAAACTTTATGTTATAACCAGCTTTTGTAATTTTAGACACCGATAACAGATTATTGCTTAGCTCAGGTACAAATAAAACATCTTTAAATTTTAAACTTATGCATTTACCTGAAATTTCTGTTTTTACTAAAATATCACCTTTACCTTTGACTTGCATTTCCTGTCCATTTGCAACTATAATTTTATTTAACTTTGAATAGTCCAATTTAATAAATAATTCTGGATTATTTGACATGTGACTTGTAGCCCCTGAATCAATATACCATTCTAGATTATTTTTACTGTTACCGGAAACATTGAAACAAAAAACTGAGTCAGACAACTCATCACCTTCAACAGTTACTTTGGTATTTTGCTTTCCCTTATTTCTGTCTTTCTTCATGAAAAAACAATCTTTTTTGTAGTGACCTTTTCTATGACAATAATAACATTCTATTTTTTCTTTCATCTCCTTTGAAAACTTTTTATTTGTGTTTAATGCCGTCCCTGTTGAACTGGTATCTTCTTTTCTTTTATACTCATCCATTAGTTTTCCCTTTACATATTCAAGAGTCAATTCATCATCTGGCCTAGCATCTAATGCTGTTACTAATGTGGAATAACTTTCTGGCAATCCACCTAACAATAATGCAGCTACATGGAAATCCTTAATAGTCTCACCAACTCCTCGTAGTCTTTCAACTAATTCTAGTATTTCTTTAACGTATTCATGCATTGGTTTATTTTCAAGTCTAGACTGATACAGCTTCCTCAATAAATACAACTTGTTACTTAAATTATTTCTTTCATGTACCTTTTGCAGTTCATTCCACATTTCTTTCGCATTCTTGCATTTATAAATGTGTGCTATCTGATTGTCTTCGATACTTAATGAAATTGTAGCTTGTGCTTTTTCATCTTTACGTTTCCATTCAACAGATGGTTCATTTGGTATTGCCTCTTCTACAACAGACCAATTTCCATTCTCGTGTAAGCAACATTTTAATTCTAAATTTCCAATTTTGATAATTGTTGTTGTCTAATCTGGCGAAAGTAAACTTTACACTTTCAGATTCCATTTCTGCTTTAAATTTGCTTTACAAGCCAAGCCGGCACGCCTTATTTTTTAGGTTAGCTTTTATACTTTACTTTGAAATTCACTGAAGCTTATTAAATCTGGCCTGGGCCCATAACCTGTTATAATATTCGTTTCTTCTATAGTATAAATAAAAGAAATTTATACAGGTTCTTCTATACTTTTATTATATTAGAAGTAAAACTACACAAAATGAATCTGAAAAGTAACCATTTTTTTTTACCATAATAATCATCCTTGCCAACTTAATTGCTGGGTTACGCTCAGTAATTTTTTACAACAGATTTTGTGTAGAAATTTTAAAACTTTGACTTATATTTTGTATTGATTGATGTCTTATACCTTATTATTTTCAAACTAAAACTATTTAGATGATGTTTCTGTTTGCCAATGAACAAGAGAATTGTTCAGAAAATGGGAAAGTTTTGAAATTAAGGAAAAAGAAAGATCGTTTTAGTTCCATAAAAGGTTATTAGTTTTTGAACTAGAAATATTCAGACAATTTAAAACAAAATATGCTCCAGTCTCAACAACTAGGCCACGTAAGGATTCACATTCCTATATCAAAATGAATCATTTATTGAGATCTCTCTGTGGTAAAGCATTGTCGGTCGAATATAAAATCACCCTGTATTTACTGAGTTATATTTAGATTGTGTAAATTCCAAAGATAATAATAATCTTTTTGTATTTACTCAACCTCTAAACAGAACTAAATTTGTTGTTTCAAAGAAGATCTGTGTATATTTTAGGATTTAGCTTTACTTCGTTTATTTTATATGTATGTTTTAATACAATTTCATTGTTGTTCTATTTTATACTGTTCACTCCTTTATTGTATGAGCAGCTTGAAATTGTTGTCACTATCGACTTGGGCTCCCCTGTTGTGGTTATTCCGAAACCCGATGGGAGTGTCCCACATACTTTTTCAAGCTGGATCCATATTAAGCATATTTTCTTTCGAAAGTATACCAGCGGGGCAGTGTCATTCAAACTATTACCAACCATAGAGGCATGTATAGGATGAACCGATTGAGTATCGGTATAATAACAGCTCCTTCTGAAATGTTGATGAGGTGAGTGAGAACTGTATCCCAGACTACTCTAATAAATATCGATTTTTTCTCTATTTGTTTCCCCTGTTATATGTGAATTTTATTTTTTTATTTAAGGATAAGGCTGAAACTGTTGAAATTAGGCATAAAAAATGATTTGCATAAAATTAATAAAAAAAAATGATTTTATAACAAACTTTATTGAGAAAATTAACAAATTTTTATCAAAAATTAGAACGAACATTTTTCCTTCAAATCACGACACCATCACTCAAAAGTATCTTTCTGCTATTCTCATATTTCATCCTCCTTCTCTTCTTCATCCTCCTCTACTTCTTGCTCCTCTTCTTCTTCTTCTTCGTAGTCTTCCGCCGAAGATTCCGTCTCATCACCCAACTTCGCGCGTTTCTTCTGTTTACCGCCGCCATCCTCACTCGCGTATCTCTGTCGCTTCGTGTTTCTCGAAGATTTCGCATATCTATATATGAAGCTGTACTTTTTCAGTCTGTCGAGCAGCTTCATTTCGACGGCTTCTTTAGCCTGTTTGACGGCTACGTCCATCCTGAGTTTGAGTTTATTGAATTTATCGTTCAGCACAAGGTTATCGTCGATATTTTTCAAGAACGGTTTCAAATTTTCGGCCTTCACCCAAGATCTAGTCACCGCGTCGGAATCGAAAAATGTCACGTGGTAGTGCGTCTGAAAATAATCGTTATCCGTCAATACACAATGTGACTAACTCCATAGATCGAATACCTTGTGTCGTTTC
The DNA here is from genome assembly GCF_026230105.1 of Diorhabda sublineata. Classification (NCBI taxonomy): domain Eukaryota; kingdom Metazoa; phylum Arthropoda; class Insecta; order Coleoptera; family Chrysomelidae; genus Diorhabda; species Diorhabda sublineata. The sequence goes on from NC_079486.1 coordinate 592,956, forward strand.
AAGAATTTTATCGAAATATATTACGAAAAAAAGTCGATTAATCACCCTGTATATGGCCATCAAAATTAACAAATGAAAAAAAATAAAGCTGCATGCGAGTTTACAAATTTCCCACTCTCCACTTTCAGTTGATAAAAAGAATCGCACTCTATTTAAGGTAACTTGAAATTTATTTCGATTTCCACTCCATATGAAATATTGGAATAAGTAAAAAAATCACCCTGTATATAAGGTAACTTAATAATTTCGATATTAAAACAAAATCATCCTGTACGTGACATGAACTAAAAAAATGGTACTTACAACACTAACCTATTGAAAGTGACCAAGAGAAATATTAGACTTACCGGTTCTAAGGATTCTTTCAAGCAAAAATAATTCTCGATTTCCGGATCATCTTCCACCATAGCCGGCCACCATGGATAACCTTCGATTTTCGCCCAGACGATGCTACCCGCGTTATATTTATTAAATATCATCAGCTCCTTTTCTTTATCGTCGATCGATTCTTCCTTGATTTCGCATCTATTATACCTCCATCTGGATTCATCCAACAATACCATTTGTCAGATAGATCCAGGGGATCTTTCACGTCGGGCAGGTATCTATACTTATCGCAAGAGTCGCAATACACGTAGAGACCGACGTTTCTGAATTCTTGAAGTAATCTCATTTTCTCGTAGAAGCTCTCGTTCAAAAAATCCATATGTTCCTCCTCTTTCGCATCTTTTCTGTTTAGAACTTCCTTGGAATTGGCGTCGCTACAGTTCATTGGTGGTGATGCATCGAACTTATCTGCAGGAGTCACGATAATCTTCGTATCGTTAGCATCTTTTTCCTCCTTTGGAGCTTGGAGCGATACCGTTGAGTTTTGGTTTTGATAAGTTTGTTTTTTCTTCTCCTTAACCATTTTCAACCAGTTATTGAATTTTGTCACTACCAAATTTTTGTAATACAAATTGGTTTCTTTACTCAAAGTCGACGGCATTTTAAAACTTCTACAATTTTAATATACAAATAACACTTATTAACCGTCTTACTTTCATTCACTTAAAAAAATTTTTTTGACAATTGTTGACTTTTGAAATTTAAGCACTTTGGAATGTTTATCTCGTGAACCAATCGAAATCATCAATTGATGATATCTTTACGTATATTTAAGAAAAAAAAAACGATTTTTCGCGTTGTACATCACGAAATAAAACCGCTATAATTACGATGATTTAACTATCTGAAACAAATAAAATGAAAATATGTAGACATATATGTAATACCAACTGTCCATATAGGAGTCTTACCTATATGAGTAATAATAGTATAATCATTGTATAAAGAATATTCTTTATACAATGTTATTACAGTATATGTTATGAGCTGTACTGGTAAATGATGAAATATTTGAAAAATTGTCTAAGCTGTATGAAGGAGATACAGAACAATTAAAAGATAAGGTCACTCAAAAATATTTCAGCTATATCTATAAGAGAAATGACATTCAATATATCTGTATTCATAAGCGATAATAATAACTAAAATGAGTGGCGATGAGTACACATTTAAAAAACTAGAAGATCAAAGCATGATGAAATCTACAAAACGTGACATAAGCGTAAAAGGTATTGGAAACAAACATTTTGATGAATGCTTTCTTCAGAATGTTGTAATATTTTCACTGGAACACAAAAGTTAAGTATCAGACTGGATAATAGAATACATAAAAATGGTTGAAACTAAATTTGATACAAAAGTTCATTAAGTAAGATAGGAAATAATGGAGAATATACGAGTAAACGAATGAAAGAATATATGAAAAAATGAGGTACTATTCTTGATTATACTCCAGCAAACTTCCCATAACTTAATGGAAAATTGGATTGAGGGTAAACCTTGGACACTAAGAAATCTAAGTGTATTTGGCTCAGATGCGAGGATTTGGCGAAGATACTCGAAAGGATATCGGCTCTGGAATAAAATTGAAATACATGATATAAAAATAATAACTAGGATATTAAAAGATAATGAAGAAACCAGAAGTTAAAAACAAGATGAAAGTAATGTGAAGAAGAGCCACGATGAGGAAAATGATGTTGAAAACTAAGAACAAATAACAGTAAAGTGAGAGATGTAAAATAATATGGAGGAGAACAAGGAACAGGAAATAAGGAAATCAAAAAGAAAAATTTCTGACCTATTGTGATTTTCCAACAAAAACAATATTATTTCCTTAAGAAGCTTGAACAATCTTGACAGCACTTTACCTCTTGAGAGCCACCGTACTTCACATTGAAGCAGGAATGCTTTTTGCTCACTTCCCATTTGATCACACAGAATAGCAAAAAGTCAGCAAGTTAGCAAGCAACTTCAGTACTTTCATTAAGTTGATGTGAAAAGTTTTTTTTCAAAACTGTAACTGTGAAATTGAGCGATTTTTTTATTTTCTTTTCAGTGAATGAAACTTCAGATTCTACCCTAGAGAGTGTTCTGATCCTTTTTTAGCTAGCTGTCAATATGAATAGGCGATATGATGCAATTGTAGCTTGTCTATTTTGCTCACCACAAATTGATGTTTTCATTAGTGAGTGTGACTTTAAGAATAAGTTCGAATAAGAGGTGAGAATGCTTATCATTTGAACTAAACTTGAATGTTACAATCTTACATAATTTTTAATTGTATAGGTGTGAAGAAATGGAAAATGGAACCGAAGATAGCTACAATATTAAACTCAAACCTGATTGGATGCAATTATGGAAATAACGTTTGATTGGATTGCACAGTGACAAATTGAGAAGTGTCAAAGAGGCATTAAGGAAATGATTGGCAATATTGAAAATTCCACATCAGATAATACTTTCGAATGGCTAATGAAGATGCTTATAGAAAACAAAATGGGGAAAGTGAATCGAATAATAGAGGTAATTATTTAATTACAATAAATATATGTAAAAACTTATGATATACAAATTGATTGGTTGATTGTACAATGAATCGACACTGAGGACATACACACAGCTGCCCAAAATTTGTTAAATGAACAATTCACAAAAGTAAAAGTCCTTAAAAGATACTAGAAGAATATTCACATTGAGAAATCCAAGACATGTACTACTATTACCACACTCACTTTTACACTGTCTGACACCTGTTTCAATGTTCTCCATTAGTCTCTATGTGTTTTGTACAAAACAAAAAAATATTACCGAGTATAATTTGATTCAAGATCATCAGTTGATTGAATTAGTAAACTCACTCTCTACTCAATAACAACATTCTGTAGGCTAATGTAAAAGGCTTTTCTTGTTTGAATTTCCCGCCTCCCAACTGAAACGGCAACACTGCACATGTCAATAGGCAGTGTTGTTTTATTACTATTATTACTACATCTATACACGAAAAAATTACTAACAATAATTTATTCAATCTGCTTAAGTTATTTAAACAACTTTTTTTATTAACAGCAAGGACACGGAGGTAAATGTATCAATAGTTTTGGAGCTCAACGAGGTTTGAAATCTTTATAAAAAAATTCATGTATATCTTATATGAATGAATAATCTACATACCTTCAATTTCAAACACATATATAAACATTTTTCTTCAAAACAATTAGAAAACACAATTAAGATTTTTACTTCAACAAAGGGTTTGTGATAACCTTTTCAGAATGTAAATAAATGATTCTGTTAATGTAAAATGGTCGGTTAAACTTACATTCTGGTCCACATTTCTCAGAAGCACATTTTAAGCATTCTCCAAAGCAACCATGGCATCTTAAATTCAAGCAGTTACAAAGACCCATTTTTGATTTATTTTCATAAGATGTTGACGGCATTGCTGCGTCAAACGGGATTGATGTTCTTCGTGGAAGAATATCGTTATTTTTCTTCAATTTGTACACTACTGTCTCTGAATGGTAATAGGCTTGCGGAACCATATCGAAATGGTTTTTTTCATTTATTTCAATCGGTATCTTATACAGATTCGATGTCGGTAGACTTGCGGAATCAAGTCGCCATGATCTTTCTCTATTTATATCAGTTTGTGGAGAATTTTGGCTGGATGCTGTAGGTCTGAAGGATTTAAATCGGATTAATGTTTTTCTTGAAAGCATCTTATAAGATTTTTCAGTTTGTGGTTTTGTTGTGAGTGAATATAGATATATTTTCGAGATCAAATCTTACTTTCTTCTTTTTGGGGGGCTAACGTTTTCATTCAGTGCTCTGACTCCACTGGATATTGACGGTATTGTGGAATTATTCTGATACGTCTTAACTAGACATGATTTTTTCCTTGGAGGTTTATCATTATTTTCCTAAATAAAGATATTTTCAAGACCAAGAAACTAATTTTGGTGAAAAAGTTTATGAAAATATATAAGCTAGGCAAAATCGTTCCCCATTCCAGTCATATGGTTAAATTAGTTACTTACAAAACTCTACAGAATAGGATACTCGAATAATGTATATTTTGACTTATAATATTATTATGAGGAAAGCAGTAGTCAAAAACAAGATGAAAGTAATGTGAAGAAGAGCCATGATTAGGAAAACGATGCTGAAAACAAAAAACAAGAAACAGAAAAGTCAAAAGTTTAAAATGAAGAAAGAAAAAACAAGATATAAGGAAATAAAGAAGATAAAATTATGCCCCATCGCGTAATTTTACAACAAAAACAATCATAATTCATTAACAAGCCTAAACAATCTTGACAGCAGTTTCACTCATTTCATCGCACAGAATGGCAAAAAGTCGGGATTGCTTAGGCTGCGACTTAATGAAATTTACAATCTTCACTGTATTATCAACCGCCGCTGGCTAAATTCTTTTTCTGTTCAAAGTCAAATGCCTTTAAATTTATTGTTATGCTGCAGTTTTGTTATTTTTCAGTTTTTATGGGAAAATAGATTAGATAGTTAGATATTTTTATCGTATTCCTACATCACAATCGTTGTGAAGAAGTGATTCATGAGTAAAAATGCATTGCAATAAAATTTGAAAACATTATTTTTTTGGCCAGCTTATATAATATCAACCAAATACTTCATCAAAATAAAAAACATACAATATTATCACCTTTGCATAAAAAAGTACCAACTCAATACTCAACGAAAAGTATGTATATCAATCAGTTGTTCTACAGTTTACAGACTAGGTACCTAATCATTATAATTACCTAATTATAAAATAATCTTTCTTGCTTTCTAAGTGGCAAATTTATCAATAATTTCCTTAAAACCTATTTTTTCACAGATTTCGAATTTAATTTGAAGAGAGATTTTCTTTGAAGAACCACTCTATTTTTCAGAATACTCATATTTTTTCTTGGCCTTCATCAGTGTATCAAAATCAGAACTGCTGAGATTTCCTGCAAAGTTTCTAATTTTGTTGGAACCTTAATACCAATGACATTATAAGAACATTTTTCTTGTTGGTTACAAGAGTTATTTATACTTTCAGAAGCAGAAGAAAAAGTTTCGGGTGAGTGAAATAATTAAATTTCTAAAAATTTGGATGAAGCGAATCTTTCAGACTGATGTAAACTACAAAATCTGCAATAAGTATGCATTAACAATATTTTTCCAACAGACAATAATTACCTTTCAGATGTTGAACCTAAACACTGCCAAGAAGTACCCGGTTTAATATCCCCAAATTTAACATAACTTTTTGCCCGAAAACAAAATTATTTTCTTGGTCTTGAAATTATTTTTGTTTAGATTAATTGTGGAAAATATTGCCCATTAACCAAATTTAGTGAGAACTGAAGCCAGATCATAATGATTTTAATTATATTTAGATTTATAAATAAATATTTGACAACATTGAGGTTTACTGTCAAACCATAAGTTTACAAAAATCGTGTAGAAATGAGACAGCAACTGAAATAAATGAAGAAAGACCATTTCGATTCGAAGCTACCAGTCTAACAACATTCATAGAGAAAAGACTATTGTGCAGATTGGGAAATACAACGATAACCTTCAACTAGGAACATCAATCCAATTTAATACAGCAAGAGGAAAATAACGATAAACCTCCAAGGAAAAAATTATGTCTAGTTAGGATGCCTCGGTATAATTCCGCAATCCCGCTATTATCCAGTGGAGTCAGAGAACTGCATTAAAACGTTAGCACTCCATATCTATACCCACTTACAACAAAACCACAAACTGAAAATCTCACAAGATGCTTTCAAGAAAAAGATTAATCCGATTTAAATCCGTCAGACCTACAGCATCCAGTCAAAATTATCCACAAACTGATATAAATAGAGAAAGATCATGACGACTTGATTCCGCAAGTCTACCGACATCGAATCAGTATAAGACACAGATTGAAATAAATGAAAAAAACCATTTCGATATGGTTCCGCAAGTCTTTTAACATTCAGAGACAGTAGTGTACAAATTGAAGAAAAATAACGATATTCTTCCACGAAGAACATCGATCCCGTTTGATACAGCAATGCCGGCAACATCTTATGAAAATAAATCAGAAATGGATCTTTGTAACTGCTTGAATTTAAGATGCCATGGTTGCTTTGGAGAATGCTTAAAATGTGCTTCTAAGAAATGTGGACCAGCATGTAAGTTTAACCGACCGTTTTGAATTAACAGAATCATTTATTTACATTCTGAAAAGGTTATCACAAACCGTTTGTTGAAGTAAAAATCTTAATTGTGTTTTCTAATTGTTTTGAAGAAAAATGTTTATATATGTGTTTGAAATTGAAGGTATGTAGATTATTCATTCATATAAGATATACATGAATTTTTTTATAAAAATTTCAAATCTTGTTGAGCTCCAAAACTATTGATACGTTTACCTCCGTGCCCTTGCTGTTCTTCACGCGAGTTCTTTTTTGACAGTTAGTTAATTCAGATTTAATCAATATATTTAATGTTTATAAAAAAAGTTGTTTAAATAACTTAAGCAGTTTGAATAAATTATTGTTAGCAATTTTTTGGTGTATAGATATAGTAATAAAACAACACTGTATTTTGACATGTACAGTGTTGCCGTTTCAGTTGGCAGGTGGGAAAATCAAAAAGTGATGGACTCATCGATCTGGCTTTGTAATTACTATTTGGGAAGAGGTGATTCATTCATTAATATTAGATATTGCCAACGTCTTAAAAGCATTTAGCTTGTGTAAATCATATTCATGTATATTTATTGAATATTCTGTAATTTACAACAATGCATGAAAGAGACGCTTCATCTAAATTTTCCTAAATTGAATTATTACACTCATCTGAAACTGTAAGTGCTTCCAAGAGTGAGACTCTCGTATAACCAATAAGAAAAATGTTCTAATAATGTCACTGATATTGAGGTTCCAATAAAAAATACCTATTGGGCACTTCATTTTGCAAGGACAAGGAAAAACTAATTTACAAAAAAAATGAATTTATTCATGAAAGTGGGGACAGATTTTTTAAAATTCAAATTCTTTAAAAACATTGTTTAAACATCTCAACACCTAAGAAAAGCTTTTTATATTTCCCGATCCTATCGTATTGTTTAATTAGTTAGTAGTGTTGTTCGACTTGGAATTGATGAAGGAGTTAGAGCGGAAACAAAAATTAAAACAATACATATTTTCTACGAAAAGGATTTTAGTGATATCAAATATTTGAGTTTATCTACTCGAAAGTAGTTTTTTCATAACTACGAGGTTTTATATAAAATCATATGATTTGTTGGGATTTATTTAAGAGATACCAAGATTCAAATTGTCCACAGTATCCAGTAAAAGATGAGTAATTATTGAACTTACCACTGAATTTGGAAGTTGTTCTAATTCAATCTGAGTAATGATAGTCTTCTTTCAAGAAATAGTCCAAATGGATCAAAGTACATAGTTTGTTCAATGCCAGAATGAGTTTACTAATTCAATCAACTGACTATCTTAAATGAAATTATACTCGGTAATATTTTTTTGTTTTGTACAAAACAATAGAAACTAACGGAGAACATCGCAACAGGCGTCACACAGTGTAATAGTAAGTGTGGTAATAGTAGTACATGTCTTGGATTTCTCAATGTGAATATTCTTCTTATCTTCATAGTATCTTTTAAGGACTTTTACTTTTGTAATATGTTCATTCAACAAATTTTCGTCAGCTGTCTAAATGACCTCAGTTTCGATTCATTGTACAATCAACCAATCAACATGTATACCATAAGTTTTTACATATATTTATTGTATTTAAATATTTACCTCTATTATTCGATTCACTTTCCCCATTTTGTTTTCTATTAGCATCTTCATTAGCCATTCGAAGTATTATCTGATGTGGAGTTGTCAGTATTGGTATTGCCATTTGTTTTCTTAATGCTCCTTTTACACTTGTCAATTTGTCACTGTGCAATCCAATCAAACGAAGACTACGAATAAGAAGTAGAGGAGTATGAAGTAGAGAAGGAGGTCGAAGTATAAGGAGAATAGCAGAAAGATACTTTTGATTGGCGGTGTCGTCATTTTTAAAAAATTTTCTGTCGGAATTCAAATTTCCGTTCTAATTTTGATAAAAATTTGTAATTTTCTCAATAAAGTTTGTTGAAAAATCCTATTTTCCCATTAGTTTTATGCAAATCATTATGCCACATTTTATCATTTTCATGCCTTTTCCTTAAATTTCAAAGAAAAATTCAATTATATCGTCTTAAAGCGTCATAAATACGAGTAATTCCATGATTAACACGTTGACCGCAGAGCCAAACATGTTTATGCCCCTTTCCGTCAATTTGATGCCCAATTCCATTTGGCACAAAAATTTCATAAATATGACTAAACTCTTTGTTCAACTGTCAACACGTTAACTGTCAAGCCGATAATGTTTCTTATGTCCAAGTCAATCAATTTTATTTATTTTTCAATAAATTCCAATAAAACAACTTGAAAATAGCAATTTTTTTCGCGTAATTTCGATGCACAAATCAAAGAATTTCAACATTTAGGGTAGAATATTGTTGCGTATCATAAAAAGAATAGATAGAAAATTTTTGGAGACTCTCAAAAACAGCAGTGAGCGAAGAATTATTTAAACTAAAAAAATTTGTTTGTTGTATTATACTTGTATTTTCTAAAATTAATATTCATCATAATAGAAGGGTGATAGTAAATTAACGAAATTTCGACTGGGAAAATGTGAAAACCAACCTGGAAAAATCGGGAGGAGACTAGTACTTGATTTTCAATTTTTACTGGACACCCTATTTCAAGAAAAGTTGTAGATGTAACGTATAAAAGTAAGGACAAATGTTGACTCGTTTTTCCTGAATTTTCTGTATCTGAGTTGATAAGCTATGTGCACATCCATGTACTCTGCTTGGAGTTGAGGGTAAAGTTATTCCAAGTGTCTCAGACAGAACTAAGACACTGAATGAAAACTTTTACGAGAGACTAGAGTGCAGGAAAGCACATTCATTACTTCCTCTATCTTCAGTTGAACTATCTCGAGCTTCTAGAAGAGCGGGGAGTGCAGGAAGTTGTTTCATTAAGGTCAACACAGCTTGGAGCATTTCTATACACCTTGTTTTATACAGTGACTTTGAACTATATTTACCTGGTTCAATTCAATCGGAGATATAGACAGTTGCTGTATACTACAAGAAGTTTAATCTTGGAAATTCTGGATTGGACTTTCTTAACTATTCCACTTTTCGATTCGATTTACTTCGGCGCAAATTCTGAAGTTAGATATACTGTGAAATTCCCTTGACCGAAACAACTCCCAGTTGCATCTATAATTTCATCTTCTATATAATACGTTTTGGACACAACATGAAACCACCATTTAATAATTGGAATAAGCTTAATTGAGGTGCAATCTGCGAAACGGTTTTTGTTGGCAAAAATCTTGAAGAAACCTATGAATATTTAGCGTCAGTGTGTGAAGTAACTTTTCTCAATTTCAAAACTTTCCCATTTTCTGAACAATTCTCTTGTTCATTGGCAAACAGAAACATCATCTAAATAGTTTTAGTTTGAAAATAAAAAGGTATAAGACATCAATCAATCCAAAATATAAGTCAAATTCACTTTATTTACAATCCAAATTACAAATTTAATGATATGAATATTCACTATCTATGGAAATTTAAATACCCGGATCTCATCGACGGTTATTGAACAAAGTCATATTCTAATCCTGGAGCTTTTGGCGAACTTTATCTAATCAAAGTGTATTTCGAACTAGAGTTTCCATAGATAATCCAATTGTTTTATCCTAATTTCACAAAATCTGGTTGCGAATGTGAGAGATCAATGTCCAATTTGGCGAAAATTCAATTGAACTACTCATATTATTGGTTGTTATACTAATACATAGATGGAGTATTGTAAATATTCTCAGTAGTTCTAGAATCACTAATTTCATTTATTATTCATTCTGCTATTTATTTCTGTATCCGTATATTCTACTTGATCGCGATTGGTTTTTTCTATCAGATCACCAGATGCAACATTTTCCTACAGACAAATTTAGAAATTATTATATTAAAAATTGGTATTTTCATCTTACCTCTTCATTCACAAAGTTATCCTCAAATCCACTTGATGAAGGACTGGCTTTTTCACTACATTCACTTTGTGATTGCTCTTCTAATAGACTTTCCGTGGTTAAAATGGTTTTTGGAGCTGTACGCTACAGCAGAACATTGTAAAATAAAGTGTTACGAGAAATCTGCTTGATTTTTGAAGAAGACTACACTGTTCATATTCCGAGCTGATCTACTCGAGGTTACTGGAATCGGAAATAAGTGAAATTGCCTGTTTAAATCTGGAGGAAGCCTGATGTGAGAAGTATTTTTCGAAGTCCACGAACTAGTGATCAGTGGCGGAAGGCTGCAAATTTTTTTTAGATACATTCTAACAATACTTGTATAAAAAAAGGGCAGAATACATTTATACAAACTATAATTATCGAAATCAATTAGTTTATCTGAATTACAAAATATTTTCTGTAGCTAAGGTGAATAATAAGTTTATATTGTATTGATTGTAACGAACATTTTTGAGGATAATTTGGTTTTTCTTTTGCTGTAAAAACGAAATTACTTGTCATTCCAAAAAACATGAACAACAAAGTACAAAAAATAATAATAAAAGTCCACGAGATAGGAAATTTTTGAAAGAAAAAAACAGAAGTAGTAAACAAGGAATTTTACATACCAAGACTAAAAGACAAAATAGAAACGATTAAAAATAACTGTATACCTTGTAAATTATAGAATAAAAAAGAAAGAAGGAATGAGTGCTTCATCCTATACAAAAGCTAGAAGATCCGCTAGAGAGGTATCACGTCGACCAATTAGGACCAATGAAGTCAACAAAAAAAATATCAGCACATTTTTGTGGTAGTTGATGACTTTTCCAAATTTGTGTGGCTTTACCCAACAATGCCCTGGGGTTTTGCTGTCTCTCTTCTGGGCCCTCGTGGTCGCAGCGTTGCCAGGTATAGCTTCCATATAAAATTTAGAAGTCGTAACAATCAATCTTAACAAACTTAGCGGCCGTAAGTTGAACTAAATGAAACTTCTATACACACTAGCGCCCCCCGCCGGCCAGACGCCAAACTAAGCACGATTCTATAGACACTACCGCCCTCTGCCGGACAAGTGCCAAACTAAAACACGAACTGGTGCCATCTAGCAAAGAATAGTCGAACTTAACTTAACATAGTGGCAGCAAGTTGAAGAAAATAAAAATTCTATTTGTGTTTAATTTCTATACACACTAGCGCCCCCAGCCGGCCAGACGCCAAACTAAAGACGATTTCATAGACAGTAGCTCTCCCTGCCGGCCAGACGCCAAACTAAACACGATTCCTAAGACACCAGGGCCCTTGTCGGCCAGATGCCAATTTAAATACGATTCTATAGACACTAGCGCCTTCCGCCGGCCAGACGCCAAACTACACGTTTTTATAGACCCAAGACCCTGCCTCCAGACAAACGCCAAATTAAACATGATTCCATAGACACAAGCGCTCGCTGCTGGTTAGACGCCCAGCTAAACAAGACTTATGGTATACATGTTGATTGGTTGATTGTACAAAGAATCGACACTGAGAACATACACATAGCTGCCCAAAATTTGTTAACTGAACATATCACAAAAGTAAAAGAAGATAAGAGAATATTCACATTGAGAAATCTAAGACATGTACTACTACTTTTACCACACTTGCTATTACACTGTCTGACGCCTGTTTCGATGTTCTCCGTTAGTCTCTATTGTTTTGTACAAAACCAAAAATATTACCGAGTATAATTTGATTTAAGATCGTCAGTTGATTGAATTAGTAAACTCACTAAAGGCATTGAAAAAAATATGCAATTTGATACATTTGGACTATTTCTTGAAAGAAAGACTATCATTACTCAGATTGAATTAGAACAACTTCCAAATTCAGTGGTAAGTTCAATAATTACTCATCTTGTACTGGATACTGTGGACAATTTAAATTTTGGTATCTCTTAAATGAATCGAGTAGATAAACTCAAATATTTGAGATCCCTTAAATCCTTCTCGTAGAATATATGTATTGTTTAATTTTTGTTTCCGCTCTAACTCCTTCATTATCTCGAAGTCGAACAACATTACTAACTAATTAAACCATATGATAGGATTGGCAAATATAAAAAGGTTTTCATAGGTGATGGGATGATTAAAAAATGTTTCTAAGAATTTTAATTTTAAAAATTTGTCCCCAGTTTCATGAATAAATTCAAGGCATTTTTTTGTAAATTAGTTTTTCCTTGTCCTTGCAGAATGAAGTACCCAATAGGTCCCTTGCTTCGGGTAATTCATCAGTATTCATGTTTGTTTCCTGTTTTTATTTTTTATTGGAACCTTAATATCAGTGACATTATTAAAACATTTTTTTATTGGTTATAAGAGAGTCTCACTCTTGGAAGCACTTAAAGTTCCAGATGAGTGTAATAATTCAATTTAAGAAAATTTAGATGAAGCGGATCTTTCAGACTGATGTAAAATACAGAATATGCATATTGATGAGTATGATTTGCACAAGCTAAATGCTTTTAAGAGGTTGATAATATCTAATACTAATGAATCACCTCTTCTCAAATAGTAATTAAAAAGCCAGATCGATGAGTCCATCCCTTTTTGATTTTCCCACCTGCCAACTGAAACGGCAACACTGTACATGTCAAAATACAGTGTTTTCTCATTACTATATTTATACACCAAAAAGTTATTTAAACAACTTTTTTTATAAACATTAAATATATTGATTAAATCTGAATTAACTATCTGTCAAAAAAGAACTCGCGTGAAGAACAGCAAGGGCACGGAGGTAAACGTATCAATAGCTTTGGAGCTCAACAAGATTTGAAATTTTTATAAAAAAATTCATGTATATCTTATATGAATTAATAATCTACATACCTTCAATTTGAAACACATATATAAACATTTTCCTTCAAAACAATAAGAAAACACAATTAAGATTTTTACTTCAACAAACGGTTTGTGATAACCTTTTCAGAATGTAAATAAATGATTCTGTTAATTTAAAACGGTCGGTTAAACTTACATTCTGGTCCACATTTCTTAGAAGCACATTTTAAGCATTCTCCAAAGCAACCATGGTATCTTAAATTCAAGCAGTTACAAAGATCCATTTCTGATTTATTTTCATAAGATGTTGCCGGCATTGCTGCATCAAACGGGATCGATGTTCTTCGTGGAAGAATATCGTTATTTTTCTTCAATTTGTACACTACTGTCTCTGAATGTTAAAAGACTTGCGGAACCATATCGAAATGGTTTTTTTCATTTATTTCAATCTGTGTCTTATACTGATTCGATGTCGGTAGACTTGCGGAATCAAGTCGCCATGATCTTTCTCTATTTATATCAGTTTGTGGATAATTTTGACTGGATGCTGTAGGTCTGACGGATTTAAATCGGATTAATCTTTTTCTTGAAAGCATCTTGTGAGATTTTCAGTTTGTGGTTTTGTTGTAAGTGGGTATAGATATGGAGTGCTAACGTTTTAATGCAGTTCTCTGACTCCACTGGATAATAGCGGGATTGCGGAATTATACCGAGGCATCCTAACTAGACATAATTTTTTCCTTGGATGTTTATCGTTATTTTCCTCTTGCGGTATTAAATTGGATTGATGTTCCTAGTTGAAGGTTATCGTTGTATTTCCCAATCTGCACAATAGTCTTTTCTCTATGAATGTTGTTAGACTGGTAGCTTCGAATCGAAATGGTCTTTCTTCATTTATTTCAGTTGCTGTCTCATTTTTACACGATTTTTGTAAACTTATGGTTTGACAGTAAACCTCAATGTTGTCAAATATTTATTTATAAATCGTAATATAATTAAAATCATTATGATCTTGCTTCAGTTCTCACTAAATTTGGTTAATGGGCAATATTTTCCACAATTAATCTAAACAAAAATAATTTCAAGACCAAGAAAATAATTTTGTTTTCGGGCAAAAAGTTATGTTAAATTTGGGGATATTAAACCGGGTACTTCTTGGCAGTGTTTAGGTTCAACATCTGAAAGGTAATTATTGTCTGTTGGAAAAATATTGTTAATGCATACTTATTGCAGATTTTGTAGTTTACATCAGTCTGAAAGATTCGTTTCATCCAAATTTTTAGAAATTTAATTATTTCACTCACCTGAAACTTCTTCTTCTGCTTCTGAAAGTATAAATAACTCTTGTAACCAACAAGAAAAATGTTCTTATGTCATTGGTATTAAGGTTCCAACAAAATTAGAAACTTTGCAGTAAATCTCAGCAGTTCTGATTTTGATACACTGATGAAGGCCATGAAAAAATATGAGTATTCTGAAAAATAGAGTGGTTCTTCAAAGAAAATCTCTCTTCAAATTAAATTCGAAATCTGTGAAAAAATAGGTTTTAAGGAAATTATTGATAAATTTGCCACTCAGAAAGCAAGAAAGATTATTTTATAATTAGGTGATTATAATGATTAGGTCCCTAGTCTGTAAACTGTAGAACAACTGATTGATATACATACTTTTCGTTGAGTATTGAGTTGGTACTTTTTTATGCAAAGGTGATAATATTGTATGTTTTTTATTTTGATGAAGTATTTGGTTGATATTATATAAGCTGGCCAAAAAAAATTTTTTTTCAAATTTTATTGCATTGCATTTTTACTCATGAATCACTTCTTCACAACGATTGTGATGTAGGAATACGATAAAAATATCTAACTATCTAATCTATTTTTCCATAAAAACTGAAAAATAACAAAACTGCAGGATAACAATAAATTTAAAGGCATTTGACTTTGAACAGAAAAAGAATTTAGCCAGCGGCGGTTGATAATACAGTGAAGATTGTAAATTTCATTATGTCGCAGCCTAAGCAATCCCGATTTTTTGCCATTCTGTGCGATGAAATGAGTGAAACTGCTGTCAAGATTGATTATAATAGCATCCCAAAAGCCGTTGGGTTATAAAACGACGACGCGCAGACTTTACCATTTTTAAATTACCTAATCAAAAAAGAAGAATTAAATAATTGACGTTTCTGGAACAGAAAGGATTTTCAAATTTCAAAAATGTTCATTTGTGGACAATTTAAACCTACGAACTTTTGATTTGAGTTTAACTCAATAATCAAATCACCGCGCGTTGTTCAACACGATACGTTTTGATACTGAATTCGAGCTTATGACGTTATTAATTTTTATTTTTGATAATGAGGACAGTTGAGCTTTTGGACTGTACAATTTATCTCGAAATAATGCTTGAAATTAATTAGAGAGAATCCAAAAGAGGTGATATCAGATCTCATCCTTTCAGAAGGTTTTCTCAAACACAGCTTCGTTTACCATGTGAGTTTTTCCAAAAATAAATACAATAAACGGCTATAAAAACTTGTTTGGATTGTCTTCCTCAAGTTGTTTGATCTTTAATTGACTTGTTTCACGATAAAAAATATTATTAAGGAGCTTTTTATATTTTTTTCTGAGAATTGTGATCAAATAAATCGTGCGCAAAAGGATTAACAAAAAACAAACTGGATTTTGAATTTATAAAACTGTTCGTGCAATAACGAAAATTCCAAAAGATAATTTGACCATACTTTCGTCCTTTTTTTTATTTGGCTTAACTTTTTTTACTTTTTTATTTACTTAATGGGTCTTTCTCGCGCATTTTCAGATTGTGGTTTAACGAAATGGGTCATGTGGATATTTTTTTCATTGCAATTTCAACTAAACAATATCTCAGTTCTACCATAAGATTACTTAGTTTAGGAGTATTTGTTAATGTTGTCGATTTAGCTAGACATTTGTCTTAAGAGACTTCTGTTTCAATTAGAAATCAAAATTTGTTTATACAAACTTCATTTTTCCAAAAATAAGATGAGATTCATCTTTAGAAACTTTGTTTTTCAAAAAGCAAACCAAAATTTGACTTCGGGAATTGCCATTTCGATAAGAAACAAAATTCGTCTTTGGAAACTTTGTTTTTCGAAAACAAAAAAAATATTGTCACTAGAGGCTTTCTTTTGCAATTAGAAACCAAATTTTGTTTGTAGAAACTTTATTTTTCAAAACAAACCAAAATTGGTCTTCAGAAACTTTGTTTTTCAAAAATAAACCGACATTTGGTTTTCATAACTGTCGTATTCGAAAAAACAAACGAAATTTGTTTTGTTTTTTTCCAAAAATAAATTGTCAGTTATCATAAAAAAATGTTGGTGGATTTCTAGGAACCAGAAATAAGTGGACTTAGGGAGAGATACATAACATATAAGAAAAATAACTCTGCCAGTATGGCCGTTGGGCGGATTGAGTAGCTCAACGACCATGCTGCCGGTCCCAAGCCCGGATAAAAGAGGAGGGTTGTAAGGCAAGGCTAGCTACCTACCCCATGTAAAACAGCCATTTGCTCAGAGAACGAAGAAAGTAGCCTCGGATAGGACTGATAAAACTTATAACGACCCGGCAAAGTTAAGGAAAAAACGATTTTGGAAGCGACAACAATTGCGAATAGCCACCTGGAATGTTACATCAATTGCTAACAAAGACTAAGAAACCATAATAGAGCTTAAGAAACATAAAATAGACATATGTGCCTTGTCTGAGACGAAAAAGAAATGAGCTGGCAACTTTAGAATCGCGGAGTATACATTGATATATAATGGGAAACCAAAAGATAAAAGAGCAGCATCGGGAGTAGGCCTATTAGTGCAGGAGAAATACGACAAAAACATAATAGACATAAAGTATATAAGCTACAGACTGCTACAATCAACGTTTAAATTTACAGAAACAACCAAAACCCATATATTAAGCGTGTATGCTCCTGATACGAGTAAAAGTCAAGAAGAAACAGACTCATTCTATGATGAACTGCAGATCACCATGGATAAGATACCGAAGCAAGACGAAATTATGATACTGGAGGATTTTAATGGAAGGATTGGTAACGAGGTTATTAGTGAAATTAAGAATCGGTTTAACGAAGAAACACTCAACAGCAATGGAGAACAACTCATACAATTCTGTGCACATAATGAACTACGCATTAACAACACGTTTTATCCCCATAAACAACAGCACAAGTATACGTTCGAGAACACAAGAGGACATAAATCGATTATAGACTACATTATTATAAACAGAAATATTCATCCCTCAAAAATATTAGATGTCAGAACATTAACCTCAGTAAACACAGGGACCAACCACCATATGGTGCTAACCATAATGCGGAACTGCGTACAAAGGAAAACCCAGAACAAACCGAAAGTGACAGAAAAGCTGAACATAGAAAGCCTTAGCGATGATACCACAAAATACCTCTACCAGCAGAGACTAAGGAAGGCAATAAATGAAAACAAGATCTTGAAAGATGATACCGTAGAACTAGCATGGAAAAGATTAAGTACTAATATAAGGACAGCTGCAGAAGAAGCATTAGGCAAACGAAAGGTGAACACGGAAAGCCCAACACGAAACCATGGTTCACACACGAAATCAAATCACTTGCGGAAGAAAAAAGGAAAGCATATCTTCAATATAGAAGTCAAACAATAACATATGCTGATTATAAAGTCGTGAGGAATAGGACAAATATGGAAATACAAACGATTAAGAGACAATTCTGGGAGAAATACTCATCAGACATGGAAAACGACTTATATGGGGGACAAAAAAAGATCTGGAATATGATAAGGAACATCAAAAGACCAATCAATGAATACATCCACACGAAAACAATAACGTTAAAAGAATGGGAAAGGTATTTCCATGAACTCTACGGTGACATAATAAGAAGCCAATCCACAGAACAGAAACAAGAAAATATATCTGAGGAAGGAGAAGACATCCAACAACAATTAATATCAAAAGACAAAATTGAAGCAACAATGCGCAAGATGAAAAATAGGAAATCACCAGGGCTGGATAACGTTAATAACGAGCTTCTTAAATATGGTGGCAATGAATTAATACACCAATGCATGTCATGTTCAACAAGATATACGACCAGAGAAAAGTACCAGGGGAATGGAAAGTTAGCATAACGATCCCCGTCTTTAAAAAAGGGGAAAAGAAAGATCCAAATAATTATAGAGGGATCAACCTCCTAAGCACGACTTCAAAATTACTAACAAAAATTATTGCAGAAGAAATCTCAAGTAGCGGCATGAGCGAAGAACAACAGGGATTTAGAAAAAATAGATCAACCATAGACGCTATATTCATCTTCAGACAGATTGCCGAAAAGGCCATAGAGTACAATAAAACCGCGTTTATGTGCTTCACAGACTTAACAAAAGCATTTGACAGAGTGAGATTACATGACGTCATTGAGCTACTAAGAAAACGAGGCGTAAACCAAAGGACAATAGACATCATTCGGGACATGAACAACGGAAATAGCACATATGTAAGAGTAAACAGTAAACAGTAAAATGCCAGTATCAACAGGGATCAGACAAGGAGATAGTCTCAGCCCAATACTCTTCAACATTATAATGGACGAAATTATAAAAGAAGTCAAAACGGCAGGCAGAGGATACAGAATGGTAAAATATGAGTTTAAGATAGTTTGCTACGCTGATGACGCGCTTGTGATATCTGAAGATGAGGATAATCTGCAAAAACTGCTACTCAGATTTGAAACAGTTGCAGGAGAATTCAATATGATCATATCGAAACAAAAGACACAATCCTTGACAATAGCGAGAGAACCAAGAAGATGCAAACTGGAAATCTATAATAAAAGTGTAGAACAGGTTATGTCTTTTAAATATTTAGGGGTTAATATCACGAGCAATAGGAACTTGAAACAAGAAGTCAAAACGCAAAGAACAGCAGCATCTAAGATATCAGGATTCCTTCGAACCGTGATATGGAGGAATAAATTTTTAAGTATCGAAAGCAAAACACGGATATATAAAACTTGTGTCAGATCAGTAATGACATACGCCATAGAAACGAGGGCGGAGTCTGCAACTACTAAACGGATTCTTAGAACAACCGAGATGAAGACATTACGCTCAATCACAGGGAAAACACTAAGAGACAGAATAAGGAGCAATGAAATCAGAAGAATGTGTGACGTTCCGGATATAGTGAGATGGGTCAGAACTAGAAGAAGAGCATGGAGAGATCATGTCAATAGAATGAACAACGATCGACTGGCGAAAATCGCAAAGGAAGAGAGACCCAATACAAGTAGACCGCCTGGAAGACCACCAAAGCGCTGGTATGAGAGCTGGTCCTCGCAGTGAGAACTTAGGCTGCCTCTTTGAAAACACAAGACACAGTCTTAAAATAAGAAGAAGAAGAAGAAAAATAAGATCCAAGATTATTTTATATATCAAACAATATATGTGAACGTCCATTTTCAAAATAAAATAATTTCGACTATCAAACCAACAATAGATTGTATTCAACGATTTAATTTAATGAACAGTTACAACAAAACTTCTCTGTAACACAGTTTATAGAGAAGATGAGGAGGTTCACCTTTTGTTTTCCATTTCCAACTTTTTTCCCTCCACGCTTTTATTTATTTGAGAGGATGGATTGATAAAAAAGTATACAACGTAAAGTTTTACACTCCGTTAGAACTTCATGTACGTCCTGGAAAAAAAAGAGACATAAAATATCCCCCAAAATAAAATACGTTGCGAAAAATATTCTGAATAAAAAATTTCACAACGAGGTCGTATTAGAGAAATTTTCAGTACCTAGCCTGACCTAGACATGTCTACTCCTTATATTTTAAGCCACTTTTCTGGACATTCGAATTTCATTGTGTAATGAAACGCTTTGGCATATCTTGACAAACGATTACCACTCGAATAATTGTTCATAATCGATTTTTAGCCAATTACGTTTCTCAATTCGTAAAACTGAATGAATTATTATGTTAATTCATTACATACTGTTTATACGAAATGTACAAGTTTATTTTGTTATACAGCGTACTACAAGGGATTTATTTATAAAAAGCAGTGGCTATATAACCAAACAGACTAAATACATTGTTTACGCCGATATAGATTGACGCGCGTTTCGATAACCAAGTTATATCATCTTCAGAAACTGAAGATAAACTGTTTATTCTAAGAGCATTTAGGCCCTCGAAACCTCCCGCATAGATATCTGATTTTTCAAAAGCTTTACCTGACTTTTGTATATGTTTATTTAATTTCTTATTTTTTAGACCTTTTAATATGTTCATACTTCTAAATTTTCTTGATTTTTGGAGTCTGTTATTTTAAAAAACGTCAAATTTTTTTAGTATTTCAAAATTAAATTGAAATAATGTCGTAAAAATAAACAAAAATCATACTATATATGTAGTTAGTAGTAAAAATTTTATAAAAGGACGTCTAAGAACGTACAAAAATATACAAAAACAAAAATAAAAGTAACGTGTAAGTCTTACGTTACACAAAGTCAAAGAAAAATATTTAACAGTGTAAAATTTATTTTAAAAAATGGTAGTTTCGTTGTTGTTGACTTCCAACCCAAAATTCATCACCCTCTATATGTTGAAAACGATAAAAAAATCAAAAACAATTGCTCATAATTTCGAAAACGTCAATTTTTTATCAGTATTTCAAAAATTAAATTGAAATAATGTCGAAAAATAGACGAACATCAAACTAAATATGTAGTTAGTAATAAAAATTTAATAAAAGAACGTCTATAACATACAAAAACATAAATAAAAGTAACGAGTAAGTCTTTCTTTAAACAAAGTCAAAGAAAAATATTTAACAGTGTAAAATTTATTTTAAAAAATGGTCGTTTCGTTGTTGTTGAGTTCCAACCTAAATTTCATCACCCTGTATACGTTGAAAAAGTTAAAAAAATCAGTAACAATGGCTCATAATGGATAGAACAAATTTTTAGAAAAATATAGAAAACCAAACACGTTTATCGGTTAAATAATCACTCCCCGATTCACATCAATTTGCTTTTTTTATGGTGCACGCGCGGTTTTTGTATTTATTTTCTATGACACTTTTCCAATTAGAGTTGATTGGTTCGTGTTTATGTATCCATCTTTTCATAGCGAGAGGAATAAATATGCATTTTGATTAATTAAAAATGTAATAAAAAAACTGGTATACATTTTATCACAAAAAAACATCCAAAAACAATAATGTATGTAATGTATAAAACATGGAAATTCGTAATAAAAGTTGCAGACGGTGGTAGAATGAAGCTGTTAAAGTAACAGCGATGTTCAGAAACTATAATTTTGTATAATGTTCAAAAAAACAACAACAACAATATATATATATATATATATATATATATATATATATATATATATATATTTAAATAAATTTATTCATACAATTTAACAAATTAAAGTTATTTATTTGAAAAAATGATTATTAATAATAACAGTATGAGCTCTAATAGTAACTATTTAAACATCTAAATTTTCGGAATCATTGTCTGGTTTTTCTACACGATTAGAAGTATCGACAGCTTCTTCATCGAAAGCTAATTCTAGTTGAGGTATTGTCGTATCTTCGTTATCGTTTTCAATAATAGTACCCAGTTTGAGATCTTCTTGTTTATAACTAGAAGGTTTGCTTAACATGATAGATACATTCAAATCTTCAACGCTTCTTTCAACTGGACTCACGAATCTAACGGTTTTCTTCGATTTAGTTATTATCGGTTTATCGATGTCGGTCAACGTAGCATTCACCGTTTGATTCTTCTTTATAGATATTTTAAGACTTTTTCTACGTAAAGAATGTCTTGGTGGTACACGAGTTAATTTCTCCAAGAGTACTATGGGGAATGTACATTCCGTTTGCGTGGAAGTATAGTTAATTGTTCTTCTTAATATATTCATGTTCATTATTATAGTAAACGATTCAGTGATTATGACAGGTGTCAAAACAGATCTGTTAATTTTGATAAATAAACTGTCAATTATTATTGTAGAACTAGATATTAGAATGTGGGTTTTGTTACGTAAAAAGCAAACACAAATTTCGATTAAATTTTAAGTTTATGTGAAAAAAATGTGGAAATAAAAGTTATAGATCTTTTAATTTTTAACAACTTTGTCATTTAACTTTTTTCTATAAGACTTCTATAAGACTGTCAGAAATCGAGATAAACCGTTTTTCATCGAACTATTATTTTTTGTTCCAAAAATTATCAACCAAGATTTATGTACTGATGAATTGTAAACTTTTAATACGAGGACGGTTCGAATATAAGGTAATAACCTTCGCTGGTTACATATTTTTGGGATTTCTTCAGAAGGTTTTTGATCCTTGGACAACTCGGATAAACTCCTCCATCAAGCTTCAACTTCTTCATGAGCTCTTAAGAGTAGATTCGGAGAGACGTTTGGAGTTTTGTCAAATCTTCATGAGGAATTATGATGAAAATCGAATGTGGAATTATCTTAGATTGTTTTTGATATAATCATTCAGACAAGAATCCTGAGAAAAAAATCGTAGATGAACTTGAGATTTTTAGTTGGAATTCAACTAGTTTTGTTGGTGTTTATTGGAAACTTTTTGGTGTGAAAACTTTCTAATTGCCGTGGTTAAGAGACGCCGCGTTTGGGGTAAAACTTAGGTAAATAGTCAGACCGAAAATTACGAAGTTTAGAGAACGAAGTATGTTTTCACGGCAATAACAATTGTCTACAACATCATACCATAATCTAAAATGTTCAATATTTAGTTATATCTTTTCACTTTTTACCGTTCTGTAAAAGAAAAAAAATTCTATTCTGTAGGATTAATTTATAGAAGTTTTTATGTAATTCCAATATCAAAAAAACATGTTTGTTTAGACCGTTCCATATATGTATGCAAATCAAATTAGTTTTTCACATAAAATCACTATTTTATTTTCATTTTTCTTTAATATGTATGCAAATCAAATTATTTTTTCATATAAAAACACAGTCAACTACTTTATTTTCATTTTTCTTTAATATCGTAGAAGTTTATTTCAATTTTTTTTTGAAAATAATTTTTAATATTTATTTATTTATTATGTATTTAATTAGATCAGTTCCACGGACGTTTTTCTATAAAACGAGGTTATCAAAAAGGATGATCTAACGAGATAACATTTGCTATAATTCAGATCCTACTAAAACTTCTATCCTCTACTCTAATTATTATTTTCCTATCAAAATCTATCAACGTCTCCAACAACAAACAACACAATCATTTATTATTTGTTTGTTATCAACTAATACGTCGTTTTAGATCCAAATTTTAATATAGTTTATGGAAAATGTTTCCACCTTAAGAACTAACCGTTTCTTCTCAAAATAGGTGATTATTAATGAACATTTTTCTTCTGCAAGTGAAAATTTACATCTTGTACTATAATCATTTAATTCCACTTAGAAAAACGATTGTTTAACCTTCCATTAGGCGCGCGGATATTTCTAACGTATTTAGTCGCGTTGTATCTAGCAGATACATATATCAAATAAATTTTTTTTTGCTATTATTATTTTTAATATAATAATACAGCAAATTTTATATGAATACTTCTCTTCTCCACTTTCAATTTAACATTTTTGCAAGTAAAAAAAATAATTATTTTATATGTAAAATGTGTAAAATTTTAATTAGGTTATCGCCAGAACTAGAATTAAAGTTACATTATTTATTCAATATATTTGGAGTAATCACCCTCTTCAATTTATTATAACATTTATTACAAATCATATTTGTATGGAGTTTTATACATAAACGAATTCCACATTTTTTACAACAATATGCAGACACTGACGTTTTCTTATTTTCTACATAACCTCAATATCAGTGACATTATTATAACATTCCTCTTATTTGTTATAAAAGAGACTCACTCTTGGAAGCACTTAAAGTTTCAGATGAGTGTGATAATTCAATTTAGGAAAATTTAGATGAAGCGGATCTTTCAGACTGATGTAACATACAGAATATGCATGTAATATGCATATTGATGAGTATGATTTACACAAGCTAAATGCTTTTAAGAGGTTGACAATATCTAATACTAATGAATCACCTCTTCTCAAATAGTAATTACAAAGCCAGATCGATAAGTCCATCACTTTTTGAATTTCCCACTTGCCAATTGAAACGGCAACACTGCACATGTCAATATACAGTGTTTTTTTTATTACTTTATTTATACACCAAAAAGTTATTTAAACAACTTTTTTTATAAACATTAAATATATTGATTAAATCTGAATTAACTATCTGTAAAAAAACGGTAAAGGTAAACGTATCAATAGTTTTGGAGCTCAACAAGATTTGAAATTTTTATAAAAAAATTCATGTATATCTTTATATTATTTCACTCACCTGAAATTTTAAGTGTTTCTGAAAGTATGAATAACTCTTGTAACCAACAAGAAAAATGTTCTTATAATGTCAATGGTATTAAAGTTCCAACAAAATTAGAAACTTTGCAGAAAATCTCAGCAATTCTGATTTTGATGCAGTGATGAAGGCCAAGAAAAAATATGAGTATTCTGAAAAATAGAGTGGTTCTTCAAAGAAAATCTCTCTTCAAATTAAATTCGAAATCTGTGAAAAAATAGGTTTTACGGAAATGATTGATAAATTTGCCACTCAGAAAGCCAGAAAGATTATTTTATAATTAGGTAATTATAATGATTAGGTACCTAGTCTGTAAACTGTTGAACAACTGATTGATGTACTTTTCGTTGAGTATTGATTTGGTACTTTTTCATGCAAAGGTGATAATATTGTTTGTTTTTTATTTTGATAAAGACACCTAGAAGATACTTGATGCTTTATCTATATTCTATGGAGGTGTCAGATACCACCAGGAAGCGTATAGAACAGAATAAGAGGATCTGTAGATATCCCACATAAAGATTGGGTTCCTCAGTATGTATTTACATTAGTTATCTCGAAATCCGGAATGCCACCATCCGGACTCCGAGAGTCCGTGGAGGATTTCAATACATTTATATAGCTTGTAGACTTTTATTACTTTTTTTTGGGGGGGGGGAGAAATCCATTTATTTTTATTAGCATATTTATACTCCGCAATCCGATTCAAACAGTGTCTAATTGAATCTGACACCGCTCAGACGTATAAAAAAGAAGAATATTTCAAGGTTATAACAAGTATGTTGGATACAAATAATCAATTGTAAAAAACAAAATGTTTTTTTGGGGTTATTTTAGTTAAATTTGACATTAACGCGTTCGTATGTCAAATATTGATATAAATTGAAAACCGATATGTCTAGGTTGAAAAAAGAGAAGCGTTGCTTTTGCGTTGCAATTAAACCGGGTCCTTTGAGTTATAAACGCAAAATTATGGAAAATTTGAGAAATGATACACCCGCTACGGATAGTAATACCGATTGTAGTACCGTCCCAACGAGTTCGAGCGCTCGAGATAATTCCAAACCAACACCCGAAGCTACCAAAGAAGAAAACATCAAACATCGAAGAATGAAAAGATTTGAAATGCAATCGGACGGTGTTATTACATCTATTAATTGCGATATGTAAGATAATGAATTTTCTTATAAAAAAGACAATGTTAAGGATAAAACTAAGAATAGCGAAAGAGTTTTGTTAATTGAAGCACAAAATGTAAATATTCACAATCATTATTATACTATTTCTTAAACTATTATGATTATTTGTATTTACTACCAACTCCGGAGTTTCTTTTCAAGCCATTTTCAAGGTAAGTTCATCCTCAAACTTAAGCTTATTTACCAATACTTCCCATTTGTACCTATCCATAGTTATTAACCCTTAGTTTCTCATCACTTTTCTTTCCGAATCAATCTTCTCACCATCTAATATCTTTGGATCATTATTCTCGATCATCAAACTTTTATTCTCATTCTCTTTTTTCATTGTTCCTTACATAAATGTAACATAAACTTTTGACTTTAAACAGCCCCCCAAAAAAAATTCACAGCAATTAAATTTGGCTACATAACCTATTTCGTATTTTCCAAAATTTCAAAAAAACAGACTAAAAAAATATTTTTCGTATGGATGTTTGGTACAATGACCTCAATTTGTAGAAAAATCTGCGTGACTTTGAGCCGTAAGGGATTTTAAATTATTATAACTGTGGTAACGAGGGAAACTATTAGCTTTTGTATGCACAACTCTGCGCGCGATTTCCCAGGTTGTTGTGTCTGAAATATACGTGACCACAAAACTGAACTCTTAGTATTTAAAGCCTCATGATATTTCTGACAATTCCGGTATTAAGTTTAATCAAAGATTTTATCGGATGAAGAATAAAAATTAATTAAATTTTGAATTTTGGACTGGTATTCGTTTAAACGTAATAGCATCCCAAAAGCCGTTGGGTTATAAAACGACGACGCGCAGTCATTACCATTTTTAAATTACCCAATCAAAAAGAAGAATTAAATAATTGACGTTCCTTGAACAGAAAGGATTTTTCAAATTTCAAAAATGTTCATTTGTGGATTATTTAAACCTACGAACTTTTGATTTGAGGTTAACTCAATAATCAAATCACCGCGCGTTGTTCAACACGATACATTTTGATAATGAATTCGAGCTTATGACGTTATTAATTTTTATTTTTGTTAATGACAGTTGAGCTTTTGGACTGTGCAATTTATCTCGAAATAATGCTTGAAATTAATTAGAGAGAATCCAAAAAAGCTGATATCAGATCTCATCCTTCCAGAAAGTTTTCTCAAACACAGCTTCGTTTACCATGTGAGTTTTTCCAAAAATAAATACAATAAACGGCTATAAAAACTTGTTGTTTGGATTGTCTACCTCAAGTTGCCTAATCTATAATTAACTTGTTTCATGATAACAAATATTATTAAGGAGCTTTTATATTTTTTCTGGGAATTGTGATCAAATAACTTATAAATCGTGCGAAAAAGAATTAAATAAAAAACAAACTGGGTTTTGAATTTATAAAACAACTTGTCCAAGTAAACTTCGAAATATTTAATTTTCAGAATCAGTTGATTATTCAAAAGTATGAATAAACAACAACATTACACAAAAAATAAATTCCTTGGAGTTACTAAATCGAATAAAGTTACAATTGATTTTTTAAAAATTAGTCAGAGAAAACTTTGTAAGTAAATAAGTGAAGTTTCCGTTTGTTGATATATTATTGGAATAGATTTTACATTTTACGAATAGCAATTGTCAAATCGTTAAGCAAACAAAGCGGGTATTTCAATTCGCTAAAGCTTCGTAACAGAAATTTAACATTTCATAATAACTCTTGCGAATATTTTGTTCATCCCCAAAGAATATCGAGTTTGTGTGTAGTTTTGCCCTTTTCTCCAAGGATAAATTCGAAAGAGAATTTTCTCCTGTTTCAATACGAAATTACTTGTAATGCAAATTCAGTTTTATTATAAAATTTCGTTTCTATTCGTCCAAGGTCAAAGTAAACCAAAGTTTCAAACAAAGGAACTTAGGAATTCATTATAATGATAGGAACGGAATTGGTATCTAGTTAGAAAACTTACTTATGTTTAAGTTTTATACGTGAAGATTAGGTGAATATAGTTTAAGTAATGAAGTAAATTTTAACTAAAAATGTATATATTTTTTAAATTTTGATTCTTATATTTATATACAATTATTTTTAAATTTTTCTACACCTTTAACTAAGTAATTTGATATTGCATGTCGTATACTTTCATCTGATTTTGCCATCATAATCATCATCTCATTGATGTTAGAGTTTTGAACTTAATATACTTATACGTATTGTGTATTTAAAAATACTCACGTACACACCACAATGTTTTATGTTGATGAATATGATTTAAACAAGCTAAATGCTTTTAAGGTAATGGTAAGTATTTGAATATCTTTTTTAATAACAAGTATAAGCACTACACCAATACTGGAAGTAGTTTACAAATCATTTATTTTTAGGTAAAGGAGCGTGATTTCTTATTTACCAAAATGGGCTCTAATAAAAAAGAATTGTATGTACTCTAACATATTTACTAATTTCGCTATAGTAGCTTGATCTGAACTGGGCCTGGAAATTTGTAGTGTAACGTCTGTGAATGTCAAGTTACAAAAAAAGAATTAGATTATTGAAGTAGCAACAAGAGAACCGCATCTACCCGGCTTTGAAGATTTTTGCAGTGATTCTATCATTTAGGAAATATTTTTGGAAATTTGATAAAACAATCCCCAGCAACACATTTTTTTTAAATATTTCCCTGTATATAATGATTGATATAATAGGAGCGTTTGGATAGATTCACATGGGGACCTTTAGTAGTTTTGGAGTACCTACCTTATGGAATTGCAAGATAAAGATCATTCAAATGAACTGTTGTATTTCTGCACAATAAATAAATGATAGAAAAGATCCTCGTATTGTTCTGACACATCTTACTTGTTTTATTCATATTTCTGAGGTAAGAAAATAAAATATTGAGTAATTTTTGATTGGTTTGATTTAAAGAGACTCCACCCCAATTGTGAAGAATAAGTAACTTGTAGTTTACAATGAATTGATGAAGAATGTTACCAGTGAGTTGATATTCATTATTTTCATTACTAAAGTGGAGTTTATTACTTCATTCTATCATAATCCTTCTTTTTTTGTGTTTAAAACTTATCGGATTGATTCCTTAACATATATAGCTGCCATAAAAACTCCCGATCTCTTTTTTTATATTGCTGTCTTGCTGTACTATTATGACAAAAACTTTTTATTAATTACTGATATCCAACCCAATTTTACTTAGAAAATTTTTGAATTGCTAAACAAGATATTTTCTAAAACAACTCATTTCTTCAATAATTCATTTTATTTTCTTCAATTTTCCTGATTTTCATGTCTCTTCTTATTTTAACTTATGCAAGAAGTTATAACTTCATAACTTTCTCAGTATGTAATGTATCTTAAATATTCATATTATTACAACAATTCATGTGTTTAAAAAAAAGTAAAGGTGATAGGAAGCTTTTGTTTTTTTTTTTAAACATCGCTAGAGTGTAGATTTTCTAACGATATATAATTTGTTTCGATATCTTTTTCTTAACCAGAGTTGTAATTGGACCATTTCGACGAAATTCCAAGTTGTATGATTTGCGAAATTTATCAGTGCAAAGGTGGAAACAATGTAACGGCTTTTTGTGATGGTTATTGAGCAGCTAGTTTTTTTTCATTCTCGCTCAACCATAATACCTATGAAAGTTAAATTGGCAACCCAAATTTTAAGTACAACAGATGTTCTTTATTTATCGAGAACAGATATTAATACATATTTCCATAATGCAGGTGCTACAATTGCATTTCTTCTAATTTTAATTGATTTATTATTCTTAAATCTCGTGATAGATTGGCAAAATAAATATTTTAAAAACCACTTAGCTCAACAACAAAATATTTAATTGCATCAATTTATTATTTTCAAAACTACCTTAAATCACATATTTCGAAATATTTGTAGTAATGTGAAGAGCCATGATGAGGAAAATGATGCTGAAAAGAAGTAAGAATGCTTATAGTTTGCAACGTAAATGAGCATGATTTCTTTCTGGACTTGAATGGTACAATCATACATAAATTCGAATTGTTTAAGTGAAGAAGAATTGGAAAATGGAGCCGTAGATACCTTCAAATGGTTGATAGGATTGCATAGTGACAAATTGGGAAGTGTTAAATAAGCATTAAGAAAACGAATGACAATATCAATACTGACAATTCCAAATCAGATAATACTTCGAATGGCTAATGAAGATGATAATAGAAAACAAAAGGGGTAAAGTGATGATTATTGCATAAAATACGTGAGAACAATTTGTGTGCTGCATTTACTACCACTACCACCACACTCACTATTACACTGTATGACTCTTGTTTCGATGTTCTCTAGTTTCTATGTGTTTTGTATAAAACAAAAGATATTACCGCGTATAATTTGATTTCATATGGTGAGTTGATTGAATTAGTAACTCACTAAAGGCATTGAAAAAATATGGAATTTGATCCATTTGGTCGAAAGATACTAAAAACTACAGGAAAAGGTGATTCATAAGATATCAACTGTTTTTGGTATTTGTAATAACTGCAAATCATCAATTGATTATTTCTTGAAGAAAATACTAGCTAACAAAAGTCAGACTGAATTAGAACAATTTTCAAATTCAGTGGTAAATTCAATAATTACTCATTTTGTACTGGATATTGTGAACAATTTAAAATTTGTGTATCTCTTAGATAAACCCCAACAAATTGGTATTGTGTGTCGCATAACCCTAAAGTGATGAAAATGTTATTTCCGAGTAGATAACCTCAAATATTTGAGAATCCCAAAGTGGAGGGTCATTGTCGTCCCCGATTTGAACTATACGACGATGTATTGATAAGTTGGTAGCCTAGACCAGTTCCATGCATAAACAAAATATTGCTTTACCATAGCAACGAACAATAACTTATTAAAAATGTCAGTGTTAAGTTTTACGTCAAAAACATGAACCAGAATTACGCAATAAATTGAAAGAAAAAATATGTCCACCAAAATTGTAAAAATCGAAAAATTGGAGTATCGAGCCATCATCAAGTAGCTGTATTTAGAAGCGTTAAGAGGTGAGCAGATTTACGAGGCAAATTTTCCATTGAAGATGATGACCGATCGGGAAGGCCAGCTCCTGTGTCAGTCGTCGAAAATATCGATACAGTTTATGACATGATTTTATCAGACTGTTGAATTGGACTTAAACCCACTGTTACTACGGATGAGACGGGTACATTTCTACAATCCAGAAACAAAGCAACAATAGATGGAATGGCGACACTCTGGTTTTCCCAGACCTAAGAAATTTCGTGTCCAAAAATGAGCTAGAAAAGTTTTTGCTCCAGTTTTTTGAGATTACCATGGTGTAATCATGATTGATTTTTTTAATAAGGGTAGAACAATAACTGGACTAATACTATTCTACGTTACTGACCACTCAACTGAAAAAAAGTTCAATAGGTCGTAAATTTTCTCCCAACGAGGAGGTAATAAAAGCTGTGGAGGTCTGGTTGCGCAATAAAACATTTTGACATTGAAATTTTGTTTGGTTGTATAGTAGGCTAAGAATTTTTCAATATATCCTCGTATCACCACATAATTGCATAACGCAATAAATAACTAAAAGAATTTCTTGGTTGTCCAGGGGTACTTTTCTGCTTAAAACGCCGGTTAGAAAGAAAACACTTTTATTACAGAATTTGTGCTTCGCCGTAGGATGGAGTAGAGCGATAATCTCGACCTACAATCGGCCATCAGGCTCAGAATCCGCCTCGGATTCGTCTCTTTCATAGCTGACCCATGGATTTATATATTCAGCGCATGTTGTCGTTCGATTGGGTCCCTCGTGATCTTCGATTTTAACAATTTCGTGAGGATCAAAAAATTTTCTCTTCAATTTTGGATCAGTTGTATATACTTCAAAGGGTGTGGTACTTATGCTTCGCTGATAGGTGGTATTCGAGGCAGTGTGTACTTTGTTAACGTATTTGTACCACTTTCCTGGCTCTTCCAAACTGAGTTTTGTTAAGACTGGTATAAGGGTCCTATTTACCCTTTCCACTTCTCCATTACCTCGTGGGATTTCACAAGTTGTTAACACATGTTTAATATTTTCTTCTCGACAATATGATTCGAATTTTTCAGAACGGAACGCAGATCCTCTGTCAGATATTATCCTTGACGGGCTTCCCAATATTTTACACTAAGACACCAAATCACTTCTTTCGTCGTGCTTGATTATGTTGATTTTAGGATGAAGCATTCCTTCTTTCTATCCTACAGGACGAGGTGATATATTTTACGCTATTTTTCAAAACAACATGTCACTTCTTTCGTCGTGGTTTATTTTGTTGGGTAAAGCCACACAAATTTGGAAAAGTCATCAACTACCACAGAAATGTGCTGATAATTTTTTTTGTTGATTTCATTGGTCCTAATTGGTCGACGTGATACGTCTCTAGCGGACCTTCTAGCTTTTGTATAGGATGAAGCATTCATTCTTTCTTTCCTTCTTTTTTATTCTATAATATAAGGTATACCTACCGTTATTTTTAATCGTTTCTATTTTGTCTTTTAGTCTTGGTATGTAAAATTCCTTGTTTACTACTTCTGTTTTTTTCTTTCAAAAATATCGTATCTCGTGGGCTTTTATTATTATTTTTTAAGTCTGCATGTTCTTTGGAATGACAAGTAATTTAAACCATTATCGTATTTATACAATATATCATGCTCCAAATAAAAATCTTCATACTCTTCTGTAGTCAAAATCCTTTTTATCGCAATCTGTGTACCTCGTCTATACTCAATTTCATACTGTTCTGGCATCAGGGCCCATCGTGTAACTCCTGTTGTAAGGTCCCTTTTTTCCATGGTTTTTATGAAGGCATTACATTCTGTAACTATTTTAAATTTCGTTCCTAGCAGGTAGATTCTGAATTTCTTCACACTTTTAATAATGGCGAGTACTTCGAGCTCATAGCTTGTATACTTCATCTCTGCAGGGGTCGTCTTTCTACTCATGTAGTATATCGGGTGAAGCTTCGAATCGTCACTAGATCGCTGCTAAAAGAATGCTCAAGAATGCGCAATAACCATGTATAGTTGTATATTCCATATTCTGCAGCTGTCTTTAATAAAAGTTTCAGTCTTTCTATCCCCTCTTCTTCGTTCGCACTCAAGATGATAACATCGTCCATGTGGTATATAACGTACATTCTAGCAGTCAACTCCCTGACTACTACACATTCCAAATGGACATTCCATAAACTCGTACTAATCAATCGGCGTTACAAAAGAAAAATATTTTGTGCTGCTTGCTTCAACAGGTACATGATTAAATCCATTTTCCAAATCAAGGTTGCTGAATATCCTTGCTCCCTGTAAGCTGTCTAGTGCATCTTCAACGAAGGGAAGTGGAAATCTATCGCGTATTATATTTTTGTTTAAATTGCGATAATCGAAACCAATTCTGGTTCGGCCATTCTTTTTTCTCACTAGTACAATAGGACTAGCGAAATCCGAACAACTCGGTTTGATTATTCCATCTTTTAACCATTCCCCATTCCTCTATCTGTCTATCTACTTCTTCTTTTTCGTGTGCCGATAGTCTTCTTGGTCGCTGATGAATCGGTTCTTCGCTATTCAGTACAATTTTCACCACAATATTCGTTGTCTTCTCTTTGAATGGTTGGTAGTTTTCTATTAATTTCTTCCTCCCTATTGAACCACGGAAAAGCACGTAGAGCCTAACGAGTTCTCCTCGGTTCGCAATCATTAGAAAAACAAATGTAAAACTTTTATAACTTTGAGTTTTTCATGCTTAATGTTGTGAACAATTCTACTTACAGAACTTAACGATGTCATTTGAAATTTGAAAAAAAATAGAAGAAAATAACTCTTTGTCTTTCGTTTATTAAAAATTAATACTGTACCTTTCTACTCAGAAAACAAATATACTATATAAAAAAATATCTCGTTTTTACAGCGAAGGAAAAACCAAATTTCCCTAAAAAATGTCAGTAACAATCAATATTCACCTTAGCTACAGAAAATATTTTGTAATTCAGGTAAACTAATTGAATTTCGATAATTATAGTTTGTACAAATGTATTCTGCTCTTTTGTTTTAAATAAGTATTGTTAGAATGTATCTAAAAAAAATTTGCAGTCCTTCGCCACTGATCACTAGTTCGTGGACTTCGAATAATAAAAGGAAAAATACTTCTCACATCAGGCTTCCTCCAATTGCAATCAACCAGAATATAAGGATACAGAAAAAAATAAAAAAGTAGCAGAATGAATAATAAATGAAATTAGTGATTCTAGAACTACTGAGAATATTGACAATACTCCATCTATTAGTATAACAACAAATAATATGAGTAGTTCAATTGATTCTTCGCCAAATTGGACATTGATCGCTGATTCTTCACAATTGCAACCAGATTTTGTGAAATTAGGATAAAACAATTGAATTATCTATGGAAACTCTAGTTCGAAATACACTTTGATTAGATAAATAATGTTCGCCAAAAGCTCTGGGATTAGAATGTGCTATGACTTTGTTCAATAACCGTCGATCAGATCCGGGTATTTAAATTTCCATAGATAGTGAATATTAATATCATTATATTTGTAATTTGGATTGTAAATAAAGTGAATTTGACTCATATTTTGGATTGATTGATGTCTTATACCTTGTTATTTTCAAGCTAAAACTATTTAGATGATGTATCTGTTTGCCATTGAATAGGAGAATTTTTTAGAAAATGGGAAAGTTTTGAAATTAAGAAAATTTACCTCACACACAGACGCTAAGTATCCATAGGTTTCTACAAGATTTTTGCCAACAAAAACCGTTTTGCAGATTGCACCTCAATTAAGCTTATTCCAATTATTAAATGGTGGTTTCATGTTGTGTCCAAAACGTATTATATAGAAGATGAAATTATAGATGCAACTGGGAGTTGTTTCGGCCAAGGAAATTTCACAGTATATCTAGCTTCAGAATTCGCGCTGAAGTAAATCGAGTGGAATAATTAAGAAAGTCCAAACCAGAATTTCCAAGATTTAACCTCTTGCAGTATACAGCAACTGTCCATATCTCTGATTGAATTGAGCCAGGTAAATAAAGTTCAAAGACACTGTGTGAAACAAGGTGTATAGAAATGCTCGAAGCCGTGTTGACCTTAATGAAACAGCTTTCCTGCACTTTATTCTATCGTAAGAGTTTTCATTCAGTGTCTTAGTTCTATCTGTCTGGTAAAAATTAAAAATCAAGTACTAGTCTCCCGATTTTTCCAGATTGATTATCACATTTTCCCAGTCGAAATTTCGTCAATATACTATCACTCTTCTATTATGATAAATATTAATTTTAGAAAATACAAGTATAATACAACAACCAAATTTTTTGTAATTATTTAGTAATTATTCACCAACTGCTGTTTCTATTCTTTTCAAGATACGTAACAATATTCTACCCTTATTGTGGCGGAAAAAAATGTTGAGAATCTTTGATTTGTGCATCGAAATTACGCGAAAAAAATTGCTATTTTCAAGTTGTTTTATTGAAAAATAAATAAAATTGATTAGCTTGGACATAGGAAAAATTATCGGCTTGACAGATGAATGAATTTAATCATATTTATGGAATTTTTGTGCCAAATGGAATTGGGCATCAAATTGACGGAAAGGGGCATAAACATTTATGACGCTTTAAGACGATATAATTGAATTTTTTTTGGAAATCTAAGGAAAAGGCATGAAAATGAATAAATTTGGCATAAATATTGATTTGCAACTCCGCCTAGGGTGGTTGATGGGTGGATTGAGTAGGCCATTGACTATCAGCCGCTCCCAAGCCCGGATAAAGGAGGAGGGTTAAGGGGTGAGGCCAGTAACTTGCCCCTCGTAAAAAGATAAAACAGTCACAGAACTGTCACGTTAGCCTCGGAAACTGGACGGAGCATTGACGACGACACGGCACGAAAACGGAAAAAACGAGTATGGAAAGAAAACATAGTAAGACTCGGAAGTTGGAACATTACATCATGGAGCAACAAAGACTATGAGGTGGTCGTAGAAATAGAGAAAAACAAAATAGATTTCTGCGCACTTTCAGAGACCAAGAAGAAAGGCAATGGCAGTCACAGGTACCAAAACTACATACTGCTTTATAGTGGAGTCGACAAGAACTTGCGAGCACGGGGAGGAGTAGGGTTACTAGTGAATAAAAAATTTGAAAAAGATATTAAGGAAGTACAGTATATAAGTCATAGCATCATACAGATAACAGTAGAGCTGGCCGACGAATGTACACACCTACTAAGTATATATGCACCTGATGTAAGCAAACCGAAAGAAGAAAGGGAAGCTTTTTTTGATGCCTTGCAAGCTATACCCAGTATAGACAAAGTGTTTATTATGGGCGACTTCAACTCAAGAATTGGGAACACAGTTATCCCAGGAATCATGCATAGTTTCAACGAAGGAGCAGTGAATGATAACGGAGATATATTGATAGATGTATGCGCCCTCAACGAATTACTTATCAACAACACATATTTTGATCATAAGGAACAACAAAAGTACACCTTCGCTAACACGAAAAGCCAAAAATCAACTATTGACTACATAATTACAAACAGGAAAGTCCACCCCTCCCAGATACTTGACGTACGGGTATTAACATCGGCACCCAACACGGTTTAGTATTGTGTAAATACCGCGTATCCCACATAATAAAGAAAAGAAAAACATCCAACTACGTATCGAAATTTAATATAGAGTCGCTTAAGGATGAAAGCATTAAATACCTCTATCAAAACAGACTCCGCGAAAAAATTGTCCAAAACCCTATAAAAGAAACCGACAACGTAGAAGCCGCCTGGGAGAAACTAAAGAATAACATAAAGAACAGCGCAAAGGAATCCCTAGGAGAAAGAACAATAGACACGAATAGAATACAGAATAAACCCTGGTTCACTCTAGAAATTAAGGAACTGGCAAATGAAAAAAAGGAAGGGTACATAAAATACATTACCAATAGAACACAGGAAGAATACGAAGCCTATAAAAGAGTGAGGAATAGAACAACCAACACAATAAAAGAACTGAAAAAAACATACTGGGAAAATTTCTCAGTGGAAATGGAACATGATTTGTCCGGAGGCCAGAAAAAAATATGGAACATGATACGAAAAAGGAAGAAACCAATCAACGAGGAGGTAGTGATAAATGATATAAATCAGGAAACATGGGCAGCACATTTTGAGATCCTATATGAAAACAACGGAAGCAAGGACGAAGAAGTCGCAAACCCGCCCTCCCCAAACGAACAGGAAGAAACCATCACATTAGAAGAAGTACAAACAACCATAAAGAAACTAAAGAATAGAAAATCACCAGGTACAGACAATATCCCAAATGAACTACTGAAGAACGGGGGCCCAGAAATCGAAAAAGAATTAATAAAACTGTACAATAAAATAGAAAGAACTGGAGTAATACCCGAAGAATGGAGAACTAGTATAACTATACCTATATACAAGAAAGGTTTAAAATCAGATCCGAAGAATTACAGAGGCATAACGCTACTTAGTAGTGTGTTAAAGTTATTTACCAAGATACTTGCAAATAAGATAACTGCTAAGGTAGGCATCTCAGAAGAGCAACAAGGCTTCCGCCTAAACAGATCCACTATAGACGCAATATTTATATTACGCCAGTTGATAGAGAAATCTATAGAATACAATAAACCCATGTACACATGTTTCGTAGATCTAAAGCAAGCATTCGATAGAGTAAAACTCAACGATGTAATCCACCGACTAAACCAAAAAGGCGTCAAGAAGCATTATACAAATCTAGTAAGGCAACTTAACATAAACACCAAAACAAGAATAAAAACAGACTGTGGGCTAACAAGAGAACTCAAAGTCTCATCCGGCATAAGACAGGGAGATAGCCTCAGCCCATGCCTTTTCAACGTAATAATGGACCAAATAATTGAGAGCGAAAGACGATCTACAACGCCTCCTTCATAAATTTAACCTGACGGCACAGATACTTAACATGCAAATCTCATGCGAGAAAACACAAAGCATGGTAATATCCAAAGACCCAATAAGATGCAAGTTGGTAGTAAATGAGCGCATTATAGAGCAAGTAATGAATTTCAACTACTTAGGCGTAGAAACAACGAGCAGTAGAAACATAACGGACGAGGTAGATAAGCAGATCAAGAAAGCAGCTAGAATATCGGGATATTTACGGGACATTATATGGAGAAAGAAATATTAGAGCATAGAAAGTAAGACGCGAATCTACAAGACCTGTATCAGACCCATACTAACCTATGCCGCAGAAACAAGGGCAGACACAACACAAACAAAGAGAAAAATGACAACAGCAGAGATGAAGATATTACGAACAATAAAGGGTACCACACTCCACGATAGAATACCCAACACAGATACCTTAAGAGAACTGGGAGTACAAGATGTCGTTAGATGGGTAAGAACAAGACGCCGACAATGGAGAGACCATGTAGA
This sequence comes from Diorhabda sublineata, assembly GCF_026230105.1. NCBI lineage: Eukaryota > Metazoa > Arthropoda > Insecta > Coleoptera > Chrysomelidae > Diorhabda > Diorhabda sublineata. Next base: position 631,557 of record NC_079486.1, read on the forward strand.
ACGAATGGCTCCAGAACGGATTGCCAAATGGGCCAAAACACAGAAACCAGACACAAGACGCCCAATCGGTAGGCCCCCAAAACGCTGGTACGATAGCTGGACATCGGCGTCACAAGAGGGCAGATGACAGACCTGACAGGACCTCGTCCTACTACAAGAAGAAGAAGAAGATAATGATTTGCATAAAACTAATGAAAAAATAGGATTTTTCAACAAACTTTATTGAGAAAATTAAGAAATTGTTATCAAAAATTAGAACGGTAATTTGCATTCCGACAGAAAATTCCTTTAAAAATCACGGCATCGCCATTCATAAGTATCTTTCTGCTATTCTCCTTATACTTCGTCCACGTTCTCTTTTTTATCCTCCTCTACTCCTTGCTTCTCTTCTTCTTCTTCTTGTTCTTCGTAGTCTTCGTTTGATTGTGACAGTGACAAATTGACAAGTATAAAAGAAACATTAAGAAAACAAATGGCAATACCAATACTGACAACTCCACATCAGATAATACTTCGAATGGCTAATGAAAATGCTTATAGAAAACAAAATTGTTAAAGTGAATCGAATAATAGAGGTAAATATTTAAATACAATAAATATATGTAAAAACTTATGGTATACATGTTGATTGGTTGACTGTACAAAGAATCGACACCGAGGACATACACACAGCTGCCCAAAATTTGTTAAATGAACATATCACGAAAGTAAAAGAAGATAAGAGAATACTTACATCGAGAAATCCAAGACATGTACTACTACTTTTACCACACTTACTATTACACTGTCTGACGCCTGTTTCGATGTTCTCCGTTAGTCTCTATTGTTTTGTACAAAACAAAAAAATATTACGAGTATAATTTGATTTAAGATCGTCAGTTGATTGAATTAGTAAACTCACTAAAGGCATTGAACAAAATATGTAATTTGATCCATTTGGACTATTTCTTGAAAGAAAGACTATCATTACTCAGACTGAATTAGAACAACTTCCAAATTCAGTGGTAAGCTCAATAATTACTCATCTTGTACTGGATACTGTGGACAATTTAAATTTTGGTATCTCTTAAATGAATCGAGTAGATAAACTCAAATATTTGAGATCCCTTAAATCCTTTTCCGCTGTAACTCCTTCATTATCTCGAAGTCGAACAACATTACTAAATAATTAAACCATACGATAGGATTGGGAGGTATAAAAAGATTTTCATAGGTGGTGGGATGATAAAAAAATGTTTTTAAGAATTTAAATTTTAAAAATCTGTCCCCACTTTCATGAATAAATTCAAGGCATTTTTTTTGTAAATTAGTTTTTCCTTGTCCTTGCAAAATGAAGTACCCAATAGGTCCCTTGCTTCGGGTAATTCATCAGTATTCATGTTTGTTTCCGATTTTTGTTTTTTATTGGAACCTCAATATCAGTCACATTATTAGAACATTTTTATTATTTGTTATAAGAGAGACTCACTCTTGAAAGCACTTAAAGTTTCAGATGAGTGTAATAGTTCAATTTAGGAAAATTTAGATGAAACGGATCTTTCAGACTGATGTAAAATACAGAATATGCATTTAATATGCATATTGGTGAGTATGATTTACACAAGATAAATGCTTTTAAGAGGTTGACAATATCTAATACTAATGAATCACCTCTTCTCAAATAGTAATTACAAAGCTAGATCGGTAAGTCCATCACTTTTTGAATTTCCCACTTGCCAACTGAAACGACAACACTGCACATGTCAATATGCAGTGTTTTTTATTAATATATTTATACACCAAAAAGTTATTTAAACAACTTTTTTTATACACATTAAATATATTGATTAAATCTGAATTAACTACAGAAAGATTATTTTATAATTAGGTAATTATAATGATTAGGTACTTAGTCTGTAAACTGTTGAACAACTGATTGATATACTTTTCATTGAGAATTGAGTAGGTACTTTTTTATGCAAAGGAGATATTATTGTTTGTTTTTTATTATGATAAAGACACCTACAAGATGCTTGATGCTCTATCTGTATTCTCTGGAGGTGTCAGATACCACCAGGAAGCGTATGGAACAGAAGACGAGGATCTGTAGACATCCCACATAAAGATTGGGTTCCTCAGTATGTATTTACATTAGTTATCTCGTAATCCGAAAAGCCACCATCCGGACTCCGAGAGTCCGTGGGGGATTTCCATACATTTATATAGCTTGTAGACTTTTATTACTATTTGTTTGGGGAAATCCATTTATTTTTATTAGCATTTTTAGACTCTGCAATCCGATTCAAACAGTGTCTAATTGAATCTGACACCGCTCAGACGTAAAAAAAAGAAGAAGAATATTTCAAGGTTATAATAAGTATGTTGGATACAAATAATCAATTGTAAAAAACAAAATGTTGTTTTGAGGTTATGTTAGTTAAATTTGACATTAACGCGGTCGTATGTCAAATATTGATATAAATTGAAAACCGATATGTCTAGGTTGAGAAAAGAGAAGCGTTGCTTTTGCGATGCAACTAAACCGGGTCCTTTGAGTTATAAACGCAAAATTATGGAAAATTTGAGAAATGAGACACCCGCTACGGATAGTAATACCGATTGTAGTAGCGTCCCAACGAGTTCGAGCGCTCGAGATATTCAGAATCATTATTATACAATTTCTTAAACTATTATGACTATTTGTATTTACTACCAACTCCGGAAGTTTCTTTTCAAGCCATATCCATAGTTATTAGCCATTAGTTTTTCAACACTTTTCTTTCCGAATCAATCTTCTCACCATCTTATATCTTTGGTTCATTATTCTCGATCATCCAACTTTTATTTTCATTCTCTTTTTTCATTGTTCCTTTCTAAAATGTAACATAAGCTCTTGACTTTAAACAGCCCTTCAAAAAAAATTCACAGCAATTAAATTTGGTGACATAACCTATTTCGTATTTTCCAAAATTTTAAAAAAACAGACTAAAAAATTATTTTTCTTATGGATGTTTGGTACAATGAACTCTAGTTGTAGAAAAATCTACGGGACTTTGAGCCGTAAGGGATTTTAAATTATTATAACTGTGTTAACGAGGGAAACTATTAGCTTTTGTATGCACAACTCTGGCGCGATTTCCCAGGTTGTTGAGTCTGAAATATACGTGACCACAAAACTGAAATCTTAGTATTTAAAGCCTCATGATATTTCTGACAATTCCGGTATTAAGTTTAATCAAATTAATTAAATTTTGAGTTTTGGACTGGTATTCGTTTGAACGTAATAGCATCCCAAAAGCCGTTGGGTTATAAAACGACGACGCGCAGTCATTACCATTTTTAAATTACCCAATCAAAAAGGAGAATTAAATAATTGACGTTTCTTGAACAGAAAGGATTTTTCAAATTTCGAAAATGTTCATTTGTGGACAATTTAAACCTACGAACTTTTGATTTGAGGTTAATTCAATAATTAAATCACCGCGCGTTGTTCAACACGATACATATTAATTTTTATTTTTGATAATGAGGACAGTTGAGCTTTTGGACTGTACAATTTATCTCGAAATAATGCTTGAAATTAATTAGAGGGAATCCAAAAGAGCTGATATCAGATCTCATCCTTTCAGAAAGCTTTCTTAAACACAGCTTCGTTTACCATGTGAATTTTTTTCCAAAAATAAATACAATAAACGGCTATAAAAATTGTTTGGATTGTCTTGTTTGATCTTTAATTGACTTGTTTCACGATAAAAAATATTATTAAGGAGCTTTTATATTTTTTCTGGGAATTGTGATCAAATAACTCATAAATCGCGCGAAAAAAATTAACAAAAAACAAACTGGATTTTGAATTTATAAAGCTGTTCGTGCAATAACGAAAATCTCAAAAGATAATTAACGCTTCCCCGCGAACTGAATAGTAAACAACTTTTCCAGGTAAACATCGAAATATTTAATTTTCAGAATCAGTTGATTATTCAAAAGTATGAATAAACAACAACAGTACACAAAAAATTAATTCCTTGGAGTAACTAAATCGAATAAAGTTACAATTGATTTTTTTAAAATTAGTCAGAGAAAACTTTGTAAGTAAATAAGTGAAGTTTCCGTTTGTTGATATATCATTGGAATGAATTTTACATTTATCGAATAGCACTTGTCAAATCGTTAAGCAAAAAAAGCGGGCATTTCAATTCGATAAAGCTTCGTAACAGAAATTTAACATTTCATAATAACTCTTGCGAATATTTTGTTCATCCCCAAAGAATATCGAGTTTGTGTGTAGTTTTGCCCGTTTCTCCAAGGATATATTCGAAAGAGAATTTTCTCCTGTTTCAATACGAAATTACTAGTAATGCAAATTCAGTTTTATTATAAAATTATGTTTGTATATACGTGTATTATAACAAATTTCAATCTCAAGACTTCCTCGAGGAGCTCCATAATCAAACCATCTTATTGTTTCCATATGGGATTTTACGATGGGTCCAGTATAGGCCCAGACATGGACTAAGTGTCCTAAACTTGGTGGGACTGTGATTCAAACCTGGTTGAGCTAGCGTATAACTATCATTTATGTATCCCAATAAAGTTGGGCTAAAGTATAACTATCATTTATTTATCCCAATAAAGTTGCTCTAACGTTTTTAATAAAGTTTGTTTTGAGAGTTATTCACTACGCATAACATATTGTGGTGTTTTATTCTAATATGATTGGAGGATTTTAGTGGGGAGTATGGGACACCCAAAATGTTTTATTTTCATTGATTGTTGTTGATTTATCTATGTCAAACGATTTGACCATACTTTCGTCCTTTTTTTATTTGGTTTAACTCTTTTTACTTCTTTTTTATTTACTTAATGAGTCTTTCTCGCGCATTTTCAGTTTGTGGTTTAACGAAATGGGTCAAGTCGATATTTTTTTCATTGCAATTTCAAATTAAACACTGTCTCAGTTCTACCATAAGATTACTTAGTTTAGGAGTTATTCCCGACGCTGTTTTAGGGGATCATCGTCATCAGAAAACCGTAAATTGGCCGCATTACAACGAGGTCCCATATCAACTTCCAAACCATTCCCGTTTTATCGTCAGATATATGGAATATACGTCAGAAAATAACTTTTTTTTATCTCTTTCAATCTGGACTCGCAGAATATGTTACCAATAGAACGATTGTCGATGTGATTACGAAAATAAATATATTGAATGAAAGGAGTTTATATAAAACGACGATTGTTATAATGATAATCCACTGAAATGTTTAACTAAAGTTTTTGAAGACGACAACATGGTTATATAAACGCGAATCAATCAGTATATTTGTGAATGTTGTCGATTTAGCTAGACATTTGTCTTAAGAGACTTCTGTTTCAATTAGAAATCAAAATTTGTTTATACAAACTTCATTTTTCCAAAAATAAGATGAGATTCATCTTTAGAAACTTTGTTTTTCAAAAAGCAAACCAAAATTTGACCTCGGGAATTGCCATTTCGATAAAAAACAAAATTCGTCTTTAGAAACTTCGTTTTTCGAAAACAAAAAAAATATTGTCACAAGAAGCTTTCTTCTGCAATTAGAAACCAAAGTTTGTTTGAAGAAACTTTATTTTTAAAAACAAACCAAAAATGGTCTTCAGAAACTTTGTTTTTCAAAAATAAACCGACATTTGGTTTTCAGAACTGTCGTATTCGAAAAAACAAACGAAATTTGTTTTGTTTTTTCCAAAAATAAATTGTCAGTTATCATAAAAAAATGTTTGTGGATTTTCAAAATAAAATAATTTCGACAATCAACAATAGATTGTATTCAACGATCTAATTTAATGAACAGTTACAACAAAATTAATAAAAACGTATACAACGTAAAGTTTTACACTCCGTTAGACATAAAATATCCCCCAAAATAAAATACGTTGCGAAAAATATTCCGAATATAAAATTTCTCAACGAGGTCGATTTAGAGAAATTTTCAGTGGAGGGGGTGCTCCCACAAGTACCTAGCCTGACCTAGACATGTCTACTCATATTTTAAGCCACTTTTCAGGACATTCGAATTTCATTTCATTTTGTAATGAAACGCTTTGGCATATCTTGACAATCAAAACGATTACCACTTGAATAATTGATCATAATCGATTTTTAGCCAATTACGTTTCTCAATTCATAAAAGTAAATGAATTATTTTGTTAATTCATTACATGTGTATACGAAATGTACAAGTTTATTTTGATATACAGCGTACTTCAAGGGATTTATTTATAAAAAGCAATGGCTATATAACCAAACAGACTAAATAGATTGTTCACGCCGATATAGATTGACGCGCGTTTCGATAACCAAATTATATTATCTTCAAAAACTGAAGATAAACTGTTTATTCTAAGAGCATTTAGGCCCTCGAAACCTCCCGCATAGATATCTGATTTTTCGAAAGCTTTTTCGAAAACGTCAATTTTTTATCAGTATTTCAAAAATTAAATTGAAATAATGTCGAAAAATAGACGAACATCAAACTAAATATGTAGTTAGTAATAAAAATTTAATAAAAGAACGTCTATAACATACAAAAACATAAATAAAAGTAACGAGTAAGTCTTTCTTTAAACAAAGTCAAAGAAAAATATTTAACAGTGTAAAATTTATTTTAAAAAATGGTAGTTTCGTTGTTGTTGAGTTCCAACCTAAAATTCATCACCCTCTATATGTTGAGAACGATAAGAAAATCAAAAACAATTGCTCATAATGGATATAACAAATTTTTAGAAAAATATAGAAAACCAAACACGTTTATCGGTTGAATAATCACGCACCGATTCACATCAATTTGCTTTTTTTATGGTTCACGCGCCCTTTTTGCATTTATTTTTTACGATACTTTTTCATTTAGAGTTGATTGGTTCGTGTTTATTTATCCATCTTTTTATAGTGAGAGGAATAAATATGCATTTTGGATAATTGAAAATGTAATAACAAAACTGATATACATTTTATCACAAAAAAACATTCAAAAACGATAATGTATAAATTAATACTGATATATTTTCCGCTTTCTGATCAACCCTGTTTAACAGAGTTATTTGATAGATACTTAAGTTTCGTGATACGGCAACACTGATGTGAATATGTCAAATCTGTCATTGTCATCATATAGTTTGACATTTGTAATGGTTAACGTGTTGTTTACTACGATTTTCGACGTAGATTAAACTAACTACAGAATGTTGATGAATTCGCTGATGAAACCAAATCTCGAGGGCGTTGTTATGAACCCACGTTTCATCTATAACATATAAAACGGTTTTATTTCTGTGAAACATTGTTAAACGCTTGATGGAAACATCTTCGCGTCGATGGTTTTGTTTCAATGTCCGCAAACACGGCATCCATCTTGTACACAATTTTCAGTTAAAACACGATGTAAATATCGAGTATGTTTGCTATAAATAAACTGAACGATCCACGAGATTTCAGACAGTTTTATAGTCAATAACCTACGCAAAATTTTCTTCTCACTTCTAAAACCATTTTGAAAACTTCGCTATACATAATTTTCTCTAGCTAGTATCTATAAGATTCAAAGAATGAATGTTACAACTGGACGTAAAAGTGCTTTTTACGACCCCCGATATTAAATAGAATCATACAATGCCGAGTTCTACGTTTAAAAACTACACGGAGAGAAATGTTGAAAAACTAATCATTTTAATCGAATGATTTATTCGAATGACTATGGTAGAAACGGTCTAGAAACAAACAAAACATCATAGAAAAGGAGAAAAGGAAGTTTCAAAACGCATCTAAATAGAAAAATAACAAATAATAGTTAAAACTAATAAAAATTTGACCGATATTTTATCAAATTGCTCTTTTGTTAGGTTAAGTTGTATGAAATTCATATTATTCATCATATCTCGTATACGAATGAATTTTTTTTAAATCTATTAATTGCATTTTAGATTTTAAACCACGCAGAACATTTTATGAAGAATAATTTTTTTTCGTAATATCAACAATAAAAAATAAAAAAGATAGAGTTGGTAATTTAATTTGTTACATGTTTCTCAGTGTACTTTTATATAGAACATGGAAATTCGTAATAAAAGTTGCAGACGGTGGTAGAATGAAGCTGTTAAAGTAACGGCGATGTTCAGAAACTATAATTTTGTATAATGTTCAAAAAAAAACAACTTTTATATATATATATATATATATATATATATATATATATATATATATATATGTATATATTTAAATAAATTTAATCATACAGTTTAACAAATTAAAGTTATTTATTTGAAAAAATGATTATTGATAACAGTACGAGCTCTAATAGTAACTATTTAAACTTCTAAATTTTCGGGATCATTGTCTGGTTTTTCTTCACGATTAGAAGTATCGACAGCGTCTTCATCGAAAGCTAATTCTAGTTGAGGTATTGTCGTATCTTCGTTATCGTTTTCAATAATAGTACCCAGTTTGAGATCTTCTTGTTTACAACTAGAAGGTTCGCTTAACATGATAGGTACATTCAAATCTCCAACGCTTCTTTCAACTGGACTCACGAATCTAACGGTTTTCTTCGATTTAGCTATTATCGGTTTATCAATGTCGGTCAACGTGGAATTCACCAACTGATTCTTCTTTATGGATTTAGCGAAATTACTATAATGTGAAGGTAATTTACGGATTACGCACTATTTACTTTTAGTTATAACGATTGAATCTTTGGTATTACGACTTTTTTTACGTAAAGAATGTATTGGTGGTACTCGAGGTAATTTCTCAAAAAGTACTATGGGGAATGTACAATCCGTTTGCGTGGAAGTATCTCTGGTTCTTCTTCTCAATATATTCATGTTCATTATTATAGTAAACGAATCAGTAATTATGACAGGTGTCAAAACAGATCTGTCAATTTTGATAAATAAACTGTCAATTATTGTTGTAGAACTAGATATTAGAGTGTGGGTTTTTTTCACGTAAAAAGCAAATACAAATTTCGATTAAATTTTGAGTTTATGTGAAAAAAATGTGGAAATAAAAGTTATAGACATTTTAATTTTTCACAACTTTGTCATTTAACTTTTTTCTATAAGACTTCTATAAGACTGCCAGAAATCGAGATAAATCGTTTTTCATCGAACTATTATTTTTTTTTGTTTCAAAAATTATCAACCAAGATTTATGTGTTGATGAATTGTAAACTTTTAATACGAGGGCGGTTCGAATATAAGGTAATAACCTTCAATGGTTACATATTTTTGGGATTTCTTCAGAAGGTTTTTGATCCTTGGACAACTCGGACAAACTCCTCCATCAAGCTTCAACTTCTTCACGAGCTCTTAAGAGTAGATTCGGAGAGAAGTTTGGAGTTTTGTCAAATCTTCATGAGGAATTATGATGAATATCGAATATGGAATTATCTTAAATTGTTTTTGATGTAATTATTCAGAAAAGAATCCTGAGAAAAAAATCGTAGATGAACTTGAGATTTTTAGTTGAAATTCAACTAGTTTTGTTGGTATTTATAGGAAACTTTTTAGTGTGAAAACTTTCTAATTCTCGTGGTTAAGAGACGACGCGTTTGGGGTAAAGCTTAGGTAAATAGTCAGACCGAAAATTACGAAGTTTAAAGAACGAAGTATGTTTTCACGGCAATTACAATTGTCTACAACTTCATATCATACTCTAAAATGTTCATTATGTAGTTATATCTTTTCACTTTTTACTGTTCTATAAAGGAAAAAAAAATCATATTCTGTAGGATTAATTTATAGAAGTTTTTATGTATTTTCACATAAAAACACAGTCAACCACTTTATTTTCATTTTTCTTTAATATCGTACAAGTTTATTTCATTTTTTTTTTTGAAAATAATTTTTAATATTTTCATAAATTTCCAAACATTACATCTCTAAATCAATTCAGAGGATTTTATAGTTTTCATTTTTCTGTAATTACTACAACTGATGATTAAAACATATACATATCTTTTTTCCAGCTAACTAAACTGCCTTCTTGAGCATTTCTACCGTTTAAAACCCACTGTCTTGATTATTTTTTCGTATTAGAAGTTTAGTAGTGGACTAAGTGTGAATCGTCATAAAAATGTTGCTTCAACTGCATCAAATAAGTATGAAAATGGTTGAAATTTACATCTTGTACTATAATCATTTAATTCCACTTAGAAAATCGATTATTTAAGTTGAACGCTACTCACGTGTATTTTCTAGTTATAAGATATGGCGCGATGCAAATTGAAAACGTATATGTCATGTAAAATTGAAACTAGTCTACATCGTCTTTTGCTGACTGGAAAGGCGGTTCGAAAACGTGATAAAACTTTATGTTTATATATCAACGTCCTTGAATCTCTTTACTAAACTTTAGAAGAAAATATTCTTAAATACGACATCCTAAGAATTGAATTACAACATTAGAACGTTCAGAGAAGGATTAGCAAAAAAAATAACCAAACCTGAAATATGGCTTTAAGGAAACTATCAATGTATCAAATACTCTGGAAATCTGGGCAGAAAATCAAGCATTTTTCAATTAAGCAGCGATTAGAGCTCTAATATCTAACCTACTACCCTGCAATGGATTCGGGGACATACTGTATTAGAGGGTAACGAAATAACTGACAGAATCTCTAAAATAGTGGCGGGCATACCCTTTATAGAACCTGAATCCGTCTGTGGTATCAGCTATAGATCCATAGAGGAACCGTTGAAGATGGTGGTATATAGAAATTACTGGGACAATCTACGCAGGCAAAACTCTTCCGGGAAGTTAAAATCAGAGAAAATATGTCGAATGTAATAAGAAAGACACCTAGAAGATGCTTGATGCTCTATCTATATTCTCTGGAGGTGTCAGATACCACCAGGAAGCGTATGGAACAGAAGACGAGGATCTGGAGAAATCCCACATAAAGATTGGGTTCCTTTGTATGTATTTACATTAGTTATCTCGAAATCCGGAAAGCCACCATTCGAACTCCGGGAGTCCCTGGAGGATTTCAATACATTTATATAGCTTGTAGACTTTTAATACTTTTTTGGGGGGAAATCCATTTATTTTTATTAGTATAAAAAAGAAGAAGAATATTTCAAGGTTATAATAAGTATGTTGGATACAAATAATCAATTGTAATAAACAAAATGTTTTTTTGGGGTTATGTTAGGTAAATTTGACATTAACGCGTTTGTATGTCAAATATTGATATAAATTCAAAACCAATATGTCTAGGTTGAGAAAAGAGAAGCGTTGCTTTTGCGATGCAATTAAACCAGGCCCTTTGAGTTATAAACGTAAAATTATGGAAAATTTGAGAAACGATACACCCGCTACGGATAGTAATACCGATTGTAGTAGCGTCCCAACGAGTTCGAGCGCTCGAGATAATTCCAAACCAAAACCCGAAGCTACCAAAGAAGAAAACATCGAACATCGAAGTATGAAGAGATTTAAAATGCAATCGGACGGTGTTATTACATCTATTAATTGCGATACGTCTGAAGATAATGAATTTTCTTATAAAAAAGACAATGTTAAGGATAAAACTAAGAATAGCGAAACAGTTTTGTTAATTGAAGCACAAAATGTAGATATTCAGAATCATTATTATACAATTTCTTAAACTATTACGATTATTTGTATTACTAATAACTCCGGAAGTTTCTTTTCAAGCCCTTTTCAAGGTATGTTCATCCTCAAACTTAAGCTTATTTACCAATACCTTCCATTTGTACATATCCATACTTATTAACCCCTAGTTTCTCATCCCTTTTCTTTCCAAATCAATTTTCACACCATCTAATATCTTTGGATCATTATTCTCGATCATCCAACTTTTATTTTCATTCTCTTTTTTCATTGTTTCTTACATAAATGTAACCTAAACTTTTGACTTTAAACTTTGGTCACTTATAACCTATTATATTATATTATAACCTATTTCGTATTTTCCAAAATTTAAAAAAAAACTCGGGGGGTACATGATAGATTTTTGCTATTTAAATCACCGCGCGTTGTTCAGCACCATCCATTTTGGTACTGAATTCGAGCTTATGACGTTATTAATCTTTATTTTTGATTCTGAGGAGAGTTGAGCTTTAGGACTGTACAATTTATCTCGAAATAATTCTTGAAATTGGACTTTTAATTAATTAGAGGGAATCCAAAAGAGCTGATATCAGATCTCATCCTTTCAGAAAGCTTTCTCAAACACAGTTTCGTTTACCATGTGTAATGTATTCCACATCAAATATTTAATTTGTTCCAATAAGCATAGGCAACCCTTATTACTTCTTGATATGATATTTCGAATATTTAACGCAGACGTTTAAGAGTTATTTTTATTGTGTGCATGCACGTTTTCCTTATTGTAGTAGGAGTTCGCCTCTCTCTTCTATTCGAATCGTTGAACCGTTAACATCGAATACACGGTTGTCAGATTGAACACATTGTAATATTAATTTCGAATTGTTTCTTTTTTAATTAATAAAGTGAGTTTTCACTCGTGGTACTTTTGCTCAACCCTAATCAAGACATTACAATTGGCGACGAGGTAAAACGGAAACGCGTATATTATTTTTTTTTGGTTGAGAAATTGTCCGGAAGTTTCGCGCAAGTTGCACATGGTTATTGTCGGCATGGCACAAGAAAATCCTTCTACTCCTGCTACATCTTCAGCTATTGGTAAGCTAACAGAGTTTTCGGCCAAAGATTCCGATTGGTCGATTTTTAGCGCCAGGCTAGAGCAATATTTTATTGCAAACGGCATTACGGATTCAGAAGTAAAACGTGCTCTTTTGCTGAATGCATGCGACGAAGATGCCTACAGATTGATTTATAGCCTGTGTGTTCCAAATAAGCCCGAAACGAAGACTTACAAGGACTTAATTAAGCTTTTCGACAAACATTTTAAAACAATTTTAAAACAACAACCAGTGCCTTTGCAGCACGCCAGAAGTTTTATGAAGCCACGAAGAGTCTTGTTGAAACGGCCGCTGAATGGGCCGCAAGATTACGTAACCTGGCTTCAAAATGTGATTTCGGAACTGAATTAGAAGCGTTGCCCAGAGACAAGTTCATCATGGGGATGGATAATACCAAGGTCCTGGAGAGACTATTTGAAGAAAAGGTGACAATTTCCCTCGACAGAGCAGTGGAGATAGCCAGTATTGTAAGAAATCAACATGACGTAACCGTGAAAGAAGAAATTTTCTATCAAGACCATGTGCATCAACGAGGAGGAAGAGGATTTGGCAACAGGGGGTCGGCGCCGCCGCAGCGAAGACCACGTCAGTTTCCTGTACCACAAAATGGAAACTACCGACAGCAAACAAATTTGAGCGGAGCTCGCAAGATGGAGCCGGCCCACGTCGACGCCAACCTGTCAACGCGTCAAATGTCAATCAGGTCAGCTGCGAGGTCTGCGGAAAAACAGGACATAACAAAGATAAGTGTGTTTTTAAAAATTATTTTTGTAATTTTTGTAATGAAATAAGCCACTTAGCCAATATTTGCCAGAAAAAACTTAAGAGGGGTAATTATTTTTTAGATAATAATAATTCTTATTTATCATCTGATGATGAAACCAGTAAGTTTGATCACATTTTTAATTTATCTGCTTCAAATGATGAAATTACAATTGAAATAACAATAAACAAGCAACTGTTTACTTTTCAATTGGACACAGGGGCCTCGGTCTCTGTAATTTCTGAACAATTTAGAGAAAAACATTTGAATAAGTTCATTGTCTATCGAACCAGCAAAACTTTGGCAAGTTATGATGGTTCAAGTATTCATCCTTTGGGATTTATTGAGGTAAAAGTGACCTTTACTTTAAAAACAGAAACAATACGGTTGTATATAATTTCAAATGGGGGCCCTCCGTTATTGGGTAGAGATTTTTTCAATTTATTTAAACTAAGTGTAAATAGCATTAATAATTTAATTGATAAAAATGAAAACTTACTACAAATTGAGGATTTAAATAATGTAATTAAGATAAAGAAAATGTTATCAAAGAAGTATTCTAAAGTATTTTCTCCTTCCTTGGGTAAATTTAATGGAGGTGCTCTGCGACTGGATATGCAAGAGGGAGCCAAGCCCATGTTTTGCAAAGCCCGTTTCATTCCTTTTGCCGTATGCCGAGGAGTTGAGGTGGAACTAGACCGACTTGTAACTGAAAAGATCTTGAGCCCAGTATCATACAGCAGTTGGGCAACACCCATTGTACCAGTAGCTAAGAGAAATGGAACCATCAGAATTTGTGGTGACTATAAAATTACTCTTAATCCTGTATTGTTAATTGATAAATACCCATTGCCCCGTATTGAGGAATTATTTTCTAATCTACAAGGCGGAGTTGAGTTTTCAAAAATTGATCTTTCTCAAGCATATCAGCAGATTGAGTTAGACAATGAGTCAAAGAAATTAACAACTATTAATACTCCAAAGGGGTTATTTAGTTATAATTGTTTACCTTTTGGTATTGCTAGTGCTCCAGCAATGTTTCAAAGAATAATCAAATCTTAGCAGGTTTAGATGGGGTTGTTTGTTTTTTAGATGACATTTTAATTACTGGAAAAAGTTTTGGATAGGTTACAAAAAAGTGATCTTACGGTAGATTAGACAAATGTGAATTTTTCAAAAACTCAGTACAATATTTGGGTACCACAATTGATAAATACGGATTGCATACAAGTGAAGATAAAGTTAGAGCGATTGCTGAAGCTCCAGTACCTCAAAATATTACTCAACTTAGATCATTTTTGGGGTTTGTGAATTTTTATAATAAATTTATACCTAACATGGCCTCAGTACTTCAGCCTTTGTACAATTTATTGAAGAAAAATATTGAATTTATTTGGTCTGAACAATGTACAATGGCATATAATAAAATTAAAAACATAATTAGCTCTGCTCCCATTTTGGAGCATTATGACCCAAATTTACCAGTAAAGTTGACTGTTGATAGTTCTTATTATGGTGTTGGAGCTACGATTTCACATGCCATTAATAATGTAGAAAAACCCATTAGTTTTGCATCTTTAACACATTCTAGCAGTCAACAAAAATATTCTCAAGTAGAAAAAGAAGCTTTAGCCATTGTTTTTGGTGTGAAGAAGTTTTATCAGTATCTGTATGGTAGGAGATTCACGATAAAAACGGATGCCAAATGTTTAGTAACTTTATTTGGAAATAAGAAAGGCATTCCACCACTTGCCACTAACAGATTGCAACGTTGGGCTCTAATACTTTCTAATTTTGTTTTTGATGTGGAGTATGTGCAATCAAAAGATAATACGGCTGACTATTTTTCTCGTTTACCCTTAGGGGAAGAATTAAAAGAGTTTGACATTGAGAGTTCTTACTTAAACTTTATTGCCTCAAATACTGATTTGCCGATTGTTTGGGAACAGATCAAAACGGAAACTCAACGTGATAAAATTTTATCACAAATTTGTAAATATGTTAATATGGGGTGGCCTAAAAAGATACCACAGTTATGTAAACCTTATCTTAATTATAAAAACAATTTTAGTGTGGTCGATGGTTGTTTGATGCTGGGCCACAAAGTCGTAATTCCTTGTAATTTAAAAGGAAATATATTAAAACAACTACATTCTCCTCATTTTGGAATGGTCAAAACTAAAAGCTTGGCTCGTTCTTATGTATGGTGGCCGCAAATTAGTTATGATAATGAAAATGTAATTAAATCTTGCGAATATGGCTTAAAAACTAAAAGTGATCCTCCCAAAACACCATTAAAAAATTGGGATTTTCCTGATAGACCATGGGAAAGAATTCATATTGATTTTTTAGGTCCAATTCTTGATAAATATATTCTAGTGTTAGTTGATGCTCATACAAAATGGCTAGAAGCTGTTGTCACTTCAAACACTAAATCTAGTGCAACAATAAATATTTTAAGGGATATTCTTTCTAGATTTGGTTTACCTTTTGCTTTAGTTTCCGACAACGCTACTACTTTTAAATCTAATGAATTCCAAACATTTTTAAGTAAAAACAACATAGAATTTAAAGAAATTGCACCTTTTCATCCAGCATCTAATGGTCAAGCTGAAAATGCGGTTAAAACAGTTAAACAAGCACTACTTAAGATTTTAAAAAGGAGTTCATTGTCAGAACTTAACCGTAATTTAAACAATTTTCTTCACTTCATAAGATGATTTTTGGAATAACAATGTAAATATTGTAAATCATAAAGCTATTGATGTAACAGACTTTAGTATTAGTAAACAAAATGTAAAAGTAGATCTTAATCAAATATCTAAAAGTCAGGACAATCAATGTAAATATTTCAAAGGTAGTAGAAATAAAACTTATTTAATAGGAGATCATGTAGCAGTAAGGGATTATAGAGTTGTTAATAAGCCTTCTTGGGTAAAGGGAATAATTCATAAGAAGATAGGTTCAAAAACCTATCTTCTTATGAACCTAACCCTTATTACTTCTTCTTGATACGATATTTCGAATATTTAACGCGGGCGTTTAAGAGTTATTTTTTATTGTATGCATGCACGTTTTCCTTATTGTAGTAGGAGTTCGCCACTCTCATTTATTTGAATCGTTGAACCGTTAACATCGAATACACGGTTGTCAGATTGAACACATTGTAATATTAATTCCGAATTGTTTCTTTTTTAATTAATAAAGTAAGTGAGTTTTCACTCGTGGTACTTTTGCTCAACCCTAATCAAGACATTACACCATGTGAGTTTTTTCCCAAAATAAATACAATAAACGGCTATAAAAACTTGTTGTTTGGATTGTCTACTACAAGTTGTTAGAACTTTAATTAACTTGCTTCACGATAAAAAATATTATTAAGGAGCTTTTATATTTTTTCTGGGAATTGTGATCAAATAACTTATAATCGTGCGAAAAAGAATTAATAAAATACAAACTGAGTTTTGAATTTATAAAACTGTTCGTGCAATAACGAAAATCTCAAGATAATTAACGCTTCCTTGCGAACTGAATAGTAAATAACTTGTCCAGGTAAACATAGAAATATTTAATTTTCAGAATCAGTTGATTATTCAAAAGTATGAATAAACAACATTACACAAAAAATAAATTCCTTGGAGTTACTAAATCGAATAAAGTTACAATTGATTTTTTAAAAATTAGTTAGAGAAAACTTTGTAAGTAAATAAATGAAGTTTCCGTTTGTTGATATATTATTGGAATGAATTTTACATTTAACGAATAGCACTTGTCAAATCGTTAAGCAAAAAAAGCGGGCATTTCAATTCGCTAAAGCTTCGTAACAGAAATTTAACATTTCATAATAACTCTTGCGAATATTTTGTTCATCCCCAAAGAATATCGAGTTTGTGTGTAGTTTTGCCCGTTTCTCCAAGGATAAATTCGAAAGAGAATTTTCTCCTGTTTCAATACGAAATTACTTGTAATGCAAATACAGTTTTATTATAAAATTTCGTTTCTATATACGTGTATTATAACAAATTTTAATCTCAAGACTTCCTCGAGGAGCTCCATATTCAAAGCATCTTATTGTTTCCCATATGGGATTTTACGATGGGTCCAGTATAAGCCCAGACTTGGACCAAGTGTCCTAAAGTTGGTGGGACTGTGATTCAAACCTGGTTGGGCTAACGTATAACTATCATTTATGTATCCCAATAAAGTTGGGCTAAAATATAACTATCATTTATGTATCCCAATAAAGTTGGGCTAAATTATAACTATTATTTATGTATCCCAATGAAGTTGGGCTAAAGTATAACTATCATTTATGTATCCCAATAAAGTTGTGCTGAAGTATAACTATCATTTATGTATTCCAATAAAGTTGGGCTAAAGTATAACTATCCTTTATGTATCCCCAGGAAGTTGGGCTAAAGTATAACTATCATTTATGTATCCCAATAAAGTTGGGCTAAAGTATAACTATCATTTATTTATCCCAATAAAGTTGCTCTAACGTTTTTAATAAAGTTTGTTTTGAGAGTTATTCACTACGCATAACATATTGTGGTGTTTTATTCTAATATGATTGGAGGATTTTAGTGGGGAGTATGGGACACCCAAAATGTTTTATTTTCATTGGTTGTTGTTGATTTATCTATGTCAAACGATTTGACCATACTTTCGTCCTTTTTTTATTTGGTTTAACTCTTTTTACTTCTTTTTTATTTACTTAATGAGTCTTTCTCGCGCATTTTCAGTTTGTGGTTTAACGAAATGGGTCAAGTCGATATTTTTTTCATTGCAATTTCAAATTAAACACTGTCTCAGTTCTACCATAAGATTACTTAGTTTAGGAGTTATTCCCGACGCATATTAAGGGGACCATCGTCATCGGAAAACCGTAAATTGGCCGCATTACAACGGGGTCCCTTATCAACTTCCAAACCTTTCCCGTTTTATCGTAAGATATATGGAATATACGTCAGAAAATAACTTTTTTTTTATCTCTTTCAATCTGGACACGCAGAATATGTTACCAATAGAACGATTGTCGATGTGATTACGAAAGTAAATATATTGTATGAGAGGAATTTATATAAAACGACGATTGTTATAATGATAATTCACTGAAATGTTTGACTTCGGTTTTTGTAGACGACAAAATGGTTATATAAACGCAAATCCATCAGTGTATTTGTGAATGTTGTCGATTTAGCTGAGAAAGCTGTACAGTCTTTTTCAAGATCAAAAATCGATAGTGATTCTACGAGGTCCAAATTCGATCAACTTTATCCAACAAAATCCGCACCTAGAGCAATTTATCCAAGACTTATTCGACAGGTAGAGACTAGGGGATTACTATTAATAGAGAAGTGCAATTCCGAGGAATCAGCTACCAAGGCACATCTTTCCCGAACAGAACTTCAAGATCAAAAAGGGTTCATCTTTTTCTTCTCGCATTTTACATAAGTAAACAGTTTTATTTAGAACATGGTTCTGTTTTGTAGTTAAAACTTTCATTCCTTCGACGTAGAGGTGGTTTTCCTTTGGTTTTGTAACAATTTTGATAGATTCTTCTTTGAAACCAATTGGTGAGTCGAAAAATAGACTTTCGTCTTAAGAGACTTTCTGTTTCAATTAGAAATCAAAATTTGTTCGTACAAACTTCAATTTTCCAAAAATAAGTTGAGATTCGTCTTTAGAAACTTTGTTTTTCAAAAAGCAAACCAAAATTTGACTTCGGGAAATGCCATTTCGATAAAAAACAAAATTCGTCTTTGTTTTTCGAAAACAAAAAAATATTGTCACAAGAGACTTCTTTTGCAATTAGAAACCAAATTTTATTTGTAGAAATTTTATTTTTCAAAACAAACCAAAATTGGTCTTCAGAAACTTTGTTTTTCAAAAATAAACCGACATTTGGTTTTCAGAACTGTCGTATTCGAAAAAACAAACGAAATTTGTTTATAGAAACCGTTTTCTCCAAAAAGAAATTGTCATTTATCATAAAAAAATGTTGGTGGATTGCTAGGAACCAGAAATAAGTGGACTTAGGGAGAGATACATTACCTATAAGGAAAATGAGATCCGAGATTATTTTATATATCAAACAATACATGTGAACGTCCATTTTCAAAATGAAATAATTTCGACTATCAAATCAACAATAGATTGTATTCAACGATCTAATTTAATGAACAGTTACAACAAAACTTCTCTGTAACACAGTTTATAGAGAAGATGAGGAGGTTCACCTTTTGTTTTCCATTTCCAACTTTTTTCCCTCCACGCTTTTATTTATTTGAGAGGATGGATTGATAAAAAAGTATACAACGTAAAGTTTTACACTCCGTTAGAACTTCATGTACGTCCTGGAAAAAAAAGAGACATAAAATATCCCCCAAAATAAAATACGTTGCGAAAAATATTCTGAATAAAAAATTTCTCAACGAGGTCGTTTTAGAGAAATTTTCAGTGGAGTGGTTGCTCCCACAAGTACCTAGTCTGACCTAGATATGTCTACTCCTTATATTTTAAGCCATTTTTCTGGACATTCGAATTTCATTGTGTAATGAAACGCTTTGGGATATCTTGACAATCAAAACGATTACCACTCGAATAACCGATCATAATCGATTTTTAGCCAATTACGTTTCTCAATTCGTAAAACTGAATGAATTATTATGTTTCAATATTTGTTGTATAAAATTTAATATTCAAACTTTCTATTGGATATTGTTTGTTTTATTAGGGGTTCGTGATGTTTTTTTATGACTTTTTGAAATTTAAAATATCCGGTTTTGACTAGGAGACATCACAACATATCCTGCAATTTCGGTTTTTATTTCATTACATACTGTTTATACGAAATGTACAATTTTATTTTGATATACAGCGTACTGCAGGGAATTATTTATAAAAAGCAGTGGCTATATAACCAAACAGACTGAATACAATGTTCACGCCGATATAGATTGACGCGCGTTTCGATAACCAAGTTATATTATCTTCAAAAACTGAAGATAAACTGTTTATTCTAAGAGCATTTACGCCCTCGAAACCTCCCGCATAGATATCTGATTTTTCGAAAGCTTTGCCTGACTTTTGTATAAGTTTATTCAATTTCTTATTTTTTAGACCTTTTAATATGTTCATACTTCTAAGTTTTCTTGATTTTTGGAGTCTTTTATTTTAAAAAACGTCAAATTTTTATTAGTATTTCAAAATTAAATTGAAATAATGTCGAAAAATAAACAAAAATCATACTATATATGTAGTTAGTAGTAAAATTTAAGAAAAGAACGTCTAAAAACGTACAAAAACATACAAAAACAAAAATAAAAGTAACGTGTAAGTCTTACGTTAAACAAAGTCAAAGAAAAATATTTAACAGTGTAAAATTTATTTTAAAAAATGGTAGTTTCGTTGTTGTTGACTTCCAACCCAAAATTCATCACCCTCTATATGTTGAAAACGATAAAAAAATCAAAAACAATTGCTCATAATGGATAGAACAAATTTTTAGAAAAATATAGAAAACCAAACATGTTTATCGGTTAAATAATTCACATCAATTTGCTTTTTTAATGGTGCACGCGCGCTTTTTTGTATTTATTTTGTACGACACTTCCAATTAGAGTTGATTGGTTCGTGTTTATGTATCCATCTTATCATAGCGAGAGGAATAAATATGCATTTTGAATAATTAAAAATGTAATAACAAAACTGGTATACATTTTATCACAAAAAAACATCCAAAAACAATAATGTATGTAATATATAAAACATGGAAATTCGTAATAAAAGTTGCAGACGGTGGAAGAATGAAGCTGTTAAAGTAACGGCGATGTTCCGAAACTATAATTTTGTATAATGTTCAAAAATAACAACAACTTATATATATAGAAATGTGAAAGGTCCCCGACACTGCCACACGACCAGTGGATTCCAAAGTGCAATAAACAATATTCACATAGTCAGCGGATTCCAAAATACGTACCAAATAAATATAAGTTCATTGCATTAAATTAGAGTTCATTCATTGTTTTGTTACTGTTCATTGTTAAAATATTGATTTGTCTGTAAAGTTATTTTCTGTACAAATTATAAGTCGTTTATTGTAAATAAAAATACTTTTTAAAAAAGTTAAAAGTGTCTTAAAGAACATTTCTGGCGCTGCGAACAGGATCAAATTCGTACAGAAACACAAGTTTTCCTGGTCAACTTTAGTTGTTAAACGAGACGATCCATCGAACCAAGGCGAGAAAAACGTAGTATGCAGAAGACATCACCAGTGATCATCCTCTTGTAAGTACAACATTCCTTTTCACCTTATTTATGAGCACTTTTAGCGATATTTCTGAAAGTAACTTACATTTATTATTGTCAAATCACTCTATAAACCCTTTGGACAGTTCTACTTCAGCTAATAGTTCTTCAAAACAATGTTATCTCCAGCCTCTGTGCCACTCTACCTGAATTTAGTTCGAAAGATAATCTTTCAACATTTATAAAATCGGTAGATAACTTAATTACGTTCCTTCGGTCACAGAATCTCACTCAATCTCAAGAATTCATATGAAATGCCAATATTATTTCTCGTATAAAAGGGGAAACTTGAGATTTTTTAAACTACTCAAATTTAACACTTTGGACTGATGCACGTCCAGCATTACTATCTAAATACGGAGATCGACGCTTCGAAGATATTTTACTAACTCAATTATCTACAACAGTTCAGTACGATAATGAGACGTATGACCAATATCACCAAAGAATCTCTAATAATTTAAATGATTTGCTTCAACACATAGCTCTTAATGATAATATAGAAACTGTAAATTTCAAAACCCCATACTTTAAAAATATTGCTCTCAAAATGTTTTGCGCTAGCATTAACGAGCCATATTGTGAATATTTATCACATTTTCAAATAAATTCTCTCGATGAAGCCCTGCACAAATGTATCTCCTTCGATAATCATAAAAATCAACAATTATATATGAACTTTTTGAGGAGTCAACAAAATAGAAGACTACCCTCTATCCAAAAATCAAAACAAAATTCTATTCCTTCAAACCACAATATATTTAATCAAACTTTCACGCGAAACCCTATTATTAACCCAAGTCCCCCACGAAATAACTCTTTTTCAAATATCCTTATTTCTCCCATAAATAGAATCCAAAATAACCACCCCTTTAGAAAAAACCAAAGTTTCACTAGATCTCAGCCTAATAATACTTTTGGTAATAACCATACATTTAATAATCCATCTACCAACAATTCTTTTGGAAATAATCCAAACCCCCTTGCTCCACAACACCAAAAAAATTCTCTAACTACTCGAAATGTCCCACAACCAATGAGTGGTGTACAAAGTATTTCTAGTAGAAATCAACCAATGAGTACTTCCACGAGAAAAACTTTTAATTTTAATGTTGATTCCCATCAAAATGAATACTTCAACCCTAACGATACTTTAGACTTTGACGATACAAATGACAATTTTGAAAACGAAAATTCTCATCCAGACGTCCAGGTCGAAAATTTTTACGAAGCTACTCACGAAGCACCAAGTCAATCACAACTTTTCACAAGAAACCAGCAAAGTAATTCTATTAGGAATAGTTCATCCAACCATAATTCAAAACCAAGAAATTAGGAGAAGTAGCATCTTAATGACAAACGAGCCAATTACTATAGAAGGAATACGATACAATAAGAAAATTGTGCAAGAAATTACAGTGCCGCAAGTAGTCCCAATCAAGCTGCATCCGAAACACGAAATTATGCTAGAAAAACTCCAAATTCCAGAGACGCACGGACAAGTTCAACCCATTGAACCAATCCCACTCCTGCCGCAATTTTCCGCAGGACTCAGTATTGTTTCTTTAATTACAATTTTGATTATTTTAGCCATTTTAATAACAGTCTCTGTAAAGAAACGAAAAAGAACTTCCAGATTCTTATATGGTCCCAAATTACAACCCACTCAAAACCAGATTCTCAAGATTTGTTCTCAGAGACTTCGAGGACGAAGTCAACACCAAAGGAGGGAGGAGAAATGTGAAAGGTCCCCGACACTGCCACACGACCAGCGGATTCCAAAGTGCAATAAATAATATTCACATAGTCAGCGGATTCCAAAATACGTATCAAATAAATATAAGTTCATTGCATTAAATTAGAGTTCATTCATTGTTTTGTTACTGTTCATTGTTAAAATATTGATTTGTCTGTAAATTTATCTTCTGTAAAAGTTAAAAGTGTCTTAAAGAACATTTCTATATATTTAAATAAATTTATTCATATTATTTAACAAATTAAAGTTATTTATTTGAAAAAATGATTATTAATAATAACAGTATGAGCTCTAATAGTAACTATTCCAACATCATCTACATTTTCGGAATCATTGTCTGGTTTTTCTTCACGATTAGAAGTATCGAAAGCTAATGCTAGTTGAGGTATTGTCGTATCTTCGTTATCGTTTTCAATAATAGTACCCAGTTTGAGATCTTCTTGTTTATAACTAGAAGGTTTGCTTAACATGATAGATACATTCAAATCTTCAACGCTTCTTTCAACTGGACTCACGAATCTAACGGTTTTCTTCGATTTAGCTATTATCGGTTTGTCGATGTCGGTCAACGTGGAATTCACCGATTGATTCTTGTTTATGGATTTAACGAAATTACTATAATGAGAAGGTAATTTACGGATTACGCACGATTTACTTTTAGTTATAACGATCGAATCGTTGGTATTAAGACTTTTTATATATACGTAAATAATGTATTGGTGGTACTCGAGGTAATTTCTCAAAAGTACTATGGGGAATGTACATTCCGTTTGCATGGAAGTATCGCTGGTCCTTCTTTTCAATATATATATGCTCATTATTATAATGAATGAATCAGAAATTATGACAGGTGTCAAATACAGATCTG
The DNA here is from genome assembly GCF_026230105.1 of Diorhabda sublineata. Taxonomy (NCBI): domain Eukaryota; kingdom Metazoa; phylum Arthropoda; class Insecta; order Coleoptera; family Chrysomelidae; genus Diorhabda; species Diorhabda sublineata. Next base: position 655,966 of record NC_079486.1, read on the forward strand.
TCAATTCTGATATATAAACTGTCAATTATTGTTCTAGAACTAGATATTAGAATGTGGTTTTTTTTACGTAAAAAACAAACAAATTTCGATTAAATTTTGAATTTTTGTGAAAAAAATTTTTAAATAAAAGTTATAGATCTTTTAATTTTTTACAACTTTGTCATTTAACTTTTTTTTATAAGACTTCTATAAGACTGCCAATAATCGTAATAAGCCGTTTTTCATCGAACTATTATTTTTTTTGTTTCAAAACTTATCAACCAAGATTTATGAGCTGATGAATTGTAATCTTTTAATACGAGGGCGGTTCGAATATAAAGTAATAACCTTCACTGGTTACATATTTTTGGGATTTCTTCAGAAGGTTTTGATCCTTGGACATCTCGGACAAACTCCTCCATCAAGTTTCAACTTCTTCGCGACCTCTTAAGACTTGATTCGGAGAGACGTTAGTGATTCTAGAACTACTGAGAATAACCAATAATATGAGTAATTCAATTGATTGTTCGCCAAATTGGACATTGATCGCTGATTCTTCACAATTGCAACCAGATTTTGTGAAATTAGGATAAAACAATTGAATTATCTATGGAAACTCTAGTTTCCATAGATAAAGTTCGCCAAAAGCTCCGGGATTAGAATGTTCTATGACTTGTTCAATAACCGTCGATCAAATCCAGGTATTTAAATTTCTATAGATAGTGAATATTCATATCATTATATTTTTAATTTGGATTGTAAATAAAGTGAATTTGACTCATATTTTGGATTGATTGATGACTTATACCTTGTTATTTTCAAACTAAAACTATTTAGATGATGTTTCTGTTTGCCATTGAATAGGAGAATTTTTAAGAAAATCGGAAAGTTTTGGAATTAAGAAAAGTTACTTCACACATTGACACTAAATATCCATAGGCTTCTACAATATTTTTGCCAACAAAAACGAATCGAAAAGAGTCTAGATTTTTTCACAATAATGGAAGATGAAAATGAGTGGAATAATTAAGAAAGTCCAAACCAGAATTTCCAAGATTTAACTTCTTGTAGTTTACAGCAACTGTCTATACCTCCAATTGAATTGAACCAGGTAAATATAGTTCAAAGTCACTGTGTAAAACAAGGTGTATAGAAATGCTCGAAGCAGTGTTGACCTTAATGAAACAACTTCCTGCACTCCCCGCTCTTCTAGAAGCTCTTGATAGTTCAACTGAAGGCAGAGGAAGTAATGAATGTGCTTCCCTGCACTCTATTCTGTCGTAAGAGTTTTCATTCAGTGTCTTAGTTCTGTCTGAGAAACTTGGAATAACTTTACCTTCAACTCCAAGCAGAGTACATGGATGTGCACATAGCTTCTCAACTCAGATACAGAAAATTCGGGAAAAATGAGTCAATATTTGTCCATACTTTTATCCGTTACATCTACAATTTTTCTTGAAATAGGGTGTCTAGTAAAAATTGAAAGTCAAGTACTAGTCTCCCGATTTTTCCAGGTTATCACATTTTCACAGTCGAAGTTTCGTCAATGTACTATCACCCTTCTATTATGATGATTATTAATTTTAGAAAATACAAGTATAATACAACAACCAAATTTTTTTAGTTTAAGTAATTCTTCACTAACTGCTGCTTTTGAGAGTCTCCAAAAATTTTCAATCTATTCTTTTTAAGATACGCAACAATATTGTACCCTACTTGTGGCGGAAAAAAATGTTGAGAATCTTCGATTTGTGCATCGAAATTATGCGAAAAAAATTGCTATTGAAAAATAAATAAAATTGATTGGCTTGGACAAAAAAAAATTATCGGCTTGACAGTTGAATAATGAATTTAGTCATATGTATTTATGAAATTTTTGTGACAAATGAAATTGGGCATCAAATTGACGGAAAGGGGCATACATGTTTGGCTCTGCGGTTAACGTGTTAATCATGGAATTACTAATATTTATGATGCTTTAAGACAATATAATTGATTTTTTTTTTGGAAATTTAAGGAAAAGGCATGAAAATGATAAAATTTGGCATAAATAATGATTTGCATAAAACTAATGAAAAAATAGGATTTTTCAACAAATTTTATTGAGAAAATTAAGAAATTGTTATCAAAAATTAGAACGGAAATTTGCATTCCGACAGAAAATTCCTTTAAAAATCACGACATCGCCATTCAAAAGTATCTTTCTGCTATTCTCCTTATACTTCGTCCACGTTCTATTCTTTATCCTCCCCTACTTCTTACTTCTCCTCTTCTTGTTCTTCGTAGTCTTTGTTTGATTGTAACAGTGACAAATTGACAAGTATAAAAGAAACATTAAGAAAACGAATGGCAGTACCAATACTGACAACTCCACATCAGATAATACTTCGAATGGCTAATGAAAATGCTTATAGAAAACAAAATTGTTAAAGTGAATCGAATAATAGAGGTAAATATTTAAATACAATAAATATATGTAAAAACTTATGGTATACATGTTGATTGGTTGATTGTACAAAGAATCGACACTGAGGACATACACACAGCTGCCCAAAATTTTTTAAATGAACATATCACGAAAGTAAAAGAAGATAAGAGAATACTTACATTGAGAAATCCAAGACATGTACTACTACTTTTACCACACTTACTATTACACTGTCTGACGCCTGTTTCGATGTTCTCCGTTAGTCTCTATTGCTTTGTACAAAACAAAAAAATATTACCGAGTATAATTTCATTTAAGATAGTCAGTTGATTGAATTAGTAAACTCACTCTGGCATTGAACAAAATATGAACTTTGATCCATTTGGACTATTTCTTGAAAGAAAGACTACTATTACTCAGATTGAATTAGAACAACTTCCAAATTCAGTGGTTAGTTCAATAATTACTCATCTTTTACTGGATACTGTAGACAATTTGAATCTTGGTTTCTCTTAAATAAATCCCAACAAATCATATGATTTTATATAAAACCCCGTAGTTATGAAAAAACTACTTTCGAGTAGATAAACTCAAATATTTGAGATCACTAAAATCCTTTTCGTAGAAAATATGCATTGTTTTAATTTTTGTTTCCGCTCTAACTCCTTCATCATTTCCAAGTCGAACAACATTACTAACTAATTAAACAATACGATAGGATCGGGAAATATAAAAAGCTTTTCTTAGGTGATGAGATGTTTAAAAAATGTTTTTAAAGAATTTGAATTTTAAAAATCTGTCCCCACTTTCATGAATAAATTCAAGGCATTTTTTTCGTAAATTAGTTTTTCCTTATCCTTGCAAAATGAAGTACCCAATAGGTCCATGTAGTCATGTTTGTTTCCTGTTGGAAATTTTTTATTGGAACCTCAATATCAGTGACATTATTAGAACATTTTTCTTATTGGTTATAAGAGAGTCTCACTCTTGGAAGCACTTACAGTTTCAGATGAATGTAATAATTCAATTTAGGAAAATTTAGATGAAGCGTCTCTTTCATGCATTGTTGTAAAATACAGAATATTCAATAAATATGCATGAATATGATTTACACAAGCTAAATGCTTTTAAGACGTTGGCAATATCTAATTCTAATGATTGAATCACCTCTTCCCAAATAGTAATTACAAAGCCAGATCGATGAGTCCATCACTTTTTGATTTTCCCACCTGCCAACTGAAACGGCAACACTGTACATGTCAAAATACAGTGTTGTTTTATTACTATATCTATACACCAAAAAATTGCTAACAATAATTTATTGAAACTGCTTAAGTTATTTAAACAACTTTTTTTATAAACATTAAATATATTGATTAAATCTGAATTAACTAACTGTCAAAAAAGAACTCGCGTGAAGAACAGCAAGGGCACGGAGGTAAACGTATCAATAGTTTTGGAGCTCAACAAGATTTGAAATTTTTATAAAAAAATTCATGTAGGTATATCTTATATGAATGAATAATCTACATACCTTCAATTTCAAACACATATATAAACATTTTTCTTCAAAAGAATTAGAAAACACAATTAAGATTTTTACTTCAACAAAGGGTTTGTGATAACCTTTTCAGAATGTAAATAAATGATTCTGTTAGTGTAAAACGGTAAAACTTACATTCTGGTCCTCATTTCTTAGAAGCACATTTTAAGCATCTTCCAAAGCCACCATGGCAACTTAAATTCAAGCAGTTACAAAGATCCATTTCTGATTTATTTTCATAAGATGTTGACGGTATTGCTACATCAAACGGTATTGATGTTCTTCGTGGAAGAATATCGTTATTTTTCTTCAATTTGTACACTACTTGCGGAACCATATCGAAATGGTTTTTTTCATTTATTTCAATCTGTGACTTATACTGATTCGATGTCGGTAGACTTGCGGAATCAAGTCGCCATGATCTTTCTTTATTTATATCAGTTTGTGGATAATTTTGACTGGATGCTGTAGATCTGACGGATTTAAATCGGATTAATCTTTTTCTTGAAAGCATCTTGTGAGATTTTCAGTTTGTGGTTTTTTTGTAAGTGGGTATAGATATGGAAGGCTAACGTTTTAATGCAGTTCTCTGACTCCTCTGAATAAAAGCGGGATTGCGGAATTATACCGAGGCATCTTAACTAGACATAATTTTTTCCTTGGAGGTTTATCGTTATTTTCCTCTTGCGGCATTAAATTGAATTGATGTTCCTAGTTGAAGGTTATCGTTGTATTTCCCAATCTGCACAATAGTCTTTTCTCTATGAATGTTGTTAGACTCGTAGCTCGAATCGAAATGGTTTTTCTTCATTTATTTCAGTTGCTGTCTCATTTTTACACGTTTTTTGTAAACTTGTGGTTTGATAGTAAACCTCAATGTTGTCAAATATTTATTTATAAATCGTAATATAATTAAAATCATTATGATCTGGCTTCAGTTCTCACTAAATTTGGTTAATGGGCAATATTTTCCACAATTAATATAAACAAAAAAAATTTCAAGGCCAAGAAAATAATTTTGTTTTCAGGCAAAAAGTTAAGTTAAATTTGGGGGTAATAAACCGGGTACTTCTTGGCAGTGTTTAGGTTCAACATCTGAAAGGTATTTATTGTCTGTTGGAAAAATGTTGTTAATGCATACTTATTGCAGATTTTGTAGTTTACATCAGTCTGAAAGATTCCCTTCATCCAAATTTTTAGAAATTTAATTATTTCACTCACCTGAAACTTCTTCTTCTGCTTCTGAAAGTAACCAACAAGAAAAATGTTCTTATAATGTCATTGGTATTAAGGTTCCAACAAAATTAGAAACTTTGCAGGAAATCTCAGAAGTTCTGATTTTGATACACTGATGAAGGCCAAGAAAAAATATGAGTATTCTGAAAAATAGAGTGGTTCTTCAAAGAAAATCTCTCTTCAAATTAAATTCGAAATCTGTGAAAAAATATGTTTTAAGGAAATTATTGATAAATTTGCCACTCAGAAAGCAAGAAAGATTATTTTATAATTAGGTAATTATAATGATTAGGTACCTAGTCTATAAACTGTAGAACAACTGATTGATATACATACTTTTCGTTGAGTATTGAGTTGGTACTTTTTTATGCAAAGGTGATAATATCGTATGTTTTTTATTTTGATGAAGTATTTTGTTGATATTATACAAGCTGGCCAAAAAAATAATGTTTTCAAATTTTATTGCATTGCATTTTTACTCATGAATCACTTCTTCACAACGATTGTGATGTAGGAATACGATAAAAATACCTATTTTTCCCTAAAAACTGAAAAATAACAAAACTGCAGCATAACAATAAATTTAAAGGCATTTGACCTTGAACAGAAAAAGAATTTAGCCAACGGCGATTGATAATACAGTGAAGATTGTAAATTTCATTAAGTCGCAGCCTAAGCAATCCCGACTTTTTGGCATTCTGTGCGATGAAATGAGTGAAAGTGCTGTCAAGATTGTTTGGGCTTGTTAATGAATTATGATTGTTTTTGTTGTAAAATTACGCGATGGGGCATAATTTTATCTTCTTTATATAATTTTCGTTTTTAGTTTCGTAATCCGAATTATTTATTTATACAGTGAAAAGTCTCGGACCTATAACTTTTTGATTTTAGTATTATTAGAATAAAAATATCCTTTTTATTGTTATAACTTAATATAAAGACAGATATGCAATCACCTAAACTATCTAATATCACTAGGAGCCAACTTCACAGCGTACTAGCATGTTGCCATTTTAACTTTCAACACAAAAAATATTCTATGCAATGTTGTAAAATATTATTTTTGTTATACTACGTTGTCTAACATATACTGTAATAACATTCTTTATACAATAGAATATTCTTTATACAATGGTTATACTATTATTACTAATATAGGTAAGACTCCTATATGGACAGTTGGTATTACATATATGTCTACATATTTTCATTTTACTTGTTTGAAATAGTTAAATCATCGTAATTATAGCGATTTTATTTCGTGATGTACAACGCGAAAAATCGTTTTTTTTTTTTCTTAAATATACGTAAAGATATCATCAATTGATGATTTCGATTGGTTAACGAGATAAACATTTCAAAGTGCTTAAATTTCAAAAGTCAACAATTGTCAAAAATATTTTTTTAAGTGAATGAAAGTAGGACGGTTAATAAGTTTTATTTGTATATTAAAATTGTAGAAGTTCTAAAATGCCGTCGACTTTGAGTAAAGAAACCAATTTGTATTACAAAAATTTGGTAGTGACAAAATTCAATAACTGGTTGAAAATGGTTAAGGAGAAGAAAAAACAAACTTATCAAAACCAAAACTCAACGGTATCGCTCCAAGCTCCAAAGGAGGAAAAAGATGCTAACGATACGAAGATTATCGTGACTCCTGCAGATAAGTTCGATGCATCACCACCAATGAACTGTAGCGACGCCAATTCCAAGGAAGTTCTAAACAGAAAAGATGCGAAAGAGGAGGAACATATGGATTTTTTGAACGAGAGCTTCTACGAGAAAATGAGATTACTTCAAGAATTCAGAAACGTCGGTCTCTACGTGTATTGCGACTCTTGCGATAAGTATAGATACCTGCTCGACGTGAAAGATCCCCTGGATCTATCTGACAAATGGTATTGTTGGATGAATCCAAATGGGAGGTATAATAGATGCGAAATCAAGGAAGAATCGATCGACGATAAAGAAAAGGAGCTGATGATATTTAATAAATATAACGCGGGTAGCATCGTCTGGGCGAAAATCGAAGGTTATCCATGGTGGCCGGCTATGGTGGAAGATGATCCGGAAATCGAGAATTATTTTTGCTTGAAAGATTCCTTAGAACCGGTAAGTCTAATATTTCTCTTGGTCACTTTCATTAGGTTAGTGTTGTAAGTACCATTTTTTTAGTTCATGTCACGTACAGGATGATTTTGTTTTAATATCGAAATTATTAAGTTACCTTATATACAGGGTGATTTTTTTACTTATTCCAATATTTCATTTGGAGTGGAAATCGAAATAAATTTCAAGTTACCTTAAATAGAGTGCGATTCTTTTTATCAACTGAAAGTGGAGAGTGGGAAATTTGTAAACTCGTATACAGCTTTATTTTTTTTTTAATTTGTAAATTTTGATGGCCATATACAGGGTGATTAATTAATAGATCTTGGGTGAAGGTCGAAAATTTGAAACCGTTCTTGAAAAATATCGACGATAACCTTGTGCTGAACGATAAATTCAATAAACTCAAACTCAGGATGGACGTAGCCGCCAAAGAGGCTAAAGAAGCCGTCGAAATGAAGCTGCTCGACAGACTGAAAAAGTACAGCTCATATATAGATATGCGAAATCTTTGAGAAACACGAAGCGACAGAGATACGCGAGTGAGGATGGCGGCGGTAAACAGAAGAAACGCGCGAAGTTGGGTGATGAGACGGAATCTTCGGCGGAAGACTACGAAGAAGAAGAAGAAGAGGAGCAAGAAGTAGAGGAGGATGAAGAAGAGAAGGAGGATGAAATATGAGGAGAATAGCAGAAAGATACTTTTGAGTGATGGTGTCGTGATTTGAAGGAAAAATGTTCGTTCTAATTTTTGATTAAAATTTGTTAATTTTCTCCATAAAGTTTGTTATAAAATCATTTTTTTTTTATTAATTTTATGCAAATCATTTTTTATGCCTAATTTCAACAGTTTCAGCCGTATCCTTAAATTTCCGAAAAAAATTCAATTATATTGTTATTAAAACGGCATAAATATGAGTAATTCCATGATTAACGCGTTATCCGCCGAGCCAATCATTTTTATGCTTCTTTACGGCAATTTGATGCCCAATTCCAAAGAATCTCAACATTTTTTGCCGCCACAATTACGGGAGAATAAAAAGTGAATAAAAAAATAAAATTCACATATAACAGGAGAAACAAATAGAGAAAAGTAGATGAACAACGTATGTCTGACTATAGAAATAGGGAAAACCGTGTGTTAGAGAGAGAGCAGCGAGACAATGTGTAAGAGAGAGAGAGAGAGAGAGACTTCGTTTTTGCGCATGCGTAAAGTTATATATCCGTTGCGATGATAACAGCGGGAGCGCTGATATACCAGGTCGGTTAAAAGTCTTTGGGTTTTAAAAAATTATATATACCATTATTATTTGCTAATCTTGTAACATAAAAGTACAACGTATAAATAAAAAGAGATTTTTTGTCAATGTAAGGTATCACGCACGTAATCAAGACAGATTCGTTGCGATGATAACAGCGGGAGCGCTAATCTTGTAATATAAAAATCTGCGGTTAACTGATAGCGTCTTATTACTGAAATACAGTTAAAAGTAACGTATACCGGGTGACTTAAAAGTAACATAAAAAAACAACAATAATAATTATTTATTTAAATCATTGATAACTTTAACTTTATATAAGTATACAAATTCTCTAAGAGCATTGTGTAACATATCGTTTGGTGTAATAGAACAAAATGCGTATAAAATTTGTAAAGGACTTTCGGAGAAGGTATTTTTTTACAGAAATCCAAAACATTATAATAATATTCACAAAAATTCAAATTTTCTAACACAGATATACGTTGTATAATTAAATTATTTAATTCTAAAATTTGCGATACTTCTTCTTCATCCATGTAATATTCAACACCATGTTTCTTGACTAAAATTACCTTACTGTCATCGTAAATCAATGGGGTGATGGTACAGTAATCTCCACATGGTAATGAATCAGGTTTGAACTCGTCTCCGGTATGAAGAAAGATCTGTTGTGACATAATTGAGATAAAGGTATTCCATTCATAAGTACTGAAAGATATTTTGCTGAACTTAAGATGTTGAGATAAGATAACAGCAGGTGTGAATCATCTTGCAGGACTTATTCCACATTTTACTTCATACCCCGAAATTGGATACTGTGTTGAAAGCAGGTAAATATTTTCAGACTTGACAGCAGTCTCATATAGTTTTCCAATATTCTATCTAATTCTGAACTGTAGTTACTCGAATCAGATTCGATGTCGACAATACCACTATCTTGGGGGGAACTCATGCTGCTAACTGGGTTTGATATCCAAAGCTCACTCCAATTTATAGAGCTCTTTCAAGGTTTTTAGCGCGGCGAACCGAAAAAAAATCTATACAATTTCAAAATTTTCTATCCAATTGTTGTGTTTGCTATCCAAACCAAGCCACTTGACGTACATTTTGTTACCCTTTCTTCTGAGCACCTTTTCAACTAAGTAAATGTCTGGATTCGATGTTTTCTGTAGTTCTTCATGATAGAAGCAGCAGCTGATTGGTGTACCTTGCATGTCTTCAAGTAAATACGTAGCAGGATTGGTAATTTTAACTTTGGTGATTTTGAATAGTTCTGTAGTCCAATTGGGTGTATATCCTTTTTCAAAGACATGCTTTGCCTTGGATATGCGCACAATGTCGCCAACTTTAAATTTTCGTGGACCGGCTATCTTTAAATGACTATAGGTGTTATTCAAAATAGATTTTTCGTTGGATTTGTTGACTTGAGAAGGTTTATATTTTGATGTGGAATGTTTTGTATTGTTATTGTTTTGAGTTATTTCAGGCAGAATATCAATCCATTTGTAGGTGCCATTTAAACTGAAATACTTGTAGAGTTTCGATTTTAGCGTTCTTATAATTCGCTCTGCCATAGAGGTTTTCATTTTACTAAATACGCTATAATGATTTATGTTGTGTTTTCTCATTAAATTTTGAAATTTGCTGTTGTAAAATTCCTTTCCCTGATCAGATTGCAGATTTTTTGGTATTCGTCTAGTGTGAGCGAGAATGTCCGAGAATGCCCGAGTAATCTCCTCTCCGGTCTTCGTTTTTAGTGGGCGTGTCCACACAAACTTTGAAAAACAATCAATGACGACCAGTATCATTTTATGATTCCTATTTTGTGATGCAAAATTCCTCATCTCCGCAAGATCCATTTGCCAAAGATCGTCAAGATCCTTAATAATAGTGCGTCTCCGAGGAAATTTTTTCCGTATCGGTTTGTGGAGTTCGTTTACAAGATGAATTTTTTCTTTAGAATACATATTATGACGTACTACCAGCTAGCTTCAGCTCCAGACTGTTAATGCGGTTAACGGTATTCGTATTCATAACCTTAATATTGTTTACAATGCCCGAAACGTTAGTTTTCATATCAGAGACGGATCTGATATTTTCTGTAATTTCTTTTTGTAACTCACGTATGCGCTCAACACACATGTTAATAGAAGCAGTGAATTCTTTTCGAATAAATATTTTGGCTGCAACAATTGAATTGTCAACGTATTTCTTCGTAGCCATATCCCTAGCTGCTACAGGGGGATTTCGCGAAATAAATGTATCAATTTCGTTAGTTTTATTTTGTAAGTTAGTAATGTGCGCCTGTAATATGGGGATTTTCGTCTTATGAAGCTCATTTCTCATTTCGTTCAATCCTACAGCTAAATCCTTTATATCACGGTCTTGTTGCTGCAGCACCACACCATGTGCTTGAATTAATGGCGAGTTGATAGCACGTAGGTCATTCAACTGCACATCAACATATTTTTTTGTTGCAGCATCACTATTTGTTGTCGGTTCCTTAACATTACAAATTTTCATATTTTCAATATCAATATTACCGTCCTGTGTATGAGGAAACGTAATTTTCACTGGTAAACGCGCATAGGGCGTTTGATGTCTATGTCCGAATTTATCGACTGGCATAATTAAAATGAACAAGTTTCAACTTGTATTATTCTATTATATCAGCCTCCTTGAGTTCATTGATAATTGCTACTATTTCGTTGTCGTGTGACGTATTACCTGCCTCTTTTGAAGCAATCAACAACTTCAAACGTTCCACCAATTCATTCGCATCATCCCAATAAATATACTCCATAGGTTTATCATTATATCTTAAACGATCGATGCCTTTTCCTTTTGCTGAAGGAATCGATTTTAGACGAGTCAATACCTGCGACGATCTATTCGTCGTCGTTAGAAATTTTGTTTTAAATAAAGGTTTTATGATGTAGTGATATTTTTCAGTACTTGACCCCTTAAGACGATCTAACGTGTCTAAATGAACTTAAGTTGTTGTCAAAAGATTTTTATAGTTCTGTAAATCTTGATCATTGTAACTGGGGTCTCGGTAAAATAGAAGCTCATACAAGCCTGGTGTTCCAATTACATATCTTCCTCCTTTGTTTTTCTCAGGTAGTATGCCTATATTACCGGTTTTTCCATCAAATGCAATTCGACGTTTGCCTAATGACCAACCGATTTCATCGTTGTATATCGGACCATAATTTTTATCAATTTTATCATCTTTTTGGAAGTAATCCTCAATGAACTGATGACTGATGGCTGGATATTGGTCCAAATAGTCTGCGATAGCTTCCTGGGAAATTTCGGGGCGCATCTCTTCTGGAGATTCAGAACGTGTAATATTTCCGAATTCATCGGTTTCGGCCACCGGTTCCGTTTCGAGAAAAGGTGTAAACACATCATCAGTTGGTTCTTCCTTCTTTATTTCCTCTTTTGGATTTAAATTTGTAATCGTTTTTTGTAATGTCTTGCACAATTTCTTCAAGTGGTTTAGATATCGGCTTGAATAGTTTATTAATAGACTCATCTTGCTCTGATTTACCTAATTTCAACGACAAGTATTTTTTGCGAATCGATCTGGCAAGTTCGGACACTTTTTTCTTGCGCAATGCATTAGCAACCTTATCGTCAGACATTTTGGTATGGACTGAAGATGCAGCTTACAATTTTATATATTTATCGAATCCTTTGCGATACCTACCACCATTAAGGGTAAAATCCTTCATAATTACCAAAGTACCATAGCGATCACACCAACACTTTGAACACACATTTTTGAATGTGTCAAACGTCATGTCTGGAGATACGTGTTCGTCGAATATATGTTTCAAGTTCACCTCATCCTGCTTGAATAACACAATAACATTACAATTGTCGCGAATAAGCTGTTTCGGTATTTTTGAGTATGTTTGACAAAGATATGCAGCATCAATATCTATATGTCTACACATGGAGTAGTATTCACGAATTTTCTGCTGACCGTCACAGGCTACGTCATCGAATAAAAAGATGGAATTTGGTCGAGCTTTCTCTGGACTAATTATTTCCTCATTGTCTTTAAATGGGAAATACCCAACACCCTTGACTTGCGCTATAACTTCTTGTAGCAATTGATACTTTGGTTGAAATAACGATTTTGAATATACATAAACATTTTTGAATTTCGCGCCATTTGGATTGAATAGGAGCGCCAGCACGACGTTCGTCTTACCACACCCACTGGGGCCACATATAATGGCACGGAAAGAATTTGGCAACAATTTACCATGTTTGCCAACAGTTGGTGTTGAGGTGAAATCCAGATTTTCAATGGGTATAGTCTGCTCTTGTTGAATTATTTTCATTGTGTGTGACGTTTTTCGTAGTACTACTCTTTAAATATAGGTGTCAGTCTTAATGTTGGTGTTTGAAGGAGAGGGTATTTTGAATTCTCTCATCAATAAACTACCTATTGAACTTCACTTACCCAGCTATCAGTACTGTGGGCGTAAGTAAACCACCCCCCACCCTTTTTCCGAAAAAATTATTTGTTTTTTTAGCTGGTACAAAATTGGAAAAACGTCTTGATCGTGGAGATCCGGGCATCAACCCCTTGGACGCTGCTTGTAAACAACACGATATTTCTTACTGGAAGAATAAGTCTCTCGAAGAACGACACAAAGTCGATCAGATACTTGAAGATAAAGCTTGGGCACGCGTCAAATCAAAAGACGCTTCACTGGGAGAGAAAGCTGCTGCATTACTTGTAACAGGCGGAATGAAGGTGAAAAAAAAGCTGGGAATGGGTTGTCGTCGCAAACGTCGTTCCTTGCATCGAGATGTTATTCTGAAAGTGGGAAAGTCATTGAAGAGAGGAACATCTTTGAAAGACACCGCAACGTTTGCCTTACGAGCAGCCAAAGCACTTATTAAAGAATTTGGTGGCAAAAAAGAATCGAGGTTCCTCGAGTAATACCTGTAGCGAAATCCGGAGGTTTCCTACCACTTATTCCTTTGTTTGCTGGTCTTTCGGCACTTGGAGCTTTGTTAGGTGGTGCTGCTGGGATTGCAAAAACCGTCATTGATGCTAAGCATGCGCAAAAGAAATTGGAGGAAGATGTACGTCATAATAAGGCTATGGAACGTGTAGGATCTGGCCTATACTTGAAAAAATATTCAAAAGGTGGATTTGGATTGTATTTAAAAAAAAACTAATAAAGCTACCCAATCACGCACTATCTGACTTTGACATTGCGCATTATGCAAAATTACTTAAAATACCACATTTTCGAGGAGTTTTCATGCGAGACACCCTCTCCAAAGACGGTCCTCGAAGACAAGAATGCGCAGTGGTTAATTTAGATGTCTCTAAGAATACTGGGAGTCATTGGGTGGCTTACAGAAAGATAAACAATGATGTAGAGTATTTTGATTCATTTGGTAATTTGAAGCCGCCGAAAGAAGTTGTTGAATATCTGGGAAAGAGTGCGAGAATTTTCTACAACAATACCCAATATCAAAACTACAATCAAATAAATTGCGGACAGTTGTGTTTGAAATTTCTACAGCAACAATGACGAGCGTAGAACTATTACTACAACATATCTACCATGGAAAAACATTGAATAATTTTACTGTCGAAGAACTAAAGCACTTTCCCATTGAACATCTAATAGAGTGTATAAGACCTTGGGAATTGTTGGATATGTGGCATAAACTTCCCAATGAATATCGAGGAAATTTTGAACTACAAATACGACTACCTTGTTTCATCCATTACAACCGACCTGATAGGACAACACATTGTGATGGTCCTCAAGCCACTTGTTTTCTTTGTAACAATAAATAGAATAAACAAGTAGTATTATTTAAATTCGAACATCACCCGAATTCCATTAGTCACCATGTCACAGTTGCTGAGAGTAAACAGCATCAATCATGAATTTACCTTTCAACCTACTACGCCTATTGTGCTCGATCCGAATAATGATTACGAAATAGCTTTGCGATCTTTTCATTCTTATCACAGTATACCAAACATTGAAAATTGTAAGTTTTACTACTACGATACCAAGGGCAAGCTTCAAAGTTTTGATTTTCCCACAGGATGTTACGAAATTGCCGATCTTGAAGCGTTTATACGAGATAAATTGGGTGTGGACAATTCAACTAGACCAGAGGGTATATTTTCACTAAAACCCAATCACAATACGTTGAAATGTGAAATTTCCAGTAAATACAAAATTTCATTCAAAGAAGATAATAGTCTTGTGAGAATTTTGGGTTTTTCACCGAAAATATTCGACGCAAACAAAATACACTCGTCAGATCTCCCCGTCAAAATCATTAAAGTATCTAGTATTCGCTTCGATTGTAACATTACCACTGGAGCCTTCGATGCAAACAGACCTGCTCATACTATATACGAATTCGTCATACAAGTGGATCCAGGATATTCCACAGACGAAATTCCTCATAATTTGCTCTATTTACCTGTTATACCACAATGTGAAATAACCAATACCACCGTCATCGCTTTAGACCAAGACGGTCAGCCTGTAAACTTTCGTGGAGAACTAAGTACGTTGGTGTTGGAGCTTAGAGGGCGCGAAGCAAATGGGACTAATAATAAATCATAAAAGATAGTCTACAGAGCATTCAACTTCATTAGATAAGCTACCATCAAAGCTGAAGCAACTCACGTTCGCAAACAAATTGGTTCTGCAATCGTTGGGTTTTAAATTGAAAAATGACAACAATGTATGGAAAACGTCAACGCCAAAACGACAACATGCCTCCAATGTTTGATATCTACCGTAAGCCGATGTTTGACGATTCAATTCGAAAGGCTGAATACAGAACCTATGCTCCATTTATAAAGTCATTCAATTGCAGTGACATTGTGGAGTTTAGCATTAATCAGGTTGATTCGTTCTTTGCAAGGAGCGAAACTTTGTTGTGCATTAAAGGTTCGCTTGAAATACACGGAGCTGGTGACGTAAAATTAGCAAATAATGTTGGAGCCTTTCTATTCGATTCATGTACGTACAGTGAAAGTGCCAGGGAAATGGAAACAGTTCGGGATCCTGGAATAGTGAGTGCCGTACGTGCTATGACTTGTTATAACCAAGAAGATTCCAATCATATTGCTATAGCCGGCTGGAATTACCCGAAAGATCCTATTCTGAATGTTAGCGACAAGTCCTTCAACCTTCAAATACCTCTCAAACATATTTTCAGCATTTTCAACGATTATTCAATGATTACATGTGGGCGTCAAACAATACGACTAGTTCGGGCACGAAATGATAATGATTGCTTATATATTACTGAAAAGAATGTCTCTGGAACGCTCTCCACTACAACAGCTAAAATAAACATTACAAGCGTTGAGCTAAAAGTTAAACATATCTTTCCTAATGACGACATAAAATTAAATCTCATGAAATCCATTCAAAAAGATCAACCTATAGTTATTCCATTTAGGAAGTGGGAGCTACACGAATTACCCTCAATTACTAAAGGAGCAAGACATGAAGTTTGGGCTGTCAAGACATCCACTTCAGTTGAAAGACCTCGTTTTGTTATTGTTTTCTTTCAAACCGACAAACGTAACTTGAGTACAGCTGACCCGACTTTATTTGACAATGCCGACGTACAAAGTATAAGACTGTCACTTGATGGTGATTATTGGCCTATTTTAACTATACTGAATTCTATCCCAACTACGCAAACTCCACACAGAAGCGCCCCCTGCTGGATTATTCTTCTTGCAGGAAACGAGCATTGTTTGTTATCGATTGTTCAAAACAGGAGGAAAGCATGAAGGCATCCACAGTCGATGTGAAACTTGACATTGAAGCAAACATAGGTTTTCCCGAAAATACCAAAGTCTATTGCATAATAATTCACGATTGTGTAATGGAATACTTCCCCCTCACCGAAATTGTTAAAAGCTTGAACTAGATGTTGTGAGTTAGTGTTCGAGCAGACGTCAACATGAGAGTAGCTTTTGTAGACATTCAAGGTTTTGTCGTAGACGGTCTTTTCGTTGCCAAAGAGCTCACCATAGAAATTGGCTTCAAAAGTTCACATTACATATTTTTACCACCGCAACCGTTTTCTACATTAAGTAACGAGGACAAAAAGACCACATAATTCTTGGAAAGAAATGTGCACGGCATTCGATACTCTTCAGGAGATGTAGAATATTCTAAAGGAAATGAAATATTAGAAAGCAAGTTATTGTATGCCGCAGACTACATTTACGTTCGAGGACAACAAAAAGTCGACTTTCTGCAAAAGAAATGTCACATTTTCGGTATTTTTCCACTTATTATTGACGTTTGCAAATTTGATGGTACACCCTGTGAAACTGGAAACTTTGCTCAAGATCCAAACCCCTGTCACGCATCTGGACAATTTTCATGTACTGAAAGAAATGTACAACGTCTCCGTCACTGGTTTTTAAATACTGTATTACCATTATAAATAAAGTTTTTTTTTAAACATGGGTTTTATTGAAACACTCTGTATATTCATCAACTTTTATATTACATGAAGATTGGAATTTTCGTTTTACAATTTTCAAAATAATTTTTAAAATTAAAACAAATACAGCCACTAATATTACACATGACATAGCAAAAACAGAATTAATTTCATTTTTTATATCCCCTTCTGTTCTGTTGAACATGGTGTAGGTTGAATACGTCTTAACGGATAAGTAGTTTGCGGCAGTCTACGGGTCAACTGATGGACCTCTTCAGGCCACCCCCAGTGAAGACTGCTCCACGTCACTTTCTTATCAAATAAACTAAGATTCTGCATTTGTTTCATAACTTCACTTTTATCTCCATAGAAAGCAATATCTTTCTTTAATTCACCAATGCTATTAATAAACTCTTCAATTCGACGTCTGTACTCTTCTGAAGACATATTACGAAAGAGGACATTCTCATACGTAGACACGTTTGATGATCGTTTGACGCAACACTTGACGTTTGACTTAACGACGTGACGTTTGACGTAACGATGTGACGTTTGACGCAACGACAAGAGAGATACATTTCATCAATATTGTTTTTACTGCTATTACATAAAGATATATTGGAAACTAACAAAAACACACAAGAATTTAAAAAATAATTTTATTATAAGAAAACGACAATATTCTACATTTATGAGAGAGAGATACATTTCATGAATATTGTTTTTACTGCTATTACATAAAGATATATTGGAAACTAACAAAAACACACAAGAATTTTAAAAATAATTTTATTATAAGAAAACGACAATATTCTACATTTATGAGAGAGAGATACATTCCATGAATATTGTTTTTACTGCTTTTTTTCTTAAATAAAAGCTCACATTATCGCTGAAACTCTTTATTACTCTCTTGACTGTCATAGTATAACACTTATACATGAAGGATGACATCACAATGACCAGTGGAAAGAAAAAAAAAATAAAAATACATTTCTAATAAAGCCCTGTTGGGCACAGACTTATGTCTAACACTAACAACGCTCATATAAATCACCTAAAACGCATACTAAAAAACTATAATAAAACAGATATTTTTTGATGTGGCATTATGAACCGCCACCGTTCATAATACCGCAAAAACACAGGAATAATTTTATAATAAGAAAACGACAATATTCTACATTTATGAGAGAGAGAGAGAGAGATACATTCCATGAATATTGTTTTTACTGCATAGCGGCCTCAAAAGTATCAATGTCACTATCTATATCAGAATCATCAAAACGATTATTTCTAGGCATCTCATGTAAATTATTAATACAGGACTCATGTGATTTTATCATGAATAAGACTTTGTTAAAACAACTCTGACACCAATAGGACATTTCTTGATATACACATTCAACAATTTCGTCACCATCAAATACTTCATGACAGTGATCATAATTAACAAAAATGTTCTTTTTTAAATATTTATGGACCGTTCTAAATACAAAATAACATGATTTACAAACATTTATACGATATTGTGGAAGCCAATATCCACTAGACCATAAGCAGTAAGTAGATTCTTCAAACATATCTCCCCAATTTGTTTTACTTAATATAGTGTTTCTTAAATATAACGGTATTTCTTTATTATAGTCAATATATTCTATTCCAATGGATGAAGAATTTGGATTACTCTCAGCCTCTTTTATCATCGCATTCCATTTGTAAACAGGAAATTTTTTCACAATTTTTTCGGTCAATTTCCGAGGAAGAGAGGATTACTCTGCGAAATCGGCTGCTGACTTTATCGTTTCAGAAATTTTTATGATGCATAATCCCATTAATGTTGAGGAGTTCATTATCTACAAGAGAGTAAGTCTGGAATACTATAATGACCCCACGGCAGCGTATCATAACTATTGGTAATCAAATATCTTTTATCGTCATGAGGACTTAGCGCAATTTTTGTCTGTTCTATGCTATATACGTTATGAGCATATGACCTAATACAGCGTTGAGTAATATTTTTTTCTTTGAAATCATTTAAACAGTTTACATAATCTTCAAAATTTATTTTGTTTTTTACTACATTATATCGAACTCCTTTTGCCTTTTTTACTATTGCACCTGATTGAACTTTAAAAGAATACATTTTAGACCTCAAGCCTGCAAAATGAGTCATAATTTGGCCTTTGTTTTCATCTTTCATAACTCCCAGAACTTTTTTATTTACCTGTGGAATATTATAGTTATTATTGATGGGGTAATCTGAAGTATCGAATTTTGTTAAATCAGCTTTTAGCACCTCCTCATATGCATCATCACAGATGAGCTCATACACAAAACTGTCTGTGTCCATGTACATTAATTTACATCTATCAATACCCAATTTCGGAATCATGTAATCATAATGGAATTGATACATACACAGCTTCGACAAATCCAAAACTGTCATACCAACATAAAGAGGCTTATTGAAAACCAATTCTGATTTAGTGAGTTCTACTGCAATTAGGTTTTCATTAAAAACTGTTCGACTATGAAACCTAACACTAGATATCAAATTTTTGGCGCCGTATCGACCATTCCAGGTTTTAACAAGTTTTACAATTCGGTGCTTCCGTATATTTTCCATCGTCTTTCCAAACACAGCGTTATTTGCCAATTTATATAAATTTTTCTCAAAGTCATTGGTAGCTGCAGCCCTCAAACGAGTATTTAGTTCGATATAGGGCCGCAGCCATGCAGATTGATTGAATTTCAGAATTTTATGTATCTTTTTAATTTTCAAACCGTTGGCTAACATTTGTTTTAAATTACGATAGTGAACTGTGTATTCTTTTTTACAATAAAGCGTTGTCATTAATTTGGAATAATTTGAGCCTACAGGCTTGCGGTGTTCGGGAGCAAATGGAAAATCTCTGTGAAGATCATGTAATTCATGTGGATACTCCAAGTCTACTTGTAATATATATCCTACGGAAGAATTATCTGCCACAGACATAACATCAAAATTTTCATTATCTAACCATTCAAATCCTCCGTATGGTAATGGTTCACACATAGCCCACCCGTATAAATTATTGACGTCCAGGTAGAGTAAGTACTTTGAGGGTTTTGTAGAATCATATTCATGCATGTACTTATTGTTAGCATTCGATAATCTACTGCTACAAACCGAAATTCTTCCTCGAATTGCTTTCTCGATAAACATGATCATGTCTACGTCATGCAATAACTCTAATTTACATCCTACATATTTCAACATACAGTCCCAAGTATATCCAGGCATTGTATAGTACCATGCAGGGTCTAAACCATAAGTAATTGAACATTTTCTTCGAAATTGTTCGAAAACATCTGATAAAAGTAAAACATCGGTCTTTAATTACAGATCAGAATACTGACCCAAATTTTCAATATCAAATGATTTCCACACTGCATCAGCATGAGAATACTTCTCAATACTGATGTTTTTATCCTCCAATTTATTATAAAATGCCTCTATTGGTGGTAGTTCACAAGTATTTAATTTTTCCCAACTATCTATAAAATCGTAACAGAAAACCCCTTTTTTGGCTATTAATTTAAATTGTTCGACACTTAAATTACTAAATTCTCTTTTGGAAATTTTTAAATCATTATCATTCAATGTAGCAGCCAATTCTTCCAAGGAAGCACCCAAAAAAAATTTTATATTTGTATCTGAATTGTTAAGTGTAAATGAAATGTATTTTTCTTTATTTATGGGGAGTAAACTGATGTTTCCTCTTTTACTTAATTCCGAAATGATGAAATGGCTATCGTAGTTACTTAAGTTATGGAAAACTGTAAGTACAACAAACAGTTTTTTGAAATTTAAATTGCATGCTTGATGTGCAAAATTTCTAAACTTCCCCGTAAAATGATCGTGATCTCTAACAATGATATCTGTAGAGGAAAAACCCTTTTCACATATGTGACACATTGTTGCCACACGTAAATCTGGTTTTTCTTCCACAGCTAAATTCGATAATTCATTTCCAAACCAATCCATGCAATCTCTACCTCTGTAGCTCTTGAAAAAAGTCTTCGTTGTAGCTACATTTTACATAGTAACCAGCACTATATGCTATATGTTTTTAATATTTATTTGTCTTATTATGAAGCTGTGTTTTATCTGTAAATTGTTCTAGCATGCACTCAAAATCGGCATAAACTACAAAAGGCGTAGTTTGTTTATATATATAATTTCTAAAACTAACAGATTCATATTTTGGAAAAGACATTTTATAATTATTTAATTCAGAGCATAATTTCAAGTGGACATTCAATTTACTTTCACTGCTGAAATAATTTATGCAGCGATTGCAAATAAATTTTTTATATGTAGTTTTACTTAACTGACTATTAATTAAACGTGACAAATCTTTGATCCAGCAGTAGTGATATGTGATTTCTGAATTGTCATTATCTATAGGAGGTGCTTCATAATCGTTTAGCTTTGGAAAATATGTATTTTGAATTAATAAAAGATTTACATGTTTCTCGTGTATTGATTTAGCAAGTCTTACTGGATATACTTTGTAAAATGGTTTTTTATTATTTATTTCAATTAAATCCAAGGCATAGGCATTGACGGAAATGTTATTAGATTTTTCAAACTTTGATATTTGATGCAGGGGCATCGGAGCTTCCAAGTCTTGTGTATTCAAGACTGTGCTATAATATGGATATGAGGAAGTGAGTTCTTTATTATTTTTGGCTGGGTACAAAGCACTAACAATTGACCAATAAAAACATGCTTGGTCAGAATTTTTAATGTTTATGCACCCTCGCTTTTTTTGAATAGGTTCTGGAAGTTTAATATAAGATGAGCCGTTTCCAATTTCAAATTTATTGATATTTACTTCTAAAGAAAT
Organism: Diorhabda sublineata; assembly: GCF_026230105.1. Taxonomy (NCBI): domain Eukaryota; kingdom Metazoa; phylum Arthropoda; class Insecta; order Coleoptera; family Chrysomelidae; genus Diorhabda; species Diorhabda sublineata. The sequence continues at coordinate 677,899 of NC_079486.1, forward strand.
AATTTCACTTAATGCAAAACCAGAGTCCCTCTCTTGAAATTCTGATAATTTAAAATTAATTTTATCTTTGACGTTCTCGAAAAACCATCGTTCTATATCGGTCGATACATCGATAATAGAATTTTTAGTCATAAAATAATGGAAACTAGAAATTTCATTTTCACCAGATTTTTTAATGAACTCTCCACAAAAACAAACATAAACTTTAACAACAGAATATTTTTTCCTAAAAATTTCCCTTATTTTATTTTTAAAAATTATTTGACAATCATTTAAAAATTGCGTTAAGTCCTTATGATATAAATTTACTATAAGTCCGGTTTTAATTCTTCTTGTAGAAGCTACATTTTCCCATTTAACCCTATTTTTCAGCCCCATACCTATATTCCTATTTGAAATAAGTTGTTTAAAATGTTTGAAATGTCCTATGTATGTTTGTAATTTCCTAATTGTACCTACATGCAGTCCTCCTTTTTAATTGTCAAATTACATACTTTAATTTGTTTTTTCAATCGATTCAACCAAATTTCCACATCTCTATCCGTTATCTTATCAAACAATATTTTTCTGACATTTTTAATGACTTGCAGTAAATTTTCAGATATTTTTACAATATTCATGGTACTCACCTCTCTCTCTCTCTCTGTGTGTGTGTGTGTGTATGTGTCTTAGGCACGTCTATAGTTCCTCAATTTCAAATGACGCTAGCCGTTGATTTTTTCCAACATCCACTAATCCCTTGAATATAATTCCGTATTTTTCCTTTTCAAATTCTTCAATGACTGGTTTGTAGACACTTGTGACTCTTTGCGGTAAAAACACTACTTCTTCATCTAAATCCAATAAAACTGATTCTCCGAATTTGGAATTGACTATTTTTGCCTTCTTTTTAGCCCTCAGAGTATTCAAAGGTAGATCTTGTATTTTTGTTATTGGTTTTCTCTCTGTAATTAGAGACGTTGCGTTAATTTTTTTTAAATCCATCTGAAAAGAGAGAGAGCGCGTAACCCACAAGAAAAAAAAAATACTTACATTTTTTGTTTATGCACAATTTTTTAACAGATACTAGTATTTGTTCTTCAGAGCTGGTTTTTCTCTTGCTGGCAGTGGAAGAGACTGACTCCAACACAATGCAACATCTTATTTATACTCATGGCACTATCTCCATACGATTGTGATAGAATGTTCTAGAAAAAATATTTTATTTGCGGCAATTTTGTAATTTTGTAATTTCCTGTAAATGTGGTCCATATGATTTCCGAGTATTCTAATAAATTTTCACTATTTCCTGTACATGTGGTCCATTTGGTTTAGAAATATTCTTATCAATTTCCCGCGTTATCAAAAAATTTCTTATTAATAGGTAAAAGTTATCTTAAGATTGGCGTTCGGGAATTTCCAAAAAAAAAAAAATTAATAAGAGTTTATTTCAAAATATACAACATTATTGATAAAAAGAAATTATTTTTGTTAATAAAATTTTGAGATGATTTAAAAGGTCTCCATTTGGACATGGAATATCGAACACGTTCCAATTAAAGGGTCCGGCTGCAACAAGTTTTTTGGTAACTCATTATATTTGTAGTATGTGGTGTTTTTGAAAAAGTACATGTGTCCGTCAATGTACTGGAATGCTCCTGTAACATCTGTGGGTAGTCCAGGGAAAATATCTTTTATTTGTCCTCTATTCCGAACAGTTTTCAAGTTCTTGTCAAATTGCCATGATTGCTTTGAAACATTGTGTTTATTTGAGAATTCTTAGGTATAATTAAATTATTTTCCTCAAGTATTTGTAGAGCGGGAAAATCTGCTACATAGTATTTACGGTCATTGACTGCTATTAAATTATCTGAAGAACTTTGAAAAATCTAAATTATGGGACCCACTTCTTCAGGTAAATAATCATCGAGTATTTCTGGTTGCGAGGGAATAAGTTTCGAGTTCAAATCAATTTTCAATAGGGAATTTTCATTAATAATATATAAATGGTAATTTTCAAATTCACCAGCCATGGCAATGAACATATACTCCGGTGTTATGTCGCATAAATTTTTATCCGGTTCATTTGGTTGATGTGCAAGTGTCTTTGTAGTCGGTGGCAGAGCTGATGTAGGTTTGAAAGGATTATTTACATATGTATTGATTGGTCCATAAAGAGCTTCAAGGGCCATTTTATCATCCTCATCCAATTTAGGAGCAATGTTGAATTGATATCATGGATACATTATTGCTGTCTCAATATCACTGTGAGCAATTCCTAAAATATGCCCAATTTCATGAATTAATACCATAAGTAGGCTAGTCTGATCTTCTGAACTTGATCCATCCAAACTTAAAACCCACTTCTCATCAGCATCAATATGAAGCTCTATACAACTGTTGCCTTTTGGGAAATAAGCATGTGCCAACACCTTTCCAGGACCATCAAATGTACTGGAGCACTCACCTCTACCTTGGCAATTTACTCGAAAATAGTGCTTTCCCCGTACACCTGTAATAGATATATCGGGAGCATAAGGCCGTATTTTGTGTATTAATTCAAATTTAAACTTTGAACTATTACTCCACACTTCAAAAGCCTTTTTGGTTACTTTAAGATATTCTGGAGTTGCCTGAGGGAAATACCATTTCAAATCAAATTTTGACCATTTTGATTTAACTCTAAAAGAATGATCATCGTCGGAAGCTGCTTCACTCACGTTACATCTTGGTCTATTTAGAAGTTGAATTGTATTTTCATCTAGTTCTCCCGTTGCAGGGATATTATATCTTTCTTGAAAACTCAACAAATAATCCTCAAGTTTAGTCAAATCATTTTCATTTTCGTACCCGAACCGGTGTAAATACTTCATAGCATACTGTTGGTCGACAACGCATAGTACTGAACATAGTACTGCAGCTAATATAATGATTAACATGATCTTCACTCTTCTGCTATCCTCAAAAAACTAATTTCCAATCACATTAATAACGGAATATATAATTTTTAAAAAACCCAAAGACTTTTAACCGACCTGGTATATCATCGCAACGAATCTGTCTCGATTACGTGCGTGATACCTTACATTGACAAAAATCTCTTTTTATTTATACGTTATACTTTTATGTTACAAGATTAGCGAATAATAATGGTATATATATAATTTTTTTAAAACCCAAAAACTTTCAACCGACCTGGTATATCATCGCAACGAATCTGTCTCGATTACGTGCGTGATACCTTACATTGACAAAAATCTCTTTTTATTTATACATTATACTTTTATGTTACAAGATTAGCGAATAATAATGGTATATATAATTTTTTAAAACCCAAAGACTTTTAACCGACCTGGTATATCAGCGCTCCCGCTGTTATCATCGCATCGGATATATAACTTTACGCATGCGCAAAAACGAAGTCTCTCTCTCTTACACATTGTCTCGCTGCTCTCTCTCTAACACACGGTCAGACATACGTTGTTCATCTACTGAGAAAAAATCGATATTTATTAGAGTAGTCTGGAATACAGTTCTCACTCACCTCATCAACATTACTGGGGCTAGGCATGTAGGCCACAGCTTGGGTTTTGTTCTGTTTACACTCGTCAACTATGGCACATTGACAAATGATCTCATCCATTTCAGAAGGAGCTGTTATTATACCGATACTCAATCGGTTCATCCTATACATGCCTCTACGGTTTGTTATAGTTTGAATGACACTGCCCCGCTGGTATACTTTCGAAAGCAAATATGCTTAATATGGATCCAGCTTGAAAAAGTATGTGGGACACTCCCATCGGGTTTCGGAATAACCACCACAGGGGAGCCCAAGTCGATAGTGACAACTGTTAATATTTACAAACAATATAGTTCTGTGGTCAAACCTGAAAAATGTGTTTCATATACAAAAAAGAAGAAGAGAGCTGTTAAGTTACATTTTGTATTAGATTTAATAAATGAAAATATTGTCAGGATTGAATACTTATGTACTACCGAGCAACTAGCGGATGTATTCACTAAAGCCTTAACAAATGAAAAGTTTACTAAATTTGTAAAAATGTTAAATTTGTTGTGATGAAAGAGTGTTATATGTTTTAAATTCATTTCTCACATTTTATAGGTTTGAGGGAGGGTGTTAATATTGACAAACAATATAGTTCTGTGGTCAAACCTGAAAAATGTGTTTCATATACAAAAAAGAAGAAGAGAGCGGGAAGCTGAGTAGATAGACTCAAGGTGGTGTCGAAAGCATGGTCGACAGAGTGAATTAAGTTTTTAGTTATTATTATAAAGAATTATTGTAGTCATTTTGTTCCAATAAATAATTTTATTTAACACACTCTATACAACGCACATTTAAACCTAACAACAACAATTTCAAGCTGCTCATACAATAAAGGAGTGAACAGTATAAAATAGAACAACAATGAAATTTTATTAAAACATACATATAAAATAAACGAAGTAAAGCTAAATCCTAAAATATACACAGATCTTTGAAATAAACAAATTTAGTTCTGTTTAGAGGTTGAGTAAATACAAAAAGATTATTATTATCTTTGGAATTTACATAATCTAAATATAACTCAGTAAATACAGAAAATTCTAATTTCAAATTAACTTCTGTTAACAATGTGATTTTTTATTATTAGAAATTTTTTAATCAAGAAAAATGGCAAGTAACAAAAGCAGTTCTATACGATTCCCATTATATTATTATCGAAAAAATTTGAGAGCATTCATTTGCTATTTTTCAAAGAGCATAAACTAGAAAATAATTATAATAATAAATTCAAATTGTTCACAGTATCCAGTACAAGATGAGTAATTATTGAACTTACCACTGAATTTTAGAGTTGTTCTAATTCAGTCAGAGTAATGATAGTCTTTCCATTAAGAAATAATCCTTTGCTAATTTGCAGTTATTACAAATACCAAAATCAGTTGATATCTTATAAATCAATTCTTCCTGTAGTTTTTTGTATCTTTCGACCAAATGGATCAAATTACATGTTAAGAACCCGTTACGGTTTTAGGTTGTCACTAGATTAAAACATCCTCCAAATAAAAGGTTTATTGATTTTTGGTCAAAAATATAACACAACGTGGTGAGTGAAAAACTACTAGCTAACCTCACAATTAATACATCACGTCGCGCCAAAAGTGCCAATGAATGGATCATTGACAAACTGCATTGTTGCCAACTCTATAATTTATAAAATCTCAACACTCCTCCTCGATTTGACATGTATTAATGAAAATCGCCAATCAACTTAAGATATTATGTAATATACAACTAAAAACAGGATGCTTTAAATTATACACAATTATATATAATGATTTAGTAAACATATCGGCTAAATTTTGTTCACTTGATACATAATTTATTTCTATTTCCCTCTTACTAATTAAATCTTTTATATAATGGTTTTTAATATCAATATGTTTGGTTCTTTTCGAATTTCATTGCTTTTGGACATTAAAATTGTGCTCTTATTATCACAATATAGAATCGTTTTGGCAATAGTATTCAAGTTCCCTAAAATACGTTGATTAGGTCTTGAGCTGTTTGTGCTGCTGCCACATATTCAGCTTCCGCTGTTGATAAAGCCACGCAAGTTTGTTTCTTGGATGACCATGATATTGGGTTATTACCATATAAAATTATAGATCCACTAATGCTTTTTCTACTTTCCTTGTTCGTTGCCCAATCAGCATCTGAATATCCTTCAAGTATTACGTCACTATTTGTATGTTTAGTATAAGTCAATCCTAGAGTTTTAGTTCCCTGTAGATACCTCAAGACTCGTTTTCCTGCAGTCCAGGTCTCTTCAGTTACACGATCCAAAAATCTGCTCAAATATGACACAGCATAACTCATGTCAGGTCTACTAGTTGTTGCTAAATACATCAAAGCTCCGATGAGTTGTCTATATAGAATGTTTGTCAAAATTTTGGCCTTGTCGTTATATTGGAATCCTTTTTCCATTGGAGTCCTCTTTGGTTTACAGTCTTTCATATTAAAATAATTTAGCAATTTGTCAATAAATTGCTGTTGTTCGATTTTAATGATATCTTCTGTTCTAGTGATCTTCATTCCTAGAAAATTATTCACTTCATTCAAATCCTTTGCTTAAAAACAGCTTTTCAATAAATTCATAGTCTCGTTCACATCTTTGTCTTCTCCTATTAACAAAATATCATCAACATAAATAAGTATCCAAACCTTTTGATTACTGTATAGACAACAGTCATATAAGGATCTCTTAAAATTATTCTGAATTGCAAAATCATTAAATGTATTATTCCACACCTATGATGCTTCTTTTAATCCATACAGAGCTCTGTTAAGTTTTAGTATTTTTGATTTATTCACTTTAAGTCCGGCTGGTGCATATATGTAGACATCATTCTCAAGTTTTCCATTTAAAAATGCAGTCGGGATATCCATTTGTCTGATCTTAAAATTATTTTGTAATGCTACAGATAAGAGTAACTTAATCGTTGAAATCCTTGCAACTGGTGAGTAGTTGGGTTCAAACTGATCCTCCTCCTTAATTTGGAACCCCTTTGCAACTATTCTTGCCTTTTTCGTTTCATCTTCCTTTGTCCTGAAAACCCATCTTGTTTGAATAACATTTCCATTTGTTGGTAGCTCCGTTTCTGTCCACGTATTCAATCTCTCGAGCGCATCTAGTTCCTTTTTCATAGCATTTATCCAATATTGGCCTTTACGGCATCTTTATAGCTTATAGGGTCATCTTACTCTGCTGATATTAGACAATAAGCTGTGTAAACTTCATATTCATTCAGATATTTTGACTGTTCTAGTTCCTCACTGTGTACTCTCTACTTTGGGTAAACTTTCATCTACATCCTCTGACCTTGTGCTTTCTGTTTCATCATTATTATTGCTGAAGTCAGTCTCTTCTATTGCTTCTTCCTCTATGGCATTTGGTTCTTCTTGTAATTCATTTTCGTATTGTATCTCTATGACCTTTTCATTTATACTTTTCTTCCCACTAGCCTTAATAATTTTATTGTAAAATGTTGTTGTTTCATCAAATCTGACATCTCTTGAGTGAAAAATTTTGTTGTCCTCATTCCTAAGTCTATATCCAGCTTTGGTATATCCCATCATGATGCAAGGTTGTGCTCTTCTTTCTAATTTACTTTGTCTTGGTAAAATTACTGCCCATGCTTGACTTGACCGAATATTTTCAATTTTCCTAAATCATTCTTCTTGTACCATCTGGTTGCTGGTGTTTCCCCATTGTCGGCTTGGGTTGGTGTTCGATTTAATTCATATGCTGAGCATAAAATAGCTTCTTCCCATAATTCTCTTGGCAAGTTTGTTTCGGCAAATTTGGTGCGTACCTTGTCCAGTAGGCTTCGATTCATTCGCTAGGCTACTCCATTTTCTTGTGGAGAATGTGGCATAGTATATTCCAGCTCAATACCTTTACTTCGACAAAAATTTTTAAAATCATTTGATATGAACTCCCCGCCATTGTCAATACGAATTCTTTGCGTTTTTGAATTATGTTGCGTCTTAATCAATTTAATAAAGTCAATGATATTCTGATCTGCCTCAGTTTTATTTCTTAGTAGCTTTACTATCAGAAAATGTGAATAATCATCAATCAAAACTTGGAAATATTTGTACCCTTCTGGTGTAGCTACTGTAACTGGACCTGCAATATCTGAATGTATCAATTGACCAATCTTTGTACTGGTTTAGTTACATAAAAAAAATGGTTTACGTGTACTTTTTCCCTCCATACAAGCTCTACATATTTCTAAACTATAGGGTAAACCTAATCTTTTCAAATTATTCCTATTTATGAGCCCTAATCGCCTGTGCCATAAATTTACATCAGTATTACTATTATTCATGTATGCTACATGATCTGGTTTATTATTAAAATCAACATAAAGACAAAATAAATTATTTGACATTTCATATTTAAACTTAGAATGTTCTGTATCTAAAATTGCTTGTCTTGTCCCATCAATCCCATTAACAAATGTTAAAATTCTTTTCTAGTAGTTTTGATACAGAAATAAGGTTGTGTGACATACCTGATACAATGAGCGCTTCAATTTTTATACCTTTACCTTGACATTTACCATTTAATGTCCCTTTTTTGTTTGCAAACAAAGCTTCACCATTCTTTGCAGTTCCAATTTTTATTGTGTGGATATCTTCTAGATATTTTCAAGACCAAGAAACTAATTTTGATGAAAAAGTTTATGAAAATATATAAGCTAAGCAAAATCGTTATGTATCTGTATTCGTTTGCGATAAAATGGCTGCCTTTGTTTACTAAATAATAAAAAAGCATTTTGAATAGATTTGTTGGAGTGAAATATTTTTGAGTGTTTAGATATTGTTCAAGTGATATATTAGTCTTAGTTTCAATTTTTAGTTAAGCTTTTTATATTTCCCCATTCCAGTCATATGGTTAAATTAGTTACTTACAAAACTCTACAGAATAGGATACTCGAATAATATATATTTTGACTTATAATATTATTATGAGGAAAGCAGTAGTCAAAAACAAGATGAAAGTAATGTGAAGAAGAGCCATGATTAGGAAAATGATGCTGAAAACAAAAAACAAGAAACAGAAAAGTCAAAAGTGTAAAATAAAGAGAGAAAGAACAAGAAATAAGGAAATAAGGAAGATAAAATTATGCCCCATCGCGTAATTTTACAACAAAAACAATCATAATTCATTAACAAGCCCAAACAATCTTGAGAGCACTTTCACTCATTTCATCGCACAGAATGGCAAAAAGTCGGGATTGCTTAGGCTGCGACTTAATGAAATTTACAATCTTCGCTGTATTATCAACCGCCGCTGGCTAAATTCTTTTTCTGTTCAATGTCAAATGCCTTTAAATTTATTGTTATGCTGCAGTTTTGTTATTTTTCAGTTTTTAGGGAAAAATACATCAGATAGTTACGTATTTTTATCGTATTCCTACATCACAATCCTTGTGAAGAAGTGATTCATGAGTAAAAATGCAAATAAAATTTGAAAACATTATTTCTTTGGCCAGCTTATATAATATCAACAAAATACTTTATCAAAATTTATAACATACAATATTATCACCTTTGCATAAAAAAGTACCAATTCAATACTCAACGAAAAGTATGTATATCAATCAGTTCTTCTACAGTTTACAGACTAGGTACCTAATCATTATAATTACCTAATTATAAAATAATCTTTCTTGCTTTCTGAGTGGCAAATTTATCAATAATTTCCTTAAAACCTATTTTTTCACAGATTTCGAATTTAATTTGAAGAGAGATTTTCTTTGAAGAAACACTCTATTTTTCAGAATACTCATATTTTTTCTTGGCCTTCATCAGTGTATCAAAATCAGAACTTCTGAGATTTCCTGCAAAGTTTCTAATTTTGTTGGAACCTTAATACCAATGACATTATAAAAACATTTTTATTGTTGGTTACAATAGTAATTCATACTTTCAGAAGCAGAAGAAGAAGTTTCAGGTGAGTGAAATAATTAAATTTCTAAAAATTTGGATGAAGCGAATCTTTCAGACTGATGTAAACTACAAAATCTGCAATAAGTATGCATTAACAACATTTTTCCAACAGACAATAAATACCTTTCAGATGTTGAACCTAAACACTGCCAAGAAGTACCCGGTTTATTACCCCCAAATTTAACATTACTTTTTGCCCGAAACCAAAATTATTTTCTTGGTCTTGAAATTATTTTTGTTTAGATTAATTGTGGAAAATATTGCCCATTAACCAAATTTAGTGAGAACTGAAGCCAGATCATAATGATTTTAATTATATTACGATTTATAAATAAATATTTGACAACATTGAGGTTTACTGTCAAACCACAAGTTTACAAAAATCGTGTAAAAATGAGACAGCAACTGAAATAAATGAAGAAAGACCATTTCGATTCGAAGCTACCAGTCTAACAACATTCATAGAGAAAAGACTATTGTGCAGATTGGGAAATACAACGATAACCTTCAACTAGGAACATCAATCCAATCTAATACCGCAAGAGGAAAATAACGATAAACCTCCAAGGAAAAAATTATGTCTAGTTAAGATACCTCGGTATAATTCCGCAATCCCGCTATTATCCAGTGGAGTCAGAGAACTGCATTAAAACGTTAGCCCTCCATATCTACACCCACTTACAACAAAACCACAAACTGAAAATCTTACAAGATGCTTTCAAGAAAAAGATTAATCCGATTTAAATCCGTCAGACCTACAGCATCCAGTCAAAATTATCCACAAACTGATATAAATAGAGAAAGATCATGGCGACTTGATTCCGCAAGTCTACCGACATTGAACCAGTATAAGACACAGATTGAAATAAATGAAAAAAACCATTTCGATATGGTTCCGCAAGTCTTTTACCATTCAGAGACAGTAGTGTACAAATTGAAGAAAAATAACGATATTCTTCCACGAAGAACATCGATCCCGTTTGATGCAGCAATGCCGTCAACATCTTATAAAAATAAATCAGAAATGGATCTTTGTAATTGCTTGAATTTAAGATGCCATGGTTGCTTTGGAGAATGCTTAAAATGTGCTTTTAAAAAATGTGGACCAGAATGTAAGTTTAATCGACCGTTTTACATTAACAGAATCATTTACTTACATTCTGAAAAGGTTATCACAAACCCTTTGTTGATTTCAAATCTTGTTGAGCTTCACGCGAGTTCTTTTTTGACAGTTAGTTAATTCAGATTTAATCAATATATTTAATGTTTATAAAAAAAGTTGTTTAAATAACTTAAGCAGTTTGAATAAATTATTGTTAGCAATTTTTTGGTGTATAGATATAGTAATAAAACAACACTGTATTTTGACATGTACAGTGTTGCCGTTTCAGTTGGCAGGTGGGAAAATCAAAAAGTGATGGACTCATCGATCTGGCTTTGTAATTACTATTTGGGAAGAGGTGATTCATTCATTAGTATTAGATATTGCCAACGTCTTAAAAGCATTTAGCTTGTGTAAATCATATTCATGCATATTTATTGAATATTCTGTATTTTACAACAATGCATGAAAGAGACGCTTCATCTAAATTTTCCTAAATTGAATTTTTACACTCATCTGAAACTGTAAGTGCTTCCAAGAGTGAGACTCTCTTATAACCAATAAGAAAAATGTTCTAATAATGTCACTGATATTGAGGTTCCAATAAAAAATAAAAACAGGAAACAAACATGAATACATGGACCTATTTGGTACTTCATTTTGCAAGGACAAGGAAAAACTCATTTACAAAAAAAAATGCCTTGAATTTATTCATGAAAGTGGGGACAGATTTTTAAAATTCAAATTCTTTAAAAACATTTGTTAAACATCTCATCACCTAAGAAAAGCTTTTTATATTTCCCGATCCTATCGTATTGCTTAATTAGTTAGTAATGTTGTTCGACTTGGAAATAATGAAGGAGTTAGAGCGGAAACAAAAATTAAAACAATACATATTTTCTACGAAAAGGATTTTAGTGATCTCAAATATTTGAGTTTATCTACTCGAAAGTAGTTTTTTCATAACTACGGGGTTTTATATAAAATCATATAATTTGTTGGGATTTATTTAAGAGATACCAAGATCCAAATTGTCCACAGTATCCAGTAAAAGATGAGTAATTATTGAACTTACCACTGAATTTGGAAGTTGTTCTAATTCAACCTGAGTAATGGTAGTCTTTCTTTCAAGAAATAGTCCAAATGGATCAAAGTACATATTTTGTTCAATGCCAGAGTGAGTTTACTAATTCAATCAACTGACTATCTTAAATGAAATTATACTCGGTAATATTTTTTTGTTTTGTACAAAACACGTAGAGACTAACGGAGAACATCGAAACAAGCGTCAGACAGTGTAATAGTGAGTGTGGTAATAGTAGTACATGTCTTGGATTTCTCAATGTGAATATTCTTCTTATCTTCATAGTATCTTTTAAGGACTTTTACTTTTGTAATATGTTCATTCAACAAATTTTCGTCAGCTGTCTGAATGACCTCAGTTTCGATTCATTGTACAATCAACCAATCAACATGTATACCATAAGTTTTTACATATATTTATTGTATTTAAATATTTACCTCTATTATTCGATTCACTTTCCCCATTTCGTTTTCTATTAGCATCTTCATTAGCCATTCGAAGTATTATCTGATGTGGAGTTGTCAGTATTGGTATTGCCATTTGTTTTCTTAATGCTCCTTTTTCACTTGTTAATTTGTCACTGTGCAATCCAATCAAAAGAAGACTACGAATAAGAAGTAGAGGAGTATGAAGAAGAGAAGGAGGTCGAAGTATAAGGAGAATAGCAGAAAGATACTTTTGAATGGCGGTGTCGTGATTTTTAAAAAATTTTCTGTCGGAATTCAAATTTCCGTTCTAATTTTTGATAAAAATTTGTAATTTTCTCAATATAGTTTGTTGAAAAATCCTGTTTTACCATTAGTTTTATGCAAATCATTATGCCAAATTTCATCATTTTCATGCCTTTTCCTTAAATTTCAAAGGAAAATTCAATTATATTGTCTTAAAGCGTCATAAATACGAGTAATTCCATGATTAACACGTTGACCGCAGAGCCAAACATGTTTATGCCCAATTCCATTTGGCATAAAAATTTCATAAATATGACTAAACTCATTGTTCAACTGTCAACACGTTAACTGTCAAGCCGATAATGTTTCTTATGTCCAAGTCAATCAATTTTATTTATTTTTCAATAAATTCCAATAAAACAACTTGAAAATAGCAATTTTTTTCGCGTAATTTCGATGCACAAATCAAAGAATTTCAACATTTAGGGTAGAATATTGTTGCGTATCATAAAAAGAATAGATAGAAAATTTTTGGAGACTCTCAAAAACAGCAGTGAGCGAAGAATTATTTAAACTAAAAAAATTTGGTTGTTGTATTATACTTGTATTTTCTAAAATTAATATTCATCATAATAGAAGGGTGATAGTAAATTAACGAAATTTCGACTGGGAAAATGTGAAAACCAACCTGGAAAAATCGGGAGGAGACTAGTACTTGATTTTCAATTTTTACTGGACACCCTATTTCAAGAAAAGTTGTAGATGTAACGTATAAAAGAATTTTCTGTATCTGAGTTGAGAAGCTATGTGCACATCCATGTACTCTGCTTGAAGTTGAAGGCAAAGTTATTCCAAGTGTCTCAGACAGAACTAAGACACTGAATGAAAACTTGGAGCATTTCTATACACCTTGTTTTACACAGTGACTTTGAACTATATTTACCTGGTTCAATTCAATCGGAGATATAGACAGTTGCTGTATACTACGAGAAGTTAAATCTTGGAAATTCTGGTTTGACTTTCTTAACTATTCCACTTTTCGATTCGATTTACTACGGCGCAAATTCTGAAGCGAAATATATTGTGAAATTCCCTTGGCCGAAACATCTCCCAGTTGCATCTATAATTTCATCTTCTATATAATACGTTTTGGACACAACATGAAACAACCATTTAATAATTGGAATAAGCTTAATTGAGGTGCAATCTGCGAAACGGTTTGTTTTGGCAAAAATCTTGAAGAAACCTATGGATATTTAGCGTCAGTGTGTGAAGTAACTTTTCTTAATTTCAAAACTTTCCCATTTTCTGAAAAATTCTACTATTCAATGGCAAATAGAAACATCATCTAAATAGTTTTAGTTTGAAAATAAAAAGGTATAAGACATCAATCAATCCAAAATATAAGTCAAATTCACTTTATTTACAATCCAAATTACAAATTTAATGATATGAATATTCACTATCTATGGAAATTTAAATACCCGGATCTCATCGACGGTTATTGAACAAAGTCATAGAACATTCTAATCCTGGAGCTTTTGGCGAACATTACTTATCTAATCAAAGTGTATTTCGAACTAGAGTTTCCATAGATAATCCAATTGTTTTATCCTAATTTCACAAAATCTGGTTGCGAATGTGAAGAATCAGAGATCAATGTCCAATTTGGCGAAGATTCAATCGAACTACTCATATTATTGGTTGTTATACTAATAGATGGAGTATTGTAAATATTCTCAGTAGTTCTAGAGTCACTAATTTCATTTATTATTTATTCTGCTATTTTTTTTCTGTATCCGTACATTCTACTTGATCGCGATTGGTTTTTTCTATCAGATCACCAGATGCAACATTTTCCTACAGACAAATTTACAAATTATTATATTAAAAATTGGTATTTTCATCTTACCTCTTCATTCACAAAGTTATCCTCAAATCCACTTTATGAAGGACTGGCTTTTCCACTACATTCACTTTGTGATTGCTCTTCTAATAGACTTTCCGTGGTTAAAATGGTCTTTGGAGCTGTACGCTACAGCAGAACATTGTAAAATAAAGTGAGAAATCTGCTAATTTGAAGAAGACTACACTGTTCATATTCCGAGCTGATCTACTCGAGGTTACTGGAATCGGAAATAAGTGAAATTGCCAGTTTAAATCTGGAGGAAGCCTGATGTGAGAAGTATTTTTCGAAGTCCACGAACTAGTGATCAGTGGCGGAAGGCTGCAAATTTTTTTTAGATACATTCTAACAATACTTGTTTAAAAAAAAAGAGCAGAATACATTTGTACAAACTATAATTATCGAAATTCAATTAGTTTTTCTGAATTATAAAATATTTTCTGTAGCTAAGGTGAATAATAAGTTTATATTGTATTGATTGTAACGGACATTTTTGAGGATAATTTGGTTTTTCCTTTGCTGTAAAAACGATATATTTTTTTATTTGTTTTCTGAGTAGAAAAGTACAGGATTAAGTTTTAATAAACGAAAGACAAAGAGTTATTTTCTTCTATTTTTTTTCAAATTTTATATATTTTGCGTAGAATCAATCATGACAACGTTAAGTTCTGTAGGTAGAATTGGTCACAACATTAAGTATGCAAAACTCAAAGTTATAAAAGTTTTACATTTGTTTTTCTAAAGACTGCGAACCGTGGAGAACTCGTTAGGCGCTACATGCTTTTCCGTGGTTCAATAGGCAGGAAGTGAAGAAATTAATAGAAAACTACAAACCACTCAAAGCGAAGATAACGAATATTGAGGTGAAAATTGTACTGAAAAGCGAAGAACCGATTTATTAGCGACCAAGAAGACTATCGGCATCGGAAAAAGAAGAAGTAGATAGACAGATAGAGGAATGGTTAAAAGATGTAATAATCAAACCGAGTTTTTCGGATTTCGCTAGTCCTATTGGACTAGTGAGAAAAAAGGATGGTCGAACCGAGGTACACAAATGGCAATAAAAAGGATATTGACTACAGAAGAGTATGAAGATTTTTATTTAGAGCATGATATATTGTATAAATACGATAATAAATAATATAAATAACAAAAAATAATAATAAAAGTCCACGAGATAGGAAATTTTTGAAAGAAAAAAACAGAAGAAATAGTAAACAAGGAATTCTACATACCAAGACTAAAAGACAAAATAGAAACGATTAAAAATAACTGTATACCTTGTAAATTATAGAATAAAAAAGAAGAAAAGAAAGAATGAGTGCTTCATCCTATAAAGCTAGAAGATCCGCTAGAGAGGTATCACGTCGACCAATTAGGACCAATGAAGTCAACAAAAAAAAATATCAGTACATTTTTATGGTAGTTGATGACTTTTCCAAATTTGTGTGGCTTTACCCAATAAAATAAACCACGACGAAAGATGTGATATATTGTCTTAGCGTAAAATATATCTGACAGAGGATCCCCGTTCCGTTCTGAAAAATTCGAATCACATTGTCGAGAAGAAAATATTAAACATATGTTTCTATTCTATAGACACTATCTATCTCTGTCGACCAATCGCCAAGCTAAAACACTATTCTATGGACACTAGCGCCTCCTGCCGGTCAAACGCCAAATTAAACACGATTCTATAGACACTATCCATCTCTGTCGACCAATCGCCAAGCTAAAACACTATTCTATGGACACTAGCGCCTCCTGCCGGTCAAACGCCAAATTAAACACGATTCCATAGACAGCAGCGTCCCCAGCGAGCCAAACGCCAAACTAAACAAATTCCCATAGACACTGGCGCCTCCCGCTAGCCAAAAGTCAAATTAAACACGATTCTATAGACATATAAATCTATTTCAACAAATCGCCAAACTAAAATATGATTCTATAGTTACTAGCGCCCCCTACCGGCCAGACGCCAAATTAAGCACGGTTCCATAAACAAAAGCGCCTCTCGCTAACAAAACGCAAAATTAAATACGATTCTGTAGACACCAGTGACCTCTGTCGGCCAAACGCCAAACTAAACACAGTTCCATAGATACAAGCGCCTTCCGCCGGCCAAACTCCAAATTAAACACGATTCCAGAGACAATAGCGCCCCCAGCGGGCCAAACGCCAAACTAAACAAGTTCCCATAGACACTGGCGCCTCCCGCTAGCCAAAAGTCAAATTAAACACGATTCTATAGACATATAAATCTATTTCAACAAATCGCCAAACTAAAACACGATTCTATAGACACCAGCGCCCCCTACGGGCAGACGCCAAATTAAACACGGTTCCATAAACAAAAGCGCCTCTCGCTAGCAAAACGCCAAATTAAATACGATTCTGTAGACACCAGCGCCCTCTGCCGGCCGGACGTCAAACTAAACACGATTCTATACACACTACCGCCCTCTGCCGGCCAAACGATAAACTAAAACACGAACTAGCGCCATCTAGCGAGGTATAGTCGAACTAAAAGTACTTAGCGGCCGCAAGTTAAACTAAATGAAAATTCTCTTTGTGTTCAATTTATATACACACTAGCGCCCCCCGCCAATTAGACACCAAACTAAATACGGTTCCATAGACACAAGCGCCTCCTGCCGGTCAAACGCCAAATTAAACACGATTCCATAGACAGTAGCGCCCCTGCCGGCCAGACGCCAAACTAAACACGGTTCCATAGACACTAGCGCACCCTGCTGGCCAGATGCCAAATTAAATTCAATTCTATAGACACTAGCGCCTCCCGCCAGCCAGATATTGTCATTCGTTTTCTTAATGCTTATTTGACCCTTCTCAATTTGTCACTATGCAATCCAATCAACCGTTTATTCTATAATTATTTGAGATTTTCAGATTTGAGATCATTATTGAAGGTATCTACGGCTCCATTTTCCAATTCTTCTTCATACTTATACAATTCGAAATTATGTATGATTGTACCATTCAAGTCCAGAAAGAAATCATGCTCATATACGTTTCAAACGATAAGCATTCTTACTTCTTTTCAGCGTCATTTTCCTCATTATGGCTCTTCACATTACTACAAATATATAATAATAATAATTTGATCGTGAGCTGAGTGGTTTGTAAAATATTTATTTTGCCAATCTATTACGAGATTTAAGTATATTAAATAAATCATTAAAATTTAGAAGAAATTCATCTGTAGTACCTGTATTATGGAAATATGTATTAATATCTGTTCTCCATAAATAAAGAGGAACAGCTGCTCAATAACCATCACAAAAAGCCGTTACATTGTTTCCAACTTTACACTGATAAATTTCGCAAATCATGCAACTTGGAATTTCGTCGAAATGGTCCAATTACAACTCTGGTTAGCAAAAAGATATCGAAAAAAATTATATATCATTAGAAAATCTACACTCTAGCGATGTTTATAAAAAAACAAAAGCTTCCTACCACCTTTACTTTTTTTTAAACGCATGAATTGTTGTAATAATATGAATATTTAAGATATAATACATACTGTGAAAGTTATGAAGTTATAACTTCTTGCATAAGTTAAAATAAGAAGAGACATGAAAATCAGGAAAATTGAAGAAAATAAAGAGAATTATTGAAGAAATGAGTCGTTTTAGAAAATATCTTGTTTCACAATTTAAAAATTTTCTAAGTAAAATTGGGTTGGATGTCAGTAATTCACAAAAAGTTTTTGTCATAATAGTACAGCAAGTCAGCAATGTACAAAATGAGATCGGGATTTGTTATGACAGCTATATATGATAAGGAATCAATCTGATGAGTTTTAAACACGAAAAAAAAGGATTATGATAGAGTGGAGTGATAAACTCCACTTTAATAATGAAAATAATGAATTTTGATCTTCTGCTTTAGAAGATAATCTATAAAAAATACATCGAGGGAAAAAGAAGACATGTACCAACAAAATTAAAAGGAGTAACAGAAAGAGGCATATTCAAAATTATACTTATCTACAATTATTCTATATATCTCGTAACAGTAAAGGATGACAGAGAGTTGAAAAGCTAAGAACAAATGTGAGAAAACATTTAGAAATGTGGTCTCCTCAAAATTCTTTATACATATAATTAATATAAAATAGATACCTTCCATAGGACAGCTGTAAGCCTACATTTTGATGTTTAGGACTTGTTTTGAAAAGAATACTGTTCCCTTTTCGTTCTCTCAACGTTTTTGCTTCCATTAGAATAACTTGATAACAATATACTTTCAACTGGTTGTTGAGAAGGTAAAAAAATAAAACAAAAGTGTGTGGGTATGTATCAGTAGAAATGGCATTACCTCACCCAATTCAAACAAACATGTTTCTTCAATATTCAACAACTCTAAAATACCTTAAACATGGAGTGCAATAAACCATTAAGTTGCATTACAATGTATTCGCTAAGCTAAATTTACACTAAACCAAGTCATATGCATACAGGACTTTTTAGGAAAATTCTTCATTACTCATTCAGTTTCATTGGCAGATATATTGTTGAATTTGTACAAAGTGATGAAATGGTAAGTGACTTGAAAGTTCTTATTCAAAAACTGGTAAGACAATAATTTGAAATAATGATGGAAACATGACATTGCTAAAGTTATTTTTTTCAGACTAGTTTGAGATTTTCAAAGGAAGTCACCTAAAATACTTAACAAAATATATGATTTAATATCAAATATTGATGAGCAACTACTAATTATTTTGATTAAGAGTAAATTTATTAGAAAAATATTAATATTTAGACAAATATCAACTCACTGGCAACATTTTTCATCAATTCATTGTAAACTACAAGTTACTTATTCTTCACAATTGGGGTGGAGTCTCTTTAAATCAAACCAATCAAAAATTACTCAATATTTTATTTTCTTACCTCAGAAATATGAATAAAACAAGTAAGATGTGTCAGAACAATACGAGGATCTTTTCTATCATTTATTTATTGTGCAGAAATACCACAGTTCATTTGAATGATCTTTATCTTGCAATTCCATAAGGTAGGTACTCCAAAACTACTAAAGGTCCCCATGTGAATACATCCAAACGCTCTTTTTTTGTAACTTGACATTCACAGATGTTACACTACAAATTTCTAGGCCCAGTTCAGATGAAGCTACCATAGCGAAATTAGTAAATATGTTAGAGTACCTACAATTCTTTTTTATTAGAGGCCATTTTGGTAAATGAGAAATCACGCTCCTTTACCTAAAAATAAATTATTTGTAAACTACTTCCAGTATTGGTGTAGTGCCTATACTTGTTATTAAAAAAGATATTCAAACACTTGCCAACACCTTAAAAGCATATTCATCAACATAAAACATTATGTTGTGTACGTGAGTATTTTTATCAAATTACTTAGTTAAAGGTGTAGAAAATGTGAAAAATAATTGTACATACCTACTATAAGAATCAAAATTTTAAAAATTTATACATTTTCAGTCAAAATTTACTTCATTACATAAACTACATTCACTTAATCTTCACGTACAAAACTTAAACATAAGTAAGTTTTCCAACTAGATACCAATTCCGTTTCTAACATTATAATGAATTCAGAAGGTCCTTTGTGTGAAACTTTGGTTTACTTTGACCTTGGACGAATAAAAAAGATTAACCCAGCTGGTATGTTTGAATATAACTGAAGCCAACTTACAGTAAACCTCAATGTTGTCAAATTTTACAATTTATTTGTTTATTATCTGGATGCATGTTACGTTTCAAAAATATTTATTTATACATCGTAATATTATTAAAAACCAATAAGAATGTGGCTCTAGTTCTCACTAAATTTGGTTAATGGACAATATTTCCCACAATTGATCTAAACAAAGATCAAGAAAATAATTTTGGCGAGAATGTTTATGAAAAAATATAAGCTAGGCAACATTGCTATGTAACTGTATTCATTTATGTTTTTGTTTTATCTTGCATAGAATGTTTGAAAGAAATAATATCAAATACTAGTTTTATTTGAATACAAATTTACTGTAGACATGTACCAACAAATCTTCGAGACAAACATATAGGTTTTTAATGAGGATATGCTTATTTATTATAATTATTAGTCAATTTAAGTCAAAAACAAGATGAAAGTAATGTGAAAACAAAAAACAAAGGCTAATAGATTAGCCTGGCCAGCAACTTCAGTACTTTCATCAAGTTGAAGTGAAAAGTTTGTTTTATTTAAACTGTAACAGTGAATTTGACCGATTTTTTTTGCTTCCTTCTCAGTGAATGAAACTTCAGATTCTAACCTACAGAGTGTTCTGTTCCTTTTTTAGATATCAATATGAATAGGCGATAAGATGCAAATGTAGCTTGTCTATTTTTCTCACCAGAAATTGATGTTTTCGTTATTGAGTTTGACTTTAAGAATTCTTTTTCTTTGTACTGAAAGAAATACATATGTTTTTTTTGTGAAAAGTCTTTACAGTTTTGAAGGTTTCATACTCTCATCAGCAAATACTTCGAAACATAAAACACACTGAAGTAGCAGGTTGTCATCTGTGCCAGTAACTACAAAAACCATATTTGTTATGGTTCGGTTTTGCCTTCTTAGGGACTTCTTTTAAAAATTCTAAACTAGCCTAATAAAAATAAGTTTTGCATCGAGATGTTTATTATTATAAATTATTAATAAATGAATTTTGTCTTATCACTTGTTTTTAAATAAGTATTTTTAAGGCAATTAGCATTTAACCAATCTAATCACTTTGTACAAATTAAACATTATATGTGCAAATCGAACTAAACGAGTAATGGAGAACTGATCTGAAAAGTTTTGATTGTATGTGACTTGGTTGAGATATTATAGATTATAAGGAGACTACCTAAAACGTTCAAATAAGATGTGAGAATGCTTATCGTTTGAAACGTAAATGAAAATGATTTCTTTCTGAACTTGATTGATACAATCATACATAATTTAGAAATGTCTAAGTATGGAGAATTGGAAAATGGAGCCGAAGATACCTCCAATAATGATCTTTAACTCGAATAGATACAATTATGGAATAAACGTTTGATTGAATGGAAAAGTGTTGATTATTTCATAAAGTACGCGAGGACAATTTGTGTGCAGCATTTACTACTACCTACTGCTACCAGCACACTCACTATTATACTGTCTGACGCCGGTTTCGATGTACTCCTCTAGTTTCTATGTGATTTGTACAAAACAAACAAACAAACAAAATATTACTGCGTATAATTTGATATCAGATGGTTATTTGATTGAATTAGTAACTCACTAAAGTTATTGAACAAAATATGTAATTTGATCCATTTGGTCGAAAGATACAAAAAACTACAGGAAGAAGTGATTTATAAGATATCAACTGATTTTGGTATTTGTAATAACTGCAAATTATCAAAGGATTATTTCTTAAAGGAAAGACTATCATTACTCTGACTGAATTAGAACAACTCTAAAATTCAGTGGTAAGTTCAATAATTACTCACCTTGTACTAGATACTGTGAACAATTTGAAATTATTATTATAATTATTTTCAAGTTTATGCTCTTTGAAAAATAGCAAATGAATGCTCTCAAATTTTTTCGATAATAATATAATGGGAATCGTATAGAACTGCTTTTGTTACTTGCCATTTTTCTTGATTAAAAAATTTCTTATAATTAAAAATCACATTGTTAACAGAAGTTAATTTGAAATTAGAATTTTCTCTATATAGAAAAATTGTTTCTGATTTTGTATAATAGTGCTCGTTTCTATAATTGATCTTCACACAAATATTTTTGTAATCCATTTACTTTACACACTTTATCTGTCTTGATTGAACTTCTCAGTGAATATGTAACTAAATCCTAATTCTAATGTACGGACAAAAATAATTATTGAAAATTGTGAAGTTATTTTGGTTTTCTAGAAAATCCCAGTGTGACAGATTTTGTTGTAATATTCGTTTCTTCTATAGTATAAATAAAAGAAATTTATACAGGTTCTTCTATACTTTTATTATATTAGAAGTAAAACTACACAAAATGACTTGAATCTGAAAGTAACCATTTTTTTTTCTTTTCTTGACATAATAATCATCCTTGCCAACTTAATTGCTGGGTTACGTTCAGTAATTTTTTACAACACTACCCCTTAAACCAGCAATTAATTTAGACCAATATTTTTAGTACAAAAAATATGCTTGGGATTATGCAGCCCTTTTGTTAAAAGATCTGCTACCATTTTTTCAGTAGGCATGTATTTAATTTCAATCAAATTTTTTTTCAATTACTTCCCTTACAAAATGATACTTAGTGTCTATATGTTTAGTTCTGTTATGGTAAACAGGGTTTTTTAACAATTTTTGTGCACTTTGGCTGTCATTGAAAAGAATTACGGACTTAGTCTCACAAAACTCATTTAAAAAACCACTAACAAATATGGCTTCAATTTTAAACCGACTTCAATAGGAGTCAAAACAGTTTTAGCATCACCTAACTTGAAACGCTCTAATAATTCTAAAATATAGTTCCTCTGATTAACTTTAATCAAATTGATTTGTTTGTCAAAATCAATGTTTAAACCTAAAAAATATTTGATTGGCCCAAGTCTTTAATTTTAAATTGTTTTGACAATTCCTGTTTGAGGTTGGTTTTAAAAACTGAGGAATTTGAACAAATTAAAAAATCATCAACATAAAAGGCCACTAGAATTATAAATTTGTCCTTGTTTTGGAAAAATATACATGGTTCAAAACTTGATTGCTGAAAACCTAAGTCTTTTAAGACATTTTTTACTTTAATATTCCAAATTCTGGAGGATTGTTTTAATCCATATATAGCCTTTTTTAATAAAAATACTTTATTTTCATTATTTTTTAGAATAAACCCCTCAGGTTGCACCATGTAAATTTCTTCATCCAAGTTTCCGTTTACAAATGCAGTTTCTACTTCTAAGTGGTCTATATCTAAACTTAATTCTAAGCAATAATAAAGCAAACAATATTCTTATTGTAGAGTATCTAACTACAGGTGAAAAAGTTTCAAAATAATCTATACCAAAGGTTTGTGTGAAACCCTTTGCAACTAGCCGTGCTTTATATCGTATTTCATTATTTGAATTCCTTTTTAAACAAAACACCCACTTATTTTGCACAACATTTTTGTTTGATGGACGGTCTACTAAAATCCATGCCTCATTTTTCATTAATGATTCGTACTCTCGTTCCATTGCTTTTTCCCAATTTCTTCGGTCACTTCTTGACATCGCTTCATCTACGGTCTTTGGATCTTGCATTTCATTATAAGTTTCCTTATTCATCACATTGTATGAAATGTAACCTTCATAATTTCTTTTCTTTGACACCCTTCCTGATCTGGTTACAATTTCTTGATCATTAATTTCCTCAAAGTTTTCACCTCCAGTTTCTTCTGGAATTTCATTTTCTTCTTCATTGATATTATTATTTGATCCTCCACCTTCTTCATTCATGTCACTATCATCCACTCCAGGTTTAGTTTTTGTTTGTAGGTCAACAGTAATTGCTGAATCAGGATCTGAGTTGCTAGTTTCAGCCTTACAATTATTTATATTTTTAAAAGGTTGATTCAGAAATTCATTAAATTTTACATTATGACTTATAATAATTTTATCTGTATCTGTATCTAGAATTCTATAAGCTTTACTATTTTCACTGTATCCCACCATAATACCTGTTTTTGTTCTCTAGTTTAGATCTTTTTTCTTTTGGAATGTAAACAAAAGCCTGAGAACCAAATGTAATGAATTATGATAAATCAGGTTTCTTTCCGACCCATAACTCATAAGGTGTCTTTTCTTTACTTTTAGTATGTAGTCTATTAGAAATGTAGTTAGCAGTTGTTACTGCTTCCCCCCAATATTTATGGGGTAAATTAGCATCTAATAACATACACCTTGCCGATTCCATCAATGTTCTATTTTTCCTCTCCGAAACACCATTTTGCTCTGGACAATATGGTGCAGTCGACTGAAAGCTTATACCAAATCTTTTGAGTAGCTTCTGCACAGCTACCCCTGTATATTCCCCTCCATTATCACTTCTAAATGTTTTTGGATAGACCCCAAAAATATTTTTGACTTCTAGAATGAATTCCTTTAATTTAATATATACTTCATCTTTAGATTCTAATAAATAAAGTGTGGTATATCTTGAAAAATCATCAGTTAAAGTCAAAAAATATTTCTTTTTACCAACAGTAGGGGTTCTCATAGGTCCATATATATCACTATGGATTATATCAAGAACTTTAAACGTCTTACTTTCTGATTTTTTAGGAAAAGATTTCCTCATTAATTTACCTTCAATACAAGTGACACATTGTTTTCTCTGACCACAATCATTTATTTTTATGCCAATAGCTAAATCTTTACTTACTATCATTTTTATATCATCAGGGCTTCTGTGACCTAAACGTCTATGCCATGTATGTATACAATTATTCATTTCCTCACACGTTTTTACAATATTTACTTTTTCTGAAAACATGTTTAATTTATATAAACCATTACAGTATTTTACTGTGGCTATAATAAAATTATTAATTTCTATATAACAATTACAATCATCAAACTTTATGTTATAACCAGCTTTTGTAATTTTAGACACCGATAACAGATTATTGCTTAGCTCAGGTACAAATGAAACATCTTTAAATTTTAAACTTATGCATTTACCTGAAATTTCTGTTTTTACTAAAATATCACCTTTACCTTTGACTTGCATTTCCTTTCCATTTGCAACTATAATTTCATTTAACTTTGAATAGTCCAATTTAATAAATAATTCTGGATTATTTGACATGTGACTTGTAGCCCCTGAATCAATATACCATTCTAGATTATTTTTACTGTTACCGGAAACATTGAAACAAAAAACTGAGTCAGACAACTCATCACCTTCAACAGTTACTTTGGCATGTTGCTTTCCCTTATTTCTGTCTTTCTTCATGAAAAAACAATCTTTTTTGTAGTGACCTTTTCTATGACAATAATAACATTCTATTTTTTCTTTCATCTCCTTTGAAAACTTTTTATTTTTGTTTAATGCCGTCCCTGTTGAACTGGTATCTTCTTTTCTTTTATACTCATCCATTAGTTTTCCCTTTACATATTCAAGAGTCAATTCATCATCTGGCCTAGCATCTAATGCTGTTACTAATGTGGAATAACTTTCTGGCAATCCACCTAACAATAATGCAGCTACATGGAAATCCTTAATTGTCTCACCAACTCTCACCAGACTGATACAGCTTCCTCAATAAATACAACTTGTTACTTAAATTATTTCTTTAATGTACCTTTTGCAGTTCATTCCACATTTCTTTCGCATTCTTGCATTTATAAATGTGTGCTATCTGATTGTCTTCGATACTTAATGAAATTGTAGCTTGTGCTTTTTCATCTTTACGTTTCCATTCAACACATGGTTCATTTGGTATTGCCTCTTCTACAACAGACCAATTTCCTTCTCGTGTAAGCAACATTTTAATTCTAAATTTCAAATTTTGATAATTGTTGTTGTCTAATCTGGCGAAAGTAAACTTTACACTTTCTGATTCCATTTCTGCTTTTAATTTGCTTTACAAGATAAGCCGGCACGCCTTATTTTTTAGGTTAGCTTTTATACTTTACTTTGAAATTCACTGAAGCTTATTAAATCTGGCCTGGGCCCATAACCTGTTATAATATTCGTTTCTTCTATAGTATAAATAAAAGAAATTTATACAGGTTCTTCTATACTTTTATTATATTAGAAGTAAAACTACACAAAATGACTTGAATCTGAAAAGTTACCATTTTTTTTTGACTTAATAATAATCCTTGCCAACTTAATTGCTGGGTTACGTTCAGTAATTTTTTACAACAGATTTTGTGTAGAAATTTTAAAACTTTGACTTATATTTTGTATTGATTGATGTCTTATACCTTGTTATTTTCAAACTAAAACTATTTAGATGATGTTTCTGTTTGCCAATGAACAAGAGAATTGTTCAGAAAATGGGAAAGTTTTGAAATTAAGAAAAAAGAAAGATCGTTTTAGTTCCATAAAAGGTTATTAGTTTTTCAACTAGACTTTTTCCATTCCCTACAGGATCGGGATATTAAAATTTTCATTATTTCTTCATTGTTCTCATCCAGGCAACAAAGAATTTTATTACGAATGATTACCCATTCACCAGCTTTGGTTATTGATTTACTAATATACTATATTCGCCTTAATTTATATATCTTTGAAAATTCTAACTTTTGTTTCTTTCTCAACATATTCTTCATTTTTTTTCAACACACTCCTGTAGACGTTGTCTTGTATTTCTAAGTCGAAGAAGTCTTCCGCCAATCCGTTGACGACCGTGTGACCTCTACTTAGACATAATCCTTGATTACCGATGATCATATATTTTACTGCAAAAACTCTTTTGAATGATACGTGGATACTAAGAAATCGAAAGAATATCCCGATGATGTGTTTAATCTGAATTTCTGATATTTCAACTGAGGAGGATTTTATAACGTCGATAAAATGATTAAATATGCAAAAAGCACAATGCACAAATTTCATTTTTTGCTATAATCAAAGTATAATTAAAAATCTTTTCATATATTGAATTCAACCTACA
Organism: Diorhabda sublineata; assembly: GCF_026230105.1. NCBI lineage: Eukaryota > Metazoa > Arthropoda > Insecta > Coleoptera > Chrysomelidae > Diorhabda > Diorhabda sublineata. The sequence goes on from NC_079486.1 coordinate 704,838, forward strand.
GATTCCAGATATTACTTTTCGTTCTTCTTTAAACTTTTTTTAAAGTCAAATATGATATACCTATCCACAGTAGTTTATTACCGTTTCCACGAAGAAACTCGATATTCACACATTTGCGTTGAAATATGTGATTTTATAATTTTGGTATGCTAAATATTTTGTAAAACCAGCAGTGATAATTCTATGATTAACATAGGTATTTCACATTTAAACTGCTAATGAAACAAAGTGGCTTCTTTAAGACGTTGAAGGGTTGGCATTACACTGTCCTCTTCCAATACGTATCGTTAAAAAGAGAAACAACATGTACCGAATGGTGAAAATAAAATAAAATATAAACGTTATTTAGACCTACGCTAGTGCATCTTTATCTTGATATCTGTCAACGGTCTTAATAATTTTACTACCACGTTTCCTACGTTGAGTATTACTTCAGCCTATAGGGTAGGCCACAAGCAGCACAGCCACGTACCGTATCCAAATATGTTGCAATAGAATATAACATACAGATCTAGAATATTCAATAATTGTATGTAGTCAATTCTTTCTGATACTTAAATTTGTAATAACAACTCAAAAACTCTAGTTTAAATAAAAGACAATCTTCCAAATATTAACATCTTTAATTATTTTCACCAGCACACCTTTCCCTAATCCATAATATTATTTATCATTGATAGCTTTTTTGTTCTTTATTTGTAAACCATATCTAGAAATAATATTTCCCTATTGCAGCATATCTTGATGTGGAACGTGGCTGCGCTGTTTGTTGTCTAGCCGATACGATTTCCCAGCGTAGGGAACGCGGTAGTAGAATTATTAAGACAGTTGACAGAAAATAATAATAAATAACGTTTCTGTAAATAAATATAGTAAAGAATTCTTTTAATGGTTCATAAACAAATTTTGAGTTCTATTTCGTCAATTTTAATACAATATTTATTTTTTTATTTTGATATTCATGATGTAGGCGATTTACTGATTAATATAATTATGCAAATTGACGGAGGTAACATGTTACTATAAACAAAAATCCAAAAAAATTATCACGAACCACATATAAAAAGGTCTAAGAAATAAGAAGTTGAGGAAATATAATATATGATAAAAATAAAACAATCAATTAAGAATTTAAATCTTTTAATTTGAAGATTTAGAAGAATCTACTGTGCTACTCTAACGTGCTTCATTTCTTTCCATAATTTCAGTTTCCTCTTCCATTAATATTTTTTTTTTCAAATTTTTTTACTTCTATCAGTGGATTGGCTATTAATATAAGTTGATGGTTCAGAGACATTTACATGAATACTGTATTCACTAAAGTACACATTATAAGAATCGATACATTTTTCTGGCTGTAATTTTCCCTTGCTTTTGCTGCCTGACACTACAGTAGATTTAGTCTGCAAAACACAATGGGTCACATGCAAAACATCAAATAACTTAGTCTTTGCTTCTTTCTACAAGTTTTTGTATTTAGCTTGGAGTTGTTGAATCTTTCTCAAAATTGGTAGTGAGAACTCTTTTTGTTATCATTATCAAGAATCAACCAGAACAAGAAAAATATTACAATTGAAATTAATAAATGTCACCTATTAAAAATAATTGTTGAATAATTGAAATAAAAATTCTATAAATGATCTAATTTATTTGTTGTGCAATTAAGGGTTGATAACTTTTTCTTCCAATATGTTTCGAAGTGCTCTACTGCTATCTCCAATGCGACAGCCACTTGTTTCTATATCACTTCAATCCTAAACTTCTAATTATTGAAGTTTTCTTAGGGTAACTTAACCACGAGTTCATAATTATTAAGAGATTGTCGAATTAAAATTACTGTTCTTTTTTCTACTTCACAATTGTGAATATTCACTAACAACTTAAACTTCTCATTAGCTGGAATTTGGTGTAGTACAACCTGTATTACGATAGATCGTATAATATGTGACCATTTCATATACCTGTATGTAATACTCCTATATGGACAATATTCATTTTTTCTGCTTAAACCACGGAGGATAGAGAAATCGTTGCCATTCTTCTTTATTTAGAAGTTATAATCTGCAAAATGAGCTACAAAAACCAGTATCGAAAAAATGTTATACCTAGTAACTTAGTAAAAAGTTCAAAATTATAAAAATACATTTCAAGTACTTCATGTTGTTTCTTAGTCAAAATTTTTTTTTAGTTACCAACAATCAGACTTTTTTGTTACGTTGTTTGAATGAAAACACATTAAATGTCACAGTAACTTTATTAAGAATTCGTTTATAATAAGAAAAACCAAAACTATGAATAAAAATAATACAAGTTTAAATGAAACAAAAGCAATAATTTTGTATTTCTACATCAATTATATTTCGTTCTGTATCTTTGTAACAACTTGTGTCCTTAATCCTTGTATATTAATCGTGCATAATCGCAAATGTGTTTCATGAGTCTCGCAACCTTCATAATCGCTTGTAGATTATCTGGATCTACCTCATCATCTGCGTGATTATGATATGATTTTCCAGTTCTGTTTTCCATTTGTTCCGTCTTATTAAATTTGTTTTCTTGAGGAATAATTTCTTCATTCGATCTATTTATTTTTTTATCATGCTCTGCATTTTGTTGAGAAAACTCAGATGAAACATTGCAACTGTTGGTATTCATCTTTGGTTAAATGTCAGATTCAACGTTTGGAAGTAACTTTGCTTTTTTTGACATATGTACAATGTTTATGATTTGTTAATTCATAGTAACGTTAGTCCCATAGTATTTGGCCGGACGGAGAACTAAAAATTATTATAATAGTGTACGTTCCAACAATAGTGTAATTAGATTATCGAACAAACAATGGATTCAAATATATAATAATGAAAGAAGCATTCGATCTAATTTCGGATTGTTTTTAGATACAAATTGATTAATTTCACTATAATTATAAAAATTATCATAGTTTTAATCCCAATTGTTAGTGCAAGGGAAAATGTTGGTGTAGCGTGGGACTATAAAGTGTGTTCATTTTGTCAATAGTTTAGTAATTCTACATTTGAGTAAATCAGAAGAAATTTATTTTAAACAGACTTATTAGGTATACAGTAAATCCAATATGTAAAGTTAAGTTTCAAATATATGGGATTTAAGATAACATTCAAGTGATATTTTCAAGTTCTAAAACATTCTCAAACATCGATGTCATAATTCGATGGAAAGGCTATGTATTTTTAAATTAATGTTAATAAGGAGATGTTTTCCTTATCTATCAGTTGATGAATTAGAAGATAAAAAATATAAGTAAAATCCGTAAGCATGTGACCAACTAAGAAAAACACATTTTTTGCCAAAAATCGATATTATTCAAAAATGTAATCTTCTTCAAGAGCAATACAATAATTCCAAAGCTTCTCTAACTTCTCCGTGCTGTTCTTGTAGAAGAATTTATCTTTTGCCTCGAAACAGTCTAGACTCTAGACTATACGCTGGATGATGAACCAAGTGTAATTAGTTCAATTTAACCATAGTTGCCATCGACTTCTAAATCGGTACATTATCTTGGTAGAACATTGGTTTTTTCTGCGACTTTTCCTTGATTTTTGTAGTCCAACGATCTCCATTTTGGAGATAGTCGATGAACAATATTCCATGCGCATTCCAAAATACTTTCCAGCTATCTATTGGACCTTTGGATGCTTTGGACTTGGTTCACCCACAAACGCGGCATCCACTTTGTAATAAATTTTTTTATTTTACGATTAGATAGAACCAATTTGTGGACTTTTTTGATGTTTTCTGGAGTAATCATCTCAATTGGACGACCACAACGTTCACCTTGATCGGTGTTTGTACGACCACGTTTAAATTCAGCAAACCAATAACAAATGGCAGGATTTTTTAATTTTCTGGCGCTCTCAAGGAACATTTAGGTAACATACCAACTGATGAAGTTGACTTAGTACAATATAGCTTATTTTCCTTTATATATGATTGTTGTTGAATAGTGTCAAGGAAAACCTTTTCGGAGGACAAAGAAACCTTGATAAACAACATTTGTGGTGAGAAGGGTTAATTGCTTTTTATATCTTGAAGCATCATTAGCTACAATTAATGTTAAATAATGTTCCAATGTTTCAGATTTCACGAAACTATAACAATCAGGAAACTATAACCTGAAGAAGATCACCTATCAGTTGATTGAGAATCCTAGCCTAAAACGAGATTCAGATCAATGTTTCCGAGCACTCATTCTTAGGATTTTGCAATGAAAACTGTTTCTTCCATTTTTTCTTTCCAGTCAAAGTGAAATTAGAAAAATTTTAGCTATTTTCTATTCAAGTGCGAAGTTGATAAACGAAAAATACATAGAAACCATTTGAAGGATAATTTGTTTACGAATTTTTGCTTTTTTATTTTTATTAATTTTCCAACGTTTTGGATTTGTTTTCTTTGCTAACGCCCATAATTTTTTGTTTGACCGTTGAGACATGGACATCAAATAAAAACAAATGGAATGTAACAGGAATTATAATTACATTTTGATTACAATAGAAAAAATTAGCAATACGAATTATACTGATATAGATTTTTTTAATAAACTTAATATGGAACAATAGAAATAAATTGAATATTGATGTGATATAAGCATTAACAACATCATTTAGTTCATCTTTGCATCTAGCTAGTAAAAAATCGTAAAGGTTAGATATGAGTCTTACAACCTTCTGTATCTCTCGATAACTGTCTTCAGGTAACTTATTCCTTGCGGGATTATCATACGTTTGTCCAGTTTTGTCGTCATTCCGATCGGTAATATCTAGTTTTCCCATTTGTTTCGTCTTTTCAATTTTTTTTTTTCGTGGAAAGTAATATCCTTATTCGATCCATTTATTTCTTTACCAAAGTCTGCCTTTCTTTTCGAATACTCAGCTGAGAAATTGCAACTGGTGTTATGTACCTTTATCTTTATTGAATTTCCAGATTTAGCGTTTGAACGTGACATCTCAACTATTTTTGGCATATTGAAGCTGACTAAAGATTTAATCAATGTTCACTATAACGTAAACAGTATATTCCTTGGTCGGACGGAGAATTGAGCATTGTTATTAAAAGGTACGTTCCAACCAAGGTTGTAGACGATAGGTTAACCGGTAACTTGTTCCATATATTGAAAGCTGATAGACCAGAACATTGAAATGTTTTTGACGATTTTTTAGGCCGTTTTCAGGGATCAATGAAAAACCAGTTATACGTGTAATCTAATAGAAAAGATGTAAAATATTCAATAGTATATAGGTTGTTCCATTCCAAATTTGATAATTGTGGAGAAAATTAAAATTTCTGTTATGGTACTCAACAGCTTAATGAGCTATTCAACACTCAAATGGTATGGAAAAATTGTTGATTAATTTTTTATTTCAAGGGGATAGCTGGGGGGTAGTGGGACACATAGATCCCAGTGGAAACTTTTTGCGAGACCTATTTAAACCAATGGTATTCATTATAATTTTCTTTACAACAAATTTCTATGTATGAAAACTAGAAAAACAATTTTTGCACAGAGGAACATTGCAAGCTGAGCAGAAGGTTGTGCGTTTTTCTCTCTTACTTTTTTCCAAAACTGTGACATCTCCTACGAGTTGGTCTTTCATAAGAAAGATGATCCCCAACATTCATCACTTTTTGGGTGATTTTGTTGGTCTGCCTTATTGGCGGTTTCTAACAACCTTGGCAGATTTTCGAGCCTCGGAAATCATTGACTCTGCAAGTGGTGCCAGAAAATCCTGGAAAGAAATTTTCTTATGATCTGTTTCTCTCCAAATAATACATGCATTTACCGCACTGGTCATAAGCAAACGGTGAAAAACTTTTTTCTGCCACTTCAAAGACTTACGATCCATGTCATAAATATCAATCAATTGGTCACAAAGATCAACACCCCCCATGAACTTATTGTTATGGGCCACAATTTCAGGACAAGGAATTTCCTTTTTAATCTTTTTCTTTTCTGTTCACAAAGGTCATATCATTTCCATGACACTTTGAAAGCAGCGTTACTTCTTTTGTATCTTTCCACAAAACCGCCGTAGTACCAAATTCGCCAATCACCGTGCCAACACAAGCAAATGGAGAGTTGTTTATTAATTTTGTCGACAAAACGATCAAAACATAAACTAACCTCTGGATCTTTTATTGAAGACGAAAGCTTCGTGACGACTGTTTCTCCAAGAGTGGATTCGGTATCTCTGTTGGCATCCTTTCCACAATAAATATTGAAATCATATGTATAGTCTGTTTTGGAATCACAGCGTTCCCATATTTTTATTCCTCGCTTTCTAGGTTTCAAAGGGAGGTACTGTTTCAGAGAACTCCTGCCTTTGAACTTCTTCAATACTTTGTAAAGTGCTCTCACTCCTTACCTGTTGTATTTTACTTAAAATTTGGTTTGCTAATTTAATTCCCTTAGCTATTATGGTGGAGCGAGAATGAAAAAAATCTAGCTGCTCAGTAACCACAAAAAAGTCGTTACATAGTTATCACCATTGCATTGATAAATTTCGCAAAACATGTAACTTATAATTTCGTCGAAATGGTCCAAATACAACTCTAGTTAATTTCGTGTATATATATATATATATATATATATATATATATATATATATATATATATATATATATATATATATATATATATATATATATAATATATATAGATATATATATATATATATATATATATATATATATATATATATATATATATATATATATATATATATATATATATCTCAACTTTTGATTTTACTGGAACCGTGTTTTTAAAATCTAACTTTATTTCTAACATAAATTCTACCAACAACTTCAATTACAAGATTGATATTTTTTATTACAAACGTGATTTACATAATTTTCTGGTAAACACAAACTAAGCAATTTTACAATAAAATAAGTTCTTAATCAGCACAATGTACTGTCCACCTAAGGGCAATGGCGTAGGTGACGTCTCCCCCTTTAGAAGCAAGCTTCTCCTGGAAGCTGGATCCCATCTTCTGTTGCCTGCGGGTGATTCTTACTTGTCCTTCCTGAATGTTTCCTCTTATACAAAATCCACAAGAAGGCCAATATCAATGCTGTATAAAGAAGAATATTCCAAATACTGGAATGTGAAAATTAGTGTTTTACCTGAATATTGGCGTTACCAGTTGATTTGGAATATCCTTTAATTTTAACCTTTTTAAATCAATCTTCATTGGAGAAACGTGTAATTGATTTAATTTCAAATTTAATTCATTTATTACAAAAGGTTGTCCAAACGTTTTTTTTGAAATAATAACTCTTGGTTCCTAAATATAATTTTACATGATGAATTTTCTATTAAATAAATGCCTTTAAGAGTTCTCACTTCAGTTTCTTGCTTACATTTTATGATTAATTTTTCTTCTACGGGAAATATTGCCAAAAATTGATTTATCTCCGGAATAATTAAGACATTGAAAAATATTGCCGCGAGTACAAATGTCATTTAGAGGTTTAATGACTTTATTTGATTTAAGTAAAAATTTTGAATTAGGTATTAATGTTACGTATTCTAATTCAATTTCTGTAGGTATAGGTAACATATAAAAAAGATTAAATAAAATATCATAGTAAATGTGTATCGATAAAAAATATTGTGTTTGATTATTTTCTACTTTACAAACTACGTCTATGACGGCTTCAAATTCTAAAATATTTTTATGTTTTAATTTAAATTTAATTCCGCTTGGTAGTAATAATGCACTTTTTGCAACTCTACAAATAAATCGTGAGATTTCCGTTTCTAATATGTCTAGAATTACATTGAATGTGATAATAAGTTCGTTGAATAACTCTTAAATATTTAATATTTTCCGCATTTGATTGAAAATCTAGAATATCTCTTATCTCAAATATTTTCGTTTTTAATAATTTTTCATTATACTGAATGTCCTGAATTGTCTTATTAAAATTATCAATTATTTGGCGACTAACAGAATATTGCATTCCTATTTGATTTTGCAAGTTTTCTTTGTTTTATTTTAAATGTTCCATAATTGATTTAATTCTTTCTCCATCTTCAGAATCCAAGTTTCCTGTAATTGTTTTTACTATTGATCCAAGACCGTTAATTAACCCTCTCTTTGGACTATCTAAGGTAGAATGAATATTAATGTTATCAAATTTTTCTTCTATACTATTCCTAGTGTACTCTATTATATTTACAATATTTTCTGTTTCAGAATGAAAAAATGTATTATTAGACATATTATTTTTAACGTGATTATATTGTATACTTAACTTCTTAACTTATATTCTACGAGTAGTGGACTTAAATTATAAAAATGAACAAAGGTATGACTGGTTTTCTGCAGCTTGGCATATCCAAGATTTATGGGAAGTATTCCCAAGTTATAGGTAACATCTTTTATATTGACTGTTGCTTCTCCGACGGTGATGTACCTAAAATAAATTTATAAGGAGTGTTTTTAGGACGTATTATGTTTGAAAGATGAATATTTTCTGAAGTATTTTTGTGTCTATTAGCGATTTTAGCTGTTTTTAGTCGGGTATTTTTGCTTTTGATTTCTTCACGTTTATATTTATTTTTGGTTTACCTTGTGCCTGTTTATTACGTACGTACAATTTAGTGGGTATTGTATCTGGTAATTCTTCACGGCTTTTATTTGCTTTAGAGATTACTTTTGATTTGTTTTCCTGTAATTTTTGATTTAAATTCGAGTATAAAATTTTTATTCTATCTTTTGTATATAATTATTAACTACTAGTTGATCAATTTCTATAACGAAAGGTGTGTTACTGTTTATGTGTCCGGTAATTATTTCGTTTGGTTTCAGTTTTGTTGCAGAATGCATTATTATAGGCTAATAATGCGTAAAGTATTTTATTTTGAATAGTCTCATTTTTAAAATCCTTTTGATTATTCAATAGTCTGACGTGTTCAATAATCGTAGAGTGGAATCTTTCAGCAATTCCATTCGATACTGGATGTTGAGAACTTATGAAATGAATTTTAATTTTATGCGTTTCTAATACGATATCATAATCATATTCCTCAAGTTTCAAGCGCCATCTAACAAGTTTTGAACTTGGATCTTTAAGTGAAAATAACCACTGGAGTGGTTTATGATCGGTAACTATTGTAAATTTTCGCCAAAAAGATAGGGGCGGAAGTATTTGGTTGCCCAAACTAAGGCAAGAAGTTCTTTCTCGATTACAGAATAGTTGCATTCTGAATCATTTAGGGTTCTGCTTGCGTAAGCCACAGGTAAATCAGAGCCTATTTTGCCTTGACTTAGAATAGCACCTAAAGCATAATCTGAATCGTTTACATTAATAATTGCATCTTTTTTCAGTCTAATAGTTAATGGTTTAGTTAAGTTTGAAAAATCTTTTATAAATTTTCGGTAATACCCTAGCAGGCCAAGGAAACCTTTTAATTGTTTTGAATTTTTTGGTATTGGAAATTTTTGAATTGCGTAAATTTTATCTGGGTTCAGTTTTACACCTTCTGACGTGACAATATTTCCCAGATATGCTAGTTCTTTTCGCAAGAATTCGCATTTATCAATTTGTAATTTAAAATTAGACTCTCTTAATCTATTGAATACTTCTTTTAAATTTGAGATGTGTTCTTGTAAACTGGTACTAAACACAATTATACCATCAAGGTACACCAAACATTTTTCGTTCTGTATGCCCATTAGGATATTGTCCATGACCCTTTGAAAGGTTGCAGTAGCTCCTTTCAGACCCAAGGGCATGCGCACATATTCGTAGTGCCCATTTTCTATATTAAAGGCTGGTTTCGGAATATACTCCTCAGCTATTTCGATTTGATGGAAACCAGAAGCGAGATCTAATGTTGTGAAATATTGACAAATTCCAAGCTTATCTAGTAACGTTATGATATCTGGCAATGGATATCGATCTCCAATTGTGATCTCATTCAACAACGAGTCGAAACTTCGGCTTTTGAGAAGCATCTAGCTTCTTTGGGACTATCCAAATGTTGCTAGACCATGAAGAATTGGATGGTCTAATAATATTATCACTTAACATTTTTCGTATTTGATTTTGAATTTCCGTTCGGTGAATCTCAGGATACCTGTATGATTTTGAATAAATAGGTATTTCATTAGAAGTTTTAATGTGATGTTTTATTTTACTTGTGAAGGTGAGCTGATTTCCTTCAACATGAAAAATGTCACTATACTCTTGAATTAATTTTAATACAAATTGTTTCTCTTCGGAATTCATGTGTTCAGTTCTAACTTTCGAAACATCAAATTTAACAATTTCACAATAAATTTCATTAAAATTTGGGTTGAGAGTTTGTTCGTATTTATCGAATGTCTCAACACTAATAGAAGGGCATAAATCTACTCGAAAGTTGGATTCTGAAGGATTTAAAATTGTACATAAAGCTATATTATTTTCAACTTTTGTTAAACATTCAGGGATTTCTAATTTTCCAATTCGTGTATATGGTATAATTACATTACCATTTTTTACATTTTCAATATGGGATGCGAGTGAGATAATTTTCATTCACTATCTTGAACGGCGGATTTTTGCTAAGAAGAAAGTGTTATTCAGTCAAGACAATGTATCCGTTATTGCAATGGCGAAAATTAATTAATTCAAGTTCAAATTGTTACCTCATTTACCTTATTGGCCAGATTAAGCTCCCTGGGATTATTTTCTGACCCCAGACTTGACAAAAAGGCTTGGTAGTCGAGCAATGAAGAGGGAATGTCCACATTATATGGAGCTAAAAGGAGATTAAGTTGAAAAAAAAATATTTTTTTCCAAAATTTTTGTGTTTTCTTTGTTAAGCTAGGTACTTCTGAAACCATCCTAGTATACTGAAAATGGATACATGAGATAATTTTTATGCGTCATGCTTAGTAATAATCTGTTTCAGTCTCCCGGCTTTGTAGGCATAAACGAATCTGTTTATATTATTGAATCCCGATTCTTCATTGAACAAAAATGGCAGAACCAAGTAAGTGATTATAACACTCAGCAAAAAATATTTATTTATGTATTACGGACGACAAATAACCTATTATAGCCGACCGTGCAAATTAAGATACAGCCGAGACAAACAGACAGTTTTTCTCCGGGATGCTTATTACATTTTTTCGTCGACCTGTATATGATTATGTTAGTATTTCAGGAACGATGGTGATATTCATATTGAGCACACTGTTAACACTACACGAAATCTCACAATTACACTGTCTGGAAGGTAAACTGTTTACTCAGTCGTGAAGACGAAAACTTGATTATCGAAACGCGCATCAGACAGAGAAATTTAAGAGTTGGTGTAGTAGAACTTAGTGCAAACAGTGTGCCATGTAATTTCTTTGGAAGTAATGACATAATTGAAAGTTAAACGGTTTTCCTCTAGGAATTGTCACGTTTTGACAAAACTACTTTTATATAGTGTGGTTTCCAAGTTTTATATGAATTTACACTTGAGTAATTCTTCCTTGTTCCAATAATTACCATGTTTTGACTTAAGATGCTGCAGTTTGATGAATGGTGCCCGTTACCAAACTAGGCATAAAAGTGGTGCAAAACAGCTTTTCTATTTCAAACGGCCCCACTATATAACCAGAATCCACCTTTAACCACCTTTCTATTTCTTGTTTGGACTAAGTGGTCTTAGCGCCAAAAATGAAACATATGATTGGATTCGAACTTATCGCACTTACTTTTTGCATACTTCAGTGCTGGATAATAAACATGACTGCTGTGACCATCCAGAACTAATGAAATTCGATTTTGGATCTGTGTCAATCCAGAAGTATAAATTCTATTATTCTTATCGAGTAACTGTTTATATTTTTCCTATAACAAATGGATATTAAAATTCAATTAAATTTGAGCAAAAATGTTTATTTTATTTTAGTTACATACATACTTACACCTAGCTAGCAGCTATGATTCCCATTATCAATAAACACTGAATAAATTGTAATGTTTCTCTAATTTATTTAAAGTGTTTTTAACAGTGGGGTGACTTAATATATACGTTGGTGTTTACTTACTCAATTTATTTATAGATTAAAACCAAATTCACTAATCTATGCCGTAAGACTAAACACTTGTCTAATTCTTAATACACTAATTTATTTAAAAACTCTCCACACTAAAAGTCTAAACGCACTACATTCCTACACACTTGTAGTGAGTTAGTTGTACTAGAATAAAATTTCCTAGATAAAATTTATATGGGAAACGTTCAATAAATTCAGTCGGAGCTAAACTTGAAAAGTTATATCAAAATATGCCTTTTATTAAGAGAATTTCCTCATAAATATTTTTAAAACTTTTAAAACACTTAAATTTGAAAAACCGATATATAAAATATAATTACTCAGTAGAAAAATCGTAAAACCCAACATCAAATTAAATATTTTACGTCTTTAAAAATCTATTTTTTTTTTAAATTAAGGCAATTTCTATAACACTATTAAAATTATTTTTTTACGTAACCCGTATTTCATTGTTGTAAGTGATTTGGAATAACCTTTATAAATTTCGTAATGGTATGTATTAGGTATTTAATATTTCGGCAAATAGAAATTAGAATCCTTCTGTTCGTTATACGCAACATTCTTATTGTTAATTTTTATAACTGTATATCTCACATAATATTACTTTTTAATTGAACTTTCAGCCCGGTAAGTGAACATGTATTCGTTAAAATCGTCACAACCTCGTATAAACACTGACAAAAAAGGATGTGTTTGTACGCCCAATTTCAATCATTCTGACAAAAGTGACCCATTTTGTTTTGTTAATACTCTGTGTAATTGTTTACAACTGTACGGTATAAATGGTTGTCTACTTATTAGGGAAAACTCTTCAGTATGGCATCTTGAAAGGGTTTAATTTAGTTGTCAAGCAGATATTTGTATTTCAGTTGAAGATGCTCGCTTTGAATTTTACTATGAAATGTTTTACTATTTTTAATATCAAATCAATCAAAGATTATTATTTGTGGACTAAAGGACTTTTTAGTTGAAAATAATATATATATATATATATATATATATATATATATATATATATATATATATATATATATGTATATATATATATACAATATATATATATATATATATATATATATATATATATATATATATATTGTATATATATATATTGTAAAATTGCTTAGTTTGTGTTTTCCAAAAGATTATTTAATTCACGTTTGTAATTAAAAATATCAGTCTTGTAATTGAAGTTGTTGTTGCGTGTGGCGCAGTCAGTAGGATAGTCAATCGAAAGTTAAAGCTTATAACATTCGGTTCGTTTCTACGATTTGTTGACTATTCGAACAAGTAAAGTTAAATCATTGGAACTCTTAGTTGGGCGAACTAAGTAACTCAACTAGAAGATCTGCTAGAAACCGGAAGATTCAAGAGGATATTGCTTGTTCCTGTGTAGTCCGAGTCAATGGAAAGGATCTTAATTCTATTGCTGTAAGTGTTTTTAATGTCATATAGAGGAAATATTAATTATTTACTTGATACATCTAACGATTCTGACTCAAATTCTGATTCAATTAACTCAAATTCAGGCTCAAACTCTGTTAATACTAAAATAAAATTTAACTTAGCATCACCAAAACTTTTTTTCTACGAATAATTTTAATAAAATGGCCACTCCACAATTACCTATTTTAAAAAAAGAGTATTTTGATATGATACCCGAATTTGATGGAAACAATGCATTACTTCTTAGGTTTATAGAAATTTCAGAGAAATTAGTAAGTAAGTTTTATAATACTGTGGATGTAGGGGATTTTCAAAACGAATATTTGATGTCCAGCATCTTAGCAAAAATAAAAGGTGAAGCAGTCATAAACATTTCTTCTTGTACGATAAGAACTTGGGAAAATCTAAAAGATGCACTTCTTAATACTTACGCTGACAAAAGAGATATTTACACTTTAAATATAGAACTTTCAGAAATGAAACAAGGTAATGAAACGCCTTTCGAATTTTATAATAGAATTCAACATTTATTAAATCTTCAAATTTCTTATCTCACGACACATTCTAATGTTAGTAAACATTTAATTTTGAGTAATTACTTTAAAAATTTGGCTCTCAGAGTATTGCTAAAAAAAACCTTTAGGCACATTAATGTGTACGAAAAATCCAGAAAATTTGAATATTGCTTTAAATGTTCTTACAAATGACCCACAATAATCATCCGAAAAATGTTTTTCATCCTTGATACGCAAAATAATTCACATAAAAATAAAACCAATTTCCAAAATAATGTAGCATACTTATAAGCAGCCACCTCCTAGGCAAACTTTTATGCCGAATTATCAATATACTAATCGATATTCCGCATCAAACCCGCAAAATCGTCCATCAACTTCTTATATCCCTTCTAATAGAAATAATACAAACTTTTCTAATAATGGTCCAAATCCAACTCCAATGAGTATGTCTACAAGAAATACATCTAGACCCCAATCTCAAAGTTATCAAAATAGGTTCCAACACAATCCTAATCAACAGAAATTTTATCTCGGAAGAACTCCATAATATAAACGATACTGATTGCACTAATGATGAATCCGATAATTTTTTAGAGTCACCAGCCTCGGAACCAAACCAAACATTATCGAATTGTTAAACTTAAATAATTCAGAAAGCGTGTTACCCTATATAATTTTTCCAGAACAGAATCTTAAAGTTTTAATTGATACTGGTAGCACAAGATCCTTTGTGACACCAGCAGTTGTTGAGAAATATTTCAAAAAATCTTATGTCAAAAGACCCTTCCATGTAAAATCTGCCTTTGGTAGCAGTCAACAAAATTTCTGCACACTCATTCCAATCCCTAAAATGTTTATTTATAGGAAACCGCTCAATTTAGAATATTGCGTTTTCAAATTTCACGATCATTTTGATTGTTTGTTAGGATTGGATAATTTAAAAATACTTAATGCAATTATCGATTTAAATAATAATTTGCTTATGACTCCTTATAGTCAAATTAAATTGAATTACGTTGACATTAAAACTGGATCCACGAATTGTATAGTAGTGCCTCCACGTTGTGAACAAGTAATTAAATTAAATATTGAAAATGTAAAAAATGGTAATGTAATTATACCATATACACGAATTGGAAAATTAGAAATCCCTGAATGTTTAACAAAAGTTGAAAATAATATAGCTTTATGTACAATTTTAAATCCTTCAGAATCCAACTTTCGAGTAGATTTATGCCCTTCTATTAGTGTTGAGACATTCGATAAATACGAACAAACTCTCAACCCAAATTTTAATGAAATTTATTGTGAAATTGTTAAATTTGATGTTTCGAAAGTTAGAACTGAACACATGAATTCGGAAGAGAAACAATCTGTATTAAAATTAATTCAAGAGTATAGTGATATTCTTCATGTTGAAGGAAATCAGCTCACCTTCACAAGTAAAATAAAACATCACATTAAAACTTCTAATGAAATACCTATTTATTCAAAATCACACAGGTATCCTGAGATTCACCGAACGGAAATTCAAAATCAAACGAAATAATTACCGGACACATAAACAGTAACACACCTTTCGTTATAGAAATTGAGCAACTAGTAGTTAATAATTATATACAAAATCATAAAGACAGAAAAAAATTTTATACTCGAATTTAAATCAAAAATTACAGGAAAACAAATCAAAAGTAATCTCTAAAGCAAATAAAAGCCGTGAAGAATTACCAGATACAATACCCACTAAAGTGTACGTACGTAATAAACAGGCACAAGGTAAAACCAAAAATAAATATAAAAGTGAAGAAATCAAAAGCAAAAATACCCGACTAAAAACAGCTAAAATCGCTAATAGACACAAAAATACTTCAGAAAATATTCATCTTTCAAACATAATACGTCCTAAAAAGATAAACATTATTATTACGCCCTAAAAAGACTCCTTATAAATTTATTTACGTCCTAAAAATTTATTTATTTTAGGTTCATCACCGTCGGAGAAGCAACAGTCAATATTAAAGATGTTACCTATAACTTGGGAATACTTCCCATAAATCTTGGATATGCCAAGCTACAGAAAACCAGTCATACCTTTGTTCATTTTTATAATTTAAGTCCACTACTCGTAGAATATAAGTTGAGAAGTTAAGTATACAATATAATCACGTTAAAAATAATATGTCTAATAATACATTTTTTCATTCTGAAACAGAAAATATTGTAAATATAATAGAGTACACTAGGAATAGTATAGAAGAAAAATTTGATAACATTAATATTCATTCTACCTTAGATAGTCCAAAGAGAGGGTTAATTAACGGTCTTGGATCAATAGTAAAAACAATTACAGGAAACTTGGATTCTGAAGATGGAGAAAGAATTAAATCAATTATGGAACATTTAAAATAAAACCAAGAAAAATTGCAAAATCAAATAGGAATGCAAAATTCTGTTAGTCGCCAAATAATTGATAATTTTAATAAGACAATTCAGGACATTCAGTAGAATGAAAAATTATTGAAAACGAAAATATTTGAGATAAGAGATATTCTAGATTTTCAATCAAATGCGGAAAATATTAAATATTTAAAAGAGTTATTCAACGAACTTATTATCACATTCAATAAAATTCAAGACATATTAGAAACGGAAATCTCACGATTTATTTGTAGAGTTGCAAGAAGTGCATTATTACTACCAAGCGGAATTACCCTTTAAATTAAAACATAAAAATATTTTAGAATTTGAAGCCGTCATAGACGTAGTTTGTAAAGTAGAAAATAATCAAACACAATATTTTTTATCGATACACATTTACTATGATATTTTATTTAATCTTTTTTATATGTTACCTATACCTATAGAAATTGAATCAGAATACGTAACATTAATACCTAATTCAAAATTTTTACTTAAATCAAATAAAGTCATTAAACCTCTAAATGACATTTGTAATCGAGGCAATATTTTTCAATGTCTTAATTATTCCGGAGATAAATCAATTTTTGGCAATATTTCCCGTAGAAGAAAAATTAATCATGAAATGTAAGCAAGAAACTGAAGTGAGAACTCTAAAGGCATTTATTTAATAAAAAATTCATCATGTAAAATTATATTTAGGAACCAAGAGTTATTATTTCAAAAAAAAAAACGTTTGGACAACCTTTTGTAATAAATGAATTAAATTTGAAATTAAATCAATTACACGTTTCTCCAATGAAGATTGATTTAAAAAGGTTAAAATTAAAGAATATTCCAAATCAACTGGTAACGCCAATATTCAGGTAAAACACTAATTTTCACATTCCAGTATTTGGACTATTCTTCTTTATACAGCATTGATATTGGCCTTCTTGTGGATTTTGTATAAGAGGAAACATTCAGGAAGGACAAGTAAGAATCACCCGCAGGCAACAGAAGATGGGATCCAGCTTCCAGGAGAAGCTTGCTTCTAAAGGGGGAGACGTCACCTACGCCATTGCCCTTAGGTGGACAGTACATTGTGCTGATTAAGAACTTATTTTATTGTAAAATTTCTTAGTTTGTGTTTACCAGAAAATTATTTAATTCACGTTTGTAATAAAAAATATCAATCTTGTAATTGAAGTTGTTGGTAGAAATTATGTTAGAAATAAAGTTAGTTTTTAAAAACACGGTTCCATATATATATATATATATATATATATATATATATATATATATATATATATATATATATATATATATATATATATATATATATATATATATATATATATATATATATATATATATATATATATATATATATATATATATATATATATATATATATATATATATATATATACTTATATATATATATACGAGACGAAGTTACATGTTTTGTGAAATTTATCAATGCAATGGTGATAACTGTTAAAAATAATACTTTTCTGGTTTGTGTTTAATAATATAGGTATTAGTTTTTTTACTTTCTGGCCTACTGTTAAGATATATGAAAATAAAAAAGAAGAAGTCAGTTAGTGAGAATCATAGAGAATTATCGAGAATGATTCATCATTAAGGTTAAGATGATATATTAATATGATTTGTATTGTACATGGAGTTGACAAATAAAGGTGTATAAGAAGGAAGACTATAAGTTAATTATTAAAAAAACAACAGGTTATGGGCCCAGGTGATTCTGTGGATAATTAAAATATAAAGAAAATGGCTAATTCACAAATAAAAAATATTTATAACATAGAACTATTGAATGGTGAAAATTATTACTCATGGAAATTTAGAGTGAAAATATTACTAGAAGAAAAAGATGTGGCAGAATGGATAGAAAAAGAATTTGTGGAATCAGATTATACAGTGGAAAAAGACAAAAAGGAAGCTATGAAAAAAGATAAGTTATGTAAGTCATTGATAATACAATGTTTGGATGATAAGCAATTAGAATTTGTAACGGAGAAAAATACAGCCTATGGTATGTGGCAAGCTTTAGGAGATATTTATGAAAAAAAAGGATTACCCGGGCAAATGATGCTAAGAAGAATGTTAATGTCATTAAAATTAAAAGAGAATGAAGATTTGGAAGGTTATTTGACAGAATTTGATGATCTTGTTAGGAAGATAAGAGCTACAGGGGCTGTTATGAGTGATGAGGACATTGTATGTATGTTAATGATGGGGATGCCTCCAAGTTTTGAAACAGTTATAACAATATTAGAGAATATGGATCCTAAAGTGTTAACAATAGATTTCGTCAAAAGAAAATTTAGAAGTGAAGTAGAAAGAAGAAAAGCATTAAAATCTGAACAATCAACTTATGAACAAAAATCAGCAGTATTTAATACTACAAATACTAGAAAAATAGTGTGTTTCCGGTGTCACAAGGAAGGACATATGCAAAAAGACTGTAAAGAAAGTGTACCAGGGCAATCAAATTCAAGAGTTGTGCAAGGTGGTTTTACAAGAGGTAGTTTCAGAGGAAATTATAGAGGTGGTTATAGTAGAGGAGGTTTTCGAGGATATGCAACTCCAAGTAGAGGTTTCACTCGAGGTAGAAGTTATCATACAAACTACAGAAATCAGGGAAATCATGTAGAGGTGAACAAGAAACAAAGTTCAGAAGATCAGGAAGAGCAAGATGGAATATGTTTTTTGATGAATGGTAATGAAAGTAAGATTGTAAGTAACGATAATATCTCATTCTATATAGATTCAGGCTGTACAGATCATTTAGTAAATAATAACAAATATTTTTATGAATATTTAGAATTAAAAACACCAATTAACATAGCAGTAGCAAAGAATAATGAATATTTGAGGGCAATAGGTATTGGAAATATTAAAGTTTTGAGTAAAATAAATGGAAAGATCATTGAATGCATAATAAAAAATGTTTTTTACATTCCAAATTTAAGGAAGAATTTATTATCAGTAAAAAGATTAGAAATGTCTAATGTATCTGTAGTTTTTGAGGGTGGTCAGGTTAGTTTATATAATGAAAATAAATTGATAGGAGTAGGATTTAGAAACAGGCTTTATGAGATTATTTTTGAGTATAAGATAGAAAATCGATGTTTTATGATTGAAAATGATGACAATGAATCAATGATGTGGCATAAAAGATTAGGGCATATATGTAATGCAAATTTAAAGTTATTAGTTGATAAAAGAATGGTAAAAGGTTTGGAAAATGTAAATGTAAATAAAATTGATTTTTGTGAAGCCTGTGTAAAAGGTAAAATGACAAAACTTAGATTTGAAACAAGATCACATGCAAAAAGATTATTAGAGATTGTTCATACTGATGTTGTCGGACCAATAACGCCACTAAGTCACGATGGGGGTAAATATTTTGTTACATTTGTGGATGATTTTTCTAATTTTTGTACAGTGTATATCATAAAAGGTAAAGATGAGGTGTTTAAGTGTTTTGAAGAATATGTAAATATGGTACAATCAAAATTTAACATAAAATTGGCAGTGCTAAGATGTGACAATGGAGGGGAATATATTTCCAAAGATATAAAAGATTTATGTAAATCAAATGGAACTGTTTTAGATTATACAATACCATATACGCCACAGCAGAATGGTAAGGCTGAGAGGTTTAATAGAAGTTTGTTGGAAAAGGCAAGAACAATGATAGAAGAAGCCAACCTGCCAAAAACATTTTGGAATGAGAGCATTAGAGTAGCTGCTTATATTTTAAATCGTAGCCCTAGCAAACATTTAGAAAATGTTACACCAGCAGAATTGTGGTATGGTAAAAAACCTGATATAAAAAATATTAAGATATTTGGATGTACAGCATATGCTCATATACAAAAACAATTTAGAGAAAAGTTTGATCCAGTTTCTGAAAAAATGATTTTTATAGGATATACAAATACAGGTTATAGATTGTGGAGTATAAAAGGAAAAAGGGTGATAGTAGCACGAGATGTTATATTTAATGAAACTGATTTTATTTATAAAATAAAAAAGGCAAGTATTGAAATAAATAATAGAGAACAAAACAGTTTAGAAGAAAACGTTGAAATAGAATCCGAAGAAGATGAGAGTAATGATGAAGCTCATAAAAGAAAAAATTTTGAAAGAATAAAAAGGAAAGTCAAAATTCCAGAAAAATATAATGATTATGAATTATATATGGCATTTGATGCAGTATCATTTGTAGAAAAAGTACCAGAGACAGTGGAGGAAATAGATAATAGAAGTGACAAAAATATGTGGATACAGGCTATGAAAAGGGAAATTGATTCAATTGAGAAAAATGAGACATGGAATGAAGTAGAGAAACCGGAAAAAGCAGAAATTTTGACAGCTAAATGGGTATTTGCTAAGAAACCATTAGAAACAATAATGGAAGACAGATACAAAGCGAGATTAGTTGTACGAGGATGTGGACAGAGAAATACTTATGATTATGATGATATATATTCACCTGTGGCAAAAATGACAACAATAAGGACTCTTCTAACAGTGAGCAATCAATATGGATATTATATAAAACAACTTGATGTGAAAACGGCATTTCTAAATGGAGATTTAAAAGAAGAAATATATGTTTATGCGCCAGAGAGGGTAAATTGTAAACCAGGATGTGTTTTAAAATTGAATAAAGCTCTTTATGGCTTAAAACAAGCTGCAAAATGCTGGAATATAAAAATAAATACATATTTATTAAATTTAGGTTTTACAAGATCAGAAACTGATTATTGTCTATATACAAAAGTTGATGAAGATAAACAAATTATGTATTTATTACTCTACGTGGATGATATCATATTAGCAGGGCAAAAATTAAATAAAATTGAAATTTGTAAAAATGATTTAATGAGATGTTTTGATATAAAAGATAAAGGAGATTTAAAGAGTTTTCTAGGACTTGAAGTAAATTATATTAAAGAAGAAGGAATCTTGGAATTAAGTCAAAGAAGATATTTACTTGGAATATTAGAAAGATTTAATTTTGATAATTGCAATCCCACAGCAACACCTATAGATCCAAAGTTTAATATTTTTGAAAATAAAGATGATGAATGCACACTACCAGTAAGACAACTAATTGGATGTTTAATGTATCTGATGCTTGGAACAAGACCAGATATCAGTTACTCAGTAAATTATTTAAGTAGATTTCAAGATAAAAATAATAGTTTGGTGTGGACAGGATTAAAAAGAATTTTAAGATATTTAAAAGGAACAGTTAATATGCATTTAAAATTTGAAAGAAAAAATAATGAAAGTTTGTTTGAGTGTTATGTGGATTCTGATTGGGGAAGTGAAGTGGTAGATAGAAAATCAGTGTCAGGATATTTAATTAAATTATTTGGTAATATAGTGATGTGGGTAACAAGAAAACAAAATTGTGTGACTCTTTCAAGCTCAGAAGCTGAGTTAGTGGCATTATGTTCCGCAGTACAAGATTGCTTATGGTTTAAGAAATTATTGTTTGATATGAAAGTCAATATTCAAAATTTTAAAATATATGAGGACAATCAAGGATGTATAGCTTTGATAAAAAATCCCGAAAATAACAAACGTGTAAAACATATAGATATAAAATACAACTTTGTGTGTGACATTTTAAATACAAAGAAAATGGAATTAACTTTTATTGGAACTAAAAATCAAGTAGCAGACATTTTAACAAAGGGGCTCCACAAAAGACAGTTTTATAAGAATAGAGATTATTTAAATTTATGTTAAGATATTTTGTTTATTATTAATGTTAATAAAAGAAAAAAATCAAAATATAATATTTGAAATTTCATAGAAAAGTATTAAGAGAGGGTGTTAAAAATAATACTTTTCTGGTTTGTGTTTAATAATATAGGTATTAGTTTTTTTACTTTCTGGCCTACTGTTAAGATATATGAAAATAAAAAAGAAGAAGTCAGTTAGTGAGAATCATAGAGAATTATCGAGAATGATTCATCATTAAGGTTAAGATGATATATTAATATGATTTGTATTGTACATGGAGTTGACAAATAAAGGTGTATAAGAAGGAAGACTATAAGTTAATTATTAAAAAAACAACAATAACAATGTAACGACTTTTTACTGGAAGCATCCAAAGGTCCAATAGATAGCTGGAAAGTATTTTGGAATGCGCATGGAATATTGTTCATCGACTATCTCCAAAATGGAGATCGTTTGACTACAAAATCAAGGAAAAGTCGCAGAAAAAACCAATGTTCTACCAAGATAATGTACCGATTTAGAAGTCGATGGCAACTATGGTTAAATTGAACGAATTACACTTTGAATTGGTTCATCATCCACCGTATAGTCTAGAGTCTAGACTGTTTCGAGGCAAAAGATAAATTCTTCTACAAGAACGGCACGGAGAAGTTAGAGAAGCTTTGGAATTATTGTATTGCTCTTGAAGAAGATTACATTTTTGAATAATATCGATTTTTGGCAAAAAATGTGTTGTTCTTAGTTGGTCACATGCTTACGGATTTTCCTTATATTTCTTATCTTCTAATTCATCAACTGATAGATAAGGAAAACATCTCCTTATTAACATTAATTTAAAAATACGTAGCCTTTCCACCGAATTATGACATCGATGTTTGAGAATGTTTTAGAACTTGAAAATATCACTTGAATGTTATCTTAAATCCCATATATTTGAAACTTAACTTTACATATTGGATTTACTGGATACCTAATAAGTCTGTTTAAAATAAATTTCTTCTGATTTACTCAAATGTAGAATTACTAAACTATTGACAAAATGAACACACTTTATAGTCTCACGCTACACCAACATTTTCTCTTGCACTAACAATTGGGATTAAAACTATGATAATTTTTATAATTATAGTGAAATTAATCAATTTGTATCTAAAAACAATCCGAAATTAGATCGAATGCTTCTTTCATTATTATATATTTGAATCCATTGTTTGTTCGATAATCTAATTACACTATTGTTGGAACGTACACTATTATAATAATTTTTAGTTCTCCGTCCGGCATAATACTACGGGACTAACGTTACTATGAATTATCAAATCATAAACATTGTAGATATGTCAAAAAAACAAAGTTACTTCCAAACGTTGAATCTGACATTTCACCAAAGATGAATACCACCAGTTGCAATGTTTCATCTGAGTTTTCTCAACAAAATGCAGAGCATGGTAAAAAAATAAATAGATCGAATGAAGAAATTATTCCTCAAGAAAACAAATTTAATAAGACGGAACAAATGGAAAACAGAACTGGAAAATCATATCATAATCACGCAGATGATGAGGTAGATCCAGATAATCTACAAGCGATTATGAAGGTTGCGAGACTCATGAAACACATTTGCGATTATGCACGATTAATATACAAGGATTAAGGACACAAGTTGTTACAAAGATACAGAACGAAATATCATTGATGTAGAAATACAAAATTATTGCTTTTGTTCCATTTAAACTTGTATTATTTTTATTCATAGTTTTGGTTTTTCTTATTATAAACGAATTCTTAATAAAGTTACTGTGACATTTAATGTGTTTTCATTCAAACAACGTAACAAAAAAGTCTGATTGTTGGTAACTAAAAAAAAATTTTGACTAAGAAACAACATGAAGTACTTGAAATGTATTTTTATAATTTTGAACTTTTTACTAAATTACTAGGTATAACATTTTTTCGATACTGGTTTTTGTAGCTCATTTTGCAGATTATAACTTCTAAATAAAGAAGAATGGCAACGATTTCTCTATCCTCCGTGGTTTAAGCTCTATTCTGCGCATTCTCAAGCATGCGTACTGTAGACAAAGTGTCGCGAACGAGAGAAAAAAATGAATATTGTCCATATAGGAGTATTACATACAGGTATATGAAATGGTCACATATACGATCTATCGTAATACAGGTTGTACTACACCAAATTTCAGCTAATGAGAAGTTTAAGTTGTTAGTGAATATTCACAATTGTGAAGTAGAAAAAAGAACAGTAATTTTAATTCGACAATCTCTTAATAATTATGAACTCGTGGTTGAGTTACCCTAAGAAAACTTCAATAATTGGAAGTTTAGGTTTGAAGTGAAATAGAAACAAGTGGCTGTTGCATTGGAGATAGCAGTAGAGCACTTCGAAACATATTGGAAGAAAAAGTTATCAACCCTTAATAGCACAACAAATAAATTAGATCATTTATAGAATTTTTATTTCAATTAATCAACAATTATTTTTAATAGGTGACATTTATTAATTTCAATTGTACTATTTTTCTTGTTCTGGTTGATTCTTGATAATGATAACAAAAAGAGTTCTCACTACCAATTTTGTGAAAGATTCAACAACTCCAAGCTAAATACAAAAACTTGTAGAAAGAAGCAGACTAAGTTATTTGATGTTTTGCATGTGACCCATTGTGTTTTGCAGACTAAATCTACTGTAGTGTCAGGCAGCAAAAGCAAGGGAAAATTACAGCCAGAAAAATGTATCGATTCTTATAATGTGTACTTTAGTGAATACAGTATTCATGTAAATGTCTCTGAACCATCAACTTATATCAATAGCCAATCCACTGATAGAAGTAAAAAAATTTGAAAAAAAAATATTAATGGAAGAGGAAACTGAAATTATGGAAAGAAATGAAGCACGTTAGAGTAGCACAGTAGATTCTTCTAAATCTTCAAATTAAAAGATTTAAATTCTTAATTGATTGTATTATTTTTATCATATATTATATTTCCTCAACTTCTTATTTCTTAGACCTTTTTATATGTGGTTCGTGATATTTTTTTTGGATTTTTGTTTATAGTAACATGTTACCTCCGTCAATTTGCATAATTATATTAGTCAGTAAATCGCCTACATCATGAATATCAAAATAAAAAAATAAATATTGTATTAAAATTAATGAAATAGAACTCAAAATTTGTTTATGAACCATTAAAAGAATTCTTTACTATATTTATTTTCTGTCAACTGCCTTAATAATTCTACTACCGCGTTCCCTACGCTGGGAAATCGTACCGGCTAGACAACCAACAGCGCAGCCACGTTCCACATCAAGATATGCTGCAATAGGGAAATATTATTTCTAGATATGGTTTACAAATAAAGAACAAAAAAGCTATCAATGATAAATAATATTATGGATTAGGGAAAGGTGTGCTGGTGAAAATAATTAAAGATGTTAATATTTGGAAGATTGTCTTTTATTTAAACTAGAGTTTTTGAGTTGTTATTACAAGTTTAAGTATCAGAAAGAATTAACTACATACAATTATTGAATATTCTAGATCTGTATGTTATATTCTATTGCAACATATTTGGATACGGTACGTGGCTGTGCTGCTTGTGGCCTACCCTATAGGCTGAAGTAATACTCAACGTAGGAAACGTGGTAGTAAAATTATTAAGACAGTTGACAGATATCAAGATAAAGATGCACTAGCGTAGGTCTAGATCAAGAATAGTTCACCAATAGGATTGCTCAATAAACTGAATGTGTCTGCCATGTGCGTGCGAAAAATCGCCATACGTGACGTCACCTGCAGACCTCGACCGGTCTTAACCCTTTGTTGAACTAGACTATTTGATGAGTTTAAAGGCCAATTTTAACAAAAATACAGTTGTTTTTTTAAGTTTTATTCATTATTATGAATTAATATTAATTTAAAATCCAATATCCAATTATTCAGTTAATTTTAAGTTCCATTTATAATAGGTATACAATGAAGAAAAGAAATTAAAGAAAATGAATTATTTTTTAAAATGATCTGTATTTTATAATTAGTAAAACAGAAGCCATTAACAAACTTTAAACTAAAAATTAAAAAGTAAAAACAAATGAAATGATTTAAACTGATTTATGAAAAATATTTCTAATAATAATCTAAATTATTAAATTTAAGAAAAATAATAAAATATGAGATATATAAAATAAAGAGATAGGTAGAAATCTGTCAATGAGTAATTTTGAACATTTTTTTTCCAGTTTTTCTGCCGTCATCTTCATCCCCTTTTACAGACTTTCTCTTCAAATTCGTGCTTTCAAATTTAGCTTTTAGATTTCTAAAATTTATTCTGATTATAGTCCTTAATTTACAAAAAGCCTTAATTATTTTAAATGGATAGTTCGAATCTTTTTTAAATATTTTCTTTGCTAAATTAAAAACAACACCTGGCCCTTTTCTGAACGATTCTCCATGATGGCTTTCAAAATAAGTGTTCCAAGTTTTAACTTTTTTTAAAAATTCTTCTGATGGCTTAGTGAGACCACCGTACGACAGTTGTTGAATCCAAGAAGGAATACTAAGTACATACGAGTGTTCTTGTGTCGTTTCGTATGTAAAATCACCCAGACTTGGAAAAATATTTTTGTATTTTTTAGCAAGATAACCAGCAATATATTCTAGAGCATCATTAGTCGTTTCCTGTGAATTTTGATGATAATCTGAGCATGAGGATAAATCAGATGAAACTGATGAAAAAGAAGAACTGCCTTGCGTTTCGTTAATATCAA
The DNA here is from genome assembly GCF_026230105.1 of Diorhabda sublineata. NCBI lineage: Eukaryota > Metazoa > Arthropoda > Insecta > Coleoptera > Chrysomelidae > Diorhabda > Diorhabda sublineata. The sequence goes on from NC_079486.1 coordinate 731,859, forward strand.
AGGACTGCTCAGCTTCACTGGCAACATTCGCAGTTTTCAAAACATTTGGGGCGATGTACTCTTCCAGTACTTTTTCATCAGTGTTGACACCTGACCCTAAGATACCAGGATTTTTTCCTAATAAAATCATGCGAATCCTGTAAATCGCAGATAAAGGTGACGGATGCTCATCTGGCCCTCCTCTACTTCTCATTTGGAAAAAGAAGTTTTCTAAACTGTCCTGATTTAATTTATGGGTGCATATGTACTTTACATCCATACTTTCTTTCATGTCCTCATAAAGTAGCTGTAATGAAGATATTGATATTAACATACCTTTTTGGAATGTCATCAAACAATTTTTTCCAATTACTCTCATTGATTTTACAATTTGATAAATTTTGTTGAGGTGTTGTTTTTGGTTTTCTAAATCTATGCCATAAGCATGTTTTGTAGGTATATTTGCCCTCGGAACATAGCTATTGAAAATATCAAACCATGCATTTATGTCAGCAATAAAATGCCCTAGATTTTCTGACATATTTTTGTCTTGTCCAGGCTTGTATCGCAAAAGTCCAGTGGAAACACTATTGGAGAGCAATTCAGCAGCTAGTTTTACATTTTGTCTGAGAGTTTTTTCCACATCAAGATGTTTTTTGTTAATTTTCCAGCAGGGATTTACTTCATTATCAGTAAGCGTTACCAGAGCTTCAAGTGGACTTTTATTCACGAATAAATTATCTTCAAGCATAAAACCTTTGTCAAGTAGCCAGTTGCGTAATAGTTTTAGCAGGTGAGGTGCATCGGCAAATATATACACATTCTTACCACTAACAGGATGCTTAAAAGATGTCTGATTAATATCGATATTTAACTGTTTCCATAATCCCACATTACTTGCAACCACAATCGCTCACACATGCCACTACATTGAAATTTATTTTATGCAGTTCAGTTATAATATCCATTAAAAGAGATTTGGTCATTTTTTGATCGAAACCTATATAAATTGGTTGTTTCCAGTTTGAAAAGAGCCCTCTAGCCATGACTACTTGCATATAATTATGTGGTCCTAGCACTTCATCTTGAGCAATATTATATTCTTCAGTTTTCTTGACCTTCACTTCATCGTACTGTAAAACTACTGTCCTTTCAAAATCAGAAAATGACTCTCCGGCTAGTTTCAGCAGAAATAAAACATCTTTCAAAATACCCTGATTAAGGTTTAGTTGGGAAGCCCACCTTCTTAATGATGAAAGACCAGGTAACGAGTAATGCAACTTATTTCTTAAAAATAAATATGACTTCTTGCTGTAGTATCTTAGCGTAAAGGCTATTGCAATTTCTTCTCTTGTCCAGTTGACTCTTTTCTTTTTTTTTAACAATAAATCAATTTGGTTTTGAGTAAGAACAGTTCTAAGTATAGCAGACGCAGCTTCATTTCTCTGAAACAGAGATGTTACCTTGGAACTAGATTTATAGCATTTATTTTTGAAATATTTCAATTGTTCATTAAGTTTTTTGATATTTGTGCTTTTTATATTACTTCTGGATTTTAAAAGAGCATACTGTCTTTCTAACTTTTCATATTTCTCTACAGACTCATTGTACAAAGCCTTATAATCATAGTTTTCTGGGACAAAGTTGGGGGTTGATGAAGTGGAAGGCTCTGGTACATGCTCTTCAAACTGAATACTTCCAAAAGATTTAGGATTATGGTCTTCGGTATCATCAGAAAAAGTATTAATAGGAGCTGTTAACGTGGCTACTTTTAAAAGTTTGTTCACTTCCTCCTTTGCATTTCGTTTGGCCAGTCTTTCTTCTCTGGAACTGATGCTTGAACTACTAGCTTCACTTGTTGATTTTTTTGAATACAATCCCAAAGTAGGAACAGCGGTTTTTTTCAATATTTTTCGTAGTGGTAAACCTAAAATACATATACATAATTGAGTTACTAAATTTCATTACCAAAATCATTTTGGGACAGTACAGACTTTGAAAGCTATAAACTATTACACTAAACAATTGAATAATTCACCAACCTAATAATTCATTCTGTAAGTCTCTTTCATAATCCTTTTCTGTGAAATGAACTGAGCAGATGTAGCTAGTATCAGGGTTAAATTTATCTTCCCGTTTGCATCGTAATATCCATTCTTTTCTCATAGTTTGGGAAACAAGATCTTTAGCTTTGGGAAACCGATGAAATATAAAATATTCATGTTCTTGCTGCCTTGTTTTATAGGTATTACCACAACCATACACAGCACAACGTGTACCAGGCATTTTGATTTTTGGACATATACTACATGCACTAAAATCAAACAAAGTTTCATTTAGCAAAGAAAAGTAAAATAAAAATCTAGATTAGTTGCTGGACAAATGCAAACCAACCGACCAAAAACGCTGTTATGATTCGCCCATTTTTTTAATTTTTTATTGTGGTGTATAAAGAATAGAAATTTAAATAAGCCAATTAAATTGTCATTTCTGCTCAGCTGGTTTTCTTTCAGCCAGTAACTGACTTGGATTTTAATTTTTATTTTGCTATTTAAATCCAGCTTTAATATAACAAAACATTTTTACCTACCCTTGAAAGTCTCACAAGATTATTTTGCCTTAAACAATAATATTGTCTTTGTTCACTATTCTCCACATATATAATACACACAAATAATAGTTTTTAAAACGTAGAACTAAGTGAAAAACGAATTTCCAACTCTTCAATCACTTGTACGACCTTTTCGAATTAACAAAAACACAAGCAATACCGCACAGCGTAAATGGTAAACAAGCCGTCGAGGTCTGCAGGTGACGTAAGCATCACTTGACTTGGCTCAAGAATTGGCGTATGTACGTCTTATGGGATTGATCAATCCTATTGGTGAACTATTCTTGGGTCTAGATAACGTTTATGTTTTATTTTATTTTCACCATTCGGTACATGTTGTTTCTCTTTTTAACGATACGTATTGGAAGAGGACAGTGTAATGCCAACCCTTCAACGTCTTAAAGAAGCCACTTTGTTTCATTAGCAGTTTAAATGTGAAATACCTATGTTAATCATAGAATTATCACTGCTGGTTTTACAAAATATTTAGCATACCAAAATTATAAAATCACATATTTCAACGCCAATGTGTGAATATCGAGTTTCCTCGTGGAAACGGTAATACTTTGATTATAGCAAAAAATGAAATTTGTGCATTGTGCTTTTTGCATATTTAATCATTTCATTGACGTTATAAAATCCTCCTCAGTTGAAATATCAGAAATTCAGATTAAACATATCATCGGGATATTCTTTCGATTTCTTAGTATCCACGTATCATTCAAAAGAGTTTTTGGAGTAAAATATATGATCATCAGTAATCAAGGAGCACCGTCTACAGGAGTGTGTTGAAAAAAAATGGAGAATATGTTGAGAAAAAAAGAAAAGTTAGACTTTTCAAAGATATATAAATTAAGGCGAATATAGTATATTAGTAAATCAATAACCAATGCTGGTGATTGGGTAATCATTCGTAATAAAATTCTTTGTTGCCTGTTAATGAGAACAATGAAGAAATAATGAAAATTTTAATATCCTGATCCTGTAGGGAATGGAAAAAGTCTATAATCGATTGATACAGGTATCAAAAAGATTTGTCTTTAGGAAGAATGGCGAAAATAATAAAGTGCAACGGTAAAGGACGAATGAGTTCTTCGACTATCTAGAGCAGCGGTGCTCAAACTTTTTTAGTGACGGAACCCTTTTGTAAAGCGAAATACTTGACGGAACCCTACAATAAAACAATAGTCTCTAAAAGTAAATTCTTTATTAATAAGCATAATAAACATAGAATGTAACTGATTTTTATTTTTGATTAATCCTGTTTCGCACAAATATGTTGTTGGAAATAGAAGAAGAATATTCAGAGCCATTTTGGCAAGCATTGGTTATTCGTCACGGATTCTGCACCAATAATCGTTGAGAGATGTCGTCGTTTTGAACAATGACTCCATACTTGTGTCTGATGACACTTCTAAAAGAGATTCATATATCTCATTTGACATACTTTCGGGCTTTTGCAAGGTGGGTAAAAAGGGATTATGAATCCATGAATTCAGTTTCAATTTTGTATTCTGTTCTTCGGGAAAATACTTCTCAAAAGATGCGCGCATCGAAGTGAGATATTGGACTAATTCTTCAAATACGTCATCTTGAAACATTTCTGAGTTGTTATCGCTAACAAACTCACTGAGTAACGTAAAACTTTCTATTTCTTTCTTACTAACGCAAATAATCCAAAAATCTAATTTTCTTTTAAAGGAAGTTATTTTGTTACTGGCCTGGAACACTGTTGTCTGTTTACCTTGCAATGATAAATTTAATTCGTTCAGTTTTTGAAAGATATCCGCCATGAAAGACAGTCGGAACAACCAAGTTTTATCATACAAACGGTCTTTCAAATTAAAAGAAGTATCTGAAAGAAACATTTGTAACTCGGCTTTAACTTCAAATAGCCTTGTTAAAGTTTTACCCCGAGACAGCCATCGCACTTCTGTATGGAACAGCAGTGTTTTATGTTTGCTACCATAATCTTCACACAATAATGAGAACAATCGGGATTGTAGTCGTCGCGATTTGATAAAATTAATAATTTTTACCGCTTCATCCATTACTAATTTTAGGTTTGACGGCATTTGCTTCATTGCTAGTGTTTGTCTATGCAGGAGACAATGACTGGAACCACAATTAGGTGCTTTTTTTTGGATTCGTGACACGACTCCTGCTGTTTTACCCGTCATCGCCTTGGCCCCATCTGTACAAATGTCAATGCATTCGTTCCAACTGAGATTATTTTCTTCAAAAAATATATTTATAATAGTAAAAATTTCTTCTCCGGTAGTGTTTGTGGGCAACGGTGAACACATAAGCATGTCTTCTTCAAAAGAACTTTCATATGGATATCTCACGATAACCAGCAAGATAGCCAGACCAGCGACATCAGTAGACTCATCCATTTGCAAGACGAATCGTGTTTTTTGTACACGTGTAAATAGCTCTTGTTTGACGTAGCTTGCCAGATCATGAATTCGACGTGAAACAGTATCGTTTGATAGTGGCACAGTAGAAATATGCTTTGCAGATTTTTCATCGAGCATACATTTTGTTATGTCTATCACACATGGTTTTATTAAAAACTCAGTGTGCGCTTCACCTTCTTGTGCAATGCGATAGCTAACTAAATATGATGCCTTTGTGACCTTTTCATTGATAGTTTGGGTTACTTGCATCATAGTTTTTTGACTTTCCAATAACTGTTCTTTTTTACGTACAAAAAATTCTCTATTCTTGTCTTGTGTACAGTTCCTAAATGACGGCGCAACTTGGCAGGTGCCATGGAACTATTAGAAAGCAGTTTACTACCTAACATGCAGAGAGATGAGCCGTTGGAATCAACAAATCCGAAACTGATATATGATTCATCATACTTTCTTTTTTTCGTCTTTGAAACCGTGGAACTTGACGTCGTTGCATCATTATCATCGGTAATTGCTGTACACTCCGCTCGTACTGGTTTTGAACATTCGGCTTCGTTAGAAGATGTTGTTGCAACACGTTTAACGCCTTTAAGCCAACGTTCCATTCAGGGTGGTCTGGTCAAATTAACGCACTATCGTTACTGAGTAGAAGAGTTTAGTCCAAAGAAGATATGTACAATACTGATACAATCAGAATACAGCAGTAGAACAAAAAAAACTTCGTTTCGAGCAAATAGGTACTTATTGCTCCGAACGCTAATCGTCGACTGACTCGAGTATCGAAGCGCGGTCGTCGCTTTTATAGTCCTAGCCTCGATCTCGAACATTCTTAAAAATACTCGAGTCGGCGCCTTTAATAAATAAAAAGCCGAACTAAAAATAGAAATACAAAAAATGCAGTGTAAACAATCTCGACTTGTTTTGAAGTTATACAGCCGAAAGTCGCTTGTTTACAACTATAGCGTCTAATTTCAGCGGCGGCTTTTATCAAAGTGACTGCGCGCTCACAAGTAAATAACGGCGGTCGGTTTTCATCAAGACAAATGCTAAAGCGGCTTGCGGATCTCATCGGTGAGTTATAAAGCATAAATAAATCACCTTAAACTTAAGTATTAAGTCTATTCTTTTTATCTAGGCGCGTGCCGTCCTGATTAAATATTTGGACTACTGTAGAGATATATTTTTTCAATCTTCTGACTCTCGTATTTTGTACAGGGATCGGTGTAAGTAAAGAGCTTGCAATAGGTTTGCCATAAAGTTTTATTGAAGAGCGGCGTGATGTTAAACTCTCCTCGTAAAATGCACTGTTTCAAGTTAGAATGAAATTACACACTTTGAGTATGGCGGATCTAGAGGTTTGTTCTTGGTATTTGCACTGGCAGTTATATACTCATGAACTGGCCTGCACTGGTCCAGTTCCAGTGCTGCTACCAAGAACAAACTTTAGGTGTGCTGATTACGAATACTAAATCGCTAGAAAATCGAGTAGCAAAATAATGGGGTTCTCAAATAATATTTTTAAAGCAAAAACAGCAATCTCCAAAGCCACAAAGATTGCCGAGTGTTAAAAAAATACAAGTATGTGTTAAGGTAAGTAAGGAAAATTCTCCGAAAAATAGTGGAAAGTTTGAAAATGAAAGAGCCAGGTAGTTGGTGCATGTGTGCAGAAAGGAAGCAAATAGTACAAATGACGGACGGAATTAGAATAAGAAGCAGACCGAAAAAGAAATGGATATGATTGGTAATATTGATTTTAAAGTGAGAGTGGTAATAACTGACAAAGATCAGAGGACTGAAACGAATATTTATATATTTGAAATTGATTATATTGGAATGAAGGATTTTCAAAAAAATCGAAAATTTGTTAGATGGATACATTTTATTATCGATTTAAAATATATAAAACTTGATAATGAAGAAAAAAATCCTCGGATCATTCTTCTGGGGTTAACTGATACGATACAGATATGCTGGGGGATTGTCCTTTTAAGCCGGTGGCAACATTGGTGATCATAATTCCAGCAATATGATGATAATTTATTTCAAAATGTTATTCACATTTGCTGAACACACATTAGATCCACAGGATGCTGTACGACCATCTGTAAACAAAAATTCAAACATATCCAATGCATTACATCCCCATACTGTCAATTTTTTCAAATAAGCTCCTTTGAAATCTATCGGAATTGTTTCGGAAGATGCCTCTGCTAAATTTATCGAATCACCATTTTCGTAGTGGATAACCAACGCTATATCAGGAAAACAGGTCTCATATTCTAAACAGTATTGGTCAACAGAAACTTTATTAATGTATGAACTGTCCCATCTTCATCTTCTATAAGATTGTTCATCCACATCTTTAACATGTTAATATCCTCATTAGTTAATTCCAATTTCGCTTGATTAAAGATTCCAAATTGATAAAATAGTATCTTCATGTTAACTACGGCCGAATACATAGGTAAGAGAAAGTAATTGATATTTGCATAATCAGAATCTTCTTTTTTAAACGTGATTTTCTTCTCAAATCCAATAAAAGTTTGTACGATTGTGAAAAATTTTCTCCCTTGTTGGGTAAATTGAGCTCCAGCTCTTGATCCAACGTCTGAATTTGAGTTTTCAGCAACCCAAAAAATAAGGTTAGTATGATTAAAAAGTTTTAATTAACAAGTGTTACTCTCAACCTAATATAAAAAGAAAGGTCTGAAATCTCCCTTTACGTACCACAAAATATCTGTCCCCTAAATTAATACCGTTCAAACTGCTTCGAAATTATTGTCAATTCTTTAGGAATAACTGTTACGACTAACATTTTAAAGGTCCGCCTTTTACGAATTGAAAATTAAAAACAAATTTAACTTTATCAAGTGTTTGTATTTTATGTATGATATGTATATGCAAAATACACTTCCCAACAAGTTGTATACACTATTTTTCCTACGACCACGTAAAAAATTCCTCAAAAAAACGTATTTTTAAAATAAGAACGTCAAATAAACAATATCACATATACGTTGAAAAGTATATACACAGGTGTGCTGAATAGTTAGAAAATCTACAAAATATTTTTTATTTTGTGATAGTAGAGATGACTATTTGATGATTTTGATGAATATAATATAACTAAAGAACAGAAATAGAACCAATCGAACAATGAATTTTTTGTAACTATATTAGATACCTAATAAGAACTAAATATAAATAAAAGTTAAATGTAAAGTTGTTTTGTAACAATTAGTGCAGCACCTCCAATTTGAACTATACTTGTGTCATTTTTCTGGTTTTTGCTTTTTAAAAATAGTAAATTATTGCTTCCCAATTTTGTCTATAATAGTATAATGATATAATGATCTGCTTTTGATACTTGCCATTTTTCTGGATTAAAAAGTTACTTGTAATTATAAAATCACTTTATTAACAGAAGTTATTTTCAATTTATACTTTTCTCTATATAAAAAATCTGTTTGATTTGTTATAATAGTGTTAGATTCCATTAATGATCTTTACATAGATGTTTTTGTAATCCCTTTAGTTAACCCACTTTGTCTGTCTTAATTAAATTTATTAATGAATATGTAACTAACTCCTAATTTTATTGTACGCACTTGAAAACTGTACGTCAATTATAGAGTTGTAAAATTCGAATGCCAGTAAAAATTAAACTTGGGTAGTACTAATTTTAAAATTGGTTCATTTGGAAAGAAAACCATAATAAGTTTGTAGATTTCCATGCAAAATACTATAGAATCTATTATCTTTATTTTTTGTCATAAAGTGGAGTTAACAAAAATAATTATTTAAAAAACACTTAGATATTGGCAAGAAGCCAATCGACCGATATTTCCGTGATTTTTACACGTTTCTCTTCAATTTTATTAATTTGTTTTGGCAAATCGGGCAAAGGATTTCGAGAAAAGAAATCCGCGAGAGCCATGCGATTGCCTTCTCTATAAACTATATCGAATTGAAAAACATGTAAATAAGCCCAGTATCTATGTACTCTATCGTTAAGGTCAATCTTCTTTTGAGAGGACTTTAAAAAGTTGCAATCCGTCACAACGGTAAACTGTCGTCCATGCAAGTAATGCCGAGAGTGTTTTATTGATTTAACAACAGCCATAGTTTCGAGTTCATAAGAATGATATTTGGACTCAGCTGGACTTGTTCTTTTACTGAAATATTCAATAACTTTATTCTTACCATCTACTTTATAATCCGGGTCAAAAATAATTAAGACGGGTTCATTGGTTAAAATACGAATTACTTCTTGTCGAACATTTTCATGTGCCCCAATCCATTCAATATATTTTTTTACCTGAGATAAGGGCATATAATGGTTACATAATTTGTGAAAATTTAGGGACAAATCGTCGAAAGTAAGTCCGAGGAGCGGGTAACTGGTAACATTGTTGAAGAATTTATTTTACGATGGTTTGGACGAACTCCTCCGTCTTTAATTTCATACCCATACGAAACAGATGTTTTAAGGAAAGAACATTTTGAAAAATTGAATGAAAATCAGGCATCTATAAGAATTTTTAATACCATTCGGTGTCTTTCAAACGCTTCCTCTATTGTATCCGCAATTACTAATACATCGTCTATGTAAACTATAGCGAAAGTATACGCCAGCTCACGTAATGTTTTTAAAATTGCTTGTTGAAAAACAGAAGGAGCATTTTTAAGTTCAAATGGCATTGTTAAAAATTCAAACTGGCCATCAGGAGAAACAAATGCCGTACGTTCTATAGATTCTGGATGTATGGGAATATGATGGAAACCGCTGGCCATATCTAAACTGATATAAAATTTTGCTTTTCTAAGTCTAGGTATTTGATCTAAAATAAGCGGCAAAGGAAATTTGTCTGCTATTGTGTTTTTATTTAATTCACGATAATCAACGCATAAGCGGTCTGATCCATCCTTTTTCTTAACTAGTAAGATAGGGCTAGCAAACGGTGAATTACTAGGGCGAATAACATTAGCTTCAAGTAATTCATTTATTCTTTTTCTAACTATTTGTCTCTCTTCTACACTAAGCCTATATGGTCTTCTCTGTACCGTAAACTTGGATCAATTAAACGTATTTCAAATTCACCACTGTGAGTACGAGGAAAGTCCGTAATAAAAGAACTTTCATATTCACAGATTCACAAAATGGATGCAAATACCTTACCAACAATTGGTATTTTCCCAACTCCAAATTTAACAAGTATTTTTATAATTTTGTTTATGACAATTTTTAAAGGGATTTCAGGACCATCATCGAATGAAGAATATCCATCAACGGTAGAACAGTGTACTAGAGCTCTATGCACTCCACTACAATAATGACAATATAAAGAGAAACACAATGTCTAATAATAGAAGCCAAAATATATAAGAAAAGGAAGACCCAGGAAAATTCGGATAGAACCACTAGGACATAAAGTCTGTCTCAACTCTCAAAAGAAGATATTGAGTCAAGTACAAGGAATTTTCAGAAATGGTTCATATACATAGAAACAAGAAATTTAAATGTTAAAAAGACCTTAACATGAATTCCATAACACTGGATGCTATATCTAGTTGAAATTGATCGACATAAAAGAATAATGCAGTCACAGATCTCTTTAACAATATTTGATAAAATTAAGAGAATTATTTGCCCATTCTTGCCTTGAATTTGTTTATCACATATTGCATATTGGTTTAGAGATGTTTCAGAAAAGCTCATACTACGAATTTTTATCAAGTTTTAAACATTAAATTGACTGATATTAACTGATAAATTATTATTTTCAAGTAAAAAGTCCTTCAGTCCACAAATAATGAACTAAAAAAGTAATTATCATAAACAGAAATACTTAATGATAATGATGATTGTATAGTTAATTCTCAAAGTTTTTATTCTTATTGGAGTAAAAATAATCAACTTCTCGAATAGAATTTTATTTGAATTTTTGTGGGAATTGCCTGGAATACCAGGGCAATGATTAGTAGTACACAGATAAGCACTTAATAAAAATAATTACCATTAGTAGATGTATTATGCTTATTTTGAACAGAAAATATTTTAAAACTGATATGTTAAATTCCTCATGTTATTTAATATTATATGTATATGTAATATATTTTATAATGAGTAAAACCACTTCTCCACTTCAATCAAATTTTAACGTGATTTATCAATGATTATGTGGTAGATAAATAATTATGACATTTGCGCTTAAGTAAAAAAAATTGTTCTGCCACGAAACGTTCTTAGAAACACGTGTCTTATATACGGGATAAGAATGAAAATTTGATATTAAAAATAGTAGAACATTTCATAGTAAAATTCAAAGCGAGCATCCTAGGGAGTTAAATCTGGCGAATGGGGTGAATGAGGTAACAATTCAAACTTTAATCAATTAATTTTCGCCATTGCAATAAGGGATACATTGTCTTGATTGATTATCACTTTCTTCTTAGCAAATATCCGCCGTTTTTGCTTGATTTTTCAACTCAAACGTAAGTTCGCATAATACTCACCTTGATAGTTTCTCCTCTTTCAAGATAGACAATGAAAATTATCTCACGCGCATCCCTAAAAACCGACTCCATGATCTTGTCTGCATATGGAACGGTCTTTGTCTTATTTGGAGCCGCTTCCCCCTTTTCAGTTCATTGTTTTTATTATTTCTTTGTTTCTGGTTTGAAGTGATATAACCACTTTCCATCTATGATTATGGAACGGCTCTATTTCAAATAAGGCCAAACACTCGATGGAGTGTACCACACTTTTTGCAATACCTACTGTGTCTGCTAGCTCGCGCACTTTCAGTCGACTATCATCCAGTAGATTTTCTTCAACATTTCTGGAGTTGTCATCTCATTTGGTCGACCACTGCGATGCTGGTCATTGTAGGTCGTAAAGCCGCGATTAAACTCTGCTACCCAATATTTTACTGTTGATAACATCACAAAACGATGACCGATGGTTTCCATCTTTACAAATTGATCAAAATCATCCACTATTGATGGCTGAACAAGTACTAAACAACGTGGCGTCTTCAAGCTTGAAACATACGCTGTATACATGACTTTTTATCTAATACTGGTATTTTCAAAGCAAGGACAGCCATCTCTAAGTCAGGCTAGATACTTCTACACCATCCTCGTACGGAATGTATTAAACTTACGTTTAGAAAACAATTTTCTACTGATATATTTATCAACTTTGAACCATACCTTGCATATTCGTGTAGATATTTAGTAATTTCGATTATTTTTAATCAGAAAGACTGTAATCTCTGGCGAGTTTTGCAGTTATTATGATAAGAAAATTGCTGAAAAATGTATCTATATACTCTAAATAGCCAAAGTCAGTTCAGTCGAAATACCTCTTCATTCTCAAAGTTATCCTCAAATCCACTTGATGAAGGACTGGCTTGTCCACTACATTCACTTGTGTGAAGAAACTTTCTAATCCAGAAAAATGGCAAGTAACAAAAGCAGTTCTATATGAATCCCATTATACTATTATCGAAAAAATTGGAAAGCATTCATTTGCTATTTTTCAAAGAGCATAAACCAGAAAATAATTATAATAATAATAATTTCAAATTGTTCACAGTAACCAGTACAAGATGAGTAATTATTGAACTTACCACTGAATTTAAAGTTGTTCTAATTCAGTCAGAGTAATGATAGTCTTTCCTTTAAGAAATAATCCTTTGATAATTTGCAGTTATTACAAATACCAAAAACAGTTGATATCTTATAAATCACCTCTTCCTGTAGTTGTTTGTATCTAATTCAATCAAATAACCACCTGATATCAAAGTATACGCAGTAATACATTTTGTTTTGTACAAATCACATAGAAACTAGAGGAGAACATCGAAACCGGCGTCAGACAGTGTAATAGTGTGTAAGGTGGTAGCAGTAGTAGTAAATGCAGCACACAAATTGTCCTCGCGTACTTTATGAAATAATCATTTGACTCTTTTCAATTTGTCACTATGCAATTCAATGAAACGTTCATTCCATAATTGTATACATTCATACTTATACAATTCGAAATTATTTATAATTGTATAAATCAAGTTCAAAAAGAAATCATTTTCATTTACGTTTGTAACCATAAGCATTCTCACATCTTATTTGAACGTTTTAGCTAGTCTCCATTATAATCTATAATATCTCAACCAAGTCACATACAATCAAAACTTTTCAGAACAGTTCTCCATTACTCGTTTAGTTCGATTTGCACATATAATGTTTAATTTGTACAAAGTGATTAGATTGGTTAAATGGTAATTGCCTTAAAAATACTTATTTAAAAACAAGTGATAAGACAAAATTCATTCATTAATAATTTATAATAATAAACATCTCAATGCAAAACTTATTTTTATTAGGTTAGTTTAGAATTTTTAAAAGAAGTCACTAAGAAGGCAAAACCGAACCGTAAGTACATTGCTGATAATTTGAAATATGGTTTTTGTGGTTACTGGCACAGATGACAACCTGCTACTTCAGTGTGTTTTATGTTTCGAATTATTTGCTGATGAGAGTATGAAACCTTCAAAAGACTTTTCACAAAAGAAAACCATATGTATTTCTTTCAGTACAAAGAAAAAGAATTCTTAAAGTCAAACTCAATAACGAAAACATCAATTTCTGGTGAGAAAAATAGACAAGCTACATTTGCATCTTATGGCCTATTCATATTGATAGCTAAAAAAGGAACAGAACATTCTGTAGGTTAGAATTAGTCTTTTTAGGCCGTTTTCAGGGATCAATAAAAAACCAGTTATACGTGTAATCTAATAGAAAAGATGTAAAATATTCAATAGTATATAGGTTGTTCCATTCCAAATTTGATAATTGTGGAGAAAATTAAAATTTCTGTTACGGTACTCAACAGCTTAATGAGCTATTCAACACTCAAATGGTATGGAAAAATTGTTGATTAATTTTTTATTTCAAGGGGATAGCTGGGGGGTAGTGGGACACATAGATCCCAGTGGAAACTTTTTGCGGGACATATTTAAACCAATGGTATTCATTACAATTTTCTTTACAACAAATTTTTATGTATGAAGACTAGAAAAACAATTTTTGCACAGAGGAACATTGCAAGCTGAGCAGAAGGTTGTTGTGTGTTTCTCTCTTATTTTTTTTTCACAACTGTGACATCTCCTACGAGTTGGTCCTTCATTTGGAAGATGATCTCCAACATTCAATAACCATTTGGGTCATTTTGATGGTCTGCCGTATTGGCGTTTTCTAGCAACCGTGTCATATTTTCCAGCCTCAGAAATCATTGACTCTGCAAGTGGAACCAGAAAATCCAGGTAAGAAATTTTCTTTGATGTATTTCTCTCCAAATAATCCATGCATTACCGCACTGGTCATAAGCAAACGGTGAAAAACTTTTTTCTACCACTTCAAAGACTTACGATCCATGTCATAAATACCAATCAATTGGTCAGAAAGATCAACACCCCCCATGAACCTATTGTAATTGGCGACACTTTCAGGACAAGGAATTTCCTTTTTATTACCATCTTTTTCTTTTCTGTTCACAAAGGTCATATCATTTCCATGACACTTTGAAAGCAGCGTTACTTCTTTTGTATCTTTCCACAAAACCGCCGTAGTACCAAATTGATTATGAACAAAGTCAGCTTTACCCCTGTTTCTTTTCTTTTTTTCGACTAACCTCTGGATCTTTTAAATACTATTTGGGAAGAGGTGATTCATTCATTAGTATTAGATATTGCCAACCTCTTCAAAGCATTTAGATTGTGTAAATCATACTCATCAACATGCATATTTAATATTTTACAACAATGCCTGAAAGAGCCGCTTCATCTAAATATTCATAAATTGAATTATTACACTTATTTGAAAGTTTAAGTGCTTCTACGAGTAAAACTAACATAACTTGTACACAACAAGAAGAATGTTCTAATAATGTCACTGGTATTGCAGTTCCAATAAAAAAGAAATAGGAAACAAAAATGAATAGTGATGAATTACCCGAAGCAAGGGACCTATTGGGTACTTCATTTTGCAAGGACTTTGTGGTAGCGAAAAACTAATTTAATAAAAAAATGCGTCGAGTTTATTCATGAAAGTGGGGACAGATTTTTCAAATTTAAATTCATCAAAATCATTTTTTACCATCCCATCACCAAAGAAAAGCCTTTTACATTAGCCTACAGAATGTTGTTATTTAGAGTGAGTTTACTAATTCAATCAACTGACGATCTTAAATGAAATTATACTCGGTAATATTTTTTGTTTTGTACAAAACACATAGAGACTAACGGAGAACATCGAAACAGGCGTCAGACAGTTTAATAGTAAGTGTGGTAATAGTAGTAGTACATGTATTGGATTTCTCAATGTGAATATTCTTCTTATCTTCATAGTATCTTTTAAGGGCTTTTACTTTTGTAATATGTTCATTCAACAAATTTTCGGCAGCTGTTTGTATGTCTTCAGTGTCGATTCATTGTACAATCAACCAATCAACATGTATACCATAAGTTTTTACATATATTTATTGTATTTAAATATTTACCTCTATTATTCGATTCACTTTCCCCATTTTGCTTTCTATCAGTATCTTCATTTCCTTATTGTTTCTTCTACACTTTTCAATTTGTCACTGTGCAATTCATTTAAAGGAAGACTACGAAAAAGAAGTAGAGGAGAAGCAAGAAGTAGAATAGCAGAAAGATACTTTTGAGTGACAATGTCGTGATTTTTAAGAAAATTTTCTGTCAGAATTCAAATTTCCGTTCTAATTTTTAATAAAAATTTATTAATTTTCTCAATAAAGTTTGTTGAAAAACTCTATCTTTTCATTTGTTTTATGCAAATCATTATTTATGCCAAATTTTATCATTTTAATACCTTTTCCTTAAATTTCCAATTATATTGTCTTAAAGCGTCATAAATATGAGTAATTCCGTGATTAACACGTTGACTGCAGAGCCAAACAAGTAATTTTTTCGTGTATAAATATAGTAATTAAACAACACTGTATATTGACATGTGCAGTGTTGCCGTTTCAGTTGGCAGGTGGGACTTCAAAAAGTGATGGACTCATCGATCTGGCTTTGTAATTACTATTTGGGAAGAGGTGATTCATTCATTAGTATTAGATATTGCCAACGTCTTAAAAGCATTTAGCTTGTGTAAATCATATTCATCAATATGCATATTTATTGAATATTCTGTATTTTACAACAATGCATGAAAGAGCCGCTTCACCTAAATTTTCCTAAATAGAATTATTACACTCATCTGAAACTGTAAGTACTTCCAAGAGTGAGACTCTCTTAAAACCAATAAGAAAAATGTTCTAATAATGTCACTGGTATTGAAGTTCCAATAAAAAAGGAACAGGAAACAAAAATGAATACTGATGAATTACCCGAAGCAAGGGACCTATTGGGTACTTTGCAAGGACTTTGTGGTAGCGAAAAACTAGTTTAATAAAAAAATGCGCCGAATTTATTCATGACAGTGGGGACAGATTTTTCACATTTAAATTCATCAAAAACATTTTTTAACTATCCCATCACCCAAGAAAAGCCTTTTACATTAGCCTACAGAATGTTGTTATTGAGTAGAGAGTGAGTTTACTAATTCAATCAACTAACGATCTTGAATCAAATTATACTCGGTAATATTTTTTTGCTTGGTACAAAACGCATAGAGACTATTGGAGAACATTAAAACAGGCGTCAGACAGTGTAATAGTGAGTGTGGTATAGTAGTATATGTCTAGGATGTCTCAATGTGAATATTCTTCTTATCTTCATAGTATCTTTAAGGACTTTTACTTTTGTAATATGTTCATTCAACAAATTTTGGGCAGCTGTGTGTATGTCCTCAGTGTCGATTCATTGTACAATCAATCAATCAATATGTATATCATGAGTTTTTACATATATTTATTGTAATTAAATATTTACCTCTATTATTTGATTTACTTTCCCCATTTTGTATTCTATAAGCATCTTCATTAGCCATTCGAAAGTATTATCTGATGTGGAATTTGCAATATTGCCAATCATTTCGTTAATGCTTCTTTGACACTTCTCAATTTGTCACTGTGCAATCCAATCAAACGTTCTTTCCATAATTGCATCCATTCAGGTTTGAGTTTAATATTGTAAGTATCATCGGTTCCATTTTCCATTTCTTCATACCTATACAATTCTAAATTATGTATGATTGTAACATTCAAGTTCAGTTCAAATGATAAGCATTCTCACCTCTTATTCGAAATTTATTCTTAAAGTCACACTCACTAATGAAAACATCAATTTCTGGTGAGCAAAATAGACAAACTACAATTGCATCTATCGCATATTCATTTTGACAGCTAAAAAAGGATCAGAACACTCTCTAGGGTAAAATCTGAAGTTTCATTCACTGAAAAGAATATAAAAAAATCGCTCAAATTCACAGTTACAGTTTAAAAAAAAAACTTTTCACATCAACTTGATGAAAGTACTGAAGTTGCTTGCTAACTTGCTGACTTTTTGCTATTCTGTGTGATGGAATGGGAAGTGAGCACAAAGCATTCCTGCTTCATTGTGAAGTATGGTGGCTCTCAAGAGGTAAAGTGCTGTCAAAATTGTTCAAGCTTCTTAAGGAAATAATATTGTTTTTGTTGAAAAATCACAATAGGTCAGAAATTTTTCTTTTTGATTTCCTTATTTCCTGTTCCTTGTTTTCCTCAATGTTATTTTAGACTTCTCACTTTACTGTTATTTGTTTTCAACATCATTTTCCTCATCGTGGCTCTTCTTCACATTACTTTCATCTTGTTTTTGACTTCTGGTTTCTTCATTATCTTTTAATATCCTAGTTATTATTTTTATATCATGTATTTCAATTTTATTCCTGAACCGATATCCATTCGAATATCCTCGCATCTGAGCCAAATACACTTAGATTACTTAGTGTCCAAGGTTTACCCTCAATCCAATTTTCCATTAAGTTATGAGAAGTTTGCTGGAGTGTAATCAAGAATAGTACCTCATTTTTTCATATATTCTTTCATTCGTTTACTCATATATTCTTCATTATTTCCGATCTTACTTAATGAACTTTTGTATCAAATTTAGTTTCAACCATTTTTATGTATTCTATTATCCAGTCTGACACTTAACTTTTGTGTTCCAGTGAAAATATTATAACATTCTGAAGAAAGCATTCATCAAAATGTTTGTTTCCAATACCTTTTACGCTTATGTCACGTTTTGTATATTTCATAGTGCTTTGATCTTCTAGTTTTTTAAATGTGTACTCATTGCCTCCTATTGTGGTTATTATTATCGCTTATGAATACAGATATATTGATTGTCATTTCTCTTATAGGTATAGCTGAAAAATTTTTGAGTGACCTTACCTTTTAATTGTTTTGTATCTCCTTCATACAGCTTAGACAATTTTTCAAATATTTCATCATTTACCAGTACAGCTCATAATATGTGTTATGTATGTATGTACAAATGTATGTTTTTATATATTCATAATCATGAATACTACTCGGTACCTATGCGGTTTATAACCAAGTCCATAATTCTATATGCTTTTAAAGTTATTCCACTTATGTTACAGTTTACAGAAAAGTTTTTTGTTCTAATGAATTTTCGTTTTTAGTTTCGTAATCCGAATTATTTATTTATACAGTGAAAAGTCTCGGACCCATAACTTGTTGTTTTTAGTATTATTATAATAAAAATATCCTTTTTATTGTTATAACTTAATATAATGATATATATGCAATAACCTAAACTGTCTAATATCACTAGGAGCCAACTTCACAGCGTACTAGTATGTTGCCATTTTCACTTTCAACACAAAAAATATACTATGCAACGCAAATATTATTTTTGCGAGACTACTGAAAAAGCGTCGCAAAGATCTGATACTTTTCAATCATTATAAATAAAATTTTAAAATTAGTACTACAAATATAAATACAAATAAAAATCATACAAAATACTATTGTAGTTTTATTATAACTATTTTTTGAAAAAAGTGGCAATGCAAAACTGTTATATAGGGCCTATAAATGAAAATATGGAAGTAGCATTTAAAATAATAAATACAACGCGCTCCTCGATATTCAACTGAATGTTCGACATTGATGTCTGGCCGCCGGCGTCAGTGTTTGCAAGATAACTTATTGATTATAAGTACCCAGACGCCGCATCGCCTTACAACTTACACATACAATTCGGAAGCATAATCAAGCTAGGCTAGGCGAATCGGCATATTATTTTTATAAAAGAATAATAAAAAAAATTAAATGAAAGCTTCTTTTGCGGCGTCTTTGTGATACGTCAAAACTGCAACGACATTTGAATACTAAACATGCAACGTTATCAACAACGCCAATAGAATATTTTGAGCGTCTTTTGCACACATCAAATAAAGAAAAGAACACTTTGGAGAAGTATGGTACTTTGAATGATAAATATCTATTGGCATCGTATGAAGTTTCATATTTGATAGCAAAAACGAAAAAGCCTTTTACTGTTGGAGAGCAACTTTAACTACCTGCAGCTATAAGAATGTCTGAAATTGTTTATGGAAAACAGTATGCTGCTGAAATTAGTAAAATTCCATTATCAAATGACACTATGTCCAAAAGAATTTCAGACATTAGCAATGATCAATTTCAACAGCTTCTTATGAGGCTTAAAGACAGCTCAAAGTTTGCAATACAACTGGATGAGTCGACAGACATTTCAAAAATGGCACAGTTGTTACTTTTTGTAAGATATATTTATGAGGAAAGCATTCATGAAGATATACTGTTTTGTCGTCCTCTGGAAGGTCATACTCGTGGAAAAGATATATATATAAAAAAGTAAATGAGTTTTTTGAAAAAGAAGGATTAAATTGGAAAAATTGTGTTGGAAATGATCATATTACATTTACACATTGTATGATTCACCGAAAGGCACTTGTTGTTAAAAAAATTGCACCAGAATTAAACAATGTGTTTTTTGATGCAGTCAAAATCATTAACTTTATTAAAAGTCGAGCACTTAATAGTCGATTGTTTAAAAATTTGTGCATTGATATGCATTCGGATTATACAAGTTTATTGTTGAGAATTGATCAATTGACAGCTGACCCGAACCCAACCCAACCTTGACCCTATCCAACTTCACACTATACTTTTGTTTTATATAGAGTCAAAGTTGGTAATTATGTATTCTAATGTATTCTGATTTTATTAAATTAGTAGTCGATAAGCACCTTTTGACAGTTTCATGTAATAGTGACACAAGCGAAAAGAAAGGCGAAAGAAAAACGTGCTCCGAAATTATTATTCCGTTATTATTGTTATTTGAACGCACTTTTGAAATCCTGTTCAATAAATCGAACATTGATCAAAATTGGACACAATTTATTTGCAACTACAAACCCAAAACCCACTGTAAATGAAACAACAGGTTATGGGCCCAGGGCAGCTGTAAAAGGGTTTTGTTGTAAATAAAGCCAGGAAAGCGACGGCGAAGACCAGAAAGCAGTTCAAAACGTCAGTCAGACGACCACATCCGGCTCGCACAGCAAGTCAACGTTGAACAACACACACGCAAGTCGTTTTAAGTCAGAAAATCGCCACGAAAGATTGTAAATTCATTTTGTTTATTTAAAAAAAATTGTCAGAAGTCAGTCAAATTGTAGAATTTAAAGTTGGAGATGTTAAGTGAAGATAGTCAGGGGAATGTCAATTTTATTTCTTGGCGATTTAAATTAAACCTAGTACTTAAGAACAAAGACCTGTTTGAGATTGTATCAGGCACGAAAGTCAGACCAGCAGGTGCTGCGTCAGATGGAACTGTTTCAGCTTGGACCAAGAAAGATATCGAAGCTCAAACACTGATAGGTTTAAATGTAAACAGTAAGATAGCTAACAAAATTGCTAATTGTAAAACTTCCAAAGACATGATAGACAAATTAGTTAGTTTATATAGTACAAAGACTGATGTAACTTTAGAAACGTCCCGAATCAAATTCTTTACCTTTGAGTATGATGAGAGCAAGTCAGCAATAGAGAACTGTATGGAGATCATGGACTTGGCAGAGGAATTGTCAACTGAAAATGATCCAATGAGAGAAAGTTGGGTCATGACGAGGATTTTGAGTGTCTTACCGCCAAAACGCACATTTCAGAACTGCGTGAAACAACGTGACGGGACATGCAAAGAACTTGGACACACTCATCGAACGTCTGAGACTTGAGGACGAGCAGCTTAGAGAACCGACGACAAACGCAGAGGGCAGTACCAGCAACGCTCTCATGGCAAAACGTGGAAAACAAGGGCAGTCGTCGAGCAAGCAGTCACAGTTCACATGTTACAAATGTGGGAAGCCAGGTCACGTGATCAAGGAGTGCAGAGGAAAGGCATGTCAGAAGTACATTGAGTATTGCAAGAAGAAATACTCATGTAACAATTGTAAGCAGAAAGGCCACTTCGCAAAGGATTGTCCATCCCGAGAAGAAGGAAATAAGTCAGCAAATGGAAAACCCAAGAAGGCATTTTTGACCACAGCTCTCTCGACAGTGGACAACGACATCTCGCAGGACAGGGCAACTTCATGGTATCAAGACAGTGGAGCCAGTCAACACATGACGTCTCATCGAGAATGGTTTGTACAGCTTGTCGAGCTGGACGAGCCAATCCCAATTGTGATCGGAGATTCAACTAGGCTAGATGGCGTTGCAGTCGGTAACATTGAGATGGAGGCTTTTGATGGTCAAAAGTGGTATCCAGTGGTACATGAAGATGTGATCTATGTACCATATCTCAACTTTAATCTTTTCTCAGTCAGTCAGATGTTAGACAAGGGACATGTACAGAAGGCAGATGAAAACGAGTCGATATTCCATTGTAAGAAAAGCAACGAGGTTGTGGCAGTAGCAAGACGCAAAGGAAATTTATACAAAATGATGCTCAGAAGAGAAGGACAGGAAGAAGAGGCAAGTTTGATGGTTCAATCGATTAAAGTATGGCATGAAAGACTCGCCCATCAAAACGTGAAGTATGTGAGGGACATACTGAAAAGGAAAGGGATCAAGTATGTTGATGACTGGAATAATTATATGTGCACAGGGTACGCATATGGCAAGCAACATCGATCCGCACATCCGAACAATCCCAAGACAGCCCAGCAGCCGTTAGATCTTGTTCATGTCGACACTGGAGAGATGAACAACCCATCCCTGGGAGGAGCAAAGTATTGGCTCATGTTGAAGGACGACTTCACTCACTACCGAAGCTGTTATTTCATGAGGACGAAAAGTGAGGCCCCTGAGAAGATTGCCAGCTACCTGAGACTTGTAGAAAATCAACTAGGAAGGAGAGTGAAGAGCCTGAGATCGGACAACGGCACGGAACTGAAGAATGCAAAAACGAAAGAACTCATGGACAAGTTGGGAATCTTTCACACCTTTACGAATGTACACACGCCAGAGCAAAATGGAAGGGTTGAAAGAGAAATGAGAGCTATTGTCGAAGCAGCCAGGGCAGCGATACATGAAGATGGATTGAACGAGAAACTATGGGCAGAGGTAATGAACCACGTGATCTTCACGATCAACCAGACAGGAACCAGCAACGTACCAGGAAAGAGTCCAGCAGAATTGTGGTTTGGAAGGAAAATGAAGATTGAGAAACTGAGACCTTTTGGCTGTGAATGTTATGTGCTGACCCAAGTACAAAAGAGAGGCAAAATAAATAGAAAATCAGAAAAGGGAATTCTGGTTGGCTATGACATTGATTCGCCCTGTTACAGGATTTACATGAAAGAGAAAAGAGAGGTCATTACTTCAGACAATGTTATCTTCGACGAGGAGAGGATACGACAGAGGCAAGGCACTGAAGTTGAGACATCGGCAACAGAGGGTACACTTGAGAAGAAAGAAGAAAGCAGCAGTGAGTCAGACGAAGAAGAAGACAACTGGACGACTGGAGAAAGTGCTGAAGAGGAAAGTGAGAACGAAAGTGGGACACAACCGCCAGAAGAAGAGCCAGGAAGGAGAAGTTTGCGAGATCGTCGAACTTTGCAACCACCACCGAGACTGAAAGACTATGTACTTAATAACAGACATGGAGGAATGAGCGCAAAAGTAGCCATGATTGGTGAAGCTGAAGACATTCCGGTGAGTCAGGCACTTAAAGATGAAAAGTGGAGAAAAGCAATGCATGAGGAGTACGACTCGCTAATGGAAATGAAAACTGGTGGACTGCCCTGAAGGAGTGAAACCTATCACATGTCGGTGGGTACTTCGAGAGAAAGCAGATGGAAGATACAAGGCCAGACTCATAGCCAGAGGATTTGAACAGAAGGAAGGAGTGGACTACAAGGAAACATTCAGCCCAGTAGCCCGCCATGCATCGATTCGACTACTACTAAGTCACGCTGCGTCAAAGAAAATGAAGTTGGTATCGTTCGATGTGAAAACGGCATTCTTGTATGGAAATTTGGAACAAGTCATCTACATGAATCAGCCTGAAGAATTCGACGATGGATCAGGTAAAGTTTGTAGGTTGGATAAGAGTCTTTACGGACTCAAGCAAGTCCCAAAGATGTGGAACGAGAGAGTCACTACACACTTTGTAAAGAAAGTTGGCCTGATCAACGCAGATGACGACCCGTGTATTTACTATGACAAGGACAAGAGCATTATGCTCTCACTCTTCGTGGATGATGGACTGATAATTGGGAAAGATGAAAAGAAAATATACAGACTTTTGAAGGAAATAAGCAAGGAGTTTCAGATCACTTACAGTGAGAAAGTTCAGGACAAGTTGACGTACTTGGGCATAGAAATCAAGGTCGACAAAGATGGAATCTTTGTGAATCAGCCTCGGTACACGGAGAAGATCTTGAGGAGGATGAAACTCGAACAGTGCAACCCAGCATCCACACCAATTGAGCAAGGAATGATCACCAAGAAAACAGATTTCAAGAACGACGAGGCACTACCGGCGAAGAACAACTATCGCGAGGCGATAGGGAGTTTGTTGTACCTCGCTACAATATCTCGACCAGACATCAGTTTCGCCGTGAACTACCTCAGTCGATTCTGCAACAATCCCATGAAAAGCCATCAGGCGATGGTGAAACGTGTATTCCAGTACTTGAGAGGGACAGTGACAGCAGGAATCTACTTCGGAGGAGGCAAAGAACTCGTAGCATACACCGATTCAGACTTCGGAGGAGACCCTGAGACAGGAAAGTCGACAAGTGGAGTATTGGTGATGAGAGGAGGACCAGTAGTCTGTTACTCACAGAAGCAGTGTTTGGTAGCGACTTCAACCGCAGAAGCCGAGTACCGAGCCGCAGTATCTGTGATTGGAGATGTGTGCTGGATCAAGAGACTCGCACTGGAACTTGGTATCCTGGAAAGTGATCAGCCGATCACTCTGAAAATCGACAACATGTCAGCGATTCACATGTTACAGAATGCACACGAAGGAAAGACAACCAGAGGCAAGAGACACATTGAGATACCACGAAAACACATTCAGCAACACGTCGGCAACACTGTGACACTGCAACACGTCGAGAGCAGCAAACAGATTGCAGACATTTTTACAAAAGCACTCAACAGAAAAGTTTTTGAGACACTTCGCTGTAAATTGATCGAGGAGGAGTCTTGAGAATTGATCAATTGACAGCTGACCCGAACCCAACCCAACCTTGACCCTATCCCACTTCACACTATACTTTTGTTTTATATAGAGTCAAAGTTGGTAATTATGTATTCTAATGTATTCTGATTTTATTAAATTAGTAGGCGATAAGCACCTTTTGACAGTTTCATGTAATAGTGACACAAGCGAAAAGAAAGGCGAAAGAAAAACGTGCTCCGAAATTATTATTATTTGAACGCACTTTTGAAATCCTGTTCAATAAATCGAACATTGATCAAAATTGGACTCAATTTATTTGCAACTACAAACCCAAAACCCACTGTAAACGAAATAACATTTATTGCTACATGCTGAAGTTAGGTGGCTATCAAGAGGTCGAAGTTTGAAACGATTATTAACTTTAAAAAATGAAGTTCTTATATTTCTAACAGAGCATAATTCTAATTTGGCCGATTATTTTCACGATAATTTATGGCTTCTCAAGCTATGCTATTTGGCAGATATTTTTGATAAAATCAATGATATGAATTTATCAATGCAGCGAGTCTGTGTTAATATGTTTATGTTAAAAAATAAACTTAAGGCGTTTGTTAAAAAAATTCTTATATGGAAGAACAGAGTAGAATGTGGATCGCTCGAAATGTTTCCATTTACTGACGAGTATATAATTAGTAACAATATTTCAAAAAAAGATACTCCTATAACAAAAATTATAGTTAATCATTTGAAGGATATGGAAGTTTACATGAAGAATTTGCCGAATTAACAAGTGATACTACCTTGCGACTCAGATTTTCTCAAGTGCCTGTGCATGAATTTTGGATAGAAATCAAATCAGAATATCCCCTACTATCGGAAATGGCAATGAACAAATTACTGTCATTTTGTACAACATATTTATGTGAATCAGCCTTTTCCACATTAACTTACATAAAATCAAAATACCGTTCAACTTTAATAAACGTTGAAAATTTATTACGATCTGCCCTAACTCAAATTGAGCCTAGATTTAATTATTTGTGTAAAAATAAACAATCACATCCGTCACATTAATATTGTTTGATGTTAATAATATGTTTTTATTAAAAAAATTTTTACAAAAGTTTATTTTTTCTATATATATATATATATATATATATATATATATATATATATATATATATATATATATATATATATATATATATATTTGGGGGGGTGGGAGGAGATTAGGAATCTGCTCTCAGACATCTAGGCTGATCAATATTGTGCCTAGATAGTGTCGGGTTGGCTATTGGCTGTTGTACTGCCGACCGACTAAACCCTTCCCCCTCGTACGTGGATTCACCTGCTGAGAAGAGTGCTGGAACGTTAAGTATTACTTCAGAATTGCGAGCGTTGTCTTACACTTATTTTAGTCTGTGCTTACTTCTATCTTCTTCTTTTGTCTCTATTATTTTCTGGATCATAACCGATACTATGTTCCATTTTTTTTCATCCTGTAACATATGGTGTAAAATATTATCTGGAATAAGTGTTTCTCCTACACATTGTTCAACTTCAATTCGCTGTGGGTTCCATTTTGCACATACGAAAAATGTGTGTTCCGCGTCATCCATTTGGCTACAGTACGTGCATTCCGTTGTATTACTGATTTTAAACCTGTGGAAGTATGCTTCAAAACAGCCATGTCCTGTTAACATTTGACTAAGATAGTAGTTCACCTCTCCATGTTTTCTGTTTACCCACGTTCTAATATTTGGAATCAGTCTTTTAGTCCATTGTCCAGTTACTGCTTGTTCCCATTTGTCCTGCCACCGATTTAATGTTTCAGTACGTATCTCTATCTTCTCATTCCTTTGTTTGTCTTTTGTTTTGTATCGTTCCTCAGCCTGCAGTTCTATAGGTATTATTTCTGAAATCACTAACAGCACGTTTGTAGAGACTGTGCGGAAAGCACTAGATACTCTCAAAGCTAACTTTCTTTGCACTTTTTGGCAAATATCCCTGTATTTGGTATATTTCAGCGTTTCATACCATACGGGAGACGCATATAACAAAATCGAGTGAGTTACTGCACATAATATTATTCGTTTACTTGCTGTAGGCCCATTTTTTTGCGGCATATTTAATTTGCGGTTTTGTAGTGATTTCGTTATTCAAGACTTCGATGGTGAGTCTTCTTGCTTCCTTTCGATCACCCAAAAGTACCGCCTCTGTTTTTTCAGGTGCAGGTTCAAGTTTTTTCAAATGCATCCATTCAGCTATTCTTTGAATAGCGATGTTAGCTTCTACTACTACCTGTGTCTTTATCTTTCCTGTTACTACTACTGCAAGATCGTCAGCGTAGGCCACCAATTTTACGCTACTTGGCATATCCAGTTGCAACAAGTCGTCATAATATAAGTTCCAAAGGAGAGGGCCAAGTACCGAGCCCTGTGGGACACCGCAGGTTACTTCCATAATGGTATTACCTACAAGTAGATTACCTCCGTTAGATAACTTGTTATCATGCGCATTAGGTATGGCGATATGTTTCGCTTTTTCAAGCTGTCAGCTATTCCTCTCCATGGTGCGGAGTTGAATGCATTTCTTACATCTAACGTTACAAGTAAGCATATCTTACGGTTTGCCCATGCCACATGTTTTGCTTCTTTTGCGATTTCTAGAACTCTAGCTAGTGCATCCACAGTGGAAATACCTTTCTGAAATCCAAACTGAGAGTTGCTAAAACCTCCTCTTGCTTCTATTTCTGCAAGTAATCTATTTTTGACGAGGTGTTCAAGAATTTTTCTCATGCAGTCCAGGAGACGTCCTGTATGACGTTTTCAAATCGTCCTTTTTTTTGGGCTTTTCTATTAGTACTAGTTTCGCCACTTTCCATATTTTGGGAAATTCCCCCGCATACAGTTGTCTGTTCATCACATCGAGGCACTTTTCTGGCCGGTATTTCACTACACACTACACACTGGTGATAGCTTATCTGGTCCAGCCGCCTTCTTTGGTTTTATTTTATTTGCTGCCGTTACAAGTTCTTCCTGTGTCCATGGTATTATATCCGTCCTCACCATGTCAATATGTGGCCAGGTGGTTATTTCATATTTTGGAAATAGTCCACTTGCTTCCTTAAGTATGATATCCTGTGAGATTTCTGTTTTCGGTCTTAGTAGAAATCTTTTTGTCACTATTTGGTAGCCTTTTCCCCAAACATCGTTTTGAACTTCCTCTATAACAGTTTTCCAGGAGTGTTTCTTCGCGTCTTTTATCATTTTTTTCAAGTAATTTCTTTTTTCTTTATATTCGGCTCTTGCTTTCTCTCTTTCTTCGACTGTGCTTCCGGATATTCTGTTTGCACATGTCATGTATCTCTTTTTACAAAGGCATTCTTTTCTGGCCTCACTGATCTGTGATGACCACCAGTATACTGGTTTTCTCTTTCCACTATAGTTGTATGTGGGCTGAAATGTGCGTTGACAAGCCTTTTTAATAGCCGCCATGAGACCTTGAGGGTTTAGGGTGTCTGTTTCTTCTCGTATTTTTTGTTTTATCTCAGATATGAAGTATTGGATTTTCTTTTCTTCTATTTTCCATCCTTTAATAATTTTTTCAGGAGCTACTTTTTGTGTTTCTAAAGACGGTATCTCAAAGAAGATGTAATTGTGATCAGACAATGTTTCTTGGTCCAGTACTTGCCAACTCCCAAACATTTTGTTTATATCATTTGAGACAAAGGTGACATCTATATGTGATGAACTGTTTCCTCGGGAAAAAGTAGGAGTATTTCCATGATTTAGTGAAACCAAATCTAGGTCTGCGGCCCATTCAGACAACATATCACCCCTTTTGTCATTTTCAATCGACCCCCATATTGCCGCCTTCGCGTTAAAATCTCCAGCTATTAAGCATTTCTTATTGCGCGTTCCAATGGCGTCTTTGAGTTGGTTCAGAATTATTCCGAATACTTCTAATGTAAGGTTAAGTGATATGTAACAACTAAAAACGACTAATTCTGTGTATTCAATCCACACGAAGCCCTTGCCTCGTCCGCTATTTAGGACACGAATATCGTTATTGGTAATGCCTATAGCTGCATCAAAATTTTCATCAACGTACCATTTTGAGTCTTTTATGAGTATTTTATTCGGTTCACTCACTATTGAAATGTCTATATTGTTCACTATTATTGTTTGCTTTAGCAGATCGTGTGCAGGTCGCCTGCGACCTAGATTTATTTGTACAAATTTAGCCATTTCTTAGCCTGTTCCCACTATATCGCCTTTTGTGCGTACCATTTTGAGTCTTTTATGAGTATTTTATTCGGTTCGCTCACTATTGAAATGTCTATATTGTTCACTATTATTGTTTGCTTTAGCAGATCGTGTGCAGGTCGCCTGCGACCTAGATTTATTTGTACAAATTTAGCCATTTCTTAGCCTGTTCCCACTATATCGCCTTTTGTGATATCTCTTCGGTATCTTGGGCAACGCATCGTGTGTGGTCTGTGACCAGATTCACTACACATTAAACAGTAAGATTTCTCAGTGCATTTATTCTTTTGGTGTCCCTCCTTTCCGCAGTTTTTGCAGCATTTGGATCGATCAGGTCCGCTACATTGCCACGTCGTGTGTCCAATACCCCAGCATTTGTAACATGTTAGCACATTAACTCTCTGCCTAACGGTGCAGCTTACAAAAACCTATTCTTATATTTCCCTTATCCGTAAGTTTTTTACCAGTTTTTTTGTCAACTAGAACGGTTGCGATCTGAGTCTCTCGGAAACCAGGACGAAGATTACTGACTGAAACATAATCTGTTTATATCATTTATATCATATTTATTTCATATATATATATATATATATATATATATATATATATATATATATATATATATATATATATATATATATATATATATATATATATATATATATCGTTTGGGCGAAAATCGAAGGTTATCCATGGTGGCCGGCTATGGTGGAAGAAGAAAAAATTGTTAATTTTCTCAATAAAGTTTGTTAAAAAATCATTTTTTCCAATTAATTTTATGCAAATCATTTTTTATACCTAATTTCAACAGTTTCAGCCTTATCCTTAAATTTCAGAAAAAAATTCAATTATATTGTTATTAAAACGTCATAAATATGAGTAATTCCATGATTAATGCGTTATCCGCCGAGTCAATCATTTTTATGCTCCTTTCCGTCAATTTGATGCCCAATTCCAAAGAACAGGGGAAACAAATAGAGAAAAAATCGATATTTAGTAGAGTAGTCTGGGATACAGTTCTCACCTCATCAACATTACTGGGGCGAGGCATGTAGACCACAGCTTGGGTTTTGTTCTGTTTACACTCGTTAACTGTGGCACATTGACAAATCATGTCATCCATTTCAAAAGGAGCTGTTCTTATACCGATACTCAATCGGTTCATCCTATACATGCCTCTATGGTTAGTAATAGTTTGAATGACAATGCCCCGCTGGTATACTTTCGAAAGCAAATATGCTTAATATGGATCCAGCTTGAAAAAGTATGTGGGACACTCCCATCGGGTTTCGGAATACCCACCACAGGGGAGCCCAAGTCGATAGTGACAACAATTTCAATTTGCTCATACAATAAAGGAGTGAACAGTATAAAATAGAACAACATTGAAATTGTATTAAAACATACATATAAAATAAACGAAGTAAAGCTAAATCCTAAAATATACACAGAACTTCTTTGAAATAAATAAATTTAGTTCTGTCTAGAGGTTGAGTAAATACATCAAGATTATTATTATCTTTGGAATTTACATAATCTATATAAAACTTAGTAAATACGGGGTGTTTCTATATTCGACCGACAATGCTTTACCACAGAGAGATCTCAACAAATGATTCATTTTGATGTAGGAATACGAATCCTTACGTGTCCTAGTTGTTGAGACTGGAGCAAATTTTGTTTTAAATTACCTGAATATTTCTAGTTGAAAAACTAATAACCTTTTATGGAGCTAAAACGATCTTTCTTCATTCTTAATTTCAAAACTTTCCCATTTTCTGAACAATTCTCTTGTTCATTGGCAAACAGAAACATCATCTAAATAATTTTATTTTGAAAATAACAAGGTATAAGAAATCAATCAATACAAAATGTAAGTCAAAGTTTTAAAATTTCTATACAAAATCTGTCACACTGGGATTTTCTAGAAAACCAAAATAACCTCACAATTTTCAATAATTATTTTTGTCCGTACATTAAAATTAGGATTTAGTTACATATTCATTGAGAAGTTCAATCAAGACAGATAAAGTATGTTAAGTAAATGGATTACAAAAACATTTGTGTGAAGATCAATGATAGAAAGCAGTTCTATACGATTCTCATTATATTATTATCGAAAAAATTTGAGAGCATTCATTTACTATTTTTCAAAGAGCATAAACTAGAAAATTATTATAATAATAATAATTTCAAATTGTTCACAGTATCCAGTACAAGATGAGTATTATTGAACTTACCACTGAATTTTAAAGTTGTTCTAATTCAGTCCGAGTAAAGATAGTCTTTCCTTTAAGAAATAGAAACTAGAGGAGAACATCGAAACCGGCGCCAGACTGTATAATAGTGAGTGTGGTGGTAGCAGTATGTAGTAGTAAATGCAGCACACAAATTGTCCTCGCGTACTTTATGAAATAATCAACACTTTTCCCCTTTTGTTTTCTATTATCATCTTCATTAGCCATTCGAGGTATTATCTTATCTGAAATTGTCAGTATTGGTATTGCCATTCTTCTTAATGCTCATTTAACTCTTCTCAATTTGTCACTATGCAATTCAATCAAACGTTTATTCCATAATTGTATCCATTCGGGCTCTACCCCAATTGTGCCAGTGCCCAAATGTTGCCAGTGAGTTAATATTTCTCTAAATATTAATATGTTTCTAATAAATTCACTCTTATTTAAAATAATTAGTAGTTGCTCAACAATATTTGATATTAAATCATATATTTTGTTAAGTATTTTAGGTGACTTCCTTTGAAAATCTCAAACTAGTCTGAAAAAAATGACTTTAGCAATGTCATGATTCCATCATTATTTCAAATTATTGTCTTACCAGTTTTTGAATAAGAACTTTCGAAGTACTTACCATTTCATCACTTTAATCACTTTGTACAAATACAACACTATATATGCCAATGAAACTGAATAAGTAATGAAGAATTTTCCTGAAAAGTCCTGTGTGCATATGACTTGGTTGAGTGTAAATTTAGCTTAGCGAATACATTGCCGTTTCTACTGATACACACCCACACACTTTTGTTTTATTTTTTTAGCTTCTCAACAACCATTTGAAAGTATATTGTTATCAAGTCATTCTAATGGAAGCAAAAACGTTGAGAGAACAAAAAGGGAACAGTATTCTTTTCAAAACCAGTCCAAACATCAAAATGTAGGCTTACAGCTGTTCTATGGAAGGTATCTATTTTATATTAATTATATGTATAGAGAATTTTGAGGGGACCACATTTCTAAATGTTTTCGCACATTTGTTCTTAGCTTTTCAGCTCTGTCATCCTTTACTGTTAGAATAATTGTAAATAAGTATAATTTTGAATCAGCCTCTTTCTGTTACTCCTTTTAATTTTGTTAGTACATGTCTTCATTTTCCCTCGATGTATTTCCTATAGATTATCTTCTAATGCAGAAGATCAAAATTCACTATTTTTATTACTAAAATGGAGTTTATCACTCCACTTTTTGCTAACCAGAGTTGTAATTGGACCATTTTGACGAAATTCCAAGTTGCATGATTTGCGAAATTTATCGGTGTAAAGGTGTAAACAATGTAACGGCTTTTTCTGATGGTTATTGAGCAGCTAGATTTTTTTTTCCATTCTCGCTCAACCATAATAGCTATGAGTTAAGTTAAATTGGCAACCCAAATTTTAAGTACAATAGAGGTTCTTCTTTATTTATCGAGAACAGATATTAATACATATTTCCATAATGCAGGTAATACAGATGAATTTCTTCTAAATTTTAATGATTTATTTGATATCCTTAAATCTCGTAATAGATTGGCAAAATAAATATGTTAAAAACCACTTAGCTCAACAACAAAATATTTAATTGCATCAATTTATTATTTTCAAAACTACCTTAAATCACATATTTCTAAATATTTGTAGTAATGTGAAGAGCCATGATAAGAAAATGATGCTGAAAAGAAGTAAGAATGCTTATCGTTTGAAACGTAAATGAGCATGATTTCTTTCTGAACTTGAATGGTACAATCATACATAATTTCGAATTGTATAAGTATGAAGAAGAATTGGAAAATGGAGCCGTAGATACCTTCAATAATGATCTCAAATCTGAATCGATATAATTATGGAATAAACGGTTGATTGGATTGCATAGTGACAAATTGAGAAGTGTCAAATAAACATTAAGAAAACAAATGACAATATCAATACTGACAACTTCAGATCAGATAATACTTCGAGAGGCTTATGAAGATGATGATAGAAAACAAAAGGGGAAAAGTGATGATTATTTCATAAAATACGTGAGAACAATTTGTGTGCTGCATCTACTACTACTGCTACCACCACACTCACTATTACACTGTATGACGCCTGTTCCGATGTTCTCTAGTTTCTATGTGTTTTGTACAAAAGATATTAACGCGTATAATTTGATTTCA
This sequence comes from Diorhabda sublineata, assembly GCF_026230105.1. NCBI lineage: Eukaryota > Metazoa > Arthropoda > Insecta > Coleoptera > Chrysomelidae > Diorhabda > Diorhabda sublineata. The sequence continues at coordinate 765,226 of NC_079486.1, forward strand.
TATGGTGAGTTGATTGAATTAGTAACTCACTAAAGGCATTGAATAAAATATAGAATTTGATCCATTTGGTCGAAAGATACTAAAAACTACAGGAAGAGGTGATTCATAAGATATCAACTATTTTTGGTATTTGTAATAACTGCAAATCATCTATGGATTATTTCTTGAAGGAAATACTAGCTATCATTATTTAGACTGAATTAGAATAATTTTCAAATTTAGTGGTAAATTCAATAATTACTCATTTTGTTCTGGATAATGTGAACAATTTAAAATTTGTTTATCTCTTTGATTTGAAATATTTGTATCTCTTATATAAACCCCAACAAAATGGTATTGTGTGTCACATAACCCTAAAGTGATGAAAATGTTATTTTCCAGTAGATAACCTCAAATATTTGAGAATCCCAAAGTGGAGGGTCATTGTCGTCCCCGATTTGAACTATACGACGATGTATTGATAAGTTGGTAGCATAGACCAGTTCAATACGCATTTACGCAATAAATTGAAAGAAAAAATATGTCCACCAAAATTGTGAAAATCGAAAAATTGGTGTATCGAGCCATCATCAAGTACCTGTATTTAGAAGCGTTAAGAGGTGAGCAGATTAACGAGGTAAATTTTTCATTGAAGATGACATGATTTTATCAGACCGTCGAATTGGGCTAAAAACCCATTATTACTATGGATGAGAAGGGGAACATTTCTACGATCCAGGAATAAAGCAACAATGGATGGAATGGCGACACTCTGGTTTTCCCAGACCTAAGAAGTTTCGTTTCCAAAAATGTGCTGGAAAAGTTCTTACCCCAATTTTTTGGGATTGCCATGGAGTAATCATGATTGATTTTTTTATTAAGGGTAGAACAATAACTGGAGATTACTATTCGACATTACTGACCACTCAACTGAAAAAAAATTCAATAGGTCGTAAATTTTCTTCCAACGAGGAGGTAATAAAAGCTGTGTAGGTCTGGTTGCGTAAGAAAATATTTTGACATTGAAATTTTGTTTGGTTCTATAGTAGGCTAAAAATTTTTCAATATATCCTCGTATCACCACAGAACTGCATAACGCATAACTAAAGGAATTTCTTGGTTGTATAGGGTTCTCTTCTGCTTAAAACGCCGGTTAGAAAGAAAATACTTTCATTACAGAATTTGTGCCTCGCCGTAGGATGGAGTGGAGCAATAATCTCAATCCTACATTCGCCAATCCTGATCAAAATCCGCCTCGGATTCGTTTCTTTAATAGCTGACCCATGGATTTATATCTTCAGCACATGTTGTCGTTCGATTGGGTGCCTCGTGATCTCCGATTTTAACAACGTTATATCTATCATTTTCTTTAACCTTAACAATTTCGTGAGGATCTAAAAATTTTCTCTTCAATTTTGGATCAGACGTATATACTTCAAAGAGTGTGGTACTTATGATTTGCTGATAGGTTGAATTCGAGGCAGTCTGTACTTTGTCAACGTATTTGTCCCACTTTCTTGGCTCTTCCAAACTGAGTTTTGTTAAGACTGGTATAAGGGTCCTATTTACCCTTTCCACTTCTCCATTACCTCGTGGGACACCACAAGTTGTTAACACATGTTTAATATTTTCTTCTCGACAATATGATTCGATTTCTTCAGTTGATTCTCGCCACATTGGACATTGATCTATGATTCTTTACAATCGCAACCAGATTTTATGAAATTAGGATAAAACAATTGGATTATCTATGGAAACTCTAGTTCGAAATACACTTTGATTAGATAATGTTCGCCAAAAGCTCCGGGATTAGAATGTTCGATGACTTTGTTCAATAACCGTCGACCAGATCCGGATATTTAAATTTTTGTTTGCCATTGAATAGTAGACATTTTCAGAAAATAGGAAAATTTTGAAATTAAGAGAAGTTACTTCACACACTGACGTTAAATATCTATAGGCTTCTTCAAGATTTTTGCCAACAAAAGCTTATTCCAATTATTAAATGGTGGTTTCATGTTGTGTCCAAAACGTATTATATAGAAGATGAAATTATAGATGCAACTGGGAGTTGTTTCGGCCAAGGGAATTTCACAGTATATCTAGCTTCAGAATTTGCGCCGAAGTAAATCGAATCGAAAAGAGTCTAGAGTTTGTCACAATACTAGCAGATGAAAATAAGTGGAATAATTGAGAAAGTCCAAACCAGAATTTCCAAGATTTAATCTCTTGCAGTATACAGCAACAGTCCATATCTCCGATTGAATTGAGCCAGGTAAATATAATTCAAAGACACTGTGTAAAACAAGATGTATAGAAATGCTTGAAGCCGTGTTGACCTTAACGAAACAACTTCCTGCACTCCCGCTCTTCTAGAAGCTCTTGATAGTTCAACGGCGCTATTTCTTGTTTCAGTTTGGTGGTTGGTCGACAGAGGGCGCTAGTGCCTCTAGAATCGTGTTTAGTTTGGCATCTGCCCGGCAGACGACGCTAGTGTGGAAGGAAATTAAACACAAATAGAATTTTTATTTAGTTCAACTTGAGGCCGCTAAGTACTTTCAGTTCGACTATTCCTCGTTAGATGGCGTTAGTTTCTGTTTTAGTTTGGCGTTTTTCCAGTAGAGGGCGGTAGTGTCTATAGAATCGTGTTAATTTTGGCGTCTGGCCGGCAGAGGCGCTAGTGTCTACAGAATCGTGTCTAGTTTGGCATCTGGCCAGCAGAAAGCGCTAGTGTGTATAGAAATTAAACACAAATAGATTTTTTATTTAGTTCAACTTGCGGCCGCTAAGTACTCTCAGTTCGACTATTCCTCGCTAGATGGTGCTAGTTCGTGTTATATTTTGGCATTTGGCTGGCAGAGGGCGGCAATGTCTATAGAAACGTGTTTAGTTTGACGTCTGGCCGACAGGGGCGCTAGTGTGTATAGAAATTAAACACAAATAGAATTTTTATTTAGTTCAACTTGCGGCCGCTAAGTACTCTCAGTTCGACTATTCCTCGCTAGATGGTGCTAGTTCGTGTTTTAGTTTGGCGTTTGGCTGGCAGAGGGCGGCAATGTCTATAGAAACGTGTTTAGTTTGACGTCTGGCCGACGGGGGCGCTAGTGTGTATAGAAATTAAACACAAATAGAATTTTTATTTAGTTCATTTTGCGGCCGCTAAGTACTTTCAGTTCGACTATTCCTCGCTAGATGGCGTTAGTTCGTGTTTCAGTTTGGCGTTTGGACGGCAGAGGGGGCAGTGTCTATAGAAACGTGTTTAGTTTGACGTCTGGCCGGCAGAGGTCGTCTGTGTCTACAGAATCGTATTTAATTTGGCGTTTTGCTAGCCAGAGGAGCTAGTGTCTAGGGAGCCGTGTTTAGTTTGGGGTCTGGCCGACACGGGGCGATACTGTTTATGGAATCGTGTTTAATTTGTCGTTTGATCGGCGGGAGGCACTTGTGTATGGAACCGTGTTTAGTTTGGCGTCCTGATGGCAGGGGGCGCTACTGTCTATAGAATCGTGTTTAATTTGGCGTTTAGCCGGCAGAGGGCAGTAGAGTCTATAGGATCGTATTTATTTTGGTGTCTGGCCGGGAGGGGGCGCAAGTGTCTATAGAATCGAGTTTAGTTTGGCGTCTGGCTGGCAGAGGGCGCTAGTGTGTATGGAAATTGACCACAAATAGAATTTTTATTTAGTTCAATTTGCAGCTGCTAGATACTTCCAGTTCGACTATTCCTCGCTAGATAGCGCTATTTCGTGTTTCAGTTTGGTGTTTGGCTGGCAGAGGGCGGTAGTGTCTATAGAATCGTGTTCAGTTTGGCGTTAGGCTAGAGGGAGGCGCTACTGTCTATGGAACCTTGTTTAGTTTGGCCTCTGTTTGGCGGGAGGCGCTATTGTGTATAGAAATTAAACAGAAACAGAATTTTTATTTACTTCAACTTGCGACCGCTAAGTACTTTCAGTTCGACTATTCCTCGCCAGATGGCGTAAGTTCGTAATTTAATTTGGCGTATGGCCGGCGGGGGCGCTAGTGTCTATAGCATTGTGTTTATTTTGGTATCTGGCCAGCAGGGGGCGCTGGTGTGTATAGGAATTGAACACAAATAGTATTTTTATTTAGCTCAACTTGCAGCCGCTAGGTACTTCCACTACTTAATATGGCGTTTGGCGACAGAGGGCGCTAGTGTCTATGGAACCGTGTTTAGTTTGGCGTTTGGCCGACAGGAGGCGCTACTGTCTATGGAATCGTGTTTAATTTGACGTTTGGCTATCGGGAGGCGCTTGTGTCTATGGAACCGTTTTTAGTTTATCGTCTGGCTGGCGGGAGGCGTTAGTGTTTATAGAATCATTTTTAATTTGGTGTTTGGCCAGCCGGAGGCACTACTGTCTATGGAATCTCGTTTAGTGTGTCGTTTGGCCAGCAGAGGATGCTAGTGTCTGTAGAATCGTGTTCAGTTTGACGTCTGGCCAGTAGGGGGCGCTAGTGTCTATAGAATCGTGTTTAATTTGGCGTTTGGGTAGCGTGAAGCGCTAGTGTCTAGGGAATCTTGTTTAGTTTGGCGTCTAACCAGCAGGGGTCGCTACTGTCTATGGAATCGTATTTGATTTGGCGTTTGGCCGGAAACGGGCACCTGTGTCTATGGAACCGTGTTTAGTTTGGCGTCTGGCCGGCAGGAGGCGCTAGTGTCTATGAAATCGTGTTCAGTTTGGCGTCTGGCCGGTAGGAGGCGCTAGTGTCTATAGAATCGTGTTTTAGTTTTGCGATTTGTTGAAATAGATTTATATGTCTATAGAATCGTGTTTAATTTGACGTTGGGGTAGCGGGAGGCGCTAGTGTCTATGAAACCGTGTATAGTTTGGCGTCTGGCCGGCGGGAGGCGCTAGTGTCTATAGAATCGTATTTAATTTGGCATTTGGCCGGCAGGGGGCGCTATTGTCTCTGGAATCGTGTTCAGTTCGGCATCTGGTCGGCAAAGGGCGCTGGTGTCTATGGAACTGTGTTTAGTTTGGCGTCTGCCGGCTGGGGGTGCTAGTGTGTATAGAAATTAAACACAAATAGAATTTTTATTCAGTTGAACTTGCGGCCGCTAAGTACTTTCAGTTCGACTATTCCTCGCTAGATGGCGATAGTTCGTGTTTTAATTTGTCGTTTGGCCGGCAGAGGTCGGTGGTGTCTATAGAATCGTGCTTAGTTTGGCGTCTGGCCGGCTGGGGGCGCTAGTGTGTATAGATATTGAACACAATTAGAATTTTTATTTAGTTCAACTTGCTGTCGCTAAGTATTTTCATCTCGACTGTTCTTCGCTAGATGGCGCTAGTTCGTGTTTTAGTTTGGCGTTTGTCCGGTAGAGGGCAGTAGTGTCTATAGAATCGTGTCTAGTTTGTTGTCTGGCCAGCAGGAAGCGCTAGTGTGTATAGAAATTAAACACAAATAGAATTTTTATTTAGTTCAACTAGCGGCCGCTAAGTTTTGTTAAGACGGGTATAAGATCCTATTTACCCTTTCCACTTCTCCATTACGTCGTGGGATTTCACAAGTTATTAACACATGTTTAATATTTTCTTCTCGATAATATAATTCGAATTCTTCAGAACGGAACGCGGATCCTCTGTCAGATATTATCCTTGACGGGCTTCCAAATATTTTACGCTAAGACAACATATCACTTCTTTCGTCGTGGTTGATTTTGTTGATTTTAGGATGAAGCATTCCTTCTTTCTTTCCTACGGGACGAGGTGATATATTTTACGCTATTTTTCAAGACAACATGTTACTTCTTTCGTCGTGGTTGATTTTGTTGGGTAAAGCCACATAAATTTGGAAAAGTCATCAACTACCACAAAAATGTAGTGATAATTTTTTTTGTTGACTTCATTGGTCCTAATTGGTCGACGTGATACATCTCTAGCGGATCTTCTAGCTTTTGTGTAGGATGAAGCAGTCTTTCTTTCTTTCCTTTTTTTATTCTATAATTTACAAGGTATACAGTTATTTTTAATCGTTTCTATTTTGTCTTTTAGTCTTGGTATGTAAAATTCCTTGTTTACTACTTCTTCTGTTTTTTTCTTTCAAAAATTTTCTATCTCGTGGACTTTTATTATAATTATTTGTTCTTTGTTGTTCATGTTCTTTGGAATGACAAGTAATTTTAATCCATTATCGTATTTATACAATATATCGTGCTCTAAATAAAAATCCTCATAATCTTCTGTAGTCAATATCCTTTTTATCGCCATTTGTGTACCTCGGTTCGGCCATCCTTTTTTCTCACTAGTACATTAGTAATTGGTTCTTCGCTTTTCAGTACAATTTTCACCTCAATATTAGTTGTCTTTGCTTTGAGTGGTTAGTAGTTTTCTATTAATTTCTTCACTTTCTCCCTATTGAACCTCGGAAAAGCATGTAGCGCCTAACGAGTTCTCCTCGGTTCACAGTCATTAGAAAAACAAATGTAAAACTTTAATAACTTTGAGTTTTACATACTCAATATTGTGACCAATTCTACCCACAGAACTTAACGTTGTCATGATTTATTCTACGCAAAATATATAAAATTTAAAAAAAAATAAAATTAAATAACTCTTTGTCTTTCGTTTATTAAAACTTAATCCTGTACCTTTCTACTCAGAAAACAAATATGCTATATAAGAAAATATCTCGTTTTTACAGCAAAGGAAAAACCAATTTATCCTCAAAAATGTCAGTTACAATCAATACCATATAAATTTATTATTCACCTTAGCTACAGAAAATATTTTGTAATTCAGATAAAATAATTGAATTTCGATAATTATAGTTTGTACAAATGTATTGTGCCCTTTTTATTTTAAACAAGTATTGTTAAAATGTATCTAAAAAAATTTTCGCAGCCTTCCGCCACTGATCACTAGTTCGTGGACTTCGAAAAATACTTCTCACATCAGGCTTCCTCCAGATTCCAGTAACCTCGAGTAGATCAGCTCGGAATATGAACAGTGTAGTCTTCTTTAAATTAGCATATTTCTCGTAACACTTTATTTTACAATGTTCTGCTATTGCGTATAGCTCCAAAGATCATTTTAACCACGGAAAGTCTATTAGAAGAGCAATCACAAAGTGAATGTAGTGGAAAAGTCAGTCCTTTATCAAGTGGATTTGAGGATAGCTTTGTGAATAAAGAGGTAAGATGAAAATACCAATTACCCAATAAAAAAGTTTCACGCGCGCACGTTATGAGGTTTTTCAGATGAGCTTTCCGACACTTTCGATCACTTCTTACGAGGGTTTTCCGGCCTGCAAAACTTCTTGCACTATTACACCGCTCTTATCTGAGGCTTAAACCGCACGTTACAAAAGGTTTCGCTCGCACACGTTATGAGGTTTTTCAGATGAGTTTTCCGACACTTTCGATCACTTTTTACGAGGGTTTTCCGGCCTGCAAACTTTCTTGTGCTATTACACCGCTCTTATTTGAGGTTTGAACCCCACGTTACTAAGGGTTTAACGCGCACCCGTTATGAGGTTTTTCAGCCAATTTTTTCGTTCGGAAAAACCGGCTGGCATTTTCATATCTGACCTGTGCTGACCTTAAGAAGTGGCGTTCGGTGATGTATTAAGTGGGAGCCGCCAGTTTACAAGCTGAAATGGCGCGCACCTTATCGACCCTGTTTTTTGTAGCCAGCTCCCCATCTATAAACCGTTATGGTGCTTACGTACCTGTTCGAGCTATTCTAGATTCAGGATTAATGTCTTTATAACTGAGTCTTTTCACTCAAAACTAAATATTCCAAAGCAAACAATGAATTTCGCTGTTTCTGGTTTGAACAGTGCCGTCTCTAATGTGAAATATAAATGCTGTTTAAAATTTAAATCTCAACATAAAAATTTTATGACGGACTTGTCTTGTTTTATTTTGCCAGAAATAACTGGAAACTTGTCTACATTTTACATTGATAAGCAAAAGCTAATGATACCTAAATATATCAATTTGGCTGATAAAAACTTCCATAAGCCCGGACCAATCGAGATACTGATAGGTGCTGATATTTTTTGGAATGTTTTATGTCCAAACCAATTGAAGTTAAATACAAATGGTCCTGTTTTACAGGAAACTCAGCTTGGATGGTTGGTTTCAGGTAAAATACAAGGCTTTCAAATTTCTAATAATATAGTTTGTAATTTGGTTAACAATGAAGGTGATTTATATATCCAAGACCAGTTTTCAAAATTCTTTGAAATAGAAAGTGTTAAAACTGCCAGTCCTTGGTCCAAAGAGGAAATGGACTGTGAAACTCATTTTAAAGACACAACAACAAGAACTCAAGAAGGTCGTTTTGTTGTATCGATTCCATTGATAGCAAGTCCAAAAATATTAGGTGAATCTTTAGGTCTAGCCAAAAGAAAATTCAAATCGCTTGAACAAAAATTCTCAAAAGAATACCAATTCTCAAGAATGTACAAGAATTTTATCCTCGAATATGAAAAGCTCAAACATATGCGGAGAAGTATCTGAAGTAAATCATGAGGATGCCTATTATTTACCGCACCATGGAATTCTACGTATGCATAGCGCAACAACGAAATTAAGGACAGTTTTTGACGCCTCGGCGTGATCTACAAGTGGAGTTCCTTTTAATGAACTTCAGCTAAAAGGACCGGTAATTCAAGATGATTTAGTGTCAATATTATTACGCTTTAGACAATATAAATATGTTGTTACCGCGGACATTGAAAAAATGTACCGTCAGGTCTTGGTGTCAAAAGATCAGCATAAAATGCAAAGAATTCTATGGCGAGATAACGAAAATAAAGCACTAAGTGTCTGTGAACGTTCAACGGTAATTTATGGTACTACATGTGCACCATTTTTAACTATTAGGTGTTTAGTAGAATTAGGTAAACTTTGTGAAAGAGAATTCCCTTCTGGCTAAACTTGTTAATAAGGTTACTACTTCTTTGAGGCTTGATTTCAATTCTGTAACATTATGGTCTGACTCCACAATAGTGTTGGGTTGGCTCTTATCTTAGTAGTTTGAATAATTCAAATATATGGTGGCAGGGTCCATATTGGCTTCAAGAGAGCCCTGACCTTTGGCCAAAAGACAACAAGACGTCTATTCCCCTTCCAGAAATAAAAACTACTTTGGTAGCGGTGTCTGAATTTAAATTTCCATTCGAAAGGTTTTCTAATTTGAATCGATTGAGGAGGTGCATGGCTTTCATTTTAAGATTTATAAAAAATTGCTCAAGTAATAAAGAAAATCGATCGTTTGGTGTTTTTACAACAACAGAATTAAATAACTCTTTGAAGTTGCTTGTAAAACTATCCCAAATATCTTCGTTCAATAAGGAGTATAATGATTTAAAAGCTGGGAATGAAATTGACAAAAAAAGTAAACTTTTATCTTTAAACCCGTTTATGGACACGAGCGGTATACTTAGAGTTGGAGGTCGTTTGCAGAATTGAAATTTTCATTTAAATAAAAAACATCCAATGATTTTGTCGTCGAAACACCATTTCACGAAACTTCTTTTTGAACAAGAGCATAAAAACTTATTACATGCAGGACCATTACAATTTTTATATAATATACGAGAAACGTATTAGCCAGTTGCCGCTCGCAACCTAGCTAGATCTATTGTTCATAAATGTATACAATGTTATAGATTAAAACCAAAATCAGTGCAACCTATTATGGGAAATTCACCAAGTGATAGATTTTTATCTGGTTTCCCCTTTCAAATCATAGGTACAGATTATGCCGGACCTTTTCATGTACTTGATAAAAGGGGACGTGGCTCAAAAATCATGAAGGGTTATGTTTGTCTGTTCATATGCTTGGCTACAAAATCCATTCATCTTGAGTTTGTAAGTAGTCATTCAAATGAAGATTTCCTTTTGGCTCTGAAACGCTTCATCAGTCGACGTGGAAAACCATCTCAAATTTATTCAGACCACGGTACAAATTTTATTGGTGCAAATAGAAACTTGAAAGCATTCTATGATTTTCTCACTCAAAATGAATGTTTAATTAGTGATTCTATGAACAATCAAGGCATACGCTGAAACTTTAATCCAGTCCAAGCTCCACATTTTGGTGGATTATGGGAGGCTGGGGTTAAGGCAATGAAATATCACTTGAAACGTGTTTCTGGTAAATCTAACTTTACTGTTGAAGAGTTCACGACTTTGCTCTGTCAGATAGAGGCCATATTAAACTCCCGTCCTCTTTGTCCGCTATCTACTAACCCTTTAGATCCTTCTCATTTAACACCAGCTCACTTCATCATTGGTCGTCCACTAACTTCAATTCTGGAGCCAGTTATGATTTTAGAAAAGGAAAGCAGGTTATCCAGATACCAAAAAATCGAAAATGCTCAGCAACACTTCTGGACGAGATGGTATAAGGAATACATTTCCGAACTTCAGCAACGATCTAAATGGAAGACGAACCATGGAGAGTTGGCAGAAGGTATATTGGTACTTATAAAGGATGACAAACTTCCACCTCTTAACTGGAAATTGGGGCGCGTAACAAAATTATTCCGGGGTAGTGATAATATCTCGCGAGTTGCAGAAATTCTCACCAACAATGGAACTGTCATTAGAGATTTTTCCAAACTGTGCCCTTTGCCGTAAAAAAAAATAAACGTGTGTGCTTAAGTTTAAGTAACTGATATATACTCTGTTAAAAGCTGGTGCTTTTAATGCCGCGGGTATGTTACAACTTCTAAATTTTATATGGAAGCTAAACCTGGCAACGCTGCGACCACGAGGGCCCAGAAGAGAGACAGCAAGAACCCAGGGCATTCAAGATACACACCACAAGAGTAGCAGACGTAAAATTTATAAAAATTCGTTTAATGTATAATAATTCAATATCAATATATGAGATGCAAGGATAATATAAGTAATTAAAGTTGTGCGTTTACGAAATATAATAGTGTATCATTATTATTACAATAAAAGAAGAAAAGAACAAACACCGATATCTAAACACGTACTAAATATACAAAATTCAAAATATCTTACAACTTGCACTGAAATTTATAATATAATTTTCAAATTGAGAAATAAAACTGCTTTAGTGCAACTTACACATTTAATTAATTTTGTTCTAAAAACAGGACATTACCCGGTAAACTCAAAATTGCCAACATCGTTCCCATTATCAAAGCTAATAAACAACCATACTAAGTGGATAGTAACAGACCTATATCCTTGCTCAATAATATTGCAAAGGTGATAAAGTAATTCATAAAAGATTACAAAACTTTATTGACAAACAAAAAATTATACCACCCGAGCAATACGGATTCAGAAGTGGACACAGTACGACGGCCCAAATAATACGAGTTTTTAATTATATTAGAGAAAGCTTCCAGAACAAAAATAAGTCCATCATGGTCGCTATCGACATCCAAAAAGCATTTGACTCCGAATGGATCGAGGGTTTAATTTTTAAATTGATCAATTTAGAAGTTCCAAACTATTTAATAAAAATTTAGCATTTCTATTTAACGAATAGAGAATTTTACGTCTTACGGGTCCATACCCCATAAAGGCTGGAGTTCCGCAAGGGTCCGTACTATCACCTTTGTTATATTCCCTTTTCACACACGATATACCCACTTCCCAACAAATCCTAACAGCTATGTATGCAGATGACACTTGTTTTGTAGTATCGGCAAAACATCCCGATCAAGCACTTAACATCATCCAAACACATTTAAACAACAAAATTTTACCATATTTTCAGAATAATAAACTATCTATAAATGCGTCAAAAACAGAGTACTTGTTACTCAGACGTATAGACAGGAAAAGCAGCTCATTGCAATCGCAGCTTCACATAAACGGACAAACGATCCTGCCAAGCAGTACCCTAAAATATCTAGGGTATATTGTGCAAGGAAATACGAATGCTAACGCCCACATAGCCAAACAAATACTAAAAGCTAAGATTGCAATGGGCAGACTTTACCCTCTCATCTGTAAACACAGTAAAATCACCACACAAAACAAACTTTTATTATACAAACAAATCATTAGACCCATTTTAACATATGCAGCCCCAGTCTACTACACAGGTACCAAACAAAATTTCCGCACCCTGCAGGTGGTACAAAACAAATGCCTCCGTATGGCTATTAAATATTCATGCTACCCAAAACTTCATAGAACCTCCTGGTTACATGACATAGCCGATATACCCACTGTCAAGATATCCACGACAGTGGTTGTAGGCTTCTGCGTGGTTCACTAATCACGTAGTTTAGTTGGAGAAATCCAAATTTATATATACCGGAATCATAGTAAATAAAAACTTCAATATATTCATACGCATTAATCAATATCAGCCACGTTGCTTTCTCGAAAACTAAAACCCCGATCGATTTTTGAAACCCTGTTTTTCAGCTGCTTTTCAGGGATATTTCAGCCGAAAGATTCTGGGAGTCACAACTATATACCAGGGACAGAGTTATTGTAGCTACATCAAACTTGTGGATAATGCCCCGGTGCAAGGATCCACAACAGTACTTACAGACGTACACAACACATCTAGAGATCGCCAGAACAACGGCCAACTCATGTATTGTTATCTTTTAGATGTATTATAGGTAGGGAAACATAAAAGAAAATAAAGACATTTTAAACATACAAACGTACCTTTTAATAACAGCTTAATTCTCCGTCCGACCAATCACTATACTGTTTACGTTATTGTAAACATGAAATCATATATCAATATACCAAAAATAGTAGAAATGTCACGTTCAAACGCTAAATCTGGCAATTCAATAAAGGATACATAACACCAGTTGCAATTTCACAGCTGAGTATTCCAGAAGAAAGGCAGAGTTTGGTAAAGAAATAAATGGATCGAATAAGGACATTACTTTCCACGAAAAAAAAAATATATATATACATATTATGAAAAAGTAAAAATTCCTAAACAAATTATCCTTCAAATGGTTTCTATGTATTATTCGTTTATCAACTTCGCACTTGAATATGAATAGAAAATAGCTAAAATTTTTCTAATTTCACTTTTACTGGAAAGAAAAAAATGGAAGAAACAGTTTTCATTGCAAAATCCTAAGAATGGGTGCTCGGAAATTTTGATCTAAATCTCGTTGTAGGCTAGGATTCGGGTTATAGTTTCGTGAAATCTGAAAGATTGGAACATTATTTATAGTTAAGGATGCTTCAAGATATAAAAAGCAATTAACCCTTCTCACCATAAATGTTGATTATCAAGGTTTCTTTGTCCTCCAAAAAGGGTTTCCTTGACACTATTCAACAACAATCATATATAAAGGAAAATAAGCTAACAAATCATTGTTTTCAATCTTATATTGTACTAAGTCAACTTCATCAGATTAATGATGCCAGGTCATGTCACTAAGCGTTAGTATGTCACCTAATTGTTCCTTGAGGGCGCCAGAAAATTATAAAAACCTGCCATAGTTTCTTTAGTCCCCATATGCTGATTGATGAACATAGACCTCCCGGAAAAAACGCCACAAAAACCTTTGCTCTTTTAATATTTTGTCTTCTTCCATATATACATATAAAAGAGCCATTTGTTATTGGTTTGCTGAATTTAAACGTGGTCGTACAGACACCGATCATGGTGAACGTCGTCCAATTGAGATGGTTACTCCAGAAAAAATCAAAAAAGTCCACAAATTGGTTATTCCTTATCTCCCATACAGTTCGGATTTAGCGTCCAGTGATTTTCACCTCTTCTTAAATTAAAAGAACACTTAGGTAGCAACCGCTTCAAACTAATCAAGGATTAAGTCTAAGTAGAGGTCACACGGTTTAAAAACGGATTGGTGGAAAACTTCTTCGACTTAAAAATACAAGAGCACCGTCTTCATGTGTGTGTTGAAAAAAAAATGGAGAATATGTTGAGAAAGAGACAAAAGTTTGAACTTTTCAAAGTAAATTCTTAACCAAAGCTGGTGATTGGGCAATTATTCGTAATAAAATTCTTTGTTGCCTGTTAATAAGAACAATAAAGAAATAATGAAAATTTTAATAGCCAGATCCTGTAGGGAATGGGAAAAGTCTATAATCGATTGGTACAGGAATCAAAAAGATTTGGCTTTAGGAAGAATGGCGAAAATAAATATATGGAAGTGCAACGGCAAAGAACGAATGAGTTCTTCGACTATCTAGAGGTTTGTTTTTAGTAGCTGCACTGACAGTTATATACTCATGAACGATAGCGCTAAAAAATCAAGTAGCAAAATAATGGCGTTCTCAAATAACATTTTTAAAGCAAAAACCTCCAAAGAAACAAAGATTCCCGAGTGCTAAAAAAATAGAAGTATGTGTTAAGGTAACATTGGTTTTAAAGAGAGTGGAAATAACTGAAGAGAAAGAACAGAGGACTGAAACGGGTATTTATATATTTGAAATTGATTATATTGGAATGAAGGATTGTAAAAATAATCGAAAATTTGATAGATTGATACATTTTATTATCGATTAAAAATATATAAAGCTTGATAATAATGAAGAAAAAAATCCTCGGATCATTCTTCTGGGGTTAACTAATATGATACAGATATGCTGGCGGATTGTCCTTTTAAGTCGGTGGCATCATTGTTGATAATAATTCTAGCAATATGATGATAATCTAATTCAAAAATGTTATTCACATTTGCTGAATCCACATTAGATCCACAGGATGCTGTACGACCATCTGTAAACAAAAATTCAAACATATCTAATCCATTACATCCCCATACTGTCAATTTTTTCAAATAAGCTCTTTTGAAATCTATCGGAATTGTTTCGGGAGATGCCTCTCCTAAATTCATCGAATCACCATTTTCGTAGTGGATAACCATCCCTTGAATTTTCGGAATAATCCTAGATGATCTGAAAATAGCTACAGCGATTCCTATCATTTTATTTCTTCTACCGTTGATTAATTTCGGTTGCAATGGACAACATACTTCAATAGGCATCATCCCTCTAGCTAAAAGCGGCGTAAGCCGAGAAAAATGTGTGGTTCTTTTAAAATTGATCGCCAATAATCAATATATTCAAAATCGTTAAGCGCGCAATACTGACGCACCACTCCCATAGAATTGAACACTGTATCAGGAAAACAGGTCTCATATTCTAAATAGTATTGGTCAACAAATACTTTATTAATGTATTGAACTGCTCCATCTTCATCTTCTATAAGAGTGTTCATCTACATCTTTAACATGTTAATATCGTCATTAGTTAATTCCAATTTCGCTTGATTAACTATTCCAAATTGATAAAATAGTATCTTCATGTTAACTACGGCCGAATACATAGGTAAGAGAAAGTAATTGATATTTGCATAATCAGAATCTTCTTCTTTTTTAAACGTGATTTTCTTCTCAAATCGAATTAAAGTTTGTGCGATTGTAAAATAATGTTCTCCTGTGTGGGGTAAATTGAGCTCAAGCTCTTGATGCAACGTCTGAATCTGAGTTTTCAGCGACCTTAAAAATAAGGTTAGTGTGATTAAAAAGTTTTAATTTACAAGTATTACTCTCAACCTAACATAAAAAGAGAGGTCTCATATTTATCAAATCGAAATTATTGTCAATTCTTTAGAAATAATCGTTACGACTATTATTTTAAATATTTTAACGAATCGAAAATTAAAAACAAATTTAACTTTATCAATTGTTTGTATTTCATGTATGATATCCGAGCGCTTTTAAATAAAACTAAATTGATCTTATTACACCACGTGTATTTATTCAACATGTTCATAAAACTGCCAGGTTATGCTCCTCATCTTTTACTATACACTAGCCTCAACCTCCCATGCCTGTTGCGCCAATTAATTGTAACATGAATTGCTAATTGTCTCGGCTGGAGTAACACTTTATTATTAATTTTTTTATATCTATCTAAAGTAAAGAGTGCGATCACGTGAAAGATTCTTCAAAAAAACTTATTTTTAAAATAAGAAAGTTATTTAAACAATATCACACGTATGTTGAAAAGTATATACACATGGGTGCTGAAAAGTTGAAAAATTCTACAAAATATTTGTTATTTTGTGATAATAGATAAGACAAAAGCGAAAAGAATGGTTATGAAATATTTTATAACTAAGAACAGAAAAAGAACCATTAGAACAATGAATTTTTTGTAACTATATTAGATACCTAAGAAGAACTAAATAATTATTGAGGATTTTGTTTCAATTTTTTTGAGACGTTATAAAAGTTAAATGTAAAGTAGTTATTATAACAATTACTGAATTGCAGAGGATTTTGTAATGTTGCAGCATTCCTGGTATCGCTAACATATATGTTCATTGCCTCTTGTTGCTGTAAACAAACTTACATTGTTTTTGGGTTGTGCAGTGTCAGTATGTTGTTCAGCATTTTGTTAAACACTATGTTCAATGTTTCTATTTGCAGCTTCTTTGTTTAATGTGCTACTGTTACTAATAGCATTCATTATTATTAGCACTCCTCAATCTATTAGTTGCAGGATTATCTATGGATGTATATAATTTTTAAACTTTTAACTTGTTAGTAAAATCAAAAAAATGTTTTCCTTCATTATGGAGAATATATATTCATTCAACTACTTTATACATTACACGGTAATAGTAATAACACTTAATTTTAACGCTCAATTACCTTGCAGAGACTAGTATGTATTTGAACACAAATTACAACAAACTTTCCATTTTCATTGTAAACACTAGTATAACCTTAAAAAATCATATTGTCTTTTTCTTCAGTCTTCTTAAATTTTGCATTTTGCTTTTCGGCACCCAGCCAGATTCAATATTGTATCGCGTATTCCCTCCATCGTTCGAGACCACTTATAACATAAGAAAAAGAAGCATTTGAATATATGTATGTATTATTTTTTAGTATATGTGTGAAATAAGCTACTTTCTCAGGAAAAAATGAGTATGCAATCTATCATTTTCATATGTGGTCATAGGAAAATATATTTTACTATATTGTAAATACACTATCATCATTTTTTTTATAACTTCGGAGAAAGCATGCTCGTTGACTAGCAATATTTGTTAGTACTATTAATTAAGTATTATTACTCCATGAAACTAAAATTAAAAACATGACAAGACTCAAAACTGAATTTGAATGAATAACCTAATAAAATTATGAATTATTCCATACTTGATATTATATATTCCATACTTGACTATCGAGCCATAATCCTCTGGTATTGGAACATTCTTATTTACTGAGTTTGAGGCTGTTTAACCATTTAATGTATATATTTAAATTATGTTGAGTGCGCTACTGAACTTGGCACATGCGCCTACCTAGAGTAACCGGGCTTGCGCCGAAAAAGACAAACATAATATCATCAAGGAGCCACGAGGCCAACAGCGCTTTTTGCTCAGGCTCACAAAGCATTTTGTACAATAAAGTGAAAATCGAAACAAATCGTTTTATTGTGTGCTTCTCACATTGTATACAGTCCACTTTAAAACATTTTCAATCAAGATATCCAACCATTTTGGTCCTTCGAGCCGGATTTAGTGTAAAAGCAGCGGCAACAGTTCACGCTGATTCAACAATTCAAGACAGTACTTACAACAATCAGACAATCACAGGCTGAAAAGTGTAGTGCAAATCATTTATTCTTCCAAACCGTAAGTTTGTTCCATTTTATCATCTGCATGCATAGGGATTTCAAATCGTTAAAATCGATATTATTTCATTCTGAATCTCTATAAGTATTTTACTGCAAACTAGTTCATTTCATTTAGCCGGTTCTCACAAAACATCACAATGTTAGCAGGAGAAAATGAAGTAAATGTGTCAAAAGTAGATCAATCGAAATCGGACAAATCCGATATTTTGCTAGAGTTAAAAGAGCAACGTGATGTAGTTATCGAAAAGCTGAGTAGGTTTATAAATTTCATTAAACGAGCCAACGAATCCGATTTATTAGAATTAGAATCACGTCTAGACCACGTATCGAGTATTTTCAACCATTTCGAACAAGTTCAGTCACGAATAGAATCGCTAGAAAAGTGTACAACTAATTCAGAATATCGTGAAACATTCGAAAACAGCTTCTTCAAAGCACAAGCCAGCGCTAAAAATAAAATTGTAGAGTTTCACAGCAACATACAAGCCAGAATAACAGCTAGTCATAATGTAGCTAGTCAAAATAATTTGTTCAACAATAGTGTTACTGTAAATTCAAAAATTACACTGCCACCAATTGACTTACCTATCTTTGATGGCGATAAAAAAAATGGGTATTTTTCATTCAAAGATTTCAGGCATTAGTTGACCAGAATCAGCGGTTATCTCAAGTAGAAAAGTTGTATTATTTACAGGGCCGACTTAGGGGTGAGGCAGAAAAATTAATTCAGCAACTTGAGTTGACAGATGAGAATTATTTAGTAGCTTTACGTATATTGCGAGAACGATTTGAAAACAAAAAAATTATTATAGACAAACATGTAGAAGAATTATTTAACATGCCAGTAATTACTAAGGAATCACCTCCGTTTTTAAGAAATTTAATTGACACATTCAAACAACTAATTACTTCACTAAAAGCTCTAGGTGAACCAACTGATTCGTGGGATCGCCTATTAAATCAACTATTAAAAATTAAACTAGACGCACGCACTAGGGAACGTTGGCATGAACATTTACATTTACAAAATAAAAGAGAACCTCCACCATTGTCAGAATTTCTCGACTTTTTAGTAAATCGTTGTGAATATTTAGAAAGCAAAGAAAAAACTGATAATCAGCAAACCATGTTAAAATCTAACTATTATAATCACACGCACAAAAATGCAAATAACAGTATACAAACAAACAAAATTAATTCTAAATATCCGTCACGGGGTGAAGGTCAAACAATCACATGTGCCGTCACGTAGGCGCAATGCGCTTATTGCAAAGATCAAGATCATTACATTTATTCATGTAAAAAATTCCTTAAGTTACCAAGTTCAACGCGACAAAACGAGGTATTTAAACTAAAATTATGCTTTAATTGTCTCAGAGGTGATCATAGGTCAGATTCTTGCACTCGTGGAACCTGCAAGGTTTGTCAAAAGAAACATAACACACTAATTCATCGAGACAATATTCAACATCATGATACACAAAACCAACTAGCTAAACATGACAACATTCAAACACAAAATCACAGCAATCCTTCATTAGCCACAAACACACATTTGGCAATTGAAAATAAACAAAACACAGCCGCACCTCGAGAAACTATCCAACTCTCATCAATCACACATCATCTAAATAATAAAAAACAAAATGTTCTTCTTAGTACAGCGGCTGTATTCCTCAAAGACAAATCAGGCAATTTAACCAAAGCACGTGCATTGTTAGACTCGGGTTCTCAATCAAATCTAATAACCTCTGACCTTGCGCGAAAATTAAATATCGGTACTACCAAAATAAACTTACCAGTGATCGGTGTTAATCAGGTTACTACTAATATCACAGAGCAATTAAATATTGATATAATTTCAAGAGAAAACAATTCTTTTCAACAAAATGCTACATTTTTAGTTATAAACCAAATAGCGGGTAATATTCCAAACTTCAAAATCGATTGTCAACATTTAAATATACCGAAACACATTACTCTTGCGGATCCTGAATTCGATAAATCCGCCAAACTGGATATTCTCTTAGGCGCAGGTGTCTTTTGGGATATTTTAGCGGATGGGCAATTTAAGCTCGGCGACGGTAAACCGATACTTCAGAAAACATTATTTGGATGGGTCATATCGGGACCCATATATCAAAATTGTTCAATTCAAAATAACAGTAGTATTACCATATCATGTAATTTAATCACAACTACGCTTGAAAACGCAATTGAGAAATTTTGGAAAATCGAGGAATACCAAGACGATAACAAAACCAAACGGACGATCGAAGAAAAACAATGCGAAGAACATTTCCTAAAAACAATTCAGCGGACCGAAACTGGCAGATTTCGTGCAACGTTGCCAGTTCGCGAAGGTGTAGGCGATTTGGGGAATTCGAAGATGAATGCGATTAAAAGGTTTCACAAATTAGAAAGTAAACTGATCAATGACACAGTCATACGTCAACAATATTCGGAGTTCATGAGGGAATATGACAAACTCGGGCACATGACCAAGGTGCCGACGTGGGCAACGGAAGTGGATGGAAAGGGAGTTTTTTACCTACCACATCATGGTGTCGTGAAGGATAGGCAACCACTAAACTACGAGTGGTGGAGCATCCGCCAAAACAGGAAACGGTATTTCATTGAATGATACGCTCATGGTGGGTCCTTTAATACAGGAAGATCTTTTTGCTATCATCATTCGTTTTTCACAACACAATGTAGCAATGGTAGCGGACATAGAGAAGATGTACCGGCAGGTGGAAATTGTAGAAGAGCAGTGTGATTTACAGCGAATTATGTGGCGTTCTGATCCAAACCTGCCTCTAGAAGTCTACACATTAAACACCGTAACATACGGCACAGCTCCAGCTTCATTCATTGCTATACGATGCTTGCACCAACTCGCTTTAGAAAACAGTAAAAAGTACCCAGTAGCATCACAAGTAATAACTCGCGATTTTTATGTTGATGACCTCATCACTGGTACAGACACCATTGAAAATGCACAAATTTTGAGGCAAAACATCACCAACATTTTAGAAAGTGGATCCTTTCCTCTTCGGAAGTGGAATACTAACAAACCGAACATTTTCAACGATATTAACAACATTTCAGATCTACCAGATCATTATCTATCAACCGATGACCAATCAAAAGCTTTAGGGCTTGTCTGGAACTCTCAATCAGACACGCTACATATCAGCACAGATTCAATACAAATTGAAAATAACAATTTCACAAAACGCGGAATACTCTCCGTAATTGCTCAGTTATTCGATTCATTGGGCTTGGTCGGTCCAGTAATTGTTAAAGCCAAAGTTATCATGCAAAAACTTTGGCAGCACAAAGTAGATTGAGATCAAATTGCTCCTTCACCAATAATTTCAGAGTTTATTCATTTACAAAAGGAATTACCTATTTTGGCTACAATTAAAATTCCTAGACAAATAACAGTTCCCAAAGCCAATGTTATTGAAATTCACACTTTCAGCGATGCACCTACTATCGCGTATGGTGCGTGTTCATACCTACGAACTGTAGATAACTCCGGACAATGCTCTGTACGTTTAATTTGTGCTAAATCAAGAGTATTACCCTTAAAGGTTGTCACGTTGCCACGCTTGGAGCTAAACGCAGCTTTATTAGCAACGAATCTGACAGCTAAGCTCATGGAGGCTTTTACTTGTCGTATATCTAACATTTTTTATTATACTGATTCGACCATCGTTTTATCGTGGTTAAATACGGAACCCGCACTTTTAAAAACATTTGTAGCAAACCGCGTAGCGGACATGCAAAGAAAATTCAAAATCGAAAATTGGCAACATGTAAAATCCGAACAAAACGCGGCTGACATCATCTCGATGGGATCACTACCCAGTCAGCTGCTGGAATGCGACATGTGGTGGAACGGGCCATTCTTTCTAAGCAATCATAATCAACCGGTAACGAATAATAATTTTTTACCACTCAATGAATTACCAGAGGTAAAAAATTCCGCGTTAACACACAATGTAATTATAGCTGATAGTACGATATTCGAGAGATATTCTAATTTCGACAAATTAAACAGAGTCATAGCGTGGATTTTACAATTTAAAGGTAACACATTACGTGCAAAACATGATAGAATATACGGTACAAAACTCACAGTGCACGAATTAAAACTGACAAAACAAAGTATTATAAGGGCAACGCAATCAGTGTATTTTGCGGAAGAAATAAAATGTTTAATTAAAAATAAACTGCTAAACGCTCATTTAAAATTATTAACTTTAAACCCATTTATGGCGGTTAGGGGGGAGAATTGTCAATTCAAACTTTTCATTTGATAAAAAATTCCCTTACGTCCTACCTCATAATGGTCACGTCACGCGCCTCCTAATCGAAAGAGAGCATACATTATTATTACACGCTGGTGCTCAAGCAACTTTGGCCTCTTTCAGAAACAACTTTTGGCCATTGCGGGGTAAACAAATTGTCAAAAAGATTTTGCATCAATGTATAACTTGCTTTCGAGTAAAGCCTCGCTCTTACAATGAAAAAATGGGAAACGCTTCGCACAAGCTAGACCGTTTTTAAGCAGTGGCGTCGATTACGCGGGGCCATTTTCGGTCAAGGAAGTTAAGCACAGAAATAGAAAATGTATAAAGGCATATTTGTGTATTTTTATTTGCATGCCTACCGAGGCTGTGCATTTAGAGGTATCAACTGATTTAACTGTAAACTCGTTTCTAAACGCCCTCAAAAGATTTGTTTCACGGTGCGGTCTATGCAGTGATATATATTCTGACAATGGGGGATGTTTCGTTGGAGCAAACAATGATTTGCGATTGTTCCTAAAAACATTAGAACAAGACAATTCATTTTCTACATATTGTGACACACAAGGAATTCGGTGGCATTTTAACCCTACGAACAGCCCGCATATGGTTGGTTTGTGGGAATCGGCTGTGAAATCGGCCAAATATCATCTAAAAAGAGTGGTAGGTCAAAACTGCTCGTCTTTGGAAGATTTCACCACCCTATGCATTCAGATGGAGGCCACTCTTAATTCTAGACCTCTCATCCCATTAACCGATGATCCCAACGACCTTTGTCCTTTAACTCCGAGTCACTTTTTAATTGGCGACGTGTTGAAGGCCATACCTCAATCAAACGTTCAGCAAATACCAGTTAACAGGCTATCAACGTATCATACACTGGAGCAAATGTAAATCTCCGTACGAAGAATGGAATCATGAAGAGGGCGGTGTCAGAAATTTGCGTCCTACCCATAGACGTTTAAAAAATGTTTCTTAGTGATTGACATTTATTTTGACATTTTATTTTTAAGTTATTTGAAAACACATATAAATTTCATAATTTTTTATATTATTTTTCGTTTGAAAGTCGAGCCTTTGGAGGCCGGTATGTTTAACCATTTAATGTATATATTTAAATTATGTTGAGTGCGCTACTGAACTTGGCACATGCGCCTACCTAGAGTAACCGGGCTTGCGCCGAAGAAGACAGACATAAAATCATCAAGGAGCCACGAGGCCGAGAGCGCTTTTTGCTCAGGCTCACAAAGCATTTTGTACAATAAAGTGAAAATCGAAACAAATCGTTTTATTGTGTGCTTCTCACATTGTATACAGTCCACTTTAAAACATTTTCAATCAAGATATCCAACCAGAGGCCTCCCAATCTCCGGAATAATTTACAAACATTAAACATAAGGAAGTTTTTTTTCTAAAATTTTATTTTTGTCAAAAACTATTGTACCTTCTTACTCCTGCTACACCATTTGCTTTTAGGTGAGAAAGAGATTCTTCATGCTCTGAATATTCGCTCTCCAAGCTGATGTTGCTTGACTGCAATAAGTTTCTAAAAACATTGAGGTTAAAAATCTCTAAATATATAGATTCATAAACAAACCGTTTTTTAACTTCATAGTCTGGCACATATTCTGATCCAGAGCTTGAAAAGTCTTCAAAAAACCCTTCTTCTGAAGTACGTGACATATTATATCGCGTAAAACAGGCACCAACAGGCACAGACTTTGAACTTAACACATAAACGATTACTTGGTTGTCGCTTGGAACCCTATTATTCTTAATAATGACGTTGACTGTCGCTTGGAACTATATTGTAAATTAAATATTGGCGCCATCTTTGAGAATGGGCTCAAAGTTTGTATAGCAGACGATGCAGGTTTCTATGGATCTTATTTTCTTACAAAAATTAATTAATTTTTCTTATGGGAACAAAGTTCTAAGTTGATTTATCCTTATTTTGATATAAATGATGAAGGTGATCTATAGATCACTATAAATAAGAAAATTGTCAGTTTCAATATCATATTTTGATAAAAACTTAAAGAAGTCGAAACGTCAAAATTTATCTTTCTTTTAAAAACTATCAAAAACAAAAACTTGGGCATGTATATATTTAATTTAATATTTAACTTAACACACCCTCGAAACGAAAGCAATATTTCATCGATGGTACATCGATCACTAACTTTATAAACAAGTCGACTGTTTTTCAGGAATTTATGAAATATTTCAGAAATAGCTGAGGCTATGAGAAACTGTTTTCTTGCTTTTCAACTAGTGCCAAATAAAGATTTTGTATCTTCTTTATTCGATTTGTAAATTGATGTAAACAGCAAAACTCCAAGAAATGTACGCAGTTCATTTTCCGTTTTAATAATTTCTAATTTTTGCCACTCCAATTATGTTCCTTGTTTGCTGATAATGTAATTGATATTGAGTAAACCCTGGTAGCTTACATTCCACAACATTATAAAATGGTGGCCTTCCCACCCTTCTAGGTTCTTTTTAAGTCCATTTCTTTCCACTCTTGGGATGCTTGGAATGACATGCTGGAGGAACCACTTGAGCTCGAGTGGAATCAGATTCGTTACAGTCACTCGCGCCTTCTAACTAACTAAGATTTGGTGAGAAATCTGAATCATCTTCAGACTCCAAAAAAGAATGGCTTAGATGTTCATGAGAAAGACCTGGATCAGTTTGAGTACTCGTACCTGGACGTGGGGAATCTCGTAGTATGACCTCAGCAGGTTCACTTGTTAACTGGACTGAAGAATTCTCTTCTCCACTGTCACAAGGGTCTTGATCCTCTTCATTCTCACTTTCCTGTGAGAGCAGTCTCTGTATATCGGAGGAAAAGTTTGGGTTCGTAGTCCAAAATATTTGCTTGTCCATCTGCACAGACAAAAGTTAATAAATTTGATAAATTTTGACCTTTCTACAGAGGAGATATATTAACCCTATATTATATTATTTGATGTTTCAAATTTAGTTAAACGGTAGAATGTGCCTTTCACTAGCATACAAGATTGAATTTACATGACAGCGAGATGTGAACAGATGACACAGTCTCACCAACACACTCATAAAATTTCCCACATAGGTCTCACAAACCCACGTGTGGCGTTACGAAACAATTTCATAATCGAACCTAATTGAAAGATAAATGCCAAGTTATATAGATAGTTGCTTAGTTACTAGGTACTTTTTAAATAATTCATTATCTTCTAAACGTTACGCTAATAATAAAAAAAATTTATAACATATCTTTCAAATTTGTTCTATATAATTCATGATTCAGTAAAGTTAGTCGAAAATTGAAGCTGTTTGTCTGCTATAACGTGGTGTTAATAAACCAAGAGTTGATATTTGATATTGACAGCTGTTCAATTTTTGTTCATTCCAATCACTAGTTTTAACCATAAATTTCAACTTAATGTTATCCATAAATTAACCAATCATTATTGAACATCGCTCACTACAACATCTAGCCAATTAAAAACTACTCTTAATTAATTATTGTAAGTAAAAAAATTATTATTAAACATTTATATATATTTCTTGTATTTGACCATAATTTCAGTCCCAGACGATTCACAAGTTCGGAAAATATGTTTAATCTCCACGGGAAATAACTTTAATACATTTTCCGAGCTTTCGAATACTTATGTATTCATCGTCTGGGGAATAATTAGATTAAGATTATCGGTGGTTCTGAATTGTAATAATTATTGTAAATGATATTTAAAAATTTTACAAGAATTAAAAATCAAAACCACTGAAAATCTACTTTGGTGTTTCATTACCACGTTCCCAATAAGCAACCGCTCATAATATAGCTGGCTAAAACTTCGTTAAAATTCATGAAAATGGTTCTTACTAAATCACTATAAATATCAATATCTCAAAATAGAATGAGTGGCAGGTAATAAGACACTAACGGGCAAAGGGCACTTCAAGATACTTTAAGAACTCAGAGATGATTTAGCTCCATCCTTCTTATGTTGTTTTGCATTGCGTTGGTGTGTTAAACCCATATGGGTAACCACAAAGGATTTTCTTTTCAAGATTTATAATAATAAAAAAAACTCATACATATTGCTGTTGCTAAAAATAATGATTTTTGTTAGCCATAGCAGTTCGAAATATAGTAGCAATTAGTAATTTAGGAATTGAAAAAATAAGTTATACTAATGTAAATGTTTTATATGTACCAAGTGTTAAAAAACTGGAAATGTCAGATAGGAAAATATTATTTGAAATTGTTAAAACAATAAATAATGATGGAAAGCTGCTGTTTGTGTAAAGTAGAGAATTTGTGTGAAATAAAATTTTATATATTTTATAAATGGCACAAGCTTATTGGAAATTTTAAATAAACAAATGGTTGTGGCTTTATTAACATGCTTGATGTTGGGATCCAGATTGGATGTACGAGTATGTTTTGCTGTTAATTTTTACAGTAGGTTTCAAAATCAAGCTAAAGATAAGGTCATTTAAAACGTGTATTAAGGTATTTATAATCGATTCATGTAGGATTATAAAGTTTAGAAAAAATAATAAAGATTCGTTAGACTAAAAATGCGTCGTTGGATATCTTTTTAATTTTATTTTTGCAAGACTCTATGTTGAACAACCAAGAAGCAAGCACTAAAAAAGATAATTTGTAGTTGAAAAAACTCTTCTTGCATTTAGGTATTAATATTCGTAATATCAGCTTTTATAAGGTCATCAGCCTAAATTTCCCACAAGTATTTAATTAGCACCTAATGTTACGGATTAATTGATACCTGCTTAAGTATTGATCTAAATTTAAGAGATATTTGATTTTTAGATTCGTTATCTCACGGAAATTAACACGTTTATATGTCTATATGATAGACATGAGTGGCTAATGAACATCTATAAAAATAAACGCCATTAACAATTAACTAACCTCACCTACCCTATAAATTTCAACTTAATGGTATAATAGGGATTTTTGAAGTGACTCGAGAGTGTCAGAAAATTATATAGGGAGAATCCTTGCATCCTTTAATGTACCTCTACCATGTATTATGTTTCTGGTAACTATTAGATATTAATCTGACGATTAATTCAAGGGGGCTGGCCGTAACGAGCGGTTGAAAAAAATGATGACACAAACTCATAATATATTTTTGTATATGTAAAAAAGGTGACCTTGACATACTCCAGCGTGTCAGATTTTTATGCAGGAGAGTCAAGTTGATGTCATAGTCCTCCTGAATAATAATCTGACAATTATATGGAGGGATATCGCTAGTCTGACCATTTTGATGGAAATTTAGAAATAATATATCCGCATTTACGTGCAGAAATTGGATAATTTATTAATATAAAATTAAAAATAGATCATTACAATTTATAATAAATTACAAAACATTGAAATTTGATTCGTCATCTCGTGATTCTGTAACTAAAAATGGTTATGATACATTATAATGTTATATTTATGATGTGATAGTATAATATGGAAAAGAGAACGTACCTGAATCTAAAGTATCTCCTAAAATGTCAGGTGTTTTAACGATGTCTTCATACGCCTCAGGAAGTTGGTTTCCTAGAAACCAAGTTGGCTCCAATTTTCCATCCACATTTCTCCATCCATATTCTAGTGGTGACATTTCCGTAGGAATACGATTGTGAGCGTTTCTCCACATACAAGCAATATATTTCGTTCGCAATAAATGTTGCTGCTCCGATCGACATGATGGCAAATTACAAGTAATTCATTCATTTCGCATTCAGTGAAAAGGGTTGAGACGTATCATTTACTTTGTACGTTTTATTAAATACTTCCACCCCAGCGATATAAACGTCAGCTAGTTTTTTAAACCTGTACAAATGGCAGATGAACGATTCCACGGTGGAAGATAATACCTTAATATTATATGCTTCAGAGGCCAAGTTTCCAAATACTTCTTGTATATTTACAGATCCCATTAGAATCTGTAGAGGCCTTTTTTACCTCGTCTGTAAAAAGCTGGGCTGTAATCCCATCACGTTAGAGCATGTAGAGCTAGTAGTGCTTTTGATACAAATGGACCCAATTTCGTAAAAAGAGCGGAAATGTCGATATATCGGCGTGCATTCCCTACTCCGAGATCAATCCCGACTTTTACAGACGATTTCATATCTTCCATGATGGCTAACATAATAACCACGATATCTGTATCAGAGGTTCTGATGGTGACAGTAGACTCTTCTTCCATTTGACGAGCAAAAAATACAGCTTTTGTATCCGCTTCTAGATGATCGGGACATGAAATAAAAAAATAGTACAACACTAATCTAATGAAAGTGACCAAGAGAAATAGACTCACCGGTTCTAAGGAATCTTTCAAGCAAAAATAATGTTCGATATCTGGATCATCTTCCACCATAGCCAGCCACCATGGATAACCTTCGATATTCGCCCAGACGATGCTACCCGCGTTATATTTATATTTATTCTTCTTTAATTTAAAATATTACCGAGTATAATTTGATTTAAGCAGCTAAGCAATTACTAACTAATTAAACCATATGACAGGTATCGGGAAATGTAAAAGGCTTTTCTTGGGTGATGGGATGGTTAAAAAATGTTTTTAATGAATTTAAATTTGAAAAATCTGTCCCTACTTTCATGAATAAATTCGACGCATTCTCTTATTAAATTAGCCTTTTCACTACCACAAAGTCCTTGTAAAAAGAATTACCCAACAGGTCCCTTGCTTCTGGTAATTCATCAGTTTTAACATTTGTTCCAATGTCGACATATCCTGTAAATTTTTTTCCTTCATTCAATTCGTCTTATTATTGCAATTTCATCCCAAATCATTTCCCTATCACAAAATTCTTTTGGTTTTATAGCATTTAAAGCTTCTTTGCTTTAGCAATGCATAACTTAATATTACAGCAAAATATCCTTAACTCGAGAATCCTTTACTTCTGCTTTCAGCATTCTTTTCAAAATGAAGCAAAATAGTTATTAAAATACATTTCTTGATAATCGGTTTATAGAAAATCTATTATTTATGAGAAAATTGTTACTCAAAGAACTTACCAACAAGGTTTTTTCGGCATTTTCAATAATTAAAGATTTTTCTTTTAAAACTGATACCAGAGATTTTGAGGAATTTACTTAATATTTTTTCTTTGAAGAGCCACTGTATTTTTCAGAATACTCATATTTTTTTTGGCCTCTAGGGTGTATTGAAAACAGAACTGCTGAGATTTCCTGCAAAGTTTCCTGTTTTTTTGGAACCTAAATAACAATGACATTATAAGAACATTCTTCTGTTTGGTTAAAAGAGTTATTCACACTTTCAGAAGCACTTGAAAGTTTCAGATGAGTAAAATAATTAAATTTATGAAAATTGGATGAAGCATATCTTTCAGACTGATGTTTATTACAAAATCAGCAATAAGTATGCATTAACAACATTTTTCCATCAGACAATAAATACCTTTCAGATGTTGAGTCTAAACACTGCCAAGTACCCGGTTTAATAACTCCAAATTTAACATAACTTTTTTCCTGAAAACAACATTCTCTGTAAATATGCTAATTCTCGTATTAATTCCACATTCTTTTTCAAAAATATTTTTTCATGATTTTCTTCCATTGAAAATCGTCTCCTTTGAAATGAGAGTCACTAATATAAACTTCTGGTAAATCTTTTTCCTGTATTTATATATATATATATATATATATATATATATATATATATATATATATATATATATATATATATATATTATGGAGTGCAGAGAAGGAGTAACGTCTCTGGGATAAAAAATGTGAGCTGATTTTTGATGGGTAAATAGGTGGCGCTGATTATAGAGGGTATTCGCTTGAATTTTACGCGCTGATTTGAAAATAACTGTATAGTAATGCTTTAAATAATGCACCGTGATAATGAAATTAGTAGTATTAAAATAAATAAAATAATTAAACGATTAACAAAACAGAATCTCGTTAAATTATTTAGCTATTTATTTGGTTTAGATAATGCATATATTCTAATATGAAAAAAAGTAGAATCATGTAACAATAATGAAATAGTATAAAAAAAAACATTTTGGTTGATTAAAATAAAATATTGAATTTTATCCGTAACTAATATAAAAATTATAGCAATATAATTAGATCAATAAAAATAGAATAATAAAAAAAATATTTCGGTTCATAAAAATAAAATATTGAACTTCATTAGCAACTAATATAATAGTTATAGTCATATAAAAATATCAATGAGAATAATAAAATAATTGAAAATAAAACATTTTTGTTCATAGAAATAAAATATTGAACTCTATCCGCAACAAATATAATAATTATAGTTTTGTTAAAATATCATTGGTAATTAGCTTATGCAAGCAGGTAAGAAATATATCAGGTTCTTAATAAAAAATAAAAAATATTTTAAACGTACCCGTCAAGTATAATATCTGACAGAGGATCCGCGTTCCGTTCTGAAAAATTCGAATCATATTGTCGAGAAGAAAATATTAAACATGTGTTAACAACTTGTGAAGTCCCACGAGGTAATGAAGAAGTGGAAAGGGTAAATAGGACCCTTATACCAGTCTTAACAAAACTTAGCGGCCGCAAGTTGAACTAAATAAAAATTCTATTTGTGTTTAATTTATATACACACTAGCGCCCCCAGCCGGCCAGACGCCAAACTAAACACGGTTTCATAGACAGTAGCTCTCCCTGCCGGCCAAACGCCAAACTAAACACGATTCCAAAGACACTAGCGCCCCTTGCCGGCCAGATGCCAAATTAAAAACGATTCTATAGACACTAGCGCCTCCCGCCAGCCAGACGCCAAACTATCACGGTTTCATAGACCCAAGCCCCTGCCGCCAGACAAACGCCAAATTAAACACGATTCCATAGACACAAGCGCCCGCTGCCGGTTAGACGCCCAGCTAAACAAGATTCCATAGACACTAGCGCCTCCCGATATCCAAATGCCAAATTAAACACGATTCTATAGACACTATCTATCTCTATCGACCAATCGCCAAGCTAAAACACTATTCTATGGACACTAGCGCCCCCTACTGGCCAGATGCCAAACTAAACACGATTCTACAGACACTAGCACCCTCTGCCAGCCAAACGACAGACTGAACAAGATTCCATAGACAGTAAAGCCTCCCGCAAGCCAAACGCTAAATTAAAAATGAATCTATAGACACTAGCGCCACCTGCCGGTCAAACGCCAAATTAAACACGATTCCATAGACAGTAGTGCCCCCAGCGAGCCAAACGCCAAACTAAACAAGTTGCCATAGACACTGGCGCCTCCCGCTAGCCAACAGTCAAATTAAACACGATTCTATAGACATATAAATCTATTTCAACAAATCGCCAAACTACGGCGGCACGGTTCCATAAACAAAAGCGCCTCTCGCTAGCAAAACGCAAAATTAAATACGATTCTGTAGACACCAGTAACCTCTGCCGGCCAAACGCCAAACTAAACACGGTTCCATAGACACAAGCGCCTTCCGCCGGCCAAACGCCAAATTAAACGCGATTCCATTCAAACATACAGACACTAGCACCTTCTGCCGGCCAAACGATAAACTAAACAAGATTCCACAGACAGTAGCGCCTCCCGCTGGCCAAACGGCAAATTAAAAACGATTCTATAGACACTACCGCCCCCTGTCGGCCAAACGATAAACTAAAACATGAACTAGCGCCATCTAGCGAGGTATAGTCGAACTGAAAGTACTTAGCGGCCGCAAGTTAAACTAAATAAAAATTCTCTTTGTGTTTAATTTCTATACACACTAGCGCCCCCCGCCAATTAGACACCAAACAAAATACGGTTCCATAGACGCCAAACTAAACAAGGTTCCATAGACACAAGCGCCTCCTGCCGGTCAAACGCCAAATTAATTACGATTCCATAAACAATAGAGCCCCTGCCGGCCAGACGCCAAACTAAACACGGTTCCATAGACACTAGCGCACCCTGCTGGCCAGATACCAAATTAAATTCAATTCTATAGACACTAGCGCCTCCCGCCAGTCAGATATTGGCATTCGTTTTCTTATGCTTATTTGACACTTCTCAATTTGTCACTATGCAATCCAAACAACTGTTTATTCTATAATTATATCCATTTAGATTTGAGATCATTATTGAAGGTATCTACGGCTCCATTTTCCCATTCTTCTTCATACTTATACAATTCGAAATTATGTATGATTGTACCATTCAAGTCCAGAAAGAAATCATGCTCATATACGTTTCAAACGATAAGCATTCTTACTTCTTTTCAGCATCATTTTCCTCATCATGGCTCTTCACATTACTACGAATATTTCGAAATATGTGATTTAAGGTAATTTTGAAAATAATAATTTGTTCTTGAGCTAAGTGGTTTTTAAAATATTTATTTTGCCAATCTATTACGAGATTTAAGTATATTAAATAAATCATTAAAATTTAGAAGAAATTCATCTGTAGTACCTACATTATGGAAATATGTATTAATATCTGTTCTCGATAAATAAAGAGGAACAGCTGTTCCATTGTTTCCACCTTTACACTGATAAATTTCGCAAATTATGCAACTTGGAATTTCGTCGAAATGGTCCAATTACAACTCTGGTTAGCAAAAAGATATCAAAAAAAATTATATATCATTAGAAAATCTACACTCTAGCGATGTTTATAAAAAAACAAAAGCTTCCTACCACCTTTACTTTTTTTTAAACGCATGAATTGTAATAATATGAATATTTAAGATATAATACATACTGTGAAAGTTGTGAAGTTATAACTTCTTGCATAAGTTAAAATAAGAAGAGACATGAAAATCAGGAAAATTGAAGAAAATGAAGTGAATTAATGAAGAAATGAGTCGTTTTAGAAAATATCTTGTTTAACAAATCAACAATTTTCTAAGTAAAATTGGGTTGGATGTCAGTAATTTACAAAAAGTTTTTGTCATAATAGTACAGCAAGTCAGCAATGTAAAAAATGAGATCAGGAGTTGTTATGACAGCTATATATGATAAGGAATCAATCTGATGAATTTTAAACACGAAAAAAAAAGGATTATGATAGAGTGGAGTGATAAACTCCACTTTAGTAATGAAAATAATGAATTTTGATCTTCTGCATTAGAAGATAATCTATAGGAAATACATCGAGGGAAAAAGAAGACATGTACCAACAAAATTAAAAGGAGTAACAGAAAGAGGCATATTCAAAATTTTCCTAATCTACAATTATTCTATATATCTCGTAACAGTAAATGATGACAGAGAGTTGAAAAGCTAAGAACAAATGTGCGAAAACATTTAGAAATATGGTCCCCTCAAAATTCTTTATACATATAATTAATATAAAATAGATACCTTCCATAGGACAGCTGTAAGCCTAGATTTTGATGTTTAGGACTTGTTTTGAAAAGAATACTGTTCCCTTTTCGTTCTCTCAACGTTTTTGCTTCCATTAGAATGACTTGATAACAATATACTTTCAACTGGTTGTTGAGAAGCTAAAAAAATAAAACAAAAGTGTGTGGGTATGTATGGCAGTAGAAATGGCATTACCTCACCCAATTCAAACAAACATGTTTCTTCAATATTCAACAACTCTAAAATACCTTTGACATGGAGTGCAATAAACCATTAAGTTGCATTACAATGTATTCGCTAAGCTAAATTTACACTCAACCAAGTCATATCCATACAGGACTTTTCAGGAAAATTCTTCATTACTCATTCAGTTTCATTGGCAGATATAGTGTTGAATTTGTACAAAGTGATGAAATGGTAAGTGACTTGAAAGTTTTTATTCAAAAACTGGTAAGACAATAATTTGAAATAATGATGGAAACATGACATTGCTAAAGTTATTTTTTTCAGACTAGTTTGAGATTTTCAAAGGAAGTCACCTAAAATACTTAACAAAATATATGATTTAATATCAAATATTGATGAGCAACTACTAATTATTTTGATTAAGAGTAACTTTATTAGAAAAATATTAATATTTAGACAAATATCAACTCACTGGCAACATTTTTCATCAATTCATTGTAAACTACAAGTTACTTCTTCTTCACAATTGGGGTGGAGTCTCTTTAAATCAAACCAATCAAAAATTACTCAATATTTTATTTTCTTACCTCAGAAATTTGAATAAAAAAAGTAAGATGTGTCAGAACAATACGAGGATCTTTTCTATCATTTATTTAATGTGCAGAGATACCACAGTTCATTTGAATGATCTTTATCTTGCAATTCCATAAGGTAGGTACTCCAAAACTACTAAAGGTCCCCATGTGAATCCATCCAAACGCTCCTATTATATCAATCATTATATACAGGAATATATTTTAAAAAAATGTGTTGTTGGGGATTGTTTTATCAAATTTCCAAAAATATTTCCTAAATGATAGAATCACTGCAAAAATCTTCAAAGCCGGGTAGATGCGGTTCTCTTGTTGCTACTTCAATAATCTAATTCTTTTTTTGTAACTTGACATTCACAGACGTTACAATACAAATTTCCAGGCCCAGTTCAGATCAAGCTACCATAGCGAAATTAGTAAATATGTTAGAGTACATACAATTCTTTTTTATTAGAGGCCATTTTGGTAAATGAGAAATCACGCTCCTTTACCTAAAAATAAATTATTTGTAAACTACTTCCAGTATTGGTGTAGTGCCTATACTTGTTATTAAAAGAGATATTCAAACACTTGCCAACACCTTAAAAGCATTTAGCTTGTTTAAATCATATTCAGCAACATAAAACATTGTGATGTGTACGTGAGTATTTTTATCAAATTACTTATTTAAAGGTGTAGAAAATGTGAAAAATAATTGTACATACCTACTATAAGAATCAAAATTTTAAAAATTTGTACATTTTCAGTCAATATTTACTTCATTACATAAACTACATTCACTTAATCTTCACGTATAAAACTTAAACATAAGTAAGTTTTCCAACTAGATACCAATTCCGTTTCTAATATTATAATGAATTCCGAAGTTCCTTTGTTTGAAACTTTGGTTTACTTTGACCTTGGACGAATAAAAAAGATTAACGCAGCTGGCATGTTTGAATATAACTGAAGTCAACTTACAGTAAACCTCAATGTTGTCAAATTTTACAATTTATTTGTTTATTATCTGGATGCATGTTACGTTTCAAAAATATTTATTTATACATCGTAATAATATTAAAAACCAATAAGAATGTGGCTCTAGTTCTCACTAAATTTGGTTAATGGACAATATTTCCCACATTGATCTAAACAAAGATCAAGAAAATAATTTTGGCGAGAATGTTTATGAAAAAATATAAGCTAGGCAACATTGCTAGGTAACTGTATTCATTTATGTTTTTGTTTTATCTAGCATAGAATGAATGTTTGAAAGAAATAATATCAAATACTAGTTTTATTTGAATACAAATTTACTATATACATGTACCAACAAATCTTCGATACGACGTTTCGTGCCTTCACGAGACAAACATATAGGTTTTTAATGAGGATATGCTTATTTATTATAATTATTAGTCAATTTAAGTCAAAAACAAGATGAAAGTAATGTGAAAACAAAAAACAAAGGTTAATAGATTAGCATGGCCAGCAACTTCAGTACTTTCATCAAGTTGAAGTGAAAAGTTTGTTTTATTTAAACTGTAACAGTGAATTTGACCGATTTTTTTGCTTCCTTCTCAGTGAATGAAACTTCAGATTCTAACCTACAGAGTGTTCTGTTCCTTTTTTAGCTATCAATATGAATAGGCGATAAGATGCAAATGTAGCTTGTCTATTTTTCTCACCAGAAATTGATGTTTTCGTTATTGAGTTTGACTTTAAGAATTCTTTTTCTTTGTACTGAAAGAAATACATATGTTTTTTTGTGAAAAGTCTTTACTGTTTTGAAGGTTTCATACTCTCATCAGCAAATACTTCGAAACATAAAACACACTGAAGTAGCAGGTTGTCATCTGTGCCAGTAACCACAAAAACCATATTTCAAATAATCAGCAATGTTCTTATGGTTCGGTTTTGCCTTCTTAGGGACTTCTTTTAAAAATTCTAAACTAGCCTAATAAAAATAAGTTTTGCATTGAGATGTTTATTATTATAAATTATTAATAAATGAATTTTGCCTTATCACTTGTTTTTAAATAAGTACTTTTAAGGCAATTACCATTTAACCGATCTAATCACTTTGTACAAATTAAACATTATATGTGCAAATCGAACTAAACGAGTAATGGAGAACTGATCTGAAAAGTTTTGATTGTATGTGACTTGGTTGAGATATTATAGATTATAAGGGAGACTAGCTAAAACGTTCAAATAAAATGATTTCTTTCTGAACTTGATTGATACAATCATACATAATTTAGAATTGTATAAATATGGAGAATTGGAAAATGGAGCCGAAGATAGCTCCAATAATGATCTTTAACTCGAATGGATACAATTATGGAATAAACGTTTGATTGAATGGAAAAGTGTTTATTATTTCATAAAGTACGCAGGACAATTTGTGTGCTGTATTTACTACTACCTACTGCTACCACCACACTCACTATTATACTGTCTGACGCCGGTTTCGATGTACTCCTCTAGTTTCTATGTGATTTGTACAAAACAAACAAACAAACAAAATATTACTGCGTATAATTTGATATCAGATGGTTATTTGATTGAATTAGTAACTCACTAAAGGTATTGAACAAAATATGTAATTTGATCCATTTGGTCGAAAGATACAAAAAACTACAGGAAGAAGTGATTTATAAGATATCTACTGATTTTGGTATTTGTAATAACTGCAAATTATCAAAGGATTATTTCTTAAAGGAAAGATTATCATTACTCTGACTGAATTAGAACAACTCTAAAATTCAGTGGTAAGTTCAATAATTACTCATCTTGTACTGGATACTGTGAACAATTTGAAATTATTATTATAATTATTTTCTAGTTTATGCTCTTTGAAAAATAGCAAATGAATGCTCTCAAATTTTTTCGATAATAATATAATGGGAATCGTATAGAACTGCTTTTGTTACTTGCCATTTTTCTTGATTAAAAAATTTCTTATAATTAAAAATCACATTGTTAACAGAAGTTAATTTGAAATTAGAATTTTCTCTATATAGAAAAATTGTTTCTGATTTTGTATAATAGTGCTCGTTTCTATAATTGATCTTCACACAAATGTTTTTGTAATCCATTTACTTAACACACTTTATCTGTCTTGATTGAACTTCTCAGTGAATATGTAACTAAATCCTAATTTTAATGTACGGACAAAAATAATTATTGAAAATTGTGAAGTTATTTTGGTTTTCTAGAAAATCCCAGTGTGACAGATTTTGTATAGAAATTTTAAAACTTTGACTTATATTTTGTATTGATTGATGTCTTATACCTTGTTATTTTCAAACTAAAACTATTTAGATGATGTTTCTGTTTGCCAATGAACAAGAGAATTGTTCAGAAAATGGGAAAGTTTTGAAATTAAGAAA
Source organism: Diorhabda sublineata (assembly GCF_026230105.1). Lineage (NCBI taxonomy): Eukaryota > Metazoa > Arthropoda > Insecta > Coleoptera > Chrysomelidae > Diorhabda > Diorhabda sublineata. The sequence goes on from NC_079486.1 coordinate 802,686, forward strand.
AAAGAAAGATCGTTTTAGTTCCATAAAAGGTTATTAGTTTTTCAACTATAAATATTAGTAAATAATAGTAATCTTTTTGTATTTACTCAACCTCTAAACAGAACTAAATTTGTTTATTTCAAAGAAGATCTGTGTATATTTTAGGATTTAGCTTTACTTCGTTTATTTTATATGTATGTTTTAATACAATTTCATTGTTGTTCTATTTTATACTGTTCACTCCTTTATTGTATGAGCAGCTTGAAATTGTTGTCACTATCGACTTGGGCTCCCCTGTGGTGGTTATTCCGGAACCCGATGGGAGTGTCCCACATACTTTTTCAAGCTGGATCCATATTAAGCATATTTGCTTTCGAAAGTATACCAGCGGGGCAGTGTCATTCAAACTATTACCAACCATAGAGGCATGTATAGGATGAACCGATTGAGTATCGGTATAATAACAGCTCTTTCTGAAATGTTGATGAGGTGAGTGAGAACTGTATCCCAGACTACTCTAATAAATATCGATTTTTTCTCTATTTGTTTCCCCTGTAATATGTGAATTTTATTTTTTTATTTAAGGATAAGGTTGAAACTGTTGAAATTAGGCATAAAAAATGATTTGCATAAAATTAAAAAAAAAATGATTTTATAACAAACTTTATTGAGAAAATTAACAAATTTTTATCAAAAATTAGAATTAAAATTTTTCCTTCAAATCACGACACCATCACTCAAAAGTATCTTTCTGCTATTCTCCTCATATTTCATCCTCCTTCTCTTCTTCATCCTCCTCTACTTCTTGCTCTTCTTCTTCTTCTTCGTAGTCTTCCGCCGAAGATTCCGTCTCATCACCCAACTTCGCGCGTTTCTTCTGTTTACCGCCGCCATCCTCACTCGCGTATCTCTGTCGCTTCGTGTTTCTCAAAGATTTCGCATATCTATGTATGAAGCTGTACTTTTTCAGTCTGTCGAGCAGTTTCATTTCGACGGCTTCTTTAGCCTGTTTGTCGGCTACGTCCATCCTGAGTTTGAGTTTATTGAATTTATCGTTCAGCACAAGGTTATCGTCGATATTTTTCAAGAACGGTTTCGAATTTTCGGCCTTCACCCAAGATCTAGTCACCGCGTCAGAATCGAAAAATGTCACGTGGTAGTGCGTCTGAAAATAATCGTTATCCGTCAATTCACAGTGTGACTAACTCCATAGATCGAATACCTTGTGTCGTTTCAAGAATTTTATCGAAATATATTAGGAAAAAAAGGCGATTAATCACCCAGTATATGGCCATCAAAATTTACAAATTAAAAAAAAAATAAAGCTGTATACGAGTTTACAAATTTCCCAGTCTCCACTTTCAGTTGATAAAAAGAACCGCACTCTATTTAAGGTAACTTGAAATTTATTTCGATTTCCACTCCAAATGAAATATTGGAATAAGTAAAAAAATCACCCTGTATATAAGGTATCCTAATAATTTCGATATTAAAACAAAATCATCCTGTACGTGACATGAACTAAAAAAATTGTACTTACAACACTAACCTAATGAAAGTGACCAAGAGAAATATTAGACTTACCGGTTCTAAGGAATCTTTCAAGCAAAAATAATTCTCGATTTCCGGATCATCTTCCACCATAGCCGGCCACCATGGATAATCTTCGATTTTCGCCCAGACGATGCTACCCGCGTTATATTTATTAAATATCATCAGCTCCTTTTCTTTATCGTCGATCGATTCTTCCTTGATTTCGCATCTATTATACCTCCCATCTGGATTCATCCAACAATACCATTTGTCAGATAGATCCAGGGGATCTTTCACGTCGGGCAGGTATCTATACTTATCGCAAGAGTCGCAATACACGTAGAGACCGACGTTTCTGAATTCTTGAAGTAATCTCATTTTCTCGTAGAAGCTCTCGTTCAAAAAATCCATATGTTCCTCCTCTTTCGCATCTTTTCAGTTTAGAACTTCCTTGGAATTGGCGTCGCTACAGTTCATTGGTGGTGATGAATCGAACTTATCTGCAGGAGTCACGATAATGTTTGTATCGTTAGCATCTTTTTCCTCCTTTGGAGCTTGGAACGATACCGTTGAGTTTTGGTCTTGATAAGTTTGTTTTTTCTTCTCCTTAACCATTTTCAACCAGTTATTGAATTTTGTCACTACCAAATTTTTGTAATACAAATTGGTTTCTTTACTCAAAGTCGACGGCATTTTAAAACTTCTACAATTTTAATATACAAATAACACTTATTAACCGTCTTACTTTCATTCACTTAAAAAAATATTTTTGACAATTGTTGACTTTTGAAATTTAAGCACTTTGAAATGTTTATCTCGTTAACCAATCGAAATCAATTGATGATATCTTTACGTATATTTAAGAAAAAAACGATTTTTCGCGTTGTACATCACGAAATAAAACCGCTATAATTACGATGATTTAACTATCTGAAACAAATAAAATGAAAATATGTAGACATATATGTAATACCAACTGTCCATATAGGAGTCTTACCTATATGAGTAATAATAGTATAACCATTGTATAAAGAATATTCTTTATACAATGTTATTACAGTATGTTAGACAACGTATTATAACAAAAATAATATTTTACAACGTTGCATAGAATATTTTTTGTGTTGAAAGTTAAAATGGCAACATGCTAGTATGCTGTGAAGTTGGCTCCTAGTGATATTAGACAGTTTAGGTTATTGCATATCTGTCTTTATATTAAGTTATAACAATAAAAAGGATATTTTTATTCTAATAATACTAAAAACAACAAGTTATAGGTCCGAGACTTTTCACTGTATAAATAAATAATTCGGATTACGAAACTAAAAACGAAAATTCATTATAACAAAAAACTTTTCTGGAAACTGTAACATAAATGGAATAACTTTAAAAGCATATAGAATTATGGACTTGGTTATAAACCGCATAGGTACCGAGTAGTATTCATGATTATGAATATATAAAAACATACATTTGTACATACATACATACATAACACATATTATGAGCTGTACTGGTAAATGATGAAATATTTGAAAAATTGTCTAGGCTGTATGAAGGAGATACAGGACAATTAAAAGGTAAGGTCACTCAAAAATTTTTCAGCTATATCTATAAGAGAAATGACATTCAATATATCTGTATTCATAAGCGATAATAATAACCACAATGAGAGGCGATGAGTACACATTTAAAAACTAGAAGATCAAAGCATACAAACAAAACATGACATAAGCATAAAAGGTATTGGAAACAAACATTTTGATGAATGCTTTCTTCAGAATGTTTTCACTGGAACACAAAAGTTAAGTGTCAGACTGGATAATAGAATACATAAAAATGGTTGAAACTAAATTTGATACAAAAGTTCATTAAGTAAGATCGGAAATGACGGAGAATATACGAGTAAACGAATGAAAGAATATATGAAAAAATGAGGTACTATTCTTGATTATACTCCTGAAAACTTCCCATAACTTAATGGAAAATTGGATTGAGGGTAAACCTTGGACAATAAGAAATCTAAGTGTATTTGGCTCAGATGCGAGGATTTGGCGAGGATACTCGAAAGTATATCTGCTCTGGAATAAAATTGAAATACATGATATAAAAATAATTAGGATATTAAAAGATAATCAAGAAACCAGAAGTCAAAAACAAGATGAAAGTAATGTGAAGAAGAGCCACGATGTGGAAAATGATGTTGAAAACAAAGAACAAATAACTGTAAAGTGAGAAGTGTAAAATAATATTGAGGAGAACAAGGAACAGGAAATAAGGAAATCAAAAAGAAAAATTTCTGACCTATTGTGATTTTCCAACAAAAACAATATTATTTCCTTAAGAAGCTTGAACAATCTTGACAGCTCTTTACCTCTTGAGAGCCACCGTACTTCACAATGAAGCAGGAATGCTTTGTGCTCACTTCCCATTTGATCACACAGAATAGCAAAAAGTCAGCAAGTTAGCAAGCAACTTCAGTACTTTCATAAAGTTGATTTGAAAAGTTTTTTTTCAAAACTGTAACTGTGAATTTGAGTGATTTTTTTATTTTCTTTTCAGTGAATGAAACTTCAGATTCTACCCTAGAGAGTGTTCTGATCCTTTTTTAACTGTCAATATGAATAGGTGATATGATGCAATTGTAGCTTGTCTATTTTGCTCACCACAAATTGATGGCTAATGAAGATGCTTATAGAATACAAAATGGGGAAAGTGAATCGAATAATAGAGGTAAATATTTAATTACAATAAATATATGTAAAAACTTATGATATACATATTGATTGGTTGATTGTACAATGAATTGACACTGAGAACATACACACAGCTGCCCAAAATTTGTTAAATAAACAATTCATCAAAGTAAAAGTCCTTAAAAGATACTAGAAGAATATTCACATTGAGAAATCCAAGACATGTACTACTATTACCACACTCACTATTTCACTGTCTGACACCTGTTTCAATGTTCTCCATTAGTCTCTATGTGTTTTGTATAAAACAAAAAAATATTACCGAGTATAATTTGATTCAAGATCGTCAGTTGATTGAATTAGTAAACTCACTCTCTACTCAATAACAACATTCTGTAGGCTAATGTAAAAGGCTTTTCTTGTTTGAATTTCCCGCCTCCCAACTGAAACGGCAACACTGCACATGTCAATAGGCAGTGTTGTTTTATTACTATTATTACTATATCTATACACGAAAAAATTGCTAACAATAATTTATTCAATCTGCTTAAGTTATTTAAACAACTTTTTTTATTAACAGCAAGGACACGGAGGTAAACGTATTAATAGTTTTGGAGCTCAACGAGGTCTGAAATTTTTATTAAAAAATTCAAGTATATCTTATATGAATGAATAATCTACATACCTTCAATTTCAAACACATATATAAACATTTTTCTTCAAAACAATTAAAAAACACAATTAAGATCTTTACTTCACCAAATGGTTTGTGATAACCTTTTGAGAATGTAAATAAATGATTCTGTTAATGTAAAACGGTCGGTTAAACTTACATTCTGGTCCACATTTCTTAGAAGCACATTTTAAGCATTCTCCAAAGCAACCATGGCATCTTAAATTCAAGCAGTTACAAAGACCCATTTTTGATTTATTTTCATAAGATGTTGACGGCATTGCTGCGTCAAACGGGATTTATGTTCTTCGTGGAAGAAAATCGTTATTTATAATATGGTTTTTTTCATTTATTTCAATCGGTATCTTATACAGATTCGATGTCGGTAGACTTGCGGAATCAAATCGCCATGATCTTTATTTATATATTTATATATTGTGGAGAATTTCGACTGGATGCTGTAGGTCTGAAGGATTTAAATCGGATTAATGTTTTTCTTGAAAGCATCTTGTAAGATTTTTCAGTTTGTGGTTTTGTTGTAAGTGAATATAGATATATTTTCGAGATCAAATCTTACTTTCTTCTTTTTGGAGGGCTAACGTTTTCATTCAGTGCTCTGACTCCACTGGATATTGACGGTATTGCGGAATTATACTGATACGTCTTAACTAGACATGATTTTTTCCTTAGAGGTTTATCGTTATTTTCCTAAATAAAAATATTTTCAAGACCAAGAAACTAATTTTGGTGAAAAAGTTTATGAAAATATATAAGCTAGGCAAAATTGTTATGTATCTGTATTCGTTTGCGATAAAATGGCTGCCTTTGTTTACTAAATACTGAGAAAGCATTTTGAATAGATTTGTTGGAGTGAAATATTTTTGAGTGTTTAGATATTGTTCAAGTGATATATTAGTCTTAGTTTCAAATTTTAGTAAAGCTTTTTATATTTCCCCATTCCAGTCATATGGTTAAATTAGTTACTTACAAAACTCTACAGAATAGGATACTCGAATAATGTATATTTTGACTTATAATATTATTATGAGGAAAGCAGTAGTCAAAAACAAGATGAAAGTAATGTGAAGAAGAGCCATGATTAGGAAAATGATGCTGAAAACAAAAAACAAGAAACAGAAAAGTCAAAAGTGTAAAATGAAGAAAGAAAGAACAAGAAATAAGGAAATAAAGAAGATAAAATTATGCCCCATCGCGTAATTTTACAACAAAAACAATCATAATTCATTAACAAGCCCAAACAATCTTGACAACACTTTCACTCATTTCATCGCACAGAATGGAAAAAAGTCGGGATTGCTTAGGCTGCGACTTAATGAAATTTACAATCTTCACTGTATTATCAACCGCCGCTGGCTAAATTCTTTTTCTGTTCAAAGTCAAATGCCTTTAAATTTATTGTTATGCTGCAGTTTTGTTATTTTTCAGTTTTTAGGGAAAAATAGATTAGATAGTTACATATTTTTATCGCATTCCTACATCACAATCGTTGTGAAGAAGTGATTCATGAGTAAAAATGCAAATAAAATTTGAAAACATTATTTTTTTGGCCAGCTTATATAATATCAACAAAATACTTTATCAAAATAAAAAACATACAATATTATCACCTTTGCATAAAAAGTACCAACTCAATACTCAACGAAAAGTATGTATATCAATCAGTTGTTCTACAGTTTACAGACTAGGTACCTAATCATTATAATTACCTAATTATAAAATAATCTTTCTTGCTTTCTGAGTGGCAAATTTATCAATAATTTCCTTAAAACCTATTTTTTCACAGATTTCGAATTTAATTTGAAGAGAGATTTTCTTTGAAGAACCACTCTATTTTTCAGAATACTCATATTTTTTCTTGGCCTTCATCAGTATATCAAAATCAGAACTGCTGAGATTTCCTGCAAAGTTTCTAATTTTGATGGAACCTTAATACCAATGACATTATAAGAACATTTTTCTTGTTGGTTACAAGAGTTATTCATACTTTCAGAAGTAGAAGAAGAAGTTTCAGGTGAGTGAAATAATTAAATTTCTAAAAATTTGGATGAAGCGAATCTTTCAGACTGATGTAAACTACAAAATCTGCAATAAGTATGCATTAACAACATTTTTCCAACAAACAATAAATACCTTTCAGATGTTGAACCTAAACACTGCCAAGAAGTACCCGGTTTAATATGCCCAAATTTAACATAACTTTTGCCCGAAAACAAAATTTTCTGTATATAAGCTAATTCTTTTATCAGTTACACATTCTTTTTCAAAAATATTTTCACAAATATAAACTTCTGATAAATCTTTTTACTGTATTTTCAATGCATCTAGCTACTTTTGTCTTTGCTCTACAATAAAAAAAAGACTAATATGTCACTTGAAAAATATCTAAACACTGAAACAATGACAGCCATTTTATCGCAAACGAAAATAGATACATAACGATGTTGCCTAGCTTATATTTTTTCATAAACATTCTCACCAAAATTATTTTCTTGGTCTTGAAATTATTTTTGTTTAGATTAATTGTGGAAAATATTGCTCATTAATCAAATTTAGTGAGAACTGAAGCCAGATCATAATGATTTTAATTATATTACGATTTATAGATAAATATTTGACAACATTGAGGTTTACTGTCAAACCACAAGTTTACAAAAATCGTGTAAAAATGAGACAGCAACTGAAATAAATGAAGAAAGACCATTTCGATTCGAAGCTATCAGTCTAACAACATTCATAGAGAAAAGGAACTAGGAACATCAATCCAATTTAATACCGCAAGAGGAAAATAACGATAAACCTCCAAGGAAAAAATTATGTCTAGTTAAGATGCCTCGGTATAATTCCGCAATCCCGCTATTATCCAGTGGAGTCAGAGAACTGATATAAATAGAGAAAGATCATGGCGACTTGATTCCGCAAGTCTACCGACATCGAGTCAGTATAAGGCACAGATTGAAATAAATGAAAAAAACCATTGCATGAAAGAGCCGCTTCATCTAAATTTTCCTAAATTGAATTATTACACTCATCTGAAACTGTAAGTGCTTCCAAGAGTGAGACTCTCTAATAACCAATAAGAAAAATGTTCTAATAATGTCACTGATATTGAGATTCCAATAAAAAATAAAAACAGGAAACAAACATGAATACTGATGTATTACCCGAAGCAAGGGACCTATTGGTTACTTCATTTTACAAGGATAAGGAAAAACTAATTTACAAAAAAAATGCCTTCAATTTATTCATGAAAGTGGGGACAGATTTTTAAAATTCAAATTCTTTAAAAACATTTTTTAAACATCTCATCACCTAAGAAAAGCTTTTTATATTTCCCGATCTTATCGTATGGTTTAATTAGTTAGTAATGTTGTTCGACTTGGAAATAATGAAGGAGTTAGAGCGGAAACAAAAATATATTTACATTCATACAAAATTAAAACAATACATATTTTCTACGAAAAGGATTTTAGTGATCTCAAATATTTGAGTTTATCTACTCGAAAGTAGCTTTAGCATAGGCTAAAGTGAGTTAACCGTATCCTTGTTTTGGAGTACCTATTATAAAAAAAAGAAAGGCATGCCAAAAAATTTATTAAAACTTAAGGTACTCATTGTTACAAAATTAAGTTCATTCTTTTTCTTCTTTCAGCTAACTTATTTATAATTTCGGAGGCATTTAATTTTATCGCGATATTTCCATGCACACTCATAAGCGCGAGGCCTGTAAGCCTCTCGTCTCCCATTATATTTCTTAAGTACGTTTTTAGCCTCTTAAGAGTGGAAAAATTGCGTTCAGGCGTGGCAGTTGACACTGGAAGTGTCGCTAAGATTTGAAGAAGCTTCTTAACCGTTGGGAAAAAGAGTTCGTCATCATAGCTTCTAATACGGTAGAGGGCTTTTCCTGATTAGACCAATGATTGTGCCAGAGCTCATACTCGCTTACCAAACCTTTTATTTCCACTTCACTAAGAAATGTTGCTCCTATCCCTACTATACATTTCTTTGCTGCTTCGGTATTTTGAGTCTGGTTAGGCAGAAGCAATTGAATTTTTGAAATTGCTTCTTCGTGAGACTTAAAGCGAGCATCAAGCTCGGTGGTTACGTGTTCGATAAACGGGTAGAACACATTTCGTCGATAATAAACTTCAGCAGTTTGACCTCGTATATTACTGCGATTTATTTGTCTACCACTTACTCTTGGAGCACTTATATCAGTGGAACTCAACTTTCTTGCTTCCTCAAAAAGATTTGAGAATTCCTGTTCATTACGTAGGTTCTGCAAGGTGGTTTTAATTGTTGTCACATAATTACAAGTATTAGCTAAGTCAATATTGACTTTTTGCAGGACACGGCTCAAATCTGATGTATAAGAGAAAATTTTCTTTAAAACTATTATTGACACTATAAACTGGCTATTTTCCATTGCGACTTGCAACTGGTAAGCTTGGGTTGCTACTTCCCTTTCCGACTCTTGGAGAGCTTGAAGTGTAGCAAGTACCACGGGAAACATCTCGAGAAACCTTTCAACGGCTGTGTGTTTCTCCGTCCAGCTTGTCTCACAAAGCGAGATAAGGGTTGAATGAGGTGCTCCAATCTCGTCCGCAGTTTTTTTTAGAAGGCCATCTCGGAGTGCTGATTGTCTAAAGAAGTTAATTATGCTTTTAATAGTCCCGATACAGTTTCTGATTGCAGGGATCTGGCAAGAATGAGCCAAAACAAAGTTCAAAGTATGAGCTGCACAGTGTACGAACTGTGCTCGGGGATATTTATTCGTAATTATGATTCGCATGATCGTCGAAGCTAAAGCTGTGACGTCACTAACATGAACAAATTCAAGAAAGTCTTCCAGAAGAGCAGTCAACATAGCGAAGGCAAAGTGACAGCTGTTCATGACACATCCTGAGTTTCGTCGGCAAGTATAGCAAATAAACCTGACTGTTTGACTCTACCTATTAGTTCCTCTTGAATAGCACTTCTACATAATTCAATTATTTCATTTTGAATAACGGACGATGTGTACATAGCCCTAGTATGAGTACTTTGAGTAAGTAAGTGATTTTTAAGAACTTCATCACCAGATCGTGCTCGAAAACGAAGTAGTGCGCGAAAATTTCCATCATTATTTAATGGATCTATAATGCCAATTTCACCAGAGTCTTGATTTCCCCTCAAAGACAACTCTTGACGTCCGCAAAATAAGATTGTGTCTATTATGGCACACAGCCTCTGTCTGTTTTCTTCGGCAATGATTTTATTTTGCGCATTAAATGATTCTGTAACATCACGGGATTGACCTTCCATAACACTTGCGAAATTGCTTGCCCGTTCAACAGCATATTTATGGTAAATTGTATTTCGATGTTGTTCGATCTTCTCCAGAGCTTTTTTCCAGTTATTAAATGGCTTTGTGACAAAACTTCCAAGTTTTTGATCACCGCGACCACTTTCGGTCTGTCCAAACAAAACGCACATTTTGCATAGTGCCCCTTGTACTATATTTGAATAAGCTAACCATGGGTTCTTTTGGGTCCAATGACGTTGGAAACAAAGATTACTGTTACCAGTGACGGGAAACTTAAAAGTCTCAGGAGGGGTCCAGGTTTCTTTCAAAGCTTTTAATTTTTCATTATCATTTTTTGGAGCTTTTGACACATATTTGCCAATATCGTACTCGTCTTCCATTATAACAGAATCCAGGCTATCTAAAAAGAAAAACACGTTAAAGATGGGTGTGAGATTAAAATTAAAATAACTTACTGTGGCCTGTTTCATCTTTGTTCTTAGAGCTGGAGGGAATTGAAGCATCTGTATTGATATCCATACGCACACTGGGGTGTACTTTCATTGATTTGCGAGTTCGATTCGTCGTTGGTTTTCACCTTCTTTGGAAAAAATGCCAAAAGCGACTGCTGTGAAGTACGTTTCATTTTTGTTTCACTAAAATATAAAACAATTTCTAGTGTAAATGCATAGAAAGTTACGTGTTTTCTAATAATAAAATAGCTTGAATTATAAAAGGACCGGTGCTAGACTTAGGCACCTTATAGCTACAGAGGTACTGACACAGTGACATTTCAGGCAAATGGACAGACTACACATGTAACAATTATTGTTATCTTGTACACTTCTTGAAAGGGCGGCTATGCTTATGACCTCATCGATCTCCACATTTGGTTAGCAGCTAACATATTTTTATTATGCTGCTTCCTTTACTGTATGTAACGTAGCATTGATCAGGAATGTAGTTCTTATATTCAGGAATGACAAGTCTATAAAAATCAGTACTTTCGACTGGGCGAATTAGCAATGAAATACATGACTATTTCAACCACTAGTACACCGTAGGAAGAGAATGTTTTTGGCGGCGCGGGTGTAACAAAACTTGAGAAATATGACTACATAAAAATATATATGATTTTAATTTTACATAGAAACATTTATAGCTAGCTGATAATAAGTTATGCTGATCGGCCGCCGATCCACATATGTTGAATTTACGTAATACGTAAATAAATACAAAATACATGTGCATACTCTTTTTTTATAAAGACTTGTGACTGATCATCATTTTACCAATGAAAAAAAGAAAAAGCAGACTCTAGCAAATCGAGCGCCGAACTTAAGCAAAAACGTCATTTTTAAACCTAAGTAAATACAGGTAAACATGAACTTTTTTATATATTAAATCACACATTTATAACTATACTATGTATTGTAACTTATAACTCGGAGATCAGTATTATGTGAAGTGACTAATAAATGTAACGTTCCCAAGTGTACTCAATTAAATACTTTTTTCATCCATAGATGGAATCATATAGGCAGCTATATATAATGCCACCACCTCTATTATGTAAGTTCAGTGAGTTTTGCCATCTGCTTAGCGCATTAATTCTTTTTTATGTTGATTTTTAAGTTAGTTTTAACGTAACAGCAATTACATTATTAAATAAGTATATGTTAGGGAACTATAGATACTTACCACAGAGTTTCCAAGCTTAAAAAATTGCGCAGCACTCAAAAGTTTACTAAATTTGCACAATATAAACAAAATGAAGAAAAACACCACACGTATGTCGCACAGCTACTTTATCGCGATCACCACAAACTTTGCAAGTTCAAAAAACTTCGCAACACTAAAAAGTTTGCTCAGTTTGCACAATATAAACAAAATAAAGAAAAACAATACACATAAGTCGCACAACTACTCTAGTTTATTCAGTACATAAGACTTAAGACTGTTGTTGACGTCCCACTCCCACGTACCCACGTTGCAGAAATCAAACGCGGAGTGGAAGACATGCAGCCACCTTATTGGTCAGCAATCGCCGTACAAATTTTCCTCCAATGCTGCTGATACATAAGTGCATTCAAAATAAGTTTGTTTACTTTAAGTCTAGTTTTTAGATTGAATAATTGTTTACGTAGAAGAATGATGATAATAATTGTATGCATGGACGGTTCTATTGGGGGGGGGGGGTTCAAACCCCCCAAACCCCCCTCCCTTATATACGTCGTTGGGGTAGAATATTGTTGCGTATCGTAAAAAGAATAGATAGAAAATTTTTGGAGACTCTCAAAAACAGCAGTGAGCGAAGAATTAGTTAAAATAAAAAAATTTGGTTGTTGTATTATACTTGTAGTTTCTAAAATTAATATTCATCATAATAGAAGGGTGATAGGAAATCAACAAAATTTCGACTGGGAAAATGTGAAAAAAAACCTGGAAAAATCGGGAGGAGACGAGTACTTGATTTTCAATTTTTACTGGACACCCTATTTCAAGAAAAGTTGTAGATGTAACGTATAAAAGTATGGACTAATGTTGACTCGTTTTTCCTGAATTTTCTGTATCTGAGTTGAGAAGCTATGTGCACATCCATGTACTCTGCTTGGAGTTGAAGGTAAAGTTATTCCAAGTTTCTCAGACAGAACTAAAACACTGATGAAAACTTTTACGAGAGACTAGAGTGCAGGAAAGCACATTCATTACTTCCTCTACCTTCAGTTGAACTATCAAGAGCTTCTAGAAGAGCGGGGAGTGCAGGAAGATGTTTCATTAAGGTCAACACAGTTTCGAGCATTTCTATACACCTTGTTTTACACAGTGACTTTGAACTATATTTACCTGGCTCAATTCAATCGGAGATAGGGACAGTTGCTGTATACTACAAGAAGTTAAATCTTGGAAATTCTGGTTTGGACTTTCTTAATTATTCCACTCATTTTCATCTGCCATTATTGTGACAAACTCTAGACTCTTTTCGATTCGATTTACTTCGGCGCAAATTCTGAAGCTAGATATACTGTGAAATTCCCTTCACACACTGAAGGTTAGGTTAGGTTAGGTTTCGTGCCCGGAGAGGAGGTAGGAAGTGAGTCGGCCCAAATCCTCGATGCGAGTTCTCTGGGATGGGGTTTGGTCTACCCGACACGACGTGTCCCAAAGGCTCATAGGGTGTCTCCGAAAGGAGTGGTCGGTCGTGAGTCGCTCAACCTTTTTGTAAGAGGAAACGTGACCGACCAACCTTCTCGGATAGGTGATGAATAAGGAACAAATGCGTTCCCCAATAATTGCCCGCCCGCGGACCAAAAAGACATAGAGGAGTAAACCTCGAGAAAAGAATCCGTAATCCTACGTTGTGAGCTACCGTGGCTACAGGATGAATGGTTGCGCGGAGTCAGTCTCGAACGTGTGCCTCTGGGGATACCTGGCGACCTCCCCAGAGTATTTTAGCCTTAGCGAGGTAAGGGCGCACTGCCTCGCCGGACTTTTCACACGTCCCAACTCGTGGGAACCAAATGGAAAACCAATTAAAACTTAAACTTAAGAAGGAAGAGGAGAGAAGAAGGACTGTGGAAGAAGAAGTCAGGAGAAAAGAAGAAGAGGAAGAAGAAAGAAGGAAATTTGAATGGGAACTAATACAAAGACAAAGAAAGAACAAAAAAATAAACAGAAGCACTTCTCTTCTTCCAACGATATTGGAAGAAGAGAATGAAGAGGTGAAAGAACAAGAAACAGGAGGAGACGAAAGTAGCGAAGGGGCGCTACTTAATAAAATTATGTTTGGAGTAGAATCGGGGAAAAAAAGGGAAAGGGAGGAAAGTAGAGTAGAGAGAGAAATTGAGAATAAAAAAGAAAAAAAAGAGGGAGAAACAACAACGGGAGAGGAGGAGGAAATAGAGAATAAAATATTGGAAGTCAAAAACACTCGTGGGATTCGTATGGATTCATTTAACAAACAAAACAAAAAACGTCGTAGGAGGAATATCTCGTCGGAGACAGAGGCATCTCTGTCTCACGACAGAAAAAGAAAGGTAGTTGATGAGGAATGCACGTCGTCTTCTGGCGAAGACGACAATAAAATATTTGATGAGGAGAAAAAAACGGTCGAGGATGACCTCGCCCGGGAGCTCTTCGAGCAGGAGCTAATCCAAAAACATAAAGAAATGGTTAACAAATCCTTCGCATCTGTCAGACAATCGACCATGATGGAGGAGGAAGTTGAAGAGGAGAAGGAGTCAAGCGACGAGTTTGACTTCAGAAAGACTGACCTATTCTCGATCCTACTAGGTATCGAGAAAAAGGTCACCACACCCTATTGGTGCCAAAGCACCAATAAAGAAGAAAAAAAAAGCCAAAAAAAATCCTGGAGGGAGGAAAACTCCAGGAACGAAGAAACAGCCCCAGAGGCTATTAAACGAAAGCTCAGCGAGGTCGAACAGATCCTCGCGAGCCTTAATATTAAAAACGAAGATATTAAAAGGAGGATGGGGGAAATGAGAACCCTCACAAAAAGATTAAACAAGGCTACGGATGGAAAAAATACATCCGATATTACATTAAGTGGCATTAAATGTAATGAATGTGGGAAAGAAGCCGAAAAGATTAAAAAAGCGGAGGCTACCAAAAAAATAGTGGCAGCCTTGGAAAAGGGAGGTTCCTTCAAAGATTTTGAAGGAATCAAAGATAAATTTTGGGAGGACAAAGTGTTCTCCAAAACCAAGATTCTCCCTATGAGGAGCCAAGACGCGCTGGATAGAAAGGACTGTATGGTCCTAATAAATCCAAGCACTGAAAAAGAGTCGGAGAATATGACTCCTGACATCAGGGAGCTAGCGGAAGCCCTTAATCCCGGGGATTTCGAGGTTATCGAGAATTCGGTAACCTCCTTAAAAACAAAAAAAGCCTGGAGGCATTATGTCGCCAGACTTAATGGAGAACCCGGTAAAGATTTCAAAATGATCAGCGCTATGGTCGGGCAGAACCTGGGCGAGGACACGAATGTCCTCATACTCGGTGGGGAGATAGCTCTCACGAGGAAAATGATTCACTGCTCACTGCTAAAAGCGGTGGAAACTATAATATGATTATACACCCGAGAGCCTCCAGAGATAAGAGGTCGGAGGAGGGGGAATCTGTCCTGTTCAGGACAGGAGACAGGCCCTTCGCCGAGGTGCTGAAAACTATGCAAGAGAAAATTGACGTTGCGAGCCTCAACGTCAACATTAAGAAGGTAAAAAAAACAAATGGCGGTGACATTGTCATCCGCCTTAAAGGAACAGACCCTAAAAAATGCAATCAAGAACAAAATGGAGGAGGTCAGTGTAACGACCAGAAATAGGGGGACGGTTTTCAGCGTCACTGACCTTGACCCGGCGGTCACCTCGGAGGAGGAGAAAGCTGAGGTCGAAAAACAGACCGGCCTAGCAGGCTTGGTCGAAATTAAATTGTTTAGAAAAACAAAATTCGGAGGGCAGATGTGTCCTCTCTCCGTTCCGAATAACAAAGCCGGTAAGTTAAGAGAGATGGGAACCATCAAAATAGGATGGTCGGCATGTAGGGTGAGGGAGCGAATAGCCCCTCTGAGGTGTTATAGATGTCTGGAATACGGACATAGTCTGACCTCCTGTAAGGGGGAGGACAGAAGCAAACAATGCCTCAATTGTGGCGGGCTCAACCATAGAGCCCAGGACTGTAAGGCCGTAGCGAAATGTATGGCCTGCAAAGTAGAAGGACATAGGATGAACACCATGAGGTGTCCAGAATATAGGAAATTAGTCCTTGAGAACAAGGACTAAAGAGGTCTAAATCTATAAAATGGACAAAAGGTCCTTTTACAACCTCTTTGTCCAGGATCTAGACCCCAAAAGAAGTAACCCAGATTTTAATATGTTAGTAATCGTCGCTGTTGCTCCAAGGTTCCGGCAATATACACCGGAGGCCTATTTTAGAATGATGTCGTCGGTTGATCCCTATACTCTCAACACGACGACAACAAAGGTTTTATTTATTTTTTATTTATATATTTATTTTATATTTATTTATTTTATTTTAATCTAGATTTTAGACGAGCTTATCCCGACATTTATTACAAAATCCCAACTAGGATACCTACGATTATTCATAAGATTAATATCAAAATAAATTTCCCATATGATAGCCCGGGGTCACGTATCTTGCTGCACAGCGTGGTGAGAATGTGGGCCTGATACAAGCAAAATAGCTAACAATAAAAAAATAGGCAAAAACCAGATAAACGTACTGCAAGTGAACTTGGGGAGGTCCAAGATAGCGCATGATATCGCCTTTGACGAAGCAAACAAACATCACATCGACGTTATTATAATATCCGAGCCAAACAAAAACATCGCGAAAAAAAGGATGGCTCGTTGATAAGAACGCAGGAGTGGCGATAGCCATCCTAAATAAAAACTTGGAAATAAACAAGACGCTTCGAGGTGATAACTGCGTATAAATAGAAACCAAGGGCACCATTATGACGGCCGTTTATATCTCACCGAATATCAGCGATAGGGAATACCAAAAGTCCATAGATAGAACATTTGAAACGGCTACCAAAAATAACGGAAGACGACTATCCATAATGGCCGGAGATATAAACGCGAAATCCGCAATATGGGGATCTCCTATATCTGATATAAAAGGACAAATGGTAGAGGAGTGGTTGGCCCAAACAGGATGGGTAGCAATCAACAACGGCCATCACACCTTTGAAAGAGGTAACTCTAAAACACTAGATGTTACACTCTGTCATACCAGTCATTATAATAAGATCACTGGTGTACAGAATATGTCAACCCCTATACACACCATGGACATATTCGATATCAGATAAAAACGAAAGGAGCAATAAAAAAGATGAGCCCTAACAACAGGAAAAGGACCTACTTGGACACCGAAAAGTACGTAGAAATACTAAAGAAAAGTAATGGAACACACGAGGAAATACTGAAGGCATATAAAGATGCCTCCAGTAATAACGACGCTAACACCTCGATGCAACCATTCTGGTGGAACCCTGAAATCGAGAATGCCAGAAACGAATATAATAAAAAAAAGACGTAGATACACCCGAGAAAAACTCCCACAGTTAAAACAAAAGTGGGAAGACGGTATGAAGTTACAATGCAAATTACTAAAAAGACTAATTATGCAAGCCAAAAAGAGATGTTGGGACTACCTCATGAAAGACCTTGAAAACGACATATGGGGCCAGGGTTATAGGATAGTGACGGGCAAGATGGCTAATAGAACACAAGGCCAACTCAGCGCGAAAAGGAGAAAACATATTCACCCTCTTCCCGACAACAAGAGGGAAAATAACAAATGACGACGATGACGAACTCGCACTACATGCGGTACCAAATAGTTTCACCAGTGACGAGCTCGATATAGCGATTAGAGATATTAAAAACGGCAAGGCACCAGGACCAGACGGCCTGCCAAACGAAGCTCTAAAAATCGCGGTGAAAACTAAACCGTTGCAAGTTCTAAACTATCTAAACGAACTTTTGAAGCAACAACGGTTTCCCGACTGCTGGAAAACAGCCAGAGTCGTTCTACTTCTGAAGGAGGGTAAAGACCCAAACGACGCAGGCAGCTATCACCCTATATGACCGATCAACTCTTTCGGAAAATTACTAGAACGTATGATTACAAATAGATTGGTTGAGGAGATCGAGAATAAGAACCTCCTATCTCCGCATCAGCATGGCTTCCGACCCAAAAGATCAACGGTGTCGGCAATAAATGAACTAAAAGAAATAGTAGGTAAAACCAGCCACAAATGGGATGTACTTGTGGCTGTTGATATAAAAAATGCCTTCAATACCGCGAAATGGCATAAAATAGTCATGGATCGGTTCTGTGGAACATCATGTACAACGGTATCCTAGTGTTGGACTATGGCCCAAAAGTTTCCACTATCGCGTACGCTGATGACCTCGTCTTCTACATCGTAGGAGACAAAGAAAATGAGGTCAGGAATAGAGCAGAGATTACTGTAGCTCTAGCGGTCCGGTGGATAACAAGAAACGGACTTAAAATTGCTCCTCAGAAAACGGAGATACTGACGGTGAAGGGACCACGGAAAACAAACGGTCCCTTCAAAATGGTAGTGGAAAGACAAAGAGTCGAGGCCAAAAATAAAATAAAATATCTGGGAGTAATAATAACAAAAAACCTCAACTTCCTGGAACATATGAAATACACGGTCGAAAAAGCCGATAAAAAGATCTCACAACTACGGAGACTGATGCCGAATGTGGGAGGGCCTGGTTATTGCAAGCGCAGGGTTCTGTGCCAAGTAATGCACAGCATCCTCCTGTATGCGGCGCCAGCCTGGGTCGAAGCCATGAAGATACAATCATACAAGGAAAGATTAATGGCCGCGCAAAGAAAAGGCTTACTGATGGTCGCCGCTGCCTATAGGACCGTATCGGCCGAGGCAGTCCAGGTTATAGCAGGTTTCCCACCGATTGATCTCATGACAGCGGACAGATGTTTTCTATATAAAATAGGAGGCAGGTTAACCGGTAATAGACGAATGGCAAGAGAAAGAACATATAAAAAGTGGCAGGAGAGTTGGGATAGTCTGGAGACAAAGGCCCAGTGGACAAAAACATTGATTAAAGACATAAGAAGCTGGGTCATGTGTAAACACAGAACCACTTCTTACTACATCACGCAGGTTCTGACGGGGCATGGTTCGTTTGGAACCTTCACTAAAAGAATCCGTAAAACCGAGGATGACACATGTAAAAAATGTGGGCAAAGGGACGACCCGGCCTATGTCCTCTACGAATGTGCGAGATGGGGTGAGGAGAGAACCAGACTAAAAAAACAACTAGGATGTGACTTGCCTACGGCAACCGAGATCATAGGAAAAATGTTGGGGGATAAAGCAATCTGGAACGCGGTAACGACGTACATGACCGTAGTAATGAACAGAAAGGAAAAAGTGGATAGGAACTCTCAGGGATAAGTAATAGAATAAGGAAAGGGATTTCAAAGGGGATGTGCGCTGATGTAATGACAACTTGTTGTCCTCCCGGCGCACGCAAATCTCCAGGGATGAGTAAACAAGGAGGGTGGTTTAGTGGGTGAGAGTCCCACACAAACTCACAGCATTGCACCCGCCCGCTGTGAGGACGGCATTAGCTTCCACCCTACCTTGGGGGCAAAAAAAAGGTTAGGTTAGGTTAGGTTAGGTTAGGATAGGTTCGAATTACTATTTTACAGAATTTCTGACGGGGCATGGGTCTTTCAGAAAATACACTTATGGAATAAAAAAAACCAGAGATGACTTATGCTCCATCTGCGGTGTGACGGAGGACCCCCGTCACGTGGTGACGGAATGTCGAGTCCACCGGCAGAAACAGAATGAACTTAAGAAAGTAATAAGAAGTAATGGCACCCTGAGATGCAGGAATATTATGATCGCTGCCATCAAAGAAAAGAAGGTGTACGACAGGGTTATAGATATTGTTACGGGAATGATAAAAGCCAAGGAGGAAAAAGAATGAAAGCGTGACTTTTTAATATGTATTTGTAATTGTAGTGTGTGACGTCTCTATTTATTAATTTTAACGATTTTATTTATACAAGTTTTTAAATTTTTATTAATTGTCTATACACCGATTTTAAAATTTTATATATACAAAGTAGAGTTAGGAATTTTTATTTATACAATTTCAAAGTTAGATTTAGGACAAATTTTATTCATACAAATTTTTAAAATTAAATTTAGTATTTTATTTATACATTTAGGTTACTTTTTTATTTATACTTCACATTTTATCTATACAATTTTAAACTAGACTTAAGTTTTATTTATATTAGATTTCTAAATTTATTTTTTCTACAAATTTTAAGATAGGCTCAGTTTTAATCTATAGATGTGATTTTAAAGATAGGATAAGTTAGGCTAAGTTTTATTTATACAGTTAAATTAGGCAGGTTTTTATTTTATTTATATTTATTATGTGTACGTCCCCTCTTTTTTTATTTTTGTATGTGATGTTTTTAATGTGTAGTGCATGTGTTTTATTTATACATACTAGATGAAGAACTAGGAGAACACGGAGTTGAAGAGTACAGCCGGCGCATGTGACGCGATGTTCGCTAAGAACGGTTCCACATGCGTCGGTGGAGAAGAGGGTGGGTTTTTAGCTGGTAGGCGCCTGGGTAACGGGTGAATCCAGCACGCCTGGGACACCTTCCCAGAAGTCTTTTGAAGATTTTTCCACCCACAAAAAAAAGGTTAGTTTAGGTTTGGTTAGGTTAGGTTTCGTGCTCAGGAAGGTCGGGTTGAGGAGGCAGGAACTGATTCAGTCCAAATCCTCAACACGAGTTCCCTGGGATGGGGTTTGGTCTACCCGACACGACGCGTCCCAATGGCTCATAGGGTGTCTCCGAAAGGAGTGGTCGGTCGTGAGTCGCTCAACCATTTGTAAGAGGAAACACGATCGACCAACCTTCTCGGATAGGTTATGAATAAGGAACAAATGCCGTTCCCCAATAATTGCCCGCGGACCAAAAAGACATAGAGGAGTAAACCTCGAGAAAAGAATCCCTAATCCCACGTTGTGAGCTACCGTGGCTACGGGGTGAATGGCTACGCGGAGTCAGTCTTGAGCGTGTGCCTCTGGGGATACCTGGCGACCTCCCCAGAGTATTTTAGTCTTAGCGGGGTAAGGGCGCACTGCCCCGCCGGACACTCTTTCGACCCAACTCGTGGGAATCATATGGAATCACAAAAACAAAAACTAGGATATAATGTAGAGGAGAAGAGAAGAACAGTAGAGGAAGAGGTAAGAAGGAAGGAGGAGGAGGAAGAGGAAAGGCGGAAATTCGAAGAAGAGTTAATACTTAGGCAAAAGAAGAATAAAAAAGTGAACAGGAGTAGGGACCTGGTAACACAACAATCAACCATAATAGAAGAAGGAAAGAAAGAAGAAGAAGGAGAAGAAAAAGAGGACACGTCCACCACAGACACCAGCGAGGGGGACATACTGAGAAAAATCATGTTTGAGGAGGTGAAAGGGAGAAAAAGCAAAAAAAAGGGTAAGGGAAGAAAGTAAGATTGAAGAAAGCGAAACAAAGGAAGAAAAAAAAAGAAGAAAAAGAGAAGAAGGAAGAGGAAAAGGAAAGGAAGGGGGACGGGGAGATATGGGAGGAAAGGTTAATAGAAAAATTGGTTGAAATTGAAAATATGACGACGGAAAAAAACGTAATAGAAAAAATAAAAGAACTCAAGGAAATAATTGAGGATAAAACTAAATCAAAATGCAAAGAAGAAGAAGAAAAAATAAGGAAAAAAAAAGAACAGAGAAACTAAAGGAAGCATTATTTAAAGCAGAGGGAAATTCGAGGAATGGGCCAGTCTGGCAAAAGAGGAATGGGAGGAAGAAGTATACTCTAAGACAGTATGGCACGAGAGTAGCGTAATAGAAGCGCTGAAACGGAGGGAAACGTGCGTAATTCTAGGAAAACTGGGCAACAACGGAGAAACGGCGGACATAATAAGAAAAACGAAAGAAGAAATCTGGACGGTATGGGAAGAACTGGGTAAGGGGGAGTGGGAATCCATCGAAAATAAAATCAAAACGAAAAAAAATGAAATAAGATGGTACAACCATATTGCAAAGGTAAGCGACGAAGAAGAGGGGAGGTTGGAAACATTTAATATCTGTCAACAAATATCGGAGGAAATAAACAGTGGGGCCGAAAAGGAAGTGGCTATAGTGATAGGGGAGGGATTGGATAAAATACTGATCAGAAAAATAATAGAATTCGTAAACAGTAAGAAAGAAATCAAATACAAAATTATATCTAAAATTGGGGAAAAGGTAAATAATGGGGGTACGGGGGGAGAATCACTCTTCGTATTAAGGAACATGAAATCCAACATTAAAGTTGATGAGTTAGGAATCAAGGTGGTAAAGAAAACCGGGGGGGAGACCTCCTGGTTAAACTCAAAGGCCAGGGGACAGCGGAAAAGTTGAAAGGTGCCCTATCAGGGGACCTGACAATGACGGTAAAAAGAAGAGGGGCCGTCTTTACAATAATGGAGGTGGACCCGTCGGTAAACTCACAAGAACTTAAGACGGCCATCTGTGAGTGGACAGCGGAAAAGTTGAAAGGTACCCTATCAGGGGACCTGACAATGACGGTAAAAAGAAGAGGGGCCGTCTTTACAATAATGGAGGTGGACCCGTCGGTAAACTCACAAGAACTTAAGACGGCCATCTGTGAGTGGACAGGCCTCAAGGACGACGATATAAACATAAGAAGCATGAGGGACAGCAGGGGGGAGGCCAAACGGCCACAGTCGCGGTGAGAGAAGAAAGGGCGGCTGTGGTAAGGGCCACGAACAAGTTAAGAGTACACTGGCAACTTTGTACGATACACATACTCCTGTAAGGGTAAGGACAGGAGTGGAAGTTGTTTTAAGTGCTTTAAGGAAGGGCACAGGGCCAATGAATGCAAGAATGAAGCACACTGTCTCTCATGAGACGAAAAGGGTCATCGGACAGATATGATGGACTCTCCGAAATATAGGGGAGCCGTGTTTGGAAGGAGTTAGAAAATAGGCTAGGTTAGGTTTTAGGCTAGGCATACAACAATCGTCATGTTGAAAAAATATGGCCCTTAACAACTACAAGGACGGCATCAGGGTTTTGCAGATTAACGTGGGGAGGGCCAGGCTAGCGCATGACCTAACCCACGTGAAAGCTTAGGAGTTCGAAGCGGATCTTCTCGTTGTTTCCGAACCAAACAAGAAACTGACTGAGAGGTGCGGGTGGGCACAAGACAAAAGTAAGGATGTGGCGGTGTTTAGAAATAGGGATGTTGGGATACGAAAAATCATTCGAGAGTCGGGCCACATCGTGGTAGAGCTTAATAGGGAAATCGCGATAGTGACCTGTTATATATCGCCCAACATCCCTGTCACAGAATACAGGAGAAAAGTAAAAAACATAATGAACGCCGCCATCAAACAAAGAAATTACTTGATCGTTGGGGACATCAACGCGAAATCATCCCAGTGGGGTTCCCCAACAAATGACGAGAGGGGCGACCTATGGGATGACTGACCAACTCAATATAATTTGCATAAACAACGGAGAACCAACATTTGTGAGAGGCGCTAGCAGGAGTCACATTGACGTGACTCTTGCTAGTGAGGGGTCATCCAGGAAAATCGCAAACTGGGATGTCCTCGAGGATCAGGTGTTTACCCACCATAGGTTCATCACCTTCGAAATAAAAATCAAAACCAAAAAAATCAACTTTACAAATAATAAAAACAATATAAACATCAAAGAAATATAATTTTTTATAATTTTATTTTATTTTTCACAGGAGAAAGAAAAGGAGAAAAGGGCAAAACTGACAGCTCGCGTCAGCGGAGAAGAGGGTGGGTTTTTAGCTGGTAGGCGCCCGGGTAACGGGTGAATCCAGCACGCCTGGGACACCTTCCCAGAAGTCTTTTGAAGATTTTTCCACCCACAAAAAAAAGGTTAGGTTAGGTTCGGTTAGGTTAGGTTCCACTCCTAAGAGCTGTAAGACCTTGACGTTGGTGGAGTGGCTCAGTAACTTCCTCTCTTCTCGGTACGTCTTGACGGACGGGTGGAGGGGAGTGAAGCTAAGAAACAGCTCAAAAAACAGGAGTAAACCTGGAGAAAAAATCCGTAATCCTACGCTGTTAGCCACCGTGGCTATGGGATGAATGATGCGCGAAGTCAGCCTTGAACGGTGCCTCTGGGATACCAGGCGCCCTCCCAGAGAATCCAGCCTTAGCGAGGTAAAGGCGCACTGCCTCGCCGGACTTTTACTTCGTCCCCACTCGTGGGATTCGTATGGATTCATTTATCAAACAAAACAAAAAACGTCGTAGGAGGAATATCTCGTCGGAGACAGAGGTCTCACGACAGAAAAAGAAAGGTAGTTGATGAGGAATGCACGTCGTCTTCTGGCGAAGACGACAATAAAATATTTGATGAGGAGAAAAAAACGGTCGAGGATGACCTCGCCCGGGAGCTCTTCGAGCAGGAGCTAATCCAAAAACATAAAGAAATGGTTAACAAATCCTTCGCATCTGTCAGAAAATCGACCATGATGGAGGAGGAAGTTGAAGAGGAGAAGGAGTCAAGTGACGAGTTTGACTTCAGAAAGACTGACCTATTCTCGATCCTACTAGGTATCGAGAAAAAGGTCACCACACCCTATTGGTGCCAAAGCACCAATAAAGAAGAAAAAAAAGCCAAAAAAAATCCTGGAGGGAGGAATTCTCCAGGAACGAAGAAACAGCCCCAGAGGCTATTAAACGAAAGCTCAGCGAGGTCGAACAGATCCTCGCGAGCCTTAATATTGAAAACGAAGATATTAAAAGGAGGATGGGGGAAATGAGAACCCACACAAAAAGATTAAACAAGGCTACAGATGGAAAAAATACATCCGATATTACATTAAGCGGCATTAAATGTAATGAATGCCGGAAAGAAGCCGAAAAGATTAAAAAAGCGGAGGCTACCAAAAAAATAGTGGCAGCATTGGAAAAGGGAAGTTCCTTCAAAGATTTTGAAGGAATCAAAGATAAATTTTGGGAGGACAAAGTGTTCTCCAAAACCAAGATTCTCCCTATGAGGAGCCAAGACGCGCTGGATAGAAAGGACTGTATGGTCCTAATAAATCCAAGCACTGAAAAAGAGTCGGAGAATATGACTCCTGAAATCAGGGAGCTAGCGGAAGCCCTTAATCCCGGGGATTTCGAGGTTATCGAGAATTCGGTAACCTCCTTAAAAACAAAAAAAGCCTGGAGGCATTATGTCGCCAGACTTAATGGAGAACCCGGTAAAGATTTCAAAATGATCAGCGCTATGGTCGGGGAGAACCTGGGCGAGGACACGAATGTCCTCATACTCGGTGGGGAGATAGCTCCCACGAGGAAAATTATAGAATTCTCTGCTAATAGCGGTGGAATCTATAACATTATTATACACCCGAGAGCCTCCAGAGATAAGAGGTCGGAGGAGGGGGAATCTGTCCTGGTCAGGACAGGAGACAGGCCCTTCGCCGAAGTACTGAAAAGTATGCAAGAGAAAGTTGACGTTGCGAGCCTCAACGTCAACATTAACAAGAAAACAAATGGCGGTGACATTGTCATCCGCCTCAAAGGCAGGGGTCAGGCACAGATCCTAAAAAATGCAATAATGAATAAAATGGAGGAGGTCAGTGTAACGACCAGAAATAGGGGGACGGTCTTTAGCGTCACTGACCTTGACCCGGCGGTCACCTCGGAGGAGGAGAAAGCTAAGGTCGAAAAACAGACCGGCCTAGCAGGCTTGGTCAAAATTAAATTGTTTAGAAAAACAAAATTCGGAGGGCAGATGTGTCCTCTCTCCGTTCCGAATAACAAAGCCGGCAAGTTAAGAGAGATGGGAACCATCAAAATAGGATGGTCGGCATGTAGGCTGAGGGAGCGAATAGCCCCTCTGAGGTGTTATAGATGTCTGGAATACGGACATAGTCTGACCTCCTGTAAGGGGGAGGACAGAAGCAAACAATGCCTCAATTGTGGCGGGCGCAACCATAGAGCCCAGGACTGTAAGGCCGTAGCGAAATGTATGGCCTGCAAAGTAGAAGGACATAGGATGGACACCATGAGGTGTCCAGAATATAGGAAAGTAGTCCCTGAGAACAAGGACTAAAGAGGTCTAAATCTATAAAATGGACAAAAGGTCCTTTTACAACCTCTTTGTCCAGGATCTAGACCCCAAAAGAAGTAACCCAGATTTTAATATGTTAGTAATCGTCGCTGTTGCTCCAAGGTTCCGGCAATATACACCGGAGGCCTATTTTAGAATGTTGTCGTCGGTTGATCCCTATACTCTCAACACGACGACAACAAAGGTTTTATTTATTTTTTATTTATATATTTATTTTATATTTACTTATTTATTTATTTCATTTTATCCTATTTTAATCTAGATTTTAGAAAAGCATATCCCGACCATTATTACAAAATCCCAACTAGGATACCTTCGGTTATTCATAAGATTAATATCAGAATAAATTTCCCATATGATGATAGCCCGGGGTCACGTATCTTGCTGCACAGCGTGGTGAGAATGTGGGCCTGATACAAGCAAAATAGCTAACGATAAAAAAATAGGCAAAAACCAGATAAACGTACTGCAAGTGAACTTGGGGAGGTCCAAGATAGCGCATGATATCGCCTTTGACGAAGCAAACAAACATCACATCGACGTTATGATAATATCCGAGCCAAACAAAAACATTGGTGAATACCAAAAGGCCATAGATAAAACTTTTGAAACGGCTACCAATAACAACGGAAGACGACTATCCATAATGGCCGGAGATATAAACGCGAAATCCGCAATACGGGGATCTCCTATATCTGATATAAAAGGACAAATGGTAGAGGAGTGGTTGGCCCAAAAGAGGATGGGTAGCAATCAATAACGGCCACCACACCTTTGAAAGAGGTAACTCTAAAACACATATAGATGTTACTCTCTGTCATAGCAGTCATAATAATAAGATTACCAACTGGTGTATAGAATATGTCAATCCCTACACACACCATGGACATATTCGATATCAGATAAAAACGAAAGGAGCAATAAAAAAGATGAGGAAATACTGAAGGCATATAAAGATGCCTCCAGTAATAACGACGCTAATACCTCGATGCAACCATTCTGGTGGAATCCTGAAATCGAGAATGCCAGAAACGAATATAATAAACATAGACGTAAATACACCCGAGAAAAGCTCCCACATTTAAAACAAAAATGGGAAGACGGTATGAAGTTACAAGGCAAACTACTAAAAAGACTAATTATGCAAGCCAAAAAGAGATGTTGGCACGACCTCATGAAAGACCTTGAAAACGACATATGGGGCCAGGGTTACAGGATAGTGACGGGCAAATTGGCTAATAGAACACAAGGCCAACTCAGCGCGAAAAGGAGAAAAAATATTATCCGCACCCTCTTCCCGACAACAAGAGGGAAAATAACAAATGACGACGATGACGAACCCGCACTACATGAGGTATCAAATTTCACCAGTGACGAGCTCGATATAGCGATTAGAGGTATTAAAAACGGCAAGGCACCTGGACCAGACGGCCTGCCAAACGAAGCTCTAAAAATCGCGGTGAAAACTAAACCGTTGCAAGTTCTAAACTATCTAAACGAACTTTTGAAGCAACAACGGTTTCCCGACTGCTGGAAAACAGCCAGAGTCGTTCTACTTCCGAAGGAGGGTAAAGACCCAAACGAGGCAGGCAGCTATCGCTCTATATGCCTGATCAACTCTTTCGGAAAACTACTAGAACTTATGATTACAAATAGATTGGCTGAGGAGATCGAGAATAAGAACCTCCTATCTCCGCATCAGCATGGCTTCCGACCCAAAAGATCAACGGTGTCGGCAATAAACGAACTAAAAGAAATAGTAGGTAAAACCAGCCACAAATGGGATGTACTTGTGGCTGTTGATATGAAAAATGCCTTCAATACCGCGAAATGGCATAAAATAGTCATGGCTTGTAAAGATAAAGCCCTTACTTAACGAACTACATAAAAAACTACCTGAGTGACAGGAGGGTGACCTCCGGCATCATTTCACATAGGTGCACGATGGGTGTTCCGCAGGGCTCCATCCTTGGACCGGTTCTGTGGAACATCATGTACAATGGTATCCTAGTGTTGGACTATGGCCCAAAAGTTTCCACTATCGCGTACGCTGATGATCTCGTCTTCTACATCGTAGGAGACAAAGAAAATGAGGTCAGGAATAGAGCAGAGATTACTGTAGCTCTAGCGGTCCGTTGAATAACAAGAAACGGACTTAAAATTGCTCCTCAGAAAACGGAGATACTGACGGTGAAGGTACCACGGAAAACAAATGGTCCCTTCAAAATGGTAGTGGAAAGACAAAGAGTCGAGGCCAAAAATAAAATAAAATATCTGGGAGTAATAATAACAAAAAACCTCAACTTCCTGGAACATATGAAATACACGGTCGAAAAAGCCGATAAAAAGATCTCACAACTACGGAGACTGATGCCGAATGTGGGAGGGCCTGGTTATTGCAAGCGCAGGGTTCTGTGCCAAGTAATGCACAGCGTCCTCCTGTATGCGGCGCCAGCCTGGCGCGAAGCCATGAAGATACAATCTTACAAGGAAAGATTAATGGCCGCGCAAAGAAAATGCTTACTGATGGTTGCCGCTGCCTATAGGAACGTATCGGCCGAGGTAGTCCAGGTTATAGCAGGTTTCCCACCGATTGATCTCATGATAGCAGAGAGATGTTTCCTATATAATATAGGAGGCAGGTTAGCCGGCAATAGACGAATGGCAAGAGAAAGAACATATAAAAAGTGGCAGGAGAGGTGGGATAGTCTGGAGACGAAGGCCCAGTGGACAAAAACATTGATTAAAGACATAAGAAGCTGGGTCATGTGTAAACACAGAACCACTTCCTACCACATCACGCAGATTCTGACGGGACATGGTTCGTTCGGAACCTTCACTAAAAGAATCCGTAAAACCGAGGATGACACATGTAAAAAATGTGGGCAAAGGGACGACCCGGCCTATGTCCTATACGAATGTGCGAGATGGGGTGAGGAGAGAACCAGACTAAAAGAACAACTAGGATGTGACTTGCCTACGGCAACCGAGATCATAGGGAAAATGTTGGAGGATAAAGCAACCTGGAACGCGGTAACGACGTACATGACCGTAGTAATGAACAGAAAGGAAACAGTATATAAAAACTCTCAGGGATAAGTAGTAGAATAAGGAAAGGGATTTCAAAGGGGATGTGCGCTGATGTAATGACAACTTGTTGTCCTCCCGGCGCACGCAAATCCCCAGGGATGTGTAAACAAGGAGGGTGGTTTAGTGGGTGAGAGTCCCACACAAACTCACAGCATTGCACCCGCCCGCTGTGAGGACGGCATTAGCTTCCACCCTACCTTGGGGGCAAAAAAAGGTTAGGTTAGGTTAGGTTAGGATTAGGTTAGATTAGGTTAGGTTAGGTTAGGTTAGATTAGGTTAGGTTAGGTTTGGTTAGGTTCCGTGCTCGGAGGGGTCTAGTCGAGGAGGCAGAAAGTGATTCACCCCAAATCCTCGTCGCGAGATCTCTGGGATGGGGTTTGGTCTACCCGACACGACGCGTCCCAATGGCTTATAGGGTGTCTCCGAAAGGAGTGGTCGGTCTTGAATCACTCAACTTTCTGTAAGAGGAAACATGACCGACCAACCTTCTCGGATAGGCGATGAATAAGGAACAAATGCCGTTCCCCAATAATTGCCCGCGGACAAAAAAGACTTTACCTCCCGTCTAGGACATTCCCAGCCTAGACGGTATCCCTAACCTTGCTCCGGCTTCCTACCTCCTGTTTCTTCCCCGATGCTAGTGGGAAACGAGGGCTAGGGGTTTCCTAATTACTTACCAATTTCCCCTTTCCCAAATCCTTTCCGGGTGGATGTGCGCCTGCCCTGCCCCCCAACCCACAACGACAATTGGCAATGGAAGTGGGAAAAGATTTGGAGATTACCGATCGCGAGAAATGTCCGCCAGGGAACCAGGGCGACTTTTTGGGTAATGCTACTGGAACAAAAACCATAGACTCGGAGGACGACACAGAAAATGAAGAGGTGGAAACGAAGAAGAAGAAGCATGCTGGACATGGTTCTACGCCGCTGAGATATAAGTTTAGAGGTCTAAGGACAGACATGGGCTCTAGTAAGGAAGGTAACATAGAAAAAGATGCGATTCCAGAGGACAAGACGGAAGTGAATGAAGGGGATAATAACCTTCCACTGGATACTCCAGATCTGGACGGGAGTTTTTTCGTTGATATGATGCAGAAGGAGATGGAAGCCGACGATGTCTTCATGGTGGTGCAGGAGAGCAGCGATAATGAGACCACGGACCAAAAAAGGAAAAGGAGCAAAAGAGAGCTATCAGCAAACGATCTGAGCCCTAAATATCCTGGAAAAGATATAGATGACGAAATAAACAAGATAGCAAAAATGGCCGCGGACTTAAAGAGCTTCTGCACAGAACATAGGAACGTACACGCATTAATAAAGAACCTCGCATCATCTCTTACGATAGGTATGGCTGATCTCAAACGTGCTAGGAAGGCAGAAAAAAAGACAATTCTGGAAGAGGAGTTGGAAACATGCGGCTCTAGCAGAAACCTGGAAGAGAAACTGAGGATGCTACAGGAGGAAAACGATGCCCTTAATGCCAAAGTTACCTCCCTGAGCTACTGCGCGTCGGAACTGGTGGAAATGAAAAGACAAGTCGAGAATATCTCTAGGAGAAACTCGCTTGGAGGTAGGGAACATACCCAGATGGAAAAAATTAAACCTCTAAGTCAGGATATGGCCACACAAACCATGCAGCCTGATGACGTTTTCAAAGAAATACAAATAAAAGAGATTGTCTACAAAATGGAAGCAGCTGTGGACAACGACGACATCAAAGACATGATAGAAATGGAATGGCAGGAAGGGAAATATGTACTCGAAATGTCAGACAAACCTATAACAAGCTGTAAGGGAGATGGCGATATTGCGATCGTCCGCGACTTCATCAAATACAAAGATAACAGATTGGTTAGTAAAATCACGGGCAAGTCAGAGACAATCCAAAATTACATCAAGGCGGGTAAGTAGATGAACAACGTATGTCTGACTATAGAAATAGGGAAAACCGTGTGTTAGAGAGAGAGAGAGCAGCGAGATAATGTGTAAGAGAGAGAGACTTCGTTTTTGCGCATGCGTAGAGTTATATATCCGTTGCGATGATAACAGCGGGAGCGCTGATATACCAGGTCGGTTAAAAGTCTTTGGGTTTTAAAAAATTATATATACCATTATTATTCGCTAATCTTGTAACATAAAAGTATAATGTATAAATAAAAAGAGATTTTTGTCAATGTAAGGTATCACGCACGTAATCGAGACAGATTCGTTGCGATGATATACCAGGTCGGTTAAAAGTCTTTGGGTTTTTTAAAAATTATATATTCCGTTATTAATGTGATTGGAAATTAGTTTTTTGAGGATAGCAGAAGAGTGAAGATCATGTTAATCATTATATTATCTGCAGTACTATGCGTTGTCGACCAACAGTATGCAATGAAGTATTTACACCGGTTCGGGTACGCAAATGAAAATGATTTGACTAAACTTGAGGATTATTTGTTGAGTTTTCAAGAAAGATATAATATCCCTGCAACGGGAGAATTAGATGAAAATAAAATTCAACTTCTAAATAGACCAAGATGTAATGTGAGTGAAGCAGCTTCCGACGATGATCATTCTTTTAGAGTTAAATCAAAATGGCCAAAATTTGATTTGAAATGGTATTTCCCTTAGGCAACTCCAGAATATCTTAAAGTAACCAAAAAGGCTTTTGAAGTGTGGAATAACAGTTCAAAGTTTAAATTTGAATTAATACACAAAATACGGCCTTATGCTCCCGATATATCTATTACAGTTGTACGGGAAAAGCACTATTTTCGAGCAAATTGCCAAGGTAGAGAGTGCTCCAGTACATTTGATGGTCCCGGAAAGGTGTTGGCACATGCTTATTTCCCAAAAGGCAACAGTTGTATAGAGCTTCATATTGATGCTGATGATAAGTGGGTTTTAAGTTTGGATGGATCAAGTTCAGAAGATCAGACTAGCTAACTTATGGTATTAATTCATGAAATTGGGCATATTTTAGGAATTGCTCACAGTGATATTGAGACAGCAATAATGTATCCATGGTATCAATTCAACATTGCTCTTAAATTGGATGAGGATGATAAAATGGCCCTTGAAGCTCTTTATGGACCAATCAATACATATGTAAATAATCCTTTCAAACCCACATCAGCGCTGCCACCGACTACAAAGACACTTGCACATCAACCAAATGAACCGGATAAAAATTTATGCGACATAACACCGGAGTATATGTTCATTGCTATGGCTGGTGAATTTGAAAATTACCATTTATATATTATTAATGAAAATTCCCTATGGAAAATTGATTTGAACTCGAAACTTATTCCCTCGCAACCAGAAATACTCGATGATTATTTACCTGAAGAAGTGGGTCCCATAATTCAGATTTTTCAAAGTTCTTCAGATAATTTAATAGCAGTAAATGACCGTAAATACTATGTAGCAGATTTTCCCGCTCTACAAATACTTGAGGAAAATAATTTAATTATACCTAAGAATTCTCAAATAAACACAATGTTTCAAAGCAATCATGGGAAAATATATGTATTTTATAATAACAGTAATTATATTGAATTTGACAAGAACTTGAAAACTGTTCGGAATAGAGGACAAATAAAAGATATTTTCCCTGGACTACCCACAGATGTTACAGGAGCATTCCAGTACATTGACGGACACATGTACTTTTTCAAAAACACCACATACTACAAATATAATGAGTTTACCAAAAAACTTGTTGCAGCCGGACCCTTTAATTGGAACGTGTTCGATATTCCATGTCCAAATGGAGACCTTTTAAATCATCTCAAAATTTTATTAACAAAAATAATTTCTTTTTATCAATAATGTTGTATATTTTGAAATAAACTCTTATTAAATTTTTTCTTTTTTTTTGGAAATTCCCGAACGCCAATCTTAAGATAACTTTTACCTATTAATAAGAAATTTTTTGATAACGCAGGAAATTGATAAGAATATTTCTAAACCAAATGGACCACATGTACAGGAAATAGTGAAAATTTATTAGAATACTCGGAAACCATATGGACCACATTTACAGGAAATTACAAAATTACAAAATTGCCGCAAATAAAATATTTTTCTAGAACATTCTATCACAATCGTATGGAGATAGTGCCATGAGTATAAATAAGATGTTGCATTGTGTTGGAGCCAGTCTCTTCCACTGCCAGCAAGAGAAAAACCAGCTCTGAAGAACAAATACTAGTATCTGTTAAAAAATTGTGCCTTAACAAAAAATGTAAGTATTTTTTTTTCTTGTGGGTTACGCGCTCTCTCTCTTTTCAGATGGATTTAAAAAAAATTAACGCAACGTCTATAATTACAGAGAGAAAACCAATAACAAAAATACAAGATCTACCTTTGAATACTCTGAGGGCTATAAAGAAGGCAAAAATAGTCAATTCCAAATTCGGAGAATCAGTTTTATTGGATTTAGATACAGAAGTAGTGTTTTTACCGCAAAGAGTGACAAGTGTCTACAAACCAGTCATTGAAGAATTTGAAAAGGAAAAATACGGAATTATATTCGAGTGATTAGTGGATGTTGGAAAAAATCAACGGCTAGCGTCATTTGAAATTGAGGAACTATAGACGTGCCTAATACACACACACACAGAGAGAGAGAGAGAGAGAGGTGAGTACCATGAATATTGTAAAAAAATCTGAAAATTTACTGCAAGTCATTAAAAATGTCAGAAAAATATTGTTTGATAAGATAACGGATAGAGATGTGGAAATTTGGTTGAATCGACAATAAACAAATTAAAGTATGTAATTTGACAATTAAAAAAGGAGGACTGCATGTAGGTACAATTAGGAAATTACAAACATACATAGGACATTTCAAACATTTTAAACAACTTATTTCAAATAGGAATATAGGTATGGGGCTGAATAATAAACTGAAAAACAGGGTTAAATGGGAAAATGTAGCTTCTGCATTTACAAGAAGAATTAAAACCGGACTTATAGTAAATTTATATAATAAGGACTTAACGTAATTTTTAAATGATTGTCAAATAATTTTTAAAAATAAAATAAGGGAAATTTTTAGGAAAAAATATTCTGTTGTTAAAGTTTATGTTTGTTTTTGTGGAGAGTTCATTAAAAAATCTGGTGAAAATGAAATTTCTAGTTTCCATTATTTTATGACTAAAAATTCTATTATCGATGTATCGACCGATATAGAGTGATGGTTTTTCGAGAACGTCAAAGATAAAATTAATTTTAAATTATCAGAATTTCAAGAGAGGGACTCTGGTTTTGCATTAAGTAAAATTATTTCTTTAGAAGTAAATATCAATAAATTTCAAATTGGAAACGGCTCATCTTATATTAAACTTCCAGAACCTATTCAAAAAAAGCGAGGGTGCATAAACATTAAAAATTCTGACCAAGCATGTTTTTATTGGTCAATTGTTAGTGCTTTGTACCCAGCCAAAAATAATAAAGAACTCACTTCCTCATATCCATATTATAGCACAGTCTTGAATACACAAGACTTGGAAGCTCCGATGCCCCTGCATCAAATTTCAAAGTTTGAAAAATCTAATAACATTTCCGTCAATGTCTATGCCTTGGATTTAATTGAAATAAATAATAAAAAACCATTTTACAAAGTATATCCAGTAAGACTTGCTAAATCAATACACGAGAAACATGTAAATCTTTTATTAATTCAAAATACATATTTTCCAAAGCTAAACGATTATGAAGCACCTCCTATAGATAATGACAATTCAGAAATCACATATCACTACTGCTGGATC
Source organism: Diorhabda sublineata (assembly GCF_026230105.1). Lineage (NCBI taxonomy): Eukaryota > Metazoa > Arthropoda > Insecta > Coleoptera > Chrysomelidae > Diorhabda > Diorhabda sublineata. The sequence continues at coordinate 837,479 of NC_079486.1, forward strand.
AAAGATTTGTAACATTCAATTGATAGTCAGTTAAGTAAAACTACATATAAACAATTTATTTGCATTCGCTGCATAAATTATTTCAGCAGTGAAAGTAAATTGAATGTCCACTTGAAATTATGCTCTGAATTAAATAATTATAAAATGTCTTTTCCAAAATATGAATCTGTTAGTTGTAGAAATTATATATACAAACAAACTACGCCTTTTGTAGTTTATGCCGACTTTGAGTGCATGCTAGAACAATTTACAGATAAAACACAGCTTCATAATAAGACAAATAAATATCAAAAACATATAGCATATAGTGCTGGTTACTATGTAAAATGTAGCTACAACGAAGACTTGAGTTTTTTCAAGAGCTACAGAGGTAGAGATTGCATGGATTGGTTTGCAAATGAATTATCGAATTTAGCTGAAAGTATTAAATCAGAAATTACAACTATTACACCTATGGAAGAAAAACCAGATTTACGTGTGGCAACAATGTGTCACATATGTGAAAAGGGTTTTTCCTCTACAGATATCATTGTTAGAGATCACGATCATTTTACGGGGAAGTTTAGAAATTTTGCACATCAAGCATGCAATTTAAATTTCAAAAAACTGTTTGTTGTACCTACAGTTTTCCATAACTTAAGTAACTACGATAGCCATTTCATCATTTCGGAATTAAGTAAAAGAGGAAACATCAGTTTACTCCCCATAAATAAAGAAAAATACATTTCATTTACACTTAACGATTCAGATACAAATATAAAATTTCGATTCATAGATTCACTGAGGTTTTTGGGTGCTTCCTTGGAAGAATTGGCTGCTACATTGAATGATAATGATTTAAAAATTTCCAAAAGAGAATTTAGTAATTTAAGTGTCGAACAATTTAAATTAATAGCCAAAAAAGGGGTTTTCTGTTACGATTTTATAGATAGTTGGGAAAAATTAAATACTTGTGAACTACCACCAATAGAGGCATTTTATAATAAATTGGAGGATAAAAACATCAGTATTGAGAAGTATTCTCATGCTCATGCAGTGTGGAAATCATTTGATATTGAAAATTTGGGTCAGTATTCTGATCTGTACTTAAAGACCGATGTTTTACTTTTATCAGATGTTTTCGAACAATTTCGAAGAAAATGTTCAATTACTTATGGTTTAGACCCTGCATGGTACTATACAATGCCTGGATATACTTGGGACTGTATGTTGAAATATGTAGGATGTAAATTAGAGTTATTGCATGACGAAGACATGATCATGTTTATCGAGAAAGCAATTCGAGGAGGAATTTCGGTTTGTAGCAGTAGATTATCGAATGCTAACAATAAGTATATGCCTGAATATGATTCTACAAAACCCTCAAAATACTTACTCTACCTGGACGTCAATAATTTATACGGGTGGGCTATGTGTGAACCATTACCATACGGAGGATTTGAATGGTTAGATAATGAAAATTTTGATTTTATGTCTGTGGCAGATAATTCTTCCTTAGGATATATATTACAAGTAGACTTGGAGTATCCACATGAATTACATGATCTTCACAGAGATTTTCCATTTGCTCCCGAACACCGCAAGCCTGTAGGCTCAAATTATTCCAAATTAATGACAACGATTTATTGTAAAAAAGAATACACAGTTCACTATCGTAATTTAAAACAAATGTTAGCCAACGGTTTGAAAATTGAAAAGATACATAAAATTCTGAAATTCAATCAATCTGCATGGCTGCGGCCCTATATCGAACTAAATACTCGATTGAGGGCTGCAGCTACCAATGACTTTGAGAAAAATTTATATAAATTGGCAAATAATGCTGTGTTTGGAAAGACGATGGAAAATATACGGAAGCACCGAATTGTAAAACTTGTTAAAACTTGGAATGGTCGATACGGCGCCAAAAATTTGATATCTAGTGTTACGTTTCAGATTTAACAAAATTCGATACTTCAGATTACCCCATCAATAATAACTATAATATTCCACAGGTAAATAAAAAAGTTCTGGGTGTTATGAAAGATGAAAACAAAGGCCAAATTATGACTCATTTTGCAGGCTTGAGGTCTAAAATGTATTCTTTTAAAGTTCAATCAGGTGCAATAGTAAAAAAGGCAAAAGGAGCTCGATATAATGTAGTAAAAAACAAAATAAATTTTGAAGATTATGTAAACTGTTTAAATGATTTCAAAGAAAAAAATATTACTCAACGCTGTATTAGGTCATATGCTCATAACGTATATAGCATAGAACAGACAAAAATTGCGCTAAGTCGTCATGACGATAAAAGATATTTGATTACCAATAGTTATGATACGCTGCCGTGGGGTCATTATAGTATTCCAAACTTACTCTCTTGTAGATAATGAACTCCTCAACATTAATGGAATTATGCATCATAAAAATTTGTGAAACGATAAAGTCAGCAGCCGATTTCGCAGAGCAATCCCCTCTTCCTCGGAAATTGACCGAAAAAATTGTGAAAAAATTTCCTGTTTACAAATGGAATGCGATGATAAAAGAGGCTGAGAGCAATTCAAATTCTTCATCCATTGGAATAGAATATATTGACTATAATAAAGAAATACCGTTATATTTAAGAAACACTATATTAAGTAAAACAAATTGGGGAGATATGTTAGAAGAATCTACTTACTGCGTATGGTCTAGTGGATATTGGCTTCCACAATATCGTATAAATGTTTGTAAATCATGTTATTTTGTATTTAGAACGGTCCATAAATATTTAAAAAGGAACATTTTTGTTAATTATGATCATTGTCATGAAGTATTTGATGGTGATGAAATTGTTGAATGTGTATGTCAAGAAATGTCCTATTGGTGTCAGAGTTGTTTTAACAAAGTCTTATTCATGATAAAATCACATGAGTCCTGTATTAATAATTTACATGAGATGCCTAGAAATAATCGTTTTGATGATTCTGATATAGACAGTGACATTGATACTTTTGAGGCCGCTATGCAGTAAAAACAATATTCATGGAATGTATCTCTCTCTCTCTCTCTCATAAATGTAGAATATTATCGTTTTCTTATTATAAAATTATTCCTGTGTTTTTGCGGTATTATGAACGGTGGCGGTTCATAATGCCACATCAAAAAATATCTGTTTTATCATAGTTTTTTAGTATGCGTTTTAGGTGATTTATATGAGCGTTGTTAGTGTTAGACATAAGTTCGTGCCCAACAGGGCTTTATTAGAAATGTATTTTTATTTTTTTCTTTCCACTGGTCATTGTGATGTCATCCTTCATGTATAGTGTTATACTATGACAGTCACGAGAGTAATAAAGAGTTTCAGCGATAATGTTAGCTTTTATTTAAGAAAAAAAGCAGTAAAAACAATATTCATGGAATGTATCTCTCTCTCATAAATGTAGAATATTGTCGTTTTCTTATAATGAAATTATTTTCAAAATTCTTGTGTGTTTTTGTTAGTTTCCAATATATCTTTATGTAATAGCAGTAAAAACAATATTCATGAAATGTATCTCTCTTGTCGTTGCGTCAAACGTCACATCGTTACGTCAAACGTCAGGTCGTTATGTCAAACGTCACGTGCTGCGTCAAACGATCATCAAACGTGTCTACGTATGAGAATGTTCTCTTTCGTAATATGTCTTCAGAAGAGTACAGACGTCGAATTGAAGAGTTTATTAATAGCATTGGTGAATTAAAGAAAGATATTGCTTTCTATGGAGATAAAAGTGAGGTTATGAAACAAATGCAGAATCTTAGTTTATTTGATAAGAAAGTGACGTGGAGCAGTCTTCACTGGGGGGTGCCTGAAGAGGTCCATCAGTTGGCCCGTAGACTGCCGCCGCAAACTACTTATCCGTTAAGACGTATTCAACCTACACCATGTTCAACAGAACAGAAGGGGATATAAAAAATGAAATTAATTCTGTTTTTGCTATGTCATGTGTAATATTAGTGGCTGTATTTGTTTTAATTTTAAAAATTATTTTGAAAATTGTAAAATGAAAATTCCAATCTTCATGTAATATAAAAGTTGATGAATATACAGAGTGTTTCAATAAAACCCATATTTTAAAAAAAACTTTATTTATAATGGTAATACAGTATTTAAAAACCAGTGACGGAGACGTTGTACATTTCTTTCAGTACATGAAAATAGTCCAGATGCGTGACAGGGGTTTGGATCTTGAGCAAAGTTTCCAGTTTCACAGGGTGTACCATCAAATTTGCAAACGTCAATAATATGTGGAAAAATACCGAAAATGTGACATTTCTTTTGCAGAAACTCGACTTTTTGTTGTCCTCGAACGTAAATGTAGTCTGCGGCATACAATAACTTGCTTTCTAATATTTCATTTACTTTAGAATATTCTACATCTCCTGAAGAGTATCGAATGCCGTGCACATTTCTTTCCAAGTATGATGTGGTCTTTTTGTTCTCATTACTTAATGTAGAAAACGGTTAGGGTGGTGAAAATATGTAATGTGAACTTTTGAAGCCAATTTCTATGGTGAGCTCTTTGGCAACGAAAAGACCGTCTACGACAAAACCTTGAATGTCTACAAAAGCTACTCTCATGTTGACGTCTTCTCGAACACTAACTCACAACATCTAGTTCAAGCTTTTAACAATTTCGGTGAGGGGGAAGTATTCCATTCTACAATCGTGAATTATGATGCAATAGACTTTGGTATTTTCGGGAAAACCTATGTTTGCTTCAATGTCAAGTTTCACATCGACTGTGGATGCCTTCATGCTTTCCTCCTGTTTTGAACAATCGATAACAAACAATGCTCGTTTCTTGAAAGAAGAATAAACCAGCAGGGGGCGCCTCTGTGTGGAGTTTGCGTAGTTGGGATAGAATTCAGTATAGTAAAATAGGCTTCATTGTAATCAGTTTTAGCGAAATCCAATTGCATTCTTTCATTGGGCCAATAATCATTATTAAGTGACAGCCTTATACTTTGTACGTCGGCATTGTCAAATAAAGTCGGGTCAGCTGTACTCAAGTTACGTTTGTCGGTTTGAAAGAAAACAATAACAAAACAAGGTCTTTCAACTGAAGTGGATGTCTTGACAGCCCAAACTTCATGTCTTGCTCCTTTAGTAATTGAGGGTAATTCGTGTAACTCCCACTTCCTAAATGGAATAACTATAGGTTGATCTTTTGAATGGATTTCATGAGATTTAATTTTATGTCGTCATTAGGAAAGATATGTTTAACTTTTAGCTCAACGCTTGTAATGTTTATTTTAGCTGTTGTAGTGGAGAGCGTTCCAGAGACATTCTTTTCAGTAATATATAAGCAATCATTATCATTTCGTGCCCGAACTAGTCGTATTGTTTGACGCCAACATGTAATCATTGAATAATCGTTGAAAATGCTGAAAATATGTTTGAGAGGTATTTGAAGGTTGAAGGACTTGTCGCTAACATTCAGAATAGGATTTTTCGGGTAATTCCAGCCGGCTATAGCCATATGATTGGAATCTTCTTGGTTATAACAAGTCATAGCACGTACGGCACTCACTATTCCAGGATCCCGAACTGTTTCCATTTCCCTGGCACTTTCACTGTATGTACATGAATCGAATAGAAAGACTCCAACATTATTTGCTAATTTTACGTCACCAGCTCCGTGTATTTCAAGCGAAACTTTAATGCACAACAAAGTTTCGCTCATTGCAAAGAACGAATCAACCTGATTAATGCTAAACTCCACAATGTGACTGCAATTGAATGACTTTATAAATGGAGCATAGGTTCTGTATTCAGCCTTTCGAATTGAATCGTCAAACATCGGCTTACGGTAGATATCAAACATTGAAGGCATGTTGTCGTTTTGGCGTTGACGTTTTCCATACATTGTTGTCATTTTTTTTTCAATTTAAAACCCAACGATTGCAGAACCAATTTGTTTGCGAACGTGAGTTGCTTCAGCTTTGATGGTAGCTTATCTAATGAAGTTGAATACTCTGTAGACTGTCTTTTATGATTTATTATGATTATTATATTATTATTATATATATTATTATTATATATTATTATGATTATTATATATTATTATTATGATTTATTATTAGTCCCACTTAGTTCTCCACGTAACAGGTAAATAGAGCAAATTATGAGGAATTTCGTCTATGGAATATCCTGGATCCACTTGTATAACGAATTCGTATATAGTATGAGCAGGTCTGTTTGCATCGAAGGCTCCAGTGGTAATGTTACAATCGAAGCGAATACTAGATACTTTAATGATTTTGACGGGGAGATCTGACGAGTGTATTTTGTTTGCGTCGAGTATTTTCGGTGAAAAACCCAAAATTCTCCCAAGACTATTATCTTCTTTGAATGAAATTTTGTATTTACTGGAAATTTCACATTTCAACGTATTGTGATTGGGTTTTAGTGAAAATATACCCTCTGGCCTAGTTGAATTGTCCACACCCAATTTATCTCGTATAAACGCTTCAAGATCGGCAATTTCGTAACATCCTGTGGGAAAATCAAAACTTTGAAGCTTGCCCTTGGTATCGTAGTAGTAAAACTTACAATTTTCAATGTTTGGTATACTGTGATAAGAATGGAAAGATCGCAAAGCTATTTCGTATTTATTATTCGGATCGAGCACAATAGGCGTAGTAGGTTGAAAGGTAAATTCATGATTGATGCTGTTTACTCTCAGCAACTGTGATATGGTGACTATTCTATTTATTGTTACAACGAAAACAAGTGGCTTGAGAACTCGGAGGACTATCACAATGTGTTGTCCAATCAGGTCGGTTGTAATGGATGAAACAAGGCAGTCGTATTTGTAGTTCAAAATTTCCTCGATATTCATTGGGAAGTTTATGCCACATATTCAACAATTCCCAATGTCTTACACACTCTATTAGATGTTCAATGGGAAAGTGCTTTAGTTCTTCGGCAGTAAAACTATTCAATATTTTTCCATGGTAGATATGTTGTAGTAATAGTTCTACACTCGTTATTGTTGCTGTAGAAATTTCAAACACAAATGTCCGCAATTTATTTGATTGCAGTTTTGATATTGGGTATTGTTGTAGAAAATTCTCGCACTCTTTCCCAGATATTCAACAACTTCTTTCGGCGGCTTCAAATTACCAAATGAATCAAAATACTCTACATCGTTGTTTATCTTTCTGTAAGCCACCCAATGACTCCCACTATTCTTAGAGACATCTAAATTAACCACTGCGCATTCTTGTCTTCGAGGACCGACTTTGGAGAGGGTGTCTCGCATGAAAATTCCTCGAAAATGTGGTATTTCAAGTAATTTTGCATAATGCGCAATGTCAAAGTCAGATAGTGCGTGATTGGGTAGCTTTATTAGTTTTTTTTGTTTTTTTTTTAAATACAATCCAAATCCACCTTTTGAATATTTTTTCAAGTATAGGCCAGATCCTACACGTTCCATAGCCTTATTATGACGTACATCTTCCTCCAATTTCTTTTGCGCATGCTTAGCATCAATGACGGTTTTTGCAATCCCAGCAGCACCACCTGACAAAGCTCCAAGTGCCGAAAGACCGGCAAACAAAGGAATAAGTGGTAGGAAACCTCCGGACTTCGCTACAGGTATTACTCGAGGAACCTCGACTTCTTTTCTGCCACCAAATTCTTTAATAAGTGCTTTGGCTGCTCGTAAGGCAAACGTTGCGGTGTCTTTCAAAGATGTTCCTCTCTTCAATGACTTTCCCACTTTCAGAATAACATCTGATTTGACGCGTGCCCAAGCTTTATCTTCAAGTATCTGATCGGCTTTGTGTGTCGTTCCTCGAGAGACTTATTCTTCCAGTAAGAAATATCGTGTTGTTTACAAGCAGCGTCCAAGGGGTTGATGTCCGGATCTCCACGATCAAGACGTTTTTCCAATTTTGTACCAGCTAAAAAAACAATTAATTTTTTTCAGAAAAAGGGTGGGGGGGTGGTTTACTTACGTCCACAGTACTGATAGCTAGGTAAGTAATACCCTCTCCTTCAAACACCAACATTAAGACTGACACGCTTAATTGGTGACACCTATATTTAAAGAGTAGTACTACGAAAAACGACACACACAATGAAAATAATTCAACAAGAGCAGACTATACCCATTGAAAATCTGGATTTCACCTCAACACCAACTGTTGGCAAACATGGTAAATTGTTGCCAAATTCTTTCCGTGCCATTATATGCGCTGGCGCTCCTATTCAATCCAAATGGCGCGAAATTCAAAAATGTTTATGTCTATTCAAAATCGTTATTTCAACCAAAGTATCAATTGCTACAAGAAGTTATAGCGCAAGTCAAGGGTGTTGGGTATTTCCCATTTAAAGACAATGAAGAAATTATTAGTCCAGAGAAAGCTCGACCAAATTCCATCTTTTTATTCGATGACGTAGCCTGTGACGGTCAGCAGAAAATTCGTGAATACTACTCCATGTGTAGACATAAAGATATTGATGCTGCATATCTTTGTCAAACATACTCAAAAATACCGAAACAGCTTATTCGCGACAATTGTAATGTTATTGTGTTATTCAAGCAGGATGAGGTGAACTTGAAACATATATTCGACGAACACGTATCTCCAGACATGACGTTTGACACATTCAAAAATGTGTGTTCAAAGTGTTGGTGTGATCGCTATGGTACTTTGGTAATTATGAAGGATTTTACCCTTAATGGTGGTAGGTATCGCAAAGGATTCGATAAATATATAAAATTGTAAGCTGCATCTTCAGTCCATACCAAAATGTCTGACGATAAGGTTGCTAATGCATTGCGCAAGAAAAAAGTGTCCGAACTTGCCAGATCGATTCGCAAAAAATACTTGTCGTTGAAATTAGGTAAATCAGAGCAAGATGAGTCTATTAATAAACTATTCAAGCCGATATCTAAACCACTTAAAGAAATTGTGCAATCCTCAAAGACATTACAAAAAACGATTACAAATTTAAATCCAAAAGAGGAAATAAAGAAGGAAGAACCAACTGATGATGTGTTTACACCTTTTCTCGAAACGGAACCGGTGGCCGAAACCGATGAATTCGGAAATATTACACGTTCTGAATCTCCAGAAGAGATGCGCCCCGAAATTTCCCAGGAAGCTATCGCAGACTATTTGGACCAATATCCAGCCATCAGTCATCAGTTCATTGAAGATTACTTCCAAAAAGATGATAAAATTGATAAAAATTATGGTCCGATATACAACGATGAAATCGGTTGGTCATTAGGCAAAAGTCGAATTGCATTTGATGGAAAAACCGGCAATATAAACATACTACCTGAGAAAAACAAAGGAGGAAGATATGTAATTGGAACACCAGGCTTGTATGAGCTTCTATTTTACCTAGACCCCAGTTACAATGATCAAGAATTACAGAACTATAAAAATCTTTCGACAACAACTGAAGTTCATTTAGACACGTTAGATCGTCTTAAGGGGTCGAGTACTGAAAAATATCACTACATCATAAAACCTTTATTCAAAACAAAATCTCTAACGACGACGAATAGATCGTCGCAGGTATTGACTCGTCTAAAATCGATTCCTTCAGCAAAAGGAAAAGGCATCGATCGTTTAAGATATAATGATAAACCTATGGAGTACATTTATTGGGATGATGCGAATGAATTGGTGGAACGTTTGAAGTTGTTGATTGCTTCAAAAGAGGCAGGTAATACGTCACACGACAACGAAATAGTAGCAATTATCAATGAACTCAAGGAGGCTGATATAATAGAATAATACAAGTTGAAACTTGTTCATTTTAATTATGCCAGTCGATAAAATCGGACATAGACATCTAACGCCCTATGCGCGTTTACCAGTGAAAATTACGTTTCCTCATACACAGGACGGTAATATTGATATTGAAAATATGAAAATTTGTAATGTTAAGGAACCGACAACAAATAGTGATGCTGCAACAAAAAAATATGTTGATGTGCAGTTGAATGACCTACGTGCTATCAACTCGCCATTAATTCAAGCACATGGTATGGTGCTGCAGCAACAAGACCTTGATATAAAGGATTTAGCTGTAGGATTGTTCGAAATGAGAAATGAGCTTCATAAGACGAAAATCCCCATATTACAGGCGCACATTACTAACTTACAAAATAAAACTAACGAAATCCCCCTGTAGTAGCTAGGGATATGGCTACGAAGAAATACGTTGACGATTCAATTGTTGCAGCCAAAATATTTATTCGAAAAGAATTCACTTTACGAACTCCACAAACCGATACGGAAAAAATTTCCTCGGAGACGCACTATTATTAAGGGTCTTGACGATCATTGGTAAATGGATCTTGCGGAGATGAGGAATTTTGCATCACAAAATAGGAATCATAAAATGATACTGATCGTCATTGATTGTTTTTCAAAGTTTGTGTGGACATGCCCACTAAAAACGAAGACCGGAGAGGAGATTACTCGGGCATTCTCGGACATTCTCGCTCACACTAGACGAATACCAAAAAATCTGCAATCTGATCAGGGAAAGGAATTTTACAACAGCAAATTTCAAAATTTAATGAGAAAACATAACATAAATCATTATAGCGTATTTAGTACAATGAAAGCCTCTATGGCAGAGCGAGTTATAAGAAGGCTAAAATCGAAACTCCAAGTATTTCAGTTTAAATGGCACCTACAAATAGATTGATATTCTGCCTGAAATAACTCAAAACTATAACAATACAAAACATTCCACATCAAAATATAAACCTTCTCAAGTCAACAAATCCAACGAAAAATCTATTTTGAATAACACCTATAGTCATTTAAAGATAGCCGGTCCACGAAAATTTAAAGTTGGCGACATTGTGCGCATATCCAAGGCAAAGGATGTCTTTGAAAAAGGATATACACCCAATTGAACTATTCAAAATCACCAAAGTTAAAATTACCAATCCTGCTACGTATTTACTTGAAGACATGCAAGGTACACCAATCAGCGGCTGCTTCTATCATGAAGAACTACAGAAAACATCGAATCCAGACATTTACTTAGTTGAAAAGGTGCTCAAAAGAAAGGGTGACAAAATGTACGTCAAGTGGCTTGGTTTGGATAGCAAACACAACAGTTGGATAGAAAATATTGATATTGTATAGATTTTTTTTCGGTTCGCCGCGCTAAAAACCTTGAAAGAGCTCTATAAATTGGAGTGAGCTTTGGATATCAAACCCAGTTAGCAACATGAGTTCCCCCCAAGATAGTGGTATTGTCGACATCGAATCTGATTCGAGTAACTACAGTTCAGAATTAGATAGAATATTGGAAAACTATATGAGACTGCTGTCAAGTCTGAAAATATTTACCTGCTTTCAACACAGTATCCAAATTCGGGGTATGAAGTAAAATGTGGAATAAGTCCTGCAAGATGATTCACACCTGCTGTTATCTTATCTCAACATCTTAAGTTCAGCAAAATATCTTTCAGTACTTATGAATATAACCTTTATCTCAATTATGTCACAACAGATCTTTCATACCGGAGACGAGTTCAAACCTGATTCATTACCATGTGGAGATTACTGTACCATCACCCCATTGAATTACGATGACAGTAAGGTAATTTTAGTCAAGAAACATGGTGTTGAGTATTACATGGATGAAGAAGAAGTATCGCAAATTTTAGAATTGAATAATTTAATTATACAACGTATATCTGTGTTAGAAAATTTGAATTTTTGTGAATATCATTATAATGTTTTGGATTTCTGTAAAAATACCTTCTCCGAAAGTCCTTTACAAATTTTATACGCATTTTGTTCTATTACACCTAACGATATGTTACACAATGCTCTTAGAGAATTTGTATACTTTTATAAAGTTAAAGTTATCAATGATTTAAATAAATAATTATTTTTGTTATTGTTGTTTTTTTTATGTTACTTTTAAGTCACCCGGTATACGTTACTTTTAACTGTATTTCAGTAATAAGACGCTATCAGTTAACCGCAGATTTTTATATTACAAGATTAGCGCTCCCGCTGTTATCATCGCAATAAATCTGTCTCGATTACATGCGTGATACCTTACATTGACAAAAAATCTCTTTTTATTTATACGTTATACTTTTATGTTACAAGATTAGCGAATAATAATGGTATATATATAATTTTTTAAAACCCAAAGACTTTTAACCGACCTGGTATATCAGCGCTCCCGCTGTTATCATCGCAACGGATATATAACTTTACGCATGCGCAAAAACGAAGTCTCTCTCTATCTCTCTTACACATTGTCTCGCTGCTCTCTCTCTAACACACGGTTTTCCCTATTTCTATAGTCAGACATACGTTGTTCATCTACTATATAATATTCGGAAAGTGTGTTTCTATATGTCTTGACGGAGAGGGAAAAATCCAAAAAGGCTCAATAATGACATTGTTTTTTCTCCACAAAACTAATCAAAAAGTGGGAGAGAATCACTAGTTGTCGAAACGGTGGAGGGGATTTTGGAATTTGGTAAGTCGTTTAGAACTACGTTATGTGATTCCGACTATGCCACGTTTCGTAAAAAAAGTCAAGTCTTCGATGCTCTGCCATTGAATGGGTCATTCCAATAAAAATATAGTATTAGGGAAGTGTGTTTCACTATGACTTGACGGAGAGGGGAAAATCCAAAAAGGCTCACTAATGAGATTGTTTTTTCTCAACAAAACTAATCAAAAAGTGGAAGAGAATAGTTAGTTCTCGAAACGGTGAAGGGAATATGGAATTCGATAGGTCATTTAGAAACACGTTATGTGATTCCGACAATGCCACGTTTCGTAAAAAAAAGTCAAGTCTTCGATGCTCTGTCATTGAATGGGTCATTCCCATAATAATATAGTATTAGCGAAGTGTGTTTCACTATGACTTGACGGAGAGGAGAAAATCCAAGAGGGCTCACTAATGACATTGTTTTTTTCCAACAAAACTAATCCAAAAGTGGAAGAGAATAGTTAGTTCTCGAAACGGTAAAGGGAAGATGGAATTCGGTAGGTCATTTGGAAACGCCTTATGTGATTCCGACAATGCCACGTTTCGTAAAAAAAAGTCAAGTCTTCCATGCTCTGCCATTGAATGGGTCATTCCCATAATAATATACTATTAGGAAAGTGTGTTTCACTATGACTTGAAGGAGAGGGGAAAATCCAAAAAGGCTCAATAATGACATTGTTTTTTCTCAACAAAACTAATCAAAAAGTGGAAGAGAATAGTTAGTTCTCGAAACGGTGAAGGGAAGATGTAATTCGGTAGGTCATTTGGAAACGCCTTATGTGATTCCGACAATGCCACGTTTCGTAAAAAAAGTCAAGTCTTCGATGCTCTGCCATTGAATGTGTCACCCCCATGATAATATAATATTAGGAAAGTGTGTTTCATTATGACTTGACGGAGAGGGGAAAATCCAAAAAGGCTCACTAATGACATTTTTTTTTCTCAACAAAATTAATCAAAAAGTGGAATAGAACTGTTAGTTGTCGAAGCGGTGTAGGGAAGATGGAATTCGGTAGGTCGTTTAGAAACGCGTTATGTGATTCCAAATATGCCACGTTTCGTAAAAAAAAGTCAAGGCTTCGATGCTCTCCTATTGAATGTGTCACCCTCATAATGATATCTTCGTAAAGTGTGTTCCACTATGACTTGGCGGAGAGGGGAAAATCCATTAAGACTCACTAATGACATCGTTTTATCTCAACAAAACTAATCAAAAAGTGAGTGAAACACGTTATGTGATTCCGACAATGCCACGTTTCGTAAAAAAAAGTCAAGTCTTCGATGCTCTGCCACTGAATGTGTCACCCCCGTAATAATATAATATTCGGAAAGTGTGTTTCACTATGACCTGACGGAGAGGGGAAAATCCGAAAAGGCTCACTAATGACATTATTTTTTCTTAACAAAACTAATCAAAAAGTGGGAGAGAATTGTTAGTTGTCGAAACGTTGAAGGGAAGATAGAATTCGGTAGGTCATTTAGAAACACATTATGTGATTCTGACAATGCCACGTTTCGTAGAAAAAAGTAAAGTCTTCGATGCTCTGCCATTGAATGTGTCACCCCCATAATAATATAATATTCGGAAAGTGTGTTTCACTATGACCTGACGGAGAGGGGAAAATCCAAAAAGGCTCACTAATGACATTGTTTTTTCTCCACAAAACTAATCAAAAAGTGGGAGAGAATTGTTAGTTGTCGAAACGGTGAAGGGAATATGGAATTCGATAGGTCATTTAGAAACACATTATGTGATTCCGACAATGCCACGTTTCGTAAAAAAAGTCAAGTCTTCGATGCTCTGCCATTGAATAGGTCATTCCCGTAATAAAATAATATTCGGAAAGTGTGTTTTACTATGACTTAACGGAGAGGGGAAAATCCAAAAAGGCTCACTAATGACATTATTTTTTCCCAACAAAACAAATCAAAAAGTGGAAGAGAATTGTTAGTTGTCGAAACGGTGAAGGGAATATGAAATTCTGTAGGTCATTTGGAAACGCCTTATGTGATTCCGACAATGCCACGTTTCGTAAAAAAAAGTCAAGTCTTCGATGCTCTGCCATTGAATGTGTCACCCCCATAATAATTTAATATTCGGAAAGTGTGTTTCACTATGACTTGACGGAGGGGGGAAAATCCAAAAAGGCACACTAATGACATTGTTTTTTCTCAAGAAAACTAATCAAAAAGTGGAAGAGAATTGTTAGTTGTCGAAGCGGTGTAGGGAAGATGGAATTCGGTAGGTCATTAAGGAACACGTTATGTGATTCTGACAATGCCACGTTTCGTAAAAAAAAGTCGTCTTCGATGCTCTGCAATTGAATGTGTCGCCCCCATAATAATATAATATTCGGAATGTGTGTTTTACTATGACTCGACGGAGAGGGGAAAATTCAAAAAGGCTCCCTAATGACATTATTTTTTCCTAACGAAACTAACCATAAAGTGGAAGAGAATTATTAGTTGTCGAAACGGTGAAGGGAATATGAAATTCTGTAGGTCATTTGGAAACGCCTTATGTGATTCCGACAATGCCACGTTTCGTAAAAAAAACTCAAGTCCTCGTTGCTCTGCCATTGAAAGTGTCACCCCCATATCAATATAATATTCGGAAAGTGTGTTTCACTATCACTTGACGGAGAGGGGAAAATCCAAAAAGGCTCAACAATGACATTGTTTTTTCTCAACAAAACGAATCAAAAAGTGGGAGAGAAATGTTAGTTGTCGAAACGGTGAAGGGAAGATGGAATTCAGTAGGTCATTTAGAAACACGTTATGTGATTCCGATAATGCCACGTTTCGTAAAAAAAAAGTCAAGTCTTCGATGCTCTGCCATTGAATGTGTCACCTCCATAATAATATAATATTAGGAAAGTGTGTTCCACTATAACTTGACGGAGAGGGGAAAATCCAAAAAGGCTCACTAATGACATTGTTTTTTCTCAACAAAACTATTCAAAAAGTGGAAGAGAATTGTTAGTTGTCGAAACGGTGAAGGGAATATGGAAATCGGTAGGTCGTTTAGAAACGCGTTATGTGATTCCGACAATGCCATGTTTCGTAAAAAAAGTCAAGTCTTCGATGCTGTGCCATTGAATGTGTCACCCCCATAATAATATAATAATCGGAAAGTGTGTTTCACTATGACTTGACGGAGAGGGGAAAATCCAAAAAGGCTGACTATTGACATTGTTTTTTCTCAAGAAAACTAATCAAAAAGTGGGGGGAAATTGTTAGTTGTCGTAACGGTATTGGGAATATGGAATTCGGTAGGTCATTTAGGGACACGTTAAGTGATTCCGAAAATGCCACTTTTCGTGAAAAAAAGTCTAGTCTTCGATGCTCTGCCATTGAATGTGTCATCCCCATAATAATATAATATTCGGAAAATGTGTTTCACTATGACTTGACGGAGAGGGGAAAATCAAAAAGGCTCACTAATGACATTGTTTTTTCTCAACAAAACTAATCAAAAAGTGGGAGAGAATTGTTAGTTGTCGAAACGGTGAAGGGAATATGGAATTCGGTAGGTCATTTAGAGACACGTTATGTGATTCCAACAATGCCACGTTTCGTAAAAAAAAAGTTAAGTCTTCGATGCTCTGCCATTGAATGTGTCACCCCCATAATAATATAATATTCGGAGAGTGTGTTTCACTATGACTGGACGGATAGGGAAAAATCCAAAAAGTCTCACTAATGACATTGTTTTTCTCAAGAAAACTAATCAAAAAGTGGAAGAGAATTGTTATTTGTCGAAACGGTGAAGGGAAGATGGAATTCGATAGGTCATTTAGAAACACGTTATGTGATTCCGACAATGCCACGTTTCGTAAAAAGAAGTCAAGTCTTCGATGCTCTGCCATTGAATGTGTCAACCCCATAATAATATAATATTCGGAAAGTGTGTTTCACTTTGACTTGACGGAGAGGGGAAAATCCAAAAAGGCTCACTAGTGACATTGTTTTTTCTCAACAAAACTAATCAAATATTGGGAGAGAATTGTTAGTTGTCGAAACGGTGAAGGGAATATGGAATTCGGTAGGTCATTTTTAAACGCCTTTTGTGATTCCGACAATGGCACGTTTCGTGAAAAAAAGTCGAGTCTTCGATGCTCTGCCATTGAATGTGTCACCCCCATGATAATATAATAATCGGAAAGTGTGTTTCACTATGACTTGTCGGAGAGGGCAAAATCCAAAAAGGCTGACTATTGACATTGTTTTTTCTCAAGAAAACTAATCAAAAAGTGGGGGGAAATTGTTAGTTGTCGTAACGGTATTGGGAATATGGAATTCGGTAGGTCATTTAGGGACACGTTAAGTGATTCCGAAAATGCCACTTTTCGTGAAAAAAAGTCTAGTCTTCGATGCTCTGCCATTGAATGTGTCATCCCCATAATAATATAATATTCGGAAAATGTGTTTCACTATGACTTGACGGAGAGGGGAAAATCAAAAAGGCTCACTAATGACATTGTTTTTTCTCAACAAAACGAATCAAAAAGTGGAAGAGAATTGTTCGTTGTCGAAACGGTGAAGGGAATATGGAATTCGGTAGGACATTTAGAAACACGTTATGTGATTCCGACAATGCCACGCTTCGTAAAAAAAGTCAAGTCTTCGATGCTCTGCCATTGAATGTGTCACCCCCATAATAATATAATATTCGGAAAGTGGGTTTCACTATGACTTGACGGAGAGGGGAAAATCCAAAAAGGCTCACTAATGACATCGTTTTTTCTCAACAAAACTAATCAAAAAGTGGAAGAGAATTGTGAGTTTTCGAAACGGTGAAGGGAATATGGAATTCGGTAGGTCGTTTAGAAACGCGTTATGTGATTACGACAATGCCACGTTTCGTAAAAAAAAGTCAAGTCTTCGATGCTCTGCCATTGAATGTGTCACCCCCATAATAATTTAATATTCGGAAAGTGAGTTTCACTATGACTTGACGGAGAGGGGAAAATCCAAAAAGGCTCACTAATGACATTGTTTTTTCTCAAGAAAACTAATCAAAAAGTGGAAGAGAATTGTTATTTGTCGAAACGGTGAAGGGAATATGGAATTCGGTAGGACATTTAGAAACACGTTATGTGATTCCGACAATGCCACGCTTCGTAAAAAAAGTCAAGTCTTCGATGCTCTGCCATTGAATGTGTCACCCCCATAATAATATAATATTCGGAAAGTGGGTTTCACTATGACTTGACGGAGAGGGGAAAATCCAAAAAGGCTCACTAATGACATCGTTTTTTCTCAACAAAACTAATCAAAAAGTGGAAGAGAATTGTGAGTTTTCGAAACGGTGAAGGGAATATGGAATTCGGTAGGTCGTTTAGAAACGCGTTATGTGATTACGACAATGCCACGTTTCGTAAAAAAAAGTCAAGTCTTCGATGCTCTGCCATTGAATGTGTCACCCCCATAATAATTTAATATTCGGAAAGTGAGTTTCACTATGACTTGACGGAGAGGGGAAAATCCAAAAAGGCTCACTAATGACATTGTTTTTTCTCAAGAAAACTAATCAAAAAGTGGAAGAGAAATGTTAGTTGTCGAAACGGTGAAGGGAATATGGAATTCGGTAGGTCATTTTTAAACGCCTTTTGTGATTCCGACAATGGCACGTTTCGTGAAAAAAAGTCGAGTCTTCGATGCTCTGCCATTGATTGTGTCACCCCCATGATAATATAATAATCGGAAAGTGTGTTTCACTATGACTTGTCGGAGAGGGCAAAATCCAAAAAGGCTCCCTAATGACATTGTTTTTTCACAACAAAACGAATCAAAAAGTGGAAGAGAATTGTTCGTTGTCGAAACGGTGAAGGGAATATGGAATTCGGTAGGTCATTTAGAAACACGTTATGTGATTCCGATAATGCCACGTTTCGTGAAAAAAAGTCAAGTCTTCGATGCTGTGCCATTGAATGTGTCACCCCCATAATAATATAATAATCGGAAAGTGTGTTTCACTATGACTTGACGGAGAGGGGAAAATCCAAAAAGGCTGACTATTGACATTGTTTTTTCTCAAGAAAACTAATCAAAAAGTGGGGGGAAATTGTTAGTTGTCGTAACGGTATTGGGAATATGGAATTCGGTAGGTCATTTAGGGACACGTTAAGTGATTCCGAGAATGCCACGTTTCGTAAAAAAAAGTCAAGTCTTCGATGCTCTGCCATTGAATGTGTCACCCCCATAATAATATAATATTCGGAAAATGTGTTTCACTATGACTTGACGGTGAGGGGAAAATCCAAAAAGGCTCACTAATGACATTGTTTTTTCTCAACAAAACTAATCAAAAAGTGGGAGAGAATTGTTAGTTGTCGAAACGGTGACGGGAATATGGAATTTGGTAGGTCATTTAGAGACACGTTATGTGATTCCGACAATGCCACGTTTCGTAAAAAAAAGTCAAGTCTTCGATGCTCTGCCATTGAATGTGTCACCCCCATAATAATATAATATTCGGAGAGTGTGTTTCACTATGACTAGACGGAGAATGAAAAATCCAAAAAGGCTCACTAATGACATTGTTTTTCTCAAGAAAACTAATCAAAAAGTGAATGAAACACGTTATGTGATTCCGACAATGCCACGTTTCGTAAAAAAAAGTCAAGTCTTCGATGCTCTGCCATTGAATGTGTCACCCCCATAATAATATAATATTCGGAAAGTGGGTTTCACTATGACTTGACGGAGAGGGGAAAATCCAAAAAGGCTCACTAATGACATCGTTTTTTCTCAACAAAACTAATCAAAAAGTGGAAGAGAATTGTGAGTTTTCGAAACGGTGAAGGGAATATGGAATTCGGTAGGTCGTTTAGAAACGCGTTATGTGATTACGACAATGCCACGTTTCGTAAAAAAAGTCAAGTCTTCGATGCTCTGCCATTGAATGTGTCACCCCCATAATAATTTAATATTCGGAAAGTGAGTTTCACTATGACTTGACGGAGAGGGGAAAATCCAAAAAGGCTCACTAATGACATTGTTTTTTCTCAAGAAAACTAATCAAAAAGTGGAAGAGAATTGTTATTTGTCGAAACGGTGAAGGGAAGATGGAATTCGATAGGTCATTCAGAAACACGTTATGTGATCCCGACAATGCCACGTTTCGTAAAAAGAAGTCAAGTCTTCGATGCTCTGCCATTGAATGTGTCACCCCCATAATAATATAATATTCGGAAAGTGTGTTTCACTTTGACTTGACGGAGAGGGGAAAATCCAAAAAGGCTCACTAGTGACATTGTTTTTTCTCAACAAAACTAATCAAAAAGTGGGAGAGAATTGTTAGTTGTCGAAACGGTGAAGGGAATGTGGAATTCGGTAGGTCATTTTTAAACGCCTTTTGTGATTCCGACAATGGCACGTTTCGTGAAAAAAAGTCGAGTCTTCGATGCTCTGCCATTGAATGTGTCACCCCCATGATAATATAATAATCGTAAAGTGTGTCTCACTATGACTTGTCGGAGAGGGCAAAATCCAAAAAGGCTCCCTAATGACATTGTTTTTTCACAATAAAGCGAATCAAAAAGTGGGAGAGAATTGTTAGTTGTCGAAACGGTGAAGGGAATATGGAATTCGGTAGGTCATTTAGAAACACGTTATGTGATTCCGATAATGCCACGTTTCGTAAAAAAAAGTCAAGTCTTCGATGCTCTGCCATTGAATGTGTCACCTCCATAATAATATAATATTAGGAAAGTGTGTCTCACTATAACTTGACGGAGAGGGGAAAATCCAAAAAGGCTGACTAATGACATTGGTTTTTCTTAACAAAACTATTCAAAAAGTGGAAGAGAATTGTAAGTTGTCGAAACGGTGAAGGGAATATGGAAATCGGTAGGTCGTTTAGAAACGCGTTATGTGATTCCGACAATGCCACGTTTCGTAAAAAAAAGTCAAGTCTTCGATGCTGTGCCATTCAATGTGTCACCCCCATAATAATATAATAATCGGAAAGTGTGTTTCACTATGACTTGACGGAGAGGGGAAAATCCAAAAAGGCTGACTATTGACATTGTTTTTTCTCAAGAAAACTAATCAAAAAGTGGGGGGAAAATGTTAGTTGTCGTAACGGTATTGGGAATATGGAATTCGGTAGGTCATTTAGGGACACGTTAAGTGATTCCGAGAATGCCACGTTTCGTAAAACAAAGTCAAGTCTTCGATTCTCTGCCATTGAATGTGTCACCCCCATAATAATATAATATTCGGAAAATGTGTTTCACTATGACTTGACGGAGTGGGGAAAATCCAAAAAGGCTCACTAATGACATTGTTTTTCTCAACAAAACTAATCAAAAAGTGGGAGAGAATTGTTAGTTGTCGAAACGGTGAAGGGAATATGGAATTCGGTAGGTCATTTAGAGACACGTTATGTGATTCCGACAATGCCACGTTTCGTAAAAAAACGTCAAGTCTTCGATGCTCTGCCATTGAATGTGTCACCCCCATAATAATATAATATTCGGAGAGTGTGTTTCACTATGACTGGACGGAGAATGAAAAATCCAAAAAGGTTCACTAATGACATTGTTTTTCTCAAGAAAACTAATCAAAAAGTGAATGAAACACGTTATGTGATTCCGACAATGCCACGTTTCGTAAAAAAAGTCAAGTCTTCGATGCTCTGCCATTGAATGTGTCACCACCATAATAATATAATATTCCGAAAGTGTGTTTCACTTTGACTTGACGGAGAGGGGAAAATCTATAAAGACTCACTAATGACATCGTTTTTTCTCAACAAAACTAATCAAAAAGTGAGAGAGAATTGTTAGTTGTCGAAACGGTGAAGGGAATATGGAATTCGGTAGGTCATTTAGAGACACGTTATGTGATTCCAACAATGCCACGTTTCGTAAAAAAAAAGTTAAGTCTTCGATGCTCTGCCATTGAATGTGTCACCCCCATAATAATATAATATTCGGAGAGTGTGTTTCACTATGACTGGACGGAGAATGAAAAATCCAAAAAGGTTCACTAATGACATTGTTTTTCTCAAGAAAACTAATCAAAAAGTGAATGAAACACGTTATGTGATTCCGACAATGCCACGTTTCGTAAAAAAAGTCAAGTCTTCGATGCTCTGCCATTGAATGTGTCACCACCATAATAATATAATATTCCGAAAGTGTGTTTCACTTTGACTTGACGGAGAGGGGAAAATCTATAAAGACTCACTAATGACATCGTTTTTTCTCAACAAAACTAATCAAAAAGTGAGAGAGAATTGTTAGTTGTCGAAACGGTGAAGGGAATATGGAATTCGGTAGGTCATTTAGAGACACGTTATGTGATTCCAACAATGCCACGTTTCGTAAAAAAAAAGTTAAGTCTTCGATGCTCTGCCATTGAATGTGTCACCCCCATAATAATATAATATTCGGAGAGTGTGTTTCACTATGACTGGACGGATAGGGAAAAATCCAAAAAGTCTCACTAATGACATTGTTTTTCTCAAGAAAACTAATCAAAAAGTGGAAGAGAATTGTTATTTGTCGAAACGGTGAAGGGAAGATGGAATTCGATAGGTCATTTAGAAACACGTTATGTGATTCCGACAATGCCACGTTTCGTAAAAAGAAGTCAAGTCTTCGATGCTCTGCCATTGAATGTGTCAACCCCATAATAATATAATATTCGGAAAGTGTGTTTCACTTTGACTTGACGGAGAGGGGAAAATCCAAAAAGGCTCACTAGTGACATTGTTTTTTCTCAACAAAACTAATCAAAAATTGGGAGAGAATTGTTAGTTGTCGAAACGGTGAAGGGAATATGGAATTCGGTAGGTCATTTTTAAACGCCTTTTGTGATTCCGACAATGGCACGTTTCGTGAAAAAAAGTCGAGTCTTCGATGCTCTGCCATTGAATGTGTCACCCCTATGATAATATAATAATCGGAAAGTGTGTTTCACTATGACTTGTCGGAGAGGGCAAAATCCAAAAAGGCTCCCTAATGACATTGTTTTTTCACAACAAAACGAATCAAAAAGTGGAAGAGAATTGTTCGTTGTCGAAACGGTGAAGGGAATATGGAATTCGGTAGGTCATTTAGAAACACGTTATGTGATTCCGATAATGCCACGTTTCGTAAAAAAAAGTCAAGTCTTCGATGCTGTGCCATTGAATGTGTCACCCCCATAATAATATAATAATCGGAAAGTGTGTTTCACTATGACTTGACGGAGAGGGGAAAATCCAAAAAGGCTGACTATTGACATTGTTTTTTCTCAAGAAAACTAATCAAAAAGTGGGGGGAAATTGTTAGTTGTCGTAACGGTATTGGGAATATGGAATTCGGTAGGTCATTTAGGGACACGTTAAGTGATTCCGAGAATGCCACGTTTCGTAAAAAAAAGTCAAGTCTTCGATGCTCTGCCATTGAATGTGTCACCCCCATAATAATATAATATTCGGAAAATGTGTTTCACTATGACTTGACGGTGAGGGGAAAATCCAAAAAGGCTCACTAATGACATTGTTTTTTCTCAACAAAACTAATCAAAAAGTGGGAGAGAATTGTTAGTTGTCGAAACGGTGACGGGAATATGGAATTCGGTAGGTCATTTAGAGACACGTTATGTGATTCCGACAATGCCACGTTTCGTAAAAAAAAGTCAAGTCTTCGATGCTCTGCCATTGAATGTGTCACCCCCATAATAATATAATATTCGGAGAGTGTGTTTCACTATGACTAGACGGAGAATGAAAAATCCAAAAAGGCTCACTAATGACATTGTTTTTCTCAAGAAAACTAATCAAAAAGTGAATGAAACACGTTATGTGATTCCGACAATGCCACGTTTCGTAAAAAAAAGTCAAGTCTTCGATGCTCTGCCATTGAATGTGTCACCCCCATAATAATATAATATTCGGAAAGTGGGTTTCACTATGACTTGACGGAGAGGGGAAAATGTATAAAGACTCACTAATGACATCGTTTTTTCTCAACAAAACTAATCAAAAAGTGAGAGAGAATTGTTAGTTGTCGAAACGGTGAAGGGAATATGGAATTCGGTAGGACATTTAGAAACACGTTATGTGATTCCGACAATGCCACGCTTCGTAAAAAAAGTCAAGTCTTCGATGCTCTGCCATTGAATGTGTCACCCCCATAATAATATAATATTCGGAAAGTGGGTTTCACTATGACTTGACGGAGAGGGGAAAATCCAAAAAGGCTCACTAATGACATCGTTTTTTCTCAACAAAACTAATCAAAAAGTGGAAGAGAATTGTTATTTGTCGAAACGGTGAAGGGAATATGGAATTCGGTAGGACATTTAGAAACACGTTATGTGATTACGACAATGCCACGTTTCGTAAAAAAAAGTCAAGTCTTCGATGCTCTGCCATTGAATGTGTCACCCCCATAATAATTTAATATTCGGAAAGTGAGTTTCACTATGACTTGACGGAGAGGGGAAAATCCAAAAAGGCTCACTAATGACATTGTTTTTTCTCAAGAAAACTAATCAAAAAGTGGAAGAGAATTGTTATTTGTCGAAACGGTGAAGGGAATATGGAATTCGGTAGGACATTTAGAAACACGTTATGTGATTCCGACAATGCCACGCTTCGTAAAAAAAGTCAAGTCTTCGATGCTCTGCCATTGAATGTGTCACCCCCATAATAATATAATATTCGGAAAGTGGGTTTCACTATGACTTGACGGAGAGGAGAAAATCCAGAAAGGCTCACTAATGACATCGTTTTTTCTCAACAAAACTAATCAAAAAGTGGAAGAGAATTGTGAGTTTTCGAAACGGTGAAGGGAATATGGAATTCGGTAGGTCGTTTAGAAACGCGTTATGTGATTACGACAATGCCACGTTTCGTAAAAAAAAGTCAAGTCTTCGATGCTCTGCCATTGAATGTGTCACCCCCATAATAATTTAATATTCGGAAAGTGAGTTTCACTATGACTTGACGGAGAGGGGAAAATCCAAAAAGGCTCCCTAATGACATTGTTTTTTCACAACAAAACGAATCAAAAAGTGGAAGAGAATTGTTCGTTGTCGAAACGGTGAAGGGAATATGGAATTCGGTAGGTCATTTAGAAACACGTTATGTGATTCCGATAATGCCACGTTTCGTAAAAAAAAGTCAAGTCTTCGATGCTGTGCCATTGAATGTGTCACCCCCATAATAATATAATAATCGGAAAGTGTGTTTCACTATGACTTGACGGAGAGGGGAAAATCCAAAAAGGCTGACTATTGACATTGTTTTTTCTCAAGAAAACTAATCAAAAAGTGGGGGGAAATTGTTAGTTGTCGTAACGGTATTGGGAATATGGAATTCGGTAGGACATTTAGAAACACGTTATGTGATTCCGACAATGCCACGCTTCGTAAAAAAAGTCAAGTCTTCGATGCTCTGCCATTGAATGTGTCACCCCCATAATAATATAATATTCGGAAAGTGGGTTTCACTATGACTTGACGGAGAGGAGAAAATCCAGAAAGGCTCACTAATGACATCGTTTTTTCTCAACAAAACTAATCAAAAAGTGGAAGAGAATTGTGAGTTTTCGAAACGGTGAAGGGAATATGGAATTCGGTAGGTCGTTTAGAAACGCGTTATGTGATTACGACAATGCCACGTTTCGTAAAAAAAAGTCAAGTCTTCGATGCTCTGCCATTGAATGTGTCACCCCCATAATAATTTAATATTCGGAAAGTGAGTTTCACTATGACTTGACGGAGAGGGGAAAATCCAAAAAGGCTCCCTAATGACATTGTTTTTTCACAACAAAACGAATCAAAAAGTGGAAGAGAATTGTTCGTTGTCGAAACGGTGAAGGGAATATGGAATTCGGTAGGTCATTTAGAAACACGTTATGTGATTCCGATAATGCCACGTTTCGTAAAAAAAAGTCAAGTCTTCGATGCTGTGCCATTGAATGTGTCACCCCCATAATAATATAATAATCGGAAAGTGTGTTTCACTATGACTTGACGGAGAGGGGAAAATCCAAAAAGGCTGACTATTGACATTGTTTTTTCTCAAGAAAACTAATCAAAAAGTGGGGGGAAATTGTTAGTTGTCGTAACGGTATTGGGAATATGGAATTCGGTAGGTCATTTAGGGACACGTTAAGTGATTCCGAGAATGCCACGTTTCGTAAAAAAAAGTCAAGTCTTCGATGCTCTGCCATTGAATGTGTCACCCCCATAATAATATAATATTCGGAAAATGTGTTTCACTATGACTTGACGGTGAGGGGAAAATCCAAAAAGGCTCACTAATGACATTGTTTTTTCTCAACAAAACTAATCAAAAAGTGGGAGAGAATTGTTAGTTGTCGAAACGGTGACGGGAATATGGAATTCGGTAGGTCATTTAGAGACACGTTATGTGATTCCGACAATGCCACGTTTCGTAAAAAAAAGTCAAGTCTTCGATGCTCTGCCATTGAATGTGTCACCCCCATAATAATATAATATTCGGAGAGTGTGTTTCACTATGACTAGACGGAGAATGAAAAATCCAAAAAGGCTCACTAATGACATTGTTTTTCTCAAGAAAACTAATCAAAAAGTGAATGAAACACGTTATGTGATTCCGACAATGCCACGTTTCGTAAAAAAAAGTCAAGTCTTCGATGCTCTGCCATTGAATGTGTCACCCCCATAATAATATAATATTCGGAAAGTGGGTTTCACTATGACTTGACGGAGAGGGGAAAATGTATAAAGACTCACTAATGACATCGTTTTTTCTCAACAAAACTAATCAAAAAGTGAGAGAGAATTGTTAGTTGTCGAAACGGTGAAGGGAATATGGAATTCGGTAGGACATTTAGAAACACGTTATGTGATTCCGACAATGCCACGCTTCGTAAAAAAAGTCAAGTCTTCGATGCTCTGCCATTGAATGTGTCACCCTCATAATAATATAATATTCGGAAAGTGGGTTTCACTATGACTTGACGAGGAGGGGAAAATCCAAAAAGGCTCACTAATGACATCGTTTTTTCTCAACAAAACTAATCAAAAAGTGGAAGAGAATTGTGAGTTTTCGAAACGGTGAAGGGAATATGGAATTCGGTAGGTCGTTTAGAAACGCGTTATGTGATTACGACAATGCCACGTTTCGTAAAAAAAAGTCAAGTCTTCGATGCTCTGCCATTGAATGTGTCACCCCCATAATAATTTAATATTCGGAAAGTGAGTTTCACTATGACTTGACGGAGAGGGGAAAATCCAAAAAGGCTCACTAATGACATTGTTTTTTCTCAAGAAAACTAATCAAAAAGTGGAAGAGAATTGTTATTTGTCGAAACGGTGAAGGGAAGATGGAATTCGATAGGTCATTCAGAAACACGTTATGTGATCCCGACAATGCCACGTTTCGTAAAAAGAAGTCAAGTCTTCGATGCTCTGCCATTGAATGTGTCACCCCCATAATAATATAATAGTCGGAAAGTGTGTTTCACTTTGACTTGACGGAGAGGGGAAAATCCAAAAAGGCTCACTAGTGACATTGTTTTTTCTCAACAAAACTAATCAAAAAGTGGGAGAGAATTGTTAGTTGTCGAAACGGTGAAGGGAATATGGAATTCGGTAGGTCATTTAGAAACACGTTATGTGATTCCGATAATGCCACGTTTCGTAAAAAAAAGTCAAGTCTTCGATGCTCTGCCATTGAATGTGTCACCTCCATAATAATATAATATTAGGAAAGTGTGTCTCACTATAACTTGACGGAGAGGGGAAAATCCAAAAAGGCTGACTAATGACATTGGTTTTTCTTAACAAAACTATTCAAAAAGTGGAAGAGAATTGTTAGTTGTCGAAACGGTGAAGGGAATATGGAAATCGGTAGGTCGTTTAGAAACGCGTTATGTGATTCCGACAATGCCACGTTTCGTAACAAAAAGTCAAGTCTTCGATGCTGTGCCATTCAATGTGTCACCCCCATAATAATATAATAATCGGAAAGTGTGTTTCACTATGACTTGACGGAGAGGGGAAAATCCAAAAAGGCTGACTATTGACATTGTTTTTTCTCAAGAAAACTAATCAAAAAGTGGGGGGAAAATGTTAGTTGTCGTAACGGTATTGGGAATATGGAATTCGGTAGGTCATTTAGGGACACGTTAAGTGATTCCGAGAATGCCACGTTTCGTAAAACAAAGTCAAGTCTTCGATTCTCTGCCATTGAATGTGTCACCCCCATAATAATATAATATTCGGAAAATGTGTTTCACTATGACTTGACGGAGAGGGGAAAATCCAAAAAGGCTCACTAATGACATTGTTTTTCTCAACAAAACTAATCAAAAAGTGGGAGAGAATTGTTAGTTGTCGAAACGGTGAAGGGAATATGGAATTCGGTAGGTCATTTAGAGACACGTTATGTGATTCCGACAATGCCACGTTTCGTAAAAAAACGTCAAGTCTTCGATGCTCTGCCATTGAATGTGTCACCCCCATAATAATATAATATTCGGAGAGTGTGTTTCACTATGACTGGACGGAGAATGAAAAATCCAAAAAGGTTCACTAATGACATTGTTTTTCTCAAGAAAACTAATCAAAAAGTGAATGAAACACGTTATGTGATTCCGACAATGCCACGTTTCGTAAAAAAAGTCAAGTCTTCGATGCTCTGCCATTGAATGTGTCACCACCATAATAATATAATATTCCGAAAGTGTGTTTCACTTTGACTTGACGAAGAGGGGAAAATCTATAAAGACTCACTAATGACATCGTTTTTTCTCAACAAAACTAATCAAAAAGTGAGAGAGAATTGTTAGTTGTCGAAACGGTGAAGGGAAGATGGAATTCGGTAGGACATTTAGAAACACGTTATGTGATTCCGACAATGCCACGCTTCGTAAAATAAAGTCTAGCCTTCGATGCTCTGCCATTGAATGTGTCACCCCCATAATAATATAATATTCGGAAAGTGTGATTCACTTTGACTTGACGGAGAGAGGAAAATCCAAAAAGGCTCACTAGTGACATTGTTTTTTCTCAACAAAACCAATCAAAAAGTGGGAGAGAATTGTTAGTTGTCGAAACGGTGAAGGGAATATGGAATTCGGTAGGTCGTTTGTAAACGCCTTTTGTGATTCCGACAATGGAACGTTTCGTGGAAAAAAGTCGAGTCTTCGATTCTCTGCCATTGAATGTGTCACCCCCATGATAATATAATAATCGGAAAGTGTGTTTCACTATGACATGTCGGAGAGGGCAAAATCCAGAAAGGCTCACTAATGACATTGTTTTTTCTCAACAAAACTAATTAAAAAGTGGGAGAGAATTGTTAGTTGTCGGAACGGTGAAGGGAATATGGAATCCGGTAGGTCATTTAAAAACACGTTATGTGATTCCGACAATGCCACGTTTCGTAAAAAAAGTCAAGTTTCAATGCTCTGCCATTGAATGTGTCACCCCCATAATAATATAATATTCGGAAAGTGTGTTTCTATATGACTTGACGGAGAGGGGAAAATCCAAAAAGGCTCACTAATGACATTATTTTTTCTCAACAAAATTAATCAAAAAGTGGAAGAGAATTGTTAATTTTCGAAACGGTGAAGGGAATATGAATGTCGATAGGCCATTTAGAAACACGTTATGTGATTCTGACAATGCCACGTTTCGTAAAAAGAAGTCAAGTCTTCGATGCTCTATCATTGAATGTGCCACCCCCATAATAGTATAATATTCGGAAAGTGTGTTTCACTATGACGTGACGGAGAGGGGAAAATCCAAAAAGGCTCACTAATGACATTATTTTTACACAACAAAACTAATCAAAAAGTGGAAGAGAATTGTTAGTTGTGGAAACGGTGAAGATAATATGGACTTCGGTAGGTCATTTAGAAACACATAATGTGATTCCGACAATGCCACGTTTCGTAAAAAAAGGCAAGTCTTCGATGTTCTGCCATAGAATGTGTCACCCACATAATAATACAATATTCGGAAAGTGTGTTTCACTATGACTTAACGGAGAGGGGAAAATCCAAAAAGGCTCACTAATGACATTGTTTTTTCTCAATAAAACAAATCAAAAAGTGGAAGAGAATTGTTAGTTGTCGAAACGGTGAAGATAATATGGAATTTGGTAGGTCATTTAGAAACACGTTATGTGATTCTGACAATGCCACGTTTTGTAAAAAGAAGTCAAGTCTTCGATGCTCTATCATTGAATGTGCCACTCCCATAATAATATAATATTCGGAAAGTGTGTTTCACTATGACGTGACGGAGACGGGAAAATCCAAAAAAGCTTACTAATGACATTATTTTTTCACAACAAAACTAATCAAAAAGTGGAAGAGAATTGTGAGTTGTCGAAACGGTGAAAATAATATGGACTTCGGTAGGTCATTTAGAAACACATAATGTGATTCCGACAATGCCACGTTTCGTGAAAAAAGTCAAGTCTTTGATGCTCTGCCTTTGAATGGGTCATTCCCATAATAAAATAATGTTCGGAAAGTGTGTTTTACTATGACTTGACGGAGAGGGGAAAATCCAAAAAGGCTCACTAATGACATTATTTTTTCTCAACAAAACTAATCAAAAAGTGGAAGAGAATTGTTAGTTTTCGAAAAGGTGAAGGGAAGGTGGAATTCGGTAGGACATTTAGAAACACGTTATGTGATTCCGACAATGCCACGTTTCGTAAAAAAAGTCAAGTCTTCGATGCTCTGCCATTGAATGGGTCATTCCCATAATAATATAGTATTAGGGAAGTGTGTTTCACTATGACTTGACGGAGAGGGGAAAATCCAAAAAGGCTCACTAATGACATTATTTTTTCTCAACAAAACTAATCAAAAAGTGGAAGAGAATTGTTAGTTGTCGAAACGGTGAAGGGAATATGGAATTCGATAGGTCATTTAGAAACACGTTATGTGATTCCGACAATGCCACGTTTCGTAAAAAAAGTCAAGTCTTCGATGCTCTGCCATTGAATGGGTCATTCCCATAATAATATAGTATTAGGGAAGTGTGTTTCACTATGACTTGACGGAGAGGGGAAAATCCAAAAAGGCTCACTAATGACATTGTTTTTTCTCAACAAAACTAATCAAAAAGTGGAAGAGAATTGTTAGTTGTCGAAACGGTGAAGGGAATATGGAATTCGATAGGTCATTTAGAAACACGTTATGTGATTCAGACAATGCCACGTTTCGTAAAAAAAGTCAAGTCTTCGATGCTCAGCAATTGAATGGGTCATTCCCATAATAATATAGTATTAGGGAAGTGTGTTTCACTATGACTTGACGGAGAGGGGAAAATCCAAAAAAGCTTACTAATGACATTATTTTTTCACAACAAAACTAATCAAAAAGTGGAAGAGAATTGTTAGTTGTCGAAACGGTGAAAATAATATGGACTTCGGTAGGTCATTTAGAAACACATAATGTGATTCCGACAATGCCACGTTTCGTAAAAAAAAGTCAGGTCTTCGATGTTCTGCCATAGAATGTGTCACCCACATAATAATACAATATTCGGAAAGTGTGTTTCACTATGACTTGACGGAGAGGGGAAAATCCAAAAAGGCTCAATAATGACATTGTTTTTTCTCCACAAATCTAATAAAAAGTGGGAGAGAATTACTAGTTGTCGAAACGGTGAAGGGAATATGGAATTTGGTAAGTCGTTTAGAAACACGTAATGTGATTCCGACAATGCCACGTTTCGTAAAAAAAGTCAAGTCTTTGATGCTCTGCGTTTGAATGGGTCATTCCCATAATAAAATAATGTTCGGAAAGTGTGTTTTACTATGACTTGACGGAGAGGGGAAAATCCAAAAAGGCTCACTAATGACATTATTTTTTCTCAACAAAACTAATCAAAAAGTGGAAGAGAATTGTTAGTTGTCGAAACGGTGAAGGGAATATGGAATTCGATAGGTCATTTAGAAACACGTTATGTGATTCCGACAATGCCACGTTTCGTAAAAAAAGTCAAGTCTTCGATGCTCTGCCATTGAATGGGTCGTTCCCATAATAATATAGTATTGGGGAAGTGTGTTTCACTATGACTTGACGGAGAGGGGAAAATCCAAAAAGGCTCACTAATGACATTATTTTTTCACAACATAACTAATCAAAAAGTGGAATGGAATTGTTATTTGTCGAAAGGGTGAAGGGGAGATGGACTTCGGTACGTCATTTAGAAACACGTTATGTGATTCCGACAATGCCACGTTTCATAAAAAAAAGTCAAGTCTTCGATGCTCTATAATTGAATGTGCCACCCCCATAATAGTATAATATTCGGAAAGTGTGTTTCACTATGACTTGACGGAGAGGGGAAAATCCAAAAAGGCTCACTAATGACATTATTTTTTCACAACAAAACTAATCAAAAAGTGGAAGGGAATTGTTATTTGTCGAAAGGGTGAAGGGAAGATGGACTTCGGTAGGTCATTTAGAAACACGTTATGTGATTCCGACAATGCCACGATTCGTAAAAAAAAGGCAAGTCTTCGATGCTCTCCCATTGAATGTGTCACCCTCATAATGATATCTTCGTAAAGTGTGTTCCACTATGACTTGACGGAGAGGGGAAAATCCATGAAGACTCACTAATAACATCGTTTTTTCTCAACAAAACTAATCAAAAAGTGAGTGAAACACGTTATGTGATTCCGACAATGCCACGTTTAGTAAAAAAAAGTCAAGTCTTCGATGCTCTGCCATTGAATGTGTCACCCCCATAATAATATAATATTCGGAAAGTGTGTTTCACTATGACTTGACGGAGAGGGGGAAATCTAAAAAGGCTCACTAATGACATTATTTTTTCTCAACAAAACAAATCAAAAAGTGGAAGGGAATTGTTATTTGTCGGAAGGGTGAAGGGAAGATGGACTTCGGTAGGTCATTTAGAAACACGTAATGTGATTCCGACAATGCCACGTTTCGTAAAAAAAGTCAAGTCTTCGATGCTCTATCATTGAATGTGCCACCCCCATAATAGTATAATATTCGGAAAGTGTGTTTCACTATGACTTGACGGAGAGGGGAAAATCCAAAAAGGCTCACTAAGGACATTGTTTTTTCTCCACAAAACTAATCAAAAAGTGGGAGAGAATTACTAGTTGTCGAAACGGTGGAGGGGATTTTGGAATTTGGTAAGTCGTATAGAAACACGTTATGTGATTCCGACAATGCCACGTTTCGTAAAAAAAGTCCAGTCTTCGATGCTCTGCCATTGAATGGGTCATTCCCATAATAAAATAATATTCGGAAAGTGTGTTTTACTATGGCTTGACGGAGAGGGGAAAATCCAAAAAGGCTCACTAATGACATTATTTTTACTCAACAAAACTAATCAAAAAGTGGAAGAGAATTGTTAGTTGTCGAAACGGTGAAGGGAGTATGGAATTCGATAGGTCATTTAGAAACACGTTATGTGATTCCGACAATGCCACGTTTCGTAAAAAAAGTCAAGTCTTCGATGCTCTGCCATTGAATGGGTCATTCCCATGATAATATAGTATTAGGGAAGTGTGTTTCACTATGACTTGACGGAGAGGGGAAAATCCAAAAAGGCTCACTAATGACATTGTTTTTTCTCCACAAAACTAATCAAAAAGTGGGAGAGAATTACTAGTTGTCGAAACGGTGAAGGGAATATGGAATTTGGTAAGTCGTTTAGAAACACGTTATGTGATTCCGACAATGCCACGTTTCGTAAAAAAAGTCAAGTCTTTGATGCTCTGCCTTTGAATGGGTCATTCCCATATTAATATAATATTCGGGAAGTGTGTTTTACTATGACTTGCCGGAGAGGGGGAAATCCAAAAAGGCTCACTAATGACATTGTTTTTTCTCAACAAAACTAATCGAAAAGTTGAAGAGAATTGTTAGTTGTCGAAACGGTGAAGGGAATATGGAATTCGATAGGTCATTTAGAAACACGTTATGTGATTCCGACAATGCCACGTTTCGTAAAAAAAGTGAAGTCTTTGATGCTCTGCCTTTGAATGGGTCATTCCCATAATAATATAATATTCGGGAAGTGTGTTTTACTATGACTTGACGGAGAGGGGAAAATCCAAAAAGGCTCACTAATGACATTGTTTTTCTCAACAAAACTAATCGAAAAGTTGAAGAGAATTGTTAGTTGTCGAAACGGTGAAGGGAATATGGAATTCGATAGGTCATTTAGAAACAGGTTATGTGATTTCGACAATGCCACGTTTCGTAAAATAAGTCAAGTCTTCGATGCTCTGCCATTGAATGGGTCATTATCATAATAATATAGTATTAGGAAAGTGTGTTTCACTATGACTTGACGGAGAGGGGAAAATCCAAAAAGGCTCACTAATGACATTGTTTTTTCTCAACAAAACTAATCAAAAAGTGGAAGAGAATAGTTAGTTCTCGAAACGGTGAAGGGAAGATGAAATTCGGTAGGACATTTAGAAACACGTTATGTGATTCCGACAATGCCACGTTTCGTAAAAAAAAGTCAAGTCTTCGATGCTCTGCCATTGAATGTGTCACCCCATAATAATATAATATTCGGGAAATGTGTTTTACTATGACATGACGGAGAGGGGAAAATCCAAAAAGGCTCACTAATGACATTGTTTTTTCTCCACAAAACTAATCGAAAAGTTGAAGAGAATTATCAGTTGTCGAAACGGTGAAGGGAAGATGGAATTCGGTAGGTCATTTAGAAACACGTAATGCGATTCCGACAGAGCCACGTTTCGTAAAAAAAAGTCAAGTCTTCGATGCTCTGCCATTGAATGTGTCGCCCCCATAATAATATAATATTCGGAAAGTATGTTTTGCTATGATTTGACGGAGAGGGGAAAGTCCAAAAAGGCTCACTAATGACATTATTTTTTCCTAACAAAACTAACCAAAAAGTGGAAGGGAATTGTTATTTGTCGAAAGGGTGAAGGGAAGATGGACTTCGGTAGGTCATTTAGAAACACGTTATGTGATTCCGACTATGCCACGTTTCGTAAAAAAAGGCAAGTCTTCGATGTTCTGCCATTGAATGTGTCACCCACATAATAATACAATATTCGGAAAGTGTGTTTCACTATGACTTGACAGAGAGGGGAAAATCCAAAAAGGCTCACTAATGATATTGTTTTTTCTCAACAAATCAAATCAAGAAGTAGAAGAGAATTGTAAGTTGTCGAAACGGTGAAGATAATATGGAATTCGGTAGGTCATTTAGAAACACGTTATGTGATTCTGACAATGCCACGTTTCGTAAAAAGAAGTCAAGTCTTCCATGCTCTGCCATTGAATGTGTCATCCCCATAATAATATAATATTAGGAAAGTGTGTTTCACTATGAACTGACGGAGAGGGGAAAATCCAAAAAGGCTCACTAATGACATTGTTTTTTCTCAACAAAACTAATCAAAAA
Organism: Diorhabda sublineata; assembly: GCF_026230105.1. Classification (NCBI taxonomy): domain Eukaryota; kingdom Metazoa; phylum Arthropoda; class Insecta; order Coleoptera; family Chrysomelidae; genus Diorhabda; species Diorhabda sublineata. The sequence goes on from NC_079486.1 coordinate 872,388, forward strand.
GTGGAAGAGAATAGTTAGTTCTCGAAACGGTGAAAGGAAGATGGAATTCGGTAGGTCATTTGGAAACGCCTTATGTGATTCCGACAATGCCACGTTTCGTAAAAAAAAGTCAAGCCTTCGATGCTCTGCCATTGAATGGGTCATTCCCATAATAATATAGTATAAGGAAAGTGTGTTTCACTATGACTTGACGGAGAGGGGAAAATCCAAAAAGTCTCACTAATGACATTGTTTTTTCTCAACAAAACTAATCAAAAAGTGGAAGAGAATAGTTAGTTCTCGAAACGGTGAAAGGAAGATGGAATTCGGTAGGTCATTTGGAAACGCCTTATGTGATTCCGACAATGCCACGTTTCGTAAAAAAGAATCAAGCCTTCGATGCTCTGCCATTGAATAATATAATGATAATATAATATTCGGAAAGTGTGTTTCGCTATGACTTGACGGAGAGAGGAAAATCCATAAAGACTCACTAATGACATTGTTTTTTCTTAACAAAACTAATCAAAAAGTGGGAGAGAATTGTTAGTTGTCGAAACGGTGAAGGGAATATGGAATTCGGTAGGTCATTTAGAAACACGTTATGTGATTCCGACAATGCCACGTTTCGTAAAAAAAAGTCAAGTCTTCGATGCTCTGCCATTGAATGTGTCACCCTCATAATAATATAATATTCGGAAAGTGTGTTCTACTATGATTTGACGGAGAAGGGAAAATCCAAAAAGGCTCACTAATGACATTGTTTTTTCTCAACAAAACTAATCAAAAAGTGGGACAGAATTGTTAGTTGTCGAAACGGTGAAGGGAATATGGAATTCGGTAGGTCGTTTAGAAACGCATTATGTGATTCCGACAATGCCACGTTTCGTAAAAAAAAGTCAAGTCTTCGATGCTCTGCCATTGAATGTGTCACCCCCATAATAATATAATATTCGGAAAGTGTGTTTCACTATGACTTGCGGAGAGGGGAAAATCCGAAAAGGCTCACCAATGACATTGTTTTTTCTCGAGAAAACTAGTCAAAAAGTGGGAGGGAATTGTTAGTTGTCGAAACGGTAATGGGAAGATGGAATTCGGTAGGTCATTTAGAAACACGTTATGTGATTCCGAAAATGCCACGTTTCGTAAAAAAAAGTCAAGTCTTCGATGCTCTGCCATTGAATATGTCACACCCATAATAATATAATATTCGGAAAGTGTGTTTCACTATGACTTGACGGAGAGGGGAAAATCCAAAAAGGCTCACTAATGACATTATTTTTTCTCAAGAAAACTAATCGAAAAGTGGGGGAGAATTGTTAATTGTCGAAACGGTAATGGGAAGATGGAATTCGGTAGCTCATTTAGAAACATGTTATGTGATTCCGACAATGCCACGTTTCGTAAAAAAAAGTCAAGTCTTCGATGCTCTGCCATTGAATATGTCACACCCATAATAATATAATATTCGGAAAGTGTGTTTCACTATGACTTGACGGAGAGGGGAAAATCCAAAAAGGCTCACTAATGACATTATTTTTTCTCAACAAAACTAATCAAAAAGTGGAAGAGAATTGTTAGTTTTCGAAAAGGTGAAGGGAAGGTGGAATTCGGTAGGACATTTAGAAACACGTCATGTGATTCCGACAATGCCACGCTTCGTAAAAAAAAGTCAAGTCTTCGATGCTCTGCCATTGAATATGTCACACCCATAATAATATAATATTCGGAAAGTGTGTTTCTATATGACTTGACGGAGAGGGGAAAATCCAAAAAGGCTCACTAATGACATTATTTTTTCTCAACAAAACTAATCAAAAAGTGGAAGAGAATTGTTAGTTTTCGAAAAGGTGAAGGGAATATGGAATTCGGTAGGTCATTTGGAAACGCCTTATGTGATTCCGACAATGGCACATTCCGTAAAAAAAAGTCGAGTCTTCGATGCTCTGCCATTGAATGTGTCACCCCCATAATAATATAATATTCGGAAAGTGTGTTTCACTATGACTTGACGGAGAGGGGAAAATAAAAAAGGCTCACTAATGACATTGTTTTTTCTCAACAAAACTAATCAAAAAGTGGGAGAGAATTGTTAGTTGTCGAGACGGCGAAGGGAAGATGGAATTCGGTAGGTCATATAGAAACACGTTATGTGATTCCGACAATGCCACGTTTCGTGAAAAAAGTCAAGTCTTCGATGCTCTGCCATTGAATGTGTCACCCTCGTAATAATATCTTCGGAAAGTGTGTTTCACTAAGACTTGACGGAGAGGGGGAAATCCAAAAAGGCTCACTAGTGACATTGTTTCTTCTCAACAAAACTAATCAAAAAGTGTAAGAGAATTGTTAGTTTTCGAAACGGTGAATTGTTATTTGTCGAAACGGTGAAGGGAAGATGGAATTCGGTAGGTCATTTAGAAACACGTTATGTGATTCCGACAATGCCACGTTTCGTAAAAAAAAGTCAAGTCTTCGATGCTCTGCCATTGAATGTGTCACCCACATAATAATATAATATTCGGGAAGTGTGTTTCACTATGACTTGACGGAGAGGGAAAATCCAGAAAGGCTCACTAATGACATTATTTTTTCTCAACAGAACTGATCAAAAAGTGGAAGAGAATTGTTATTTGTCGAAACGGTGAAGGGAATATGGAATTCGGTAGGTCATTTAGAAACACGTTATGTGATTCTGACAATGCCACGTTTCGTAAAAAAAAGTCAAGTCTTCGATGCTCTGCCATTGAATGTGTCACCCCCATAATAATATAATATTAAGAAAGTGTGTTTCACTATGACTTGACGGAGAGGGGAAAATCCAAAAAGGCTCACTAATGACATTGTTTTTTCTCAACAAAACTAATCAAAAAGTGGGAGAGAATTGTTAGTTGTCGAAACGGTGAAGGGAATATGGAATTCGATAGGTCGTTTAGAAACACGTTATGTGATTCCGACAAGGCCACGTTTCGTGAAAAAAAAGTCAAGTCTTCGATGCTCTGCCATTGAATGTGTCACCCCCATAATAATATGATATCAGGAATGTGTGTTTCACTATGACTTGACGGAGAGGAGAAGATCCAAAAAGGCTCACTGGTGACATTGTTTTTTCTCAACAAAACTAATCAAAAAGTGGTAGGGAATTGTTAGTTCTCGAAACGGTAAAGGGAAGATGGAATTCGGTAGGTCATTGGGGAACACGTTATGTGATTCCGACAATGCCACGTTTCGTAAAAAATAGTCAAGTCTTCGATGCTCTGCCATTGATTGTGTCACCCCCATAATAATATAATATTCGAAAAGTGTGTTTCACTTTGACTTGACGGAGAGGGGAAAATCCAACAAGGCTCACTAGTGACATTGTTTTTTCTCAACAAAACTAATCAAAAAGTGGGAGAGAATTGTTAGTTGTCGAAACGGTGAAGGGAATATGGAATTCGGTAGGTCATTTAGAAACACGTTATGTGATTGCAAATATGCCACGTTTCGTAAAAAAAGGTAAAGTCTCCGATGCTCTGCCATTGAATGTGTCACCTCCATAATAATATAAAATTCGGAAAGTGTGTTTCACTATGACTTGAAGGAGAGGGGAAAATCTATAAAGATCCTCTAATGACATCGTTTTTCTCAACAAAACTAATCAAAAAGTGAGAGAGAATTGTTAGTTGTCGAAACAGTGAAGGGAATATGGAATTCGGTAGGTCATTTAGAAACATGTTATGTGATTCTGACAATGCCACGTTTCGTAAAAAAAGGTCAAGTCTTCGATGCTCTGCTATTTAATGTGTCACCCCCATGATAATATAATATTCGGAAAGTGTGTTTCACTATGACTTGAGGGAGAGGGGAAAATCCATGAAGACCCTCTAATGACATCGTTTTTTCTCAACAAAACTAATCAAAAATTGGGTGAGAATTGTTAGTTGTCGAAACGGTGAAGGGAATATGGAATTTGGTAGGTCATTTAAAAACACGTTATGCGATTCCGACAAAGCCACGTTTCGTAAAAAAAAGTCAAGTCTTCGATGCTCTGCTATTGAATGTGTCACCCCCATAATAATATTATATTCGGAAAGTGTGTTTCACTATGACTTGAAGGAGAGGGGAAAATCTATAAAGACCCTCTAATGACATCGTTTTTTCTCAACAAAACTAATCAAAAAGTGAGAGAGAATTGTTAGTTGTCGAAACGGTAATGGGAAGATGGAATTCGGTAGGTCATTTAGAAACACGTTATGTGATTCTGACAATGCCAGGTTTCGTAAAAAAAAGTCAAATCTTCGATGCTCTCCCATTCAATGTGTCACCCTCATAATAATGTCTTCGGAAAGTATGTTTCACTATGACTTAACGGAGAGGGAAAAATCCAAAAAGGCTCACTAATGACATTATTTTTTCTCAACAAAACTAATCAAAAAGTGGAAGAGAATTGTTATTTGTCGAAACGGTGAAGGGAATATGGAATTCGGTAGGTCATATAGAAACACGTTATGTGATTGCAAATATGCCACGTTTCGTAAAAAAAAGTCAAGTCTTTTATGCTCTGCCATTGAATGTGTCACACTCATAATAATATAATATTCGGAAAGTGTGTTTCACTATGACTTGACGGAGAGGGCAAAATTCAAAAAGGCTCAGTAATGACATTGTTTTTTCTCAATAAAACTAATCAAAAAGTTTGTTAGTTGTCGAAACGGTGAAGGGAAGATGGAATTCGATGAGTCGTTTAGAAACACGTTATGTGATTCCGACAAGGCCACGTTTCGTGAAAAAAAAGTCAAGTCTTCGATGCTCTGCCATTTAATGTGTCACCCCCATAATAATATAATATTCGGAAAGTGTGTTTCACTTTGACTTGACGGTGAGGGGAAAATCCATGAAGACCCTCTAATGACATCGTTTTTTCTCAACAAATCTAATCAAAAAGTGAGAGAGAATTGTTAGTTGTCGAAACAGTGAAGGGAATATGGAATTCGGTAGGTCATTTAGAAACATGTTATGTGATTCTGACAATGCCACGTTTCGTAAAGAAAGGTCAAGTCTTCGATGCTCTGCTATTTAATGTGTCACCCCCATGATAATATAATATTCGGAAAGTGTGTTTCACTATGACTTGACGGAGAGGGGAAAATCCATGAAGACCCTCTAATGACATCGTTTTTTCTCAACAAAACTAATCAAAAATTGGGTGAGAATTGTTAGTTGTCGAAACGGTGAAGGGAATATGGAATTTGGTAGGTCATATAGAAACACGTTATGTGATTGCAAATATGCCACGTTTCGTAAAAAAAAGTCAAGACTTTTATGCTCTGCCATTGAATGTGTCACACTCATAATAATATAATATTCGGAAAGTGTGTTTCACTATGACTTGACGGAGAGGGCAAAATTCAAAAAGGCTCAGTAATGACATTGTTTTTTCTCAATAAAACTAATCAAAAAGTGGGAGAGAATTGTTAGTTGTCGAAACGGTGAAGGGAAGATGGAATTCGATGAGTCGTTTAGAAACACGTTATGTGATTCCGACAAGGCCACGTTACGTGAAAAAAAAGTCAAGTCTTCGATGCTCTCCCATTGAATGTGTCACCCTCATAATAATACCTTCGGAAAGTGTGTTTCACTATGACTTGACGGAGATGGAGAGGGAGAGGGGAAAATCCAAAAAGTCTCAATAATGACAATGTTTTTTCCCAACAAAACTAATCAAAAAGTGGGAAAGAATTGTTAGTTTTCGAAACGGTGAAGGGAAGATGGAATTCGGTATGTCGTTAAGAAACGCGTTATGTGATTGCAAATATGCCACGTTTCGTAAAAAAAAGTCAAGTCTTCGATGCTCTCCCATTGAATGTGACACTCTCATAATAATATCTTCGGAAAGTGTGTTTCACTATGACTTGCCGGAGAGTGGAAAATCCAAAAAGGTTCACTAATGACATTGTTTTTTCTCAACAAAACTAACCAAAAAGTGGAAGAGAATTGTTAGTTTTCGAAACGGTGAAGGGAAGATGGAATTCGGTAGGTCAATCACAAACACGTTATGTGATTCTGACAATGCCACGTTTCGTAAAAAAAAGTCAAGTCTTCGATGCTCTCCCATTGAATGTGTCACCCTCATAATAATACCTTCGGAAAGTGTGTTTCACTATTACTTGACGGAGATGGAGAGGGAGAGGGGAAAATCCATAAAGGCTCACTAATGACATTGTTTTTTCCCAACAAAACTAATCAAAAAGTGGAAGAGAATTGTTAGTTTTCGAAACGGTGAAGGGAAGATGGAATTCGGTAGGTCAATCACAAACACCTTATGTGATTCTGACAATGCCACGTTTCGTAAAAAAAAGTCAAGTCTTCGATGCTCTGCCATTGAATGTGTCACCCCCATGCTAATATAACATCCGGAAAATGTGTTTCACTATGACTTGACGGAGAGGGGAAAATCCAAAAAGGCTCACTAATGAGATTATTTTTTCTCAACAAAACTAATCAAGAAGTGGAAGAGAATTGTTAGTTTTAGAAACGGTGAAGGGAATATGGAATTCGGTAGGTCATTCAGAAACACGTTATGTGATTCTGACAATGCCACGTTTCGTAAAAAAAAGTCAAGTCTTCGATGCTCTGCCATTGAATGTGCCACCCCCATAATAATATAATAATGGGAAAGTGTGTTTCACTATGACTTGACGGAGAGAGAAATATCCAAAAAGTCTCAATAATGACAATGTTTATTCTCAACAAAACTAATCAAAAAGTGGGAAAGAATTGTTAGTTGTCGATACGGTGAAGGGAAGATGGAATTCGGTATGTCGTTAAGAAACGCGTTATGTGATTGCAAATATGCCACGTTTCGTAAAAAAAAGTCAAGTCTTCGATGCTCTCCCATTGAATGTGACACTCTCATAATAATATCTTCGGAAAGTGTGTTTCACTATGACTTGCCGGAGAGTGGAAAATCCAAAAAGGTTCACTAATGACATTGTTTTTTCTCAACAGAACTAATCAAAAAGTGGAAGAGAATTGTTAGTTGTCGAAACGGTGAAGGGAATATGGAATTCGGTAGGTCATTTGGAAACACGTTATGTGATTCCGACAATGCCACGTTTCGTAAAAAAAGTCAAGTTTTCGATGCTCTGCCATTGAATGTGCCACCCCCATAATAATATAATAATCGGAAAGTGTGTTTCACTATGATTTGACGGAGAGGGGAAATCCAAAAAGGCTTACTAATGACATTATTTTTTCTCAACAGAACTAATCAAAAAGTGGAAGAGAATTGTTAGTTGTCGAAACGGTAAAGGAAATATGGAATTCGGTAGGTCATTTAGAAACACGTTATGTAATTCCGACAATGCCACGTTTCGTAAAAAAAAGTCAAGTCTTGGATTCTCTGCCATTGAATGTGTCACCCCCATAATAATATAATATTCGGAAAGTGTGTTCCACTATGACTTGACGGAGAAGGGAAAATCCAAAAAGGCTCACTAATGACATTATTTTTTCCTAACAAAACTAATCCAAAAGTGGAAGAGAATTGTTAGTTGTCGAAACGGTGAAGGGAATATGGAATTTGGTAGGTCGTTAAGAAACGCGTTATGAGATTGCAAATATGCCAGGTTTCGTAAAAAAAGTCAAGTCTTCGATGCTCTGCCATTGAATGTGTCACCCCCATAATAATATAATATTCGGAAAGTGTGTTTCACTATGACTTGTCCGAGAGTGGAAAATCCAAAAAAGCTCACTAATAACATTGTTTTTTCTCAACAAAACTAACCAAAAAGTGGAAGAGAATTGTTAGTTTTCGAAACGGTGAAGGGAAGATGGAATTCGGTAGGTCAATCACAAACACGTTATGTGATTCTGACAATGCCACGTTTCGTAAAAAAAAGTCAAGTCTTCGATGCTCTGCCTTTGAATGTGCCACCCCCATAATAATATAATAATCGTAAAGTGTGTTTCACTATGACTTGACGGAGAGGGGAAATCCAAAAAGGCTTACTAATGACATTATTTTTTCTCAACAAAACTAATCTAGAACTGGAAGAGAATTGTCAGTTTTCGAAACGGTGAAGGGAATATGGAATTCAGTAGGTCATTTAGAAACACTTTATGCGATTCCGACAAAGCCACGTTTCGTAAGAAAAAGTCAATTCTTCGATGCTCTGCTATTGAATGTGTCACCCCTATTATAATATAATATTCGGAAAGTGTGTTTCACTATGACTTGTCGGAGAGTGGAAAATCAAAAAAGGCTCACTAATGACATTGTTTTTTCTCAACAAAATTAATCAAGAAGTGGAAGAGAATTGTTAGTTGTCGAAACGGTGAAGGGAATATGGAATTTGGTAGGTCGTTAAGAAACGCGTTATGTGATTCCAAATATGCCACGTTTCGAAAAAAAAAGTCAAGTCTTCGATGCTCTTCCATTGAATGTGTCACCCTCATAATAATATCTTCGGAAAGTGTGTTCCACTATGACTTGACGGAGAGGGGGAAATCCATAAAGGCTTACTAATGACATTGTTTTTTCTCAACAAAACTAATCAAGAAGTGGAAGAGAATTGTTAGTTGTCGAAACGGTGAAGGGAATATGGAATTTGGTAGGTCGTTAAGAAACGCGTTATGTGATTGCAAATATGCCACGTTTCGTGAAAAAAAGTCAAGTCTTCGATGCTCTCCCATTGAATGTGTCACTCTCATAATAATATCTCCGGAAAGTGTGTTTCACTATGACTTGACGGAGAGGGGAAAATGAAAAAGGCTCATTAATGACATTGTTTTTTCTCAACAAAACTAATCAAGAAGTGGAAGAGAATTGTTGGTTGTCGAAACGGTGAAGGGAATATGGAATTTTGTAGGACGTTAAGAAACGCGTTATGAGATTGTAAATATGCCACGTTTCGTAAAAAAAGTCAAGTCTTCGATGCTCTGCCATTGAATGTGTCACCCCCATAATAATATAATATTCGGAAAGTGTGTTTCACTATGACTTGACGGAGAGGGGAAAATAAAAAAGGCTCACTAATGACATTGTTTTTTCTCAACAAAACTAATCAAGAAGTGAAAGAGAATTGTTGGTTGTCGAAACGGTGAAGGGAATATGGAATTTGGTAGGTCGTTAAGAAACGCGTTATGAGATTGCAAATATGCCACGTTTCGTAAAAAAAGTCAAGTCTTCGATGCTCTGCCATTGAATGTGTCACCCCCATAATAATATAATATTCGGAAAGTGTGTTTCACTATGACTTGTCCGAGAGTGGAAAATCCAAAAAAGGCTCACCAATGACATTGTTTTTTCTCAACAAAACTAATCAAAAAGTGGAAGAGAATTGTTATTTGTCGAAACGGTGAAGGGAATATGGAATTCGGTAGGTCATTTAGAAACACGTTATGTAATTCCGACAATGCCACGTTCGTAAAAAAAGTCATGTCTTCGATGCTCTGCCATTGAATGTGTCACTCTCATAATAATATCTTCTGAAAGTGTGTTTCACTATGACTTGACGGAGAGGGGAAAATAAAAAAGGCTCACTAATGACATTGTTTTTTCTCAACAAAACTAATCAAGAAGTGAAAGAGAATTGTTGGTTGTCGAAACGGTGAAGGGAATATGGAATTTGGTAGGTCGTTAAGAAACGCGTTATGAGATTGCAAATATGCCACGTTTCGTAAAAAAAGTCAAGTCTTCGATGCTCTGCCATTGAATGTGTCACCCCCATAATAATATAATATTCGGAAAGTGTGTTTCACTATGACTTGTCCGAGAGTGGAAAATCCAAAAAAGCTCACTAATAACATTGTTTTTTCTCAACAAAACTAACCAAAAAGTGGAAGAGAATTGTTAGTTTTCGAAACGGTGAAGGGAAGATGGAATTCGGTAGGTCAATCACAAACACGTTATGTGATTCTGACAATGCCACGTTTCGTAAAAAAAAGTCAAGTCTTCGATGCTCTCCCATTGAATGTGTCACCCTCATAATAATACCTTCGGAAAGTGTGTTTCACTATGACTTGACGGAGATGGAGAGGGAGAGGGGAAAATCCATAAAGGCTCACTAATGACATTGTTTTTTCCCAACAAAACTAATCAAAAAGTGGAAGAGAATTGTTAGTTTTCGAAACGGTGAAGGGAAGATGGAATTCGGTAGGTCAATCACAAACACCTTATGTGATTCTGACAATGCCACGTTTCGTAAAAAAAAGTCAAGTCTTCGATGCTCTGCCATTGAATGTGTCACCCCCATGCTAATATAACATCCGGAAAATGTGTTTCACTATGACTTGACGGAGAGGGAAAAATCCAAAAAGGCTCACTAATGAGATTATTTTTTCTCAACAAAACTAATCAAGAAGTGGAAGAGAATTGTTAGTTTTAGAAACGGTGAAGGGAATATGGAATTCGGTAGGTCATTCAGAAACACGTTATGTGATTCTGACAATGCCACGTTTCGTAAAAAAAAGTCAAGTCTTCGATGCTCTGCCATTGAATGTGTCACCCCCATGATAATATAACATCCGGAAAGTGTGTTTCACTATGAACTAATCAAAAAGTGGAAGAGAATTGTTGTTTATCGAAACGGTGAAGGGAATATGGAATTCGGTAGATCATTTAGAAACACATTATGTGATTCTGACAATGCCACGTTTCGTAAAAAAAAGTCAAGTCTTCGATGATCTGCCATTGAATGTGTCACCCCCATAGTAATATAATATTCGGAAAGTGTGTTTGACTATGACTTGACAGAGACGGGAAAATCCTTAAAGGCTCACTAATGACATTGTTTTTTCTCAACAAAACTAATCAACAAGTGGTAGAGAAATGTTATTTGTCGAAACGGTGAAGGGAATATGGGATTCGGTATGTCGTTTAGAAACGCATTATGTGATTCCAAATATGCCACGTTTCGTGAAAAAAAGTGAAGTCTTCGATGCTCTGCCATTGAATGTGTCACTCCCATAATAATATAATATTCGAAAAGTGTGTTTCACTGTGACTTGACGGAGAGGGGAAATCCATAAAGGCTCACTAATGACATTGTTTTTTCTCAACAAAACTAATCAAAAAGTGGGAGAGAATAGTTAATTGTCGAAACGGTGAAGGGAAGATGGAATTCGGTAGCTCATTTGGAAATGCCTTATGTGATTCCGACAATGCCACGTTTCGTAAAAAAAAGTCAAGTTTTCGATTCTCTGCCATTAAATGTGTCACCCCCATAATAATATAATATTCGAAAAGTGTGTTTCACTATGACTTGACAGAGACGGGAAAATTCAAAAAGGCTCACTAATGGCATTGTTTTTTCTCAACAAAACTAATCAAAAAGTGAGAGAGAATTGTTAGTTGTCGAAACGGTGAAGGGAATATGGAATTCGGTAGGTCATTTAGAAACACGTTATGTGATTCTGACAATGCCACGTTTCGTAAAAAAAAGTCAAGTCTTCGATTCTCTGCCATTGAATGTGTAACCCCCATTATAATATAATATTCGGAAAGTGTGTTTCACCATGACCTGCCGGAGAGGGGGAAATCCAAAAAGGCTCACTAATGACATTATTTTTTCTCAACAAAACTAATCAAAAAGTGGAAGAGAATTGTTATTTGTCGAAACGGTGAAGGGAACATGGAATTCGGTAGCTCATTTGGAAATGCCTTATGTGATTCCGACAATGCCACGTTTCGTAAAAAAAAGTCAAGTTTTCGATTCTCTGCCATTAAATGTGTCACCCCCATAATAATATAATATTCGAAAAATGTGTTTCACTATGACTTGACAGAGACGGGAAAATTCAAAAAGGCTCACTAATGGCATTGTTTTTTCTCAACAAAACTAATCAAAAAGTGAGAGAGAATTGTTAGTTGTCGAAACGGTGAAGGGAATATTAAATTCGGTAGGTCGTTTAGAAACGTATTATGTGATTCCAAATATGCCACGTTTCGTAAAAAAAGTCAAGTCTTCGATGCTCTCCCATTGAATGTGTCACCCTCATAATAATATCTTCGGAAAGTGTGTTTCGTTTCACTATGACTTGACGGATATTGAAATCCATAAAGGCTTACTAATGACATTGTTTTTTCTCAACAAAACTAATCAAAAAGTGGGAGAGAATTGTTAGTTGTCGAAGCGGTGTAGGGAAGATGGAATTCGGTAGGTCGTTTAGAAACGCGTTATGTGATTCCAAATATGCCACGTTTCGTAAAAAAAAGTCAAGTCTTCGATGCTCTGCCATTGAATGTGTCATCCTCATAATAATATCTTCGGAAAGCGTGTTTCACTATGACTTGACGGATAGGGGAAAATCCAAAAAGGCTCACTAATGACATTATTTTTTTTCAACAAAACTAATCAAAAAGTGGAAGAGAATTGTTATTTGTCGAAACGGTGAAGGGAACATGGAATTCGGTAGGTCATTTAGAAAAACGTTATGTGATTCCGACAATGCCACGATTCTTAAAAAAAGTCAAGTCTTCGATGCTCTCCCATTGAATGTGTCACCCCCATAATAATATAATATTCGAAAATTGTGTTTCAGTATGACTTGACGGAGAGGGGAAAATCCAAAAAGGCTCACTAATGACATTTTTTTTCTCAACAAAACTAATCAAAAAGTGAGAAAGAATTGTTAGTTGTCGAAACGGTGAAGGGCAGATGGAATTCGGTAGGTCATTTGGAAACGCCTTATGTGATTCTGACAATGCCACGTTTCGGAAAAAAAGTCAAGTCTTCGATGCTCTCCCATTTAATGTGTCACCCTCATAATAATATCTCCGGAAAGTGTGTTCCACTATGACTTGACGGAGAGGGGAAAATCCTTAAAGTCTCACTAATGACATTGATTTTTCTCAACAAAACTAATCAAAAAGTGGGAGAGAATTGTTAGATATCTAAACGGTGAAGGGAAGATGGAATTCGGTAGGTCATTTGGAAACGCCTTATGTGATTCTGACAATGCCACGTTTCGTAAAAAAAGTCAAGTCTTCGATGCTCTCCCATTGAATGTGTCACCCTCATAATAATATCTCCGGCAAGTGTGTTCCACTATGACTTGACGGAGAGGGGAAATCCATAAAGGCTTACTAATGACATTGTTGTTTCTCAACAAAACTAAGCAAAAAGTGGGAGAGAATTGTTAGTTGTCGGAACGCTGAAGGGGAGATGGAACTCGGTAGGATATTTGTAAACGCGTTATGTAATTGCCTCAATTCCACATTTCGCAGAAGTAATTTTGTCATGTTTTATATGAAGGACATCATTATTTTATCATTACCCACTTGTTTGTTGTAGCTAATGATTTTTTTTACCAACCTAAATAATCTATTTAGTCAAAAATATCATTTGTCATACAGGTACTACTATTTTCAATTGAAAAGGGTAATTTCAATATATATATATATATATATATATATATATATATATATATATATATATATATATATATATATATATATATATATATATAACTATAAGTTATTTAAAAAACAACGAATACATAAGTGTAAATAAACCAAGAACATTTTATGATATATTACTTTATTTTTATTTAACAAACAATATCAGTTAACTTTTTCGACGTAAGTTAACACGAATAAGTATTAACACAAAAAATCAATTGAATATTTAAGATAACACAAGGGTTGCTAAACGTCCCTCCTTAGGGGGGACAGTCTCGCTTTTTGTTGATCGGTCCCGCATTTTATTAATTAATTCAAAGTCCCGCTCTTTACGTAAATTGTCCCGCTTTCCCAACTTTTACACGTACTCACATAAAGTTTTTTTGTTTAGTATTATTGGTAACACTCTTTAGTATTTCGGCCTTCTTTTAAGGATCATAGGTTAAACGAATGATCGTTGTTTGTTCGGATCGAATACTTTCTTCGCCTTTCAGTCTGACAAGATGTCTGGTTGTGTTTTATCTCTTTTTATTCCACCTTAATAAAAAGAGATAAAAGGCAATAGCTGATTAATAGAGTTTATCGGCTGGGCTGACTCTCTGTTTCCGTCGTAAAAGCCCAAGGTTATTTATTTTATTATACATTATTAGATGGTCTGTGTTGATTTTGGCGTCCAGCTATATAAATAATAATAAAATGGCCACATAATCGGATTCTTCCGTTTCCTCTGACGAATTAGATTGGTTAGGGGAAAATTGTAGAGTTTATGAAGATATAGTGAATTGTTTAAGTGAAACTACAGATGAAAATCTGCCATCACCCGTGGTGTGTGTGGACACGGACAATGACAGTAATAATCACATTGCTGAGAATTATTTGGTAAGGCTCTAATTATTTTAAACGTAAGTAAATTTTCAACTGCAAATAGTAATGTAATAACTAATAAGGCTTCTGTCCTGTCTATCTTGTAGCAGTCTACGAATTCTACGATATAATTATTGTGCTTTATATCATATGGTATTTTTTTAGATAAATGAAGCAGAATCCCCTCCAAAAAATAAACGGTCTGCTGAAGATGAAAATATTTTCTACTCGTCCCCATCAGAAAAATCTAAGGATATTTCTTCCGGCATAGTTACAAATTAAGAGAAAGCTGGGTTAACAATTGCAGACGTAACTGCCGTGCTAATAATGCGTTAGTGGATTTTGGCAAAAACCAAAGTGTTTTTACAGAAATTAAGAAATTGAACGACAGCATAATAGACATTGGTTGTGTATGCCATATAGTCCACAATTCTGGTAAAAACGACCAGAAAGCCTTAAGGTATGGTAATATTCGTTAATTTATATAAAATTTTGCATTTTTTAAGTTTAAAGAAAATCTAGAGTCTAATTAAAATTCATTTTAGATACGAAATTGAACTGATTGTGATTAAATGCTATAATGAATTTTCAAGCATCACGAATAAAACTGAGGAACTCAAAGATTTTTTTGAATTTTGCAATTTTGAGTGGAGCGAATTATTAAAACTGTGCCAACCAGATGGCAGAAAGCAGCAGAAAGGCATTTAAAGATGTTTCAACCAGTAAAATCTTATTTTTTGTCAATGGAGTCCCCCAGCCATTTTACAAAATTTTTTTCAAGATGAATTTGCTGAGGCATATTTGCATTTTGCACCATTGCATTTTGGCTGAATTAATTTATAAGTTATTGTTTATTTTTTCGGATTCTTAGTAAATTTTGGTTCCACATTCCACATACAATCAGATGAAGCTTTAATACTAGAACTTCATTAAACAATGATTTTTTTAAGAAGAAGTCTACAAATTAAACTCGATAAAGAATTTTATGGAGCCATAGTAAGAAATATAATACTAAAATCTGAGAATAGATATAAAATTGTACAGTTCAAGAGAGCCAAATGCTTTCTTGGAAAGGACAATAACTTATTTGGAAAAATGGTAATATTTACAATTGTGGTGCATTGGTCCATATGTACCATATGTATGTATATTACCTATCTACTACTATGACGTTTTGTTTTCTTAATTTCAGGTACCAATACAACAACAATAAATTTGAAAATCTATCTTGCATGTTTTTAAAGAAATCACAAATTTTGTCTGTAGAAAAATTTATTAAAATATCTTCAGATTTTAAAATAGACATATATGAAGACATGCTCTTTGAGGAGTTTATGAGACTGAAATATTTTATTGAAAATAATTTAAATTAAGAGGAAAATATAAGTCAAAGATGGATGGCATTTTTTAAAAACAATTTCCCGGCAAAAAATTTTGAAAAAATATGTAATAATTTTATCAATTCCACATTCAAATGCGTTTCCTGAAAGAAATTTTAGTGTAATGAATGCAGCTTGGAGAAAGGAAAGAAATAAATTAGATATTAAGACTATTAAGTCTCTAATAATATAGCCATGTAATTCATTGAATTACTCATAATTGAGTATATATTTTAACCAAATATCGATGGTAGTAGTAGTACTTAAATATTATTCGATAAATATTAAGTAAGTATTAATTATTAATGTGTTAAACTCGAGTGATTTTCTGTTTAGTGTGAAAAATGGACATCCGATTGGTGTAAGTATTATTTCACTCATATTTTTTAAGTGACAATTGTTACTGAGATATATGTAGTAAGTAAAAGTGTGACTCTATGTATCTGATATCGTTATTTAGTTAATTATGAGTGGTCTCATATGGGACCACTAGGCGTTTCGCAATGCAAAACGATTTAAAACATATTGTTTCTTTTTATAGTGGAATTACATTGAAAGAGGCATTAGACATTGCTTATGATGAGTCTGATAGCTAAGTAGTTTCGGCAGTTTACATAAAACCTCCCGAATCCAATGTATTATCTGACGAAGATTCGGGAGATGAAGATTGAGGTGGTCTTTTTGACAATCTTAGTAGGAAACAACTAAATGCTGGTGCAGAAATTTTTCTTGCGAATAATACGAGAATTAGAGGTACTAGGGAGAATTTTCCTGCAGCAGAAGCAACCGATTTACAACAACCCAGCACTAGCTCAAGTCCCAATATCCTGATAATATTGCTCTGTATAGTGCAGGTGGAACGGTCTTAGTCTTTTAGAAAATATCATAATAAAATTTGATTTTTACATACATATCTTACAAAATATAAGGAACCATCGAAATCCATAGGAAAAGTAGCCACGGCAGCTGCAAGCGACTCAAGAGTTGGTAGCGGCGTGAGATATGATGACTTAGACCCGCCATACTCAAAGTGTGTTCCGAGGAACCCCTGTAGAACTCAGTCACACGGTGAACAAAGTGTGGCCTGATACTACAGTCTTAAGTGCACGAGATGCATTTATCCGTGGCCTTTCAACGGGGTGAAAAACCCGACGGGCAAAGGACAAATATTACATTACATCTTACGTATTGGCTCCGAAAATGGTTTTGTAGAGAATGGTCTAGATATGTTTCAATCCAAGAAAACAGGTGACTATCATGAGGAGATGAACTCAGATAGGTTCGAGGGTTGGTTTAAGGGAATTTTAAATAAACTTGAGGACGGATCAGTCATTGTAATGGACAAATCATCCTACCATTCCAGAAAATTAGACCAGTGTCCCACAAGTTCTACAAGAAAAGCGGACTTACAACAGTGGTTAAGGGAACAAAATATTAATTTTGGAAACAATATGGTGCGGGCAGAATGTTGGTATTGTGAACGAAGATTTTAATGTATGAATGCTATGCAATTGATAAATAAAAGTATTATTGATATGGTATTAAAATAGTGTATTTAAAATTCAAATAAAAATGTTAGCTTGAAAAAAGCATTTAAAACTCAATTCAAATTTGCCACTAAATACCTTTTAGTGTTGTGTATGGTGTGATTCAGGCTTACAATTTCTCTCTCACGCACTATGCACATGATTACTCTCTGTAATGAGCGGCCATATTATAGTACTCATTCATCAATGTCTAGCCAGCAGTGTCCACAAGCGAAGTGAACATAGGGAACATAACAAAAATAATGAGTCGGAACTTAATGTGTGTAAATCGGTGTTAATTCTAAGCCCAAAAACAAGTCGCGGCGTGCAATGCGCATTTATAACCGCTCTTTTTGAAGAATAGAAAAACCTCACTGACGCAATGAAAAAACATAAAAACATTTACCATTTAATTGGCGTGAAGAGAAATAATGACAGGATATTGAGAAGAATCGTAAAATTCTGAGGTCGATTGTGTTTTATGGTATTTGTAACATACCTTTAAGAGGAAAAAGTACACGAAAAGTACTGGTTTTAGATTAGAAAACGTTAAAAGAAAAAGGTAATAAAATAAATAATAAAATAAAAATGTTAAAATTAGAACTGGCATTCCTGATAATTCCATGTGACATCATCAGGGCATGAGCAGAACAGCCACGACGTCGTACAAGCCAGTGGTGGACTGATGTACTAACTACTATGATGTACCTACCTTATTATTATCATGGCAACAAAGCGACTCAAGTGCGTATTTAATGATTATTCAAAATTAAAATAATCATTTATTAAAGAAAGTGATAATTAATGACCGACCGAAAATTCTTCCTTAGTTTCGATTTCGGTTACAAATTGGCTGAAACTTTCGGCCGCACAGAAACTCATTGTTCGTGAATTGACGTGCTTCGTGTGTTTTATAAATAAATGATTAGGTATTTATTTTGTTTTACTTATACTTCTGATATTATCTATTTCAATGACAATTATTAGGTAACGAACTTCTTTCTATTTATTTTTAAACGACACATAAAAGAGGTTATTATTCGATTCAGATATTACTTGGATTTACGAGTTAATAGGTTATTGTTGTTGGATTACATTCTGTAGCTTTATTTTACCACCCAAACAACTAAGTTTTTACTGTAATTTTACTGTGTGTGACCTTTAATTACTTAATTTTAACTATGAGAAAACGCGTAGTTATAACTCGTGTGCCTAGCCAATTTGGACAGATACTTAGTACGTGTATTTTTTTCTATTTAAGCTACTTACATTATCGAACGAGCGTTACTGCACAGAAGTGTGCAATATCAGTCGTCCGTTAAGACAAACATGATCTTCACCTCTAGTTTAATTTTTGTGTTTTTCTTGGTGTTGTGTCTTTGTTTTTTACGAAATATGAGTAATATTTATCCAGATAATTATGATTATTATCCATCAAATGACGATAATCATATAAGAACAGAATTTAAGCCTGAGAAGGAATTAAATTCAAGCAATCTACCACTGATAAACTCCATAATCCTAGTTTTCACACCCTTTTAAAAAATTCATCTAAAAGAAGTAATTGGATTAAAATTGATTCATTCTTTACCCATTTTTAGTTATATTGAAATTTAAAAAGTGAAATACTTTTAATGTACCTATTTAGGAGGTCTATAAACCTAGCAGTCTCATAGTAAAAAAACCAATAGAGACTTATAATTAGGTGTTTTTCAGTTGCTAAGTAGCGCCTCTAATTAAAACTTAAATGCTCCTCTCGTTCTTGAGAATATCAAGAAAAACAAAGGGGCTGCAAGGTTTATGAAATTGTATATTATTTTCATCATAATTACAGTTTTATATTATTAAACACTATTTTAATGATTTTTCAATTTCAACATTAAAATGGAAGTATAAAGTATAATCTAAAATATTATTTTATATAAAATATAAAAGTATGGCAGTTTGTCAAGGGATCGTTATTACTGTCCCAAAAAATCCGATTTCGAAAATTTTTGGAGGCGACATTCTAGAACTACCTACGGAGAGAGAGCAGGAGAAAATATGTTGGAGAAATTGGAGGAAAATCTCAGTAAAAATACAGGGACTTTCAAGATTAGCCAAATCGTAGATCACTACGCAGTATCGTTTTTTACCCCCTTAATGGAGGGCGATGAGCGAGCGAGAAAATTTGGCAATCGTCAGAAATTTTATTTGTGGACACCAGCAGCAACTGTGATGTTTAAAATCATAAGATTGACTTTTTTGCCACATATTCCGTTGCTAGAGGTATACCATTGGGATGCATTATTGCCACGAATCAAAAAGAAGAAATGAGTGACTTGGCTGTTCAAAATATGATTGTAATCAGTCCAGTCAAATTAAATCCCAGACTTATCATAACCGATGATAAAATGATGAGAGAAAACTTCTTCAGAAGTACTGGCCCTGTTCAACTAGGCTTCTTTGTATATTTCATGTATTAAAGGCTGTTTGGAAGTGGTTAAACAATGCAAAAAAATTGTATTCCAAAGTAATCACGCCAAGAGCATTACCAGCTATTTTGAAACATTCTCTATTCAAAAACTCAGTTATAACTGGATACAAGTTTAGAAACATTCAAAACGCAATGCAATTTTTCAAATTGCGCAAAATACATTAACTCCAAAATTGATTCCGATTAGCAATCTTGGTGTCTCTTTCTTTAGAAAAAACTAACTCGTGGATCGGATACAAACAACTTTATTGAGGTAATATTTTGTTATTTAAAGACATTCCTCTTGAGCATATGGGTATGGTTGTCTCACGGGTTGGTTGTCTCAGCGGCCATAACAGAAACGAACGAGTAAATGAGTACATTGAATTGCGTCGTAGGAGCGGAATACCAACACTTCCCTCCCTACCTCTCGTCAGTGCGCACCGATATGCTGTGACGGAGACATACAAGTTTATTTTTTTCGCACATCAAAAGTAAATTTTTGTCCTTCCAAATAGGGTCTCGTAAGTATACTTAAACTTTCTATAATAATGAGCATTAAATGAGTTTTATGATTTTTATGATAAAAAATATGTCTTCTATGGTACCGTGATATAATTTTTTCAATACCTTTTAAGGAGTTTCAGCTTCAACATGCCACGAGTTTACAAGAGGAAGACCAATCGAGGGCTTGTTTCAGCTTCATTGATGCTGCGTACGGCGAGTGAAGTTAAAATTTATACCAAGTCCATAAGGTCTGTTGCGAAGGATTTTGGAATTAATTACCGCACTTTAACTAGATATTGTAAAAAGTTTACATCTGAAGAGATCAGCAACACAACCATTTCAAGACAATCCACAAAAATAGGCTACCAAAGGAATCGACAATTTTTTAGTGATGAACAAGGGGAAGAACTGGAAAATTACTTACTTCTAGCTTCAAGTGTCTATTTCGCGTTGTCTCGTAGAAGGTTCGTAAATTAGCATTCCAGCTTGCTATGTCTAACCACTTAAAAATCCCCAAGACTTGAGAATCAAACCAGTTGGCTGGTTCCGATTGGTTCACGTGCTTTTTGAAGAGACACCTAGCTTTGTCAATAAGAACTCCTGAAGCTACTAGCTTGGCTCGATCCACGAGCTTTAATCCACATAATGTCAAAAGCTTTTTTGATAATATAGAACCACAAGACATATGGAACATGGACGAAGCTGGGTAACACGGGTTCATTTTAAAGACTATTTCATACGAAACGGCACAATTGGCTGCAAAAGTGGTAGCAACACCTCAGGCTGGATGACAGAAGAGTTATTTGTTGCTTTTCTGAAACATTATCATAACCACGTAAAGTCAACTAAGTAAAATCCATGCCTCTTGCTTTTAGACAACCACAGCTCTCATTTATCCATCGAAGGACTAAACTTTGCAAAATAAGAAAATGGCATAGTTATGCTATCTTTTCCACCGCACTGTAGTCATCGCCTTCAACCCTTGGATAGGTCGGTTTATGGGCCCCTGAAGAAATATATTAATAACAATGGATCAATAGATGGCAAATCATCCAGGACAGAGCATGACAATTTACGATATCCCTGGAATCATTGCTCAGACTCTCCCATTGGCAGTTTCACCATCCAATATTGTCACAGGGTATAAAGCCTGCGGGATTTGTCCATTTAACAAGGCCACGATTTTATGCCATCATTCGTCACTGATAGACCACTAGTAATGGTTCCTGACGATGAAATTGTACCAAATTATATTGTACCTCATTATATTACTGGTTTTCAATTGCAAAACTTTACAAACCATTGACGTGGCATTTAAAGCATTTTATCTAAATGAGTTTTGAGATTTAAAAATGCAACAAATAATATAGCAAAAGAATGGTCCATAAATCCTGAATTTCCTAAAAATCATTAGAGGAAAGTGAAGCGTCATTTTGATGAAACTTGTTATAATGAACGTCTTCAAGAACCATCTTAGGCTTACACTAAAGTGAACATATTTTATCGTGTATTAGACATTATCACTAACCAATTGAGATTTCATTTCAAGGAAATCTAATCCCATTAAGAAATTCCAAAAAAGTTCTTGAACGCATTTCTTAGGAACAAGTTAAGAATAAAACGATAAAAGCATGACACGTGAGAAAATTGTGAGAATTTGAAAGAAACGCGAACTGTATATCAAATATCATTCAGAAAGATTTTTCAACTTAACGAAACTAAACGAAATAAATTAGGAAAACATCTGATTTTAAAAGTGAGACCTCCGAGAAAATTTCTATCAAACATTACTCATATAGTCTCGAAACGTTTCCATATTTAGAACACACTCCAGAACGACTTGATGATTTAGAAATTGATTAATCTTTGCCGATTGAATTAGCTTATATAGTTCCAGGTAAATCAAATCATTAAAAGAGGTTCTCGGACACTTTTATTTGAGGTCAGATAGATCATTTATCGGCTTATTGTTTACAAAAACTTTCAATAGTCATCACTTCTTTGTTCGTTAATTTTTCCATGATATTTATTCAGTTCTATAATGAATTCTAAAATTTTAATAATTTTTATGTAGAAGGTATCAACGATACTTTCCCTCACGCGGATTTTACACTTCCAATGACGCTGCTCATGAGAATTAATAGTAGATAAACATATGAGTAGAAAGGATCCTGTCATATGACTACGACTGACATCATGATCGTGTTAAACTGAACAGTTCCCAAAAAATCCTAAAGCGATTCATCAACAATTTATGGAAGTCAAGTCCGACCAATTCAAAATAAAAACATTTCGATACTTTTTCTGACATAGAAAATTGTGCTATTACCCAAAAAGACCACCATTTTGTTGAAACCTTCGTTTGAATGAATAAGATATTCGTTTCCTGGCCAAATATGAGAAAAAGTAAGACCACGCAAAAAGTTGTATTTCAAAAGTCATCTGCATTCGAATATGAAAAAAGTCCCAGATGATACTACACTTGTGATTTCTAAGAACTTGAAATTATCAGAAGGATTTGTTATAAGAGGCAAGATGCTTTAACAGCATGTTTTATTGAAGTTACGGAAAATCATCTATTCCTTCTATTGACTTTGTTTTGTATTTCGTTACTATTCTAGTACAATTTCTCACTGATGATGGTGATACTTGAATTCCGAAGACACTTTTATTACTACTATTTTTTGTAATTTACTGACGAGCTAGAATTGTGAGAAAAATAATAGATGTAATCAAGTGTGGCGAATCATCTATTAACTTTTGAATTTCAAGTTAATGCATAGAGCAACGATAATTCTTCTAAAAGGATTACTTTGAAACTTCAAATCAAATCAAATACTAGTGAAAGTTTGAAGAGGAAGCAGTTTTCCTGCTTCCTGTTTCCGTACTATATTGAATCCATATATACCCAACAAAAAAATTATCGCATCACTGGTATTTTAGGATATTTTTAATACTTAATGTTAGTTTTTTTGGACAATCTGTATATGTATCAACTTAATAGATATTTCTGGTTGCCTAATATGGGCAAAAAAATATTTTCTTACAAATTTTTTTGGAAGCAAAAATGCTCAAGTAAATCATTTCTGACTTTGAGAATGCATTGAGATCCAGAACTTTCTTAGCAAATTGCTTTATTGTATAGTGAAAATTTAAATTTATTTTGTTAATAATAGATTTGGAACGTTTTACAAGACATGTGACGAATTAAGAAGCAGCTAGAATCGTGACGCTCATACAAAATGGCCTCAATCAAAGATACGTCGACAGGATAACTGGAGTTCAACAAATCACCATATCCAGTGTTGTTATTCACTACCAAGAAACAGGGCAGTTAGCCATAAGACCCGGAATTGTAACTTCGGTAGTAGATGATCGTTATTTGAGGATAAAGGCGTTAAGAATTAGGCATACCACCGCTCGAAGGCTGCAAACAGATCTGTTGGTTGCTCGTAATGTCCGAATAAGCCTAAAAATAGTTCAAAATAGGCTGAGAGAAGCAGGTATACGAGCCAGAGTGCCAGCTAGGGGTTTACGTCTTACCAGAGAACATCCAGTAGCAAGATTGGAATTTGCTCGAGAATACGCAAATTGGAATATTAAATATTGGTTCAATATTTTGTCTGTATTCAAGAGATAGGCGTATACCAGTATATAGACAAAGTGGTGAACAGCACGATCAGGGTAAATTTTGACAAACTGAAAGCTTTGGTGGTGACTCTATCATCGTTTGGGGAGAAATTTCTTTCAAGGGATGATCTTCAAAATGTGTGCACTGATGTTGCCTTTGACAATTTTGAAAGATACTTTGACACCTTGGCCGGAAAATAAACTTGACATGATTTGGTGCTTCAATGAAAGTTCAGCCGGCGTCCATCTCCAGAAGGAAACCAGGTGTAAGTAGAGGCAGTAAACGTCGACCTGCATCTGGTGAAAAAACACACTCAAGAAAGGAAAGAAATCTCGCTTTCAATGTAAATTGAAATGTACCAAATGCGAAGTCGCACCAAATATAAAAATGTTACTATAATAATTTAAAATGTAAAATGTTAAAATAAATAATAAAATAATAAAGCCTGTATTGTTCTTTTTACCATATCTTTCCTTTTCTATCAGCAAACTCATGAATGAATGTGCACATGTTTAGGTAAAACATAGCGCTGATTAACAACGTCAAGGCAAATCCTACTTCGTATTGGCAATAGTGCGCCTAGTATTCCCAGGGAGACAAAATCTACCCGCGATTAGCAATGTTTATACAAAGCGTACCAGCGATTAGCAATTAGAGACATTAATTTATAACCTATTGCTAATCAATGGTAAATCTTTAAAACTTAAAAATCACAGTAAGCTAAGCTCATAGAAAAAAAATTGGGCAATACTGTTGATCAAAAACCGTCATCTTTTGATGTTTGTCTTGTTGATGGTTTTGTTTTTGTTGCATCTACTGAAAGATGTGCCACAAACATATGACGGTATATCTAAAAAATTTCTGAGTACTATCTCCCAGATGAAATCTCTTTGGATCGACATTATCTTCGACCAATATTTTTTGCCGTCTATCAAAGATTGTGAGCGATCAGGCTGAGAAGAATCAACTTGTCCACTATTTATTGGTTCAATTCAAGTTCGGCCACATAATTAATTTTCCAGCAGAACTCAAAAATATCCAATTCATAGAAGCTCTAGTTAACTTTTCATTCATTTTACTGGGATAGTGAAAACATTTTATACCTTTTGTTGTTAATAAATCAATTTACGTAAGTTCTTGTAAATGTCATCCTTACAAAGTTTTAGATAAAGAAGTTATTAAAATTACTGAAGAACCATTATCACGTGGAAAACATGAAGAAGCTGATCCTAGAATTATTTTCCACGTTTGTCAAATTGATTTTTACGCAGAAGTTGTTATGCGCTGTTCGAACTCGGATATTTTACTTTTTTCTAAAAATTGTTAGGATAAGCCCATCTAAAACTTCAAATATTAAGGTTAAATTTGGAATATTTCTATTTCATTATCATATCTTTATTGAATTGAGAATTGAGCACTATCGATATCGTTAAACACAGACTCAAATTATTTATTATTGATACAACAAAAAAATGTAAAAGTAATACCGGTAACACCAAAGGATTAAGTAATGTGGAGAATTTGTTTATTTCAAAATATACTGGGAAAAGAGACCTGGCTCGTGAAATGAAAGAACGTATTATTATATAATTTTCGAACGCCTGAGTATCTCCATTCAATCTATGGAGCTCAGTTTATACATCATCATCATCATCTTAATTATAAATTCAAAAATTATGGATCTTTGAGCATGGGGTGTTCAGCCAAATTTATCTAAAATCAACCGAGGAAAATAAAACAAAATTTGATGGAAAATACTGGATATTCCGATTTATATATTGATTTCAAGAATACAATCAAATATCATTCAACCTCTGAACAAGTTTTTTTTTTTCAGACAAACTTCAAATTTATTCCCACCCACCTTGAAAACTTTTCAAATAGAAACCAAAAATAAACATAACATGAGATGCTTCTAAAATTTATCAATGATAATACAAACGTAACATTGAAAAACCAGCTGTTGCACTTTCATTTCATTCATCATTTCGTGCTTCATTTCATTTAATGTTGCACTAATATGAAGAAACGTTCACATCTCAGTATCGAATGAATGATTAAAAACGTGCATTTGATTGAGTGGAGGATACATTAGGTAACTTCATGTCAAATCACAATTACAACTAATTATTTATGCCAATTTAGTCTAAAATTTACGTAGGCGATTAAAGAAATACGCGCAGGGAAGTTACGCAAAGATGCTCTATTGCGTCAGGATAATGTACTCAGTTGCAGGTCTGCCATTGGAACATTAGCAATAAGCTTCAAATTAGTTGAGCAGATTTGCCCTTGAGATTACAGCCTGGTTTCAAAACACTTGCGTTAGAAACGTTTTGTTCATATAATGAAGACTTAAGTCACTTATTAGAACAGTAGATAATGAATGGACTTTATTTAGATACGCAATAGAATTTCTAGATTATATGAACTGCTGAAGGAGCATAACAGTTGACGCGATGGAAGCAAGAAATGACTTGATTATAGACTGAATAAAAACTATAATTAAACAATAACAACGGGGGTAGCACTAGAAGACTAGCAAACTGGCATATTATTTGTGATACATAAGAGCTGAGATACAAGGGAAGACACGATATTATAGAGGCACTACACTACTAAGCACAGATGATAAACTGTATGCAAGGGTAATGGAACAGTTTAGAAAAATACATGAAGAAACTTTAGAAGACAACTTTAGATTATACGGCTTCTCATCTAATAGAGGTGTAAAAGAGGCGAACCATGTAGCAAGACAAATATCGAAAAAACTAAAAGAACACACTTTGTTTCGTAGATTTTTAAAATCTTTTCAACATGTTAAGACAAGAACGACTTATGGAGAACCGTAAAAAATAGAGGAGTAGACGAATGTTATAAGGGGAGGCGAAACATCTAAAACATCCAAGACAACGATGTAAACCAAGACCGTTGCTCTTCTGCTCTTCTTGGTTGTTTTTAATAAAGAGTATAAAAAAAAACAAAAAACAAACAGCACTACAAGGAATATTTAAATATGGAATAGTATGAGAAATAGCATATGCCAGCGGTTCCCGAATAGTGCTCCTCGGAACCACGGGGTTCCGTAAGAAGCTCTCGGGGTTTCAGCAAAAATTCAACATATTGATGTTTTTTTTTTTCTATTCTAACTAAACTTTTGAATCGATTTGATGTATGTAATGTGTAATATGTAGGTATAATGGTAATTTTATAAATGAACATATTATTCAGTTTCAATTATCTTATTTTAAAATGTTGAATTCTGAAATTCCATTTATGTACCGCTCGCGAGTGTAAGTACGAGTTCGTACCGGGTAGCATGGTCTGACCTGGCCATAGTACATTAAAGTTAGTATCCCATATTTGATACAATAATTGTTATGCATATCATACTCTTTGTACTGTTTAATTTATATGTAGGTAGAAAACTCCCCTTTCCGACTGAGTTTTGTAATCTAAGAATGATATTTCTTGTTTTGACAAAGTTGAATTTAATCATTCTTACACCGAACAGTAAATATTGCGACTTGATGTCATCACTTCGCGTAAAAAGATGTAATATAAGAGGGCGGCAGCATGCGACTGTGGCAGTCAGACACACGGAGATCAGTGGAGCACCCGGACCGTCTACCTCCCCACGCCCCGTGCCTCACGACTGTCCTCAATCACTCCAATCAGTCAGTCGAGTCAGCACGACAAATAAGAACACATGATCACGTATTTAATGCTAAATTCTCAAAACTCGACAAAATGAAAAAAGCGATTTTACAAATAGTATTTTCACTCATGGTTTTCAGTTTTGCGAGCATTGTTACAATAAGCAGGTTAATGTACAAATCAAATAAGAAAAACACAGGCACGTCATACCTGACAAAGAACATGAGAATATCCTCATCCCTTTTGTTCACTGTATTTTACTAAAGTACAAATCAGCTAAGAAAAGGCCAGACGCGTCATACCTGACAAAGGCCGCAATAATTTCCTTCTCTCTTAGGCCCATCCCATTTATGTAACAGCGTTTTTTACGATTGTTCGCTATTTTTAATATAGAAATGCAAGTGCTAAATAGTCTGGCAACGCTGCACGTCTGCCGCATGGTCCAAATCAGAATTCGAAGGGAATCGTCGCGTAACCATGGATCTCTTACCATTGCGAGTCCCTCTACGATGTTGCCAAGCCTTTACTTAGCAAGGAAAGTACGGCAATATAAATAATTTGCGCTTATGGATGCGCAGATGCATAACCGACCGAACATCGGACATTCAGCATTTAGTATTGTTCGTTGTTCAGTAGATAGTGTGATTTATTGTGTTCGGTGTTATTTTTAGTCTGGGCCATAGTTTATTCTACAGATAGCGCTGTTTTTGAACATTAGGGGCAAAATCGTTTTAAATAATGTCCACGAAAAATGTTGGAAAGCAAGGTCTTATTATACGCAGCCAAGGACGAGAAATCATAAGCAATATTATTAATTTCATGAAAAAAGAAGCAGATGAAGGAGTTACTATTCCTTTGAAAAATTACAGGTATGTAGCAAGATTTAATTCGAGAAGTAGGTTGAAGAAATGCGGAGTTTACACATTTTTATACATATTTACACATATAAAGTCATGTACCTACAAGTTTAAGGTTTACCGTTGTTACTATTCAATTTAAAAGAGCAAACGTGCAATGCTAAATTACGATGAAATTACAGGTGTTTTGCAGAAAATTAATGACCGGCAAATCTTGACAAGAAGTAGCTTGAATCGGCTTTGATTTTAATATGTCCATTATTACGATAATTAAAATCTTGATGTCTATCACAGATATTTTTTTTGTAGATGGCAGAAAATGCCAAACCGAAGAGAAATTTTGTGTCAATCACACGACATTCGCCTGAAACGAATAAATTATCTAAAGAAGCTGATAGAATACCGTAACGAAGGCCGCAATATATGTTATACTGGTATACATACACAGCAGCCAATAAATTTCGCTTCCCCATAAAGTACAAACTAGACGAACTGTTACAACAACATGGGCACCGTATACTACGTTTAACTCCTTATTAAATCCGATCGAAAAAATCTTGGCATTAGTAAAAAATTGAGTAGCTGAGCACAATACAACCTTTAAACTGCCCGATACGGAGGCACTCGCTATGCAAAAATTTGAGGAGGTATTGGAACAAGAGTGGTATAATATTTGCCAACATGTTAAAAAATATGAAAATGACCTTATATAAAATATTACACTCAACATGTGCAAAAACTGTGTTTATTATAAACATACCATGCACACCAAACCTCTATGCAATAAACAGTTGCTATTTCTATCTATTTCATCTATAAGATACTATATATATATATATATATATATATATATATATATATATATATATATATATATATATATATATATATATATATATATAAATCCTTAAAATATATTTTTTTGTATTTTTTAATCTAATAAATGTTTTGTTGCGAACTGCATTAATTTTTATTTAAATAAAAACCTACGCCATTGGTATATCAGTCTGAGGCGACGGAGAGGGAATATTTTAAAGTGAGGCAGACGATTACTAATTGATGACGCCTGTGGCATTTTCTTGGTTGATTCGTACTTTACATTGGTGTGTTTACAAGTTTTCCGTATTCTTATTGTGAAGAACGTGTTTTGCTAAATGAAGTGACATCATGCGCGGTTTTTGCATGGTTTAAATTAGAAGTTGAAAAGCGGTCTCGTTTACATGGATACTTCATTATTGTCAGTCTTTTTCCGATGTTGCCCGATTTCACACAAGAAATCGGAAAGGGGTAAATATATATTGCAGGTTGTTTACTCGTCCTGTTATTCGGTTTCAATTATTACTGCTACTTGTAGTGGTTTAGAGTTTATGTTTTGTGTCGTGCTAATATAAGTAATCATTTGTTTAAAAAAAAAGTTTTAGGATACTTTAATAATATCTTTTGATCAAATAATATCGCTGAAAAAAGTCGAAAAACAAGGTGTTGTTGTACATAGCCAGGGACGAGAAGTTTTACATAACGTTAGTAACTTTATGAAAAAAGAAGCAGAGGAAGGAATTGCCGTTCCTTAAAAAAATTATAGGTAAACACTTTGATTTTTTAAATAAGCAGGCCTTTTGCATACTGTAATTAAAGGTGAGTCTGAAACCCTAAAATATATTACCTATTTTCCTTTTTATTTACTTTCTAAAAAAACAGGGCCAACTTAAGTGCCCTTTTAAAACTGGTTTTAGTATATTTTGCGCTTTTTAATAGCAAATTTAAATTGATCAAAAGGTGTTTCAAGTTTTATATTAGCACATTTTACACTTTACACAACATTTGTTATAAAATATGAAATAATATTCCAAAGAAAGGCACTAGCTGCTACAGGTGTGTCCCAATCTACTTATCAAAAAATTAGTGAGGAAGCTCAAAAAGTTGTATAGAGTGGGCCAAGTACGTCATTTAAATCGCTGAAGAAGACTCGTGAGGCTAAGAAAAGAAAACTTGATTTTATTTCTCATGATAAAGTTAAGACAATTCGAGAAATTATCTATAACTTTTATTTGCTAGAGAATAAACTTCCTACATTAAAATGTAAGAAATTATTATTGATAATGTAATAAATAATAAAATGTTAACTGAAATTTGTAATTTTAGGTGTTTTGACTAAAATTAATGACTGTCAAATATTATCAGAGCAAATGCCAAGCTAACGAAACCTGAATTTCTTAAAATATTTAAAGGTAATAAATTTCGGTTAACTTAAATTAACCCCATAAAAAAAGTTTGGACGTTAGTAGAAAAACTGGGTAGCGGTGCACAACACAACATTTAGGTTGGCAGATGCAGAGGCGCTTGCTAGACAAAAATTTTCGGTTGTGACGGAACAGAAATTTGTATTTGTAGACATACAAAAAAATATGAGTATGAACTTATACAAAAAGAGAATCTATTTGATGACGCCCTAGATCATTTTAAATTTACGGTGAATACGGGATCCTCGGAAGAAAGTGAAGGCAGCCACAATTTGTCAGAGGATGATGATGATCTAGATTGTTTTCCTATTTCCTCTAGTTCTAATGATGTTTAAATTTTTTGTAACAAATAATTTAATATAATAAAAAAATTATTATTTGTTTTTCTTATTTGATTTGTACAAAGTCTTAATATTTTTACATATTGTAA
Organism: Diorhabda sublineata; assembly: GCF_026230105.1. NCBI lineage: Eukaryota > Metazoa > Arthropoda > Insecta > Coleoptera > Chrysomelidae > Diorhabda > Diorhabda sublineata. The sequence goes on from NC_079486.1 coordinate 903,291, forward strand.
TAATAAATCTAATACTATGGATTTAATAATTTTACCAAAAAGCGTCAATTTTACTTAATATATTTCTGTTTACTAAGACAATAATAGTAAATAACATAATTTAATTCAATGTACTTGGATAACCTTACAATAACTAAGCTGCGTTTTTATAATTTATTTTTAATTGCGGAAGTTACGCGTATGCATCTTTTTCAGGGAGTGGGTACGGAAGACTCTTCTGTTGAATAGAATCAGCAAAACGAAATGACAATATCTACCGACTGAATTGAATGTCAAGACTTCAAAAAATAGGAAAGTCCTATTCGCCCTACGGATTTATACCAGAGGCAGTGCTGAAAATCCTAACGGGAAATGTGTCGTTCGCAACAAGATTTTACTTAATAGCTGTCTGGCACCTGCAAAACCTAAGCGTCGCCTGAGTACTAATCAGTGTGGCTTCTTTACAAAAATATGCAAAAACCGATAACGAAAACGCAACGGAAACCTCATTCATGATAAGTTACAGGATTGCACGAGCTGGAAAACATCACTCAATAGCCGAGGATTTATTAAAACCATCCATAACTGAAGTTGTTATCTGCATTGCTTGGAGAGGATTCAACCAAGGAAATCGCAGCAGTTCAGTGTTTGAACAACATCATATCTGACCGTATTCTTAGAATTTCAGATCACATCGAAAATGAACTGATTGGTAGAGTGAAAGAGAGCAATACGTTTGCAATGCAACTGGACGAAAGTACGGATGTTGCCGGATTAGCAATACTCCTGGTTTTTGTTAGATATCCATTTGTTGGATGTATCGAAGAAGATTTGTTTCTCTGTTCACCTATGGAGACCAATACGATTGGAGAAGAAATTTTTAAAGTCATTGATGAATACATAAATAAATACAATGTTCGATTGGAACAAAGGTATTGATGCTTGCAGATATGGAGCTGCAGCCGTGATTGGAAAAATTAAAGAAACAGTGTCAAGATTCAAAACTGTTGCGCCAAATTGTACTAGCATTCATCGCATTTTACATCGTGAATCTCTTGCTGTTAAGAGAATGCCATCTGATTTAAAACAAGTCCTTGATCGATCCGTAAAATGCGTCAATTTTGTGAAAATACGTCCACTGCAATCAAAACTATTCAAAAAGTTGTGTGAAGACATAGAAAGCACCAATCACTCCTTCTATACACTGAAGTGAGATGACTTTCCAGGAGAAGGGTTTTAACCAGTTTGTACGAATTGCGCGAGGAACTTTGGTTTTTTTGACAGACCTTCAATTCGTCTGAAAGTATTAGCTATCTCGAAAGGTTGCGCAACGAGCGGTGGTCAATGATATTGGCTTACTTGGCAGATATTTTTTTAGATACAAGGGTGGTGCGAAATTTCCATTTTAAAAGGGAATAATGGTATATATTTGCAAATTCGATTTTTTCGTCATTCTCGGCCGTCAATTGAGATAACGACTTTGTTTTTGAACTAAAACCTTCTCCGTACAAATACCTAAAAACCAATTTCTGCGAATTTCAAAATTCGACTTTGAAAGTGTTCAAAGAGTTGAACAAAAATTTTTATTACGGAACCATATATTTATCAATTCTTCATGACGAAATGACATAGCGATTCTTTTTTAGAAATGGGTGCCTTGAGAATATCTAAAAACTAATTTCTCCTTTTTTAGAAATTTCTTTTTATTTCTTTAAAATATTCGATCTATAGATTCTGTGTTTTTGCTTCATAAATTCATAAAAAAAATTGTTAAAATTTTTTCTTCCGAAAATTAAATTAGAATAGTCAAAAACTTGAATTGATGTTTTCCAAAAATAGAACCAACTTTTGGAAAATATTTTCTAGTTTACAAATTTATGGTCAAATTCAACTAATTTGTTTTTTGAGCCATGCTTAAAAAACCGACGTGACAATTTCATCTTAAATGAGGACCTTAGTTCCTTAAAAGATGATTTTGCATTAATGTAAAGGTGAAATAACATCTAATATCTGTTAATACTCCAAAAAAAAAAAATACTTGGTAAAAATAATAAAATGTATTACACTTACCATTTGTACTGAATCTAAACAAATAATTATTTGCGGCTTTCTTACTACATATCGAATAAAAGGAGATTAGTAAGATTTTCAAGTCACATTGATCAAAGAGCAAATACTCATTGTGATTAATCTTATTTCTTACTATTTACATTTTAACATCTTAGTCGGCAAATCAGTTTCAAGTGACTACTTCAACCTAAAAACAAGAAAACACTTCTTCAGGTAAGTGACACAAAATGTGCCGTTTGCTTATTACTGGTGATAAAGCAAGAACATTTTTTTCTTTTGTAATAATTTTATATCCACTCCTGTCAGCATTCAGTTAAAGTTAGGGGTCTTTTCACGTTCTACTTCTTCCCCCTCAAAATAAAAAAAATTTCTACATTACATTTAATTATTCAACAGAAAAACATTTTCATACATGTTTTTTTTGAAAATATCACTTTTTCTAACATATTTTTTTCACATTCAAAATTTTGTATAACTCCTCAACATTTGTTACGTAATAGTTTTAATAATTCATATTGAATGCAACAATGTCCTTCCATATCTGATTGAATGTATCAATATATATGCACCTACAAGAATGAGACTTGTGTGATTTAAATAAATCCAAAATATAGAAAAAATCAGCTTTTCCGTCACAAAAATTCACACAAATACTAATCTAACACATTCTGATATGTTACTAATTTGTACTTGTACCTTCTCTTTGCTCTTTACGTTTGTGCTCCAGTTTCCATATTAACAGTAAAGTGCTTAACAGTGAAGTGAAGTCCCCATTCTCATAAGTTTCTCGAATTGGCAACTTCTCTTGTACACCCACCGAACTTAATTATTACTATAAATATTATGCATCCTATCTGCTGTTTCCTTCTAAAATAATACACTTTTTATTAAAAATTCTACCACTACTTTTTTCAATGAAAAAAGTGTATAACTAATATTTTCAGATCGACTATCAGAACCACTCTGTGATAATACTGAGTGAGAGAGTATTAATTGATAACGGATAAAATTCCATTTCAAAATGCAATCATACACATTTGTAAATATTACGTCATCTAATGTATTCACCTAAATATAATCGAGAAATTAAGCCAATACCACCATTTATTAACGAATTCCAAAATCTCTCATATTCATCAAATCATTCTACAATTTTCACCCTGTCCCACAATGTTCTACAAGAAATATTCAATACTTTTCACTCTGAAATGATTTCCCCTATGCTCAGAAATATTTCAAATGTAATTTTGAATCATTTCTGAATATCTTTAGTGATGGAACTAGAACATAAGAGAACCTCTTAACCAGTGGCATAGCGTTCTTTAGAGGGGCCCTGTATCAAATATAGTTGGGTGGCCCAAATGAAGGGTAAAATTTTCTCACAAAAGAAACAAAAATGCTTGCATTAAATTAAAATGAATAATTATTGATTATTATGTTATCACTTCTTCCTAGAAATTGAGCTAGCCGAACAATTCAAATTAAATGTACACTTTTCTTGCCTTTTTTCGGCTAATTGATTTATCAAATCATCTATAGCTGAAAACGATTTTAGTTTTTCTAACATTTCTGCCTCTATATAGTCCCGGAGCCGGTAACACTGAAAGTCCCGTCATAACGAAATCAAAAAATTTTTATTTAAATAAATAGAACGTCACTAGTGCTTGCAAAAAATTTCAAGAATCATTCAAATCTTGCACTATAAACATTATTTTTGTCTATATTATACATTTCGTTAGTAAATATTTGGATAAGATCTGTTTTCTCTTCCTCATTGATGTCTTCCAGATCCGTCAAATGTTCAAACATATTTTGGTATTCTTCATTTTGTATTATAATGTGGAAGGGTTTGATTTTTCCTTTCCAAACAAAAGCTGCTGTATAATCAGAACTTGTGAAGGCATGGAAGCTCTACAAAGTGATGGACCTTATCCTCGTGCAAGACCTATACAACTTATATCATTAATTTCTTTACCTAATTTATTTGTTATCCATATTTTTTGGTTTTCGGATTTGAGAATATTTCCGAGACAAATGAATAACAAGTCAGTATCTACAGATTTAATGAGAATTTTTTGGTGAGGTAAAAATTTTTTTCAAATGGAAGAAAATTCTCGTATCAGCTTCTTCGTGATAACATGTATAATCCTCGTTTAATGTCCGCGATACAGCTCCATTAATATTAGTGTAAACGAAGCATTGGTCTTGAACTGTTAAAAAATTTTTTTTTCATTGAGAATGGAGCTAAATGTCCAATGCTTATGTAAAAATTGTACTAATGAATCTTTAAATTTAGGGTTACTTAAACTTTTATTGAAATCAGTTGGTGTACTCTGTAGAGTTCCTGCGATTGCAAATTGTATGTCATTTTCTTTTCGTGTTAAACTTTCTGAATCTTTAATCGAGGGTGAAAAATATCTATCAAAACTTAGATGTATTTCTGACGCTGTGGTATTACATATTTTTTTGAGTATGTATTCTGCTATCTTACCAAATGCTTGAGGCATTTTGCAATTACAATAAGAAAATAGTAAAATTTGACCCAAATATATAAATGTTTCACCAAAAACTACAACACACTAAATTAATTTTCACTACGACACAGTACCAAAAAAACAATATGAGTTGATAATATTCAAAAATATAACGATGCAACACTTCTATCCAAAATAGAAAACGAAATGACGAAACATTCGACACTTGAAGGTGAATCAAACTGAAGGGACATAATTGCTTGTACCTTCTAAAATGCCTAGTGACATCTTTACCTGAACTAGAGAAAAATAATAAATATATAGATAGAAACCATGAAGACTATATAGTCTATTCTCCTGTAAATATATATACTAAACTATATTATGTATGAAAAAAAAAACATTCATCAACAAGAATAATTTTATAAAAAACATAATTATTATTGATGTAATATACGAGATCATAATAATTATGTAACAACGGTAATTTGACAAAAAGCATTTACTCCGAAATAAATGTATTGAACATCGTACATTTTGGGGTAGATGCTAATATAGTTTATGCACTTCAAGAGGGTATGCGGGATTTTTCCGGCAGTTTTGGAGCGCACACCAAAAGATTTTTAAAAATTACATAAAAATGAATAAAATAAAAAAAAAGTTTCCAGCATGATGGAGAAATTTTACCCCTTATCACACACTTCAAATAGGTATGCCAGACCCTTCAGGAAAGAAAAAGTGGTTTGCGTGATTTTTTTCTAAAAGCTAATAAAATTTTCTGTCGAATACATAAAAAAAATTAATATCCGCGATGAAGGTGAAACATTTTCCCATTTTTTAATAATTTTTGTTTCACATCGTTTCGGCAATTGGAATCCACACATACCGAGCTTAATTTATTCCTATACTTACGTTCTATTTATTTAAATTTAGTTTTAGTGTTACCGGCTCCCCGCCTGAAAGACAACAGTGAAAAGTCTAATAGCTGTTCCTACCCCATAGAAGTCCTTATGTAATTTTTTATCAGTTTTTATTTTGAAAAACTTCTTTCAGCTGTTGCAGTCATAACTGGAAGTGTCAAGAATAGAAAGCATGCTGTTATTACCTCTGGAAAACTTGATGAAGGGCTATTGACTTTTATCAGCAATAATTCCATGAGTTCCACAATGTAAGGAATTTTTTTAATTTCAGATTTTAAGCATGTTTTGAGAGCAATTTATTTTTCATAAAAATTAACTGAGATGTCTCTACTGTATTTAGCCGACAGTTTTCCAGAAGCATTTTTTATCACTTCATTTGTAGAAGATAGAAGTTACTCCAGTTGTAATACTTTAAGGGCCTCTGTAGCCTGGGGGCCCTATATCATTGATACAGCTGATACAGCCGTAGCTACGTCCCTGCTCTTAACCCCCTTAGTGGGATGTATATCACATGGATCACCATATGAACCATATTGTTTTCTTGTGATCCAACCTATGTAAATAATACCATTACTATCAACAACATTACTGACAATGCAAGTGACATATGCATGTTAACATTTATTAACCAAAGGAAAGAATAATATTATATAGTACAACATAACTCTAGTAAATTGTGAATACAACCATTATACTACCCTTATAGTTTTCGTTGTACTAAATAAATAAATAGCCACCTTTATGTTGCCCTTCACTTATGTATTTTTTTATATTTGACCCATTTACCTATTTTGGTGGACATTAAGTATAATATGAAATTAGTTAAAAATAAGTTCATAATAATACTGAACTATAAAGCTCACTTCTGATTTTCTTCTGTTATAATTCATCACACTATTAATTTTCACAAGAAGCAGAGATAACATTTATAAAAACGTTTAAAGGCGATGATTTACTTAATTAATATGTCATTATTTTTGCAATTAGAGTACCTACTTACATTATTTTATAAAATGTAAGCATGTTTTCTGGAAGCGATTTGGAGATATTATAAGGTAGCAGACCAAGAATTGATTTCATTATTAAAATATAGGTATTCATGTTTTAATGATCATAACTGTTGCAATTATAAAATGTGCTAATTTGGTTACAGACACTATGCCACTCACTTCCCTGATTGCCTTAACAACACACAGTAAAACAAGAGTAACAACCAGCAAAAGTATTCAAATCCCCAGCCATACTGAAAACAGCTGCTAATAGAACCTTTTTCACTACATATATCAATTGGATGTAGATTATTTTCAATCAGTTATATAAACAGATTTAAATTGATAATACAATATGCGCTCATCTAATTCAACTCTAATTCAACTTCAATTCCTCAATTATTCATTTTATTAATGGTGATTTATTTGAATGTTCACAATAAATGAATGTTTGGAATTAATTTGTTAAACAAAAGAAACTGATTTACGATACACCTTCAAGTTAGCATCCCTATCACAATCAATAACAATTTTTTCTGTCCTATTGAATAATAAATATTCAATTATAATTGTTTATTTATAAATGATGTTAATTTTCTCTTTGATAGCCTATTTTTCATTTAAATCACAATTTTATTAGTCAACACCAACTAACCTAACATATCTTCATTTTACTCACATGCTTTTTCCTGAAACTAACAAAAATATTTCAAATCTTGGCTTCCATTTGGGCCATCCATTGGGCCATTTTTTATATTCCCTAGAATATATTAATGCCTATACCCAAAATGTACAATAAGTCAAACAATTTAGCATCTCTATTATATGACTAGAAGAATTAACAGGAAGATTTTTGTGGAAATAATATATTACAATTCATACCTACCTAACAGCTTTTTTGGAGTTGAAAATGAAGATGGTTGCTACTGTACCCAAAAAATATCATTTTCACCTTTTTCGTAACCTACAAACAAAAATAGCAATTCTTTTCCTCCGCATAACTTTTCACTAGGATTCATAAGCGGTTTATTGTCACAGTGAGGATAAGTACTTACCAGGTAAATGTAGAGTTTACAATGAAAAATTTTTTAACCTGCCATTGGGGTTTCTACAAATTGGTTCAAGATGTATATCACATATTCTATGTGATAATACTGCATTATTAATATTATTAATTAAGCATTAACTTGGGGTTATTTATTCTTTGCAACCAAAGTCTGCAAACGTCTTCATTCGTAGGAATGGAATGTCTATAAAAAATTATTCAGCATATTTAACCAATGATTTCCTGAATACAAATTAATGAAGTTAGGAAGAAAAGAGTTATTCTCGTATAGATATGAACTTGATTTCAATTTAAATATTTTTATGTTTGAATAAATTTGCTAGCATGAAATTGTATTGAAAATCGTACATACAAATTTTGATAAATCTAAAATAACCATACCTATGTATATAGGTTTGTTGAATATTACTTCCGTTTTTCTCAATTTACTGCCATTAGATTATCATCAAAAATGGTTCTACTTTGAAAACACGGACTAGACATCAAATTTTTCGCTCCATATCTTCCTTCATATCTATTTACGATCGATACCACTCGATGACGTCTAATATCTTCAATAGTTTTACCATAAATTGCATTGTTGGCAAGTTTCAATTGATTTCGTTTAAAGTTATTGGTAGCTGCTGCTCTTAAACTAGTATTTAAATCAATGTATGGCTTCAGCTATTTTGATTGTTTAAATTGAAGAACTTCATGAATTTTCTTCAAAACGAACCCATGTTATAGTGCTTGCTTCAAATTTCTATAGTGTAATGTATATTCTTTCTTATTTAATAAAGTTGTCATTAATTTCGGTAATTTTGATTTGGGCGGTATACGATGCTCAGGACAAAATTGAATATGTTTATGTAAATCATGTAAACTCTTAGATCCACTTGCAAAATGAATCCTTCCTCAGCATCGTCTGCTATTTCCATTACATTAAAGTTATCAAAATGTTCGAGCCATTTGAAATGTTCGTACGGTAGGGATGCCGTCATAGCCCAACCATAGAGGTTATTACAATCTATATACAAGAGACTTTTGGAAGGTTCTGAAGGATTGTAATTAGGTAAATATTCATTATTTTTTTCAGAATAACGATTACAACACATCGAAACTTCTCGTATTGATTTCTATTGATATATATAATAATAATAAAAAAAGTTTTATCATTTTTATGAACAGTTTCTTTCCCCGTCTGTCTCGCATTATTTTTATTTAAAGTTTTGATTTCTACCCAAACTTCAAACTCCCTATGCATATTTTTTCTACTTGCCTATCAATAAATATCGTAAGTGATACTCAAGCAATATTTGTTTATTTTTGTTTTAGGTCATGGAACGATATTAGTGCAGGGGGATTAAACTTGTTATGCTAGCAGCTAAGTGTACAGGGCCGCCAAACATTATAAAAAACCACGTTGAACTTTGAAACGATATTTAGAGGAGAACAAAGAAAAAAGTCTAAACTGGGTAGAAAGACTTTATCAATCGTTAAACGGGAAAGGACATTGATATCTTATATTATAAGTTTATGTAACCCATTATCGCAAAAAGTATTACGTTTATGCGTCAAGTAATTCTGTGGTTGAAATAATTTAAACGTGGAATCGAAAGGAGTAATGATTGGCTGAGAGGGCTTCTGAGGCATCATGAAATATCAGTAAATTAAAGGAACAAAACCTCAATCTTGCTAGAACACAAAAGTTAAATAAATCAGTAGTTACAGATTATGGGCATATTAACAACCACTGTGGGAAATATGGCCAATATCTACTTAAAAAAACTTTAAAAATAAATAATTAAGAGATATATGCTGAATATTTTAACGTAATATCAAAGCTTCATAAATACATTATAAAATGGCATCAACTTTTTAAAAGTTGAAAAAAATAATAGTCAAACTCCGCCTGGTGTGTTTCGGTGTGGTGGATTGAGTAGCCCGCTGGACACAACTGCCGGTCCCAAGCCCGGGTAAAGGAGGAGGGTCAAGTCGATAGGCCAGCCCCCTATCACTTGGAAAAAACTTCTTTTGGCTAAAAATCCGAAAACTAGGCCTCGGAATATGGATGATCAAAATGGAAAACGACAATGGCAACGAAAACGGACTATGATTTGTGGAACATGGAATATACAGGGAATTAGAACGAAGGTAGATGACATTTTACAAGAAATTAAAAAACATAAACTGGACTTTATTGCTCTCTCTGAAACAAAGAAAAAAGGACAAGGTACACAAACACTCGGGGAATATATCCACATATACAGCGGCGTTAACAAAGAAGAACATGCAAAAAGGGGTATATCGCTCCTTATACATGAGAAGTATAAGAAGAACGTCTCCAGCTGGGAAGCAATAAGCGATAGAACAATAAAAGTTAATGTCAATTTAAAAGGCTGCAAAATAACAATAATTGCTACTTATGGACCTAATGAAGACGCACGGGTAGATGAAAAAGAAAAGTATTATGAAACGCTAAATGAGCTAATATCTCAGACAGGTAACGATCGAGAAATCATAATACTGGGAGACCTAAATGCTAGAACTGGCAAAGAAACGAAGCATGAGATAATAGGGCCCTACGGTGAAAATACCAGGAATGATAATGGCTCCAGGTTGATAGATGTCTGTCAACATAACTTACTAAGAATAATGAATGGGTATTTTAAACATAAGGAAATACACACATATACATGGACGCAAATAACTAGAAATCTAAGATCAATAATCGACTATCTTATAATGAAACAAAAAACGAAGATAAAAGTGCACAATGTCAGAGTATATCGATCCGCAGAATGTGGAAGTGACCATCATCTGATAAAAGCTAAGTTAATAATGCCAATAATCAAAGACAACAAACAAAAGAATCAACTGCAAAACAGTAAAGATTTAACAGATATAGATATACCAAACTATAATATAGAAAGCCTTATGAACGAGAGCACAAAATTATTATACCAACAAAGACTGGACCAAAACCTCCCACAGGAGTACGAACAAGAACCAACAGACAATCTTACCAAAGTAGTAATTGACAGCATACACAAAGCAGCCAAAGAAGCCTTAGGATATAAAGAAATGAAAAAGAGAACACGAAATTATTGGTGGACTGAACAACTGCAAAATTTAAAAGAACAAAAACAACGATTGTATCATACCTGGCTAAGCACTAAAAAAGCAGAACATAAGGAACAATATAGTGAAGCTGTATCAAAATTTAAAACCGCTGCGATAGAGGCCAAAAACCTCAGCTGGGAAAATAAATGCAAGGAATTGGATACCTATTTAGGAGGACGCCAATCCAGGGAATCGTGGAGATTTATAGATAATGTTAGATCTGGCAGAAAAGAAAATATCCCAATAGGCACCATATCACCAAATAAATGGCAAGACTATTACCGCTCATTACTCAGAGAACAGAGATCTGAATATAGTAACATGCCGGCTGAAGACATACGGATTACAGGTGAACCAATAAAAATCAACGTAGAAAAAACAAAGAAAGCTATAACACTACTTAAAAATGGGCGCGCTCCTGGTCCAGAGGGAATACCTGCAGAATTAATAAAAGCAGGAACAAATAGGCTGTTTAATATCCTAACAGAAATTATCAATAGACATCTAAATGGAGAACCAATACCGCAAACGTGGAAAGAAGGATGGATCACGTCCATATACAAGAAAGGAAATAAGGAAGACTGCAATAATTATAGGGGCATTACAGTGACTAGTACGCTCAGTAGGTTATACGGAAAAATAATAAAGGAGATCATTTGTGAAGAATATCACCCATACGAATCCGAGGAACAAAACGGCTTCAGAGCAGGTCGATCGACGATAGATAGTATTTTCTGTCTATCACAAATAATCGAAAAGAGAACCGTAAGATCACAAGAAGTGCACCTACTATTGGTAGACTTGAAGAAAGCGTATGACACAGTACCTGTCTCAAAATTATGGGAGGTTCTGGAAAGAACGAGCATAAATACCACTCTAATAAAGGCTATAAAAGAACTATACAGAGACACAACAGCAAAAATAAAAATAGGTAACAAGGTGACAGACGGCTTCAAAACAACCAAAGGCTTGCGACAAGGGTGTTGTTTATCCCCAACCCTGTTCAACATATACATAGATGAAGCCCTAAGAGTTTGGAAAAAAAAATGTAAAGGAATGGGACTAACTATTGGGGAGAGCACCTTGTATACACTGCACTATGCCGATGACCAGGTAGTGGTAGCACAGGAAAAAGAAGATCTGGAGTACATGTCTAGAAAACTTATAGAAGAATACCAAAAGTGGGGTCTACAGGTTAGCACGGAGAAGACACAATACATATGTATAGGATCAGAAGATTCACCTGGGAATTTAGATCTAGAGGGAAAAATAATTAAAAACTGTAAGGAATGCATATACCTAGGTGTAAAACTAACAACAACAGGACGAAACGAGGAAACAATTAGGGACAGAATAACCAAAGGAAGAAAAGTAATAAGAGCCCTGAACTCAGTGCTGTGGCAAAAGAATATTAGACCAGAAACAAAAAAGAGAATATACAACGCCATTTTACAACCAATAATTACATATAGCTCCGAGGTTTGGCAACTTACAGAAAAGCAAAAAAATAACTTAAATGTAGTGGAAATGGATTTCTGGAGGAGAGCAGCAAGAATATCTAGAACGGAACATATAAGAAACGAGGAAATAAGAAGACAATTGAAAGTAGAAAGAACTTTAGTAGAAGATATAGAAAAGAAACAGTTGATTTGGTACGGACACGTTAAGAGAATGGGAAGAGAACGACTACCAAGAATAATATTAGAATGGACCCCCAAAGAAAAAAGAAAGAGGGGAAGACCACCTAGAACATGGCTACAAGGAATCACTAGAGCAATGTCCGAAAGGAACCTAGCAGTCGACGACTGGCAAGATAGACAGGCCTGGAGATTAGGAACCCAAAGGCGTATAACGCTATAAAAGGGGATATATATAAAAAATAATAGTCAAACCTTATTTGTCCCAGGTACCTTACTAGATTCCATTTAACAATAACAGTTGTAATTTTCTGCCAATAACCAAGTGAATCTCTGACAAGTTCTTTACGTCCATTTTTTCAGAAGGTTCTTAAACTATTAATGAAATTTCGAGATTTGATAGCAGCTAAATGTTGTACCTCTCTAAAAGCAGCTAGTCAATTAAGTATGGAGTTTGACTTATCCCCTTTGATCCTGAAACTTGATTATATAAACATAGCAATTCGTATCTTTGCAAGTTAAACCTTAACAGAATTGATAATACCTAGATCAGTGTAAATTACAAGGAAACGTTTCGCCTGGTTTAATTAACGTGATATTTTCATCTATTACATTCACATATATGCTTTACTCTTTATCATATTCATATTTTTTGACAAAAATATCTACCATTCCATTTCTAGATTCTACATTAACAAGATTCTATAAAGCGTAACTTTCTTAAGATGAATCATGAAATGTTATCAGCTTTTTCAGATATACTGTTTATACAGCGTATCTTAAAAGAAAGCCCACCATTATATTGCTTATTGCGTTAATGCAGCTATTTGAAGAAACGCGCGAAGTATGTCAGCAACCTGGGAGTTTAGTCGCTTCTCAAGAGCGGACCGTGAGTTGTGCGTGCGTGAGTTTTAGAAAAACGGTAAATCGGTGACTGTAGTGTGTAGAATTTTTGTCACTTGGATGATGCACTAAGCAGTCGACTGATTAGAAAAATCGAGAAGTTTAAAGCTACCTGATCAACAGTGATTAAACCAAAATTGAGGCACCCAAGGTATTCTAGAACAGGCGAAAACGTCGACAGTGTTACTCAGTCGATCGTGAAGAGCCTGACTTGTTTATTTCAAAGCGTTCTGCTGCTTCAAACGTGCATAGATAATTATTATTTCACATCTATTACAAAGATTAGAGGCTGCACCTGTACAAAATTCACTTGGTGGAAGAATTGAGGCCTCCAAATGATTGCGTGCTTCTCAACGTTTAGCAACATCTTGTTTTCGAATTAATCCCATTTTCATCTCAATGGACACGTCTACAACCAAAATGACCAATCCAAAACACAAACATCAGAAACCCTTGGGACACGTATAGTAGCACACCACGTGGTTTTGTAATCTACAAGATTGAGGACACAGCGCGACCTGACACAACACGCATGAGCTCACAGACGTGTACCGATATAGTTCAGACACAGTTTGCTGTGCCACACGTGTGGGTGACTAGCAAATTTTTTCTTAATTTTTTTAAGAAAAAATGACGGGGTGTTAAAAGAGACGGTAAGGGAACACAGAGAGCAAACTGGTTTGGATTTAAACGGAAATTATTAGCAAAATCAGTATCACTCATTCTAGTTGTAATTGTGAATTATGCACTGTTTTTTCTCTTCGATAGAATCAATTTATTAGATGATTTAAATTTCTCCCTCATCAAGAAATAGAACAAAATTACTCCTCAGCATCATGCGATTCTGATTCAGTTTTATTCGATGATCAAAAATGTTGATGTCGGCTAGTCGCGGACTGCCAATCAAATCCAAACCCCACCGTTATCCATTTGAAAACGCGTGTCTCATTATACGGATTACCAAGCAGCACGAGTAGCAAGTACGATTCGTGTTTTTAGAGGGTTAAGTGCACGACTTCTTTGTGCCTGAACTGCAAAACTTCAATGGTCATAATTAAAAGGGTTACAGCATGACGGAGCAACTTCACACACGTCCAATAGATCTCAGCCACGAGTTTTGTGAAATTTTTATGTCAAATCTAAAGTTGATGTAAACGAACCGACTTTCCTGGCACAATAAGAAGAAAATTTCCGTTACGAAATAGTAGCCATCACGGAGAATATCTGCTGAATCGTTGTGAATTGTTGTGAAGTGAATTCTACATACGCAACAGCTAACATTTGAATGATGTTATTTTTAAGAAATGAATTCCCTAGTATTTCGTATTTCGATGTAAACATTTTTTCAATAAACTCTGTAAATGTGAGCTTTATTCTGAAACAACAACTTTTATTTCATATATCTTAGAGATTTTTAACCCATTCTTGAATAAGAGTTTCCATTCCCATAATGTATGCATTCAAAAGAAAATCATTTTATGATCAAAACCGGATTTCAACGCAGTTCATGGGCAGAAATTAAGTTTTATAAATAACACTCTAGTTTTCCAGATTTTTCCAAAATGTCGACGTTATCCTAGTGTTGGCCACATATTTCCTCAGTTTTCATAGCCAGGTAAAATAATCTTAGTAAGCGAACTACTGATTTCCTAGTGAAACTAGAGGGACTAATACAGTACTGAATTGAATCGCGGCCCATCTTTATTCCGAATTTATTCTAGGTCTATTACCGAATTTAATTTTGATTAAATCAAGGAGAATCAAGGGATTTGTACCATCTAAATATGTCAAATTTTCTACTTGCATCCCTCTAAAAACTGAGAACAAATAATTTTTTGAGGACGGATCAACTGCTCCAATGGTCTTACCTTCGGCGCATGTGCGTTAGAAAAAATCCTGATTAAATCAATTTTTTAAAAAAAGCATCATATATCATCAACTCATTTGCACTCTTAGATAAAGTGGAGAGAACATAAAATGGCTTTATTTTCATTTGTACCACCTTAAAAAGTAAATACTAGAGTTTCACGTTATTCCATATCCAGTTTTCATATATGTTTTGCGTTTACCAAATCAAAATATGAATATAAATTTTATTCAATAAGATTTTGATTATTCATGGCAATAGTGGTACCTAACAATTAAAGGTAAATACTCATTGGTTTCCTTGTGAATATATCTATATATAATAAGAAAATGGATAGATTCTAACTGATCTAATAGTATAAATTAAAAATTGAAAACAATCATATTATATCAGAAATAAATAAAAAAATAATTTCATAATTTTGTTAATCATATTTTAAATAGTCTTTTATTTTACGGAGCAGGCAGGAAACTATATTCCTTGTAAATAGCGTTGCCAGGCGTCCAGATAAAGCCGAACGTAAGTAGGCTAGAGATGGTACGAAATACCTGTCACAGGTATCTTGGAACAGGTATCGACTAGGAACAATTTGTAACAGGTACGGATCGTACTCGTACTCGATTACTAGCGTAGACGAGTGTACATTTGAAAACGCGTGCGTACGACGTTAACGTAGTCGATCCGCTCCGGACCCGTCGGTAAGAACGGTGGGGCTCGGATAAGTTTGTGTCAGGGTACGCTGAAATATGGGAGATATCGGAATGGAATGGAATCGAACAGTTATACGGACATCTGGGGATTTCTTCATTTAGCTGACATTGATTTGAATTTTGAATATAAATTACTAGCTGTTATAAACTTTTTTATTAAAGGATCACAACCACATTCTGCAATCAGCAGGTCATAACAGAAATAATATTCTTCATAACAAATAAAAATATATTCTTAAAAAAATAGTTATTTAAAACAATAAAACTCTTCTTTGGAAATAAAAGGAACTGAATGATTGCGGGAATGCCTTTGAAGAATAATTTCATAATTACTTCATGAACTTACTATTCAATTCAAAAACAACATTTGTTGTAGTTTTTTCGCACTTAAACGAGTACGTTTTTCATGCAATAAATTTCCAGCTTTGGAAAATAGTCTTTCACATGGCACCGATGTTGCCAAGGCACAACATTTTTGCCTCACCAGCTTACTCAAATTAGGGTACATATAGCTACAGTCTTTCTACCACTGCATGGGATTCTTATTCCTTTCCAAGAGATCATCCTCCATATATCTTTGTAACTCCATTAGAGCCCTTGAAGTTGAATTTTTTTCATGCTACCATGACCACTCGCTATCTTGTCAAGTGAAGACCAAATAGAAAATTCAGCAATAACATTTTCTTCATTCGTTTTCGGTTTTTTTGAAACAGGTTCGTCGGATGAATTGATTTCATTATTTGATTCCGCGGAATCAATTTTATTTTTTTTTTCCGTAGAATCTATTATTTCTACTAAAGCGCTAATAACATTTTTACGAACCCTTTCCACGGCATCTGCATTTTTAAAACCAAATGTTTTGAACCTTGGACAAATAGCCATTGTATTGCTGTATTCCATATTGCCCAATCGTTCTCGAAGTCCAGTTTCACATTTTTTCAAAACAGACTTCGATATCTCTGACAAGTCTGGAATACGTGACAATTCATTGCACACATCTAGTAAACCGTTGGTAATTACTATAACTAAAGAGGCCGACATATAGTTTTCTCCGCTTACAGAACGAGTAGCGCTTTCAAAAGGGCGCAGAATTTTGCATATATCTTTCATTATACCCCATTCTGCCATTGAGATTGTTGGTAAATTTGCATCAAGTAGAGCAATTGTTGAACGCAGTGGAACTTCCAAATCTATAAATCTCTCGAACATATAAAATGTGGAGTTCCATCTGGTGACCACATCTTGAAGTATTTTTTTTGGAACTTGAATTCCAGAATTTTTCTGGATTTCATTCAATTTAGCAGTAGCCTTGGAACTTCGTTTGAAATGACTCACTATAGTTCTAAGTTTATCCAAAATAGGTTTTATTGTGGGTAATTTGAGAGCATCTTGAACAACGAGATTCAAAGTGTGAGCATAACAACAAAAAAACTTTAACATTAGATGCATTATCCGATACAGTTAGTATAATTTTTTTTTCTAATCCCCAATGTCTCGTAACTTCGATAAGTTCTCTGGTTAAGTCTTCGATAGTATGACTCTCATAAAAAACTGCACACTTCAAAAGTGCCGAATGTATCTCAAACTCTTCATCTATAAAATGCACAGTTATAGCCATAAAACTGTCATTATTCAATGATGTCCAACAATCAGTAGTCAGACAAACAAAGGGATCTATTTTTTTTAGTATTTCACTCAAACTAATTTGACACTTTACATACAAATTCGGAATCATTGTTTTTGATATTAGTTGTCTGGTAGGTAATTCATAACTTGAATTCAAAGCTTTAACGAAAAGTCTGAAACCCTTATCTTCGACTATTCTGTACGGCTGATAATCCAAATAAAACAATTTGACAAATTCATTATCAATCTTTCTTTTTACGGGTACGGTAAGTTTCTTCGGTATGTAATTGTCAATTTTATTATTTTGCCGGGTTTGTTCTATTTTTCTTCGTGTAATTGTTTCCATACAAGAAGAGGAAGTTGATTGTGCTGACACTGCTGACTCTATTGACACGCCATCGTCATCATGAAGAGACACCAGAGACTCGCCCTATAAAGTTTAAATGACTACTCATGCATTTACTATATTATTGAAATTCGGAATATTATACGATACTGGTAGCAGCGTTCGTTTTGTAGAAGTTATTCCGGTATCTTCATGATCTGTATCCAGTACTTTATTTTCTGTCTCATCTGAATTGACATTGCTAATAGTGTTAGAAGATACAGGAATTTTTACGGTAGGATGTTTTCTTTGAAAATGCTTCCTCAAATTTGAAACAGATGATTTATACGAAAGTTTTTGTTTGCATAAATCACAAATTGCAATCTGTTTCTCGTTTTGAACTACCGAGAAAAAATTCCACACAACACTTCACTTCCTATTCTGGACATTCATTTCTCGAATGATAACAACAATTACCTACTGATATAACTTGATGATAGCTTCAACATTCAACGGCATCAAGACATAAATGCAAAACTAATGAGACTTCACCACCGTTGGACGTGAACCAAATCGGGAATCCACCTATAAACGATGATTATCGAAATACGCGCGGGAGTATTTCATAATCTACAGATTCCTGGCAACTTCTCGTACGCATGGTACGGCGGCGCGCTGTTCCAACAAAGAGTATTTTTGTGGTTTCGAGTCCGAAAAGTATGATACTAAACGAGTCAGGCGGGAGCGAATCGTTCATGGAACAGGTATCTGTCACAGGTATGACTTAGTAACTGGAACGGAACGTACCTGTTACTAGAAAATACTGGTTTTTAACATCTCTAAAGTAGGCTTCTTGATAGTGTGTCTAGCCAAAATAACGGTGTGTGGCTTGTCTGGCTTTTGTCAGGCTTTTCACATTTCGCAAACGAGCGTGACCGAGCGCAAGCGACAAGAGTCGACTGTCGGTCGCTCACGCAGGTCAAAGTATCGTAGGTCTGTTGATTTCAAGAAGCTGGTAGGTCATAAAAAATGGGTAGCCTATTTTAAATCAATATTGTTTTGCAGAATTTATAACTATTCCCAACTTTTTAATAATGTCGGCATAATAATATTGTCGGCACCGTAAGGTACGTTTTTTCCCATACCAACTGTCCATATAGGAGTATTACATATATGAACGCAACACATTACGTGTAGACTCTGTTGCCAAAGAAACTGAGCTCTTACTCGTAAAGCAGGTTTCGGTTAACCAAAAATATGAATAATTATTTTTATTGTGAAACTCAAAGAGAAGCTATAATTTAACTTAAAGAGAAGAAGTTTTTGATTATTTTTTTTTCAGTTGAGAGTCAAATTTTTTTGTCGTACCAAATGTCCAACCAAATTGGCTGGCTTTTAGCTTTGCGACTTGGCAACTCTAGCTGAAAACCTTAAAAATGTGACAACTGTTAAATTTAAAACCATATAAATAATACCCATATACACATGTCTTTGAATCAAATATTACTTTTGGAATCAAAATAAAACTTTAGAAGTATTCAAAATACTCATACTTCACAATCTTCACATTTCACTACCAGCGTGATGTCACATTGTAGATTGCGCATGCCTAGGCATGTAATCTCTCTATTCGCAACCAATCATATTTTCCTTTCACATGTCAGTATCAATTAATACCATCTTGCCCCTTCTATATCTGTCTAAATATTCCTATGTATTATTATCTACATATAACAGCTTACAGTTTGTTTCCGCTCTTTTAACTCTTAACCTTTATAGGCTACACGTTTTAACTACGTAGTCTAACACAATATGGTTCAATTAAAAAATTTATTAGTAATATGGTGAATAGTGAAATTAAACAAGAGAAATCACAACGATAGGACATGATCAACCAGCACATTAGTATTTCTTATATAGTTTTTCTACACATGGATGAAATGTCCTAAATCCATCAACCACGTGTTTCAAAGATGGTGAAATTCAAGGTAAGAAACTAACTTATTAATATCTTTTTATACGTTAGAACATATTAATCTTGTCCCCGCTCTAGTTGAAGTTAGAATTTTCTGGTAAAACTGAAAACATTTTTGTCTTATTCACATTAGAATCATTCAAACACCCTATCTGATTGTATTTGATAAAATTCTTGTGCATTATACTTAGTGTGAATTTTTACTATAGTCATAAAATTTAAGGCAATCTACACAATTCATCAACCACGTGTTACAAAAACGTTTAAAACAAAATAACTAACTCATTTGTGAAATTTTGAAACGTAAAAACATTATGTCTACCTTTAAAGTACAGTCTGCTAATAATATTGAAAACATTTGAGCCTTATTTTCACTAATATAATTCAAGTACATACACAATCTGATTCTATTTGATAATTACTTGGCGTTATATAGTGATACATAATCTGGTTGCAGTGACGGATTTACAAATTTGCTGCCTGTACGTTATTCAACTTTTGTCGCCTCTACTGACCTCTGAAATTTAATTAATACCTCAGTTCACAATAATTTGAATTACATTTTTTAGCAGTAGAATATAAACTTGATAATTTAAGAACTAACTTTTAGTGTAAGATCCTACATTTTTTCACGGCAGAGAATTGTTAAGACATTATTTTAAGTGAAGAAAATTTCAATCACGTAATACTTTCCCCAATCACATAAGTCATACCTCCTCCTTTTTTTTAATGACTGTAGCTCAGCAGCCACTATTTTAGGATTCTATGTTGTGCCTAAAACCGTGTGTTTAATATTTCTCAGATCCTTCATCATTTGTATTATGTATTAAGGAAACAAGAAAAATGTTTTCAATTTTTTTTATAGTTTAAGAACACCATTATTTTGTCGCCTTTATGTAAAATCTGGAACTGGATTTTCCACATGGTCCCAACAAAAGTAAGTGATTTTTCATAAGTTCATAACATGCGAATCAATTGTCAGATGTGATGTTTCTGTTTGTTCCATAATATGGCTTATTCAATTCCAATACGTCATGTAGGTCATGATATTCCACTTATCCCTTTATTCTCCTCTTTACCAACATATTGTTTTAAAGGGGCACTGTCCTCGGAAGCTAAGAAGAGTCTCATCTACAGGAATGTACACCATTTGCGTAAACCATTTGGAACAGTTGAAAATGAAAATATCTCGTAATTCGCGGAAAAGCTGCAAACTTATCGGATGATTTTCTTATTTTCCTTGTAATTTTACTGTCAAACCAAAGGTGCTCAATAGAAAATGAAAACGATTTCTCGTCATGATACTTCTGAATATTGGAGAACCAAATGTGAAGGAGAACATGTCTTCAGTATTCAACTCTGAATAAATCTGCAGTTTTATACAATAATCCAATTAGTGCTTTCATCACCAAAGCATTTTTATGGGCTAAGAAATAATGAGAAGAATTATATTTGTTTCTTAATCTATCAATTTTTTTATATGTATATTGTACAATTTTATTAATGATTGTTCCTTCGCTTATGAATTTTGAAAAAAATCTGATTTCTCGTGTTTTTCCTCTACATTCTGGAAAATGGAAAACAATATTTATTGAGGGAGTCCTAGAAAATTTTGAACCTAATTGTTTATCTGCTCAAATTGTTTCTTGGTCCTTTCCTAGCTCGAAACACCTTCTGGTTCTTTTGAGGTGGGTTGTGAATCATATTCACTATCACTTTCTACTGAAAAAAACCATCTTCATATTATCATTTATCAAAACGCAATCTTGTCTTCGGAATCCGACTTATCAGACAGAAAATTCTCATTGTCGAATTCCTCTTGCTGATTTCGCATTTCTTCTAAATCCTCTTCTGGAGTTGAGAAATATGGTTTTTGCTCCATGGTAGTGCAAATAAAACAATATCAAAACGTTTAAATATATTTTAAAGATTCAATTGGAAATAATTTAACTAATAATTCAAGAATTTCATATCTATACCCAATAGAAATTTGTTACATACTGAATAAGGTGGGGTCGTTTGCAACCCGTCCAGAGAGTAAAGTAAAATAATTGTTACTAGGAGGTGACTTTTTGGTAAACACACTTCAATAAAACGAGAAATAAGTATGACTCATAGAGTAGTTATTAATGTTCAAAAAGTCATTATAATAATGATTATGCTGATTATTTCTAATATCATTTATTATATTGGATGTGATGTTTTTCTTATTTATACAATTTCTAACTCATAATAATATGCTTATCACTATCACTTAACTCACATGAATAATTTATTTAAATTCTTAGATTAATTTGCCAATTCATTCTGTTTACTACGAATATTTATTATAAACTGAACTAAACTGCGCTAAATGAACCAATGATCCTCTTTATATATCTCTTCAGAATTGGAAAAGAAACTAAACAAATAAATAAATAGACCTGCCGAAAATTATCCAAAAGGATCAATGTAAATAAACCGCTTGCTATAAAAACGGAGATAAAACAACGAACATCAAACGGATTTGGCGTTAGTTAGCGTAAGTCAAAGTGCCAAATTTTAAAATTTATTTATATATATATATATATATATATATATATATATATATATATATATATATATATATATATATATATATATATATATGATCAGAAATCTAAAAGCAAGTAGGTACGCTAAAAGAAATGAGACTATAGGCAAGCAATTTAATAGGGAATTGGAGGAGATGAATAAGAAATTGCGGGAAACTGTGGAATAGAAGATAAAATAAGACGAAATGGAAGAGGCATAATGTGTACAGGAAATGTGGAAATAGGGGTAAAATTTGATGGAAATATAAATACAATTCACCCTAAAGTTTTTATGAAAATAGTGAAGAGTAAAATGAAAGGAATAAAGGATTTGATGGAGATGAAAATAATAATTAGGGGAATGTTATCAGGACATGCACTAATGTGGTTTTGCAGTAAAGAAGAGCAGATTATAGATATGGAAGGTTTTGAAACACAATTTTTAATGTATTTCTGGGGGGAAATTCAACAGGCCAATTTTCGAGAAAGGTATTTCGGAAAATTTGACTACAATAAAAATAAAAATTTAAATTCTCTATATAAAGACATTTTAATGCTGAGATGTCTGAAACGATAGTTCTACATAATATAAAGACTATGGATAATATGTCAAGTTATTTACAAAGAGTTGAAAGGAGTATACAAAATGGAAACGGAATTAATAGATATCAAAGTGAAAATAGATATGAAGATATACGAAATGATAGACAGCGTGAAAATGGAAATGGATTTTTTAGAAAAGATCATTACGATAGATATGGAAATACAAATTACGAAAACAGAAGATATCAAGGAAATGTGGACAGGAATTTTGGAAATGAAGACAGAGGAAGATATAATGGACAGAATAATTTCAGGAATAGTAGTCACAGAAACAGGGATGATTTCAATAGACAATATGACAGGGGAGTTTATAATGGAAATAGAGGTAGGATTTTGCAGCAACAGGATAGGGGTAATTTCAGAAGAGATGAGTACAATTTTGATAGGGATCAAAGATCTGATAATAACAGGGATAATCATGCCGAATCAAAATAGTTAACATTATGACAAATAATTGAAGAATAATTTGATAGTTAAAAATGAGTTATTAGTAGAATTAGATTAATGTCAAATTAAAATTGTATGAATGGGTAGTATGATGATTTTATTTAACATACTGTGATAATTAATGAGATATTATGAAAAGTAAATTAAGAAACTGACGAAATATGATATAGGTTAATTGTAGGATGATTGAGTTATATTGTTATTAATGATATAATATTATAATAAAAAAAATAAAGATATATGAATAATTATAGAATTGAAAAGAGAGAAATAAGAATATGATGATAATATTGAAAAATGCGAATTATTAAATAAAAGGGGAAATTATAGAAATGGGGGGAGAAATATGAAGATTATTATTATAATAATATGGCGAAATAAACGATAATTATAGGAATAGAGAGAATAGTATAAAGTAGGAAAAAGATAATCACAGTATTTTAAATAAGAATGTTGATTAATTGAATATGGATTGATGGATAAAAGATTGGAAATAGAAACTACAGATATATTAAAGAAATTGAGTTTGAAGACTTCATACAATTATTAGTGATAGGGAGTTTTATACATTATTAAATAGATAATTTAATTGGAATTCATAAAGAATTGATTATGAATAGTGAAATTATAAATTTTAATTATGGGGGGGGAATTGAAATGATCAGAAATCTAAAAGCAAGTAGGTACATAATGAAAATTTATAATTTATTGAGATTAGTTTTACTAAAGATAATTTAACTAAAGGCAAAAAATCGATAAAAAAATAAAAGAAATTGAATTGATATTTGCAAGTTAATTAATTATAGTTATTTTATATATAAGGAATTATTTATTAAAAATGATATATTCTAAAGGATTGCATATGTACAAATCATAATTTGTATCATAGAATAATGTTATTAATTATAAATTAATATAAAACTTAGTGGAAGATTGATTTTTTTAAAAAAATATATGAAACTGTTGCCAAAAGGACCCATAATAGTGAAAATTTATAAACTATTAATGAAATAAAAGTTTATTTAAAAACATAAATATAAGATCTGACAAGTGTTTGTTTGACAAGTGTTTGTCATTGTGACATTGTGAGGAGACAAAAGCAAAAGTCTAGTGAGTCATATGATATGGTTGCTAAGGAGATAAAAAAAAGAGGATCATTATTTATTTAGAAAAAAAAGTAGTATCAGCAGAAAAGAGAATGGGGAGTGCAAAGTTATAAGAAATAGAAGTTAAATTTGAATCAAAATACAAAATAATTGCGAAATTAAAGATGAATGGAAGATAAATATCTGTACTGAAGAAAATCTAACGAGTTGAAGATTTGTTACTAATCCAATGAGTGGAAAATTTGTTACTGACAATTCACAGAAGTAAATACAAGTTTTAGATCTGATATTGCAAGATATTATCATCTCAGGTCAGTTCCTTCAGTTCCCCGTTGACAGTGGATAAAATTCCTTATTTGTGAGGTTAAGATTCCTTTTCCGTAGAAATAATATGAATTGTGTAGTATAATTAAATTTTTGTTCAATGTATCATATGTAATCCTTCCACAGAAATAGAACTTCTTGATTATATCATATAAAATTGACATAATTTTTTTTTATATTTTCCTTATATTGTACATCTAAATAATAGAATATTCATCTGAGTCGATTTATAACAGAGAACTGTGTAGAATTAACAAATTAGAGGAACGGCTAACCTCAGGTTAGATTCATAGGCGTACTCAACTACATTTTATTAAACTTTATTTGAATTAAAAATAATACAATTAACTATTAACTTGAAACTTTTATTGTTTTGTTAAAAGGAAAAACATCCATAACTTATTTATTTATGCCAGAACTCAAAGATATATATATATATATATATATATATATATATATATATATATATATATATATATATATATATATATATATATATAGGCATGACCGGCTCTAGGGCGGAGACACAATTATTAATACGAAAATACAAGTTCCATTATTATTCCATAATTTCAATATTAACATATTAACTATATCTTTTACAATATTTCAATATTTAACATTTAACAATATTTCTTCTCCGATTCATTTATTTCTTTAAAAATTACGAGGATTGGGGCACATTTGGTCATGAGATCATATTTAACAATGTTGTATTATCGTTTTATCTCTGTTGTAACGATATATAAGAAATATGTCGATTCTTAGCTGTAATTGTACTATTTAGAAAAACGGTCGTAAATTTCACTTACTTCTTCTCTCGGAACTCGCTTTCCAGTTTTAATTTTCTGCTATCATATATCGATTCCAGGTATATGCGACTGTATACCAATGGTATACCTCTGTATATAATTGACTTAGTTGACCATTAAGATGGGCCAGACCTGTCACAGATAAAGAATTTTCTTTCTATTTCAAACTTATGACAAGTTCATAAATTCATTATTAAACGTATGTGGCCTTAACTATTTACATGTAGGCATTTCCGCTTACGAAAACTTTTCCTTAGGAGCTAGTTTATAAACGGTGTATCTTCGCAGATTGTGATCTGATTCAAAAACAACAGAATATTTAGAAGAGATAAGGGTTTAATGTAAGTCTAGTTTCCACCAACTGCTATAGCACTCCACAGGGACTTACAAATTTCGATAAACCCCACGCCGGATATGTTCAATTCAAATTTGAGTAAGAACTTCCAGAACACAACAGTGTTATTTATATTTCTTATGACAAAAGATTCCATAAGCTAAACGATGAAAAATGTTTGACGGGTCACCTTTCTTATCTCGGTGTTGACATCATTATATAACCTAAAAAAATTAACGCTTAGCTTCTTAATGAAAATTGACTACAATAAAAACCTATTGTTTGAAACTTGATAATTAAGATAAATGTTCCGATATTAAGGAACAAAGATTCTTTTAAAGTATTGCACACACTTTCACTGTTTAATTTATCTAACTGGAAATACTGGAAACAGGTAATAATCTTTTGTGTAATGAAAAAATCATTAATTCCATCCTTTTCCCCCGATATTTTGAAGCATATAGAAATTAAAATTGGGAAACCTGACAGCAATGTAATTTAAAAGATAAGAATGGACTATATCGGAATTCAACTGGTTTCAATTATTTAATATCTATTTAGAGGTAAACGAATTTAAGAGCTCTAATTGTAATTGATTTATTTTTCTCATGAAACATTATATTAGGATTAAAAATTGGCTTTAAAAAGACTTTTTTTGAATCATTCCAAGTGCCCAGATAGCTATATGGACATTGAAATATGTTACATGATACTACAGTTGACAAAATATATTTCTCTTTAAGAAGAATGAGTTTATTTCTTTGCCTAACGTTGTAGAGTTGCCACGACTTATGTGCTTAACGGTAATAAAAACAGTCGTAAGTGTGGTAGATAAAATCCTTTTCGTAGATTAAGTGTTCACAAGACAATCATCTTTGACTAACTCGCATCCTATTAACAATTAACAAACAAGAGCTGCATGAATGTTTACAACGAGAAAGCCAATTTATTTGGCATATTAGGCACCCGTGATATCTTGAAAGGAAGTAATATATATAAAGGTTTGAGCTATTCAGTAAATGAAGTTTGAATTTTGGGAACCTTTGGTGATATTCATAGTGAATTCAGTGTTTACATTACCAACACAAACACTCACAATTACACTGTTTGACGCGTGTTTCTAACCTTGTTTAGGGACTGAAGTGGAAATAAAACCTTTTAACTTGGTTTACTATTCAATACTAAAACTTCCCAGGAAAATAATTTCAATAGGGAAAACCTCCTTGGCGGGAATTTTCACAATTATTTCTCAATTACTAAACTATGGAGTTGTTTATAGAAGAAATAGGCCTTTTTCCCTATTTAAACTGTTCTCACATTTAATAATTTCAATGCTTTTGAATGCATCCAATAATTTTTGAAAATTTCACATTAATATTTACGTCATGATAATGACAGGCAGGTTGATCCATAATCCTCGATTTTTCTGTCCATTCATATTTTAAATGCGACATGCTATTTCATTTTATTGATATTAACGGATCTTTAGTCTGCCCAATATACTTCTAGTCACAATCACTACAACTAATTTCATATTAACCACTTTTTTCCAAATTTGGTATTTTATCCTTGTGATTAACCTACAATTGATTTAATGTATAGTTGAATTTATTAATCATTTTAGAGAACCCACTCTATTGAAAATTCCTTCCCATATTCGTAAAAACAAGAATGAAAGATTCCAGGGCAATATTGAGTAAATGTAGTAAATCGAGTAAAATTATTAATTAATGTATCCAATAATAAATTGTTGGATGCAATTGAAAGCTTAAGTTTAAATAGGAACAAAGAGCTTATTCGTTACAGCCCACTCACACATTCTTGCCAATTATATGTTTGTTAAATTTTGTTTTCTCAATATTTCTGCTGGAAAAGTTTACATATTAATACCGAATAAAAAAAAATAATCTGCTACCGGAATGCATCATGTTCATAACTTCCCTAGCTGAATAAAAAGTCATTATTATCATTCATATACCTGTTCACGCTTTCGTCGTTAAGCACTTTTTCTCCTGACCTAACAAATATGAAGAGGCTTGTCATCATCATATTTTTTTATATAATTTGTTGTAAAAGTTGATCGATTTTTCGTGAAGTTACATAATGACTATA
This sequence comes from Diorhabda sublineata, assembly GCF_026230105.1. Classification (NCBI taxonomy): domain Eukaryota; kingdom Metazoa; phylum Arthropoda; class Insecta; order Coleoptera; family Chrysomelidae; genus Diorhabda; species Diorhabda sublineata. The sequence continues at coordinate 931,224 of NC_079486.1, forward strand.
ATAATATTTTAAAGTATGCCGCACCAGATGAAATATTAAAACTTCAGACCATTATTAACATTTTACTTGTACGATTTATCATTATAGGAATTTCATCCATTTTTATCATATGATTTTGAGGCTGATAATGATATAATTATTTTTATCGAGAAAAACCGTAATTCTCTTGAGAAGATATTTGGAAAATGGTTTTATCTAAATTATGACTTTTTAGTGCATATGTGCCTCAAAGTTTCCGATAATTTTTGAACCAAATGTGTTTTATTACATAATTTAGCTCAGTCAAGTTAGTACATGAGGAGAAAAAGTGTGAACAAGAGATTTTTTTTGTCTTAACATGTAGTACTATATGCCCCGAGTATGCCCTTAATTTCCCCAAAGTTTCCCCGTTTCACATATTGGAAAATTTCGACCTTGAAGTTGGAAAACCTACATTTGACGCGTCACATCTCTGGAACCGTACGTACAAATTAGATATTTTAAAGCTTATTTCATTCATTAGATTATGTTCTTTGAAAAGTGTCAATGATATTTTTCTCTTAGACAGGGTTTTGGCGGAAAACTTGATTTTCCACCAAAAAACGTGATTTTCTAAACTTGAATTTTGATTCAACATTAAATATTTCGAAAACCAAATAAAAATAATAAAAACTACCCAGACTAAAACATTTAGCAAATTTATTAAGCATTCCAAAAATATATAGGTTTACAACATTTGACGTTCTGGAGGGGGTGTAGCGCTTGGTCAAAGCGGGGCCGAGCGCGACCTTGGTCCATAGACAGGTATAAAACTTGGTTCCTCAGTAGGTATTTTCATAAGATTCTTAATAATTTATTTATTTATTATTTATATATATATATACATTTTTTTTCTTTTAAAATGTATGTAAAATTCAGTTTATTAAAATGCTTATAAAATAATAGAAGAATGGTTTAAAAATGTTGCTTTATGTGCTTTTTGATAAAAAATAAAAATCTTTGATAAAAAATAAAAATTTAAAAATAATCAAATTCTCCATCGCTATCATCTGTACTATAATAGCTTCACTAGCAATTGTATTTTCACAAAGCTCTCCGACGCATTCTCCACACATCATAGTGCACCTTAGACCGTTTCGTCGACAGGAACACAGAGATTCGCATCCTGAAACAGTAGCAGTAAAATTACTATCACAATACTAGTTCATGCTATGGTTTGCATCATTTGTATTGGCACAGACCTGTTTTGCAATTACAGAAAATGGTTTTGGGAAAGTTTGTCGGAATCAGTTGATTTATTCCAGTATTGGGGAGATACAATCCATTTTCTTCCGATTTATACCATCTCCAGCTTTCTGGATTAGGATATTTTCCAAGCCATTGATTTGCAAAAATGCTCTAAGGATATGCATCCTACAAGCCGATTCTGTTGGTGGAAGACTAGCTGTATCAAACGAAGAAGATGTTGTCATGCGAGCTATTTTTTTTTCCTGTATAACTCATATCTAAAATTATAAATAATTTCAGAATTCAAAATAAATAACACACTTATGGGCAAAAAAGAAAAGTATGAAATATTTTAATAACTTACCGCATATCGTTTAATTTAGGGGACTTTCCTTCATAGAGTGCCATTTTAATTTTCGCACCTTCCTTGGTAACGTCTTCTTCGTTTCCCTCTTCATATAAGTATTTTAATGAGTTTTCAAAAAAATTATGTTTTTCGAAAGTCTTATTTGCAGATTTTTTTCCAATTTTATAAAATACGGATGTTGTGTCGCATCCAGTGAGAGTATGGAATCCCAAAATACTGGAAGTAACGCGTGCTCCCAAATCATTAGCTAATTTACAAACATTGGTGTACCGGTTTGCCGATCCACTCTTCCCTTGTCTCAACATCCACAAATCAGTGTCATATCTGCTGACGTAATGTAAGGATATGACCATTACATCAGTGTCTTCAAATACTACTACAGGTTTTTGACCAGTGAGAGCAGTTTTTACTAGTAATAAGTCGGCGTCGCCGTCTACTTGCTTACATACAACACCGGTTCTTCTCAAGTAGATTTCCAAATGATAAATGAATTTTTCTTTATTTTTAGAATTCGGCTTGTCTAATAGGCACCTCATCACTCAAAATTATGTCACTTGCCACAGACCTGGCCATTCCTCTGCGTCGTTGCGTCATTAACTTGGTCGTAATATTTCCATAGCCATCAAATATCACAACAACTTTTTCGACGTAGCGTTTCTTCAGGTATTGTAAGTACTGCTGAAATGTCACTATAGCTACACGGCGTTTTCCACACTAAACGATGGAGAAGTAAATCTCGGTCAATATAAAAATGGTAATGTGTTAAACTGGATGGTAATATTGAGACAGAACATAAAATTTTATCAAAAACAGCCGTAATTTCGGATTTCGTAGTTTGTCTCAATTCGTGGATCCCAGAAAAAATCTATGGAGGAAACAAGGAAAGTTCGTAAGAAAAACAAGATTTTACATCGTTTTGGTCTGTAACGGTAACAATTAATCAGTTGAAAAGATGGACTGAGTTTTCGACGAGTACAGGCCCATGTTTCGCAACTGACTTTAGTACATTGACGGTCTGATTTTAAATCATCTTTGAGGTAATCTCAGAGAAATCTTTTAAAGCAACTGTGGTGGTATCTGGCTTCCGTGGCAATTAAATCACTAATGTTCGCAATCCTTGTGGAGACTTTCAGAGACCTTTCATCGTTCGGCACTAAGCAACATTTTTTGACACTCTCTTTAAATTCGATGGTAGAAACCAAGTTCCATGAACTGAAGGTTTTCTTTTTTTTTTAATTGCAGCTCTCGAGGTTGAAGTACAACGTCAGCACAAAAAAGGCACTGGGTTTTAAAGTCAAAATCTTTATGAGCACTTTCAAAATCAAAATCGTTTTTTTGTTTCTGGAATACCACTTCTACGTGTGTAGTCTTTTTGGCATTGGGTATGCACTTGCATTTGTGGCTTGAAATCCTCACTTATCAGATGGTCTTCTTTTTCTTTATTCCATTTCACTAATCCTAGAAATCCTTTTTGCGTCAGAAAATGGGAAATATCATTCTTCAAAATGTTTTTTTTGCAAATAATACACGCATCCATGATGAACAGAGTGCAAGCACAAACTAAACCGAACTGAATTCATTTCTGTAGGTCTAACATTAGAAATAATTCTCCGACTCTCTAATATAATTATTTGGGCAGAATAGAAAGAGAAACGATTTATGTATTAGGAAGTTCTTCAGACTCATAACTTCCAATTCATTCGTGGAATTTTCTTAGATAAACATTATTTCTTTTCAAAGAGCAAAATCTAAGGACGGTTCCAGAGATATGTGTGTGTGTGTGTGTGTTTGAATTTTTCGGTCTCGTTATTTCAATAATTTTTACAAAAGATATTACAATGCTTGATCGATTATTTACTTAAAAAACGATTTTTGATATTGTTACAGTTTTATAAATATTTTTACATTTTAATAGGACCATAATTTCAGATCCCGATATATAAGTCTATTTAGATTAGTCATATTTTGATTAAGACTTAAATAGGTCGAAACGTCGAGGTCTGAAAAGTACGGAAATATGTGAAGCTAATTATAGGCTCCCCTATACGCCTTTGTTTTATGACGATTCTCATGTGACACACTGTATATTGCAGCTTTTTTCTATTCATCATTTTTTCATAAAAAATTTCCAATTTTTAATTCTGGATCCATCATAAACCTTAATAAAATGCAGATACTTGAATGACTAGAGGTAGTACATTATTCCTTGTAAATTGATTCGTATTTACTAATATAGAGGGAATTGTTACGTTTATAGGTATATTTTTTTCAGGAAAATCAATGTGGTTGAAAGAAGAGGGAAATTGGGTTACTCAGAAATATCATTGAAGGAATCTGCCAATACCAATAATGAAATTTTTCGTAAAAAAGTCAAGATTTGATACTTTTGCTTTGTTGCCAAATCACTCAAAGGTGCGAATAGAATTTTATACCAAACATTTGAGCGTCGCTAAATTGAAGATTCCTACTGTTATATATCCTTAGGATTTTAGCGAGGAAGTCCATAGTTGAATCGGTCAATTTATCACAGCAGGATTGGTATATAATATGAGCAGATAAGAATAGCCCGGAATCAACTGTCTAGGGTAGATTGATGAAATAGAGAACCTGCCATTGCCAACTGTCATAAAATACCACTGTCAGTTGTTTGTATATACTTTATAAAAGTACATCAAATAAAATTAAGTTGAATTATTCAATGTTTTTATAAATACCTGTCTTCTTGATATCATATATTCATTATTTAATTATTATGAAGGCATCATTTTTATAGTCTATTTTAGAAAGGTATAGAGTAATAAAATGGGGAATTCCGTCCAGTTCAGCTCAATTTCGGTGTCTGCCATAGGTGTAGGTCTTGAAATATTGTGTAAGGATTACTTAGGTAATAGATTATACAGTTACGTTTTGCGTTTAGCAGGTACTGTTAAACCTTCTATTAGTGCCTCTGTCTAATTCCAACACTATTTCAGATTCAGCTTAACAACCATGCGCCGTAAGGGCAATGGTGCCTTACCCAAATTTTTTAGACCTTTATAGTAAGTATATTTGTTTAGTTTAACGTATCAGTATTTGCTGTTGGCAGTAAATAGTCCTCACAGTATTATAAGATTAGTAATAAAATGGCGACATTTACACCAACGAAAAGATGTTCCAATAATTCTCCACTATCAATAATTGATAAACCTATTATTTTAAATGAACATGATTGCATAAAATACGATTTCCGAAATTTACTGTACAAGAAACCGTCAACCGATGTTCTTGAATAACTGGATAGAAAGTCCACCGTTTTTAAATTATTGCGGGAGAGAAAGATAGCAGGGCAAGTGGCATCTCCCAAGAAAATACTTAAGAAGTATGAAGCAGTACAAAACAGAGCAGAAGAAAATCTTTTATCTTGATGAGATGTGGATTATTGAAGGTACAGTACTAAAAATGTAACGAGACAAAAATATAACCAGTGCTCGCCAAGCTTTCATGGAAGGTCTGTATAAAGGCGCCTTCAGGTAAAGGAAAAATACTAATAATCGTCCATATTGGAAGCGCAGAGGAATTTTTAAAAGGTTTGCTAACGTTTCGGTAGTGCCATACGGGAGATTACCACGAGGACATGGATTCGGATGTTTTTGAAGACTATTTTGGTGAAATGATCTTCCGGCTGATTCAGTAGTAAAGTATAAATCAGCTAAGAAATGGTCAGACGCGTCATAACTGACAAAGTCCGCAATCATTTCCTTCTCTCTTAGGCCCATCCCATTTATGTGACAGTGGCGTTTTTACGATTGTTCGGTATTTTTAATATAGAAATGCAAATGCTAAATAGACTGGCAACGCTGCACGACTGCCGCATGGTCTAATCAGAATTCGAAGGGAAATCATCGCGTAACAATACGCAGTATTAGTGGTGACGTCACAATTTGTAACTGTATCTAAACAAACATATAGTCCATTTAGATACAATAGCTGTGATTTTAGATCAGTTATTATTTCTTTATATTCGAAAAAAAATAAATTATTTTAACTTGTATACATTCACTAGGACGTTTACTAAAGTATATATTCGACTCCGATCAAAACAGGTACGTTTTACCATATAATTTGAATAAAAAGATAAAACTAACCTGACCTCACTATTGTAATCTTGTTAAATATAATTGTTTTAGATAAAATGTACAGTTTGAACTTTTATTTTGCGAAATCAAGTCGTTGTGAATGAAATCAACCTTCCTAAATAATTTCACGGTATACTTAAGAAAATTATAAAGTTTCTGAAAAATGTGATTTGTAATACATACTAAAATATCTCATGAGTTTTCATGAATTTCTATTTATAAGTGGAATTATTCAGAAACAGTTAGTTTCGTTTACAAAAATAACAATTGTTCTAATTCTTTTCTCATGTTTTATATCTAATTTTAGCGTTTTTCATCTAAATAATAATGGTGCAGTGCTGGGCACCTTGCTGTAAGCATTACAATGTCAGAGAGCTTTGTAAGTTTTATAGATTTCCAACGGATCCAAAAGTAAGAAGCAAATGGATAAAGCTAACAAGGTATATAATGATGAATTTTATAACTGTTTAAAATTTTATTTTTTCACAATATTTGTAGAAGAACAACAGAACCAGATCCCGGAGCTTTTTTGTGTAGTTGTCATTTTGTAGATGGAAAAAAAGAAAATGGGCCAACCATTTTTTACACAATGAAGGAAAAATGTTTCACGACCAATATCCCCAGAAAAAGAAAAGACCACTTCAAGATGGGTTGGAGTAAGTAGATCACAGCAGTAGGCACAGTCTCAAATGTTGTAACAACATGAGTGCATGCCTTGCATGACATTTTATTCAAACAATTCATGTCTGAAATACCAGATAAAAGTAAAAATCAGTTGTGCTTACCAAACTGTTTTAGTAGTTTCACAAATTGTAGAATTATAATAGATTGTACGGAAGTTTATACTTGTATAAATCGCCAAAGTTTGTCTTCCCAGAAGTTGACGTACAGCTCATATAAGCATAGAAATACATGCAAAGGATTAGTAGGTGTTGCACCAAATGGTGTAGCTACATTTTTATCATGTTTATATCCACGTTCAACATCAGACAAAAAAATTGTCAAAGATTGTGGAATCTTAAATCAACTTAAACCTGGAGACTTGGTATTGGCAGATAAAGGATTCCCAATTAAAGATTTAATGCCTCCCTTCTTAACTTTCCCCCATTTCTTACAACTCCTCAATTCACTACAGAACAAGTTCATCAAACTGAATGCATTGCTCGAGCAATGATTCATGTGGAGCGTGCTATAAGGAGAATGAAGGTGTTCAATATATTAAATTTAATTCCACATTCTTTGTTACCACATGCTGATGCTGTGTTTCAGGTAATAGCGGCTTTAACAAACTTGCAGTATCCTTTAATTAAAGAAGTTGGACAACTTTATTATGAAGGGATTTAAAACATTGATCATATAGTTAGATTTTGTATAAATAGTTTTTAAGTCTTATGAACCTATTTAACTTGTAAAACATGTTTATCTTTGCATTGTATCAACTTGTCTGTAATATATACATTGTTATTTTAAATCTGTTGTTTTACTTACAAATAAAGTTATTATAGCTAGTTTTATTAGACAGTTCTTTTTACTGAACCTTAATTTTCCCCTTTTTATCAAATGTAAATCATTGGCTTGCGATTACATAATTAAGACAGTTTATGTGTGTTTTCATATTAATTGAGAAGAATATATATAGTCACACTTTTTTAAACAAAATGCCTTAAGGGCAATTAAAATTTGAGAGCCATGGATAGAAACTCTGAAAAGTGACATAGTGTTTGAAGTTCTCACACTCTAAATAGCTTATTGTTAATCATTTAAATTCAAAACTTTCTCTCAATTTAATTCCCTTTGCAGAAAATGAATAAAAATTCAGAATTCTGTTAATATTTTATTACGATAAAATAAATGGTGTGAATTTTGAAATATAGAATGTTTTTAAAATATTTAAATTTTTTGTCCATTGTTCACTCCTACCAATTCGTATAATGATACAGTCACTTGGTACCCATATTACTAAATAGCACATATCCTTTTCAGCAATATGTAACGCACCTTGTATTTGGTGATAATAGTGATGATTCTCGTTAATTATCATCAAGTTTTCTTCAAAGTAAACTATGTAGTTTTTGTCTTTTAACACTGGTCTCAATTTTCCAACATTTCTGTGTTTGAAGGGACACTTTACTTCAATTAAGCATCTTTCGCTAACAAACCCATCAGGACTAGCACCCAAAAATCCACAATAGTCCATGCAAATTCCGGCTGGATCCACTGATAATCCGGTAATTTTTTGAAATACAGCAATTGCTGTCACTTCATGTTCTTTTCCCCACTTTATCGCTTGAATACCATCCAGCTCGTACCCTTCTGGTAGGCTTGAAAATAAAGATTTTGAGAATTTGTTCCTCCTGCAGGCCGACAGTATAGAGCCAAATTTACTACTAGTTATTCTGTACTTTCTAGCAACTAGCCAATTTTCATTAATTGACTGTCCTAGTTATTTGTTCAACTTTATTTATAGTATCGATATCTACTGAGCATTTTGATTTTAAAAATGTCTCTTTGTCAGTAGCCTGTGTATACTCTAGTGAATATAAAATATATTCAATATTCTTTATTATGCTTGTCAATTGTGATTGCTCAGGCATAAACAGCCATGTAAATCCAACTGGATTAGAGTATCCTAATTCATTCCTAAAATCTGCCATTTCTTGGGTTGATGCTGGTCTCGAAAAAGCCTGAAAATTAGAAAATTTTGGTTTGTAGAGATCACTAATCCTAACAATTTTTTCTCCATCGCCAGTAGGTTTGCGCTGATTCTACACACAGGTTTTGTCAGTAACACTGACGTTGTTGTGTGCATGAAAACATACAGCTGCCATGTGATGGCATACTGCTTGTCCCCTGGGGCAGGAGCAGGTGGCATCCAATATACCATCCTCGTAATCAATGGAAACCTGAAAAATAACATGATTATGCAAAATAATAACGATCTTTTTGATAGGACTTCAAAACTCACCTCAACATTATAAGTTCTATTCTTCATACTGGCTGTAACTTCACCTCGAAGTAAGGCGATCCAGCAGGATCGAAAATCATTTTTTTCACATTGCCACTGCTATAAGAGTTTTCACCTCTTTGTAGTTGGGCGATATTGTCCTTAAAAAAGGTTGCTATAGCAGATAATGTTAAAACATGCGTTGATGACACTAGAACAAATAATCAGTATTATTTAATTTAATATATTTCAATATTATTCCAATAGTATACATTAATCTAGTGAGCATAACCTAAAATATTGTTGAGATTTTATAAATTATAGAGTTGGCAACAATGCAGTTTGTCAATGATCCATTCATTGGCACTTTTGGAGCGACATGATGTATTAATTATAAGGTTAGCTAGTAGTTTTTCACTCACCACGTTGTGTTATATTTTTGACCAAAAATCAATAAACCTTTTATTTGAAGGATGTTTTAATCTTGTGACAACCTAAAACCGTAACGGGTTCCTAACAGGTTATGGGCCCAGAAGGCGAATAAGAAAGAAATAAAATTTTTAAGACATTAGAAGTTAAATAAGTTAATAAAATGGCCAATACCATAATAAATCTTCCTCAACTCACAACTGCGACAAATTTCAATAACTGGAAGTTCAGAGTTACCATATTATTAGATGAAAGACAAATATCTGAAGTTTTGGAGAAAACAGAAGAAAATTACAGCGAAGAAAGACAAAAAGCAGAATTCAGAGCCAAGGACTCGAAAGGCAAAAGCATAATAGTACAATGTCTAACTGACAAGCGTTTAGATCTGGTTAAAGATGCCAAGACTACCCAAGAAATGATTAAAGCACTAGAAAATATATTTGAAAGAAAAAGTGTGTTCACAAAGCTAACTCTTAAACGTAAGCTGCTGACATTGAAGCTAAGGCGAGGCGAAAAACTAGAAGATCACTTTTTAGTATTTGACACCCTTATAAGAGATTTAGAAAACTCAGGATCTAAACTGGAGGAGAAAGACAAGGTATGCCACTTACTATTATCGTTAAATGCACAATATGAATCAGTAATCACAGATATAGAAACAATGAATACAAGTATTAAAATGGACTTTGTAAAATCAAGATTACTGGATGAAGAAATGAAGCTTAAGTCGAGGCAGGAGAAATTATCTACTAATGAAATGTCGTTTTAAACTAGTCTGCAGCTCATTTGCTACAAGTGTCACAAACCAGGACACAAAATGTCTGAATGTCGACAAAAAAGGAGAGTGGATTCTAGAGGCTGTCCCAGAGGAAATTTTCGAGGCGGTTTCTCTTCCCGAGAAAAATTTTTAGCTGGAAATTCCAACACATATAATGGGCAAAATCAAGGTAGTAGTCAATCACAAGCAAATTCAGCGAATGACATAGCCTTCATTGCTTTAAGTGGCACTGAAGCTAGCTGCAATATAGCAACATCTGATGTGCAAACTTTTATTTTGGACTTTGGATGCACACAGCACATGGTTATGGGAGAAATGGTAAAATATAGGACTGAAATAGAAGATATCCACACAATAAAAATTGGAACTGCAAAGAATGGTGAAGCTTTGTTTGCAAACAAAAAAGGGATATTAAATGGCAAATGTCAAGGTAAAGGTATAAAAATTGAAGTGCTCATTGTATCAGGTATGTCACACAACCTTCTGTATCAAAACTACTAGAAAAGAATTTTAAGATAACATTTGTTAATGGGATTGATGGGACAAGACAAGCAATTTTAGATAAAGAACATTCTAAGTTTAAATGTGAAATGTCAAATAATTTATTTTGTCTTTATGTTGATTTTAATAATAAACCAGATGATGTAGCATACATGAATAATAGTAATACTGATATAAATTTATGGCACAGGCGATTAGGGCACATAAATAGGAATAATTTGAAAAGATTAGATTTACCCTATAGTTTAGAAATATGTAAAGCTTGTATGGAGGGAAAAAGTACACGTCAACCATTTTTTTTATGTAACAAAGCCAGTACAAAGATTGGTCAATTGATACATTCAGATATTGCAGGTCCAGTTACAGTAGCTACACCAGAAGGGTACAAATATTTCCAAGTTTTGATTGATGATTATTCACATTTTCTGATAGTAAAGCTACTAAGAAATAAAACTGAGGCAGATCAGAATATCATTGACTTTATTAAATTGATTAAGACGCAACATAATTCAAAAACGCAATTCGTATTGACAATTGCGGAGAGTTCATATCAAATGATTTTAAAATTTTTTGTCGAAGTAAAGGTATTGAGCTGGAATATACTATGCCACATTCTCCACAAGAAAATGGAGTAGCCGAGCGAATGAATCGAAGCCTACTGGACAAGGTACGCACCAAATTTGCCGAAACAAACTTGCCAAGAGAATTATGGGGAGAAGCTATTTTATGCTCAGCATATGAATTAAATCGAACGCCAACCCAAGCCAACAATGAGGAAACACCAGCAACCAGATGGTACAAGAAGAATGATTTAGGAAAATTGAAAATATTCGGAAGTCAAGCATGGGCAGTAATTTTACCAAGACAAAGTAAATTAGAAAGAAGAGCACAACTTTGCATCATGATGGGATATACCAAAGCTGGATAAAGACTTTGGAATTATGAGGACAACAAATTTTTTCACTCAAAAGATGTCAGATTTGATGAAACAACAACAGATTACAATGAAATTATTAAGGCTAGTGGGAAGAAAAGTATAAATATAAAGGTCATAGAGATACAATACGAAAATGAATTACAAGAAGAACCAAATGCCATAGAGGAAGAAGCAATAGAAGAGACTGACTTCAGCAATAATAATGATGAAACAGAAAGCACAAGGTCAGAGGATGTAGATGAAAGCTTACCCAAAGTAGAGAGTACACAGAGAGGAAGAAAAACTAGACAGCCAAAATATCTGAATGAATATGAAGTCTACACAGCTTATTGTCTAATATCAGCAGAAGAAGATGACCCTATAAGCTATAAAGATGCCGTAAAGGACCAAGATTGGATAAATGCTATGAAAAAGGAACTAGATGCGCACGAGAGATTGAATACGTGGACAGAAACGGAGCTACCAACAAATGGAAATGTTATTCAAACAAGATGGGTTTTCAGGACAAAAGAAGATGGAACGAAAAAGGCAAGAATAGTTGCAAAGGGGTTCCAAATTAAGGAGGAGGATCAGTTTGAACCCAACTACTCACCAGTTGCAAGGATTTCAACGATAAGTTACTCTTATCTGTAGCATTACAAAATAATTTTAAGATCAGACAAATGGATATCCCGACTGCATTTTTAAATGGAAAACTTGAGAATGATGTCTACATATATGCACCAGCCGGACTTAAAGTGAATAAATCAAAAATACTAAAACTTAACAGAGCTCTGTATGGATTAAAAGAAGCATCAAAGGTGTGGAATAATACATTTAATGATTTTACAATTCAGAATAATTTTAAGAGATCCTTATATGACTGTTGTCTATACAGTAATCAAAAGGTTTGGATACTTATTTATGTTGATGATATTTTGTTAATAGGATAGGACAAAGATGTGAACGAGACTATGAATTTATTGAAAAGCTGTTTTCAAGCAAAGGATTTGAATGAAGTGAATAATTTTCTAGGAATGAAGATCACTAGAACAGAAGATATCATTAAAATCGAACAAAAGCAATTTATTGACAAATTGCTAAATTATTTTAATATGAAAGACTGTAAACCAAAGAGGACTCCAATGGAAAAAAGATTCCAATATAACGACAAGGCCAAAATTTTGACAAACATTCCATATAGACAACTCATCGGAGGTTTGATATATTTAGCAACAACTAGTAGACCTGACATCAGTTATGCTGTGGCATACTTGAGCAGATTTTTGGATCGTGTAACTGAAGAGACCTGGACTGCAGGAAAACGAGTCTTGGGGTATCTACAGGGAACTAAAACTCTAGGATTGACTTATACTAAACATACAAATGGTGATGTAATACTTGAAGGATATTCAGATGCTGATTGGGCAACGGACAAGGAAAGTAGAAAAAGCGTTAGTGGATCTATAATTTTAAATGGTAATAACCCAATATCATGGTCATCCCAGAAACAAACTTGCGTGGCTTTATCAACAGCGGAAGCTGAATATGTGGCAGCAGCACAAACAGCTCAAGACCTAATCAACGTAAAGGGTATTTTAGGGGACTTAAATACTATTGCCAAAACGATTCTATATTGTGATAATAAGAGCACAATTTTAATGTCCAAAAGCAATGAAAATTCGAAAAGAACCAAACATATTGATATTAAAAACCATTATATAAAAGATTTAATTAGTAAGAGGGAAATAGAAATAAATTATGTATCAAGTGAACAAAATTTAGCCGATATGTTTACTAAATCATTATATATAATTGTGTATAATTTAAAGCATCATGTTTTTAGTTGTATATTACATAATATCTTAAGTTGATTGAGCGATTTTTATTAATACATGTCAATTCGAGGAGGAGTGTTGAGATTTTATAAATTATAGAGTTGGCAACAATGCAGTTTGTCAATGATCCATTCATTGGCACTTTTGGCGCGACATGATGTATTAATTGTAAGGTTAGCTAGTAGTTTTTCACTCACCACGTTGTGTTATATTTTTGACCAAAAATTAATAAACCGTTTATTTGGAGGATGTTTTAATCTAGTGACAACCTAAAACCGTAACGGGTTCTTAACAAATATATCAATTTCAAAGGATGTCCGAGACTCAAGTTGTGATCCAACAAAAGTGGATGTTACAAAATGTTGTCAAGGCGTCCATGGACTATCTTTAATTACTACAGACGAAGTTATGAGCAGTTTAACAGGCGTGTCATTGGCAATTTTCTCATATCTCTTAACTTTACTTCCAGACTGTAAAGCCTCGAAATAGATAAAAAACCAGTTTATTAATTACACTAATAAAATTAAAAACTGGTTTATCATTTACGGCACTCTCAGTATTGTTTAATATTCAATGAACTTTGATCTTTGTAAAACATATACAAGAATTGAATATTTTACTGAAAAATTTTATTTTTTGCCTTCTAAATCAAGTATACAAGCATCTCTACCATAATCATTCAAACGACACTACCCAGAAACTCGAGTCATAATTGATTGCTCGGAAGTTAATACCGAAATACCACCGGAAGTAAATCAAAGGGTATTAATGTATTCAGAATATAAGCATCATCATACAGTGAAGTTTATGGTGGGTTGTACGCCAAGTGGATTTATCAGTTTTATTTCTGTTATCGTGGTCGTGCTGGTGATTGCTTTATAACGAATGATTGTGGTTTAGTCGATTTAATTGAGACTGGTGATGTAGTTCTTGCTGATAAACGCTTTCCACAGATAAAAACCCAAGTAGAAAATAAAAATGCTGTTTTTGTGATGCCTCCTTTTGGTCACAAAGATCAATTTACCCCGGAAGAAGTAGATGAAACATACAACATCCCTTCTGTAAGGATAAATATTGAACGCGTTAATCAACGAATCAAGGACTTTGAAATTCTATGTAAAGTACCAAATTCGTTATTTCCTCATATTGATGAGATAGATTTTATCATCTGCGCCTTAATAAATGTTCAGAAACCATTGTTTAAAGAGAAAGAAGTAGTTGAGTAAAATTTTTTGAGAAAAATTGTAAATAATATATTGAATTGAGAATTGTATCAAATAAATCGATACATAATATTTATATAAATGTTTTTATTATAGAAAGTAATAAAAATTAAATGTTTAATATTTATTTTATTATTATTTGAACATCAGGTAATTGTAAGTTAAGTAATAGTTTTCTTGATGTTAAATATTTCTATTTTATCACATTTATAATAAAATTTTTTAACTAATTTAACATTTAAGTTTTTTTTTTAATTCTTATAAATTAATATATTATTAAGTAAATAAGTATTTCAATAAAACTTTAAAAATATTAAAACGTATTATTACCATTATTTTTAAACTCTATCTAGATTTTAAAACAATCAGAGTTATGTAACTTGACATCCGTGGAAAATTGTTATCTCTTTGATCAATACATAATACTTAGACAGTATTGCTGCTTCTATAATTCACGCACGATCTTTATTACAAATAATTTATTTTTAGGTAAAGGAGCGTGATTCTTATTTACCAAAGTGGCCTCTAATAAAAAAGAATATACATACTCTAACATATTCACCAATTTCACTATGGTAGCTTGATCTGAACTGGGCCTGGAAGTTTCTATTGCAATGTCTGTGAATTTCCAGTTACAAAAAAAATTCGATTATTGAAGTAGTACCAAGAGAACCGCGTCCACCCGGCTTTGAAAATTTTAGCGGTACTTCTATCATTTAGGTAATATTTTTGGAAATTTGATAAAACAATCCCCAACAACACTTTTTTTTCAAATATTTACCTATATATAATGATTGATATAATAGATGGATTCATATGTGGATTATTAGTAGCTTTGGAGTACCTACCTTATGGAATTGCAAGATAAAGATCATTCAAACTTTGAATGAACTAGGAGCTTATCCGTAAGTTACAGTATTAATTTCATATTATTGAACCGATTTGGATTTATCTTCTCGCCACAATATATGTTGAAATTGTCGATCCGAGGGATGTAATTTAATCTGGCGGTACATATCTATATCTGCCATAAAAGTAATTTGGTGCTTTCTAAATCTTAACAATGTATTGAATATATCGGGTTGTATGATGGGACATACCATCAAAATGTCGTTTAGACGTTATTATTTGATTTACACGAACCATCAAAAACTACGCGTACCTTTATAGTCAAAGAACTAGATTTTAGTACAGTGGTAAGATAAAATTAATTTAGCTTCTGATTTTACAGATTCATTTGCCAAAGAATATTCCGTATTCAAGTAACTATTATTCTGCAGACTTCAGCTAGTTTTAGAGCTATATCTCTAGTTTGACCCAAAATAGGTTTTTTTTGAAAGATAATTTAACAACAAATCGGCCATTACCTTCTCTATAAAAGTTTTTTACGGAAAGCTCCTCACATTCTTACAACTATTTTCTTCTACCAAGTAAACTGATTTCTTCGTATTAGAAACTTCCTAAATTTTTCAAAAGGACTCTAATTGTTCCTGAACGTCTATTTTAGAAAGGTTACAAAATGTAGAATTCGAAGAAACTGTAAAATTTCCTGAAATGATCCACCCCAAATGTGATTTCTGTAGGATAGGTAGTCTTTTCCCTAACTTGATTGGATTGCTTAATAAAAGTTCGTAAAATATATTACAACCAGGCAAAATAATGTCAACCTTAGCTGATGTATCAAAAGTAATATCAGCTAGCAATAAATTATTAGGAATTTTAATGTTTGAAAAGTCTATATTAAACTGTTGTTCTTTACCTGTAATTTGATCTATGACTAGAAATGGTAATTTTGCTTCCAATTCGGTATGAATTGATTTTAATTCAATTTTAATTTTAGAGACAATCGTAGAGTTTGTTGCATTTATACCTACTACTGGAATCGAACAGATTTACATGGTAATTTCAATGCATCTGCTAACTCGGTTGTACAGAGGGAACTTTGACTTCCTGAATCTAAGAGAGCTGTGCACTCCACTGGTTTGTTATTAACATCAAAGATATCTATTAATGCAGAGGATAAAATAACACTGTTATTAAAAATACTTGTAGAACTCAAGATATTAATTTCGGATGCAGTTTCAGTATTATTGACGATTGTAGATTTAATTTCAAATTCATTTTCATTATTTATGTATTTTGTATTGGGCTAATTTCCTTTAATATTCAAATTTTTGGTTGCATTACTAGCTTCATTTATATGTAATAATACGTTATGTTTCTTGTTACATATGCTACAATTGTATCCTCCACAAACATTAGCAAAGTGGCCCTTGCGAAGACAATTTACACAACCCTTTAATTTCCATACTGAATTTAGTCTATAGACTGCATCTAACCGCAAATAACTTTCACAATTATAAATTAAATGATTAAATTTATTGCAATATATACAAAATTCACCTTTAGCTTGTAAAGAAGTGTGACTTAACACTTTATTGTGTTTTACATTGGTATGATTATTTATATTTTTATTTAGGATACACCTTTCCTTTAAAAAGTCAACAAATAAATCAATTTTTGGAGATTTTATTTTATGTACATTAGTTTCCTATTCCTTGCGTGTATGTCTGTCAAGTTTTTTTGCAAGATGAAGATCATTCAAAGGAACTGTGGTATTTCTGCACAATAAATATGTGATAGACAAGATCCTCCTATTGTTCTGACCCATCTTACTTGTTTTATTCATATTTCTTCTTCTTCTTCTTCTTCTTCTTCTTCTTCTTACGTTAGGACTAGGTCCTGTATTTTCATCAAGGGTTTGCCAGGAGTAGATGGGATGCTGAGGACCAGCTTCCATACCACCTTATAGGTGATCGTCCAGGAGGTCGAGTTGTGTCTGGTTTCTTTTCCTTTGCAATTTTTGCTAACAGTTCATTTGGCATTCTGTCAACATGGTCTCTCCATTCTCTTCTGCGGCTCTTGCCCATCTTACTACATCCTGAATATCGCACATGTCCCTTATTTCTCCATTTCTCTTCCGATCGAGTAACGTATATCCTGTTATTGATCTCAGAGTTCGCATTTCTGTTGTTCTTAGGAGCCGTTTAGTGGTTGTGTTCTCCGCTCTAGTTTCTATTGCATATGTCATGACCAGCCTTGCGCAAGTTTTATATATTCTAATTTTACATTTTGTGCTCATGTATTTATTTTGCCAAATCTCTAAGGTATCCTGATATTAATACTGCCTTCGTTGTTTGTGCTTTTACTTCTTTCTTTAGATTTCTATCGCTTGTTATGTTTGTCCCTAGATATTTGAAGGACATCACTTGTTCTACGTTCTGATCGTAGATCGCTAGTTTACATCTTCTCAGTTCTTTAGATATTGTGAGAGATTTTGTTTTTTTTGTGGATATTTGCATGTTGTAGGAGTTCGCTATTTGTAGAAATTTATATAGGAGCTTCTGTAAGTTGTCTTCGTCTTCCGAAATGATTAGTGAGTCATCAGCATAGCATATTATTTTTATCTCTTTGTCTCCCATTCGGTATCCACTCCCGGCTTTCTTTACTTCGTTGATGATTTCGTCCATTATAATATTTAACAGGATTGGGCTTAGGCTATCCCCTTGTCTGATACCAGTTGCCACAGGTATTTTATTGCCTAATTTGTTTGCCATTCTCACAAAGGTATAATTATCGGTGTTAAGTTTTTCGATACCTCGTATTATATTGGAGTGAACGTTCCTTTTTTTGATTAGTAGAGTTATAACATCAGTTAAGCGTATCCTATCAAACGCTTGGGTGAGATCAATGAAGCACATAAAGGCTGCCTTATTAAACTCTATGGCTTTTTCAGTTATTTGGCGCATTATAAATATAGCATCTATAGCATCTAAGATTTTTATGAATAGTTTCAAAACCGTACTCATCAGGCTAATGCCTCACTATAATTCAACACTATATCTGTCAATGAAACTGAATGAGTAATGAAGAAATTTCCTGAAAAGTCCTATATGCATATGACTTGGTTGAGTGTAAATTTAGCTTAGCGAATACATTGTACTGCAACTTAATGGTTTATTGTACTCAATATCAAAAGTATTTTAGACTTGTTGAATATTCAAGAAACATTTTTGTTTGAATTGGGTGAGATATTGCCGTTTCTACTGACACATACCCTAAACATCAAAATGTAGGCTGTCGTATGGAAGGTATCTATTTGATATTAATTATATGTATAAAGAATTTTTAGGGGACCGTACTTCTAAATATTTTCGCACATTTGTTCTTAGCTTTTCAACTCTGTGTCACTCTTTACTGTTATGAGATATATAGAATAATTGTAGATAAGTATAATTTTGAATATGCCTCTTTCTGTTACTCCTTTTAATTTTGTTAGTACATGTCATCAAAATTCATTATTTTCATTACTAAAGTGGAGTTTATCAATTCACTCCATCATAATCCTATTTTTTTCGTGTTTAAAACGCATCGGATTGATTCCTCAACATATATAGCTGTCATAAAAACCCCTGATCTCATTTTTTACATTGCTGACTTGCTGTACTATTATGATAAAAACTTTTTGTAAATTACAGACATCCAACCCAATTTTACTTTAATAATTTTTGAATTCTTGAACAAGATATTTTCTAAAACGACTCATTTCTTCAATAATTCACTTTATTTTCTTCAATTTTCCTGATTCCCTTTTTATTTTAACTTGTAATTGGACCATTTCGACGAAATTCCAAGTTGCATGATTTACTAAATTTATCAATGCAAAGGTGAAAACAAAGTAACGGCTTTTTGTGATGGTTACATTTCACTCACTATTACACTGTATATCGCCTGTTTCGATGTTCTCTAGTTTCTATGTGTTTTGTACAAAACAAAAGATATTACCGCTTATAATTTTATTTCAGATGGTGAGTTGATTGAATTAATAACTCACTAAAGGCATTGAAAAAGATATGAAATTTGATCCATTTGGTCGAAAGATACAACAGGAAGAGGTGATTCATAAGATATCAACTGTTTTTGGTATTTGTAATAACAGCAAATCATCAATGGATTATTTCTTGAAGGAAATACTAGCTATCATTACTTAGACTGGATTAGAACAATTTTCAAATTCAGTGGTAAACTCAATAATTACTCATTTTGTACTGGATACTGTGAACAATTTAAAGTTTTTGTATCTCTTAGATAAACCCCAAAAAATTGATATTGTGTGTTACATAACCCTAAAGTGATGAAAATTGATGTAATATTCCAGCTGGATATTCGCAATTGTTGTCGCTTCCAAAATCGTTTTTTCCTTAACTTTGCCGGGTCGTTATAAGTTTTATCAGTCCTATCCGAGGCTACTTTCTTCGTTCTCTGAGCAAATGGCTGTTTTACATGAGCTAGCCTTTCCTTACAGCCCTCCTGTTTTATCAGGGCTTGGGACCGGCAGCATGGTCGTTGAGCTACTAAATCCGCCCAACGGCCATACTGGCAGAGTTGAAAACACAAGACACAGTCTTAAAATAAGAAGAAGAAGAAGGAAGTAATGAAAATGTTATTTTCGAGTAGATAATCTCAAATATTTGAGAATCCCAAAGTGGAGGGATACGACGATATATTGATAAGTTGATAGCCTAGACCAGTTCCAAGCATAAATAAAATATTGCTTTACCATAGCAACAAACAATAACTTATTGAAAGTGTCAGTGTTAAGTTTTACGTCAAAAACTTAAACCAGATTTACGCAATAAATTGAAAGAAAAAATATGTCCACCGAAATTGTAAAAATGGAAAAATTGAGGTATCGAGCCATCATCAAGTACCTGTATTTAGAAGCGTTAAGAGGTGAGCAGATTAACGAGGTATATTTTCCATTGAAGATGAAGATCGATCGGGAAGGCGAGCCCTGTGTCAGTCCTCGAAAATATCGAAACAGTTTATGAGATGATTTTATCAGATCG
Source organism: Diorhabda sublineata (assembly GCF_026230105.1). Lineage (NCBI taxonomy): Eukaryota > Metazoa > Arthropoda > Insecta > Coleoptera > Chrysomelidae > Diorhabda > Diorhabda sublineata. Next base: position 951,450 of record NC_079486.1, read on the forward strand.
TCGAATTGGGCTAAAACCCATTGTTACTATGGGTGAGACGGGTACATTTCTATGATCCAGAAACAAAGCAACAATGGATGGAATGGCGACACTATGGTTTTCCCAGACCAAAGAAGTTTCGTGTCCAAAAATGTGCTGGAAAAGTTCTTCCTCCAGTTTTTTGGGATTGCCATGGAGTAATCATGATTGATTTTTTAAATAAGGGTAGAACAATAACTGGAGATTACTATTCGACATTACTCACCACTCAACTGAAAAAAAGTTAAATAGGTCGTAAATTTTCTCCCAACGAGGAGGTAATAAAAGCTGTGGAGGTCTGATTGCGTAATAAAATATTTTGACATTGAAATTTTGTTTGGTTCTATAGTAGGATAAGAATTTTTCAATATATCCTCGTATCACCACAGAACTGCATAACGCAATAAATAACTAAAGGAATTTCTTGGTTGTCTAGGGTTCTTTTCTGCTTAAACCGGTTAGAAAAAAAAACACTTTTATTACAGAATTTGTGCCTGGATGTAGGATGGAGTAGAGCAATAATCTCGATCCTACATTCGACCATCCTGCTCAGAATCCGCCTCGGATTCGTCTCTTTCATAGCTGACCCAACTTCGATTTCAACAACGTCATATATATATATATATATATATATATATATATATATATATATATATATTATCATTTTCTTACCTTAACAATTTCGTGAGGACCTAACAATTTTCTAAATTTAATCGACCGTTTTACTTTAACAGAATCATTTATTTACATTCTAAAAAGGTTATTACAAACCTTTTGATGAAGTAGAAATCTTAATTCTTTTTCTGTTCAAGGTAAAATGCCTTTAAATTGAAAGTTATGCTGCAGTTTTGTCATTTTTCAGTTTTTAGGAAAAAATAGATTAGATAGTTACGTATTTTTATCATATTCCTATGTCACAATCGTTGTGAAGAAGTGATTCATGAGTAAAAATGCTAATAAAATTTGAAAACTTTATTTTTTTGGCCAGTTTATATAATATCAACAAAATACTTTATCAAAATAAAAAACAAACAATATTATCACCTTTGCATAAAAAAAGTACCAACTCAATACTCAACGAAAAGTATATCAATCAGTTGTTCTACAGTTTACAGACCAAGTACCTAATCAAAATAATCTTTCTGGCTTTCTGAATGACAAATTTATCAATAATTTCCGTAAAACCTATTTTTTCACAGATTTCGAATTTAATTTGAAGAGAGATTTTCTTTGAAGAGCCACTCTATTTCTCAGAATACTCATAGTTTGTTGAAAAATCCTATTTTTTCATTAGTTTTATGCAAATCATTATTTATTCATTCATTTTCATGCCTTTTCCTTAAATTTCAAAGAAAAATTCAATTATATTGTCTTAAAGCGTCATAAATATGAGTAATTCCATGATTAACACGTTGACCGCAGAGCCAAACATGTTTATGCCCCTTTCCGTCAATTTGATGAGTAATTCCATTTGGCACAAAAATTTCATAAATATGTCTAAACTCATTATTCAACTGTCAACACGTTAACTGTCAAGCCGATAATTTTTCTTATGTCCAAGTCAATCAATTTTATTTATTTTTCAATAAATTCCAATAAAACAACTTGAAAATAGCAAATTTTTCGCGTAATTTCGATGCACAAATCAAAGAATTTCAACATTTTTTTCCGCCACAATTAGGATAGAATATTGTTTCATATCGTAAAAAGAATAGATAAAACAACAGTGAGTGAAGAAATACTTAAACTAAAAAAATTTGATTGTTGTAGTATATTTGTATTTTCTAAAATTAATATTCATCATAATAAAAGGTTGATAGTAAATTGACGAAATTTCGACTGGGAAAATGTGAAAACCAATAAGGAAAAATCGGAAAAAGACTAGTACTTGATCTTCAATTTTTACTGGACACAATATTTCAAGAAAAGTTGTAGATGTAACGGATAAAAGTATGGACAAATGTTGACTCGTTTTTGTTGAGAAGCTATGTGCACATCCATGTACTCTGCTTGGAGTTGAAGGTAAAGTTATTCCAAGTTTCTCAGACAGAACTGACACTGAATGAAAACTCTTCCGACAGAATAGAGTGCAGCATTGCAGTGCAGAAAACACATTCATTACTTCCTCTACCTTCCGTTGAACTATCAAGAGCTTCTAGAAGAGCGAGGAGTGTGTTTTACACAGTGTCTTTGAACTATATTTACCTGGCTCACTTCAATCGGAGATATGGACAGTTGCTGTATACTGCAAGAGGTTAAATCTTGGAAATTCTGGTTTGGACTTTCTTAATTATTCCACATTCTAATCCCGGAGCTTTTGACGAACATTATCTAAACAAAGTGTATTTCGAACTAGAGTTTCCATAGATTGTTTTATCCCAATTTCACAAAATATGGTTGCAATTGTGAAGAATCAGCGATCAATGTCCAATTGGGAGGAGTATTAATTGAACTACTCATATTATTGGTTGTTATACTAATATATGGAGTATTGTCAATATTCTCAGTAGTTCTAGAATTACTAATTTCATTTATTATTTATTCTGCTACTTTTTTATTTTTTTCTGTATCCTTATATTTTGCTTGATCTGCATCAGAACCCCAGATACAATATTTTCCTACAGACAAATTTAGAAATTACTATATTTAAAATTGGGATTTTCATCTTACCTCTTCAATCGCAAAGTTATCCTGAAATCCACTTGACGAAGGACTGGCTTTTCCACTACATTCACTTTGTGATTGCTACTCTTCTAATAGACTTTTCGTGGATAAATTGATCATTAGAACTGTACGCAGTAGCAGAACATTGTAAAATAAAGTGTTACGAGAAACCTGCTAATTTAAAGAAGACTACACCGTTCATATTCCGAGCTGATCTACTCGAGGTTACTGGAAGCGGAAATAAGTGAGATTGCCAGTTTAAACCTGGAGGAAGCCTGATGTGAGAAATATTTTTCCTTTTATTATTCGAAGTCCACGATCTAGTGATCAGTGACGGAAGGCTGCAAATTTTTAGATACATTCTAACAATACTTATTTAAAAAAAGAGTAGAAGAAGAGTAGAAAACAGTTGTACAAACTATAATTATCGAAATTCAATTAGTTTACCTGAATTACAAAATATTTTCTGTAGCTAAGGTGAATAATAAGTTTATATTGTATTGATTGTAACCGAAATTTTTTAGGATAATTTGGATTTTTTCTTTGCTGTAAAAACGAGATATTTTTTTATATAGCATATTTGTCTTCTGAGTAGAAAGGTACAGGATTAAGTTTTAATAAACGAAAGACAAAGAGTCGTTTTCTTCTATTTTTTTTTAAATTTTATATATTTTGCGTAGAATAAATCTTTTGATTTAATCATGATAACGTTGAGTTCTGTAGGTAGAATTGGTCACAACATTACGCATGCAAAACTCAAAGTTATAAAAGTTTTACATTTGTTTTTCTAATGACTCCGAACCGAGGATAACTCGTTAGGCTCTACGTGCTTTTCCGTGGTTCAATAGGGAGGAAGTGAAGAAATTAATAGAAAACTAAAAACCACTCAAAGCGAAGACAACGAATATTGAGGTGAAAATTGTACTGAAAAGCGAAGAACCGATTTATCAGCGACCAAGAAGACTATCGGCACCCGAAAAAGAAGAAGTAGATAGACATATAGAGGAATGGTTAAAAGATGGAATAATCAAACCGAGTGTTCGAATTTCGCTAGCCCTATTGTACTAGTGAGAAAAAAGGATGACCGAATCAGAATTTGTTGCGATTATCGCAAATTAAACAAAAATATAATACGCGATAAATTTCCACTTCCCCTTATTGAAGATGTCCTAGACAGCTTACAGGGAGCAAGGATATTCAGCACTCGCACCTACGAGTTTATGAAATGTCCATTTGGAATGTGTAGTAGACCAGCAGTTTTCCAACGATTCATCGCTTATGTCTTGAGGGAGTTGACTGCTAGAATGTACGTTATATACTACATGGACGATGTTATCATCTTGAGTGCGAACGAAGAAGAGGGGATAGAAAGACCAAAACTTGTATTAAAGACAGCTGTAGAATATGGACTAGGAATGAAAAAGAAAAAGTGCTAAGTGTTGAAAACCAGAGGAAACCAAAATTCTGGCGATCAAGAAATTTCCAGAGCCGAAGAACCAGAAACAAGTCCAATCATAACTACACACCTATGCAAGTATACATGGTTATTGAGTATTCTTTTAGCGGCGATCTAGTGACGATTCGAAGCTTCACCCGATATAGTAGTAGAATGACGACCCCTGCAGAGATGAACTAGGAACGAAATTTAAAATAGTTACAGACTGTAATGCATTCATAAAAACCATGGAGAAAAGGGACCTTACAACACGATAGGCACTAATGCTAGAAGAATTTCATTATGAAATTTTGTATAGTCGAGGTACACAGATGGCGATAAAAAGGATTTTGACTACAGAAGAGTATGAAGATTTTTATTTAGAGCATGATATATTGTATAAATACGATAATGGATTAAAATTACTTGTCATTCCAAAGAACATGCAGACTTAAAAAATAATAATAACAGTACTCGAAATATGAAATTTTTGAAAGAAAAAAACAGAAGAAGTAGTAAACAAGGATACCAAGACTAAAAGACAAAATAAAAACGATTAAAAATAACTGTATACCTTGTATATTATGGAATAAAAAGGAAGGAAAGAAAGAATGAATGCTCCATCCTATACAAAAGCTAGAAGGTCCGCTAAAGACGTATCACGTCGACCAATTAGGACCAATGAAGTAAACAAAAAAAATTATCAGCACATTTTTGTGGTAGTTGATGACTTTTCCAAATTTGTGTGGCTTTACCTAACAAAATCAACCACGACGATAGAAGTGACATGTTGTCTTGAAAAATAACGTAAAATATATCACCTCGTCCTGTAGAAAAGAAAGAAGGAATGCTTCATACTAAAATCAACAAAAAAAAACCAGGACGAAAGAAGTGATATGTTGTCTTAGCTTAAAATATGTGGTAGCCCGTCAAGGATAATATCTGACAGAGGATCCGCGTTCCGTTCTGAAGAATTCGAATCGTATTGCCGAGAAGAAAATATTAAACATGTGTTAACAACTTATGGAGTTCCTCGAGGTAATGGACAAGTGGAAAGGGTAAAGCGGAGCGTTATACCAGTCTTAATAAAACTCCGTTTGGAAGAGCCAGGAAAGTGGTACAAATACGTTGACAAAGTACACACTGCCTCGAATACCACCTATCAGCAAAGCATAAGTACCACACCCTTTGAAGTATATACAACTGATCCAAAATTGAAGAGAAAATTTTTTGATCCTCACGAAATTGTTAAGGTTAAAGAAAATGATAGATATGACGTTGTTAAAATCGGAGATCACGAGATTATCGCTCTACTCCATCCTACGGCGAGACACAAATTCAGTAATAAAAGTGTTTTCTTTCTAATCGGCGTTTTAAGCAGAAAAGGACCCTAGACATCCCAGAAATTCCTTTAGTTATTTATTGCGTTATGCAGTTCTGTGGTGATACGAGGATATATTGAAAAATTCTTAGCCTACTATAGAACCAAACAAAATTTCAATGTCAAAATATTTTAATCCCTCACAGTTTTTATTACCTCCTCGTTGGGAAAAAATTTACGACCTATTAAACGTTTTTTCAGTTGAGTGGTCAGTAATGTCGAATATTAATCTCCAGTTATTGTTCTACCCTTTTTAAAATCATGATTACTCCATGGCAATCACAAAAAACTGGAGCAAGAACTTTTACAGCACATTTTTTGACACGTAACTTCTTAGATCTGGGAAAATCAGAGTGTCACCATTCCATCTATTGTTGATTTGTTTCTGGATCGTAGAAATATACCCGTCTCATGCATAGTAACAATGGGTTTTTGCCCAATTCGACGGTCTGATAAAATCATGTCATAAACTGTATCGATATTTTCGAGGACTGACACAGAGCTGGCCTTCTCGATCGGTCATCAACTTCATGGAAAATTTACTTCATAAACCTGCTCACCTCTTAACGCATAAAAAATAATCTATTTATGATTTGCAGTTATTACAAATACCAAAAACAGTTGATATCTTATGAATGTTGTATCTTTCGACCAAATGGATCAAATTGCATATTTTTTTCAATGCCTTTAGTGAGTTACTACTTCAATCAACTAACCATCTGAAATAAAATTATAAGCGGCAATATCTTTTGTTTTGTACAAAACACATAGAAACTACAGATTATCGAAATAGGCTTCATACAGTGTAATAGTGGTATTTTTGCTGGTATTTTTGGTCCACGGATTAGACTTTTAATGAAAGACAACGATTTCATTCATTCAATGAATGATTTAGAAGCAGAAGCTTGGAAATCTTCTGTTGCTGTTGAAAAAAATATTTTAGGAAATCAGAAGGCCGAAAATTACAAAGAATTAGTTCATAAGCTCTTAATTGGTTTTAAAAATCTTGGATGTAATATGAGCATTAAAATACAGTATCTGAACAATCATTTAGACAAGTTTCCTGAAAATCTTGGAGCGTATAGCTAAGAACAAAGAGAACGTTACCATCAAGATTTAAAGTTGATGGAAGATAGATACCAAGGTCGCTGGGATGAGCATATGATGGCAAATTACTGTTGGAGTATTACACGGGAATGTACTGAAGACATCCACCGGAAAATATCTAAAAAGAGGTGCTTCTAACCTGTAAAATATTGAGTAATATAATGTATTTAAATGTTTTGAATTAAATGTTCTTTTTTTTTTAATAAACTTATTAAGTGTTTTTTGATTTACTTACCCTTGCGAAATCTCGAAAACCACACGTAGCATTAAAAAAGTAAGTATCAATTTAGTAGCAGCCGGGTACTCTCAAAGCTCTGGGCAGGTTCTGAATATTTTTTTAGACATTTCAGTGGGAGAGTTTAAAAGATTACAATAATAAGATGTTATTTACTTTGCACTATTACCGTAAATAGCACAAATTTATATGCACGCGTCTAATGCATCTTTGTTTTTTTTGAAAAAAAAAAACATAACATTGAATTTTCTCCAGAATCATGTGAAAGCTATGAAATGATTAAGTGAATTGTTCATGTTTCAGTAAATTGTGTATACTATTAAAAAGGAGAAGATCAAGATGTGATTTGCTGTAGTATTAGAAATCGAATATGACTCTCAAAGAGGTACTTAACTTTGTTAAATTTTCACATTCTGCAGTATTTTCAGATTATTTAGCTAAGAACTGTGCTTTCAAATTGACTAAACAATTTGTACACCTAATCTTTTCTTTGTAATTTTCTCAGCTACGATTTAATCCTATATTGGTATTCAAATTTCATAGATCCAATAATTGAGTCGCAATTCAGTTGTTCCATTCAATTTTATTATGAAAAGTTTAACGAAGTTTCATTAAAAAAGGACATTAATTATGAAGTAAATGAAAATTTCGCCTAGAGCGACTGTTTTAAGGTTTTTTGGAAAAATTTTATTTGTCCAACGTGCCTGTTAACAAGATACAAAAGAATGCCTCTCTCGTCACAAAATATTATGTAACCAGTGAGCACATTTTTTGTTATTGAAATAAAGTGGAAGCATGAAAAATTTGAGGGAAATGAGCTGAAATATCCTATATTTACCTATTCTATATGTACAAATTCTTTTATTTGTACATTAGTTTTCTTTGAAATTCATAAATTTTACAAAGAGGTACTAGAAATAAGCAACAATTTTTGTTGTCAATGTGATATCACGATGTGTTAAAAGTCGTTTCATTTAAGCGAGTTCTTGGCTTCTAAACATTGTTGGTCCACTACTGGGTTACTCACTAGATTTCCGAAAATCTAGAGATGTGCTGTGAGAAAAACGTTCTGAAATCATTCCTAACATTGCGAGGGCTATGAAAGAACAGATGAAAACCATTAAAAAAAACTTTCATTACCTCATTACCGTACGCTATGTTTTACACTATATGTGAAAAAGCTATCTGCAAGATGGGTATCTTGATGCCGATTGAAAGCACACTTGCAATGAAAAACCAAACGAAATTTCAATTTGATACCAGTTGACAAAATGCACTTTGGCAGAGAGAACGATAACAATAATAAAAAATTACCGCGTTTGTTCAAGAAAACCGTTCCCATCTTAACTATGCACCTGTCGATTCTTGTTACAAGTATTCTATGAATTTTTTGAAACCTGGTGAATTACTTGAACAGCCAAATGGCCGACGACATCCACAGCTGTACCCGCCTTTGCACAATTCCGCATAGAGAACACACTCTAAAATTTCTTTGGTCCGTCGAGCCATTTTGTATTGTTTTTTTGTTTAATTCATAAATCTAACACCATGCGCTATAGATAACGGACACAGAAAAAGCGAACGCCCCATCAAAATCTTTCAACACAAAAAATATACCAATTCCAGGCCAACAAAAGAAAAACGCTTCTGCTTCAGGACCATTTATGAAACAAACCATATTCCACACAAAGATTCTCCTGTTATCCCCACAAAGAAATCAGAACGAACTACTTTTTTTTAGTTAAATGTTGAAGCGGATATTGATTTGTTTGTAATTATGTCAAAAATTCATCTTTTAATCTGGCGAACATAAAAAAAAGAATCAAAGACCAAGGCGAAAAGAAGTTATTGGAAGCCATATGGATTTTTTGAGTTTGAAGAGTTGGAGCATCAGATACATTTAAACTGTTCGTAATAAATGTGTTTCTTAACGTTCTATGGTTTTTGGAACAATTTATAAATTGAAGTATTTTTCGAACAATATTCGACTCAAATCTATCAACATTATTGTATGTTCAGATTTCTCATTATTTTAATTTTTTTGCCAAATTACGTTGAAAAAACCAATTAAAAAGGATAGAGAAAATGGAAGTGATGTTTCTTTTACATGTACCAACAAATCTTCGATACGAAGTTTCGTGCCTTCACGAGGCAAACATATAGGTTTTTAATGAGGATATGCTTATTTATTATAATTATTAGTCAATTTAAGTCAAAAACAAGATGAAAGTAATGTGAAGAAGAGCTATGATGAGGAAAATGCTGCTGAAAACAAAAAACAAGAAACAGAAAAGTCAAAAGTGTAAAATGAAGACAACAAGGAACAAGAAATAAGGAAATCATAAAGATAAAAGTCGGGATTGCTTAGGCCGTGACTTAATGAAAGTTACAACCTTCACTTCATAGCACGAGCACCATCAGTCGTTCGTCCAATCCTTTTAATCCGTTTTATTTCGTTATCTGTAATTAAATCATCGAGATATTTAAAAGTCTTTTCTCCTGTTGGTTTTGACGATAAAGACTTGCAACAAAGCAGTTCTTCTTTAATGCTACCGAGTGTTCTGTTCCTTTTTTAGCTATTAATAAGGATAGGCGATATGATGCAATTGTAGCTTGTCTATTTTTCTTGCCAGAAATTGATGTTTTCATTATTGAGTTTGACTTTAAGAATTCTTTTTCTTTGTACTGAAAGAAATACATATGTTTTTTTTGTGAAAAGTCTTCACAGTTTTGAAGGTTTCATACGCTCATCAGCAAATACTTCGAAACATAAAACACACTGTGCCAATAACCATCTAGATCTAGACTATCTAAAACATTCAAATACGTTTGAAATGTAAACGAAAATGATTTCTTTCTGAACTTGATTGAATTAGTAACTCACTAAAGGTATTTAACAAAATATGTAATTTGATCCATTTGGTCGAAAGATAGAAAAAACTACAGGAAGAGGTGATTTATAAGATATTAACTGTTTTTGGTATTTGTAATAACTGCAAATTATCAAAGGATTATTTCTTAAAGGAAAGACTATCATTACTCTGACTGAATTAGAACAACTTTCAAATTCAGTGGTAAGTTCAATAATTACTCATCTTGTACTGGATACTGTGAACAATTTGAAATTAATATTATTATAATTATTTTCTAGTTTATGCTCTTTGAAAAATAGCAAATGAATGCTCTAAAATTTTTTCGATAATAATATAATGGGATAATGGGCTTTTGTTACTTGCCATTTTTTACATTATTAAGAGAAGTTAGTTTGAAATTAGAATTTTCTCTACATAGAAAAATTGTTTTTGACTTTGTATAATAGTGTTTCTATTAATGATCTTCACACAATGTTTTTGTAATCCATTTACTTAACACAATTTATCTGTCTTGATTAAACTTTTAATGAATATGTAACTAACTCCTAATTTTAATGTACGGACAAAAATAATTATTGAAAAATGTGAAGTTATTTCGGTTTTCTAGAAAATCCGAGTGTGTCTGATTTTCTATAGAAATTTTAAAACTTTTCAGGTCGGTCTGGTGAAAACATCCAAAGCGACTAACATGGACTTTTAAATATAGTTACAGAATTTTTGATGCCATTGAATTTAAAGAATATTTGTCAGGTTTTGATTTACAAACGCAATTGAAAATTTTTAAAGATTTATACATCATAGAAATGCGTAACTCAATAAATAACTTAATATTAATGATGATGCAAGAGCCAGGAAATGTAGAAAAAGTGAGAAAATTCGTTGATTTAAGTCCAAATTCAGAATCAAATAACAATACTGAAGTGAATGTAGTGGAAAAGTCAGTCCTTCATCAAGTGGATTTGAGGATAACTTGGCGAATGAAGAGGTAAGATGAAAATACCAATTTTAAATATAGTAATTTCTAAATTTTTCTGTAGGAAAATGTTGCATCTGGTGTTCTAAAATCATTTAGATTGTGTAAATCATACTCATCAACATGCATATTTATTGCATATTCCGTATTTTATAACAATGTCTTAAAGAGCCGCTTCACTAAATTTCCCTAAATTGAATTATTACACAAATTTGAAACTTTCAGTGCTTCCAAGAGTGAGACTAACTCTTGTAACCATCATGAAGAATGTTCTAATAATATCACTGGTATCGAGGTTCCATTGAAAAAACAGGAAACTAACATGAATACTGATGAATTACTCGAAGCAAGGTACCTATTGAGTACTTCATTCTGCAAGGACTTTGTGGTAGCAAATTTAGTAAAAAAATGCCTTGGATTCATTCAAGAAAGAAGGGACAGATTTTTCAAATTTGAATTCTTCAAAAACATTTTTTAACCATCCCATCACCCAAGAGCTTTTTATATTTCCCGTTCCCTATCATATGGTTCAGATATTATTGAGTAGAGATATTTAGAGGAGTTAGTAAGATAGTGAAGGACCTAGAGCATATGATTTGTTGGGGTTTATTTAACAGATACCAAATTTTAAATTGTCCACAAAATCCAGTACAAGATTAGTACTTATTGAACCTACAATTGCATTTGAAAGTTATTCTAATTCACTCACAGTAATGATAAACTTTCCTTCAAGAAATAATCCATTGATGATTTGCAGTTATTACAAATACCAAAAACAGTTGATATCTTATGAATCACCTTTTCCTGTTGTTGAAAATATTTTTTTGTTTTGTACAAAACACATAGAGACTAACAGAGAACATCGAAACAGGCGTCAGACAGTGTAATAGTGAGTGTGGTAGTAGTACTAGTACAAGTCTTGGATTTCTCAATGTGAATATTCTTCTTATCTTCATAGCATCTTTTGAGCACTTTTACTTTTGTGATATGCTCGTTCAACAAATTATCAGCAGCTGTTTGTATGCTCATTCATATTTCAAATGATAAGCATTCTCATCTCTTATTCGAACTTATTCTTAAAGTCACACTCAGTAATGAAAACATCAATTTCTGGTGAGCAAAATAGACAAGCTACAATTGCATCATATCGACTATCCTTATTGTTAGCTAAAAATGGAACAGCTCACTCTGTAGGGTAGAATTATATTTTACCATCAGTCCAAATAATATCTGAAGTTTTCTTCACTGAAAAGGAATTGAAAAAATTGGTCAAATTCACAGTTACAGTTTTAAAACAAACTTTTCACTTCAACTTGATGAAAGTACTGAAATTGCCTGCCAGGGTAATCTATTAGCCTTTCTTAGATTTGGACTGACGAATGATGGTGCGCGTGCTATCAAGTGAAGGTTGTAAATTTCATAACTCACGGCCTAAGCGATACCAACTTTCGCCATTATGTGAGATGAAATGGGAAGTGAGCACAAAGCATTCCTGCTTCATTGTGAAGTATGGTGGCTTTCAAGAGGTGAAGTGCTGTCAAGATTGTTTAAGCTTCTTGATGAGTTAAGATTGTTTTTGTTGGAAAATCATAATAGGTCAGAATGTTTTCTTTTTGATTTCCTTATTTCCTGTTCCTTGTTATCTTCAACATTATTTCACACTTCTCACTTTATTGTTCCTTGTTCTTTGTTTTCAACATCATTTTCCTCATCGTGGCTTTTCTTTACATTACTTTCATCTTGTTTTTGACATCTGCTTTCTTCATTATTTTTTAATACCCGAGTTATTATTTTTATATTATTTCAATTTATTTCGATTTTATTCCAGAGCCGATATCCATTCGAGTATCCTATTATCTGAAGTTTTTTATTTCTCTTGTAAAATTCTTTTTTAAATTTTTGGCATAAGCAATACACTTGGGCTACTTAGTTTCGGTGGTTTACCCTCAATAGACTTTTCCATTAAGTTATATTTCCTGGAGTTTAATCAAGAATACTACCTCATTTTGCATTTATTCTTTTTTCCCTTTACTCATATATTCTTCCCCATTTTCTGATCTTAATTAATGAATTTTTGTATCAAATTTGGTTACTACTATACAATACTACTCGGTATTCGGGCTTTAACCACGTCCATAAGTCTATATGCTTTTAAAGTTATTCCACTTATTTTACAGTTTCCAGAAAAGACTTTTTTGTTCTAATGAATTTTCGTTTTTATTTTTGTAATACGAATTATTTATTTATACAGTGTAAGTATCGGACCCATAACTTGTTGTTTTTAGTATCATTAGAATAAAAATATCCTTTTTATTGTTATAACTTAATATGATGACAGATATGCAATAACCTAAACTGGGATTTTGCAAAAAATATTCTAGACAACGTTGTAAAATATTATTTGGATCATATTACATTGTCTAACATATGCTGTAATACTAGTATTACTCAAATGTGGAAGACTCCTCTATGGACAGTTGGTATTACATATAAGTTGCATACATATTTTCATTTTATTTGTTTTAAATAGTTAAATCATCGTAACTATAGCGGTTTTATTTCGTGATGTACATTGGGAAAAATCGTTTTTTTTTCTTATTTTTTATTCCCGATATCGATCGTGATTTCAAGGAAAAATTTTGGTCGTAATTGAAATTTTCGTTCTAATTTACATATTACAGGGGAAAAATCTATATTTAGTAGAATAGTCTGGAATACAGTTCTCACCTCATCAACATTACTACATTACTGGGGCGAGGCATGTAGGCCACAGCTTGGGTTTTGTCGGGGGATTTCAGTATTTTATTATGCTCAACGATATGCCGAAGAAATGGAACCCGAGTTAGGAACAAGCACATTTGTTCTTGTTCCGGTGAAAATTCCAGGCAAATTATCAAGTTCTGTTTACACTTGTCAACTGTGACACATTAACAAATCATGTCATCCATTTCAGAAGGAGCTGTTCTTATAACGATACTCAATCGGTTCATCCTATACATGCCTCTATGGTAGGTAATAGTTTGAATGACACTGTTCCGCTGGTCTACTTTCGAAAGCAAATATGCTTAATATGGATCCAGCTTCAATAAGTATGTGAGACACTCCCATCAGGCTTCGGAATAACCACCACAGGGGAGCCCAAGTCGATAGTGACAACAATTTCAAGCTGCTTATACAATAAAGAAGTGAAATATGCACAGAACTTCTTTGAAATAAACAAATTTAGTTCTGTCTAGAGGTTGAGCAAATATATCAACATTATTATCTTTGGATATTACATAATCTATATATGTATAACTTAGTAAATACAGGGTGTTTCTATATTCGACCGACAATGTTGTACCACAGAGATCTCAATAAATGATTCAGTTTGATATAGGAATACGAACCATTACGGGGCCTATTAGTTGAGATATGGGGTGTTCAACATTTTATATCAAAAATTTGCCATGAATGAAGAACGCCTTTAAATTTTCTCCTCAAATTTGGTGACCAATATGCTCCTTAATAAAGTAATATTTTGACAAAGCAATCTTTGGAAAAATTTAACCATTGGCGCGCTGTCTGAGTTAGTTGTCACTTTTATGCCCTTATTTTTAGTTGAAAAACTAATAACCTTTTATGTAGCTACAATGATCTTTTTTTATTCTTTTTTCTTAATTTCAAAACTTTCCCATTTTCTAAGCAAATCTCGTGTTCATTGGCCAACATAAACATCATCTAAATAGTTTTAGTTTGAAAATAACAAGGTATAAGACATCAATCAATCCAAAATATAAGTCAAATTCACTTTATTTACAATCCAAATTACAAATATAATGATATGAATATACACTATCTATGGAAATTTAAATACACGGATCTGATCAACAGTTATTGAACAAAGTCATAGAACATTTTAATCCCGGAGCTTTTGGCGAACATTATCTAATGAAAGTGTATTTCAAACTAGAATTTCCATACATCATCCCATTGTTTTATCCTCATTTCACAAAATCTGGTTGCAATTGTGAAGAATCAGCGCTCATGCCCAATTTGGGGGAGTATCAATTGAATTACTGATATTATTGGTTGTTACACTAATAGATGGAGTTGAAAATCCAATTGGTCGCTTTGGATGTTTTCATCAGACCGACCTGAAAAATTTTAAAATTCCTATACAAAATCTGTCACACTGGGATTTTCTAGAAATATTTTCAGTAGTTCTAGAATCATTAATTCTATTTACTATTTATTCTGTTACTTTTTTATTTTTTTCTGTATCCTTATATTTTAAAATTTCAGTAACTGTTTTAATGATGTCCTCAAAAGTATATTCTTCCTCTTCTAAACCTATCCAAAACTCAATATCTCCATTTTCTGATTCTGCTTGATTGAGATTGGATTTTTCTATCAGATCACCAGATGCAACATTTTACTACAGGAAAATTTAGAAATTACTATATTTAAAATTGATGTAGGACTGGCTTATCCACTTCTTTCACAAAGTGATTTGTGATTCCTCTTCTTCTAATAGACTTAGACGTGCTTAAATTGATCATTAGAGCTGTACGCAATCGAAGAACATTGTAAAATAATGTGTTACGACAAACCTGCAAATTTAAAGAAGACTATTTACACTGTTCATATTCCGAGCTGATCTACTTGAAGTTGCTGGAGCCGGAAATAAGTAAAATTTCCAGTTTAAACCTGGAGGAAGCCTGAGGAGAGGAGTATTATTTCTTTTATTATTTGAAGTCCACGGCTGCAAATTTTTTTTTAAATAGACATTCTATCAATACTTATATAAAAAAGATCAGAATACATTTGTACAAACTATAATTATCGAAATTCAATTAGTTTACCTGAATTACAAAATATTTTCTGTAGCTAAGGTAAATAATAAGTTTATATTGTATTGACTGTATCTGGTTTTTTCTTTGCTGTAAAAACGAGATATTTTTTTAAATAGCATATTTGTCTTCTGAGTAGAAAGTTGCAGGATTAATTGTAACGAAAAAAAAGAAAAATCTGTTTGTACATACGTTTGATAGTACAAATATTAGTTCACACATTTGATTAGACACATGCCTATTTTTACAAATACGCGGAACTTTTGATTGAATTTCTACTTTAAGTTCTAAACGAAAGACAAAGAGTTGTTTTCTGGGATTCATAATAAGTAACGGAAAAATCTAACAAGAAATTTCTAGAGCCGAAGAACCAGAAACATTCCAATTATATTTAGGCACAACCGGATACTTCAGAAAGTTTATTGCTGGTGTTTGTGCTCAATACTAATTTCAGTGAATTTATTGAGGAAACTATTAAAGATAAAGAGTTGTCGAAAGATATTTTAATTGAGTAGAAAACCTGTTAAGCAGTATAGAGGGTACATTATTACAGAAACTTACAGACATTCAGGAACGTATTGAAATATTAACCGAAGAAAATAATTTAGCTTTGAAATATAAAGAGCAACCTGATTTTGAAAACTGGTATTATAGTGCATAGTGCAACTATTGTACATCAACGCCATGACAGTTGCTCGAAAAATCCCGCCAAAGGCAGTCATATTGTAACATGACGTCAGAATACTAGTCTGAAACGGACCCTAACACGCATGAGTGAGGCTCTGGCCCACAGATCATCCGTTTCAGACTTGGATACCCAATGTTAATTTTTTAAACAGTTTTTAGCGCCCCCAAGTTACAATAAGAATGAACTAAACGAAAAAAAGCTGGCTTATGTGAGTGTGTTTTTTCTTATTTTTTTATTTAGTAGGAATATTGGGAATTAAAAAATTGTATAATTTTCAGGTAAGTGAAAAATTATTTATTCGGAGATTTCAGAATTTCAGAAAACAATTATGCTTTTTTCAGAGTATTGCCGAAATGTTAGTTTTATATCCACATAAATAATTTTTCACTTTACTGAAAAATCCACAATGTTTATGTAATTCACATATCCAAAAGAAACGAATAATGTTCTATGTAATATTTATTTGAAAATAAATAAAAATTACAAAATATTATTCACAAAATGTGTTATGCAGAGCAGCCACATGCTAGCATCGATATTGATTGGTTGCATCATCGATTAGACAGATCAATTCATTAGTCAGCTGATTGTCTTTGCAAAAAATTCAAATTAGCGCTAGCAGCGCCAACTACCTTGTCTAAGAAGTAAACAAAACTCTGTTTCAGATCTCTCATTTGAGTGTCACATCTTGCTTTGGCTTCTCTGACTCGCATCTCTCAACGCTTCATTGTTGCGAAAAACTCGCGGAGCCGATATTTTCGAAAACTTTAAAGAAGTATGTAATAAATTACAATTGATTGTCAGTAATTTAGTCAGTGTCTGCACCGATGGCGCACCTTCCATGAGAGGCAAAAAATAAGGATTCGTTGCTTTGTTAAAAAAGGAAAACTTGAAAAAATTGATATAATTTCACTGCATTTTGCATCAGCAAAATCTTTCTACCATTTTGCAAGACACTCTGGAAGAACCATTGCCATTGTCAACTATATTCATAGATAAAGGATAGTGTACTATATTCGCGTAAATGCAATGCGTCGTCGTGAATTTCGGCAGATGATCTCTTTAGATGAGGAAACGTATAGTATTGACCTACCATACTACTGCAAGGTTCGCTGGCTATCAACAGGTCGGGTTTTGATAAAAGTTTTGTCTTTACGACGACAAACTTTTATCAAGAACAAGGAAAACATTGTGATCTATCAGATGAAGTATTTCTCAGAAACCTTGCCTGCCAGGTGAATCGAGGTATATTTATGAAATGTGGCAAAAGATCCAAAGGTTTAGAAAAAATTTTTCTTTTTTTAAAATATTGCTTTGTCGATCGGAAATATCTGCACAACACTTCCCGGAGCTAGCTAAAATGTTAACTGAGCAGAACTGTGAAAATAAAATATTCGGTCAATATGTAGGTGTCTTGGATTTTTTAAGAGAAGAGTATACTAATAGATTTTCTGCTATGTAATTGCAACATTTAATAGATATATCCGAGGCTCCTGCAGAACTACAAATGAAGATAGTATCATCAAATCCCTTTTTAACGCTAAAAAGGATCCCATAGAAATCTGGAAAAATGCTGTTGAATATCTATGCCTTCGAGAACATGCTCACCGTTTACTTTCCTGCTTCGGAAGTACCTACAGTTACGAGAAAACATTTTCTCTCATGTCAAAAATAAAAACAAATTCAAGAACACAAATTACAGATGCACATTTAGAGGATCAATTAAAGCTGTGTGTTACGTAGCTTGATCCAAATATACAATTATTGTCAACCAAAAAACAAAGCCAAATAAGTCACTAACTTAAAAAAAAGCGATTTCTTAATCTAGAACGCAGACTAAATAATAACGATGCTTATAAACAATTATATAGTGACTTTATTTATGAGTATATTCAATTGGAGCACTTGTCTAAAGAAAGCATATCAGAAAGTGACACATATTCAGATTATTATATGAGCCATCACGGTATTTACTAAGAAGACGCTATCACCACTTCTTTAATAGTTGTTTTTGACGCGTCGTTGCCCAGCTGGACGGGTTTTTCGTTAAACAATATATTAATGGTTGGACCAACTATCCAACAAAATTTGTTTACCATTCTAGTTTAAGACAGCACACCATAGTTATTGCCGCTGACTTTACAAAAATGTACAGATCAGTATTAGTAGCACCCGAAGATAGACATTTACAGAAAATTGTATGGCGACAAACCAATTGATACTTATCAGTTGAGAACTTTGACATACGGAGCTGCACCTGCTTCATTTTTAGCAATCAGGTGTTTATTTGAAATTGTTAATAACGTCCAAACGCAATATCCATATATTATAATACATTATAAAAAATGATTGTTATGTAGATGATTTATTAACAAGCGCGGATTCGGTTCAAGAAGCGAGAAGGATAACGTAATTAGTTTTTAAGGTATTAAAGGAAGGTTGTTTCTTTTTGAGGTTTGTATCAAAGAATCCGAGTATTTCAGATTGTATACCAAAAAACGATTCATTAGCAACAATTATTGGATTTGGTGAGAATGGTGGAAAAAAACTCTTCCATTAATTTGGTGTCCATCACAAGACAAATTGATGTTCAATGTCAAGAATTTTCCTATTAAACAAATTACTAAGCGGATCATTTTGTCGAATTCCTCAAAGACTTTTGACCCATTAGGCTTAGTCAGTCCCTGTACAATATCTGTAAAAATGTTATTGCAAAGTCTTTGGCTTGAAAATTATCCTGGAATGATCAAGTAACCAATCATATTACTCGGGAGTGGCTAGATTTTGAGTTGGACTGAAAATAGAACGTCATTTAATATGCGAAAATGCAAAAAATATTGAAATATACTGTTTTTCTGACAGTTCAGAAAAGGCGAATGGCTCTTTCATTGACTTAAAATCTATTGATAATAAAGATGAAGCTTTTGTGTACCTCTTTGCACCAAAGGCAAAGGTTGCTCCATTGCAGTCTGTTACTTTACCACGTTTGGGACTGTGTGGGGTACTAGTTGTCGCTAAACTGGCGGGTAAGGTATCTAAAGCCTTGAGACTTACGGTGAAAAAAATATATTTCTGGACAGACTCCACCGTCGTTTTGGGATGGATAAAACGCCTCCCAATAAGTTGAAAAGTTTTGTTGTAAATAGGGTCTCGGAGATACAGACTATTACAAATCACGATTATTGGGGACACGTACCCAGTGAACTAAATCCTGCTGATTACGTATCACGGGGAGTCAAATGCTCCGAAATACAAAGTTTAGATATTTGGTGGCATGGACCACAATTCTTAAACTCCGACGAGTCAAAGTGGCCAACAAATATTTGTCAAAGTAGCGATTTACCTGATATAAGAAAATACCGAAATACAAAGTTTAGATATTTGGTGGCATGGACCACAATTCTTAAACTCCGACGAGTCAAAGTGGCCAACAAATATTTGTCAAAGTAGCGATTTACCTGATATAAGAAAAGTGAAAACGGCTTGCAGTACAGAGGTCGTAACATGCAAAGAAAATTATGTTATTGACAGATTTTCTAATATAATTAAATTGAAACGAATAGTTGCTCTGATGCGCAGATTTATATATAATTGAAAACACACTAAAAACGAACGAAAATATGGTCCAATATCAGAGGGCGAAAGAGATGAGGCATTTAATTTACTTCTTTGGCATGTGCAACAGATCTTTTTTCAAATCAAAATATTACAAATTAATAACAATAAATTAAAATCCTGCAAACTGTTAAGTTTAAATCCGTTCAATGACCAGTATGGATTTTTCAAAGTAGGGGGAAGATTGATAAACTCTAAATTTGAATTTGAGAAAAGGCATCCGTTACTGCTGCCACATAATCACCGCCTCACGAAATTAATTGTTGGAGTTTCAATCGTGATAATGACGCGATTTTGAGCAATGAATTGATTAATGAAGAGGTGGACTGGCATTTTATACTATCATTCACCTCATTTGGGGGGCCTGTGGGAGGTGGGCGTAAAATCGATGAGGGTTGTCACTAAAACTCCGCTTACGTTTGAGCAATTTTATATTTTGTTTTCGGAGGTTGAAGCTATAATGAATTGTCGTCCCTTGTTTACACTTTCCTCTAGCTCAAACGACTTCACTTCATTGACACCAGCACACTTTCTAATTGATCGTCAAATAAACCTAATCGACAGTTTAGATTTACGAAGTTTGCCAGTTAATCGTTTATCTCTGTATCAACAAATGAAACAACATATATGTGACCGTTGGAGTAAGGAGTGGAAGTGGAAGCAGAACTGTCACAATTTGAAAGTGGGAGAAATAGTGCTCATTACAGACGACAAAATGCCCCCCATGAAATGGAAGATGGGTAAAGTGCTGGAAGTGTTTGTAGGAGAGGACAATGTTGCCCGAGTGGCTTTACTAAAAACTGAGATGGGCAATTTAAAAAGGTCATTTCCAAAAATCTGCCCTTTGCCTATAAACTATTAATTTGTTAACCGAGCGCAAAAGTCGCATGTTTGTGTTCATTATTTGCACATTTAATTTTGATTTGAGTTATTTAATAGTGCAAATATAAACTCAACAGCTGGATATACCTATATCGCAAAGCCTCTGAGTGACTTACTCCGCAAAGGCGAAGAATTTAAGCTTGAATCACCACAAAGAGAAGAATTCAAAACCTTAAAGGCGAAACTTATTTGTGAACCGGTGTTGCATATTTATCAACAAGGAGCTTATACCGAACCACACACCTATGCAAGTATACATGGTTATGGAGCATGCCTTTCGCAACGATCTAGTGACAATTCGAAGCTTCACCCGGTATACTACATGAGTAGAAAGACGACTCCTGCAGAGAAGAAGTATACAAGCAATGAGCTCGAAGAACTTGCCATTAATAAAAGTGTGAAGAAATTCAGAACTATACTTGCTAGGAACGAAATTACAATACTTTCAGACTGTAATGCAATCACAAAAACCATTGAGAAAAGAGACCTTACAACACGAGTTGCACGATGGGCCCTGATCCCGTAATATTGACAATTGCTACAGAATGAGTAATCATTCATAGAATTAGACAAGAGAAAGATGAGCACATTAAAGGATAAAAAGGATTTTGACTATAGAAGTGTATGAGGATTTTTATTTAGAGCATGATACATTGTATAAATACGAGAATGGATTAAAAATACTTGTCGTTCTAAAGGACATGCAGACTTAAAAAATAATAACAAAAGCCTACAAGAGGGGAAATTTTTGAAAGAAAAAGACAGAAGTAGTAATAATTTTCCAAAAACTTGAAACTAAAGATATATGTATAAGATTTTGCATGATAATTTACAAACTTGTTATGGTTTTCTTTCCAAATGAATAAATTGTAAAATTATTACTATCCAAGTTTGATATTGATTTGGCATGTGAATTTTACATTTGAAGTGTACAAGTCCGTACATTAAAATTAGGTATTAGTTACATATTCATTGAAAAGTTTAATCAAGACAGATAAAGTGGGTTAAGTAAATGGATTACAAAAAAATCTATGGGAAGATCATTAATAGAAACGAACACTATTATACCAAATCAGAAACAGTTTTTCTATATAGAGAAAATTCTAATTTTAAATTAAAATCTGTTAATAATGTGATTTTTTATTATAAGAAACATTTTAATCCAGAAAAATGGCAAGTAACAAAAGCAGTTCATTAAAAATCCCGTTATACTATTATGGAAAATATTGGCGATAAATAATTCACTATTTTCTAAAAAGCATAAAATTGAAAATATCACAAGGATATATTGAAAAATTCTTAGCCTACCAACCAAACAAAATTTCAATTTCAAAATATTTTATTACGCAACCAGACATCCACAGCTTTTATTACCTCCTCGTTGGAAGAATTTTTTCGGTTGGGGAAAGAGATGATAGTCGGACGGAGCCAAACCTGTTTAATAAGAGTGGTGTTCAAAGTCTGGGAAAACCAGAGTGTCACCCATTCCATCCAGTGTAATAGTGACTGTGGTGGTAGCAGTAGTAGTAAATTCAGCCCACAAATTGTCCTCACGTATTTTATGAAATAATCATCACTTTTCCCCTTTTGTTTTCTATTATCATCTTCATTAGCCATTCGAAGTATTATCTGATCTGGAATTGTCAGTATTGGTATTGCCATTGACCAGATCGACACATTGGGGATCTGCATCTGAAAAACATACCTGTTTTTCTTTTATCTCAATACAAGATAATATTTTGTAATGAAAAACAATGGGTCATTAAAAAATAATGAAATTAGTACATTCTTAGTGTAACATGAATTGCTTTATAATATGAATATTGAAAATACATTACATAATGTGAAAGATATGAAGTTGTAACATTTAGAAATACGGTCCCCTCAAAATTCTTTATACATACATATAATTAATATGAAATGAGACCTTCCATATGGCAGCTGTAAGCCGACATTTTGTTGTTTAGGACTTTTTTGAAAAGATTACTGGTCCCTTTCCATTCTTCCTTCCATTAGAATGATTTGATAACAACATACTTTCAACTGGTTGTTGTCTTCCAATTCAAACAAAAATGTTTCTTGAATATTCAACAACTCTAAAATACCTTTGATATGGAGTACAATAAACCATCAAGTTGCATTAAAATGTATTCGCTACGCTAAATTTACATACAGGACTTTTCAGGAAAATTCTTCATTACTCATTTAGTTTCATTGGCAGATATAGTGTTGAATTTGTACAAAGTGATTAAAGTGATGAAATTTGTAAGTGACTTGAAAGTTCTTATTCAAAAACAAGTGGTAAGACAATAATTTGAAATATGTAATGATGAAAACATGACATTGCAAAAGCTATTTTTTTTCAGAGTAATTTGAGATTTTTAAAGGAAGTCATCTAATTTACTTAACAAAATATATGATTTAATATCAAATATTGTTGAGCAACTACTAATTATTTTGAATAAGAGTAAATTTATTGAGAAAATATGATAATTTTTATAGAAATATCAACCCACTGGCAACATTTTTCATCAATTCATTGTAAACGACAAGTTACTCATTCTTCTCAATTGGGGTAAAATTTCTTTAAAGAACTTAACCAAACCAAAATACTTTGACCTTGGACAAAAAAAAAGATGGACCCAGCTGGAATGTTTGAATATAAATGAAGCCAACTTACAGTAAAACTCAATGTTGTAAAATTTTACAATTTATTTGTTACGTTTCAAAAATATTTATTTATACATCGTAAATTATTAAAAATCAATAAGAATCTGGCTCTAGTTCTCACTAATTTTGGTTCATGGGCAATATTTTCCACAACTGAACTAAACAAAGATCAAGAAAATAATTTTGGTGAGAATGTTTATGAAAAAATATAAGCTAGGCAACATTGCTATGTATCTGTATTCGTATGTGATAAAATGACTGTCTTTGTTTATAAATACTGAGAAAGCATTTTGAATAGATTTGTTCAAGTGAAATATTTTTGAGTGTTTAGATATTTTTCAAGTGACATTTTGTATTTTCATTCCGTAGGCGAGTTAGGCGAGTATAAGTGGCGTAACGCAAATTTATTTGTTGATAAATCGATTAACTTTTTACAATATAAAATTGTAGATTTCGTATGAAGGTAAAGCAAAGACAAAAGTAGCTAGCTGCATTGAAATACCATTATTGCGCTCATTTTAAAGCAGACGATTTTCAATGGAAGAAAATCCGGGAAAAATATTTTTGAAAAAGAATGTGTAACTGATAAAAGAATTGGCTTATTTACAGAGAATATTGTTTTCAGGCAAAAAGTTATGTTGAATTTGGGGATATTAAACTGGTTACTTATCAGTGTTTAGACTCAACATCTGAAAGGTTTTTATTGTCTGTTGGAAAAATGTTAGGTTAGGAAAAATGTTGTTGCATACTTAATGCATATAGTAGTCATAGAGGCGGTTCAGGCAGACAGGTAGACATCCGGTCCAGCCGCTCTGACCGCAGCGCTAACCGCAAGTCGAAAGCAGTGATAACAGCGTTTACTATACTACGTGTACACCTTCTAATTAAGATACATTAATTAATCAATTTATTTAATTAAACAATTTAATTGCGGTGGAACTGAAAGTTTTAGACTTTTGTGTTTGAAGGATTTTGATAATTTTAGCACATCGCGCGTCAAGCATCGTAGATAATGAAGGTCTTTCGTGACAGTAAGATCCGCATTCGATAATGAATATACTTAATTGTCCGCTCTGTATATAAAATAAATATACATTTATCATGCAAACTGTGGGTATAATGAATTATATTCCGCCTTGTCTGGCCTGTATGATAACGGCGAAAAGGATGTAGTTACTAGATTATCCAGGTCGTCGAAAAAGTTACTAAACACTCTGTATAAATAATATTAAGAATTGTGCATTTGTTGTTGAAGTGTATAAAAATTATTTTATCACAAAGCCACAAAGGACGATAAGACCAACGGTCCGTGCTGAAAAACACTTTATTCGGGTCGACGAAGTGAAAGTTGACCGAGTCTCTTTGGAAAAACAAATAGGTGCGTGTGAACAGGAGCCATTCTGAAGCATGTTTAAAAAGGTAAGTCACTTTGTTAGGCATTCACAAGTATTTAACGCTTTTACTATTTATGTATCGAATATGTCTAATAAAATAATATTTTTACTGTCAATGGCTACAGAACCATTACACACACAGTTGTAGTGAGATTAGTGGTGTAGTTTATTTTAAAGGTACATGGTGGGGCAACGGCAATAGAGTCGGAGTAATAGAGATTTTTACACCTCCTAAACAATAGGTAATAAAATTTTTGTTATTTATGAAAAATATAGTTTCTCCTACTAACAATCCTAACAAGACAGCCTTGACGATTCGAAATAAAATCGAGAAGCAACATCATCCAATTACTGGTAAAACTAACGTTTTATCAAAATTTACTATTTTTCTTGGTCTTCGTGATATTTTTTCTGAATTCCGTGAAAGTGTGTTTTTAACATATCTATTGAGGAATGAGCGTCTAAAAACCTCTCTCGAAACATATCTAACCGCAAGTCGAAAGCAGTGATAACAGCGTTTACTATACTATGTGTAAACCTTCTAATTAAGATACATTAATTAATCAATTTATTTAATTAAACAATTTAATTGCGGTGGAACTGAAAGTTTTAGACTTTTGTGTTTGAAGGATTTTGATAATTTTAGTAAAAAATGTTACGAATAATCACCTATTATATAATTTTGCATACAAGGTGGTAAAAAGTTTTTAGAAATTATGTAGTAATAGTTGATACAATATTCCGAGACCTTCCTTGGCTATAATTTGATTTTATTGATCATACACTAAAAAGGCGTAAATAAAAACGTACAATGAATAGTCCGTTTCCACAGCACCTAGGCGGTAGGACTAACGATGCGCTGTATTTAATCTTTAACGTGGCAAATACATCCCCAGTAGGCCTACGAACCACTAGTTATTGCTGAATCATGTCTAGACTTTGCAGCATCTTTTCATGGCTCTTCATGAGTAGCATCTTTTAATGGCTCTTATAAATTAATGACTCTTAGATAAACTAAGCTATCACTAATTGGTGGCATCTTTTCTTGGCTACTATTTATTGGCATCTTTTTGTGGCTGAGTCTCCGAGATGATTCAGCAACATATCTTTTAATAATTATAAATGTAAACTTATAATATTGCACCTTGATTTAAATGGAGACTTTAAATAATTTTTCAAATTCTGTTTAATAATTTTAAAAATACTTATGTACTTTGATGAAAGGGTATGAGGAAGGGATAGGAAGGAAATAGCTATGAAAACAGCTGATATTTAATACAGCTAGCATGTTAAATCGAATGTTTCCGCAGAATAGCTATGAACTGACCTCTCAACCTCACTCTGTTTTTCTTAGGTGGATAACTTTACAAAAATACTACTTAAAAAAATTACCAATACTAGATGCATTGCCGTTTGTATCAATAAGGAACAGAGTCATAGTTTTCAATTCGTTTCCGTTTAGTAAAAGTGGTGCGGAATACTTTAGTTACCTCTTTGGTGACGACAGAATTGTTGGTATTTCTTAATATATTTCGAGTGGTTACGTACTCTTCGGTGGCATCGTTAAGGACCATATCTTTTAATTTATCGAAATTTACTTGTTTATGTGTGCTATAATTAAGTGTTATCCCTTTAACTTTTATAATATCAATGGTTTTATCTGTATCTGTTGAATAAACCCTATAAACTTAGAGCTTAGAGCCGCCTGAGACAAAGTCTGTAATATAACTACCCTCACCGTATTCAGCTAGCTCGTCCGTCATCTCGCCGAGATAGCTTCCAATGGGTACTTCATACGTATCTCCAGGGCGCGAGACGTAGATAGCAGAATCAGTATCGTGGTACATTACTCTATCACCTAGTTTCTCGAGATATGAATATAGTTTTAGTCTAGCATGTGCGGTCGTGAAGGCTGCCAAAACAACATTTACGGTCGGTAGAGAAGTGTATACCTCATCTTTAAAGGACCAGTTAACGATGAGAGTGTTCTCGTTAACTGGGAATATATGGTTAACTTCTTTGTAAGGCTGTGACAGAATATCTAATAGTTCTGCTGGGTCATTAAAAATAGAACATTTGCTCTGGCTCTCTAATTATCCAAGTTTTTCCCAGAAGCTAGTAATTATAGATTTGCCGACTTGTCTACGCCCAGAATTGTACTCAATTTCATCGGGGTTTAGCTCTACTCCCTCTCTGTCAAAATATTCTTTTATATACATCTTTTTGTCTTCATCAGTCTTACACTCTGGAGGCCACCCGCTAGCTTGTTGTATTATTTTTAAAAATTTGGAATGGAAGGATCGTACTGTACCGTTTCATATTCCCAAATTTCATATATATCTAATATTTTATAGCCTTTTTCCAAAGCTTTTATCACCTCGTCCATTACCCAAGTCCCCGTAATTGCACGCTCTTCGTCCGCATGACTACACTCTTCCTTTAACATATTTTCACAACAAGTACTGCATAGAGGGAAAATTAATTTATTGTTTGTTTTATATGGAAGAACGGGATGATAGAGATTTGTAGGTGGTAACACTTTACATTTAATTAATCCATTTGTAATCTTTAGATCTAAAGCATAACATGCTTCTCCCACATAAACCTCTGGATGACCTATGGGGTATTTTCCATATTTGTTTATGTACGGATAGAGGCTGCAAATATCCCGATAATTTATTTTCTCCCCTTCCTTAAAAGAATAATATAATTTTGTAGCGTCTGTTCGCCCACCGTAAAAAGCGTCACGAGGCTCCAGAGGTGTTTGTGAAAAGAGAGGGTGTTTTTCAGTATATTTACTGATTTCAGAATTTTCAGACATCTCCCGACGAAAATCACACTCCCATTTCACAAGCACTTCGTAACCTAACTGTCTTAATTTTTTATTTTTTGCCGAGGTTGCTTCGTAACGTTGGGATCCACCCCTCCTTCTTTTAAAAGCAAATCTCTGAATTTCAAGCATTAGCGAGCGAGAATACTGACGTCGTCAATGCAGTCCGCTATGATTTCTTTTTGGAAATCAAAAACGTAGTTTTGCTCAGAGAGACCTTTGTGCCAGGATATAAGTTGATTTCTAGCATCCTCTTCCTCGTCTAATTTTGGAACATATTTTAAACTGTCAGGGTCATAGTATTCGAGAGCAGGTAACGGACCAATATAGTTCCAATTTTCTTTTTTATTAAATAAATGTGGAAAGTACCCTTTTTTATATTTTTTAAATCAAAGACTTTTGGTAACTTTGCTAGAGGCATCGGAAAATAATTTAGCGAGTCGATAAAACTGACGTTACCCACTTTTAATTGTAATAGTTTTGTTCCTCGTGTAATTAGTTCAGGTGTGAGATCTGTCTTTGTCATTATATGATTTAACATAAACTGATTATCGTAGAGTCCACCTGCATGACCAGCTACGATGATTTTCTTGAATAGAGTGCGCTGGTTTAATACATATTCCATAAAACGAGCAACGGGGTCTATTTTTAGAACTTGGTATCTAACACCACAATCACACCATTTTATATCTGTACCTATACATGGTGCACAGTGTTGTTCAAACACACACAAATTCCAGTTACGACGATGAGTACCGTCAGGCATAACCTCTTCTTGTGTACACTCGAGGTCGTAAAATATGAAGAGAGTACCGTCCATTGTGGGTTTATGTGTATCTACTGGCATGTAACAGTTGTGGGGAGAGGGTTTAAATTCTCTACACACTTTACAGAAAATCTCACCACATGTATGTACTCTATCTTTCCTAAAAGTTTTTAGGCATAATGTACAAGCTACCACCCGGTCGCAGAGTTTAGTCTGAATGTGATAAGCATAACAATTTTGCCCTCTAAAATAGCGATTACAGTTGGTGCACACAATTTTTGTGCTAAAAGTACAAGGTGGAACTTGTTCACAGGCAGGACAATTTCTTTCACAGAGGTGTGAGGTCTTGTGTGTGTAGGGGCTGTGACAATTTTCGCAGAAATATGAACAGCAAAAAGCAGATGTTAAAGAAATTATTACGTTATAGTGATTTTCGTGATACAGCAAATTAATTTTCTTACAGCCACCTATTCCTTCAAACACGACATCACGACCTTTTGCACCATAGTGGTAAACAGTTAAAATTTAGTCTGTCAAATATTCTTGAAATTTATTCAATTCTGGTATACCACCACCCTCTTTGGGTATCTCGATACCACTAGATTCTAATAGCTCTAGAGTTTTTTGCGTCTGAAGCCCCGTAATTTTACGAAGCTTCGTTTTGTCGGGGTCTTTATCATCATATGCTTTGGCCACAACTATGGCTCTAGCCAGGCATAGGTGGTCTTTATTAACTATTGTTATAATACCACTACGACGAGCACATTCTTCGTCAAAGTTGTTATATTTACGCCCATGCAAATTACCTTTACCGCTAGGCATTTTTACAGTTGTTGCCCCGAGACAAAACGTTTCGGTATCGAAAGCCGACGAATTAGACTGGTACACTTTCGAAATCATATCCCATATATCTTCAAACTTTATTTGTGAAGCCTGTCGAAAAGACAACCATCCATCGCCACGTGTAAACTCTTTAGAGCAAAAAGTAAAACCGATCTGATCACTTCACTCTGTTTCTTCAGTTACTCTATCGACAACGCCCTTAAGACCGTCTTTGATCCATTTTAATAGATCATAGTCTTCGGGAGCCGGGCGAATCTTAAACTCTATATGTCTACCTGTTAAACCAAATTTACGAACTTTCTTAACAATATTTTTGGTTACCAAAAACTTTTCCATTGTTTCAAACAGTAACAAATTCTATAAATAAGTCAAGATAAAAAAATGAAAAACACAATAGTGAAAAAAGAAAAGTTTTTCGACAAAACTCAAAAAATCCTAAAAATGTTCGATATTCAAAAATTCCAAAAATTTTTCAAAAGTCGAAAACTCACAATCAAAAATTATTTTAGACTTACCGCAAGAGCACGTCTGAAACGTCACGAGAGCTAGAGAGAAAAGAAGCTTAGCAGCTCTGTGACCTGCTTTAAATAGAAAAAATTTGTGGGCGTGGCTTAAATGCTATCACGTGATCTTCTCAAGAGAAAATATCTTTTTCCGAGGTTCTTAACATATGATTTGTCTTTTTGAGGTTCTTAACATATGATTTGTATTTTTTAATCAGGGAATTACTAATGTGAATCATTTATAAAGATATGGGTGTAATTTTTCGAGTTTGAAACGCTTAAACCAGCGTGTGGTTAGATAACCTCACTTTTATTATTTCGATAACGTCTGGCTTTATCAGCTGTTATGATTAATGTGGAATCTCCTTTCCAAAATAAAAGCTATTCTATTGAATGCTAGTGGCTAAAACTAAAAATTGAGAAAATTTTAAAAATACGTGAAAGATATTTCAAATTAAGTATATGGTGGTAAAGTGACGCGCTTGCATATAAACATAGATAAGAAAAATGGTGATAATTTGAAGAGTTTTCATTGAAAACTCTTATCTCTAAAAAAGGTATTGCGCAATTTTAGATAACATTGCATAATTAGTGAAAATGTCTGAAAAGTGGCGTGACAAGCATAAAATAGTGATAAGAAAATTATTTGAAAAATTTCATTTGAAAAGTTTATTGAAAACTCTCTAAAAAGGTATTGCACAATCTTAGATGACATTGCATAATTAGTGAAGAAAGTTGAATAAATTGTCTGAAAAGTAGCGTGACAAGCATAAAATAGTGATAAGAAAATTATGATTATTCTTCTCAGTGCAAAATTATAGTTTAAAGTTGTTGCTAGTTAAGAAAATTATAATAATTTGAAATCCACATTGAAAAATGATTTATAATTAAAAAGGTACTGCATAAACTTAAAAAGCTAAGTATAATACCGAAAACTTTTATAAAATTGCTATAATTATTCATTAATGTAAAACTTGTAATATAGGATAATTAATATTTAGAGGTGGTTTTAGAAAATGGTGCAAAGTAAAACAATGTAAATCGAGAAAAATATTTTATTAATAAATAAATTTTTACAAAATAATACAATATGAACATTTTTATCTAAACACTATTAGAGTTTTACTGAAGTAATTTTCAAACAAAATGTTTCTGTGCTAAATCCCGTTGAGTTGGATTGATAGATGGAAGATATAGTATCCCACACGTCATTAATAGACACATCTTTGGCTTTCTTGAAATTAATCCATCCTTGTCCTTTAGCGAGGTCTTTGGAGCAGAAAGTGAAGCCTACATAAGCTTCGGGCGACAATTCTTCAGTTCCTTTACGAACAATTTGGTTGATAGCCTCTTTTACCCATGCTACTGGATCGGCACCTTCTGAGATCTCTTTAATTCTAAACTCCAAAGCTCTGACTGATACACCAAAGCGTTTACATGTTTGTGATTCATCTTTAATTATTATAAATTTTTCCATAATATACGTCTATTCACTACAAGATGTAAGACAAAAGTGGGGTACGCGCGAATGAGCTGCTTAATATATAGAACTTTTTTTCTTGAATCAACATTCTTTACACCAAGCTGTGAACTTGTAATATTCGATTCCTTTCCGGTCACAATTGTACTCTTCATCGTGCTGGTATACTTCTTTTTTCTGACAAAAAGAACAAAAACTTAATCCGCAGTCGCTGCAGTTACACGCTTTCCCCCAAGCACAATTAGGCATCTTCACTCTAGAACGGTTCGTCTTGAAATGACTACCATAGCCTTTGGAAATGTCTTTTATTCGATTATGTCTGCTCGCCTGAGCTCTTCAATTATTTCCCAAATTCTTCTTCTTTGTTTAGATATTTAAGTGTGTTTACGAGATTATTTGGTCCATTTGGCATCTTCGCTGTAGAACGGAATTCAACTTATTTTTATTCGATGATACCTGCTGTCTTTAGTTCGTGAATTATTTGATGGAATTCGTCATCTTCTCTGTTGAGCTGTTTTAGACGATCAACAAGTACGTTCGGGTCTGTCCAACCTTGGAGCCACGTAGTTTGTCTTGGATATTTCCTCACTTTTCTACGGCAATTGTTCTTACATAGAGGCTTAATAATCTCATCAAATTTAGTTGATCGTTGTTGATGTTTTAAAAACCCTCTTGAATCTCTATGTACCCCCGACAGTTCCAATATTTGCCTATATAGTTGCAAATCGGTGATGGTAAAAGCTCGCGGGGTTCTGCAAAACACTAGCTGTTGTAAGCCGGGTGTATTTTTAAATATTTTGTTGTCTACAATTATATTTTCGTCATTGAA
Organism: Diorhabda sublineata; assembly: GCF_026230105.1. Classification (NCBI taxonomy): domain Eukaryota; kingdom Metazoa; phylum Arthropoda; class Insecta; order Coleoptera; family Chrysomelidae; genus Diorhabda; species Diorhabda sublineata. Next base: position 983,468 of record NC_079486.1, read on the forward strand.
TTCTAAGCGAGAGCGTCCAAGTAGCCATTCTCTATTTTCAAGCACAGGTCCATATATCGAATCATTGTCGTTGCATGTAACACTGTATTGATTTGATGGTGGCTGCTCTATATCCTGTAAATCGTGATTTGGTTGTTCTGTTACGTGTTGTATATGTCCGTCTTGATGTGATAATATAGTTTCAAGTGGTTCTGTCACAGGTTTAAATATACGTTGAAGCTGTTCTTCATGGCCACGTTCAGACCTTTTAAGTAAATTATACTTTTCTCGAACAGCTTTAGCAAGCTTTGGCACCTGTTGCTTATATGACATCCTGATGTTAAATGAACATTATATGCGAGTGAAGTTCTATTTACAGCATTGATATCTGCCTTTCCACTGACACGTACCTGACTGACGTACACCTGACGTATATCTGACACATACCTGACATGTACCTGACGCGTATCTGACACGTACCTGACACGTACCTAACACGTACCTGATACGTACCTGACACGTACCTGACGACGCTGTGACGCGTAAGCTGACGCATCTGACGACGATGTGACACCTGTCAACGTTATCTGTCATAGCTGTCAACGTTATTTGACCCATCTGACGACACTGTAACGTGTAAGCTGACCCATCTGACGACGCTGTGACACGCAAGCTGACCCATCTAACGACGCTGTGACACGTAAGCTGACCCATCTAACGACGCTGTCGCTTCTAGCACCGCTGTACCACGTAAGCTGTCGCTTCTGCCAAAGCAGTGACGTGTAAGCTGTCGTACCTGACTGACGTACACCTGACGTATATCTGACACATACCTGAGACGTATCTGACACATACCTGACATGTACCTGACATGTATCTGACACGTACCTGATACGTACCTGACACGTACCTGATACGTACCTGATACGTACCTGATACGTACCTGATACGTACCTGACACGTACCTGCCTTGCAGTATTTAATCTTAGCAATAGAAACCAGTGAGCAGGTGGTGTCTTCCTTCTGTCGGGGGTGGTAAAGATACGGGAAAGTGTAGAGCGAGAATACTCCTTTCCAAGGGATGAGGAGACATATGTACCACCGCTCCCTAGAGAGGAATAACATACCTTATTGTGGAAAATAAGCGGGTATTTGTAACATATACTTTTTAATAGTTTTCACTCATGCTTCTGGTAACTATCTGTCAATGTTAACTTTATTTTTCAACGGAATATAAAATAGTTTTAGAAAAAACAATTCATGCCTTGCTCATTTTTTGTTTCAGTTTTTCGAAATAATTATAGCGCTTTTTAAAATAAAAAAATTACAAATTTTGACATAATTTTCTAGGGATTTTTTCTTTTCTATTATGATTTCTCAATTTTCTAATGTTAGAGGGGATAGCTAAGTTGGTTGTTCATTTTTTTTGTTTCAGTTTAATTTTTCGAAAATACTTATAGTGTTTTTAAAATAAAACATTTTTACAAACTTGACATATTTTTTCTAGGGCTTTTTTCTTTCAATTTTCTAATGTTAGAGGGATAACTAGGTTGATTGGATGAAAGTGGCTATTATTGTGTTATTAAAATAATAGAGGAAGAATATACACTGTTTAGAAATGAAATGCATTTCCTCTAATAATTTTCGTCTTCTGACGCGCTAGTCAGAACTTCACAGCTAAAAAATGATTATTCTGTTCAGGTCGGATATCTCGTATATTCTATATCAGAATTTAAATGTTATGATATAAATATTTGTGTATTAATAACTTACTCGTAGAGGACCGGCTCTCCCAACAACTTCAACATATCGCTACAAATAATTATATTTAATACAATTTTACATTTTATGAACACTTTTCAAAATAAACACCACTACTTATTTTTAGCAGTTGAAACTGTAGTCTTTTAAAATTATTTTAGAATAAAATAGACCGTTAAAAGCTTACATTTAATTCATTTATGTTAATTTATGAATAATATTTGGTAAGTTGTGTTATGTTAGTCAACATAAAAAGTTGTCCAAGGGTGACCAAGCGGGGAGGTAGACACTTTCATCAAATTTCTATAAAACTTGACTACTTCACCCTCAGGATAATGGGGGAATAAAGGACTTTGGTTAAGTACTGGGTGAGGGTAATTAAAAACAAGAAAAACTCTATTTTTTATTTTTATGTTTCCAGCTGAAAAAATGTTACTACAGATTAGTACATACAAAATATAAACTTTCATAAAGTTTTATATATTAAATACTTACAACCGGCGAAGTTCTCATCAGATCTCTGAAAAAAGAATATGAAATAATTATTTCTGTTTTAATATAAAATTGAAGATTAGAAACTCACGGGTCATTTAGGACCAAAAGTCCTGATGCCGTTGATACACTAGAAAAAAAGAAAATCGATGATTTTTGGATCGGTTTTACATTTTGAGTACTTACAATTCCGTTGGCTCGCTGTAAAAAAGGTACGTTTTTAACATACTACTTTTATTTTAAAACCTCTTGTTTACTTACGCGTTATGTCGAACCAGACACCCTGCAAAAAATATGTTAAATTTTCGGTTTAAAAATATTATAAAACGACCTACATCTATTTTTAATTACCACAAAGGGGTCGGGGGCACAAAAGACCCAGCAGGTACCTACCGGTGCCAGCTGGTATGTAGCCGATTTCTTAAATTTTTCTACAAACTCGTTCCTAAAAATATAATTCATTAATTTTACCAATAATATAAAGTTGATTACACTTACATGGCCACTTCTAATTTAATAAGCTTTAAAAGATATCAGCAGCTTTTATAAGCCACAAGAGTTGTTTACGGCACTTTCGATTTTATAAATGATTATCTGAGGTTTTTTTTATAACACTAACTGATTATTATTTATTACTATTATTTTTCTTTGATATCTCATGTGCATTTTGACCATCTAATTTTGAGTTATTGACTTGCTGGAATGAAAACAACTATTTTAAATAGGTAGCACCACACATTTTTTGTTGTATTTTTTGTTGAGAATTCGTGTATTTTTGAAAAAACACCATCTGCTTCTGTATTCTATTACAAAATTTTAATATAGGATGTCTATATAGAGAAAGAATAAACACGATGACCCCTAAACCGATATATATGATTTGGACTACCACTCAGAAAATGTATACGGAAACGAAACCTCAACACATCTATCTCGCAACCCAAGCACTTGGCAATATCTCACATATGATGAAGACTTTTCAATATTTATATTATTAGGTAAGACTGTGTAAAATATTATAACTACAAAAAGGTACAAAAACTTACAGCTCTAAAGTTAAAACTTTGGGTCTCCTAAAAATTCCTTCGCCATTTTCCACAAGTTTCTAAAATGTGTCACTGCCTTATTTTCATAATCTATTTGGTGTACTCCTCGTTTAATGTATTTGTTTTCTTACTCCTTGTTTCTTAAAAGGGGTTCGGTGCAGCACCCGTGTTACCGAAGTCATTATGTTTATAGTTATATACATATGTATTTACTTTTATATAGTTTATGTCCACAAATCGCTACGTCAAAAGTTACACAAGTTGGCGTTATCCTTTTATGATGTACTATATATTATAGATACAAAATGGATCTTTTAAGATTGTCTACAGTTTCATTTACCCTGTGGTTGCTTCAAGATTGCTGTATTCTACAGATTTTTAATATAGGATGATTATCTCTAGAGAAAGAATACAACATCAATCTCATTTTAGACTTCTATCCTTTTAATAAACACACCCTTAATGTAAGATAATTCTACATCAGGGTGTAGTTGCCCCCGGTCCATATGGTGAAAGACTCGTGAGATAGAAAGTGTGACCCTGTTGGCAAATCGTCACACAGTTCTATACGAATCATTTCTTTCAAGCGCTGCCTCATGCGTCTATGTGCCTGAAAAAGAAAAAAAAAATTTAACTTTTTATTTCCTTAACTTTTTTCTTTACTTACGATATTTTTTCTCTCCGTTGTGACGTATCACAAAAGGATTTTAATACTATTTGGTACTATTCTATCTGAAAAAACAATAAAAGCTCAGCAGACTTTTTTATGACATGCTTACCTTCCATAGTCGCAATAAATAAAAATCCTGTTTTTTCAGATTTATACAACTCTACTACACTTTAGTACATAGGAAACGAAACCTCAATAACTTGTGCTCTCACTACTTGGCAACATCTCACATGGGTATTTTCAATTAAATAAGGCATTTTAAATATATCACCCTGTAATACATACGTTGCACAAATGGTAAAAATTTTTAGCGTATTGAACAATATGTTCCTAGTTTTAGTCATTTTAGAAAACATCTATATGATACCAACAAGTTGTGGAAAAAAACGACCCTTCTTTTTGAAGTAAACTGTTCATAAAACCTAGAATATGATAACGTTTCTTTTAGCGTTCCTGTTTTGAAAAACAAAATGCTTTATATAAATCGCAACCGTTATCTTTGTAAAAGATTAATTTTAAAATTTAAAATATCATTTCTAGGCTGCCCTTGAAACAAAAACTGCATTTCTGTGCGCTGCAAAGTCATACGGAAGTGAAAATCACAAAAATGGATTATTAGCAAACTGAAGATTCAAGGCATCAACTTTTGACCATAGTTTTATTTCGAATGAAAAAAACCACAAAAGGTATATTTTTTCAAACATGATAAATACGCATATATTGTTATCACTTTCGTTATATTTTTACATTTTTTTGAATGATACGAGAGTTATAATTTATATACAGAGTGTTAAAATATTCTTTTTTATATTTTACGATCGATCGAACAATAAGATCTCATAATTCTCTATCAACCCTTGCTCGCGGCTCTCGTCGGATCTTACAATATTACGATACATAAATAGTAAAAGCGTTAAATACTTGTGAATGCCTAACAAAGTGACTTACCTTTTTAAACATGCTTCAGAATGGCTCCTGTTCACACGCACCTGTTTGTTTTTCCAAAAAGACACGGTCTACTTTCACTTCGTCGACCCGAATAAAGTGTTTTTCAGCACGGACCGTTGGTCTTATCGTCCTTTGTGGCTTTGTGATAAAATAATTTTTATACACTTCAACAACAAATGCACAATTCTTAATATTATTTATACAGAGTGTTTAGTAACTTTTTCGACGACCTGGATAATCTAGTAACTACATCCTTTTCGCCGTTATCATACAGGCCAGACAAGGCGGAATATAATTCATTATACCCACAGTTTGCATGATAAATGTATATTTATTTTATATACAGAGCGGACAATTAAGTATATTCATTATCGAATGCGGATCTTACTGTCACGAAAGACCTTCATTATCTACGATGCTTGACGCGCGATGTGCTAAAATTATCAAAATCCTTCAAACACAAAAGTCTAAAACTTTCAGTTCCACCGCAATTAAATTGTTTAATTAAATAAATTGATTAATTAATGTATCTTAATTAGAAGGTGTACACGTAGTATAGTAAACGCTGTTATCACTGCTTTCGACTTGCGGTTAGAGCTGCGGTTAGAGCTGCGGTCAGAGCGGCTGGACCGGATGTCTGCCTGTCTGCCTGAACCGCCTCTATGACTACTGCATATTTTATACTTTACATCAGTCTGAAAAATTCGCTTCATCCAAATTTTCAGAAATTGAATTATTTTACTCATCTGAAAATTTAAGTGCTTCTAAGAGTGAGACTAACTCCTGTAACCAACAAGAAGAATGTTCTTATAATGTCATTGGTATCGAGGTTCCTATAAAACAGGAAACTTTGTAGGAAATCTCAGTTCTGATTTCAATACACCGAAGGAGGCCAAGAAAAATATGAGTATGTATTCTGAAAAATACAGTGGCTCTTCAAAGCAAAAATTTTAAGCGACTTCATAAACTTGATCGAAAACTAGGGTCTTCAAAATCTCTGGTATGTGAAGAAATATCTTCAATTATGGAAAATGCCAAAAAAACTTTGTTGGTAAGTTCTTTGAGTAACAATTTCCTCATAAATAATAGATTTTCTATAAGTAGGCTATTAAGAAATGTAGGGGAAGTTGGGGCAAAGTGGTCACCTTAACAAAGCCTTCCTATAAATATTTTTTAAGTAACTGAGAGAGTATTTTGGATGGCTGAAGTCTCTTCTTCCATGATTTAGCTGTTGTTTCCCGACATATCCAGTGATTCCAGACCAGAGCTATGAATTTATAGAAGAAAGAGGATACGTACATCGGGGCAAAGTGGAAAGTAATTACCAGATAAAAGAAAACACTTTTCGTACACAAGAGTTTAATACAAAAATAACACTTCATTGCTGTGATGAAAACAGCGAAAACGAATTTTAACAATTTTGAGCATTATGTATCAAAGAAAACCTTAAAAGATTGTAGGCTTTTTACTATGAAGCACCACTTATTATTGAAATGAAAGAAAAATAAACATTTCCTCTACAAAAAAAAAGAAAGGAACAACTGACATAAACATAAAGATATTCCTAATAAAAATTTAAGAAGGTTATTAACAAACTTTAATTTTTCCGTGCCTCAAAATTTCTACTTTAACTTTTCCTAAAATTTCGTTAATAACAACTTCGCTAATGTCTTTCACTTCAGGGAAAACAAAAATATCTTTAGATTGTCTATATTGACGCAAAAAGGAAACAATAATCTTAGGTTCAGAGGTTTTTTCAATGCTAACTATTTGGGCAAGAAACTTTTTTTTGTCAATTTGTCAGATGTTAATTCTGTTAATATAAATTCATCACTTTGTCTTAGGATAAAATTCTAGATCGCTATCTGTATCACTTGAATTTACCAACTCAACCAAAATTGAACTGTCTAACGACGTATCTTCATCCGTCTTTGTTCCCTTTTGTATCTTTGTTTTCTTGGTTTTTACCAATATTTTTTTAACCGCTTCTTTTTGCCTTTTGATATTTTAATTTCTTTTGCAACTCTTAACTCTTCATAATTAGGGGTTGATGTTAGCACCATGGTTTTCCCCCTTTTTAATTTTCTTTTGGGCGCTCCTACATCACTCACATTGGGTAAGGGTAATATGTCTTGCGGTGAATAATATAGGTTTCCAGAGATTTCTTTTGAAATGGGATCTACAGCTTGTGATTTTTTTAGTACTGAATGGACTATAGGAGACGGGGATCTAACTCTAGAGGGCCCTGGTTGTGGAAACTGATTTATTTCATTAAATCTATTCTCAAGTAGAACTGATTGCGGAGTGTTTGGACGCTCATCCTCTGGTAGTCTGTCAGTAGTCTCTGCCGGTTTGAATAGTTCCTCTGGAAATACATCCGGATTATATGGATAAATTCCAGTGGCTTTGAAGCCATTAATAGCATTTTGTGCAGTTTAAATGCGTTACCAAAAAGTTCTCCGACTTGATATAATGTTATCACCTTCCCAGGATTATTCAGTAACCATTTCTTCGTTTCTTGTTCATAGTACGTATTGAGCGGAAACATGGAGGCAACATCTAATGGCTGTAGCCGGTGGGATGTATGTGGAGGTATTACAATTATGTTTACATAATTTGCCCTTGCCTTTTCAACTAACGTTAAATTCTTAGTGTGCGTTGCATGGCCATCAAGAATCAGTAACACCGGGTCAGTCTCGGTGGGTTTGGTATATTTCAGGAAGTGATTAAACCAAACATCAGAAAAAATCTCACTCTGCATCCACCCACTCGGGTGATATTCGACGATCGATTCCGGGGGAAGCCCGTGCTCAAGTGCTGGGCATTTTCTTATTCGCGGGAAAATTACTAGTGGAGGAATATAGAATCCAACGGCATTGAAACAAATTTCTGCAGAAGTTAAGGTGCCTCTTTCCGCGGAACTAACACAACCCACCTGTTTTTTTCCTTTAATGGAGAATATTCTGGAGGGCCTATTTGGTACCGTAGACACACCTGTTTCGTCGCAATTAAAAATTCTGCTGGGTGGATACTTATGTTTCTCGAACATTTTTTCAGAAGCTTAAAGAATGAACTTACATTAAATTTATTGAAAGACGAGGCCCTAGCAGCTGACGTATATTCTGGCAGTCTTAGAGAAATATTTTTGTTTCTGGTTAAAAACCCATAAATTCAATCCCGCCCTGCAAGACCTTTGATGGCATGAAAATAATGAGCAATCTTATTTTTTTCTGCAAACTGGACTAAATCGCCCTAGATATTTTCTTGAAGCTGCTTCAGGGTCCTTGTTCGATTTAACTCGTCTTCGAAGTGTTGTCAAAGGGACTTGGTACTGACTTGCTGCCTTTTTGCACTAAGTATATTATTTCTGACATCCTGTTTTGCTGCTATCATACTGTCTTCCGACCAAGATTGTTGCTGAGTTTTACGTATATATTTACGCACCATTATGGAAATTCTGAAAAAAAATTCAACTTAATTTTTCTATAGGGCCAAAGTGGAACACTTTGCCCCATAATAGAAAACCCACTTTGCCCCAATACGTATAGAAGCAGTATTTTGAAAGTAATAAAAAAATTAGCTTGTTTTGTTTGATTGCTTATATGTACGTCTCAGATATATATAAAATGTCATTCTAACCTTATATAATACCGAACAAACAATTTGTATTTTCAGCTAAACTGCTACTTTACTTACCAATGAATATTACAAGCACGTGGTTCAAAACTTTTCACTTAACGAAAAAATTGCGTGCAGTCTCGACCGTGGTTAAATGCAGATTAAGTTAGCTGTACATACGTTAGGGGAATGATATACGCGAAGATACCTATAGATGTCGTAACCATGTTGGAAATACCATATAAAATCACTTTGCCCCGAGGGGCCACTTTGCCCCAACTTCCCCTATTTTAATAACTATTGTGCTTCATTTAAATAAAAAACACTTATTTGGTGTTTGATGGACTTTGATTGAGAGCAAAGTAACCATCTAGTCTCAAATAAAAGTTAATCTTCTAAAATTTATACAACCAAACTTTTTATTTTTAGGCTTCCATTCCAGGCAGCACTAATGAGATTTTTAAAAGAATGCTGAAAACAAGAAGTAAAGAAAAGTATTCTCTAGAGTTAAGGTCGTTTGCTGTAACCTTAAGTTTAACCAATAGCATATAATCAATTCCATTTCAAAATGGTATCAAAGTGCAGAGCATAGAAGCTTTAGGTGCTCTAAACCCAAAAGCTAAAGAATTTTGTGACAGGGAAATTGTATGCAATTTGATTTGGGATGAAATTTGTAATAAGAAGACGGATTGAATGGAGAGGAAAAAAATTTACAGGATATGTCAACATTGGAACAAACGTGAATACTGATGAATTACCCGAAGCAAGGGATCTGTTGGGTACCTCTTTTTGAAAGGACTTTGTAGTGGCGAAAATTTGGTAAAAAAGTGCCATGAATTTATGCGTGAAAGTTGGGTAAAAGTTTTGTCAATTATATTTGATAATGCCATGGCCAATTGGCAAAGGGTTAAGTCTTTAGGGGCAGATTTTTCAAATTCCTTAAAAACATTTTTTAACCATCCCAAAACCCAAGCAACTTCACGTTAAGGAAGGACTTAGGTTGAGGACAAGAATTAAAACAAGTCATAGTTTTTATGAAAAGAAATAAATGAAAGTTAAATTGGCATCTCAAATTTTAAGTAAAAGTACAATAGATGTCCTTTATTTATCGAGAACAGATATTAATTCATATTTCCATAATGCAGGTGCTACAACTGAATTTGTTTTAATTTTTATTGATTAATTTGATATTTTTAACTCTCGTAATAGATTTACAAAATAAATATTTTAAAAACCACTTAGTTCAACAACAAAATATATACTTGCATCAATTTATTATTTTTGAAACTATATTAATACATATACCTCGAAATATTTCATTTTCTTTGAAACTGGCTTTAATGGAATCATATGTTTATATCAATTTTTTAAAACTCAATTTTTACCTTTTTCATGGCACTTCTATGTTCGAATAATGCCATGTTTGCTTTCGGCTGCGGGAAAACAATAACAAACTGTCGTTAAGTTTGCTTCATCATCAACTGTGTGTTATGTGTTATGATCTATCGTTTTTAATCCAAAAATCTACAGAAAACCTCAAAAATAGACAGATAAATATGAAACATCAGATGATTCAGGATACTCGAATAATGTATATCGACTCTGGAATAAAATTTAAATACATAGAGATGTGGAATTCGGTGAAGAATATAAAGATAAAATCATTTCTTGGATGATGAAAGATTATGAGCAAAGCAGAAGTGAAAAACAAGATGAAAGTAATGTGAAGAACCATGATGAGGAAAATGGTGCTGAAAACAGAAAACAAGAAACAGAAAAGTCAGAAGTGTGTCATTAACAAGCTCAAACAATCTTAACAGCACTTTCATTCATTTTATCACACAGAATGGCAAAAAGTCGGGATTGCTCAGGGCGTGACTTAATGAAAGTTACAACCTTCACTTCATAGCACGTGCACCATCAGTCGTCAGTCCAATCCTTTTTGTCCGTTTTATTTTGTTATCTGTAATTGAATCATCGAGATATTTAAAAATCTTTATGGTCAATGATCTCAGTAGTTCGAGAATCACTAATTCCAATTGTTGTATCTTCTGCTACTTTTTCCTTTTTTTTTTCTTCTTAAATTTCGGTAACTGATGTCTTCTAAATCTATATGGAACTTTATATCGTCATTTTCTGATTCTACTTGATTTCGATTGTTTTTTTTTCCAACAGATAACCAGATTCACCATTTTCCTACAGAAAATGTATATTTAAAATTGATCTTGGTCAAGTGGCCAATGGGATGACAATATGTAATAATACATACAAATAGAAGGTAAATGTCTCAGTTAGATTTTGGTATGAGTATTTTAAAACTTTAACCTGGAATAATAGGGACTCTAAATATTCTCTTGTGAGAAGTTATCCGACTGATCAATGACATTTTCGACTCTATCAATGTACTTTTTGTCACAATATGAATAATGATTCTGCCAAAGTATTGACAGCTGAAAAAAAAACTACAAACTACTCTTTAGAAACAACATATATTGCCCAAAATGATCAATGTATTAATGAGAAAACTGATTTAAATAATCTTAGTGTAATTTATGCATATCTTTCAAATTTTTAAAAAGCATATTCTATAAAAATTCAACGCCTCTAACCTCACCTAAATAAATTTAAACTTCACATATAACGACCTAATCTATGAAATTTATTGTCATTTCTATTCGAACCTTTAAATATTCAGCTATATTCATAACGACTGAACTTATTCAAATTTGATGTTATTCATAAATTCACCAATCAATATTCAACATCATTCACTACAATCTATCCTTATCTAAACTAGAAAAATTCAACGTTATTCATTCAAATTCATAAATAATCAAAAGTTAATTAAAATATATGAAAATTTCTTTAATTTCTTATTTTTTAGACCTTCTGATATGTTAATGCATCTAAATGTTCTTGATTTTAGGTCTCTTCTGTTTCAAAATTAGTTTTTTTTGATAGTTTTTAAAGGAAAGATAAATTTTGACGTATCGACTTTTCTTTAAGTCTTTATAAAAATATGATATTGACAATGACAATTTGCTTATTTATATTGATTTATAGGTCACTTTCATCATGAATATCAAAATAAGGATAAAATCAACTTAGAGCTTTGTTCCAATAAGAAGAATAAATTTTTCCTTCGTTTCCCTTAAATATATTAAATTTTTAGAATTTATAAAATAGAGCTATAAATTTTACTTAAATTATTTACACGTTTTTTATCATTTATAGCTTTTTTGTTCGTATTAATTTCTAAAAATTCTCTTTTCGTGTATTAGATTCAGTTTCAAGAATTTTCGAATCTTTATAATTGAGTTTATGTTTTTTTTGATATTTCATGGTTCGTTAATGCAGTTCTATTTTTTTATCGTATTGATGACCTCTTAATTTATTCTCTAAATACTGAGATGTTTGCCCTATGTAAACAGCGTCACAATTAGTACCAGGCACTTGATACGTATATTACTTCTTTTGTTTTTTGTTGTTTTCGATTTCAATTTAGCGAAATATTTGTTTAGGTTAGTAATGTATTATGTCCTTTATGACTTACACACTTATACTTCATATTTATTGAAATAATTCCATAATTGTTGGGAAAGTCCTTGTACATATGGTAAGGAAAAATGTTTTGTTGTTTCTGTTTTGTTTTTAAATTGATTGTAGTATCTGTTTATTTTTTTCTTGAATATGTTATTTATCATTTTTTCCGGATAATTATTATCTTTGAATGCAGTTTCTGCTTTTTGAATAGCTAAGCATCTAAATTCAGGATCTGATAGTTGGGTAGATCTATCAGCCTAACTTTTTATCACTGTTCTTTTTTTGTGACATAGGATGACATAAAGACAGGGCCGGATTAGGGTTTATAAGGCCCGGGGCTAAAATAATGACGGGGCCCTCTTAAGGAATTCGAAAACCCGGAAAAATTCACAAAATAATATCAATACGTTAGATTTGTGGTATCAACACATCAAAAAATACAGAATGATTTCCAAATGATGAGGTACTCTTGGACCTGGGGCCCGGGGCTATAGCACTCCCAAGCCCCTAGCTTAATCCGTCCCTGCATGAAGAGAAGTTCAAATATCTTGATGAACAAATTGGTTTCGTATACCATTCTGTTTTCATGTTATTGTTAATTTTATATAATGTGACATCAAGAAAATTGATTCTATTATTTTGCTCAACCTCGATTGTGAAATGAAGTTTTTTTGATAAGAATTCAATTTTTTTTATGTTTTCAATTTGATTCTTTGGTACAGCAGGAAAAATTAATTTTTTTTATCAGAACAAAGTTCTAAGTTGATTTTATCCTTATTTTGATATTCATGATGAAGGTGATCTATAGATCTATATAAATAAGCAAATTGTTAGTGTCCATATCATATTTTGATAGAGTTGAAAAAAGTCGAAACGTCAAAATTTATCTTTTTTTTTCTCAAAATTTTAAAACAAAAAGAGCATTTAGATGCATTAATATAAATCAAAAGGTCTAAGAAATAAGAAATTGAATATTAAAAACTTTTACAAGCTTTGATAATAACAAAAATCACCCTCCTTACATCTTAAATATATAGTAGTAGTCAATTAAATTATTTGTATTTTTATTAGAATTTACAAAGTAGTGCTAATAATTTTACTAAAATTCTTCAGGTCCTTTTTAACCATTCATAGCTTTTTTTCTAGATTCTTATGAATGTGAATCACTCCTAAAAATTCTCTTTTTCATGTATTAGATTTCAAAGAAAAAATTAAAAGTATGAAAATTCCTAAAGAATTTGTATTTATTTCATTAGATGTGGTTTCTTTATATACAGGGTCCTTCACGACGTGCTGATTCGATATGTATATGGGAAAGTACTGGGACTAGTGTTCTGAAAATTTTCTTGCATGGGTTTTCCGAAATGCTCGTTTTAGTTAAAATAATTTCAGTTGTCTGAAGTTTCCGGTTCTACCGGAAGTGGATTCAAACTTCGTTATTTTAAACGGAATGCTATGGTTTTGGACACATGCCCTCCACTAAAAAATTATATTTCTAAGTTCAAGTGAGTTAGGTCCAATATCTTTGGACAAATAACACTTACAGCTTTCAAAATCTGTGAAAACCTTGACAAAAATTCGTATAAGATGATCAGAAAATTGTGGCGAATTTCGCTATCTAAAAACTTAATTTTTTCAAATGGCAATTTATTTTTCTCTTCACTACTGGATTCTAAATTAATAAGCGATTAATGGCGATTAATAAAAAATCAGAGAAAAGAGACCAACGAACTAATCGTACCTAAACATTCTCGTTTAACAAAGGAAACCTGGGTCGAATATCTCACAATACAGTAGAGAGGAAGATGCTATTGAGCGCAACACTACAGATATAATCACAAATGAGGATATACAAATAGATAACAGAGACATAGAATTGGCGGTCCGACAATTAAAAAACAGAAAAAGCCCTGGACCCGACAACATTCCCAATGAACTGCTTAAGCACGGTGGTCAACAACTAACCAAACTGATTAACTAAATACCTGATAAATGGCGAACATGCAGTACCATTCTTATGTTTAAAAAGAGAGACAAAAAATGCCAGAGAATTACAGAGGCATAAACCTACTGAGTACAACATTAAAACTATCAACAAAAATAATAACGAACAAAATAAATAGTATTATATCCCTGTCGGCTGGACAATAAGGATTTAGAACGGGAAGCTCATGCACTGATGGAGTGTTTGTTAAAAGACAGATTGCAGAGAAGTCGATCGAATACAACAAACCAGCCTACTGATCTGCAAAAAGCATTTAACCGAGTTTAGTTAGAGGATGTTGTACATTTACTCTACGACAGAAAAGTAACCCATACCTTAATCAAAGTCATAGAGAATCTATACAGCGAGGAAAGAGGAATACGACAAGGCGATTCACTGAGTCCACTTCTTTTCAACATAATTATGTATGAAATAATAAAATCGAAATGTATTCCGAACTCTTTCCTGACAGTCTTCTTTTGTTCCAATAAGAAGAATTAATTTTTCCTTGGTTTCCACATCTTAAATATATTAAATTTATTAGAATTTACCAAATAGAGCAATAAATTTTACTTAAATTATTTACACATTTTTTATCATTTATAGCTTTTTCGTTCGTGTGAATGTTAACCATTTCTAAAAATTCTCTTTTTGTGAATTAGATTCAGTTTCAAGAATTTTTGAATCTTAATAATTGAATTGTTTGAAATGTTTTTGAATTGAAATGTTTTTTTTTTGATATTTCATGGTTCGTTAATGCAGTTCTATTTTTTTATCGTATTGATTGATACGCATTCCAAACTCTTTCCTGGCAGACTTCTTTTGTAGATAGCGACAAAAAAATCTAATGGGATGATATCTGGTGAACGGTGAGGCCATTGATGCAAAGTACTATCCATCAATCCTCAAAATGAGTCTGTAAAAAGTTGTGGTGGGGCTCCGTCGTGCTGATATCACAGCTGATTCCAAATCAGATTTAGTTGTGAATAATTTTCTAATTTTTTTAGATATCTGAAATAAACAAAAATTTGAAGTAAAATTCACCCTCAAATTTAAATACTAAGATTACCATCCGAATTTTCGCCATAAAAATGTACCAGCAGCATACAGTCATTTTTTATCGTATCATAAACATTGAAATTCAAGTACCTTGAAACTGTCTTTCACTCAACATTTGAGGATTAGTATCACTCCAATAATGAGAGTTACGCCGGTTAAATATTTCATTCTAATGAATTTTACATTTGTCCAAATTGAATTTTGTAAAAAATTATCGTCTTCATGAGTTTTAATTAATATAAATTCACAAAAAGCAATTCTTTTATTGTCACCTGGCTTTAAATTTTGTATGAACGAGATTGAATACGGATGGAACTTGTGTTTTTTAAGAATCCTGTGAATACTCATATCTAATATTCCCAAATCTCTCTCCGCATCGGTCAATGAATTTTCAGGATACGCTTTGAAGTATCGCAAGACTTTAATTTCATTGGCATCATTGTCTACAACAGCACCTTCTTCAATTACTATGTAATGTACTATGCAACAAACTGACCGTGGGTTTTACAATTATGAATGAGCCCTGTAAGAGTATCAGAGGTGGGTCGTAGTCTATCCAGTTATCGAAAATAAAAAGTATCACACGCTCGTTCAATAACCCTATCACATTCTCCGTATATTACCAGCAAATTGAAATAATTTTGATCAATAAGTCGTAAACGGGACATGTTGAACACTTTTGAAACGCTTAAATGTCAAGCTGTTTTCTTTGTACGTACGAAACAAGAGATTCACCAGTTATTGTTCTACCCTTATCCAAAAAATCCAAAAAATCACTCATGATTACTCCATGGCAATCCCAAAAAACGGAAGTAAGAACTTTTCCAGCTGATTTTTGGAGACGAAACTTCTTTTAGTCTTGGAGAATCTGAGTGTTGCCATTCCATCGATTCTTGCTTTATTTCTGGATCGTAGAAGTGTACCCAAGTCTACATCGTTTTCAAATCGAGCACAGATCGAACGCGATGCTTCTACCCTTGCACTTCAATGGAATAGAAAATTTACTTCTTTTGATGCTTACAGTCCAATTTTTCACGTTTGCATACGAAAGATATTGATCACCAAGGGTATTACGTATATCTTCGTAAATCTGCTTACCACTTTTAAATAAAGATACTTAATGATTGCTGGATACTCCAATATTTCGATTTTCATAATATCGTTGAACATCTTTTTTAACGTCAAAATTTACACTGACACTTCTAATAAGTTATTGTTCGTTGCTATGGTAACGCAATATTTTGTTTATGCATGGAACTGATCTAGGCTAACTAGATATCAATACATCCTCGTACATATTCTGCTATCAAATGCTCAATTGCAGAATAAATTTCATTTGCTGTTGTATTATCTGTCAATTGAACGCACTTAAATAGTCCTTCAGTTATTTTAGTTACTGTTAATGCTAATGTTAATGTTAATAATAATAAAAACTGCAAGTTTGCGTTATATAATTACAGGGTAAAAATCTGATTGTCACTCAAATGTATTCAAATATTCAAGCATTTGAAACTAAGTTGAGACTGTGGGAAAATTAGGTAAATAATGAATCTTTGAAGAATTTCCGTTATTTAAAATCATTTGGAACTGTGAACCAAAAAATGGGAAGTTTATTGTCAACATCTGTAGAATTTCATTACGGAATTCAACAATCGATTTGAAGTCTTTCGCAAAATGAATAAAATTGAATTCCCAATTTTCAACAATCCATTTTGAAGTTTCACAGCCACCAGTTCATTTACAAATGGAGTTGATAGATCCTCAATCGGAGAGTATTTTGAGATAAAAACTTTAATGATGTTAAAACTCTTGTATTTTATACACAATATTTCAAGAGTTTGGATAATTACCGGAATTAAAAAAGCATGCAGCATGCATACTCTGCATGTAAGCACAATTAGTAATGGAAGATCTCGAGGAAACTGTCCTTAGCAAACTTGATATAAATAGTCCATTCTTTTTCCGATATGTAGATGATTGCATTACTGTTGTACCAAAGAATCAAATTGAAAACGTAAATAAAAAATTCAACTTATATCATAAAAAAACAGAATGGTATACGAAACCAATTTGTTCATCAAGATATTTGAACTTCTCTTCATGTCATCCTATGTCACAAAAAAAAGATCAGTGATAAGTTAGGCTGATAGATCTATCAAACTATCAGTACATGAAACATTAAAACATAAAATACAAGGACTTTCCCATCAACTATCAAATTATTTTAATAAATATATTATTAAGAGTCATAAAGGACATAATACCATATCCAAATATTTGACTAAATTAAAATCTAAAACACCAAAAAACAAAAGAAGTAATATTATATATCAAGTGCCTTGTACTAATTGGCTGGCTGGCTAATGTTTTTTTGATATTTCGTGGTTCGTTAATGCAGATCTATTTCTTTAAAGGTATTGATGACCTTTTAATCTATGTTCTAAATACTGAGAATAAATACAAGGCACTTGATATATAATATTACTTCCAATATTATATATCAAGTACCTTGAATTTTAGCGGCATATGTAACGACCATAGCCTTCACAGCTATTTTGAAAAAGTTCCTTCATACAGGGTGATTGATATACCTCAAAATATGATGATACTGTTCATCATGCCTTATGCAAATATTGCTAGTTTCCAAGATACGGGGTGTTCAAAGTTTAAATTTAAATTTTGATTTTCGCAATAATTTTTTATGTTTTCACAATTTCTCTTTGAAAATTGTCAATTTTGCGTTTTTTGGCATGAGGATTCATAATTTACACTAAATTCAATAAATTTCAATTACAAATTTATTATTCCTCAAATTTGTAACAATATCAAATTTGTCAACAAAAATATAAAATGCCTAAAAATGTCCACCATTTACTTCAATACACTTTATAATCCGCTTTCGTAAAGATCTTTTAGCCACTTTTAGACAGTTTGTGTAAAAGCAATAATTGGATAATAATAAGAATAAGTAATACATTAGTGTACCATTTATTAACAATTTAGTAATTAACAAGAGAAATAGTTATGTATCAAATAATGCCTAGGCATAACGATTTCTCAAATAATGAGATGCGCGATATGATTTGTGTGTTTGCTCAGTCAAATTATAGTGGTCCAACTGTGGCTCGATGATATTCACAATTATACTCAAATCGAAGGCAATCCAATTACAAACTGTACCGAAATCTTTACAATCGCTTAGGTGAAACGGGGTCTTTACGCTCTAAAACTGAGCACGGTGCTACAAAAAAAATCACTGCCGATGAAGAAGATGAAATTTCAATTTGTGTTACGGAGAATCCAGATATCAGTACTCGCCGATTAAGTCTGCAAACAGGTATAAGCCAATCATCTATTTTTAGAATACTGAAGAGGAAAAAATTGCATCCATATCGTAACACTCCTGTTCAGAATTTATTATCTAAAGATTTACGTAAGCGTCTACAATTTATCCATTTTTTGCAAGATAAACAAAATGTTAACCCAGATTTTCTGGATACAATTCTTTTTACTGATGAGGCAACTGTTTCAGGTTAGCTTTAATATTATTATTTAAATAAAACAAGTTTAGTTTTGAAAACACGTTTTACTTCGTTCTTCTATATGTTCTAACCTAACTATCTAAGTCTCCCGCTTCCCAACTGTCACTTGCCAGGTGACCATAGAACATTCAAGCTAGTACATGGCACTGTGAAGTGTCATATACGTAACATCTCCCCTTTTTGGACTTATACTGAAATAATTGAAATACTAATTAATACTATAAACTAGACATGAAACTAATAATATTTTTTTTCCGCTATGTATAATAGTCTCTTTACCTATTTGGTACATTGACGACCCGACCTGATCTTGTGCATTTGCTATTTGTTTCCTTGACACTTGTACATTCATTTGCCGTTTTATTATTATTAGTTCCACAACCGTTTTCATTATATACATCAGTTCTATTAGACAAACAAGTGTTCTCACTTGATTCATCAGCACTACTAGGTTTACAGTTTATGTTTATATTTTCGTTGTTGTTTGACGCATTTATAACCGTTGGATTTTTTGTATTTTTTAGAAAGGAAGAATTTCTTTTATAAACCCTGCCATTTTCATCACTAACCAAGTATGATCGTGGAGTATTAGTATTTGATAAGACTTTTCCCGGTGTCAAATACCCATCCTTCTTCAATTTAAATAGTATATCTTGATTTTCGTTAAAATCTGAGCTGCTACGTGCAAATTTATCATGATAGCTTTTTACTGCCAACTTTCTTTCTACTTTTTTCCCATACTCGTTAGTGGTTTTGGGTTCCAATAATTTGTTGGATATAGGCAAACCTGTTCTTAGTAACCTGCTTTGTAATAACTCTGAAGGTGAGGCCTCAAGACCACATAGTGGTGTAACTCTGTAATTTAACAAATGAACAAATATTTCGTCTTCATTGTTACACTTTTTTAATAACTGTTTACATATATGTACGGCTTTTTCAGCCAACCCATTCGACTTTGGGTACCTGGGACTCGTAAAAACACATTGTATGTTGTATTGATTACAAAATTCTTTAAATTTAAAGCTGTTGTAGGGATTGTTATCAGATATAAACTTTGCAGGTAATCCAAAATTAGAAAATATTACTTTTAATTGTTTTAAGATTTCATCTATACTTTTTCTTTGTATTTCTTTCAATTCGATCCAATTGCTGTAGTAATCGACTACAACTAAATAATATTTTGATGCTTATTCTAATATATCAGACCCCACTATCTCAAATGGATATTTAGGTACCTCGTGCGCTATTAGCGGTTCTTTTATTTTATTTCTGCTGAATTTCTCACATATGCGACACCTTGAAATAAAATTTTCAATATCAGTTATTATACCCGGCCAGTATAATATTTTCCTTGCCCACTTCTTTGTTTTTTCCATGCCAAAATGGGATTTATGTAGCTCTCTAGTCATATGATTTTGTAGTTTTTTGGGTACGCAAATTCGCTCGTTGAAAAATAAAATTCCATGGCGAACCAGTAGATCGTCTTTTATTTTATAATACTGCTTTAGTTCAGTGTTATCCAATACTTTTTTATCTGGCCAACTTTTAATGCAATATTCAGTAACTTTTTTAAGAGTACTATCATACAAAGTTTCCTTGCTTACCTCAGCTAATCGACTATTTGTAATGGGTCTTTCAATGTCAATCGTATGCACAACCTCTTCCATTTCACAATCTTCATTTACTTTGTCTTTTATGAATGACCTACTTGAAAGATCAGCTATATACATCTTTGAACCTGGTATGTACTCAACTTCGAAATTATATTTTAAGATTTTCAAGCGCATTCTCTGTAGTCTGGACGTAATTTTATTAATATCTTTTTGCTGAATGCCAATTATTGGCTTGTAATCGGTTTGTACTGTTATCTTATTACCGTAAACAAACTGATGAAACTTAATTAGACTAAAACAAATTGATAAATACTCCTTTTCTATTTGTGCGTACCTTGTCTCGGTTTCAGTAAGACGTCTTGAGCAAAATGCTATGGGTTGACCTCCTTGCATAAGGCACCCTCCCACTCCATACTGGGAACTATCACTTTGTACTGTAATAGGTAAGTTTGGGTTAAATATTTTAAGGGTTGGTAAATTACCTATAACTTTTTTCAGATTGCTAAATGTATTTTCATGATCAGCAGTCCACAAGAAATTTACGTTATTTTTTATTAAACCTCTTAGAGGCGCTACTATTTCTGACATCTTTGGTATAAATTTCGTTAAGTAATTTACCATGCTCAGAATTCTCAGCAATTCTTTTTTATTTTTTGGCGCTTCTAAAGCCATTATTGCCTCTACATATGAATTATTTGGTTTTATCCTCTCTTTGGAATAAACCTGCCCCAAGTATTTTAATTCCTTTACTTTGTATTGTAACTTGTTAGCATTAAATCTTACATTAAACTGTTTAGCTCTCTCTAGTACTTTATTCATTATCAAATCATGTTCTCTTTCGGCTTTACCAGCAATTATTAAGTCATCAAAATATATTGGGATATTTAAATCTCCGAAAATTCTTTCATTTACTCGTTGGAAAACTTCTGGACTACATGATAGACCAAAACATAACCTCTTAAAACGATATTTACCGAATGGTGTTATAAATGTGCATAATTTTTGGCTATCTTTAACCAATCCTATGTGATAGAAGGCATCTGACATATCTATCACACTGTAGATACTTTTCCCTCTTAATTTTAAGCCTATTTCTTCTGTTGTTGGTATAGGATGCCTATCTATACAAATATACTTATTTAAATGTATAGGGTCTAAACAGATTCTTAACTTGTCTGAATTAGGTTTTTCGACACATACTATATTACTTACCCATTCTGAAGGTTCATCGACCTTCTCAATTATATCTTTGTCTACTAACTCATCCAAAGTGTTTTTTAGCTTTCCTTTAATTTTTTCAGCGACTCTTCTGCAATTACTTACAACTGGTTTGTAACCCTCTTTTAATAAAATCCTATATTTAAACGGAACCTTACCAGTACCTTCAAACAACTTTTTATTCTGATTGATGAAATTTTCTTTAGGATCTCTTTTATTCTTTAAGTTAACTTCATCCAGCTTGCATATTATATTTAATTTTACACAGGTTTTTAATCCAAGAATAGGTTTGCCTCGTATATCTACAACCAAGAACTTTACATTTTGAATATTATTTTTAATTAAACATTTTAAAATTATACTTCCTACAACTCTGATTTTATTGTTGCCATAGGCTATAATACTTTGCTCTGAATGTATTATGTCATTCTCCCTTTCTAATTTTTTTATATAACTTATTGGAAGCACATTACATTGAGCTCCAGAATCAACCTTAAACTTAATTACACTATTATCAATACATACATTTTCTGTCCATATTTTTTCAAGTTCTGAATTATCATTCTCATAAATATTGAATACAGTTAGATTGTTAATAACAAAATCTTCATCACTCGAATCATTTTCATCAACAAGATTTACATGTTGATTACTATTTATATTTCTATTGTGACTGTTAAAATATTTACCTTTGTTCTTATTTATCTTACTGTTACTAAAGTTATCTTTTTTATTGTATCCTGTTTTGCATCCTACAGCAAAATGTCCTTCCAGTCCACACTTAGCGTAGTTTTTTCCGAAAGCAAAACACTTGCCTTTGGTGTGTCTTCTGCCACATTTCAAGCACCTGTACTCTCTTCCGTTATTATTGCCACTGTCGCTAGTACTAGGGTCACCTTGACTGTATCCTCTTCTTCGAATTAAATTCACTTCTTCCTTGTTTAAATCTTTTGCTTGAAGCTTAGTAGCTTCTGTTGTTCTACAAGTGCTTTCTGCAGTTTCCAGATTTAAATTATTTATTCCCAATAGTTTTTCTTGCAAATTATGATCTTGGACCCCTAAAATTATTCTATCTCTTATAAGACTATCTTCTTGAGTTCCAAAATTGCACGGTTTAGCTAATAATTTCAAGTCTTTTATAAAATGATCCATGCTTTCTCCCTCTGTCTGATTTCTTGAGAAAAATTTGAAACGATCAAACGTTTCATTATTGCGTGGTTTACAATAATTGTCAAAAGCTGCTATGACTTCTTTGTAATTTCCTTTTTGATCTTCTGATAGACTTAATGTGCTGAATACTTCTATAGCCTCCTCACCAGCGGAGTTTAAAAACAAAGCGATTTTGCGTTCATCTGACTTTCCACTTAATTCGGTTGCTTTTAAGTAAATTTCGAAATGTTGTTTAAACTTCTCATAATTTTTATGAAGGTTTTGATCAAATACAAGACTTGATGGCGGTTTAAATCCGCTTGAATCCATATTAAAATCTTATTCTCAACTAAAGTTCTGTATTTTATATTTATTAAACTCACTCTTCTTGTTAATTCACACCTGACACCATGTTTCAGGTTAGCTTTAATATTATTATTTAAATAAAACACGATTAGTTTTGAGAACACGTTTTACTTCGTTCCTCTATATGTTCTAACCTAACTATCTAAGTCCCCCGCTTCCCAACTGTCACTTGCCAGATGACCATAGAACATTCAAACTAGTACATGGCACTGTGAAGTGTCATATACGTAACATATAGAAACGAAATTTTATAATAAATCTGAATTTGCATTACAAGTAATTTCGTATTGAAACATGAGAAAATTCTCTTTCGAATTTATCCTTGGAAAACGGGCAAAAACACACACAAACTCGATATTCTTTGGAGATGCTTTAGCGAAATGAAATGCCCGCTTTTTCTGCTTAACGATTTGACAAGTGCTATTCGTTAAATGTAAAATTCATTCCAATAATATATCAACAAACGGAAACGCAAACTTCATTTATTTACTTACAAAGTTTTCTCTAACTAATTTTTGAAAAATCAATTGTAACTTTATTCATATTTTTGAATATTCAACTGATCCTGAAAATTAAGTATTTCGATGTTTACCTGGACAAGTTGTTTTATACATTCAAAACCCAGTTTTTTTTATTTAATTCTTTTTCGCACGATTTATAAGTTATTTGATCACAATTCTCAGAAAAAATATAAAAGCTCCTTAATAATATTTTTTATCATGAAACAAGTTAATTATAGATTAGGCAACTTGAGGTAGACATTCCAAACAACAAGTTTTTATAGCCGTTTATTGTATTTATTTTTGGAAAAACTCACATGGTAAACGAAGCTGTGTTTGAGAAAACTTTCTGGAAGGATGAGATCTGATATCAGCTCTTTTGGATTCACTCTTATTAATTAAAAGTCCAATTTCAAGCATTATTTCGAGATGAATTGTTCAGTCCAAAAACTCAACTGTCCTCATTATCAAAAATAAAGATAATAACGTCATAAGCTCGAATGCAGTATCAAAATGGATCGTGTTGAACAAGCGCGGTGATTTAATTATTGAGTTAAACTAAAATCAAAAGTTCGTAGGTTTAAATTGTCCACAAATGAACATTTTTGAAATTTGAAAATCCTTTCTGTTCCAGAAACGTCAATTATTTAATTCTTCTTTTTTGATTGGGTAATTTAAAAATGGTAAAGTCTGCGCGTCGTCGATTTATAACCCAACGGCTTTTGGGATGCTATTAAGTTTACACGAATACCAGTCTAAAATTCAAAATTTAATTAATTCTTAATCTTTATCCTGAGAAATCTTTGATTAAACCTAATACCGGAATTATCAGAAATCACCAACTGGGAAATCGCGCGCGGAGTTGTGCATACAAAAGCTAATAGGTTTCCTCGTTAACACAGTTATAATAATTTAAAATCCCTTACCGCTCAAAGATTTTTCTACAACTAGAGTTCATTGCACCAAACATCCGTACGAAAAATATTTTTTTATTCTGTTATAATCGAATTTTAAGCAAAAATCTATCATGTACCCCCCGAGTTTTTTTAAAATTTTGGAAAATACGAAATAGGTTATAAGTCACCAAATTTAATTGCAGCGAATATTTTTTGAGGGGCTGTTTAAAGTCAAAAGTTACATTTATGTAAGAAACAATGAAAAAAGAGAATGAAAATAAAAGTTTGATGATCAAGAATAATGATCCAAAGATATTAGATGGTGTGAAGATTGATTTGGAAAGAAAAGGGATGAGAAACTAGGGGTTAATAACTATGGATAGGTAAAAATGGAAGGTATTGGTTAATAAGCTTAAGTTTGAGGATGAACTTACCTTGAAAATGGCTTGAAAAGAAACTTCCGGAGTTGGTAGTAAATACAAATAATCATAATAGTTTAAGAAATTGTATAATAATGATTCTGAATATTTACATTTTGTGCTTCAATTAACAAAACTCTTTCGCTATTCTTAGTTTTATCCTTAACATTGTCTTTTATATAAGAAAATTCATTATCTTACGTATCGCAATTAATAGATGTAATAACACCGTCCGATTGCATTTCAAATCTTTTCATTCTTTGAAGTTTGATGTTTTCTTCTTTGGTAGCTTCGGGTGTTGGTTTGGAATTATCTCGAGCGCTCGAACTCGTTGGGACGCTACTACAATCGGTATTACTATCCGTAGCGGGTGTATCATTTCTCAAATTTTCCATAATTTTGCGTTTATAACTCAAAGGACCCGGTTTAATTGCATCGCAAAAGCAACGCTTCTCTTTTCTCAACCTAGACATATCGGTTTTCAATTTATATCAATATTTGACATACAAACGCGTTAATGTCAAATTTACCTAACATAACCCCAAAAAAAAACATTTTATTTTTTACAATTGATTATTTGTATCCAACATACTTATTATAACTTTGAAATATTTTTCTTCTTTTTTATACTAATAAAAATAAATGGATTTCTCCAAAAAAAAGTAATAAAAGTCTACAAGCTATATAAATGTATTGAAATCCTCCACTTTCCGGATTTCGAAATAACTAATGTAAGTACATAGTGAGGAACCCAATCTTTATGTGGGATTTCTGCAGATCCTCGTCTTCTGTTACATACGCTTCCTGGTGGTATCTGACACCTCCAGAGAATATAGGTAAAGCATCAAGCATCTTCTAGGTGTCTTTATCAAAATAAAAAACAAACAATATTATCACCTTTGCATGAAAAAGTACCAAATCAATACTCAACGAAAAGTATATCAATCAGTTCTTCAACAGTTCACACACTAAGTACCTAATCATTATAATCACCTAATTATAAAATAATCTTTCTGGCTTTCTGAGTGGCAAATTTATCAATCATTTCCGTAAAACCTGTTTTTTCACAGATTTCGAATTTAATTTGAAGAGAGATTTTCTTCGAAGAGTCACTCTATTTTTCATAATACTCATATTTTTTTGGCCTTCATCAGTGTATCAAAATCAGAATTGCTGAGATTTTCTGCAAAGTTTCTAATTTTGTTGGAACCTTAATACCAATGACATTATAAGAACATTTTTCTTGTTGGTTACAAGAGTTATTCATACTTTCAGAAGCACTTAAATTTCGAATCTTGTTGAGCTCCAAAACTATTGATACCTTTACCTCCGTGCCCTTGCTATTCTTCACGCGAGTTTTTTTTGACAGATAGTTAATTCAGATTTAATCAATATATTTAATGTTTATAGGAAAAGTTGTTTAAATAACTTTTTGGTGTATAAATATAGTAATGAGAAAACACTGTATTTTGACATGTACATTGTTGCCGTTTCAGTTGGCAGGTGGGATGGACTTATCAATCTGGCTTTGTAATTACTATTTGAGAAAAGGTGATTCATTAGTATTAGATATTATCAACCTCTTAAAAGCATTTAGCTTGTGCAAATCATACTCATCAATATGCATATTCTGTATTTTACATCAGTCTGAAAGATCCGCTTCATCTAAATTTTCTTAAATTGAATTATTACACTCATCTGGAACCTTAAGTGCTTCCAAGACTGAGACTCTCTTATAACCAATAAAAAAAATGTTTTAATAATGTCACTGATATTAAGGTTCCAATAAAAAATAAAAACAGGAAACAAACATGAATACTGATGAATTACCCGAAGCAAGGGACCTATTGGGTACTTCATTCTGCAAGGACAAGGAAAAACAAATTTACAAAAAAATGCCTTGAATTTATTCATGAAACTGGGGACAAATTTTTAAAATTTAAATTCTTAGAAACATTTTTTAATCATCCCATCACCTATGAAAACCTTTTTATATTTCCCAATCCTATCATATGGTTTAATTAGTTAATAATGTTGTTCGACTTCGAGATAATGAAGGAGTTAGAGCGGAAACAAAAATTAAACAATACATATATTCTACGAAAAGGATTTAAGGGATCTCAAATATTTGAGTTTATCTACTCGATTCATTTAAGAGATACCAAAATTTAAATTGTCCACAGTATCCAGTACAAGATGAGTAATTATTGAACTTATCACTGAATTTGGAAGTTGTTCTAATTCAATCTGAGTAATGATAGTCTTTCTTTCAAGAAATAGTCCAAATGTATCAAATTGCATATTTTGTTCAATGCCTTTAGTGAGTTTACTAATTCAATCAACTGACGATCTTAAATCAAATTATACTCGGTAATATTTTTTTGTTTTGTACAAAACAATAGAGACTAACGGAGAACATCGAAACAGGCGTCAGACAGTGTAATAGCAAGTGTGGTAAAAGTAGTAGTACATGTCTTAGATTTCTCAATGTGAATATTCTCTTATCTTCTTTTACTTTTGTGATATGTTCAGTTAACAAATTTTGGGCAGCTGTGTGTATGTTCTCAGTGTCGATTCTTTGTACAATCAACAAATCAACATGTATACCATAAGTCTTGTTTAGCTGGGCGTCTAACCGGCAGCGGGCGCTTGTGTCTGTGGAATCATGTTTAATTTGGCGTTTGTCTGGAGGCATGGTCTTGGGTCTATAAAAACGTGTAGTTTGGCGTCTGGCCGGCGGAAAGCGCTAGTGTCTATAGAATCGTATTTAAATTGGCATCTGGCCGACGAGGGCCCTAGTGTCTTAGGAATCGTGTTTAGTTTGGCGTCTGGCCGGCAGGGAGAGCTACTGTCTATGAAATCGTGTTTAGTTTGGCATCTGGCCGGCTGGGGGCGCTAGTGTGTATAGAAATTAAACAGAAATAGAATTTTTATTTACTTCAACTTGCTGCCGCTATGTACTTTCAGTTCGACTATTCTTTGCTAGATGGCACCAGTTCGTGTTTTAGTTTGGCACTTGTCCGGCAGAGGGCGGTAGTGTCTATAGAATCGTGCTTAGTTTGGCGTCTGGCCGGCGGGGGGCGCTAGTGTGTATAGAAGTTTCATTTAGTTCAACTTGCGGCCGCTAAGTTTGTTAAGATTGATTGTTACGACTTCTAAATTTAAACAACTTTTTTTATAAACATTAAATATATTGATTAAATCTGAATTAACTAACTGTCAAAAAAGAACTCGCGTGAAGAACAGCAAGAGCACGGAGGTAAACGTATCAATAGTTTTGGAGCTCAACAAGATTTGAAATCAACAAAGGGTTTGTGATAACCTTTTCAGAATGTAAGTAAATGATTCTGTTAATGTAAAACGGTCGATTAAATTTACATTCTGGTCCACATTTTTTAAAAGCACATTTTAAGCATTCACCAAAGCAACCATGTCATCTTAAATTCAAGCAATTACAAAGATCCATTTCTGATTTATTTTTATAAGATGTTGACGGCATTGCTGCATCAAACGGGATCGATGTTCTTCGTGGAAGAATATCGTTATTTTTCTTCAATTTGTACACTACTGTCTCCGAATGGTAATAGGCTTGCGGAACCATATCGAAATGGTTTTTTTCATTTATTTTAATCGATATCTTATACAGATTCGATGTCGGTAGACTTGCGGAATCAAGTCGCCATGATCTTTCTCTATTTATATCAGTTTGTGGATAATTTTGACTGGATGCTGTAGGTCTGACGGATTTAAATCGGATTAATCTTTTTCTTGAAAGCATCTTGTAAGATTTTCAGTTTGTGGTTTTGTTGTAAGTGGGTGTAGATATGGAGGGCTAACGTTTTAATGCAGTTCTCTGACTCCACTGGATAATAGCGGGATTGCGGAATTATACCGAGGCATCTTAACTAGACATAATTTTTTCCTTGGAGGTTTATCGTTATTTTCCTCTTGCGGTATTAGATTGGATTGATGTTCCTAGTTGAAGGTTATCGTTGTATTTCCCAATCTACACAATAGTCTTTTCTCTATGAATGTTGTTAGACTGGTAGCTTCGAATCGAAATGGTCTTTCTTCATTTATTTCAGTTTCTGTCTCATTTTTACACGATTTTTGTAAACTTGTGGTTTGACAGTAAACCTTAATGTTGTCAAATATTTATTTATAAATCGTAATATAATTAAAATCATTATGATATGGCTTCAGTTCTCACTAAATTTGGTTAATGGGCAATATTTTCCACAATTAATCTAAACAAAAATAATTTCAAGACCAAGAAAATAATTTTGTTTTCGGGCAAAAAGTTATGTTAAATTTGGGGGTAATAAACCGGGTACTTCTTGGCAGTGTTTAGGTTCAACATCTGAAAGGTATTTATTGTCTGTTGGAAAAATGTTGTTAATGCATACTTATTGCAGATTTTGTAGTTTACATCAGTCTGAAAGATTCGCTTCATCCAAATTTTTAGAAATTTAATTATTTCACTCACCTGAAACTTCTTCTTCTGCTTCTGAAAGTATGAATAACTCTTGTAACCAACAAGAAAAATGTTCTTATAATGTCATTGGTATTAAGGTTCCAACAAAATTAGAAACTTTGCAGGAAATCTCAGAAGTTCTGATTTTGATACACTGATGAAGGCCAAGAAAAAATATGAGTATTCTGAAAAATAGAGTGTTTCTTCAAAGAAAATCTCTCTTCAAATTAAATTCGAAATCTGTGAAAAAATAGGTTTTAAGGAAATTATTGATAAATTTGCCACTCAGAAAGCAAGAAAGATTATTTTATAATTAGGTAATTATAATGATTAGGTACCTAGTCTGTAAACTGTAGAACAACTGATTGATATACATACTTTTCGTTGAGTATTGAGTTGGTACTTTTTTATGCAAAGGTGATAATATTGTATGTTTTTTATTTTGATAAAGTATTTTGTTGATATTATATAAGCTGGCCAAAGAAATAATGTTTTCAAATTTTATTTGCATTTTTACTCATGAATCACTTCTTCACAACGATTGTGATGTAGGAATACGATAAAAATACGTAACTATCTGATGTATTTTTCCCTAAAAACTGAAAAATAACAAAACTGCAGCATAACAATAAATTTAAAGGCATTTGACTTTGAACAGAAAAAGAATTTAGCCAGCGGCGGTTGATAATACAGTGAAGATTGTAAATTTCATTAAGTCGCAGCCTAAGCAATCCCGACTTTTTGCCATTCTGTGCGATGAAATGAGTGAAAGTGCTCACAAGATTGTTTGGGCTTGTTAATGAATTATGATTGTTTTTGTTGTAAAATTACGCGATGGGGCATAATTTTATCTTCTTTATTTCCTTATTTCTTGTTCTTTCTCTCTTCATTTTGCACTTTTGACTTTTCTGTTTCTTGTTTTTTGTTTTCAGCATCATTTTCCTAATCATGGCTCTTCTTCACATTACTTTCATCTTGTTTTTGACTACTGCTTTCCTCATAATAATATTATAAGTCAAAATATATATTATTCGTGTATCCTATTCTGTAGAGTTTTGTAAGTAACTAATTTAACCATATGACTGGAATGGGGAAATATAAAAAGCTTTACTAAAAATTGAAACTAAGACTAATATATCACTTGAACAATATCTAAACACTCAAAAATATTTCACTCCAACAAATCTATTCAAAATGCTTTTTTATTATTTAGTAAACAAAGGCAGCCATTTTATCGCAAACGAATACAGATACATAACGATTTTGCTTAGCTTATATATTTTCATAAACTTTTTCATCAAAATTAGTTTCTTGGTCTTGCCAAAATGGAGATCGTTTGACTACAAAAATCAAGGAAAAGTCGCAGAAAAAACCAATGTTCTACCAAGATAATGTACCGATTTAGAAGTCGATGGCAACTATGGTTAAATTGAACGAATTACACTTTGAATTGGTTCATCATCCAGCGTATAGTCTAGAGTCTAGACTGTTTCGAGGCAAAAGATAAATTCTTCTACAAGAACGGCACGGAGAAGTTAGAGAAGCTTTGGAATTATTGTATTGCTCTTGAAGAAGATTACATTTTTGAATAATATCGATTTTTGGCAAAAAATGTGTTTTTCTTAGCTGGTCACACGCTTACGGATTTTACTATATTTTTTATCTTCTAATTCATCAACTGATAGATAAGAAAAAAATCTCCTTATTAACATTAATTTAAAAATACATATCCTTTCCATCGAATTATGACATCGATGTTTGAGAATGTTTTAGAACTTGAAAATATCACTTGAATGTTATCTTAAATCCTATATATTTGAAACTTAACTTTACATATTGGATTTACTGGATACCTAATAAGTGTGTTTAAAATAAATTTCTACTGATTTACTCAAATGTAGAATTACTAAACTATTGACAAAATGAACACACTTTATAGTCTCACGCTACACCAACATTTTCCCTTGCACTAACAATTGCGATTAAAACTATGATAATTTTTATAATTATAGTGAAATTAATCAATTTGTATCTAAAAACAATCCGAAATTAGATGGAATGCTTCTTTCATTATTATATATTTGAATCCATTGTTTGTTCGATAATCTAATTACACTATTGTTGGAACGTACACTATTATAACGATTTTTAGTTCTCCGTCCGGCCAAATACTACGGGACTAACGTTACTATGAATTATTAAGAATTATTAAATCATAAACATTGTACATATGTCAAAAAAAGCAAAGTTACTTCCAAACGTTGAATCTGACATTTCACCAAAGATGAATACCACCAGTTGCAATGTTTCATCTGAGTTTTCTCAACAAAATGCAGAGCATGGTAAAAAAATAAATAGATCGAATGAAGAAATTATTCCTCAAGAAAACAAATTTAATAAGACGGAACAAATGGAAAACAGAACTGGAAAATCATATCATAATCACGCAGATGATGAGGTAGATCCAGACAATCTACAAGCGATTATGAAGGTTGCGAGACTCATGAAACACATTTGCGATTATGCACGATTAATATACAAGGATTAAGGACACAAGTTGTTACAAAGATACAGAACGAAATATCATTGATGTAGAAATACAAAATTATTGCTTTTGTTCCATTTAAACTTGTATTATTTTTATTCATAGTTTTGGTTTTTCTTATTATAAACGAATTCTTAATAAAGTTACTGTGACATTTAATGTGTTTTCATACAAACAACGTAACAAAAAAGTCTGATTGTTGGTAACTAAAATAATTTTTGACTAAGAAATAATATGAAGTACTTGAAATGTATTTTTATAATTTTGAACTTTTTACTAAATAACTAGGTATAACATTTTTTCGATACTGGTTTTTGTAGCTCATTTTGCAGATTATAACTTCTAAATAAAGAAGAATGGCAACGATTTCTCTATCCTCCATGGTTTAAGCTCTATTCTGCGCATTCTCAAGCATGCGTACTGCAGACAAAGTGTCGCGAACGAGAGAAAAAATGAATATTGTCCATATAGGAGTATTACATACAGGTATATGAAATGGACACATATTATACGATCTATCGTAATACAGGTTGTACTACACCAAATTCCAGCTAATGAGAAGTTTAAGTTGTTAGTGAATATTCACAATTGTGAAGTAGAAAAAAGAACAGTAATTTTAATTCGACAATCTCTTAATAATTATGAACTCGTGGTTAAGTTACCCCAAGAAAACTTCAATAATTGGAAGTTTAGGATTGAAGTGATATAGAAACAAGTGGCTGTTGCATTGGAGATAGCAGTAGAGCACTTCGAAACATATTGGAAGAAAAAGTTATCAACCCTTAATTGCACAACAAATAAATTAGATCATTTATAGAATTTTTATTTCAATTATTCAACAATTATTTTTAATAGGTGACATTTATTAATTTCAATTGTAATATTTTTCTTGTTCTGGTTGATTCTTGATAATGATAACAAAAAGAGTTCTCACTACCAATTTTGAGAAAGATTCAACAACTCCAAGCTAAATACAAAAACTTGTAGAAAGAAGCAAAGACTAAGTTATTTGATGTTTTGCATGTGACCCATTGTGTTTTGCAGACTAAATCTACTGTAGTGTCAGGCAGCAAAAGCAAGGGAAAATTACAGCCAGAAAAATGTATCGATTCTTATAATGTGTACTTTAGTGAATACAGTATTCATGTAAATGTCTCTGAACCATCAACTTATATCAATAGCCAATCCACTGATAGAAGTAAAAAAATTTGAAAAAAAAATATTAATGGAAGAGGAAACTGAAATTATGGAAAGAAATGAAGCACGTTAGAGTAGCACAGTAGATTCTTCTAAATCTTCAAATTAAAAGATTTAAATTCTTAATTGATTGTTTCATTTTTATCATATATTATATTTCCTCAACTTCTTATTTCTTAGACCTTTTTATATGTGGTTCGTGATAATTTTTTTGGATTTTTGTTTATAGTAACAGTTACCTCCGTCAATTTGCATAATTATATTAATCAGTAAATCGCCTACATCATGAATATCAAAATAAAAAAATAAATATTGTATTAAAATTGATGAAATAGAACTCAAAATTTGTTTATGAACCATTAAAAGAATTATTTACTATATTTATTTACAGAAACGTTATTTATTATTATTTTCTGTCAACTGTCTTAATAATTCTACTACCGCGTTCCCTACGCTGGGAAATCGTACCGGATAGACAACAAACAGCGCAGCCACGTTGCACATCAAGATATGCTGCAATAGGAAATTATTATTTATAGATATGGTTTACAAATAAAGAACAAGGTGTGCTGGTGAAAATAATTAAAGATGTTAATATTTGGGAGATTGTCTTTTATTTAAACTAGAGTTTTTGAGTTGTTATTACAAATTTAAGTATCAGAAAGAATTGACTACATACAATTATTGAATATTCTAGATCTGTATGTTATATTCTATTGCAACATATTTGGATACGGTACGTGGCTGTGCTGCTTGTGGCCTACCCTATAGGCTGAAATAATACTCAACGTAGGAAACGTGGTAGTAAAATTATTAAGACCGTTGAGAAATATCAAGATAAAGATGCACTAGCGTAGGTCTAAATAACGTTTATATTTTATTTTATTTTCACCATTCGGTACATGTTGTTTCTCTTTTTAACGATACGTATTGGAAGAGGACAGTGTAATGCCAACCCAAGAATAGTTCACCAATAGGATTGCTCAATAAACTGAATGTGTCTGCCATGTGCGTGCGAAAAATCGCCATACGTGACGTTACCTGCAGACCTCGACCGGTCTTAACTCTTTGTTGAGCTAGACTATTTGATGAGTTTAAAGGCCAATTTTAACAAAAATACAGTTATTTTTTTAAGTTTTATTCATTATTATGAATTAATATTAATTTAAAATCCAATTTCCAATTAATCAGTTAATTTTAAGTTCCATTTATAATAGGTATACAATGAAGAAAAGAAATTAAAGAAAATGAATTATTTTTTAAAATGATCTGTATTTTATAATTAGTAAAACAGAAGCCAAACTTTAAACTAAAAATTAAAAAGTAAAAACAAATGAAATGATTTAAACCGATTTATGAAAAATATTTCTAATAATAATCTAAATTATTAAATTTAAGAAAAATAATAAAATATCAGATATATATAAAATAAAGAGATAGGTAGAAATCTGTCAATGAGTAATTTTGAACATTTTTTTTCCAGTTTTTCTGCCGTCATCTTCATCCCCTTTTACAGACTTTCTCTTCAAATTCGTGCTTTCAAATTTAGCTTTTAGATTTCTAAAATTTATTCTGATTATAGTCCTTAATTTACAAAAAGCCTTAATTATTTTAAATGGATAGTTCGAATCTTTTTTAAAGATTTTCTTTGCTAAATTAAAAACAACACCTGGCCCTTTTCTGAACGATTCTCCATGATGGCTTTCAAAATAAGTGTTCCAAGTTTTAACTTTTTTTAAAAATTCTTCTGATGGCTTAGTGAGACCACCGTACGACAGTTGTTGAATCCAAGAAGGAATACTAAGTACATACGAGTGTTCTTGTGTCGTTTCGTATGTAAAATCACCCAGACTTGGAAAAATATTTTTGTATTTTTTAGCAAAAAGATTTAGGATTATGGTCTTCGGTATCATCAGAAAAAGTATTAATAGCAGCTATTAACGTGGCTACTTTTAAAAGTTTGTTCACTTCCTCCTTTGCATTTCGTTTGGCCAGTCTTTCTTCTCTGGAACTGATGCTTGAACTACTAGCTTCACTTGTTGATTTTTTTGAATACAATCCCAAAGTAGGAACAGCGGTTTTTTTCAATATTTTTCGTAGTGGTAAACCTAAAATACATATACATATTATATATATTTATGAACAAATTGAGTTACTAAATTTCATTACCAAAATCATTTTGGGACAGTATAGACTTTGAAAGCTATAAACTATTACACTAAACAATTAAATAATTCACCAACCTAATAATTCATTCTGTAAGTCTCTTTCATAATCCTTTTCTGTGAAATGAACTGAGCAAATGTAGCTAGTATCAGGGTTAAATTTATCTTCCCGTTTGCATCGTAATATCCATTCTTTTCTCATAGTTTGGGAAACAAGATCTTTAGCTTTGGGAAACCGATGAAATATAAAATATTCATGTTCTTGCTGCCTTGTTTTATAGGTATTACCACAACCATACACAGCACAACGTGTACCAGGCATTTTGATTTTTGGACATATACTACATGCACTAAAATCAAACAAACAAAGTTTCATTTAGCAAAAAAAAGTAAAATAAAAATCTAGATTAGTTGCTGGACAAATGCAAACCAACCGACCAAAAACGCTGTTATGATTCGCCCATTTTTTTAATTTTTTATTGTGTTGTATAAAGAATAGAAATTTAAATAAGCCAATTAAATTGTCATTTCTGCTCAGCTGGTTTTCTTCCAGCCAGTAACTGACTTGGATTTTAATTTTTATTTTGCTATTTAAATCCAGCTTTAATATAACAAAACATTTTTACCTACCCTTGAAAGTCTCACAAGATTATTTTGCCTTAAACAATAATATTGTCTTTGTTCACTATTCTCTACATATATAATACACACAAATAATAGTTTTTAAAACGTAGAACTAAGTAAAAAACGAATTTCCAACTCTTCAATCACTTGTACGACCTTTTCGAATTAACAAAAACACAAGCAATACCGCACAGCGTAAATGGTAAACAAGCCGTCGAGGTCTGCAGGTGACGTAAGCATCACTTGACCTTGGCTCAAGAATTGGCGTATGTACGTCTTATGGGATTGATCAATCCTATTGGTGAACTATTCTTGCTAGAGAGGTATCACGTCGACCAATTAGGACCAATGAAGTCAACAAAAAAAAATATCAGTACATTTTTGTGGTAGTTGATGACTTTTCCAAATTTGTGT
This sequence comes from Diorhabda sublineata, assembly GCF_026230105.1. NCBI lineage: Eukaryota > Metazoa > Arthropoda > Insecta > Coleoptera > Chrysomelidae > Diorhabda > Diorhabda sublineata. The sequence continues at coordinate 1,019,690 of NC_079486.1, forward strand.
GGCTTTACCCAACAAAATAAACCACGACGAAAGATGTGATATGTTGTCTTAGCGTAAAATATTTGGAAGCCCTTCAAGGATAATATCTGACAGAGGATCCGCGTTCCGTTCTGAAAAATTCGAATCATATTGTCGAGAAGAAAATATTAAACATATGTTAACAACTTGTGAAGTCCCACGAGGTAATGGAGAAGTGGAAAGGGTAAATAGGACCCTTATACCAGTCTTAACAAAACTTAGCGGCCGCAAGTTGAACTAAATAAAAATTCTATTTGTGTTTAATTTCTATACACACTATCCAAACGCCAAATTAAACACGATTCTATAGACACTATCTATCTCTGTCGACCAATCGCCAAGCTAAAACACTATTCTATGGACACTAGCGCCTCCTGCCGGTCAAACGCCAAATTAAACACGATTCTATAGACACTATCTATCTCTGTCGACCAATCGCCAAGCTAAAACACTATTCTATGGACACTAGCGCCTCCTGTCGGTCAAACGCCAAATTAAACACGATTCCATAGTCAGCAGCGCCCCCAGCGAGCCAAACGCCAAACTAAACAAATTCCCATAGACACTGGCGCCTCCCGCTAGCCAAAAGTCAAATTAAACACGATTCTATAGACATATAAATCTATTTCAACAAATCGCCAAACTAAAATATGATTCTATAGTTACTAGCGCCCCCTGCCGGCCAGACGCCAAATTAAGCACGGTTCCATAAACAAAAGCGAATCTCGCTATCAAAACGCAAAATTAAATACGATTCTGTAGACACCAGTGACCTCTGTCGGCCAAACGCCAAACTAAACACAGTTCCATAGATACAAGCGCCTTCCGCCGGCCAAACGCCAAATTAAACACGATTCCAGAGACAATAGCGCCCCCAGCGGGCCAAACGCCAAACTAAACAAGTTCCCATAGACACTGGCGCCTCCCGCTAGCCAAAAGTCAAATTAAACACGATTCTATAGACATATAAATCTATTTCAACAAATCGCCAAACTAAAACACGATTCTATAGACACCAGCGCCCCCTACGGGCAGACGCCAAATTAAACACGGTTCCATAAACAAAAGCACCTCTCGCTAGCAAAACGCCAAATTAAATACGATTCTGTAGACACCAGCGACCTCTGCCGACCAGACGCCAAACTAAACAAGATTCCATAGACACTAGCGCCTCCCGCTAGCCAAACGTCAAATTAAAAACGATTCTATTGACCGATCGCCAAACTAACCAAACACGATCTTACGCCATCTGGCGAGGAATAGTCAAACTGGAGGTACCTAGCGGCTGCAAGTTGATCTTGATAAAAATACTATTTGTGTTTGATTTCTATACACATCAATTGGGGTGGAGTCTCATTAAATCAAACCAATCAAAAATTACTCAATATTTTATTTTCTTACCTCAGAAATATGAATAAAACAAGTAATATGTGTCAGAACTATACGAGGATCTTTTCTATCATTTATTTATTGTGCAGAAATACCACAGTTCATTTGAATGATCTTTATCTTGCAATTCCATAAGGTAGGTACTCCAAAACTACTAAAGGTCCCCATGTGAATCCATCCAAACGCTCCTATTATATCAATCATTATATGCAGGTAAATATTTAAAAAAAAATGTGTTGTTGGGGATTATTTTATCAAATTTCCAAAAATATTTCCTAAATGCACTGCAAAAATCTTCAAAGCCGGGTAGATGCGGTTCTCTTGTTGTTAGTTCAATAATATAATTCTTTTTTTGTAACTTGAAATTCACAGATGTTACACTACAAATTTCCAGGCCCAGTTCAGATCAAGCTACCATAGCGAAATTAGTAAATATGTTAGAGTACATACAATTCTTTTTTATTAGAGGCCATTTTGGTAAATGAGAAATCACGCTCCTTTACCTAAAAATAAATTATTTGTAAACTACTTCCAGTATTGATGTAGTGCCTATACTTGTTATTAAAAAAGATATTCAAACACTTGCCAACACTTTAAAAGCATATTCATCAACATAAAACATTATGTTGTGTACGTGAGTATTTTTATCAAATTACTTAGTTAAAGGTGTAAAAAATGTGAAAAATAATTGTACATACCTACTATAAGAATCAAAATTTTAAAAATTTATACATTTTCAGTCAAAATTTACTTCATTACATAAACTACATTCACTTAATCTTCACGTACAAAACTTAAACATAAGTAAGTTTTCCAACTAGATACCAATTCCGTTTCTAACATCATAATGAATTCAGAAGTTCCTTTGTTTGAAACTTTGGTTTACTTTGACCTTGGACGAATAAAAAAGATTAACCCAGCTGGTATGTTTGAATATAACTGAAGCCAACTTACAGTAAACCTCAATGTTGTCAAATTTTACAATTTATTTGTTTATTATCTGGATGCATGTTACGTTTCAAAAATATTTATTTATACATCGTAATATTATTAAAAACCAATAAGAATGTGGCTCTAGTTCTCACTAAATTTGGTTAATGGACAATATTAACCACAATTGATCTAAACAAAGATCAAGAAAATAATTTTGGCGAGAATGTTTATGAAAAAATATAAGCTAGGCAACATTGCTATGTAACTGTATTCATTTATGTTTTTGTTTTATCTAGCATAGAATGTTTGAAAGAAATAATATCAAATACTAGTTTTATTTGAATACAAATTTACTGTAGACATATACCAACAAATCTTCGAGACAAACATATAGGTTTTTAATGAGGATATGCTTATTTATTATAATTATTAGTCAATTTAAGTCAAAAACAAGATGAAAGTAATGTGAAAACAAAAAACAAAGGCTAATAGATTAGCCTGGCCAGCAACTTCAGTACTTTCATCAAGTTGAAGTGAAAAGTTTGTTTTATTTAAACTGTATCTAATCACTTTGTACAAATTAAACATTATATGTGCAAATCGAACTAAACGAGTAATGGAGAACTGTTCTGAAAAGTTTTGATTGTATGTGACTTGGTTGAGATATTATAGATTATAAGGGAGACTAGCTAAAACGTTCAAATAAGATGTGAGAATGCTTATCGTTTGAAACGTAAATGAAAATGATTTCTTTCTGAACTTGATTGATACAATCATACATAATTTAGAAATGTCTAAGTATGGAGAATTGGAAAATGGAGCCGAAGATACCTCCAATAATGATCTTTAACTCGAATGGATACAATTATGGAATAAACGTTTGATTGAATGGAAAAGTGTTGATTATTTCATAAAGTACGCGAGGACAATTTGTGTGCTGCATTTACTACTACCTACTGCTACCACCACACTCACTATTATACTGTCTGACGCCGGTTTCGATGTACTCCTCTAGTTTCTATGTGATTTATACAAAACAAACAAAATATTACTGCGTATAATTTGATATCAGATGGTTATTTGATTGAATTAGTAACTCACTAAAGGTATTGAAGAAAATATGTAATTTGATCCATTTGGTCGAAAGATACAAAAATCTACAGGAAGAAGTGATTTATAAGATATCAACTGATTTTGGTATTTGTAATAATTACTCATCTTGTACTAGATACTGTGAACAATTTGAAATTATTATTATAATTATTTTCTAGTTTATGCTCTTTGAAAAATAGCAAATGAATGCTTTCAAATTTTTTCGATAATAATATAATGGGAATCGTATAGAACTTTTGCTTTTGTTACTTGCCATTTTTCTTGATTAAAAAATTTCTTATAATTAAAAATCACATTGTTAACAGAAGTTAATTTGAAACTAGAATTTTCTCTATATAGAAAAATTGTTTCTGATTTTGTATAATAGTGCTCGTTTCTATAATTGATCTTCACACAAATGTTTTTGTAATCCATTTTCTTAACACACTTTATCTGTCTTGATTGAACTTCTCAGTGAATATGTAACTAAATCCTAATTTTAATGTACGGACAAAAATAATTATTGAAAATTGTGAAGTTATCTTGGTTTTCTAGAAAATCCCAGTGAGACAGAATTTGTATAGAAATTTTAAAACTTTGACTTATATTTTGTATTGATTGATGTCTTATACCTTGTTATTTTCAAACTAAAACTATTTAGATGATGTTTCTGTTTGCCAATGAACAAGAGAATTGTTCAGAAAATGGGAAAGTTTTGAAATTAAGAAAAAAGAAAGATCGTTTTAGTTCCATAAAAGGTTATTAGTTTTTCAACTAGAAATATTCAGACAATTTAAAACAAAATGTGCTCCAGTCTCAACAACTAGGCCACGTAAGGATTCACATTCCTATATCAAAATGAATCATTTTTTGAGATCTCTCTGTGGTAAAGCATTGTCTGTCGAATATAAAATCACCCTGTATTTACTGAGTTATATTTAGATTATGTAAATTCCAAAGATAATAATAATCTTTTTGTATTTACTCAACCTCTAAACAGAACTAAATTTGTTTATTTCAAAGAAGATCTGTGTATATTTTAGGATTTAGCTTTACTTCGTTTATTTTATATGTATGTTTTAATACAATTTCATTGTTGTTCTATTTTATACTGTTAACTCCTTTATTGTATGAGCAGCTTGAAATTGTTGTCACTATCGACTTGGGCTCCCCTGTGGTGGTTATTCCGAAACCCGATGGGAGTGTCCCACATACTTTTTCAAGCTGAATCCATATTAAGCATATTTGCTTTCGAAAGTATACCAGCGGGGCAGTGTCATTCAAACTATTACCAACCATAGAGGCATGTATAGGATGAACAGATTGAGTATCGGTATAATAACAGCTCCTTCTTAAATGTTGATGAGGTGAGTGAGAAGTGTATCCCAGACTACACTAATAAATATCGATTTTTTCTCTATTTGTTTCCCCTGTAATATGTGAATTTTATTTTTTTATTTAAGGATAAGGTTGAAACTGTTGAAATTAGGCATAAAAAATGATTTGCATAAAATTAAAAAAAAAAAAATGATTTTATAACAAACTTTATTGAGAAAATTAACAAATTTTTATCAAAAATTAGAATGAATATTTTTCCTTCAAATCACGACACCATCACTCAAAAGTATCTTTCTGCTATTCTCCTCATATTTCATCCTCCTTCTCTCCTTCATCCTCCTCTACTTCTTGCTCCTCTTCTTCTTCTTCTTCGTAGTCTTCCGCGGAAGATTCCGTCTCATCACCCAACTTCGCGCGATTCTTCTGTTTACCGCCGCCATCCTCACTCGCGTATCTCTATCGCTTCGTGTTTCTCGAAGATTTCGCATATCTATATATGAAGCTGTACTTTTTCAGTCTGTCGAGCAGCTTCATTTCGACGGCTTCTTTAGCCTGTTTGACGACTACGTCCATCCTAAGTTTGAGTTTATTGAATTTATCGTTCAGCACAAGGTTATCGTCAATATTTTTCAAGAACGGTTTCAAATTTTCGGCCTTCACCCAAGATCTAGTCACCACGTCGGAATCGAAAAATGTCACGTGGTAGTGCGTCTGAAAATAATCGTTATCCGTCAATACACAGTGTGACTAACTCCATAGATCGAATACCTTGTGTCGTTTCAAGAATTTTATCGAAATATATTACGAAAAAAAGTCGATTAATCACCCTGTATATGGCCATCAAAATTTACAAATTAAAAAAAAAATAAAGCTGTATACGAGTTTACAAATTTCCCACTCTCCACTTTCAGTTGATAAAAAGAATCGCACTCTATTTAAGGTAACTTGAAATTTATTTCGATTTCCACTCCAAATGAAATATTGAAATAAGTAAAAAAATCACCCTGTATATAAGGTAACTTAATAATTTCGATATTAAAACAAAATCATCCTGTACGTGACATGAACTAAAAAAATGGTACTTACAACACTAACCTATTGAAAGTGACCAAGAGAAATATTAGACTTTTTCCTCCTTTGAAGCTTAGAGCGATACCGTTGAGTTTTGGTTTTGATAAGTTTGTTTTTTCTTCTCCTTAACCATTTTCAACCAGTTATTGAATTTTGTCACTACCAAATTTTTGTAATACAAATTGGTTTCTTTACTCAAAGTCGACGGCATATTAAAACTTCTACAATTTTAATATACAAATAACACTTATTAACCGTCTTACTTTCATTCACTTAAAAAAATATTTTTGACAATTGTTGACTTTTGAAATTTAAGCACTTTTAAATGTTTATCTCGTTAACCAATCGAAATCATCAATTGATGATATCTTTACGTATATTTAAGAAAAAAACGATTTTTCGCGTTGTACATCACGAAATAAAACCGCTATAATTACGATGATTTAACTATCTGAAACAAATAAAATGAAAGTATGTAGACATATATGTAATACCAACTGTCCATATAAGAGTCTTACCTATATGAGTAATAATAGTATAACCATTGCATAAAGAATATTCTTTATACAATGTTATTACAGTATATGTTAGATAACGTATTATAACAAAAATAATATTTTACAACAATGCATAGAATATTTTTTGTGTTGAAAGATAAAATGGCAACATGCTAGTACGCTGTGAAGTTGGCTGCTAGTGATATTAGACAGTTTAGATTATTGCATATCTGTCTTTATATTAAGTTATAACAATAAAAAGGATATTTTTATTCTAATAATACTAAAAACAACAAGTTATAGGTCCGAGACTTTTCACTGTATAAATAAATAATTCGGATTACGAAACTAAAAACGAAAATTCATTAAAACAAAAAACTTTTCTGGAAACTGTAACATAAATGGAATAACTTTAAAAGCATATAGAATTATGGACTTGGTTATAAAAAAAAGACATACATTTGTACATACATACATAACACATATTATGAGCTGTACTGGTAAATGATGAAATATTTGAAAAATTGTCTAAGCTGTATGAAGGAGATACAGAACAATTAAAAGGTAAGGTCACTCAAAAATATTTCAGCTATATCTATAAGAGAAATGACATTCAATATATCTGTATTCATAAGCGATAATAATAACCACAATGAGAGGCGATGAGTACACATTTAAAAAACTAGAAGATCAAAGCATGATGAAATCTACAAAATGTGACATAAGCGTAAAAGGTATTGGAAACAAACATTTTGATGAATACTTTCTTCAGAATGTTATAATATTTTCACTGGAACACAAAAGTTAAGTGTCAGACTGGATAATAGAATGCATAAAAATGGTTGAAACTAAATTTAATACAAAAGTTCATTAAGTAAGATCAGAAATAATGGAGAATATACGAATAAACGAATGAAAGAATATATGAAAAAATGAGGTACTATTCTTGATTATACTCCAGCAAACTTCCCATAACTTAATGGAAAATTGGATTGAGGGTAAACCTTGGACACTAAGAAATCTAAGTGTATTTGGCTCAGATGCGAGGATTTGGCGAAGATACTCGAAAGGATATCGGCTCTGGAATAAAATTGAAATACATGATATAAAAATAATAACTAGGATATTAAAAGATAATGAAGAAACCAGAAGTCAATAACAAGATGAAAGTAATGTGAAGAAGAGCCACAATGAGGAAAATGATGTTGAAAACAAAGAACAAATAACAGTAAAGTGAGAAGTGTAAAATAATATTGAGGAGAACAAGGAACAGGAAATAAGGAAATCAAAAAAAAAAAAAATTCTGACCTATTGTGATTTTCCAACAAAAACAATATTATTTCCTTAAGAAGCTTGAACAATCTTGACAGCACTTTACCTCTTGAGAGCCACCGTACTTCACAATGGAGCAGGAATGCTTTTTGCTCACTTCCCATTTGATCACACAGAATAGCAAAAAGTCAGCAAGTTAGCAAGCAACTTCAGTACTTTCATTAAGTTGATGTGAAAAGTTTTTTTTCAAAACTGTAACTGTGAAATTGAGCGATTTTTTTATTTTCTTTTCAGTGAATGAAACTTCAGATTCTACCCTAGAGAGTGTTCTGATCCTTTTTTAGCTAGCTGTCAATGTGAATAGGCGATATGATGCAATTGTAGCTTGTCTATTTTGCTCACCACAAATTGATGTTTTCATTAGTGAGTGAGACTTTAAGAATAAGTTCGAATAAGAGGTGAGAATGCTTATCATTTGAACTGAACTTGAATGTTACAATCATACATAATTTCGAATTGTATAGGTGTGAAGAAATGGAAAATGGAACCGAAGATACCTACAATATTAAACTCAAACCTGAATTGGATTGCACAGTGACAAATTGAGAAGTGTCAAAGAAGCAGTAAGGAAATGATTGGCAATATTGAAAATTCCACATCAGATAATACTTTCGAATGGCTAATGAAGATGCTTATAGAATACAAAATGGGGAAAGTGAATCGAATAATATAGTTAATTATTTAATCACAATAAATATATTTAAAAACTTATGATATACATATTGATTGGTTGATTGTACAATGAATCGACACTGAGGACATACACACAGCTGCCCAAAATTTGTTAAATGAACAATTCACAAAAGTAAAAGTCCTTAAAAGATACTAGAAGAATATTCACATTGAGAAATCCAAGACATGTACTACTATTACCACACTCACTTTTACACTGTCTGACACCTGTTTCAATGTTCTCCTTTAGTCTCTATGTGTTTTGTACAAAACAAAAAAATATTACCGAGAATAATTTGATTCAAGATCATCAGTTGATTGAATTAGTAAACTCACTCTCTACTCAATAACAACATTCTGTAGGCTAATGTAAAAAGCTTTTCTTGTTTGAATTTCCTGCCTCCCAACTGAAACGGCAACACTGCACATGTCAATAGGCAGTGTTGTTTTATTACTATTATTACTATATCTATACACGAAAAAATTAGTAACAATAATTTATTCCATCTGCTTAAGTTATTTAAACAACTTTTTTTATTAACAGCAAGGACACGGAGGTAAACGTATCAATAGTTTTGGAGCTCAACGAGGTTTGAAATTTTTATAAAAAAATTCATGTATATCTTATATGAATGAATAATCTACATACCTTCAATTTCAAACACATATATAAACATTTTTCTTCAAAATAATTAGAAAACACAATTAAGATTTTTACTTCAACAAAGGGTCTGTGATAACCTTTTCAGAATGTAAATAAATGATTCTGTTAATGTAAAACGGTCGCTTAAACTTACATTCTGGTCCACATTTCTTAGAAGCACATTTTAAGCATTCTCCAAAGCAACCATGGCATCTTAAATTCAAGCAGTTACAAAGACCCATTTCTGATTTATTTTCATAAGATGTTGACGGCATTGCTGCGTCAAACGGGATTGATGTTCTTCGTGGAAGAATATCGTTATTTTTCTTCAATTTGTACACTACTTGCGGAACCATATCGAAATGGTTTTTTTCATTTATTTCAATCTGTGACTTATACTGATTCGATGTCGGTAGACTTGCGGAATCAAGTCGCCATGATCTTTCTCTATTTATATCAGTTTGTGGATAATTTTGACTGGATGCTGTAGATCTGACGGATTTAAATCGGATTAATCTTTTTCTTGAAAGCATCTTGTGAGATTTTCAGTTTGTGGTTTTGTTGTAAGTGGGTATAGATATGGAGGGCTAACGTTTTAATGCAGTTCTCTGACTCCTCTGGATAATAGCGGGATTGCGGAATTATACCGAGGCATCTTACTAGACATAATTTTTTCCTTGGAGGTTTATCGTTATTTTCCTCTTGCGGTATTAAATTGGATAGATGTTCCTAGTTGAAGGTTATCGTTGTATTTCCCAATCTGCACAATAGTCTTTTCTCTATGAATGTTGTTAGACTCGTATTTCGAATCAAAATGGTTTCTTCATTTATTTCATTTGCTGTCTCATTTTTACACGTTTTTTGTAAACTTGTGGTTTGACAGTAAACCTCAATGTTGTCAAAAGTGTGGAATGAAGAAAGAAAGAACAAGAAATAAATAAATAAAGAAGATAAAATTATGCCCCATCGCGTAATTTTACAACAAAAACAATCATAATTCATTAACAAGCCCAAACAATCTTGACAGCACTTTCACTCATTTCATCGCACAGAATGGCAAAAAGTCGGGATTGCTTAGGCTGCGACTTAATGAAATTTACAATCTTCACTGTATTATCAATCGCCGTTGGCTAAATTCTTTTTCTGTTCAAGGTCAAATGCCTTTAAATTTATTGTTATGCTGCAGTTTTGCTATTTTTCAGTTTTTAGGGAAAAATAGGTATTTTTATCGTAATCCTACATCACAATCGTTGTGAAGAAGTGATTCATGAGTAAAAATGCAATGCAATAAAATTTGAAAACATTATTTTTTTGGCCAGCTTATATAATATCAACAAAATACCTTAATACCAATGACATTATAAGAACATTTTTCTTGTTGGTTACAAGAGTTGTTCATACTTTCAGAAGCAGAAGAAGAAGTTTCAGGTGAGTGAAATAATTAAATTTCTAAAAATTTGGATGAAGCGGATCTTTCAGACTGATGTAAACTACAAAATCTGCAATAAGTATGCATTAACAACATTTTTCCAACAGACAATAAATACCTTTCAGATGTTGAACCTAAACACTGCCAAGAAGTACCCGGTTTATTACCCCCAAATTTAACATAACTTTTTGCCCAAAAACAAAATTATTTTCTTGGTCTTGAAATTATTTTTGTTTAGATTAATTGTGGAAAATATTGCCCATTAACCAAATTTAGTGAGAACTGAAGCCAGATCATAATGATTTTAATTATATTACGATTTATAAATAAATATTTGACAACATTGAGGTTTACTGTCAAACCACAAGTTTACAAAAAACGTGTAAAAATGAGACAACAACTGAAATAAATGAAGAAAAACCATTTTGATTCGAGCTACGAGTCTAACAACATTCATAGAGAAAAGACTATTGTGCAGATTGGGAAATACAACGATAACCTTCAACTAGGAACATCAATCCAATTTAATACCGCAAGAGGAAAATAACGATAAACCTCCAAGGAAAAAATTATGTCTAGTAAGATGCCTCGGTATAATTCCGCGATCCCGCTATTATCCAGAGGAGTCAGAGAACTGCATTAAAACGTTAGCCCTCCATATCTATACCCACTTACAACAAAACCACAAACTGAAAATCTCACAAGATGCTTTCAAGAAAAAGATTAATCCGATTTAAATCCGTCAGATCTACAGCATCCAGTCAAAATTATCCACAAACTTATATAAATAGAGAAAGATCATGGCGACTTGATTCCGCAAGTCTACCGACATCGACTCAGTATAAGTCACAGATTGAAATAAATGAAAAAAACCATTTCGATATGGTTCCGCAAGTAGTGTACAAATTGAAGAAAAATAACGATATTCTTCCACGAAGAACATCAATCCCGTTTGATGCAGCAATGCCGTCAACATCTTATGAAAATAAATCAGAAATGGATCTTTGTAACTGCTTGAATTTAAGATGCCATGGTTGCTTTGGAAAATGCTTAAAATGTGCTTCTAAGAAATGTGGACCAGAATGTAAGTTTAACCGACCGTTTTACATTAACAGAATCATTTATTTACATTCTGAAAAGGTTATCACAAACCCTTTGTTGAAGTAAAAATCTTAATTGTGTTTTTTAATTGTTTTGAAGAAAAATGTTTATATATGTGTTTGAAATTGAAGGTATGTAGATTATTCATTCATATAAGATATACATGAATTTTTTTATAAAAATTTCAAATCTTGTTGAGCTCCAAAACTATTGATACGTTTACCTCCGTGCCCTTGCTGTTCTTCACGCGAGTTCTTTTTTGACAGTTAATTCAGATTTAATCAATATATTTAATGTTTATAAAAAAAGTTGTTTAAATAACTTAAGAAGTTTGAATAAATTATTGTTAGCAATTTTTTGGTGTATAGATATAGTAATAAAACAACACTGTATTTTGACATGTACAGTGTTGCCGTTTCAGTTGGCAGGTGGGAAAATCAAAAAGTGATGGACTCATCGATCTGGCTTTGTAATTACTATTTGGGAAGAGGTGATTCATTCATTAGTATTAGATATTGCCAACGTCTTAAAAGCATTTAGCTTGTGTAAATCATATTCATGCATATTTATTGAATATTCTGTATTTTACAACAATGCATGAAAGAGACGCTTCATCTAAATTTTCCTAAATTGAATTATTACATTCATCTGAAACTGTAAGTGCTTCCAAGAGTGAGACTCTCTTATAACCAATAAGAAAAATGTTCTTATAATGTCACTGATATTGAGGTTCCAATAAAAAATTTCCAACAGGAAACAAACATGAATACAAGGACCTATTGGGTACTTCATTTTGCAAGGACAAGGAAAAACTAATTCACAAAAAAAATGCCTTGAATTTATTCATGAAAGTGGGGACAGATTTTTAAAATTCAAATTCTTTAAAAACATTTTTTTAAACATCTCATCACCTAAGAAAAGCTTTTTATATTTCCCGATCCTATCGTATTGTTTAATTAGTTAGTAATGTTGTTCGACTTGGAAATGATGAAGGAGTTAGAGCGGAAACAAAAATTAATACATATTTTCTACGAAAAGGATTTTAGTGATCTCAAATATTTGAGTTTATCTACTCGAAAGTAGTTTTTTCATAACTACGGGGTTTTATATAAAATCATATGATTTGTTGGGATTTATTTAAGAGATACCAAGATTCAAATTGTCCACAGTATCCAGTAAAAGATGAGTAATTATTGAACTTATCACTGAATTTGGAAGTTGTTCTAATTCAATCTGAGTAATAGTAGTCTTTCTTTCAAGAAATAGTCCAAATGGATCAAAGTACATATTTTGTTCAATGCCAGAGTGAGTTTACTAATTCAATCAACTGACTATCTTAAATGAAATTATAATCGGTAATATTTTTTTGTTGTGTACAAAACAATAGAGACTAACGGAGAACATCGAAACAGGCGTCAGACAGTGTAATAGTAAGTGTGGTAAAAGTAGTAGTAGATGTCTTGGATTTCTCAATGTAAGTAGTCTCTTATCTTTTTTTACTTTCGTGATATGTTCATTTAACAAATTTTGGGCAGCTGTGTGTATGTCCTCAGTGTCGATTCTTTGTACAATCAACCAATCAACATGTATACCATAAGTTTTTACATATATTTATTGTATTTAAATATTTACCTCTATTGTTCGATTCACTTTAACAATTTTGTTTTCTATAAGCATTTTCATTAGCCATTCGAAGTATTATCTGATGTGGAGTTGTCAATATTGGTATTGCCATTCGTTTTCTTAATGTTTCTTTTATACTTGTCAATTTGTCACTGTTACAATCAAACAAAGACTACGAAGAACAAGAAGAAGAGGAGGATAAAGAAGAGAACGTGGACGAAGTATAAGGAGAATAGCAGAAAGATACTTTTGAATGGCGATGTCGTGATTTTCAAAGAAATTTTCTGTCGGAATGCAAATTTCCGTTCTAATTTTTGATAACAATTCCTTAATTTTCTCAATAAAGTTTGTTGAAAAATCCTATTTTTTCATTAGTTTTATGCAAATCATTATTGATGCCAAATTTTATCATTTTCATGCCTTTTCCTTAAATTTCAAAAAAAAAATTCAATTATATTGTCTTAAGGCATCATAAATATGAGTAATTCCATGATTAACACGTTAACCGCAGAGCCAAACATGTATGCCCCTTTCCGTCAATTTGATGCCCAATTTCATTTATCACAAAAATTCATTATTCAACTGTCAAGCCGATAATTTTTCCTATGTCCAAGCCAATCAATTTTATTTATTTTTCAATAACAATTTTTTTCGCATAATTTCGATGCACAAATCGAAGATTCTCAACATTTTTTCCGCCATAATTAGGGTACAATATTGTTTCGTATCTTAAAAAGAATAGATTGAAAATTTTTGGGGACTCTCAAAAACAGCAGTTAGTGAAGAATTACTTAAACTAAAAAAATTTGGTTGTTATATTATACTTATTTTCTAAAATTAATAATCATCATAATAGAAGGGTGATACTACATTGACGAAATTTCGACTGGGAAAATGTGATAACCAACCTGGAAAAATCGGGAGACTAGTACTTTCAATTTTTACTAGACACCCTATTTCAAGAAAAATTGTAGATGTAACGGATAAAAGTATGGACAAATATTGACTCATTTTTCCCGAATTTTCTGTATCTGAGTTGAGAAGCTATGTGCACATCCATGTACTCTAGTAGGAGTTGAAGGTAAAGTTATTCCAAGTTTCTCAGACAGAACTAAGACACTGAATGAAAATTTACGACAGAATAGAGTGCAGGAAAGCACATTCATTACTTCCTCTACCTTCCGTTAAACTATCAAGAGCTTCTAGAAGAGCGGGTAGTGCAGGAAGTTGTTTCATTAAGGTCAACACTGCTTCAAGCATTTCTATACACCTTGTTTTACACAGTGTCTTTGAACTATATTTACCTGGCTCAATTCAATCGGAAATATGGACAGTTGCTGTATACTGCAAGAGGTTAAATGTTGGAAATTCTGGTTTGGACTTTCTTAATTATTCCACTCATTTTCATCTGCCATTATTGTGAAAAAATCTAGACTCTTTTCGTTCGGTTTTTGTTGGCAAAAATATTGTAGAAGCCTATGGATATTTAGTGTCAGTGTGTGAAGTAACTTTTCTTAATTCCAAAACTTTCCGATTTTCTGAAAAATTCTCCTATTCAATGGCAAACAGAAACATCATCTAAATAGTTTTAGTTTGAAAATAACAAGGTATAAGACATCAATCAATCCAAAATATGAGTCAAATTCACTTTATTTACAATCCAAATTAAAAATATAATGATATGAATATTCACTATCTATAGAAATTTAAATACCTGGATCTGATCGACGGTTATTGAACAAGTCATAGAACATTCTAATCCCGGAGCTTTTGACGAACTTTATCTAATCAAAGTGTATTTCTAACTAGAGTTTCCATAGATAATTCAATTGTTTTATCCCAATTTCACAAAATCTGGTTGCAATTGTGAAGAATCAGCGATCAATGTCCAATTTGGTGAACAATCAATTGAACTACTCATATTATTGGTTGTTATACTAATAGATGGAGTATTGTCGATATTCTCAGTAGTTCTAAAATCACTAACGTCTCTCCGAATCAAGTCTTAAGAGCTCGCGAAGAAGTTGAAACTTGATGGAGGAGTTTGTCCGAGATGTCCAAGGATCAAAAACCTTCTGAAGAAATCCCAAAAATATGTAACCAGTGAAGGTTATTACCTTATATTCGAACCGCCCTCGTATTAAAAGATTACAATTCATCAGCTCATAAATCTTGGTTGATAATTTTTGAAACAAAAAAAATAATAGTTCGATGAAAAACGGTTTATTACGATTATTGGCAGTCTTATAAAAAAAAGTTAAATGATAAAGTTGTAAAAAATTAAAAGATCTATAACTTTTATTTCAAAATTTTTTTCACAAAAATTCAAAATTTAATCGAAATTTGTGTTTGCTTTATGCGTAAAAAAAACCACATTCTAATATCTAGTTCTAGAACAATAATTGACAGTTTATATATCAGAATTGACAGATCTGTTTTGACACCTGTCATAATTTCTGATTCATTTATTATAATAATGAACATGAATATATTGAAAAGAAGGACCAGTGATACTTCCACGCAAACGGAATGTACATTCCCCATAGTACTTTTGAGAAATTACCTCGAGTACCACCAATACATTATTTACGTATAAAAAGTCTTAATACCAACGATTCGATCGTTTTAACTAAAAGTAAATCGTGCGTAATCCGTAAATTACCTTCTCATTATAGTAATTTCGCTAAATCCATAAACAAGAATCAATCGGTGAATTCCACGTTGACCGACATCGATAAACCGATAATAGCTAAATCGAAGAAAACCGTTAGATTCGTGAGTCCAGTTGAAAGAAGCGCTGAAGATTTGAATGTATCTATCATGTTAAGCGAACCTTCTAGTTATAAACAAGAAGACCTCAAACTGGGTACTATTATTGAAAACGATAACGAAGATACGACAATACCTCAACTAGCATTAGCTTTCGATACTTCTAATCGTGAAGAAAAACCAGACAATGATTCCGAAAATGTAGATGATGTTGGAATAGTTACTATTAGAGCTCATACTGTTATTATTAATAATCATTTTTTCAAATAAATAACTTTAATTTGTTAAATTGTATGAATAAATTTATTTAAATATATAGAAATGTTCTTTAAGACACTTTTAACTTTTTTAAAAAGTACTTTTATTTACAATAAATGACTACAGAAGATAAATTTACAGACAAATCAATATTTTAACAATGAACAGTAACAAAACAATGAATGAACTCTAATTTAATGCAATGAACTTATATTTATTTGATACGTATTTTGGAATCCGCTGACTATGTGAATATTGTTTATTGCACTGTGGAATCCGCTGGTCGTGTGGCAGTGTCGGGGACCTTTCACATTTCTATATATATAAGTAGTTGTTTTTTTTGATTATACAAAATTATAGTTTCGGAACATCGCCGTTACTTTAACAGCTTCATTCTTCCACCGTCTGCAACTTTTATTACGAATTTCCATGTTTTATATATTACATACATTATTGTTTTTGGATGTTTTTTTGTGATAAAATGTATACCAGTTTTGTTATTACATTTTTAATTATTCAAAATGCATATTTATTCCTCTCGCTATGAAAAGATGGATACATAAACACGATCCAATCAACTCTAATTGGAAAGTGTCGTAAAAAATAAATACAAAAAAGCGCGCGTGCACCATTAAAAAAGGAAATTGATGTGAATTGGGGAGTGATTATTTTACCGATAAACATGTTTGGTTTTCTATATTTTTCTAAAAATTTGTTCTATCCATTATGAGCAATTGTTTTTGATTTTTTTATCGTTTTCAACATATAGAGGGTGATGAATTTTGGGTTGGAACTCAACAACAACGAAACTACCATTTTTTAAAATAAATTCTACACTGTTAAATATTTTTCTTTGACTTTGTTTAACGTAAGACTTACACTTTTATTTTTGTACGTTTTTGGACGTTCTTTTCTTAAATTTTACTACTAACTACATATATAGTATGATTTTTGTTTATTTTTCGACATTATTTCAATTTAATTTTGAAATACTAATAAAAATTTGACGTTTTTTAAAATAAAAGACTCCAAAAATCAAGAAAACTTAGAAGTATGAACATATTAAAAGGTCTAAAAAATAAGAAATTAAATAAACTTATACAAAAGTCAGGCAAAGCTTTCGAAAAATCAGATATCTATGCGGGAGGTTTCGAGGGCGTAAATGCTCTTAGAATAAACAGTTTATCTTCAGTTTCTGAAGATAATATAACTTGGTTATCGAAACGCGCGTCAATCTATATCGGAGTGAACATTGTATTCAGTCTGTTTGGTTATATAGCCACTGCTTTTTATAAATAATTCCCTTGCAGTACGCTGTATATCAAAATAAACTTGTACATTTCGTATAAACAGTATGTAATGAATTAAAAACCGAAATTGCAGGATATGTTGTGATGTCTCCTAGTCAAAACCGGATATTTTAAATTTCAAAAAGACATAAAAAAACATCACGAACTCCTAATAAAACAAACAATATCCAATAGAAAGTTTGAATATTAAATTTTATACAACAAATATTGAAACATAATAATTCATTCAGTTTTACGAATTGAGAAACGTAATTGGCTAAAAATCGATTATGATCGGTTATTCGAGTGGTAATCGTTTTGATTGTCAAGATATCCCAAAGCGTTTCATTACACAATGAAATTCGAATGTCCAGAAAAATGGCTTAAAATATAAGGAGTAGACATGTCTAGGTCAGGCTAGGTACTTATGGTAGCAACCACTCCACTGAAAATTTCTCTAAATCGACCTCGTTGAGAAATTTTTTATTCGGAATATTTTTCGCAACGTATTTTATTTTGGGGGATATTTGATGTCTCCCTTTTTTTCCAGGACGTACATGAAGTTCTAACGGAGTGTAAAACTTTACGTTGTATACTTTTTTATTAATTCATCCTCCCAAATAAATAAAAGCGTGGAGGGAAAAAAGTTGGAAATGGAAAACAAAAGGTGAACCTCCTCATCGGCTTTATAAACTGTGTTACAGAGAAATTTTGTTGTAACTGTTCATTAAATTAGATCGTTGATAAAATTATTGTTGATTTGATAGTCGAAATTATTTCATTTTGAAAATGGACGTTCACATGTATTGTTTGATATATAAAATAATCTCGGATCTTATTTTCCTTATAGGTAATGTATCTCTCCCTAAGTCCACTTATTTCTGGTTCCTAGTAATCCACCAACATTTTTTTATGATAAATGACAATTTATTTTTGGAAAAAACGGTTTCTATAAACAAATTTCGTTTGTTTTTTGGATCTTGGATCTTATTTTTCTTATATGTTATGTATCTCTCCCTAAGTCCATTTATATCTGGTTCCTAGAAATCCACAAACATTTTTTTATGACAACTGACAATTTATTTTTGGAAAAAACAAAACAAATTTCGTTTGTTTTTTCGAATACGACAGTTCTGTAAACCAAATGTCGGTTTATTTTTGAAAAACAAAGTTTCTGAAGACCAATTTTGGTTTGCTTTGAAAAATAAAGTTTCTACAAATAAAATTTGGTTTCTAATTGCAAAAGAAGTCTCTTGTGACAATATTTTTTTGTTTTCGAAAAACAAAGTTTCTAAAGACGAATTTTGTTTTTTATCGAAATGGCAATTCCCGTAGTCAAATTTTGGTTTGCTTTTTGAAAAACAAAGTTTCTAAAGACGAATCTCATCTTATTTTTGGAAAATTGAAGTTTGTACGAACAAATTTTGATTTCTAATTGAAACAGAAAGTTCCTTAAGACGAAAGTCTATTTTTCGACTCACCAATTGGTTTAATTGGTTTCAAAGAAGAATCTATCAAAATTGTTACAAAACCAAAGGAAAACCACCTCTACGTCGAAGGAATGAAAGTTTTAACTACAAAACAGAACCATGTTCTAAATAAAACTGTTTACTTATGTAAAATGCGAGAAGAAAAAGATGAACCCTTTTTGATCTTGAAGTTCTGTTCTGTCTTGGAGAAATTGCTCAAGGTGCGGATTTTGTTGGATAAAGTTGATCGAATTTGGACCTCGTAGAATCACTAACGATTTTTGATCTTGAAAAAGACTGTACAGCTTCCTCAGCTAAATCGACAACATTCACAAATACACTGATTGATTTGCGTTTATATAACCATGTTGTCGTCTACAAAAACTGAAGTCAAACATTTCAGTGAATTATCATTATAACAATCGTCGTTTTATATAAATTCCTCTCATACAATATATTTACTTTCGTAATCACATCGACAATCGTTCTATTGGTAACATATTCTGCGTGTCCAGATTGAAAGAGATAAAAAAAAGTTATTTTCTGACGTATATTCCATACATCTTACAATAAAACGGGAAAGGTTTGGAAGTTGATAAGGGACCCCGTTGTAATGCGGCCAATTTACGGTTTTCCGATGACGATGGTCCCCTTAATAAGCGTCGGAAATATACTACTAAACTAAGTAATCTTATGGTAGAACTGAGACAGTGTTTAATTTGAAATTGCAATGAAAAAAAAAATATCCACATGACCCATTTCGTTAAACCCCAAACTAAAAATGCGCGAGAAAGACTCATTAAGTAAATAAAAAAGAAGTAAAAAGAGTTAAACCAAATAAAAAAAAGGACGAAAGTATGGTCAAATCTTTTGACATAGATAAATCAACAACAACCAATGAAAATAAAACATTTTGTGTGTCCCATACTCCCCACTAAAATCCTCCAATCATATTAGAATAAAACACCACAATATGTTAGGCGTAGTGAATAACTCTCAAAACAAACTTTATTAAAAACATTAGAGCAACTTTATTGGGATAAATAAATGATAGTTATACTTTAGCCCAACTTTATTGGGATACATAAATGATAGTTATACTTTAGCCCAACTTTATTGGGATACGTAAATGATAGTTATACTTTAGCCCAACTTTATTGGAATACATAAATGATAGTTATACTTTAGCCCAACTTTATTGGGATACGTAAATGATAGTTATACTTTAGCCCAACTTTATTGGAATACATAAATGATAGTTATACTTCAGCACAACTTTATTGGGATACATAAATGATAGTTATACTTTAGCCCAACTTCATTGGGATACATAAATAATAGTTATAATTTAGCCCAACTTTATTGGGATACATAAATGATAGTTATACTTTAGCCCAACTTTATTGGGATACATAAATGATAGCTATACGTTAGCCCAACCAGGTTTGAATCACAGTCCCACCAAGTTTAGGACACTTGGTCCAAGTCTGGGCTTTTTCTGTTCTGGACCCATCGTAAAATTCCATATGGGAAACAATAAGATGCTTTGAAAATGGAGCTGAATCCAAACAACAAGTTTTTATAGCCGTTTATTGTATTTATTTTTGGAAAAAACTCACATGGTGTGATGTCTTGATTAGGGTTGAGTAAAAGTACCACGAGTGAAAATTCACTTACTTTATTAATTAAAAAAGAAATAATTCTTAATTAATATTACAATGTGTTCAATCTGACAACCGTGTATTCGATGTTAACGGTTCAACGATTCAAATAAATGAGAGTGGCGAACTCCTACTACAATAAGGAAAACGTGCATGCATACAATAAAAAATAACTCTTAAACGCCTGCGGTAAATATTCGAAATATCGTATCAGGAGGTAATAAGGGTTAGGTTAATAAGAAGATAGGTTTTTGAACCTATCTTCTTATGAATTATTCCCTTTACCCAAGAAGGCTTATTAACAACTCTATAATCCCTTACTGCTACATGATCTCCTATTAAATAAGTTTTATTTCTACTACCTTTGAAATATTTACATTGATTGTCCTGACTTTTAGATATTTGATTAAGATCTACTTTTACATTTTGTTTACTAATACTAAAGTCTGTTACATCAATAGCTTTATGATGGGGGGCTGTTTAAAGTCAAAAGTTCAGGTTACATTTATGTAAGAAACAATGAAAAAAGAGAATGAAAATAAAAGTTGGATGATCGAGAATAATGATCCAAAGATATTAGATGGTGTGAAAATTGATTTGGAAAGAAAAGGGATGAGAAACTAGGGGTTAATAAGTATGGATAGGTACAAATGGAAGGTATTGGTAAATAAGCTTAAGTTTGAGGATGAACATACCTTGAAAAGGGCTTGAAAATAAACTCCCGGAGTTATTAGTAATACAAATAATCGTAATAGTTTAAGAAATTGTATAATAATGATTCTGAATATCTACATTTTGTGCTTCAATTAACAAAACTGTTTCGCTATTCTTAGTTTTATCCTTAACATTGTCTTTTTTATAAGAAAATTCATTATCTTCAGACGTATCGCAATTAATAGATGTAATAACACCGTCCGATTGCATTTTAAATCTCTTCATACTTCGAAGTTTGATGTTTTCTTCTTTGGTAGCTTCGGGTTTTGGTTTGGAATTATCTCGAGCGCTCGAACTCGTTGGGACGCTTCTACAATCGGTATTACTATCCGTAGCGGGTGTATCGTTTCTCAAATTTTCCATAATTTTACGTTTATAACTCAAAGGGCCTGGTTTAATTGCATCGCAAAAGCAACGCTTCTCTTTTCTCAACCTAGACATATTGGTTTTGAATTTATATCAATATTTGACATACAAACGCGTTAATGTCAAATTTACCTAACATAACTCCAAAAACATTTTGTTTATTACAATTGATTATTTGTATCCAACATACTTATTATAACCTTGAAATATTCTTCTTCTTTTTTATACTAATAAAAATAAATGGATTTCCCCAAAAAAGTAATAAAAGTCTACAAGCTATATAACTGTATTGAAATCCTCCACTTTCCGGATTTCGAGATAACTAATGTAAATACATACAAAGGAACCCAATCTTTATGTGGTATTTCTACAGATTCTCGTCTTCTGTTCCATACGCTTCCTGGTGGTATCTGACATCTCCAGAGAATATAGATAGAGCATCAAGCATTTTCTAGGTGTCTTTCTTATTACATTCGACATATTTTCTCTGATTTTAACTTCCCGGAAGAGTTTTGCCTGCGTAGATTGTCCCAGTAATTTCTATATACCACCATCTTCAACGGTTCCTCTATGGATCTATAGCTGATACCACAGACGGATTCAGGTTCTATAAAGGGTATGCCCGTCACTATTTTAGAGATTCTGTCAGTTATTTCGTTACCCTCTAATACAGTATGTCCCCGAATCCATTGCAGGGTAGTAGGTTAGATATTAGAGCTCTAATCGCCGCTTAATTGAAAAATGCTTGATTTTCTGCCCAGATTTCCAGAGTATTTGATACATTGATAGTTTCCTTAAAAACATATTTCAGGTTTGGTTATTTTTTTTCCTAATCCTTCTCTGAACGTTCTAACGTTGTAATTCAATTCTTAGGATGTTGTATTTAAGAATATTTTCTTCTAAAGTTTAGTAAAGAGATTCAAGGACGTTGACATATAAACATAAAGTTTTATCACGTTTTCGAACCACCTTTCCAGTCAGCAAAAGACGATGTAGACTAGTTTCAATTTTACATGACATATACTTTTTCAATTTGCATCGTGCCATATCTTATAACTAGAAAATACACGTGAGTAGCGTTCAACTTAAATAATCGATTTTCTAAGTGGAATTAAATGATTATAGTACAAGATGTAAATTTCAACCATTTTCATACTTATTTGATGCAGTTTAAGCAACATTTTTATGACGATTCACACTAGTCCACTACTAAACTTCTAATACGAAAAAATAATCAAGACAGTGGGTTTTAAACGGTAGAAATGCTCAAGAAGGCAGTTTAGTTAGCTGGAAAAAAGATTACGATCATTTTTTTGGAGACTATGTTTATCAATTATCTTATTAAAAAAGAAAAAGAAAGTACTTTGAATTTATTCGCGAATTGGTTTACCAACCACCTTATTAACTAGATTTAACCTTCCGCGACTGTTATTGTTACCCGACCTCAAATTTTCACTTGCAGAAGGAAAATGTTCAGCAATAATCGCTTGTTTTTTGAAGAAACGGTTAGTTCTTAAGGTGGAAACATTTTCCATAAAGTATATTGAAATTTAAATCTAAAACCACGTATTAGTTGATAACAAACAAATAATAAATGATTGTGTTGTTTTTTGTTGGAGACGTTGATAGATTTTGATAGGAAAATAATAATTAGAGTAGAGGATAGAAGTTTTAGTAGGATCTGAAGTATAGCAGATGTTATCTCGTTAGATCATCCTTTTTGATAACCTCCTTTTATAGAAAAACGTCCGTGGAACTGATCTAATTAAATAGGTATATGTTTTAATCATCAGTTGTAGTAATTACAGAAAAATGAAAACTATAAAATGTTCTGAATTGATTTAGAGATGTAATGTTTGTAAATTTATGAAAATATTAAAAATTATTTTCAAAAAAAAATTGAAATAAACTTGTACGATATTAAAGAAAAATGAAAATGAAGTGGTTGACTGTATTTTTATGTGCAAAACTAATTTGATTTGCATACATATATGGAACGGTCTAAATAAACGTGTTTTTTTGATATTGAAATTACATAAAAACTTCTATAAATTAATCCTACAGAATAGGATTTTTTTTCCTTTATAGAACAGTAAAAAGTGAAAAGATATAACTACATAATGAACATTTTAGAGTATGATATGAAGTTGTAGACAATTGTAATTGCCGTGAAAACATAATTCGTTCTTTAAACTTCGTAATTTTCGGTCTGACTATTTACCTAAGATTTACCCCAAACGCGTCGTCTCTTAACCACGAGAATTAGAAAGTTTTCACACTAAAAAGTTTCCAATAAATACCAACACAACTAGTTGAATTCCAACTAAAAATCTTAAGTTCATCTACGATTTTTTTCTCAGGATTCTTTTCTGAATAATTACATCAAAAACAATTTAAGATAATTCCATATTCGATTTTCATCATAATTCCTCATGAAGATTTGACAAAACTCCAAACGTCTCTCCGAATCTACTCTTAAGAGCTCGTGAAGAAGTTGAAGCTTAATGGAGGAGTTTGTCCGAGTTGTCCAAGGATCAAAAACCTTCTGAAGAAATCCCAAAAATATGTAACCATTGAAGGTTATTACCTTATATTCGAACCGCCCTCGTATTAAAAGTTTACAATTCATCAACACATAAATCTTGGTTGATAATTTTTGGAACAAAAAAATAATAGTTCGATGAAAAACGGTTTATCTCGATTTCTGGCAGTCTTATAGAAGTCTTAAAGAAAAAAGTTAAATGACAAAGTTGTGAAAAATTAAAATATCTATAACTTTTATTTCCACATTTTTTTCACATAAACTCAAAATTTAATCGAAATTTGTATTTGCTTTTTACGTAAAAAAAACCCACACTCTAATATCTAGTTCTACAACAATAATTGACAGTTTATTTATCAAAATTGACAGATCTGTTTTGACACCTGTCATAATTACTGATTCGTTTACTATAATAATGAACATGAATATATTGAGAAGAAGAACCAGAGATACTTCCACGCAAACGGAATGTACATTCCCCATAGTACTTTTTGAGAAATTACCTCGAGTACCACCAAGACATTCTTTACGTAAAAAAAGTCGTAATACCAAAAATTCAATCGTTATAACTAAAAGTAAATAGTGCGTAATCCGTAAATTACCTTCACATTATAGTAATTTCGCTAAATCCATAAAGAAGAATCATTTGGTGAATTCCACGTTGACCGACATTGATAAACCGATAATAGCTAAATCGAAGAAAACCGTTAGATTCGTGAGTCCAGTTGAAAGAAGCGTTGGAGATTTGAATGTACCTATCATGTTAAGCGAACCTTCTAGTTGTAAACAAGAAGATCTCAAACTGGGTACAATTATTGAAAACGATAACGAAGATACGACAATACCTCAACTAGAATTAGCTTTCGATGAAGACGCTGTCGATACTTCTAATCGTGAAGAAAAACCAGACAATGATCCCGAAAATTTAGAAGTTTAAATAGTTACTATTAGAGCTCATACTGTTATTATCAATAATCATTTTTTCAAATAAATAACTTTAATTTGTTAAATTGTATGATTAAATTTATTTAAATATATATATATATATATATATATATATATATATATATATATATATATATATATATATATATATATATATATATATATATATATATAAAAGTTGTTGTTTTTTTTTGAACATTATACAAAATTATAGTTTCTGAACATCGCCGTTACTTTAACAGCTTCATTCTACCACCGTCTGCAACTTTTATTACGAATTTCCATGTTCTATATAAAAGTACACTGAGAAACATATAACAAATTAAATTATTAACTCTATCTTTTTTATTGTTGATATTACGAAAAAAAATTATTCTTCATAAAATGTTCTGCGTGGTTTAAAATCTAAAATGCAATCAATAGATTTAAAAAAAATTCATTCGTATACGAGATATGATGATTAATATGAATTTCATACAACTTAACCTAACAAAAGAGCAATTTGATAAAATATCGGTCAAATTTTTATTAGTTTTAACTATTATTTGTTATTTTTCTATTTAGATTCGTTTTGAAACTTCCTTTTCTCCTTTTCTATGATGTTTTGTTTGTTTCTAGACCGTTTCTACCATAGTCATTCGAATAAATCATTTGATTAAAATGATTAGTTTTTCAACATTTCTCTCCGTGTAGTTTTTAAACGTAGAACTCGGCATTGTATGATTCTATTTGATATCGGGGGTCGTAAAAAGCAAGAAGAAAATTTTGCGTAGGATATTGACTATAAAACTGTCTGAAATCTCGTGGATCGTTCAGTTTATTTATAGCAAACATACTCGACATTTACATCGTGTTTTAACTGAAAATTGTGACATTAGAAAGTTGTGTACAAGATGGATGCCGTGTTTGCGGACATTGAAACAAAACCATCGACGCGAAGATGTTTCCATCAAGCGTTTAACAATGTTTCACAGAAATAAAACCGTTTTATATGTTATAGATGAAACGTGGGTTCATAACAACGCCCTCGAGATTTGGTTTCATCAGCGAATTCATCAACATTCTGTAGTTAGTTTAATCTACGTCGAAAATCGTAGTAAACAACACGTTAGCCATTACAAATGTCAAACTTTATGATGACAATGACAGATTTGACATATTCACATCAGTGTTGCCGTATCACGAAACTTAAGTATCTATCAAATAACTCCGTTAAACAGGGTTGATCAGAAAGCGGAAAATATATCAGTATTAATTTATACATTATCGTTTTTGAATGTTTTTTGTGATAAAATGTATATCAGTTTTGTTATTACATTTTCAATTATCCAAAATGCATATTTATTCCTCTCACTATAAAAAGATGGATAAATAAACACGAACCTATCAACTCTAAATGAAAAAGTATCGTAAAAAATAAATGCTAAAAGGGCGCGTGAACCATAAAAAAAGCAAATTGATGTGAATCGGTGCGTGATTATTCAACCGATAAACGTGTTTGGTTTTCTATATTTTTCTAAAAATTTGTTATATCCATTATGAGCAATTGTTTTTGATTTTCTTATCGTTCTCAACATATAGAGGGTGATGAATTTTAGGTTGGAACTCAACAACAACGAAACTACCATTTTTTAAAATAAATTTTACACTGTTAAATATTTTTCTTTGACTTTGTTTAAAGTAAGACTTACTCGTTACTTTTATTTTTGTTTTTGTATATTTTTGTATGTTATAGACGTTCTTTTATTAAATTTTTATTACTAACTACATATTTAGTTTGATGTTCGTCTATTTTTCGACATTATTTCAATTTAATTTTTGAAATACTAATAAAAAATTGACGTTTTTTAAAGATAAGACTCCAAAAATCAAGAAAATTTAGAAGTATGAACATATTAAAAGGTCTAAAAAATAAGAAATTAAATAAACTTATACAAAGGTCAGGCAAAGCTTTCGAAAATTCAGATATCTAGGTGGGAGGTTTCGAGGGCCTAAATGCTCTTAGAATAAACAGTTTATCTTCAGTTTTTGAAGATAATATAATTTGGTTATCGAAACGCGCGTCAATCTATATCGGCGTGAACAATGTATTTAGTCTGTTTGGTTATATAGCCATTGCTTTTTATAAATAAATCCCTTGCAGTACGCTGTATATCAAAATAAACTTGTACATTTCGTATACACATGTAATGAATTAACATAATAATTCATTTACTTTTATGAATTGAGAAACGTAATTGGCTAAAAATCGATTATGATCAATTATTCAAGTGGTAATCGTTTTGATTGTCAAGATATGCCAAAGCGTTTCATTACAAAATGAAATGAAATTCGAATGTCCTGAAAAGTGGCTTAAAATATGAGTAGACATGTATAGGTCAGGCTAGGTACTTGTGGGAGCACCCACTCTACTGAAAATTCCTCTAAAACGAACTCGTTGAGAAATTTTTTATTCGGAATATTTTTCGCAACGTATTTTATTTTGGGGGATATTTTATGTCTAACGGAGTGTAAAACTTTACGTTGTATACGTTTTTATTAATTTTGTTGTAACTGTTCATTAAATTAGATCGTTGAATACAATCTATTGTTGATTTGATAGTCGAAATTATTTTATTTTGAAAATGGACGTTCACATGTATAGTTGGATGAATAAAATAATCTTGGATCTTATTTTTCTTATATGTTATGTATCTCTCCCTAAGTCCATTTATATCTGGTTCCTAGAAATCCACAAACATTTTTTTATGACAACTGACAATTTATTTTTGGAAAAAACAAAACAAATTTCGTTTGTTTTTTCGAATACGACAGTTCTGTAAACCAAATGTCGGTTTATTTTTGAAAAACAAAGTTTCTGAAGACCAATTTTGGTTTGTTTTTAAAAATAAAGTTTCTTCAAACAAAATTTGGTTTCTAATTGCAGAAGAAAGTCTCTTGTGACAATATTTTTTTTGTTTTCGAAAAACGAAGTTTCTAAAGACGAATTTTGTTTTTTAACGAAATGGCAATTCCCGAAGTCAAATTTTGGTTTGCTTTTTGAAAAACAAAGTTTCTAAAGACGAATCTCATCTTATTTTTGGAAAAATGAAGTTTGTATAAACAAATTTTGATTTCTAATTGAAACAGAAGTCTCTTAAGACAAATGTCTAGCTAAATCGACAACATTAACAAATACACTGATTGTTTCGCGTTTATATAACCATGTTGTCGTCCTCAAAAACTTTAGGTAAACATTTCAGTGGATTATCATTATAACAATCGTCGTTTTATATAAACTTCTTTCATACAATATATTTATTTTCGTAATCACATCGACAATCGTTCTATTGGTAACATATTCTGCGAGTCCAGATTGAAAGAGATAAAAAAAAAGTTATTTTCTGACGTATATTCCATATATCTGACGATAAAACGGGAATGGTTTGGAAGTTGATACGGGACCTCGTTGTAATGCGGCCAATTTACGGTTCTCTGATGACGATGATCCCCTTAAACAGCGTCGGGAATAACTCCTAAACTAAGTAATCTTATGGTAGAACTGAGACCGTGTTTAGTTGAAATTGCAATGAAAAAAATATCGACTTGACCCATTTCCTTAAACCACAAACTGAAAATGCGCGAGAAAGACTCATTAAGTAAATAAAAAAGAAGTAAAAAGAGTTAAACCAAATAAAAAAAAGGACGAAAGTATGGTCAAATCGTTTGACATAGATAAATCAACAACAACCAATGAAAATAAAACATTTTGGGTGTCCCATTCTCCCCACTAAAATCCTCCAATCATATTAGAATAAAACACTTTACTTTATTGGGATAAATAAATGATAGTTATACTTTAGCCCAACTTTATTGGGATACATAAATGATAGTTATACGCTAGCTCAACCAGGTTTGAATCACAGTCCCACCAAGTTTAGGACACTTGCTCCAAGTCTGGGCCTATACTGAACCCATCGTAAAATCCCATATGGGAAACAATAAGATGGTTTGAAAATGGAGCTCCTCGAGGAAGTCTTTAGATTAAAATTTATTATAATGCACGTATATACAAACGAAATTTTATAATAAAACTGAATTTGCATTACAAGTAATTTCGTATTGAAACACGAGAGAATTCTCTTTCGAATTTATCCTTGGAGAAACGGGCAAAACTACACACAAACTCGATATTCCTTGGGAATAAACAAAATATTCCCAAGTTATTATGAAATGTAAAATTTCTGTTACGAAGCTTTAGCGAATTGAGATGCCCGCTTTGTTTGCTTAAAGATTTGACAAGTGCTATTCGTAAAATGTAAAATCCATTCCAATAATATATCAACAAACGGAAACTTCACTTATTTACTTACAAAGTTTTCTCTGACTAATTTTTAAAAAATCAATTGTAACTTAATTCGATTTAGTAACTCCAAGGAATTAATTTTTTGTGTACTGTAGTTGTTTATTCATACTTTTGAATAATCAACTGATTCTGAAAATTAAATATTTCGATGTTTACCTGGACAAGTTGTTTACTATTCAGTTCGCGGGGAAGCGTTAATTATCTTTTGGGATTTTCGTTATTGCGCGAACAGTTTTATAAATTGAAAATCCAGTTTGTTTTTTGTTAATCCTTTTTCGCACGATTTATTTGATCACAATTCCCAGAAAAAAATATAAAAAGCTCCTTAATAATATTTTTTATCGTGGAACAAGTCAATTAAAGATCAAACAACTTGAGGAAGACAATCCAAACAAGTTTTTATAGCCGTTTATTGTATTTATTTTTGGAAAAAGTCACATGGTAAACGAAGCTGTGCTTAAGAAAGCTTTTGAAAAGATGAGATCTGATATCAGCTCTTTTGGATTCTCTCTAATTAATTTCAAGCATTATTTCGAGATAAATTGTACAGTCCAAAAGCTCAACTGTCCTCATTATCAAAAATAAAAATTAATAACGTCATAAGCTCGAATTCAGTATCAAAATGTATCCTGTTGAACAACGCGCGGTGATTTAATTGTTGAGTTACCCTCAAATCAAAAGTTCGTAAGTTTAAATAATCCACAAATGAACAATTTTGGAAAATCCTTTCTGTTCAAGAAACGTCAATTATTTAATTCTTTTTTTTTTGATTGGGTAATTTAAAAATGGTGATTACTGCGCGTCGTCGTTTTATATCCCAACGGCTTTTGGGATGCTATTACGTTTAAACGAATACCAGTCCAAAACTCAAAATTTAATTAATTTTTATTCTTCATCCGATGAAATCTTTGATTAAACTTAATACCGGAATTGTCAGAAATATCATAAGGCTTTAAATACTAGGAGTTCAGTTTTGTGGTCACGTATATTTCAGACACAACAACCTGGAAAATCGCGCGCAGATTTGTGCATACAAAAGCTAATAGTTTCCCTCGTTAACACAGTTATAATAATTTAAAATCCCTTACAGGTCAAAGTCCCGCAGATTTTTCTACAAATTGAGGTCATTGTACCAAACATCCAGACGAAAAATATTTTTTTAGTCTGTTTTTTTAAAATTTTGGAAAATACGAAATAGGTTATGTCACCAAATTTAATTGCTGTGAATTTTTTTTGAGGGGCTGTTTAAAGTCAAAAGTTTATGTTACATTTATGTAAGGAACAATGAAAAAAGAGAATGAAAATAACCATGGATAGGTACAAATGGAAAGTATTGGTAAATAAGCTTAAGTTTGAGGATGAACTTACCTTGAAAAGAAACTTCCGGAGTTGGTAGTAAATAAAAATAATCATAATAGTTTAAGAAATTGTATAATAATGATTCTGAATATTTACATTTTGTGCTTCAATTAACAAGACTCTTTCGTTATTCTTAGTTTTATCCTCAAAATTGTCTTTTTTATAAGAAAATTCATTATCTTCAGACTTATCGCAATTAATAGATGTAATAACACCGTCCGATTGCATTTTAAATCTCTTCATACTTCGATGTTTGATGTTTTCTTCTTTGGTAGCTTCGGGTTTTGGTTTGGAATTATCTCGAGCGCTCGAACTCGTTGGGACGCTACTACAATCGGTATAACTATCCGTAGCGGGTGTCTCATTTCTCAAATTTTCCATAATTTTGCGTTTATAACTCAAAGGACCCGGTTTAATTGCATCGCAAAAGCAACGCTTCTCTTTTCTCAACCTAGACATATCGGTTTTCAATTTATATCAATATTTGACATACGACCGCTTTAATGTCAAATTTAACTAACATAACCTCAAAAAAATATTTTGTTTTTTAAAATTGATTATTTGTATCCAACATACTTATTATAACCTTGAAATATTCTTCTTCTTTTTGATACGTCTGAGCGGTGTCAGATTCAATTAGACACTGTTTGAATCGGATTGCGGAGTCTAAAAATGCTAATAAAAATAAATGGATTTCCCCAAAAAAAAAGTAATAAGTCTACAAGCTATATAAATGTATTGAAATCCTCCACGGACTCTCGGAGTCCGGATGGTGGCATTCCGGATTTCGAGATAACTAATGTAAATACATACTGAGGAACCCAATCTTTATGTGGGATATCTACAGATCCTCGTCTTCCTGGTGGTATCTGACACCTCCAGAGAATATAGATAAAGCATCAAGCATCTTCTAGGTATCTTTATCAAAATAAAAAACAAACAATATTATCACCTTTGCATGAAAAAGTACCAAATCAATACTCAACGAAAAGTACATAAATCAGTTGTTCAACAGTTTACAGACTAGGTACCTAATCATTATAATCACCTAATTATAAAATAATCTTTCTGGCTTTCTGAGTGGCAAATTTATCAATCATTTCCGTAAAACCTGTCTTTTCACAGATTTCGAATTTAATTTGAAGAGAGATTTTCTTCGAAGAGTCACTCTATTTTTGATAATACTCATATTTTTTTTGGCCTTCATCAGTGTATCAAAATCAGAATTGCTGAGATTTTCTGCAAAGTTTCTAATTTTGTTGGAACCTTAATACCAATGACATTATAAGAACATTTTTCTTGTTGGTTACAAGAGTTATTCATACTTTCAGAAGCACTTAAATTTCAAATCTTGTTGAGCTCCAAAACTATTGATACCTTTACCTCCGTGCCCTTGCTATTCTTCACGCGAGTTTTTTTGACAGATAGTTAATTCAGATTTAATCAATATATTTAATGTTTATAAAAAAAGTTGTTTAAATAACTTTTTGGTGTATAAATATAGTAATGAGAAAACACTGTATTTTGACATGTACAGTGTTGCCGTTTCAGTTGGCAGGTGGGAAAATCAAAAAGGGATGGACTCATCGATCTGGCTTTGTAATTACTATTTGAGAAAAGGTGATTCATTAGTATTAGATATTATCAACCTCTTAAAAGCATTTAGCTTGTGCAAATCATACTCATCAATATGCATATTCTGTATTTTACATCAGTCTGAAATATCCGCTTCATCTAAATTTTCTTAAATTGAATTATTACACTCATCTGGAACTTTAAGTGCTTCCAAGAGTGAGACTCTCTTATAACCAATAAAAAAAATGTTTTAATAATGTCACTGATATTAAGGTTCCAATAAAAAATAAAAACAGGAAACAAACATGAATACTGATGAATTACCCGAAGCAAGGGACCTATTGGGTACTTCATTCTGCAAGGACAAGGAAAAACTAATTTACAAAAAAATGCCTTGAATTTATTCATGAAACTGAGGACAAATTTTTGAAATTTAAATTCTTAGAAACATTTTTTAATCATCCCATCACCTATGAAAACCTTTTTTTATTTCCCAATTCTATCATATGGTTTAATTAGTTAGTAATGTTGTTCGACTTCGAGATAATGAAGGAGTTAGAGCGGAAACAAAAATTTAACAATACATATATTCTACGAAAAGGATTTAAGGGATCTCAAATATTTGAGTTTATCTACTCGATTCATTTAAGAGATACCAAAATTTAAATTGTCCACAGTATCCAGTACAAGATGAGTAATTATTGAACTTACCACTGAATTTGGAAGTTGTTCTAATTCAATCTGAGTAATGATAGTCTTTCTTTCAAGAAATAGTCCAAATGTATCAAATTGCATATTTTGTTTAATGCCTTTAGTGAGTTTACTAATTCAATCAACTGACGATCTTAAATCAAATTATACTCGGTAATATTTTTTTGTTTTGTACAAAACAATAGAGACTAATGGAGAACATCGAAACAGGCGTCAGACAGTGTAATAGCAAGTGTGGTAAAAGTAGTAGTACATGTCTTAGATTTCTCAATGTGAATATTCTCTTATCTTCTTTTACTTTTGTGATATGTTCAGTTAACAAATTTTGGGCAGCTGTGTGTATGTTCTCAGTGTCGATTCTTTGTACAATCAACAAATCAACATGTATACCATAAGTCTTGTTTAGCTGGGCGTCTAACCGGCAGCGGGCGCTTGTGTCTATGGAATCATGTTTAATTTGGCGTTTGTCTGGCGGCAGGGTCTTGGGTCTATAAAAACATGTAGTTTGGCGTCTGGCCGGCGGAAGGCGCTAGTATCTATAGAATAGTATTTAAATTGGCATCTGGCCGACGAGGTCCCTAGTGTCTTAGGAATCGTATTTAGTTTGGCGTCTGGCCGGCAGGGAGAGCTACTGTCTATGAAATCGTGTTTAGTTTGGCGTCTGGCCGGCTGGGGGCGCTAGTGTGTATAGAATTTAAACACAAATAGAATTTTTATTTTCTTCAACTTGCTGCCGCTATATACTTTCAGTTCGACTATTCTTTGCTAGATGGCACCAGTTCGTGTTTTAGTTTGGCACTTGTCCGGCAGAGGGCGGTAGTGTCTATAGAATCGTGCTTAGTTTGGCGTCTGGCTGGCGGGGACGCTAGTGTGTATAGAAATCAAACACAAATAGAAGTTTCATTTAGTTCAATTTGCGGCCGCCAAGTTTGTTAAGATTGATTGTTACGACTTCTAAATTTTATATGGAAGTTATACCTGGCAACGCTGCGACCACGAGGGCCCAGAAGAGAGGCAGCAAAACCCCAGGGCATTGTTTGGTAAAGCCACACAAATTTGGAAAAGTCATCAACTACCACAAAAATGTGCTGATATTTTTTTTGTTGACTTCATTGGTCCTAATTGGTCGACGTGATACCTCTCTAGCGGATCTACTAGCTTTTGTATAGGATGAAGCACTCATTCCTTCTTTCCTTCTTTTTTATTCTATAATTTACAAAGTATACTGTTTTTTTAATCGTTTCTATTTTGTCTTTTAGTCTTGGTATGTAGAATTCCTTGTTTACTATTTCTTCTGTTTTTTTCTTTCAAAAATTTTCTATCTCGTGGACTTTTATTATTATTTTTTGTTCTTTGTTGTTCATGTTCTTTGGAATGACAAGTAATTTCGTTTTTACAGCAAAAGAAAAACCAAATTATCCTCAAAAATGTCCGTTACAATCAATACAATATAAACTTATTATTCACCTTAGCTACAGAAAATATTTTGTAATTCAGATAAACTAATTGATTTCGATAATTATAGTTTGTACAAATGTATTCTGCCCTTTTTTTATACAAGTATTGTTAGAATGTATCTAAAAAAAATTTGCAGCCTTCCGCCACTGATCACTAGTTCGTGGACCTCGAAAAATACTTCTCACATCAGGCTTCCTCCAGATTTAAACTGGCAATTTCACTTATTTCCGATTCCAGTAACCTCGAGTAGATCAGCTCGGAATATGAACAGTGTTGTCTTCTTCAAAAATCAAGCAGATTTCTCGTAACACTTTATTTTACAATGTTCTGCTGTAGCGTACAGCTCCAAAGACCATTTTAACCACGGAAAGTCTATTAGAAGAGCAATCACAAAGTGAATGTAGTGGAAAAGCCAGTCCTTCATCAAGTGGATTTGAGGATAACTTTGTGAATGAAGAGGTAAGATGAAAATACCAATTTTTAATATAATAATTTCTAAATTTGTCTGTAGGAAAATGTTGCATCTGGTGATCTGATAGAAAAAACCAATCGCGATCAAGTAGAATATACGGATACAGAAAAAAAATAGCAGAATAAATAATAAATGAAATTAGTGATTCTAGAACTACTGAGAATATTTACAATACTCCATCTATTAGTATAACAACCAATAATATGAGTAGTTCAATTGAATCTTCGTCAAATTGGACATTGATCTCTGATTCTTCACATTCGCAACCATATTTTGTCAAATTAGGATAAAACAATTGGATTATCTATGGAAACTCTAGTTCGAAATACACTTTGATTAGATAAGTAATGTTCGGCAAAAGCTCCAGGATTAGAATGTTCTATGACTTTGTTCAATAACCATCGATGAGATCCGGGTATTTAAATTTCCATAGATAGTGAATATTCATATCTTTAAATTTGTAATTTGGATTGTAAATAAAGTGAATTTGACTTATATTTTGGATTGATTGATGTCTTATACCTTTTTATTTTCAAACTAAAACTATTTAGATGATGTTTCTATTTGCCATTGAATAGTAGAATTTTTCAGAAAATGGGAAAGTTTTGAAATTAAGAAAAGTTACTTCACACACTGACGCTAAATATTCATAGGTTTCTTCAAGATTTTTGCCAACAAAAACCGTTTCTCAGATTGCACCTCAATTAAGCTTATTCCAATTATTAAATGGTGGTTTCATGTTGTGTCCAAAACGTATTATATAGAAGATGAAATTATAGATCCAACTGGGAGTTGTTTCGGCCAAGGGAATTTCACAGTATATCTAGCTTCAGAATTTGCGCCGAAGTAAATCGAATCGAAAAGTGGAATAGTTAAGAAAGTCCAAACCAGAATTTCCAAGATTTAACTTCTTGTAGTATACAGCAACTGTCTATATCTCCGATTGAATTGAACCAGGTAAATATAGTTCAAAGTCACTGTGTAAAACAAGGTGTATAGAAATGCTCCAAGCTGTGTTGACCTTAATGAAACAACTTCCTGCACTCCCCGCTCTTCTAGAAGCTCTTGATAGTTCAACTGAAGGTAGAGGAAGTAATGAATGTGCTTTCCTGCACTCTAGTCTCTCGTAAAAGTTTTCATTCAGTGTCTTAGTTCTGTCTGAGACACTTGGAATAACTTTACCTTCAACTCCAAGCAGAGTACATGGATGTGCACATAGCTTCTCAACAGAGATACAGAAAATTCAGGAAAAACGAGTCAACATTTGTCCTTACTTTTATATGTTACATCTACAACTTTTCTTGAAATAGGGTGTCCAGTAAAAATTGAGAATCAAGTACTAGTCTCCTCCCGATTTTTCCAGGTTGGTTTTCACATTTTCCCAGTCGAAATTTCGTTAATTTACTATCACCCTTCTATTATGATGAATATTAATTTTAGAAAATACAAGTATAATACAACAACCAAATTTTTTTAGTTTTAAATAATTCTTCGCTCACTGCTGTTTTTGAGAGTCTCCAAAAATTTTCTATCTATTCTTTTTATGATACGCAACAATATTCTACCCTAAATGTTGAAATTCTTTGATTTGTGCATCGAAATTACGCGAAAAAAATTGCTATTTTCAAGTTGTTTTATTGGAATTTATTGAAAAATAAATAAAATTGATTGACTTGGACATAAGAAACATTATCGGCTTGACAGTTAACGTGTTGACAGTTGAACAATGAGTTTAGTCATATTTATGAAATTTTTGTGCCAAATGGAATTGGGCATCAAATTGACGGAAAGGGGCATAAACATGTTTGGCTCTGCGGTCAACGTGTTAATCATGGAATGACTCGTATTTATGACGCTTTAAGACAATATAATTGAATTTTTCTTTGAAATTTAAGGAAAAGGCATGAAAATGATAAAATTTGGTATAATTATGATGAACTAATGGAAAAATAGGATTTTTCAACAAACTTTATTGAGAAAATTACAAATTTTTATCAAAAATTAGAACGGAAATTTGAATTCCGACAAAAAATTTTTTAAAAATCATGACAACGCCATTCAAAAATATCTTTCTGCTATTCTCCTTATAATTCGACCTCCTTCTCTACTTCATACTCCTCTACTTCTTATTCGTAGTCTTGGTTTGATTGGATTGCACAGTGACAAATTGACAAGTGAAAAAGGAGCATTAAGAAAACAAATGGCAATACCAATACTGACAACTCCACATCAGATAATACTTCGAATGGCTAATGAAGATGCTAATAGAAAACAAAATGGGGAAAGTGAATCGAAAAATAGAGGTAAATATTTAAATACAATAAATATATGTAAAAACTTATGGTATAGATGTTGATTGGTTGATTGTACAATGAATCGAAACTGAGGTCACTCAGCCATCTGACGAAAATTTGTTGAATGAACATATTACAAAAGTAAAAGTCCTTAAAAGATACTATGAAGATATAAAGAATATTCACATTGAGAAATCCAAGACATGTACTACTATTACCACACTTACTATTACACTGTCTGACGCCTGTTTCGATGTTCTCCGTTAGTCTCTATTGTTTTGTACAAAACAAAAAAATATTACCGAGTATAATTTCATTTAAGATAGTCAGTTGATTGAATTAGTAAACTCATTCTGGCATAGAACAAAATATGTACTTTGATCCATTTGGACTATTTCTTGAAAGAAAGACTACTATTACTCAGATTAAATTAGAACAACTTCCAAATTCAGTGGTAAGTTCAATAATTACTCATCTTTTACTGGATACTGTGGACAATTTGAATCTTGGTATCTCTTAAATAAATCCCAACAAATCGTATGATTTTATATAAAACCCCGTAGTTATGAAAAAAGTACTTTCGAGTAGATAAACTCAAATATTTGAGATCACTAAAATCCTTTTCGTAGAAAATATGTATTGTTTTAATTTTTGTTTCCGCTCTAACTCCTTCATCATTTCCAAGTCGAACAACATTACTAACTAATTAAACAATACGATAGGATCGGGAAATATAAAAAGCTTTTCTTAGGTGATGAGATGTTTAAAAAATGTTTTTAAAGAATTTGAATTTTAAAAATCTGTCCCCACTTTCATGAATAAATTCAAGGCATTTTTTTTGTAAATTAGTTTTTCCTTGTCCTTGCAAAATGAAGTACCCAATAGGTCCATGTATTCATGTTTGTTTCCTGTTTGTATTTTTTATTGGAACCTCAATATCAGTGACATTATTAGAACATTTTTCTTATTGGTTATAAGAGAGTCTCACTCTAGGAAGCACTTACAGTTTCAGATGAGTGTAATAATTCAATTTAGGAAAATTTAGATGAAGCGGCTCTTTCATGCATTGTTGTAAAATACAGAATATTCAGTAAATATGCATGAATATGATTCACACAAGCTAAATGCTTTTAAGACGTTGGCAATATCTAATACTAATGAATGAATCACCTCTTCCCAAATAGTAATTACAAAGCCAGATCGATGAGTCCATCACTTTTTGATTTTCCCACCTGCCAACTGAAACGGCAACACTGTACATGTCAAAATACAGTGTTGTTTTATTACTATATCTATACTTACACCAAAAAATTGCTAACAATAATTTATTGAAACTGCTTAAGTTATTTGAACAACTTTTTTTATAAACATTAAATATATTGATTAAATCTGAATTAACTAACTGTCAAAAAAGAACTCGCGTGAAGAACAGCAAGGGCACGGAGTTAAACGTATCAATAGTTTTGGAGCTCAACAAGATTTGAAATTTTTATAAAAAAATTCATGTATATCTTATATGAATGAATAATCTACATACCTTCAATTTCAAACACATATATA
This sequence comes from Diorhabda sublineata, assembly GCF_026230105.1. NCBI lineage: Eukaryota > Metazoa > Arthropoda > Insecta > Coleoptera > Chrysomelidae > Diorhabda > Diorhabda sublineata. The sequence goes on from NC_079486.1 coordinate 1,058,615, forward strand.
AACATTTTTCTTCAAAACAATTAGAAAACACAATTAAGATTTTTACTTCAACAAAGGGTTTGTGATAACCTTTTCAGAATGTAAATAAATGATTCTGTTAATGTAAAACGGTCGGTTAAACTTACATTCTGGTCCACATTTCTTAGAAGCACATTTTAAGCATTCTCCAAAGCAACCATGGCATCTTAAATTCAAGCAGTTACAAAGATCCATTTCTGATTTATTTTCATAAGATGTTGACGGCATTGCTGCATAAAACGGGATCGATGTTCTTCGTGGAAGAATATCGTTATTTTTCTTCAATTTGTACACTACTGTCTCTGAATGGTAAAAGACTTGCGGAACCATATCGAAATGGTTTTTTTCATTTATTTCAATCTGTGTCTTATACTGATTCGATGTCGGTAGACTTGCGGAATCAAGTCGCCATGATCTTTCTCTATTTATATCAGTTTGTGGATAATTTTGACTGGATGCTGTAGGTCTGACGGATTTAAATCGGATTAATCTTTTTCTTGAAAGCATCTTGTGAGATTTTCAGTTTGTGGTTTTGTTGTAAGTGGGTATAGATATGGAGGGCTAACGTTTTAATGCAGTTCTCTGACTCCTCCAGATAATAGCGGGATTGTGGAATTATACCGAGGCATCTTAACTAGACATAATTTTTTCCTTGGAGGTTTATCGTTATTTTCCTCTTGCGGTATTAAATTGGATTGATGTTCCTAGTTGAAGGTTATCGTTGTATTTCCCAATCTGCACAATAGTCTTTTCTCTATGAATGTTGTTAGACTGGTAGCTCGAATCGAAATGGTTTTTCTTCATTTATTTCAGTTGCTGTCTCATTTTTACACGTTTTTTGTAAACTTGTGGTTTGACAGTAAACCTCAATGTTGTCAAATATTATTTATAAATTGTAATATAATTAAAATCATTATGATCTGGCTTCAGTTCTCACTAAATTTGGTTAATGGGCAATATTTTCCACAATTAATCTAAACAAAAATAATTTCAAGACCAAGAAAATAATTTTGTTTTCGGGCAAAAAGTTATGTTAAATTTGGGGATATTAAACCGGGTACTTCTTGGCAGTGTTTAGGTTCAACATCTGAAAGGTAATTATTGTCTGTTGGAAAAATATTGTTAATGCATACTTATTGCAGATTTTGTAGTTTACATCAGTCTGAAAGATTCGCTTCATCCAAATTTTTAGAAATTTAATTATTTCACTCACCCGAAACTTCTTCTTCTGCTTCTGAAAGTATAAATAACTCTTGTAACCAACAAGAAAAATGTTCTTATAATGTCATTGGTATTAAGGTTCCAACAAAATTAGAAACTTTGCAGGAAATCTCAGCAGTTCTGATTTTGATACACTGATGAAGGGCAAGAAAAAATATGAGTATTCTGAAAAATAGAGTGGTTCTTCAAAGAAAATCTCTCTTCAAATTAAATTCTGTGAAAAAATAGGTTTTAAGGAAATTATTGATAAATTTGCCACTCAGAAAGCAAGAAAGATTATTTTATAATTAGGTAATTATAATGATTAGGTACCTAGTCTGTAAACTGTAGAACAACTGATTGATATACATACTTTTCGTTGAGTATTGAGTTGGTACTTTTTTATGCAAAGGTGATAATATTGTATGTTTTTTATTTTGATGAAGTATTTGGTTGATATTATATAAGCTGGCCAAAAAAATAATGTTTTCAAATTTTATTGCATTGCATTTTTACTCATGAATCACTTCTTCACAACGATTGTGATGTAGGAATGCGATAAAAATATGTAACTATCTAATCTATTTTTCCCTAAAAACTGAAAAATAACAAAACTGCAGCATAACAATAAATTTAAAGGCATTTGACTTTGAACAGAAAAAGAATTTAGCCAGCGGCGGTTGATAATACAGTGAAGATTGTAAATTTCATTAAGTCGCAGCCTAAGCAATCCCGACTTTTTTCCATTCTGTGCGATGAAATGAGTGAAAGTGTTGTCAAGATTGTTTGGGCTTGTTAATGAATTATGATTGTTTTTGTTGTAAAATTACGCGATGGGGCATAATTTTATCTTCTTTATTTCCTTATTTCTTGTTCTTTCTTTCTTCATTTTACACTTTTGACTTTTCTGTTTCTTGTTTTTTGTTTTCAGCATCTTTCATCTTGTTTTTGACTACTGCTTTCCTCATAATAATATTATAAGTCAAAATATACATTATTCGAGTATCCTATTCTGTAGAGTTTTGTAAGTAACTAATTTAACCATATGACTGGAATGGGGAAATATAAAAAGCTTTACTAAAATTTGAAACTAAGACTAATATATCACTTGAACAATATCTAAACACTCAAAAATATTTCACTCCAACAAATCTATTCAAAATGCTTTCTCAGTATTTAGTGAACAAAGGCAGCCATTTTATCACAAACGAATACAGATACATAACGATTTTGCCTAGCTTATATATTTTCATAAACTTTTTCACTAAAATTAGTTTCTTGGTATTGAAAATATTTTTATTTAGGAAAATAACGATAAACCTCCAAGGAAAAAATCATGTCTAGTTAAGACGTATAAGTATAATTTCGCAATACCGTCAATATCCAGTGGAGTCAGAGCACTGAATGAAAACGTTAGCCCTCCAAAAAAGAAGAAAGTAAGATTTGATCTCGAAAATATATCTATATTCACTTACAACAAAACCACAAACTGAAAAATCTTACAAGATGCTTTCAAGAAAAACATTAATCCGATTTAAATCCTTCAGACCTACAGCATCCAGTCAAAATTCTCCACAAACTGATATAAATAGAGAAAGATCATGGCGACTTGATTCCGCAAGTCTACCGACATCGAATCAGTATAAGATACCGATTAAAATAAATGAAAAAAACCATTTCGATATGGTTCCGCAAGCCTATTACCATTCAGAGACAGTAGTGTACAAATTGAAGAAAAATAACGATATTCTTCCACGAAGAACATCAATCCCGTTTGATGCAGCAATGCCGTCAACATCTTATGAAAATAAATCAGAAATGGATCTTTGTAACTGCTTGAATTTAAGATGCCATGGTTGCTTTGGAGAATGCTTAAAATGTGCTTCTAAGAAATGTGGAGCAGAATGTAAGTTTAACCGACCGTTTTACATTAACAGAATCATTTATTTACATTCTGAAAAGGTTATCACAAACCCTTTGTTGAAGTAAAAATCTTCATTGTGTTTTCTAATTGTTTTGAAGAAAAATGTTTATATATGTGTTTGAAATTGAAGGTATGTATATTATTCATTCATATAAGATATACATGAATTTTTTTATAAAAATTTCAAACCTCGTTGAGCTCCAAAACTATTGATACGTTTACCTCCGTGTCCTTGCTGTTAATAAAAAAAGTTGTTTAAATAACTTAAGCAGATTGAATCAATTATTGTTAGTAATTTTTTCGTGTATAGATATAGTAATAATAGTAATAAAACAACACTGCCTATTGACATGTGCAGTGTTGCCGTTTCAGTTGGCAGGTGGGAAAATCAAAAAGTGATGGACTCATCGATCTTTGGTGATCGGCTTTGTAATTACTATTTGGGAAGAGGTGATTCATTCATTAGTATTAGATATTGCCAACGTCTTAAAAGCATTTAGCTTGTGTAAATCATATTCATGCATATTTATTGAATATTCTGTATTTTACAACAATGCATGAAAGAGACGCTTCATCTAAATTTTCCTAAATTGAATTATTACACTCATCTGAAACTGTAAGTGCTTCCTAGAGTGAGACTCTCTTATAACCAATAAGAAAAATGTTCTAATAATGTCACTGATATTGAGGTTCCAATAAAAAATCAAAACAGGAAACAAACATGAATACATGGACCTATTGGGTACTTCATTTTGCAAGGACAAGGAAAAACTAATTTACAAAAAAAATGCTTTGAATTTATTCATGAAAGTGGGGACAGATTTTTAAAATTCAAATTCTTTAAAAACATTTGTTAAACATCTCATCACCTAAGAAAACCTTTTTATATTTCCCGATCCTATCCTATTGTTTAATTAGTTACTAATGTTGTTCGACTTCGAGATAATGAAGGAGTTAGAGCGGAAACAAAAATTAAAACAATACATATTTTCTACGAAAAGGATTTTAGTGATCTCAAATATTTGAGTTTATCTACTCGAAAGTACTTTTTTCATAACTACGGGGTTTTATATAAAATCATACGATTTGTTGGGATTTATTTAAGAGATACCAAAGATTCAAATTGTCCACAGTATCCAGTAAAAGATGAGTAATTATTGAACTTACCACTGAATTTGGAAGTTGTTCTAATTCAATCTGAGTAATAGTAGTCTTTCTTTCAAGAAATAGTCCAAATGGATCAAAGTACATATTTTGTTCTATGCCAGAATGAGTTTACTAATTCAATCAACTGACTATCTTAAATGAAATTATACTCGGTAATATTTTTTTGTTTTGTACAAAATAATAGAGACTAACGGAGAACATCGAAACAGGCGTCAGACAGTGTAATAGTAAGTGTGGTAATAGTAGTACATGTCTTGGATTTCTCATTGTGAATATTCTTCTTATCTTCATAGTATCTTTCATTCAACAAATTTTCGTCAGCTGTCTGAATGACCTCAGTTTCGATTCATTGTACAATCAACCAATCAACATCTATACCATAAGTTTTTACATATATTTATTGTATTTAAATATTTACCTCTATTATTCGATTCACTTTCCCCATTTTGTTTTCTATTAGCTTCTTCATTAGCCATTCGAAGTATTATCTGATGTGGAGTTGTCAGTATTGGTATTGTCATTTGTTTTCTTAATGCTTCTTTTTCACTTGTCAATTTGTCACTGTGCAATCCAATCAAACGAAGACTACGAATAAGAAGTAGAGGAGTATGAAGAAGAGAAGGAGGTCGAAGTATAAGGAGAATATCAGAAAGATACTTTTGAATGGCGGTGTCGTGGTTTTTAAAAATTTTTCTGTCGGAATTCAAATTTCCGTTCTAATTTTTGATAAAAATTTGTAATTTTCTCAATAAAGTTTATTGAAAAATCCTATTTTACCATTAGTTTTATGCAAATCATTATGCCAAATTTTATCATTTTCATGCCTTTTCCTTAAATTTCAAAGAAAAATTCAATTATATTGTCTTAAAGCGTCATAAATATGAGTAATTCCATGATTAACACGTTGACCGCAGAGCCTAACATGTTTATGCCCAATTCCATTTGGCATAAAAATTTCATAAATATGACTAAACTCATTGTTCAACTGTCAACACGTTAACTGTCAAGCCGATAATGTTTCTTATGTCCAAGTCAATCAATTTTATTTATTTTTCAATAAATTCCAATAAAACAACTTGAAAATAGCAATTTTTTTCGCGTAATTTCGATGCACAAATCAAAGAATTTCAACATTTAGGGTAGAATATTGTTGCGTATCATAAAAAGAATAGATAGAAAATTTTTGGAGACTCTCAAAAACAGCAGTGAGCGAAGAATTATTTAAAATAAAAAAATTTGGTTGTTGTATCATACTTGTATTTTCTAAAATTAATATTCATCATAATAGAAGGGTGATAGTAAATTAACGAAATTTCGACTGGGAAAATGTGAAAACCAACCTGGAAAAATCGGGAGGAGACTAGTACTCGATTTTCAATTTTCACTGGACACCCTATTTCAAGAAAAGTTGTAGATGTAACGTATAAAAGAATTTTCTGTATCTGAGTTGAGAAGCTATGTGCACATCCATGTACTCTGCTTGGAGTTGAAGGCAAAGTTATTCCAAGTGTCTCAGACAGAACTAAGACACTGAATGAAAACTTGGAACATTTCTATACACCTTGTTTTAGACAGTGACTTTAAACTATATTTACCTGGTTCAATTCAATCGGAGATATAGACAGTTGCTGTATACTACGAGAAGTTAAATCTTGGAAATTCTTGTTTGGACTTTCTTAATTATTCCACTTTTCGATTCGATTTACTTCGGCGCAAATTCTGAAGCTAGATATACTGTGAAATTCCCAGTTGCATCTATAATTTCATCTTCTATATAATACGTTTTGGACACAACATGAAACCACCATTTAATAATTGGAATAAGCTTAATTGAGGTGCAATCTGCGAAACGGTTTTTGTTGGCAAAAATCTTGAAGAAACCTATGAATATTTAGCGTCAGTGTGTGAAGTAACTTTTCTTAATTTCAAAACTTTTCCATTTTCTGAAAAATTCTACTATTCAATGGCAAACAGAAACATCATCTAAATAGTTTTAGTTTGAAAATAAAAAGGTATAAGACATCAATCAATCCAAAATATAAGTCAAATTCACTTTAATTACAATACAAATTACAAATTTAATGATATGAATATTCACTATCTATGGAAATTTAAATACCCGGATCTCATCGACGGTTATTGAACAAAGTCATAGAACATTCTAATCCTGGAGCTTTTGGCGAACATTACTTATCTAATCAAAGTGTATTTCAAACTAGAGTTTCCATAGATAATCCAATTGTTTTATCCTAATTTCACAAAATCTGGTTGCGAATGTGTATAATCAGAGATCAATGTCCAATTTGGCGAAGATTCAATCGAACTACTCATATTATTGGTTGTTATACTAATAGATGGAGTATTGTAAATATTCTCAATAGTTCTAGAGTCACTAATTTCATTTATTATCTATTCTGCTATTTTTTTTCTGTATCCGTATATTCTACTTGATCGCGATTGGTTTTTTCTATCAGATCACCAGATGCAACATTTTCCTACAGACAAATTTAGAAATTATTATATTAAAAATTGGTATTTTCATCTTACCTCTTCATTCACAAAGTTATCTCAAATCCACTTTATGAAGGACTGGCTTTTCCACTACATTCACTTTGTGATTGCTCTTTTAATAGACTTTCCGTGGTTAAAATGGTCTTTGGAGCTGTACGCTACAGCAGAACATTGTAAAATAAAGTGTTAGGAGAAATCTGCTAATTTGAAGAAGACTACACTGTTCATATTCCGAGCTGATCTACTCGAGGTTACTGGAATCGGAAATAAGTGAAATTGCCAGTTTAAATCTGGAGGAAGCCTGATGTGAGAAGTATTTTTCGAAGTCCACGAACTAGTGATCAGTGGCGGAAGGCTGCAAATTTTTTTTAGATACATTCTAACAATACTTGTTTAAAAAAAAGAGCAGAATACATTTGTACAAACTATAATTATCGAAATTCAATTAGTTTATCTGAATTACAAAATATTTTCTGTAGCTAAGGTGAATAATAAGTTTATATTGTATTGATTGTAACGGACATTTTTGAGGATAATTTGGTTTTTCCTTTGCTGTAAAAACGAGATATTTTTTTATATGGCATATTTGTTTTCTGAGTAGAAAAGTACAGGATTAAGTTTTAATATTTAGTTTAAAGACAAAGAGTTATTTTCTTCTATTTTTTTTTCAAATTTTATATATTTTGCGTAGAATCAATCATGACAACGTTCTGTAGGTAGAATTGGTCACAACATTAAGTATGCAAAACTCAAAGTTATAAAAGTTTTTCTAAAGACTGCGAACCGTGGAGAACTCGTTAGGCGCTACATGCTTTTCCGTGGTTCAATAGGCAGGAAGTGAAGAAATTAATAGAAAACTACAAACCACTCAAAGCGAAGACAACGAATATTGAGGTGAAAATTGTACTGAAAAGCGAAGAACCGATTTATTAGCGACCAAGAAGACTATCGGCATCGGAAAAAGAAGAAGTAGATAGACAGATAGAGGAATGGTTAAAAGATGTAATAATCAAACCAAGTTTTTCGGAATTTGGCTAGTCCTATTGGACTAGTGAGAAAAAAGGATGGCCGAACCGAGGTACACAAATGGCAATGAAAAGGATATTGACTACAGAAGAGTATGAAGATTTTTATTTAGAGCATGATATATTGTATAAATACGATAATGGATTAAAATTACTTGTTATTCCAAACAACATGAACAACAAAGAACAAAAAATAATAATAAAAGTTCACGAGATAGGAAATTTTTGAAAGAAAAAAACAGAAGAAATAGTAAACAAGGAATTTTACATACCAAGACTAAAAGACAAAATAGAAACGATTAAAAATAACTGTATACCTTGTAAATTATAGAATAAAAAAGAAGAAAAGAAAGAATGAGTGCTTCATCCTATACAAAAGCTAGAAGATCCGCTAGAGAGGTATCACGTCGACCAATTAGGACCAATGAAGTCAACAAAAAAAAATATCAGTACATTTTTGTGGTAGTTGATGACTTTTCCAAATTTGTGTGGCTTTACCCAACAAAATAAACCACGACGAAAGATGTGATATGTTGTCTTAGCGTAAAATATTTGGAAGCCCTTCAAGGATAATATCTGACAGAGGATCCGCGTTCCGTTCTGAAAAATTCGAATCACATTGTCGAGTAGAAAATATTAAACATGTGTTAACAACTTGTGAAGTCCCACGAGGTAATGGAGAAGTGGAAAGGGTATATAGGACCCTTATACCAGTCTTAACAAAACTTAGCGGCCGCAAGTTGAACTAAATAAAAATAAAAATTCTATTTGTGTTTAATTTCTATACACACTAGCGCCTCCCGCTATCCAAACGCCAAATTAAACACGATTCTATAGACACTATCTATCTCTGTCGACCAATCGCCAAGCTAAAACACTATTCTATGGACACTAGCGCCTCCTGCCGGTCAAACGCCAAATTAAACACGATTCTATAGACACTATCTATCTCTGTCGACCAATCGCCAAGCTAAAACACTATTCTATGGAGACTAGCGCCTCCTGTCGGTCAAACGCCAAACTAAAAACGATTCTATAGACACTATCTATCTCTGTCGACCAATCGCCAAGCTAAAACACTATTCTATGTACACTAGCGCCTCCTACCGGTCAAACGCCAAATTAAACACGATTACATAGACAGCAGCGCCCCCAGCGAGCCAAACGCCAAACTAAACAAACTCCCATAGACATTGGCGCCTCCCGCTAGCCAAAAGTCAAATTAAACACGATTCTATAGACATATAAATCTATTTCAACAAATCGCCAAACTAGAATACGATTCTATAGTTACTAGCGCCCCCTACCGGCCAGACGCCAAATTAAGCACGGTTCCATAAACAAAAGCGCCTCTCGCTAGCAAAACGCAAAATTAAATACCATTCTGTAGACACCAGTGACCTCTGTCGGCCAAACGCCAAACTAAACACAGTTCCATAGATACAAGCGCCTTCCGCCGGCCAAACGCCAAATTAAACACGATTCCATAGACAGTAGCGCCCCCAGCAGGCCAAACGCCAAACTAAACAAGTTCCCATAGACACTGTCGCCTCCCGCTAGCCAAAAGTCAAATTAAACACGATTCTATAGACATATAAATCTATTTCAACAAATCGCCAAACTAAAACACGATTCTATAGACACCAGCGCCCCCTACGGGCAGACGCCAAATTAAACACGGTTCCATAAACAAAAGCGCCTCTCGCTAGCAAAACGCCAAATTAAATACGATTCTGTTGACACCAGCGACCTCTGCCGGCCAGACGCCAAACTAAACAAGATTCCATAGACACTAGCGCCTCCCGCTAGCCAAACGTCAAATTAAACACGATTCTATTGACCAATCGCCAAACTAACCAAACACGATCTTACACCATCTGGCGAGGAATAGTCAAACTGGAAGTACCTAGCGGCTGCAAGTTGATCTTGATAAAAATACTATTTGTGTTTGATTTCTACACACATCAGCTCCCCCGCCGGTCAGACGCTAAACTAGACCCAATTCTATAGACACTAGCGCCCTCTGCCGGCCAAACGATAAACTAAAACACGAACTAGCGCCATCTAGCGAGGTATAGTCGAACTGAAAGTACTTAGCGGCCGCAAGTTAAACTAAATGAAAATTCTCTTTGTGTTCAATTTCTATACACACTAGCGCCCCCCGCCAATTAGACACCAAACTAAATACGGTTCCATAGACACAAGCGCCTCCTGCCGGTCAAACGCCAAATTAAATACGATTCCATAGACAGTAGCGCCCCTGCCGGCCAGACGCCAAACTAAACACGGTTCCATAGACACTAGCGCACCCTGCTGGCCAGATGCCAAATTCAATTCTATAGACACTAGCGCCTCCCGCCAGCCAGATATTGTCATTCGTTTTCTTAATGCTTATTTGACACTTCTCAATTTGTCACTATGCAATCCAATCAACCGTTTATTCTATAATTATATCCATTCAGATTTGAGATCATTATTGAAGGTATCTATGGCTCCATTTTCCAATTCTTCTTCATACTTATACAATTCGAAATTATGTATGATTGTACCATTCAAGTCCAGAAAGAAATCATGCTCATATACGTTTCAAACGATAAGCATTCTTACTTCTTTTCAGCATCATTTTCCTCATCATGGCTCTTCACATTACTACAAATATATAAGTGGTTTGTAAAATATTTATTTTGCCAATCTATTACGAGATTTAAGTTTATTAAATAAATCATTAAAATTTAGAAGAAATTCATATGTAGTACCTGCATTATGGAAATATGTATTAATATCTGTTCTCGATAAATAAAGAGGAACAGCTGCTCAATAACCATCACAAAAAGCCGTTACATTGTTTCCAACTTTACACTGATAAATTTCGCAAATCATGCAACTTGGAATTTCGTCGAAATGGTCCAATTACAACTCTGGTTAGCAAAAAGATATCGAAAAAAATTATATATCATTAGAAAATCTACACTCTAGCGATGTTTATAAAAAAACAATAGCTTCATACCACCTTTACTTTTTTTAAACGCATGAATTGTTGTAATAATATGAATATTTAAGATATAATACATACTGTGAAAGTTATGAAGTTATAACTTCTTGCATAAGTTAAAATAAGAAGACACATGAAAATCAGGAAAATTGGAGAAAATAAAGTGAATTATTGAAGAAATGAGTCGTTTTAGAAAATATCTTGTTTCACAATTTAAAAATTTTCTAAGTAAAATTGGGTTGGATGTCAGTAATTTACAAAAAGTTTTTGTCATAATAGTACAGCAAGTCAGCAATGTACAAAATGAGATCAGGAGTTGTTATGACAGCTATATATGATAAGGAATCAATCTGATGAGTTTTAAACACGAAAAAAAAGGATTATGATAGAGTGGAGTGATAAACTCCACTTTAATAATGAAAATAATGAATTTTGATCTTCTATAAAATCTATAAAAAATACATCGAGGGAAAAAGAAGACATGTACCAACAAAATTAAAAGGAGTAACAGAAAGAGGCATATTCAAAATTATACTTATCTACAATTATTCTATATATCTCGTAACAGTAAAGGATGAAAGAGAGTTGAAAAGCTAAGAACAAATGTGAGAAAACATTTAGAAATGTGGTCCCCTCAAAATTCTTTATACATATAATTAATATAAAATAGATACCTTCCATAGGACAGCTGTAAGCCTACATTTTGATGTTTAGGACTTGTTTTGAAAAGAATACTGTTCCCTTTTCGTTCTCTCAACGTTTTTGCTTCCATTAGAATGACTTGATAACAATAAACTTTCAACTGGTTGTTGAGAAGGTAAAAAAATAAAACAAAAGTGTGTGGGTATGTATCAGTAGAAATGGCATTACCTCACCCAATTCAAACAAACATGTTTCTTCAATATTCAACAACTCTAAAATACCTTAAACATGGAGTGCAATAAACCATTAAGTTGCATTACAATGTATTCGCTAAGCTAAATTTACACTAAACCAAGTCATATGCATACAGGACTTTTTAGGAAAATTCTTCATTACTCATTCAGTTTCATTGGCAGATATAGTGTTGAATTTGTACAAAGTGATGAAATGGTAAGTGACTTGAAAGTTCTTATTCAAAAACTGGTAAGACAATAATTTGAAATAATGATGGAAACATGACATTGCTAAAGTTATTTTTTTCAGACTAGTTTGAGATTTTCAAAGGAAGTCACCTAAAATACTTAACAAAATATATGATTTAATATCAAATATTGATGAGCAACTACTAATTATTTTGATTAACAGTAAATTTATTAGAAAAATATTAATATTTAGACAAATATCAACTCACTGGCAACATTTTTCATCAATTCATTGTAAACTACAAGTTACTTATTCTTCACAATTGGGGTGGAGTCTCTTTAAATCAAACCAATCAAAAATTACTCAATATGTTATTTTCTTACCTCAGAAATATGAATAAAACAAGTAATATGTGTCAGAACAATACGAGGATCTTTTCTATCATTTATTTATTGTGCAGAAATACAACAGTTCATTTGAATGATCTTTATCTTGCAATTCCATAAGGTAGGTACTCCAAAACTACTAAAGGTCCCCATGTGAATCCATCCAAACGCTCCTATTATATCAATCATTATATACAGGTAAATATTTAAAAAAAAATGTGTTGTTGGGGATTGTTTTATCAAATTTCCAAAAATATTTCCTAAATGATACAATCACTGCAAAAATCTTCAAAGCCGGGTAGATGCGGTTCTCTTGTTGTTACTTCAATAATATAATTCTTTTTTTGTAACTTAACATTCACAGATGTTACACTACAAATTTCCAGGCCCAGTTCAGATCAAGCTACCATAGAGAAATTAGTAAATATGTTAGAGTACATACAATTCTTTTTTATTAGAGGCCATTTTGGTAAATGAGAAATCACGCTCCTTTACCTAAAAATAAATTATTTGTAAACTACTTCCAGTATTGGTGTAGTGCCTATACTTGTTATTAAAAAAGATATTCAAACACTTGCCAACACCTTAAAAGCATATTCATCAACATAAAACATTATGTTGTGTACGTGAGTATTTTTATCAAATTACTTAGTTAAAGGTGTAGAAAATGTGAAAAATAATTGTACATACCTACTATAAGAATCAAAATTTTAAAAATTTATACATTTTCAGTCAAAATTTACTTCATTACATAAACTACATTCACTTAATCTTCACGTACAAAACTTAAACATAAGTAAGTTTTCCAACTAGATACCAATTCCGTTTCTAACATTATAATGAATTCAGAAGTTCCTTTGTTTGAAACTTTGGTTTACTTTGACCTTGGACGAATAAAAAAGATTAACCCAGCTGGTATGTTTGAATATAACTGAAGCCAACTTACAGTAAACCTCAATGTTGTCAAATTTTACAATTTATTTGTTTATTATCTGGATGCATGTTACGTTTCAAAAATATTTATTTATACATCGTAATATTATTAAAAACCAATAAGAATGTGGCTCTAGTTCTCACTAAATTTGGTTAATGGACAATATTTCCCACAATTGATCTAAACAAAGATCAAGAAAATAATTTTGGCGAGAATGTTTATGAAAAAATATAAGCTAGGCAACATTGCTATGTAACTGTATTCATTTATGTTTTTGTTTTATCTAGCATAGAATGTTTGAAAGAAATAATATCAAATACTAGTTTTATTTGAATACAAATTTACTATAGACATGTACCAACAAATCTTCGAGACAAACATATAGGTTTTTAATGAGGATATGCTTATTTATTATAATTATTAGTCAATTTAAGTCAAAAACAAGATGAAAGTAATGTGAAAACAAAAAACAAAGGCTAATAGATTAGCCTGGCCAGCAACTTCAGTACTTTCATCAAGTTGAAGTGAAAAGTTTGTTTTATTTAAACTGTAACAGTGAATTTGACCGATTTTTTTTGCTTCCTTCTCAGTGAATGAAACTTCAGATTCTAACCTACAGAGTGTTCTGTTCCTTTTTTAGATATCAATATGAATAGGCGATAAGATGCAAATGTAGCTTGTCTATTTTTCTCACCAGAAATTGATGTTTTCGTTATTGAGTTTGACTTTAAGAATTCTTTTTCTTTGTACTGAAAGAAATACATATGTTTTTTTTTGTGAAGTTTTTACAGTTTTGAAGGTTTCATACTCTCATCAGCAAATACTTCTAAACATAAAACACACTGAAGTAGCAGGTTGTCATCTGTGCCAGTAACCACAAAAACCATATTTCAAATAATCAGCAATGTACTTATGGTTCGGTTTTGCCTTCTTAGGGACTTCTTTTAAAAATTCTAAACTAGCCTAATAAAATTAAGTTTTGCATTGAGATGTTTATTATTATAAATTTTTAATAAATGAATTTTATCTTATCACTTGTTTTTAAATAAGTATTTTTAAGGCAATTACCATTTAACCAATCTAATCACTTTGTACAAATTAAACATTATATGTGCAAATCGAACTAAACGAGTAATGGAGAACTGTTCTTTCTAAACTTGATTGATATAATCATACATAATTTAGAAATGTCTAAGTATGGAGAATTGGAAAATGGAGCCGAAGATACCTCCAATAATGATCTTTAACTCGAATGGATACAATTATGGAATAAACGTTTGATTGAATGGAAAAGTGTTGATTATTTCATAAAGTACGCGAGGACAATTTGTGTGCTGCATTTACTACTACCTACTGCTACCACCACACTCACTATTATACTGTCTGACGCCGGTTTCGATGTACTCCTCTAGTTTCTATGTGATTTGTACAAAACAAACAAACAAACAAAATATTACTGCGTATAATTTGATATCAGATGGTTATTTGATTGAATTAGTAACTCACTAAAGTTATTGAACAAAATATGTAATTTAATCCATTTGGTCGAAAGATACAAAAAACTACAGGAAGAAGTGATTTATAAGATATCAACTGATTTTGGTATTTGTAATAACTGCAAATTATCAAAGGATTATTTCTTCTTAACACACTTTATCTGTTTTGATTGAACTTCTCAGTGAATATGTAACTAAATCCTAATTCTAATGTACGGACAAAAATAATTATTGAAAATTGTGAAGTTATTTTGGTTTTCTAGAAAATCCCAGTGTGACAGATTTTGTTGTAATATTCGTTTCTTCTATAGTATAAATAAAAGAAATTTATACAGGTTCTTCTATACTTTTATTATATTAGAAGTAAAACTACACAAAATGACTTGAATCTGAAAGTAACCATTTTTTTTTCTTTTCTTGACATAATAATCATCCTTGCCAACTTAATTGCTGGGTTACGTTCAGTAATTTTTTACAACACTACCCCTTAAACCAGCAATTAATTTTGACCAATATTTTTAGTACAAAAAATATGCTTGGGATTATGCAGCCCTTTTGTTAAAAGATCTGCTACCATTTTTTCAGTAGGCATGTATTTAATTTCAACCAAATTTTTTTTCAATTACTTCCCTTACAAAATGGTACTTAGTGTCTATATGTTTAGTTCTGTTATGGTAAACAGAGTTTTTTAACAATTTTTGTGCACTTTGGCTGTCATTGGAAAGAATTATGGGCTTAGTCTCACAAAACTCATTTAAAAAACTGTATTAAATGTAACCTTCATAATTTCTTTTCTTTGACACCCTTCCTGATCTGGTTACAATTTCTTGATCATTAATTTCCTCAAAGTTTTCACCTCCAGTTTCTTCTGGAATTTCATTTTCTTCTTCTTGATATTATTATTTGATCCTCCACCTTCTTCATTCATGTCACTATCATCCACTCCAGGTTTAGTTTTTGTTTGTAGGTCAACAGTAATTGCTGAATCAGGATCTGAGCTGCTAGTTTCAGCCTTACAATTATTTATATTTTTAGAAGGTTGATTCAGAAATTCATTAAATTTTACATTACGACTTATGATAATTTTATCTGTATCTGTATCTAGAATTCTATAAGCTTTACTATTTTCACTGTATCCCACCATAATACCTGTTTTTGTTCTCTAGTTTAGATCTTTTTTCTTTTGGAATGTAAACAAAAGCCTGAGAACCAAATGTAATGAATTATGATAAATCAGGTTTCTTTCCGACCCATAACTCATAAGGTGTCTTTTCTTTACTTTTAGTATGTAGTCTATTAGAAATGTAGTTAGCAGTTGTTACTGCTTCCCCCCAATATTTATGGGGTAAATTAGCATCTAATAACATACACCTTGCCGATTCCATCAATGTTCTATTTTTCCTCTCCGAAACACCATTTTGCTCTGGACAATATGGTGCAGTCGACCGAAAGCTTATACCAAAACTTTTGAGTAGCTTCTGCACAGCTACCCCTGTATATTCCCCTCCATTATCACTTCTAAATGTTTTTGGATAGACCTCAAAAATATTTTTGACTTCTAGAATGAATTCCTTTAATTTAATATATACTTCATCTTTAGATTCTAATAAATAAAGTGTGGTATATCTTGAAAAATCATCAGTTAAAGTCAAAAAATATTTCTTTTTACCAACAGTAGGGGTTCTCATAGGTCCACATATATCACTATGGATTATATCAAGAACTTTAAACGTCTTACTTTCTGATTTTTTAGGAAAAGATTTCCTCATTAATTTACCTTCAATACAAGTGACACATTGTTTTTTCTGACCACAATCATTTATTTTTATGCCAATAGCTAAATCTTTACTTACTATCATTTTTATATCATCAGGGCTTCTGTGACCTAAACGTCTATGCCATGTATGTATACAATTATTCATTTCCTCACACGTTTTTACAATATTTACTTTTTCTGAAAACATGTTTAATTTATATAAACCATTACAATATTTTCCTGTGGCTATAATAAAATTATTAATTTCTATATAACAATTACAATCATCAAACTTTATGTTATAACCAGCTTTTGTAATTTTAGACACCGATAACAGATTATTGCTTAGCTCAGGTACAAATAAAACATCTTTAAATTTTAAACTTATGCATTTACCTGAAATTTCTGTTTTTACTAAAATATCACCTTTACCTTTGACTTGCATTTCCTGTCCATTTGCAACTATAATTTTATTTAACTTTGAATAGTCCAATTTAATAAATAATTCTGGATTATTTGACATGTGACTTGTAGCCCCTGAATCAATATACCATTCTAGATTATTTTTACTGTTACCGGAAACATTGAAACAAAAAACTGAGTCAGACAACTCATCACCTTCAACAGTTACTTTGGTATGTTGCTTTCCCTTATTTCTGTCTTTCTTCATGAAAAAACAATCTTTTTTGTAGTGACCTTTTCTATGACAATAATAACATTCTATTTTTTCTTTAATCTCCTTTGAAAACTTTTTATTTGTGTTTAATGCCGTCCCTGTTGAACTGGTATCTTCTTTTCTTTTATACTCATCCATTAGTTTTCCATTTACATATTCAAGAGTCAATTCATCATCTGGCCTAGCATCTAATGCTGTTACTAATGTGGAATAACTTTCTGGCAATAATGCAGCTACATGGAAATCCTTAATAGTCTCACCAACTCCTCGTAGTCTTTCAACTAATTCTAGTATTTCTTTAACGTATTCATGCATTGGTTTATTTTCAAGTCTAGACTGATACAGCTTCCTCAATAAATACAACTTGTTACTTAAATTATTTCTTTCATGTACCTTTTGCAGTTCATTCCACATTTCTTTCGCATTCTTGCATTTATAAATGTGTGCTATCTGATTGTCTTCGATACTTAATGAAATTGTAGCTTGTGCTTTTTCATCTTTACGTTTCCATTCAACAGATGGTTCATTTGGTATTGCCTCTTCTACAACAGACCAATTTCCTTCTCGTGTAAGCAACATTTTAATTCTAAATTTCCAATTTTGATAATTGTTGTTGTCTAATCTGGCGAAAGTAAACTTTACACTTTCAGATTCCATTTCTGCTTTAAATTTGCTTTACAAGCCAAGCCGGCACGCCTTATTTTTTAGGTTAGCTTTTATACTTTACTTTGAAATTCACTGAAGCTTATTAAATCTGGCCTGGGCCCATAACCTGTTATAATATTCGTTTCTTCTATAGTATAAATAAAAGAAATTTATACAGGTTCTTCTATACTTTTATTATATTAGAAGTAAAACTACACAAAATGAATCTGAAAAGTAACCATTTTTTTTTCACCATAATAATCATCCTTGCCAACTTAATTGCTGGGTTACGCTCAGTAATTTTTTACAACAGATTTTGTGTAGAAATTTTAAAACTTTGACTTATATTTTGTATTGATTGATGTCTTATACCTTGTTATTTTCAAACTAAAACTATTTAGATGATGTTTCTGTTTGCCAATGAACAAGAGAATTGTTCAGAAAATGGGAAAGTTTTGAAATTAAGAAAAAAGAAAGATCGTTTTAGTTCCATAAAAGGTTATTAGTTTTTCAACTAGAAATATTCAGACAATTTAAAACAAAATATGCTCCAGTCTCAACAACTAGGCCACGTAAGGATTCACATTCCTATATCAAAATGAATCATTTATTGCGATCTCTCTGTGGTAAAGCATTGTCGGTCGAATATAAAATCACCCTGTATTTACTGAGTTATATTTAGATTGTGTAAATTCCAAAGATAATAATAATCTTTTTGTATTTACTCAACCTCTAAACAGAACTAAATTTGTTGTTTCAAAGAAGATCTGTGTATATTTTAGGATTTAGCTTTACTTCGTTTATTTTATATGTATGTTTTAATACAATTTCATTGTTGTTCTATTTTATACTGTTCACTCCTTTATTGTATGAGCAGCTTGAAATTGTTGTCACTATCGACTTGGGCTCCCCTGTGGTGGTTATTCCGAAACCCGATGGGAGTGTCCCACATACTTTTTCAAGCTGGATCCATATTAAGCATATTTTCTTTCGAAAGTATACCAGCGGGGCAGTGTCATTCAAACTGTTACCAACCATAGAGGCATGTATAGGATGAACCGATTGAGTATCGGTATAATAACAGCTCCTTCTGAAATGTTGATGAGGTGAGTGAGAACTGTATCCCAGACTACTCTAATAAATATCGATTTTTTCTCTATTTGTTTCCCCTGTTATATGTGAATTTTATTTTTTTATTTAAGGATAAGGCTGAAACTGTTGAAATTAGGCATAAAAAATGATTTGCATAAAATTAATAAAAAAAAATGATTTTATAACAAACTTTATTGAGAAAATTAACAAATTTTTATCAAAAATTAGAACGAACATTTTTCCTTCAAATCACGACACCATCACTCAAAAGTATCTTTCTGCTATTCTCATATTTCATCCTCCTTCTCTTCTTCATCCTCCTCTACTTCTTGCTCCTCTTCTTCTTCTTCTTCGTAGTCTTCCGCCGAAGATTCCGTCTCATCACCCAATTTCGCGCGTTTCTTCTGTTTACCGCCGCCATCCTCACTCGCGTATCTCTGTCGCTTCGTGTTTCTCGAAGATTTCGCATATCTATATATGAAGCTGTACTTTTTCAGTCTGTCGAACAGCTTCATTTCGACGGCTTCTTTAGCCTTTTTGACGGCTACGTCCATCCTGAGTTTGAGTTTATTGAATTTATCGTTCAGCACAAGGTTATCGTCGATATTTTTCAAGAACGGTTTCAAATTTTCGGCCTTCACCCAAGATCTAGTCACCGCGTCGGAATCGAAAAATGTCACGTGGTAGTGCGTCTGAAAATAATCGTTATCCGTCAATACACAGTGTGACTAACTCCATAGATCCAATACCTTGTGTCGTTTCAAGAATTTTATCGAAATATATTACGAAAAAAAGTCGATTAATCACCCTGTATATGGCCATCAAAATTAACAAATTAAAAAAAAAATAAAATACGAGTTTACAAATTTCCCACTCTCCACTTTCAGTTGATAAAAAGAATCGCACTCTATTTAAGGTAACTTGAAATTTATTTCGATTTCCACTCCAAATGAAATATTGGAATAAGTAAAAAAATCACCCTGTATATAAGGTAACTTAATAATTTCGATATTAAAACAAAATCATCCTGTACGTGACATGAACTAAAAAAATGGTACTTACAACACTAACCTATTGAAAGTGACCAAGAGAAATATTAGACTTACCGGTTCTAAGGATTCTTTCAAGCAAAAATAATTCTCGATTTCCGGATCATCTTCCACCATAGCCGGCCACCATGGATAACCTTCGATTTTCGCCCAGACGATGCTACCCGCGTTATATTTATTAAATATCATCAGCTCCTTTTCTTTATCGTCGATCGATTCTTCCTTGATTTCGCATCTATTATACCTCCATCTGGATTCATCCAACAATACCATTTGTCAGATAGATCCAGGGGATCTTTCACGTCGGGCAGGTATCTATACTTATCGCAAGAGTCGCAATACACGTAGAGACCGACGTTTCTGAATTCTTGAAGTAATCTCATTTTCTCGTAGAAGCTCTCGTTCAAAAAATCCATATGTTCCTCCTCTTTCGCATCTTTTCTGTTTAGAACTTCCTTGGAATTGGCGTCGCTACAGTTCATTGGTGGTGATGCATCGAACTTATCTGCAGGAGTCACGATAATCTTCGTATCGTTAGCAGCTTTTTCCTCCTTTGGAGCTTGGAGCGATACCGTTGAGTTTTGGTTTTGATAAGTTTGTTTTTTCTTCTCCTTAACCATTTTCAACCAGTTATTGAATTTTGTCACTACCAAATTTTTGTAATACAAATTGGTTTCTTTACTCAAAGTCGACGGCATTTTAAAACTTCTACAATTTTAATATACAAATAACACTTATTAACCGTCTTACTTTCATTCACTTAAAAAAATTTTTTGACAATTGTTGACTTTTGAAATTTAAGCACTTTGAAATGTTTATCTCGTGAACCAATCGATATCATCAATTGATGATATCTTTACGTATATTTAAGAAAAAAAAAACGATTTTTCGCGTTGTACATCACGAAATAAAACCGCTATAATTACGATGATTTAACTATCTGAAACAAATAAAATGAAAATATGTAGACATATATGTAATACCAACTGTCCATATAGGAGTCTTACCTATATGAGTAATAATAGTATAATCATTGTATAAAGAATATTCTTTATACAATGTTATTACAGTATATGTTATGAGCTGTACTGGTAAATGATGAAATATTTGAAAAATTGTCTAAGCTGTATGAAGGAGATACAGAACAATTAAATGATAAGGTCACTCAAAAATTTTTCAGCTATATCTATAAGAGAAATGACATTCAATATATCTGTATTCATAAGCGATAATAATAACCAAAATGAGAGGCGATGAGTACACATTTAAAAAACTAGAAGATCAAAGCATGATGAAATCTACAAAACGTGACATAAGCGTAAAAGATATTGGAAACAAACATTTTGATGAATGCTTTCTTCAGAATGTTATAATATTTTCACTGGAACACAAAAGTTAAGTATCAGACTGGATAATAGAATACATAAAAATGGTTGAAACTAAATTTAATACAAAAGTTCATTAAGTAAGATAGGAAATAATGGAGAATATACGAGTAAACGAATGAAAGAATATATGAAAAAATGAGGTACTATTCTTGATTATACTCCAGCAAACTTCCCATAACTTAATGGAAAATTGGATTGAGGGTAAACCTTGGACACTAAGAAATCTAAGTGTATTTGGCTCAGATGCGAGGATTTGGCGAAGATACTCGAAAGGATATCGGCTCTGGAATAAAATTGAAATACATGATATAAAAAGAATTACTAGGATATTAAAAGATAATGAAGAAACCAGAAGTCAAAAAACAAGATGAAAGTAATGTGAAGAAGAGCCACGATGAGGAAAATGATGTTGAAAACTAAGAACAAATAACAGTAAAGTGAGAGATGTAAAATAATATGGAGGAGAACAAGGAACAGGAAATAAGGAAATCAAAAAGAAAAATTTCTGACCTATTGTGATTTTCCAACAAAAACAATATTATTTCCTTAAGAAGCTTGAACAATCTTGACAGCACTTTACCTCTTGAGAGCCACCGTACTTCACAATGAAGCAGGAATGCTTTTTGCTCACTTCCCATTTGATCACACAGAATAGCAAAAAGTCAGCAAGTTAGCAAGCAACTTCAGTACTTTCATTAAGTTGATGTGAAAAGTTTTTTTTCAAAACTGTAACTGTGAAATTGAGCGATTTTTTTATTTTCTTTTCAGTGAATGAAACTTCAGATTCTACCCTAGAGAGTGTTCTGATCCTTTTTTAGCTAGCTGTCAATATGAATAGGCGATATGATGCAATTGTAGCTTGTCTATTTTGCTCACCACATATTGATGTTTTCATTAGTGAGTGTGACTTTAAGAATAAGTTCGAATAAGAGGTGAGAATGCTTATCATTTGAACTAAACTTGAATGTATAGCTACAATATTAAACTCAAACCTGATTGGATGCGATTATGGAAAGAACGTTTGATTGGATTGCACAGTGACAAATTGAGAAGTGTCAAAGAGGCATTAAGGAAATGATTGGCAATATTGAAAATTCCACATCAGATAATACTTTCGAATGGCTAATGAAGATGCTTATAGAAAACTAAATGGGGAAAGTGAATCGAATAATAGAGGTAATTATTTAATTACAATAAATATATGTAAAAACTTATGATATACAAATTGATTGGTTGATTGTACAATGAATCGACACTGAGGACATACACACAGCTGCCCAAAATTTGTTAAATGAACAATTCACAAAAGTAAAAGTCCTTAAAAGATACTAGAAGAATATTCACATTGAGAAATCCAAGACATGTACTACTATTACCACACTCACTTTTACACTGTCTGACACCTGTTTCAATGTTCTCCATTAGTCTCTATGTGTTTTGTACAAAACAAAAAAATATTACCGAGTATAATTTGATTCAAGATCATCAGTTGATTGAATTAGTAAACTCACTCTCTACTCAATAACAACATTCTGTAGGCTAATGTAAAAGGCTTTTCTTGTTTGAATTTCCCGCCTCCCAACTGAAACGGCAACACTGCACATGTCAATAGGCAGTGTTGTTTTATTACTATTATTACTATATCTATACACGAAAAAATTACTAACAATAATTTATTCAATCTGCTTAAGTTATTTAAACAACTTTTTTTATTAACAGCAAGGACACGGAGGTAAATGTATCAATAGTTTTGGAGCTCAACGAGGTTTGAAATTTTTATAAAAAAATTCATGTATATCTTATATGAATGAATAATCTACATACCTTCAATTTCAAACACATATATAAACATTTTTCTTCAAAACAATTAGAAAACACAATTAAGATTTTTACTTCAACAAAGGGTTTGTGATAACCTTTTCAGAATGTAAATAAATGATTCTGTTAATGTAAAACGGTCGGTTAAACTTACATTCTGGTCCACATTTCTCAGAAGCACATTTTAAGCATTCTCCAAAGCAACCATGGCATCTTAAATTCAAGCAGTTACAAAGACCCATTTTTGATTTATTTTCATAAGATGTTGACGGCATTGCTGCGTCAAACGGGATCGATGTTCTTCGTGGAAGAATATCGTTATTTTTCTTCAATTTGTACACTACTGTCTCTGAATGGTAATAGGCTTGCGGAACCATATCGAAATGGTTTTTTTCATTTATTTCAATCGGTATCTTATACAGATTCGATGTCGGTAGACTTGCGGAATCAAGTCGCCATGATCTTTCTCTATTTATATCAGTTTGTGGAGAATTTTGGCTGGATGCTGTAGGTCTGAAGGATTTAAATCGGATTAATGTTTTTCTTGAAAGCATCTTATAAGATTTTTCAGTTTGTGGTTTTGTTGTAAGTGAATATAGATATATTTTCGAGATCAAATCTTACTTTCTTCTTTTTGGCGGGCTAACGTTTTCATTCAGTGCTCTGACTCCACTGGATATTGACGGTATTGTGGAATTATACTGATACGTCTTAACTAGACATGATTTTTTCCTTGGAGGTTTATCGATATTTTCCTAAATAAAGATATTTTCAAGACCAAGAAACTAATTTTGGTGAAAAAGTTTATGAAAATATATAAGCTAGGCAAAATCGTTCCCCATTCCAGTCATATGGTTAAATTAGTTACTTACAAAACTCTACAGAATAGGATACTCGAATAATGTATATTTTGACTTATAATATTATTATGAGGAAAGCAGTAGTCAAAAACAAGATGAAAGTAATGTGAAGAAGAGCCATGATTAGGAAAACGATGCTGAAAACAAAAAACAAGAAACAGAAAAGTCAAAAGTGTAAAATGAAGAAAGAAAGAACAAGAAATAAGGAAATAAAGAAGATGAAATTATGCCCCATCGCGTAATTTTACAACAAAAACAATCATAATTCATTAACAAGCCTAAACAATCTTGACAGCAGTTTCACTCATTTCATCGCACAGAATGGCAAAAAGTCGGGATTGCTTAGGCTGCGACTTAATGAAATTTACAATCTTCACTGTATTATCAACCGCCGCTGGCTAAATTCTTTTTCTGTTCAAAGTCAAATGCCTTTAAATTTATTGTTATGCTGCAGTTTTGTTATTTTTCAGTTTTTATGGGAAAATAGATTAGATAGTTAGATATTTTTATCGTATTCCTACATCACAATCGTTGTGAAGAAGTGATTCATGAGTAAAAATGCAATGCAATAAAATTTGAAAACATTATTTTTTTGGCCAGCTTATATAATATCAACCAAATACTTCATCAAAATAAAAAACATACAATATTATCACCTTTGCATAAAAAAGTACCAACTCAATACTCAACGAAAAGTATGTATATCAATCAGTTGTTCTACAGTTTACAGACTAGGTACCTAATCATTATAATTACCTAATTATAAAATAATCTTTCTTGCTTTCTGAGTGGCAAATTTATCAATAATTTCCTTAAAACCTATTTTTTCACAGATTTCGAATTTAATTTGAAGAGAGATTTTCTTTGAAGAACCACTCTATTTTTCAGAATACTCATATTTTTTCTTGGCCTTCATCAGTGTATCAAAATCAGAACTGCTGAGATTTCCTGCAAAGTTTCTAATTTTGTTGGAACCTTAATACCAATGACATTATAAGAACATTTTTCTTGTTGGTTACAAGAGTTATTTATACTTTCAGAAGCAGAAGAAGAAGTTTCGGGTGAGTGAAATAATTAAATTTCTAAAAATTTGGATGAAGCGAATCTTTCAGACTGATGTAAACTACAAAATCTGCAATAAGTATGCATTAACAATATTTTTCCAACAGACAATAATTACCTTTCAGATGTTGAACCTAAACACTGCCAAGAAGTACCCGGTTTAATATCCCCAAATTTAACATAACTTTTTGCCCGAAAACAAAATTATTTTCTTGGTTTTGAAATTATTTTTGTTTAGATTAATTGTGGAAAATATTGCCCATTAACCAAATTTAGTGAGAACTGAAGCCAGATCATAATGATTTTAATTATATTTAGATTTATAAATAAATATTTGACAACATTGAGGTTTACTGTCAAACCATAAGTTTACAAAAATCGTGTAGAAATGAGACAGCAACTGAAATAAATGAAGAAAGACCATTTCGATTCGAAGCTACCAGTCTAACAACATTCATAGAGAAAAGACTATTGTGCAGATTGGGAAATACAACGATAACCTTCAATTAGGAACATCAATCCAATTTAATACCGCAAGAGGAAAATAACGATAAACTTCCAAGGAAAAAATTATGTCTAGTTAGGATGCCTCGGTATAATTCCGCAATCCCGCTATTATCCAGTGGAGTCAGAGAACTGCATTAAAACGTTAGCACTCCATATCTATACCCACTTACAACAAAACCACAAACTGAAAATTTCACAAGATGCTTTCAAGAAAAAGATTAATCCGATTTAAATCCGTCAGACCTACAGCATCCAGTCAAAATTATCCACAAACTGATATAAATAGAGAAAGATCATGGCGACTTGATTCCGCAAGTCTACCGACATCGAATCAGTATAAGACACAGATTGAAATAAATGAAAAAAACCATTTCGATATGGTTCCGCAAGTCTTTTAACATTCAGAGACAGTAGTGTACAAATTGAAGAAAAATAACGATATTCTTCCACGAAGAACATCGATCCCGTTTGATGCAGCAATGCCGGCAACATCTTATGAAAATAAATCAGAAATGGATCTTTGTAACTGCTTGAATTTAAGATGCCATGGTTGCTTTGGAGAATGTTTAAAATGTGCTTCTAAGAAATGTGGACCAGCATGTAAGTTTAACCGACCGTTTTGAATTAACAGAATCATTTATTTACATTCTGAAAAGGTTATCACAAACCGTTTGTTGAAGTAAAAATCTTAATTGTGTTTTCTAATTGTTTTGAAGAAAAATGTTTATATATGTGTTTGAAATTGAAGGTATGTAGATTATTCATTCAAATAAGATATAAATATATATAAATATAAATAAAGAGATAAAAATTTCAAATCTTGTTGAGCTCCAAAACTATTGATACGTTTACCTCCGTGCCCTTGCTGTTCTTCACGCGAGTTCTTTTTTGACAGTTAGTTAATTCAGATTTAATCAATATATTTAATGTTTATAAAAAAAGTTGTTTAAATAACTTAAGCAGTTTGAATAAATTATTGTTAGCAATTTTTTGGTGTATAGATATAGTAATAAAACAACACTGTATTTTGACATGTACAGTGTTGCCGTTTCAGTTGGCAGGTGGGAAAACCAAAAGTGATGGACTCATCGATCTGGCTTTGTAATTACTATTTGGGAAGAGGTGATTCATTCATTAATATTAGATATTGCCAACGTCTTAAAAGAATTTAGCTTGTGTAAATCATATTCATGTATATTTATTGAATATTCTGTAATTTACAACAATGCATGAAAGAGACGCTTCATCTAAATTTTCCTAAATTGAATTATTACACTCATCTGAAACTGTAAGTGCTTCCAAGAGTGAGACTCTCGTATAACCAATAAGAAAAATGTTCTAATAATGTTACTGATATTGAGGTTCCAATAAAAAATACCTATTGGGCACTTCATTTTCCAAGGACAAGGAAAAACTAATTTACAAAAAAAATGAATTTATTCATGAAAGTGGGGACAGATTTTTTAAAATTCAAATTCTTTAAAAACATTTTTTAAACATCTCAACACCTAAGAAAAGCTTTTTATATTTCCCAATCCTATCGTATTGTTTAATTAGTTAGTAGTGTTGTTCGACTTGGAATTGATGAAGGAGTTAGAGCGGATACAAAAATTAAAACAATACATATTTTCTACGAAAAGGATTTTAGTGATCTCAAATATTTGAGTTTATCTACTCGAAAGTAGTTTTTCCATAACTACGAGGTTTTATATAAAATCATATGATTTGTTGGGATTTATTTAAGAGATACCAAGATTCAAATTGTCCACAGTATCCAGTAAAAGATGAGTAATTATTGAACTTACCACTGAATTTGGAAGTTGTTCTAATTCAATCTGAGTAATAGTAGTCTTTCTTTCAAGAAATAGTCCAAATGGATCAAAGTACATATTTTGTTCAATGCCAGAATGAGTTTACTAATTCAATCAACTGACTATCTTAAATGAAATTATACTCGGTAATATTTTTTTGTTTTGTACAAAACAATAGAAACTAACGGAGAACATCGAAACAGGCGTCACACAGTGTAATAGTAGGTAAGTGTGGTAATAGTAGTACATGTCTTGGATTTCTCAATGTGAATATTCTTCTTATCTTCATAGTATCTTTTAAGGACTTTTACTTTTGTAATATGTTCATTCAACAAATTTTCGTCAGCTGTCTGAATGACCTCAGTTTCGATTC
This sequence comes from Diorhabda sublineata, assembly GCF_026230105.1. Lineage (NCBI taxonomy): Eukaryota > Metazoa > Arthropoda > Insecta > Coleoptera > Chrysomelidae > Diorhabda > Diorhabda sublineata. The sequence continues at coordinate 1,086,370 of NC_079486.1, forward strand.
ATTGTACAATCAACCAATCAACATGTATACCATAAGTTTTTACATATATTTAGGTATTGTATTTAAATATTTACCTCTATTATTCGATTCACTTTCCCCATTTTGTTTTCTATTAGCATCTTCATTAGCCATTCGAAGAATTATCTGATGTGGAGTTGTCAGTATTGGTATTGCCATTTGTTTTCTTAATGCTCCTTTTACACTTGTCAATTTGTCACTGTGCAATCAAATCAAACGAAGACTACGAATAAGAAGTAGAGGAGTATGAAGTAGAGAAGGAGGTCGAAGTATAAGGAGAATAGCAGAAAGATACTTTTGATTGGCGGTGTCGTGATTTTTAAAAAATTTTCTGTCGGAATTCAAATTTCCGTTCTAATTTTTGAAAAAATTTGTAATTTTCTCAATAAAGTTTGTTGAAAAATCCTATTTTCCCATTAGTTTTATGCAAATCATTATGCCAAATTTTGCCGTTTCAGTTGGCAGGTGGGAAAACCAAAAGTGATGGACTCATCGATCTGGCTTTGTAATTACTATTTGGGAAGAGGTGATTCATTCATTAATATTAGATATTGCCAACGTCTTAAAAGAATTTAGCTTGTGTAAATCATATTCATGTATATTTATTGAATATTCTGTAATTTACAACAATGCATGAAAGAGACGCTTCATCTAAATTTTCCTAAATTGAATTATTACACTCATCTGAAACTGTAAGTGCTTCCAAGAGTGAGACTCTCGTATAACCAATAAGAAAAATGTTCTAATAATGTTACTGATATTGAGGTTCCAATAAAAAATACCTATTGGGCACTTCATTTTCCAAGGACAAGGAAAAACTAATTTACAAAAAAAATGAATTTATTCATGAAAGTGGGGACAGATTTTTTAAAATTCAAATTCTTTAAAAACATTTTTTAAACATCTCAACACCTAAGAAAAGCTTTTTATATTTCCCAATCCTATCGTATTGTTTAATTAGTTAGTAGTGTTGTTCGACTTGGAATTGATGAAGGAGTTAGAGCGGATACAAAAATTAAAACAATACATATTTTCTACGAAAAGGATTTTAGTGATCTCAAATATTTGAGTTTATCTACTCGAAAGTAGTTTTTCCATAACTACGAGGTTTTATATAAAATCATATGATTTGTTGGGATTTATTTAAGAGATACCAAGATTCAAATTGTCCACAGTATCCAGTAAAAGATGAGTAATTATTGAACTTACCACTGAATTTGGAAGTTGTTCTAATTCAATCTGAGTAATAGTAGTCTTTCTTTCAAGAAATAGTCCAAATGGATCAAAGTACATATTTTGTTCAATGCCAGAATGAGTTTACTAATTCAATCAACTGACTATCTTAAATGAAATTATACTCGGTAATATTTTTTTGTTTTGTACAAAACAATAGAAACTAACGGAGAACATCGAAACAGGCGTCACACAGTGTAATAGTAGGTAAGTGTGGTAATAGTAGTACATGTCTTGGATTTCTCAATGTGAATATTCTTCTTATCTTCATAGTATCTTTTAAGGACTTTTACTTTTGTAATATGTTCATTCAACAAATTTTCGTCAGCTGTCTGAATGACCTCAGTTTCGATTCATTGTACAATCAACCAATCAACATGTATACCATAAGTTTTTACATATATTTAGGTATTGTATTTAAATATTTACCTCTGTTATTCGATTCACTTTCCCCATTTTGTTTTCTATTAGCATCTTCATTAGCCATTCGAAGTATTATCTGATGTGGAGTTGTCAGTATTGGTATTGCCATTTGTTTTCTTAATGCTCCTTTTACACTTGTCAATTTGTCACTGTGCAATCAAATCAAACGAAGACTACGAATAAGAAGTAGAGGAGTATGAAGTAGAGAAGGAGGTCGAAGTATAAGGAGAATAGCAGAAAGATACTTTTGATTGGCGGTGTCGTGATTTTTAAAAAATTTTCTGTCGGAATTCAAATTTCCGTTCTAATTTTTGAAAAAATTTGTAATTTTCTCAATAAAGTTTGTTGAAAAATCCTATTTTCCCATTAGTTTTATGCAAATCATTATGCCAAATTTTATCATTTTCATGCCTTTTCCTTAAATTTCAAAGAAAAATTCAATTATATTGTCTTAAAGCGTCATAAATACGAGTAATTCCATGATTAACACGTTGACCGCAGAGCTAAACATGTTTATGCCCCTTTCCGTCAATTTGATGCCCAATTCCATTTGGCACAAAAATTTCATAAATATGACTAAACTCTTTGTTCAACTGTCAACACGTTAACTGTCAAGCCGATAATGTTTCTTATGTCCAAGTCAATCAATTTTATTTATTTTTCAATAAATTCCAATAAAACAACTTGAAAATAGCAATTTTTTTCGCGTAATTTCGATGCACAAATCAAAGAATTTCAACATTTAGGGTAGAATATTGTTGCGTATCATAAAAAGAATAGATAGAAAATTTTTGGAGACTCTCAAAAACAGCAGTGAGCGAAGAATTATTTAAACTAAAAAAATTTGTTTGTTGTATTATACTTGTATTTTCTAAAATTAATATTCATCATAATAGAAGGGTGATAGTAAATTAACGAAATTTCGATTGGGAAAATGTGAAAACCAACCTGGAAAAATCGGGAGGAGACTAGTACTCGATTTTCAATTTTCACTGGACACCCTATTTCAAGAAAAGTTGTAGATGTAACGTATAAAAGAATTTTCTGTATCTGAGTTGAGAAGCTATGTGCACATCCATGTACTCTGCTTGGAGTTGAAGGCAAAGTTATTCCAAGTGTCTCAGACAGAACTAAGACACTGAATGAAAACTTGGAGCATTTCTATACACCTTGTTTTACACAGTGACTTTGAACTATATTTACCTGGTTCAATTCAATCGGAGATATAGACAGTTGCTGTATACTACAAGAAGTTAAATCTTGGAAATTCTGGATTGGACTTTCTTAACTATTCCACTTTTCGATTCGATTTACTTCGGCGCAAATTCTGAAGTTAGATATACTGTGAAATTCCCTTGACCGAAACAACTCCCAGTTGCATCTATAATTTCATCTTCTATATAATACGTTTTGGACACAACATGAAACCACCATTTAATAATTGGAATAAGCTTAATTGAGGTGCAATCTGCGAAACAGTTTTTGTTGGCAAAAATCTTGAAGAAACCTATGAATATTTAGCGTCAGTGTGTGAAGTAACTTTTCTCAATTTCAAAACTTTCCCATTTTCTGAACAATTCTCTTGTTCATTGGCAAACAGAAACATCATCTAAATAGTTTTAGTTTGAAAATAAAAAGGTATAAGACATCAATCAATCCAAAATATAAGTCAAATTCACTTTATTTACAATCCAAATTACAAATTTAATGATATGAATATTCACTATCTATGGAAATTTAAATACCCGGATCTCATCGACGGTTATTGAACAAAGTCATACAACATTCTAATCCTGGAGCTTTTGCCGAACATTACTTATCTAATCAAAGTGTATTTCGAACTAGAGTTTCCATAGATAATCCAATTGTTTTATCCTAATTTCACAAAATCTGGTTGCGAATGTGAAGAATCAGAGATCAATGTCCAATTTGGCGAAAATTCAATTGAACTACTCATATTATTGGTTGTTATACTAATAGATGGAGTATTGTAAATATTCTCAGTAGTTCTAGAATCACTAATTTCATTTATTATTCATTCTGCTATTTTTTTCTGTATCCGTATATTCTACTTGATCGCGATTGGTTTTTTCTATCAGATCACCAGATGCAACATTTTCCTACAGACAAATTTAGAAATTATTATATTAAAAATTGGTATTTTCATCTTACCTCTTCATTCACAAAGTTAGCCTCAAATCCACTTGATGAAGGACTGGCTTTTTCACTACATTCACTTTGTGATTGCTCTTCTAATAGACTTTCCGTGGTTAAAATGGTTTTTGGAGCTGTACGCTACAGCAGAACATTGTAAAATAAAGTGTTACGAGAAATCTGCTTGATTTTTGAAGAAGACTACACTGTTCATATTCCGAGCTGATCTACTCGAGGTTACTGGAATCGGAAATAAGTGAAATTGCCTGTTTAAATCTGGAGGAAGCCTGATGTGAGAAGTATTTTTCAAAGTCCACGAACTAGTGATCAGTGGCGGAAGGCTGCAAATTTTTTTTAGATACATTCTAACAATACTTGTATAAAAAAAGGGCAGAATACATTTATACAAACTATAATTATCGAAATCAATTAGTTTATCTGAATTACAAAATATTTTCTGTAGCTAAGGTGAATAATAAGTTTATATTGTATTGATTGTAACGGACATTTTTGAGGATAATTTGGTTTTTCTTTTGCTGTAAAAACGAAATTACTTGTCATTCCAAAAAACATGAACAACAAAGTACAAAAAATAATAATAAAAGTCCACGAGATAGGAAATTTTTGAAAGAAAAAAACAGAAGTAGTAAACAAGGAATTTTACATACCAAGACTAAAAGACAAAATAGAAACGATTAAAAATAACTGTATACCTTGTAAATTATAGAATAAAAAAGAAAGAAGGAATGAGTGCTTCATCCTATACAAAAGCTAGAAGATCCGCTAGAGAGGTATCACGTCGACCAATTAGGACCAATGAAGTCAACAAAAAAAATATCAGCACATTTTTGTGGTAGTTGATGACTTTTCCAAATTTGTGTGGCTTTACCCAACAATGCCCTGGGGTTTTGCTGTCTCTCTCCTGGGCCCTCGTGGTCGCAGCGTTGCCAGGTATAGCTTCCATATAAAATTTAGAAGTCGTAACAATCAATCTTAACAAACTTAGCGGCCGCAAGTTGAACTAAATGAAACTTCTATACACACTAGCGCCCCCCGCCGGCCAGACGCCAAACTAAGCACGATTCTATAGACACTAGCGCCTTCCGCCGGCCAGACGCCAAACTACACGTTTTTATAGACCCAAGACCCTGCCGCCAGACAAACGCCAAATTAAACATGATTCCATAGACACAAGCGCTCGCTGCCGGTTAGACGCCCAGCTAAACAAGACTTATGGTAAACATGTTGATTGGTTGATTGTACAAAGAATCGACACTAAGAACATACACACAGCTGCCCAAAATTTGTTAACTGAACATATCACAAAAGTAAAAGAAGATAAGAGAATATTCACATTGAGAAATCTAAGACATGTACTACTACTTTTACCACACTTGCTATTACACTGTCTGACGCCTGTTTCGATGTTCTCCGTTAGTCTCTATTGTTTTGTACAAAACCAAAAATATTACCTAGTATAATTTGATTTAAGATCGTCAGTTGATTGAATTAGTAAACTCACTAAAGGCATTGAAAAAAATATGCAATTTGATACATTTGGACTATTTCTTGAAAGAAAGACTATCATTACTCAGATTGAATTAGAACAACTTCCAAATTCAGTGGTAAGTTCAATAATTACTCATCTTGTACTGGATACTGTGGACAATTTAAATTTTGGTATCTCTTAAATGAATCGAGTAGATAAACTCAAATATTTGAGATCCCTTAAATCCTTCTCGTAGAATATATGTATTGTTTAATTTTTGTTTCCGCTCTAACTCCTTCATTATCTCGAAGTCGAACAACATTACTAACTAATTAAACCATATGATAGGATTGGCAAATATAAAAAGGTTTTCATAGGTGATGGGATGATTAAAAAATGTTTCTAAGAATTTAAATTTTAAAAATTTGTCCCCAGTTTCATGAATAAATTCAAGGCATTTTTTTGTAAATTAGTTTTTCCTTGTCCTTGCAGAATGAAGTACCCAATAGGTCCCTTGCTTCGGGTAATTCATCAGTATTCATGTTTGTTTCCTGTTTTTATTTTTTATTGGAACCTTAATATCAGTGACATTATTAAAACATTTTTTTATTGGTTATAAGAGAGTCTCACTCTTGGAAGCACTTAAAGTTCCAGATGAGTGTAATAATTCAATTTAAGAAAATTTAGATGAAGCGGATCTTTCAGACTGATGTAAAATACAGAATATGCATATTGATGAGTATGATTTGCACAAGCTAAAAGCTTTTAAGAGGTTGATAATATCTAATACTAATGAATCACCTCTTCTCAAATAGTAATTACAAAGCCAGATCGATACGTCCATCCCTTTTTGATTTTCCCACCTGCCAACTGAAACGGCAACACTGTACATGTCAAAATACAGTGTTGTTTTATTACTATATCTATACACCAAAAAATTGCTAACAATAATTTATTCAAACTGCTTAAGTTATTTAAACAACTTTTTTTATAAACATTAAATATATTGATTAAATCTGAATTAACTATCTGTCAAAAAGAACTCGCGTGAAGAACAGCAAGGGCACGGAGGTAAACGTATCAATAGTTTTGGAGCTCAACAAGATTTGAAATTTTTATAAAAAAATTCATGTATATCTTATATGAATTAATAATCTACATACCTTCAATTTGAAAGCCACCTGGAATGTTACATCAATTGCTAACAAAGACTAAGAAACCATAATAGAGCTTAAGAAACATAAAATAGACATATGTGCCTTGTCTGAGACGAAAAAGAAATGAGCTGGCAACTTTAGAATCGCGGAGTATACATTGATATATAATGGGAAACCAAAAGATAAAAGAGCAGCATCGGGATTAGGCCTATTAGTGCAGGAGAAATACGACAAAAACATAATAGACATAAAGTATATAAGCTACAGACTGCTACAATCCACGTTTAAATTTACAGAAACAACCAAAACCCATATATTAAGCGTGTATGCTCCTGATACGAGTAAAAGTCAAGAAGAAACAGACTCATTCTATGATGAACTGCAGATCACCATGGATAAGATACCAAAGCAAGACGAAATTATGATACTGGAGGATTTTAATGGAAGGATTGGTAACGAGGTTATTAGTGAAATTAAGAATCGGTTTAACGAAGAAACACTCAACAGCAATGGAAAACAACTCATACAATTCTGTGCACATAATGAACTACGCATTAACAACACGTTTTATCCCCATAAACAACAACACAAGTATACGTTCGAGAACACAAGAGGACATAAATCGATTATAGACTACATTATTATAAACAGAAATATTCATCCCTCAAAAATATTAGATGTCAGAACATTAACCTCAGTAAACACAGGGACTAACCACCATATGGTGCTAACCATAATGCGGAACTGCGTACAAAGGAAAACCCAAAACAAACCGAAAGTGACAGAAAAGCTGAACATAGAAAGCCTTAGCGATGATACCACAAAATACCTCTACCAGCAGAGACTAAGGAAGGCAATAAATGAAAACCAGATCTTGAAAGATGATACCGTAGAACTAGCATGGAAAAGATTAAGTACTAATATAAGGACAGCTGCAGAAGAAGCATTAGGCAAACGAAAGGTGAACACGGAAAGCCCAACACGAAACCATGGTTCACACACGAAATCAAATCACTTGCGGAAGAAAAAAGGAAAGCATATCTTCAATATAGAAGTCAAACAATAACATATGCTGATTATAAAGTCGTGAGGAATAGGACAAATATGGAAATACAAACGATTAAGAGACAATTTTGGGAGAAATACTCATCAGACATGGAAAACGACTTATATGGGGGACAAAAAAAGATCTGGAATATGATAAGGAACATCAAAAGACCAATCAATGAATACATCCACACGAAAACAATAACGTTAAAAGAATGGGAAAGGTATTTCCATGAACTCTACGGTGACATAATAAGAAGCCAATCCACAGAACAGAAACAAGAAAATATATCTGAGGAAGGAGAAGACATCCAACAACAATTAATATCAAAAGACAAAATTGAAGCAACAATGCGCAAGATGAAAAATAGGAAATCACCAGGGCTGGATAACGTTAATAACGAGCTTCTTAAATATGGTGGCAATGAATTAATACACCAATGCATGTCATGTTCAACAAGATATACGACCAGAGAAAAGTACCAGGGGAATGGAAAGTTAGCATAACGATCCCCGTCTTTAAAAAAGGGGAAAAGAAAGATCCAAATAATTATAGAGGGATCAACCTCCTAAGCACGACTTCAAAATTACTAACAAAAATTATTGCAGAAGAAATCTCAAGTAGCGGCATGAGCGAAGAACAACAGGGATTTAGAAAAAATAGATCAACCATAGACGCTATATTCATCTTAAGACAGATTGCCGAAAAGGCCATAGAGTACAATAAAACCGCGTTTATGTGCTTCACAGACTTAACAAAAGCATTTGACAGAGTGAGATTACATGACGTCATTGAGCTACTAAAAAAACGAGGCGTAAACCAAAGGACAATAGACATCATTCGGACATGAACAACGGAAATAGCACATATGTAAGAGTAAACAACGAACTCTCCAGTAAAATGCCAGTATCAACAGGGATCAGACAAGGAGATAGTCTCAGCCCAATACTCTTCAACATTATAATGGACGAAATTATAAAAGAAGTCAAAACGGCAGGCAGAGGATACAGAATGGTAAAATATGAGTTTAAGATAGTTTGCTACGCTGATGACGCGCTTGTGATATCTGAAGATGAGGATAATCTGCAAAAACTGCTACTCAGATTTGAAACAGTTGCAGGAGAATTCAATATGATCATATCGAAACAAAAGACACAATCCTTGACAATAGCGAGAGAACCAAGAAGATGCAAACTGGAAATTTATAATAAAAGTGTAGAACAGGTTATGTCTTTTAAATATTTAGGGGTTAATATCACGAGCAATAGGAACTTGAAACAAGAAGTCAAAACGCAAAGAACAGCAGCATCTAAGATATCAGGATTCCTTCGAACCGTGATATGGAGGAATAAATTTTTAAGTATCGAAAGCAAAACACGGATATATAACACTTGTGTCAGATCAGTAATGACATACGCCATAGAAACGAGGGCGGAGTCTGCAACTACTAAACGGATTCTTAGAACAACCGAGATGAAGACATTACGCTCAATCACAGGGAAAACACTAAGAGACAGAATAAGGAGCAATGAAATCAGAAGAATGTGTGACGTTCCGGATATAGTGAGATGGGTCAGAACTAGAAGAAGAGCATGGAGAGATCATGTCAATAGAATGAACAACGATCGACTGGCGAAAATCGCAAAGGAAGAGAGACCCAATACAAGTAGACCGCCTGGAAGACCACCAAAGCGCTGGTATGAGAGCTGGTCCTCGCAGTGAGAACTTAGGCTGCCTCTTTGAAAACACAAGACACAGTCTTAAAATAAGAAGAAGAAGAAGAAAAATAAGATCCAAGATTATTTTATATATCAAACAATATATGTGAACGTCCATTTTCAAAATAAAATAATTTCGACTATCAAACCAACAATAGATTGTATTCAACGATTTAATTTAATGAAAAGTTACAAAAATACAAAATTAATAAAAACGTATACAACGTAAAGTTTTACACTCCGTTAGAACTTTATGTATGTCCTGGAAAAAAGACATAAAATATCCCCCAAAATAAAATACGTTGCGAAAAATATTCCGAATAAAAAATTTCACAACGAGGTCGTATTAGAGAAATTTTCAGTACCTAGCCTGACCTAGACATGTCTACTCCTTATATTTTAAGCCACTTTTCTGGACATTCGAATTTCATTGTGTAATGAAACGCTTTGGCATATCTTGACAAACGATTACCACTCGAATAATTGTTCATAATCGATTTTTAGCCAATTACGTTTCTCAATTCGTAAAACTGAATGAATTATTATGTTAATTCATTACATACTGTTTATACGAAATGTACAAGTTTATTTTGTTATACAGCGTACTACAAGGGATTTATTTATAAAAAGCAGTGGCTATATAACCAAACAGACTAAATACATTGTTTACGCCGATATAGATTGACGCGCGTTTCGATAACCAAGTTATATCATCTTCAGAAACTGAAGATAAACTGTTTATTCTAAGAGCATTTAGGCCCTCGAAACCTCCCGCATAGATATCTGATTTTTCAAAAGCTTTACCTGACTTTATATATGTTTATTTAATTTCTTATTTTTTAGACCTTTTAATATGTTCATACTTCTAAATTTTCTTGATTTTTGGAGTCTGTTATTTTAAAAAACGTCAAATTTTTTTAGTATTTCAAAATTAAATTGAAATAATGTCGAAAAATAAACAAAAATCATACTATATATGTAGTTAGTAGTAAAAATTTTATAAAAGGACGTCTAAGAACGTACAAAAATATACAAAAACAAAAATAAAAGTAACGTGTAAGTCTTACGTTACACAAAGTCAAAGAAAAATATTTAACAGTGTAAAATTTATTTAAAAAAATGGTCGTTTCGTTGTTGTTGAGTTCCAACCTAAAATTCATCACCCTGTATACGTTGAAAAAGTTAAAAAAATCAGTAACAATGGCTCATAATGGATAGAACAAATTTTTAGAAAAATATAGAAAACCAAACACGTTTATCGGTTAAATAATCACTCCCCGATTCACATCAATTTGCTTTTTTTATGGTGCACGCGCGGTTTTTGTATTTATTTTCTATGACACTTTTCCAATTAGAGTTGATTGGTTCGTGTTTATGTATCCATCTTTTCATAGCGAGAGGAATAAATATGCATTTTGATTAATTAAAAATGTAATAAAAAAACTGGTATACATTTTATCACAAAAAAACATCCAAAAACAATAATGTATGTAATGTATAAAACATGGAAATTCGTAATAAAAGTTGCAGACGGTGGTAGAATGAAGCTGTTAAAGTAACAGCGATGTTCAGAAACTATAATTTTGTATAATGTTCAAAAAAAAACAACAACAACAACAATATATATATATATATATATATATATATATATATATATATATTTAAATAAATTTATTCATACAATTTAACAAATTAAAGTTATTTATTTGAAAAAATGATTATTAATAATAACAGTATGAGCTCTAATAGTAACTATTTAAACATCTAAATTTTCGGAATCATTGTCTGGTTTTTCTACACAATTAGAAGTATCGACAGCTTCTTCATCGAAAGCTAATTCTAGTTGAGGTATTGTCGTATCTTCGTTATCGTTTTCAATAATAGTACCCAGTTTGAGATCTTCTTGTTTATAACTAGAAGGTTTGCTTAACATGATAGATACATTCAAATCTTCAACGCTTCTTTCAACTGGACTCACGAATCTAACGGTTTTCTTCGATTTAGTTATTATCGGTTTATCGATGTCGGTCAACGTAGCATTCACCGTTTGATTCTTCTTTATAGATATTTTAAGACTTTTTCTACGTAAAGAATGTCTTGGTGGTACACGAGTTAATTTCTCCAAAAGTACTATGGGGAATGTACATTCCGTTTGCGTGGAAGTATAGTTAATTGTTCTTCTTAATATATTCATGTTCATTATTATAGTAAACGATTCAGTGATTATGACAGGTGTCAAAACAGATCTGTTAATTTTGATAAATAAACTGTCAATTATTATTGTAGAACTAGATATTAGAATGTGGGTTTTGTTACGTAAAAAGCAAATACAAATTTCGATTAAATTTTAAGTTTATGTGAAAAAAATGTGGAAATAAAAGTTATAGATCTTTTAATTTTTAACAACTTTGTCATTTAACTTTTTTCTATAAGACTTCTATAAGACTGTCAGAAATCGAGATAAACCGTTTTTCATCGAACTATTATTTTTTGTTCCAAAAATTATCAACCAAGATTTATGTACTGATGAATTGTAAACTTTTAATACGAGGACGGTTCGAATATAAGGTAATAACCTTCGCTGGTTACATATTTTTGGGATTTCTTCAGAAGGTTTTTGATCCTTGGACAACTCGGATAAACTCCTCCATCAAGCTTCAACTTCTTCATGAGCTCTTAAGAGTAGATTCGGAGAGACGTTTGGAGTTTTGTCAAATCTTCATGAGGAATTATGATGAAAATCGAATGTGGAATTATCTTAGATTGTTTTTGATATAATCATTCAGACAAGAATCCTGAGAAAAAAATCGTAGATGAAGTATGTTTTCACGGCAATAACAATTGTCTACAACATCATACCATAATCTAAAATGTTCAATATTTAGTTATATCTTTTCACTTTTTAGCGTTCTGTAAAAGAAAAAAAATTCTATTCTGTAGGATTAATTTATAGAAGTTTTTATGTAATTCCAATATCAAAAAAACATGTTTGTTTAGACCGTTCCATATATGTATGCAAATCAAATTAGTTTTTCACATAAAATCACTATTTTATTTTCATTTTTCTTTAATATGTATGCAAATCAAATTATTTTTTCATATAAAAACACAGTCAACTACTTTATTTTCATTTTTCTTTAATATCGTAGAAGTTTATTTCAATTTTTTTTTGAAAATAATTTTTAATATTCATTTATTTATTTATGTATTTAATTAGATCAGTTCCACGGACGTTTTTCTATAAAACGAGGTTATCAAAAAGGATGATCTAACGAGATAACATTTGCTATAATTCAGATCCTACTAAAACTTCTATCCACTACTCTAATTATTATTTTCCTATCAAAATCTATCAATGTCTCCAACAACAAACAACACAATCATTTATTATTTGTTTGTTATCAACTAATACGTCGTTTTAGATCCAAATTTTAATATAGTTTATGGAAAATGTTTCCACCTTAAGAACTAACCGTTTCTTCTCAAAATAGGTGATTATTAATGAACATTTTTCTTCTGCAAGTGAAAATTTACATCTTGTACTATAATCATTTAATTCCACTTAGAAAAACGATTATTTAACCTTCCATTAGGCGCGCAGATATTTCTAACGTATTTAGTCGCGTTGTATCTAGCAGATACATATATCAAATAAATTTTTTTTTGCTATTTTTATTTTTAATATAATAATACAGCAAATTTTATATGAATACTTCTTTTCTCCACTTTCAATTTAACATTTTTGCAAGTAAAAAAAAATAATTATTTTATATGTAAAATGTGTAAAATTTTAATTAGGTTATCGCCAGAACTAGAATTAAAGTTACATTATTTATTCAATATATTTGGAGTAATCACCCTCTTCAATTTATTTATTATAACATTTATTACAAATCATATTTGTATGGAGTTTTATACATAAACGAATTCCACATTTTTTACAACAATATGCAGACACTGACGTTTTCTTATTTTCTACATAACCTCAATATCAGTGACATTATTATAACATTTTTCTTATTGGTTATAAGAGAGTCTCACTCTTGGAAGCACTTAAAGTTTCAGATGAGTGTGATAATTCAATTTAGGAAAATTTAGATGAAGCGGATCTTTCAGACTGATGTAACATACAGAATATGCATGTAATATGCATATTGATGAGTATGATTTACACAAGCTAAATGCTTTTAAGAGGTTGACAATATCTAATACTAATGAATCACCTCTTCTCAAATAGTAATTACAAAGCCAGATCGATAAGTCCATCACTTTTTGAATTTCCCACTTGCCAACTGAAATGGCAACACTGCACATGTCAATATACAGTGTTTTTTTTATTACTTTATTTATACACCAAAAAGTTATTTAAACAACTTTTTTTATAAACATTAAATATATTGATTAAATCTGAATTAACTATCTGTAAAAAAACGGTAAAGGTAAACGTATCAATAGTTTTGGAGTTCAACAAGATTTGAAATTTTTATAAAAAAATTCATGTATATCTTTATATTATTTCACTCACCTGAAATTTTAAGTGTTTCTGAAAGTATGAATAACTCTTGTAACCAACAAGAAAAATGTTCTTATAATGTCAATGGTATTAAAGTTCCAACAAAATTAGAAACTTTGCAGAAAATCTCAGCAATTCTGATTTTGATGCAGTGATGAAGGCCAAGAAAAAATATGAGTATTCTGAAAAATAGAGTGGTTCTTCAAAATCTCTCTTCAAATTAAATTCGAAATCTGTGAAAAAATAGGTTTTACGGAAATGATTGATAAATTTGCCACTCAGAAAGCTAGAAAGATTATTTTATAATTAGGTAATTATAATGATTAGGTACCTAGTCTGTAAACTGTTGAACAACTGATTGATGTACTTTTCGTTGAGTATTGATTTGGTACTTTTTCATGCAAAGGTGATAATATTGTTTGTTTTTTATTTTGATAAAGACACCTAGAAGATACTTGATGCTTTATCTATATTCTATGGAGGTGTCAGATACCACCAGGAAGCGTATAGAACAGAATAAGAGGATCTGTAGATATCCCACATAAAGATTGGGTTCCTCAGTATGTATTTACATTAGTTATCTCGAAATCCGGAATGCCACCATCCGGACTCCGAGAGTCCGTGGAGGATTTCAATACATTTATATAGCTTGTAGACTTTTATTACTTTTTTTTTTGGGGGGGGGGGGGGGGAAATCCATTTATTTTTATTAGCATATTTATACTCCGCAATCCGATTCAAACAGTGTCTAATTGAATCTGACACCGCTCAGACGTATAAAAAAGAAGAATATTTCAAGGTTATAATAAGTATGTTGGATACAAATAATCAATTGTAAAAAACAAAATGTTTTTTTGGGGTTATTTTAGTTAAATTTGACATTAACGCGTTCGTATGTCAAATATTGATATAAATTGAAAACCGATATGTCTAGGTTGAAAAAAGAGAAGCGTTGCTTTTGCGTTGCAATTCAACCGGGTCCTTTGAGTTATAAACGCAAAATTATGGAAAATTTGAGAAATGATACACCCGCTACGGATAGTAATACCGATTGTAGTACCGTCCCAACGAGTTCGAGCGCTCGAGATAATTCCAAACCAACACCCGAAGCTACCAAAGAAGAAAACATCAAACATCGAAGTATGAAAAGATTTGAAATGCAATCGGACGGTGTTATTACATCTATTAATTGCGATACGTAAGATAATGAATTTTCTTAAAAAAAAGACAATGTTAAGGATAAAACTAAGAATAGCGAAAGAGTTTTGTTAATTGAAGCACAAAATGTAAATATTCAGAATCATTATTATACAATTTCTTAAACTATTATGATTATTTGTATTTACTACCAACTCCGGAAGTTTCTTTTCAAGCCATTTTCAAGGTAAGTTCATCCTCAAACTTAAGCTTATTTACCAATACTTCCCATTTGTACCTATCCATAGTTATTAACCCTTAGTTTCTCATCACTTTTCTTTCCGAATCAATCTTCTCACCATCTAATATCTTTGGATCATTATTCTCGATCATCAAACTTTTATTCTCATTCTCTTTTTTCATTGTTCCTTACATAAATGTAACATAAACTTTTGACTTTAAACAGCCCCCCAAAAAAAATTCACAGCAATTAAATTTGGCTACATAACCTATTTCGTATTTTCCAAAATTTCAAAAAAACAGACTAAAAAAATATTTTTCGTATGGATGTTTGGTACAATGACCTCAAGTTGTAGAAAAATCTGCGTGACTTTGAGCCGTAAGGGATTTTAAATTATTATAACTGTGGTAACGAGGGAAACTATTAGCTTTTGTATGCACAACTCTGCGCGCGATTTCCCAGGTTGTTGTGTCTGAAATATACGTGACCACAAAACTGAACTCTTAGTATTTAAAGCCTCATGATATTTCTGACAATTCCGGTATTAAGTTTAATCAAAGATTTTATCGGATGAAGAATAAAAATTAATTAAATTTTGAATTTTGGACTGGTATTCGTTTAAACGTAATAGCATCCCAAAAGCCGTTGGGTTATAAAACGACGACGCGCAGTCATTACCATTTTTAAATTACCCAATCAAAAAGAAGAATTAAATAATTGACGTTCCTTGAACAGAAAGGATTTTTCAAATTTCAAAAATGTTCATTTGTGGATTATTTAAACCTACGAACTTTTGATTTGAGGTTAACTCAATAATCAATTCACCGCGCGTTGTTCAACACGATACATTTTGATAATGAATTCGAGCTTATGACGTTATTAATTTTTATTTTTGTTAATGACAGTTGAGCTTTTGGACTGTGCAATTTATCTCGAAATAATGCTTGAAATTAATTAGAGAGAATCCAAAAGAGCTGATATCAGATCTCATCCTTCCAGAAAGTTTTCTCAAACTTTCTTCGTTTACCATGTGAGTTTTTCCAAAAATAAATACAATAAACGGCTATAAAAACTTGTTGTTTGGATTGTCTACCTCAAGTTGCCTAATCTATAATTAACTTGTTTCATGATAACAAATATTATTAAGGAGCTTTTATATTTTTTCTGGGAATTGTGATCAAATAACTTATAAATCGTGCGAAAAAGAATTAAATAAAAAACAAACTGGGTTTTGAATTTATAAAACAACTTGTCCAAGTAAACTTCGAAATATTTAATTTTCAGAATCAGTTGATTATTCAAAAGTATGAATAAACAACAACATTACACAAAAAATAAATTCCTTGGATTTACTAAATCGAATAAAGTTACAATTGATTTTTTAAAAATTAGTCAGAGAAAACTTTGTAAGTAAATAAGTGAAGTTTCCGTTTGTTGATATATTATTGGAATAGATTTTACATTTTACGAATAGCAATTGTCAAATCGTTAAGCAAACAAAGCGGGTATTTCAATTCGCTAAAGCTTCGTAACAGAAATTTAACATTTTATAATAACTCTTGCGAATATTTTGTTCATCCCCAAAGAATATCGAGTTTGTGTGTAGTTTTGCCCGTTTCTCCAAGGATAAATTCGAAAGAGAATTTTCTCCTGTTTCAATACGAAATTACTTGTAATGCAAATTCAGTTTTATTATAAAATCTCGTTTCTATTCGTCCAAGGTCAAAGTAAACCAAAGTTTCAAACAAAGGAACTTAGGAATTCATTATAATGATAGGAACGGAATTGGTATCTAGTTAGAAAACTTACTTATGTTTAAGTTTTATACGTGAAGATTAGGTGAATATAGTTTAAGTAATGAAGTAAATTTTAACTAAAAATGTATATATTTTTTAAATTTTGATTCTTATATTTATATACAATTATTTTTAAATTTTTCTACACCTTTAACTAAGTAATTTGATATTGCATGTCGTATACTTTCATCTGATTTTGCCATCATAATCATCATCTTATTGATGTTAAGAGTTTTGAACTTAATATACTTATACGTATTGTGTATTTAAAAATACTCACGTACACACCACAATGTTTTATGTTGATGAATATGATTTAAACAAGCTAAATGCTTTTAAAGTAATGGTAAGTATTTGAATATCTTTTTTAATAACAAGTATAAGCACTACACCAATACTGGAAGTAGTTTACAAATCATTTATTTTTAGGTAAAGGAGCGTGATTTCTTATTTACCAAAATGGGCTCTAATAAAAAAGAATTGTATGTACTCTAACATATTTACTAATTTCGCTATGGTAGCTTGATCTGAACTGGGCCTGGAAATTTGTAGTGTAACGTCTGTGAATGTCAAGTTACAAAAAAAGAATTAGATTATTGAAGTAGCAACAAGAGAACCGCATCTACCCGGCTTTGAAGATTTTTGCAGTGATTCTATCATTTAGGAAATATTTTTGGAAATTTGATAAAACAATCCCCAGCAACACATTTTTTTAAAATATTTCCCTGTATATAATGATTGATATAATAGGAGCGTTTGGATAGATTCACATGGGGACCTTTAGTAGTTTTGGAGTACCTACCTTATGGAATTGCAAGATAAAGATCATTCAAATGAACTGTTGTATTTCTGCACAATAAATAAATGATAGAAAAGATCCTCGTATTGTTCTGACACATCTTACTTGTTTTATTCATATTTCTGAGGTAAGAAAATAAAATATTGAGTAATTTTTGATTGGTTTGATTTAAAGAGACTCCACCCCAATTGTGAAGAATAAGTAACTTGTAGTTTACAATGAATTGATGAAGAATGTTACCAGTGAGTTGATATTCATTATTTTCATTACTAAAGTGGAGTTTATTACTTCATTCTATCATAATCCTTCTTTTTTTGTGTTTAAAACTTATCGGATTGATTCCTTAACATATATAGCTGCCATAAAAACTCCCGATCTCTTTTTTTACATTGCTGACTTGCTGTACTATTATGACAAAAACTTTTTATTAATTACTGATATCCAACCCAATTTTACTTAGAAAATTTTTGAATTGCTAAACAAGATATTTTCTAAAACAACTCATTTCTTCAATAATTCATTTTATTTTCTTCAATTTTCCTGATTTTCATGTCTCTTCTTATTTTAACTTATGCAAGAAGTTATAACTTCATAACTTTCTCAGTATGTAATGTATCTTAAATATTCATATTATTACAACAATTCATGTGTTTAAAAAAAAGTAAAGGTGATAGGAAGCTTTTGTTTTTTTTTTAAACATCGCTAGAGTGTAGATTTTCTAACGATATATAATTTGTTTCGATATCTTTTTCTTAACCAGAGTTGTAATTGGACCATTTCGACGAAATTCCAAGTTGTATGATTTGCGAAATTTATCAGTGCAAAGGTGGAAACAATGTAACGGCTTTTTGTGATGGTTATTGAGCAGCTAGTTTTTTTTTCATTCTCGCTCAACCATAATACCTATGAAAGTTAAATTGGCAACCCAAATTTTAAGTACAACAGATGTTCTTTATTTATCGAGAACAGATATTAATACATATTTCCATAATGCAGGTGCTACAACTGCATTTCTTCTAATTTTAATTGATTTATTATTCTTAAATCTCGTGATAGATTGGCAAAATAAATATTTTAAAAACCACTAAGCTCAACAACAAAATATTTAATTGCATCAATTTATTATTTTCAAAACTACCTTAAATCACATATTTCGAAATATTTGTAGTAATGTGAAGAGCCATGATGAGGAAAATGATGCTGAAAAGAAGTAAGAATGCTTATAGTTTGCAACGTAAATGAGCATGATTTCTTTCTGGACTTGAATGGTACAATCATACATAAATTCGAATTGTGTAAGTATGAAGAAGAATTGGAAAATGGAGCCGTAGATACCTTCAAATGGTTGATAGGATTGCATAGTGACAAATTGGGAAGTGTTAAATAAGCATTAAGAAAACGAATGACAATATCAATACTGACAATTCCAAATCAGATAATACTTCGAATGGCTAATGAAGATGATAATAGAAAACAAAAGGGGAAAAGTGATGATTATTGCATAAAATACGTGAGAACAATTTGTGTGCTGCATTTACTACCACTACCACCACACTCACTATTACACTGTATGACTCTTGTTTCGATGTTCTCTAGTTTCTATGTGTTTTGTATAAAACAAAAGATATTACCGCGTATAATTTGATTCCATATGGTGAGTTGATTGAATTAGTAACTCACTAAAGGCATTGAAAAAATATGGAATTTGATCCATTTGGTCGAAAGATACTAAAAACTACAGGAAAAGGTGATTCATAAGATATCAACTGTTTTTGGTATTTGTAATAACTGCAAATCATCAATTGATTATTTCTTGAAGAAAATACTAGCTATCAATACTTAGACTGAATTAGAACAATTTTCAAATTCAGTGGTAAATTCAATAATTACTCATTTTGTACTGGATATTGTGAACAATTTAAAATTTGTGTATCTCTTAGATAAACCCCAACAAATTGGTATTGTGTGTCGCATAACCCTAAAGTGATGAAAATGTTATTTCCGAGTAGATAACCTCAAATATTTGAGAATCCGAAAGTGGAGGGTCATTGTCGTCCCCGATTTGAACTATACGACGATGTATTGATAAGTTGGTAGCCTAGACCAGTTCCATGCATAAACAAAATATTGCTTTACCATAGCAACGAACAATAACTTATTAAAAATGTCAGTGTTAAGTTTTACGTCAAAAACATGAACCAGAATTACGCAATAAATTGAAAGAAAAAATATGTCCACCAAAATTGTAAAAATCGAAAAATTGGAGTATCGAGCCATCATCAAGTAGCTGTATTTAGAAGCGTTAAGAGGTGAGCAGATTTACGAGGTAAATTTTCCATTGAAAATGATGACCGATCGGGAAGGCCAGCTCCTGTGTCAGTCGTCGAAAATATCGATACAGTTTATGACATGATTTTATCAGACTGTTGAATTGGACTTAAACCCATTGTTACTACGGATGAGACGGGTACATTTCTACAATCCAGAAACAAAGCAACAATAGATGGAATGGCGACACTCTGGTTTTCCCAGACCTAAGAAATTTCGTGTCCAAAAATGAGCTAGAAAAGTTCTTGCTCCAGTTTTTTGAGATTACCATGGAGTAATCATGATTGATTTTTTTAATAAGGGTAGAACAATAACTGGACTAATACTATTCGACGTTACTGACCACTCAACTGAAAAAAAGTTCAATAGGTCGTAAATTTTCTCCCAACGAGGAGGTAATAAAAGCTGTGGAGGTCTGGTTGCGCAATAAAACATTTTGACATTGAAATTTTGTTTGGTTGTATAGTAGGCTAAGAATTTTTCAATATATCCTCGTATCACCACATAATTGCATAACGCAATAAATAACTAAAAGAATTTCTTGGTTGTCCAGGGGTACTTTTCTGCTTAAAACGCCGGTTAGAAAGAAAACACTTTTATTACAGAATTTGTGCTTCGCCGTAGGATGGAGTAGAGCGATAATCTCGACCTACAATCGGCCATCAGGCTCAGAATCCGCCTCGGATTCGTCTCTTTCATAGCTGACCCATGGATTTATATATTCAGCGCATGTTGTCGTTCGATTGGGTCCCTCGTGATCTTCGATTTTAACAATTTCGTGAGGATCAAAAAATTTTCTCTTCAATTTTGGATCAGTTGTATATACTTCAAAGGGTGTGGTACTTATGCTTCGCTGATAGGTGGTATTCGAGGCAGTGTGTACTTTGTTAACGTATTTGTACCACTTTCCTGGCTCTTCCAAACTGAGTTTTGTTAAGACTGGTATAAGGGTCCTATTTACCCTTTCCACTTCTCCATTACCTCGTGGGATTTCACAAGTTGTTAACACATGTTTAATATTTTCTTCTCGACAATATGATTCGAATTTTTCAGAACGGAACGCAGATCCTCTGTCAGATATTATCCTTGACGGGCTTCCCAATATTTTACACTAAGACACCAAATCACTTCTTTCGTCGTGCTTGATTATGTTGATTTTAGGATGAAGCATTCCTTCTTTCTTTCCTACAGGACGAGGTGATATATTTTACGCTATTTTTCAAAACAACATGTCACTTCTTTCGTCGTGGTTTATTTTGTTGGGTAAAGCCACACAAATTTGGAAAAGTCATCAACTACCACAGAAATGTGCTGATAATTTTTTTTGTTGATTTCATTGGTCCTAATTGGTCGACGTGATACGTCTCTAGCGGACCTTCTAGCTTTTGTATAGGATGAAGCATTCATTCTTTCTTTCCTTCTTTTTTATTCTATAATATAAGGTATACCTACCGTTATTTTTAATCGTTTCTATTTTGTCTTTTAGTCTTGGTATGTAAAATTCCTTGTTTACTACTTCTGTTTTTTTCTTTCAAAAATATCCTATCTCGTGGGCTTTTATTATTATTTTTTAAGTCTGCATGTTCTTTGGAATGACAAGTAATTTAAACCATTATCGTATTTATACAATATATCATGCTCCAAATAAAAATCTTCATACTCTTCTGTAGTCAAAATCCTTTTTATCGCAATCTGTGTACCTCGTCTATACTCAATTTCATACTGTTCTGAATTTCTTCACACTTTTAATAATGGCGAGTACTTCGAGCTCATAGCTTGTATACTTCATCTCTGCAGGGGTCGTCTTTCTACTCATGTAGTATATCGGGTGAAGCTTCGAATCGTCACTAGATCGCTGCTAAAAGAATGCTCAAGAACGCGCAATAACCATGTATAGTTGTATATTCCATATTCTGCAGCTGTCTTTAATAAAAGTTTCAGTCTTTCTATCCCCTCTTCTTCGTTCGCACTCAAGATGATAACATCGTCCATGTGGTATATAACGTACATTCTAGCAGTCAACTCCCTGAAGACATGATCGATGAATCATTGGAAAACTGCTGGACTACTACACATTCCAAATGGACATTCCATAAACTCGTACTAATCAATCGGCGTTACAAAAGAAAAATATTTTGTGCTGCTTGCTTCAACAGGTACATGAATAAATCCATTTTCCAAATCAAGGGTGCTGAATATCCTTGCTCCCTGTAAGCTGTCTAGTGCATCTCCAACGAAGGGAAGTGGAAATCTATCGCGTATTATATTTTTGTTTAAATTGCGATTATCGAAACCAATTCTGGTTCGGCCATTCTTTTTTCTCACTAGTACAATAGGACTAGCGAAATCCGAACAACTCGGTTTGATTATTCCATCTTTTAACCATTCCTCTATCTGTCTATCTACTTCTTCTTTTTCGGGAGCCGATAGTCTTCTTGGTCGCTGATGAATCGGTTCTTCGCTATTCAGTACAATTTTCTCCTCAATATTCGTTGTCTTCTCTTTGAATGGTTTGTAGTTTTCTATTCATTTCTTCACTTCCTCCCTATTGAACCACGGAAAAGCACGTAGAGCCTAACGAGTTCTCCTCGGTTCGCAATTATTAGAAAAACAAATGTAAAACTTTTATAACTTTGAATTTTGCTTGGTTAATGTTGTGAACAATTACTACTTACAGAACTTATCGTTGTCATGATTAAAATAAAAGATTTATTCTACACAAAACCAAATTTCCCTAAAAAATGTCAGTAACAATCAATACGATAAAAACTTATTATTCACCTTAGCTACAGAAAATATTTTGTAATTCAGGTAAACTAATTGAATTTCGATAATTATAGTTTGTACAAATGTATTCTGCTCTTTTGTTTTAAATAAGTATTGTTAGAATGTTAGAAAATCTAAAAAAAATTTGCAGTCTTCCGCCACTGATCACTAGTTCGTGGACTTCGAATAATAAAAGGAAAAATACTTCTCACATCAGGCTTCCTCCAATCGCAATCAAGCAGAATATAAGGATACAGAAAAAAATAAAAAAGTAGCAGAATATTGACAATACTCCATCTATTAGTATAAAAACCAATAATATGAAGAGGATTTTTCAAAAAACTTTATTGAGAAAATTAGGAAATTGTTATCAAAAATTAGAACGGAACTTTGAATTCCGACCGAAAATTCCTTTAAAAATCACGACATCTCCATTCAAAAGTATCTTTCTGCTGTTCTTCTTATACTTCGTCCACGTTCTCTTCTTTATCCTCCTCTACTTCTTGCTTCTCCTCTTCTTCTTCTTGTTCTTCGTAGTCTTCGTTTGATTGTGACAGTGACAAATTGACAAGTATAAAAGAAGCATGAAGAAATCGAATGGCAATACCAATACTGACAACTCCACATCAGATAATACTCCGAAAGGCTAATGAAAATGCTAATAGAAAACAAAATGGGGAAAGTGAATCGAATAATAGAGGTAAATATTTAAATACAATAAATATATGTAAAAACTTATGGTATACATGTTGATTGGTTGATTGTACAATGAATCGACACTGAGAACATACACACAGCTGCCCAAAATTTGTTAACTGAACATATCACAAAAGTAAAAGAAGATAAGAGAATATTCACATTGAGAAATCCAAGACATGTACTACTACTTTTACCACACTTGTTATTACACTGTCTGACGCCTGTTTCGATGTTCTCCGTTAGTCTCTATTGTTTTGTACAAAACAAAAAAATATTACCGAGTATAATTTGAGTTAAGATCGTCAGTTGATTGAATTAGTACACTCACTAAAGGCATTGAACAAAATATGTAATTTGATCCATTTGGACTATTTCTTGAAAGAAAGATTAACATTACTCAGATTGAATTAGGACAACTTCCAAATTCAGTGGTAAGTTCAATAATTACTCATCTTGTACCGGATACTGTGGACAATTTAAATTTTGGTATCTCTTAAATGATTCGAGTAGATAAACTCAAATATTTGAGATCCCTTAAATCCTTTTCGTAGAATATATGTATTGTTTAATTTTTGTTTCCGCTCTAACTCCTTCATTATCTCGAAGTCAAACAACATTACTAACTAATTAAACCATACGATAGGATTGGGAAATATAAAAAGTTTTTCATAGGTGATGGGATGATATAAAAATGTTTTTAAGAATTTAGATTTTGAAAATCTGTCCCCAATTTCATGAATAAATTCAAGGCATTTTTTTTGTAAATTAGTTTTTTCTTGTCCTTGCAAAATGAAGTACCCAATAGGTCCCTTGCTTCGGGTAATTCATCAGTATTCATGTTTGTTTCCTGTTTTTATTTTTTATTGGAACCTCAATATCAGTGACATTATTAGAACATTCCTCTTATTTGTTATAAAAGAGACTCACTCTTAGAAGCACTTACAGTTTCAGATGAGTGTAATAATTCAATTTAGGAAAATTTAGATGAAACGGATCTTTCAGACTGATGTAAAATACAGAATATGCATTTAATATGCATATTGATGAGTATGATTTACACAAGCTAAATGCTTTTAAGGGGTTGACAATATCTAATACTAATGCATCACCTCTTCTCAAATAGTAATTACAAAGCCAGATCGATAAATCCACCACTTTTTAATTTCCCACTTGCCAACTGAAACGGCAACACCGCACATGTCAATATGCAGTGTTTTCTCATTACTATATTTATACACCAAAAAGTTATTTAAACAACTTTTTTTATAAACATTAAATATATTGATTAAATCTGAATTAACTATCTGTCAAAAAAAACTCGCGTGAAGAATAGCAAGGGCACGGAGGTAAAGGTATCAATAGTTTTGGAGCTCAACAAGATTTGAAATTTTTATAAAAAAATTCATGTATATCTCTCTATTATTTCACTCACCCGGAACTTTAAGTGCTTCTGAAAGTATGAATAACTCTTGTAACCAACAAGAAAAATGTTCTTATAATGTCATTGGTATTAGGGTTCCAACAAAATTAGAAACTTTGCAGAAAATCTCAGCAATTCTGATTTTGATACACTGATGAAGGCCAAAAAAAATATGAGTATTATGAAAAATAGAGTGACTCTTCCAAGAAAATCTCTCTTCAAATTAAATTCGAAATCTGTGAAAAAACAGGTTTTACGGAAATTATTGATAAATTTGCCACTCAGAAAGCCAGAAAGATTATTTTATAATTAGGTGATTATAATGATTAGGTACTTAGTCTGTGAACTGTTGAAGAACTGATTGATATACTTTTCGTTGAGTATTGATTTGGTACTTTTTCATGCAAAGGTGATAATATTATTTGTTTTTTATTTTGATAAAGACACCTAGAAGATGCTTGATGCTTTATCTATATTCTCTGGAGGTGTCAGATACCACCAGGAAGCGTATGTAACAGAAGACGAGGATCTGCAGAAATCCCACATAAAGATTGGGTTCCTCACTATCTACTTAAATTAGTTATCTCGAAATCCGGAAAGTGGAGGATTTCAATACATTTATATAGCTTGTAGACTTTTATTACTTTTTTTTGGAGAAATCCATTTATTTTTATTAGTATAAAAAAGGAGAAAAATATTTCAAGGTTATAATAAGTATGTTGGATACAAATAATCAATTGTAAAAAACAAAATGTTTTTTTTGGGGTTATGTTAGGTAAATTTGACATTAACGCGTTTGTATGTCAAATATTGATATAAATTGAAAACCGATATGTCTAGGTTGAGAAAAAAGAGGCGTTGCTTTTGCGATGCAATTAAACCGGGTCCTTTGAGTTATAAACGCAAAATTATGGAAAATTTGAGAAATGATACATCCGCTACGGATAGTAATACCGATTGTAGTAGCGTCCCAACGAGTTCGAGCGCTCGAGATAATTCCAAACCAAAACCCGAAGCTACCAAAGAAGAAAACATCGAACATCGAAGTATGAAGAGATTTAAAATGCAATCGGACGGTGTTATTACATCTATTAATTGCGATACGTCTGAAGATAATGAATTTTCTTATAAAAAAGACAATGTTAAGGATAAAACTAAGAATAGCGAAAGAGTTTTGTTAATTGAAGCACAAAATGTAGATATTCAGAATCATTATTATACAATTTCTAAAACTGTTACGATTATTTGTATTTACTAATAACTCCGGGAGTTTTTTTTTCAAGCCCTTTTCAAGGTAAGTTCATCCTCAAACTTAAGCTTATTAACCAATACCTTCCATTTTTACCTATCCATAGTTATTAACCCCTAGTTTCTCATCCCTTTTCTTTCCAAATCAATCTTCACACCATCTAATATCTTTGGATCATTATTCTCGATCATCAAACTTTTATTTTCATTCTCTTTTTTCATTGTTTCTTACATAAATGTAACTTTTGACTTTTAACAGCCCCTCAAAAAATATTCGCTGCAATTAAATTTGGTGACTTATAACCTATTTCGTATTTTCCAAAATTTTAAAAAAACTCGGGGGGTACATGATAGATTTTTGCTTAAAATTCGATTATAACAGAATAAAAAAATATTTTTCGTACGGATGTTTGGTGCAATGAACTCTAGTTGTAGAAAAATCTTTGAGCGGTAAGGGATTTTAAATTATTATAACTGTGTTAACGAGGAAACCTATTAGCTTTTGTATGCACAACTCCGCGCGCGATTTCCCAGTTGGTTGTGTCAGAAATATACGTGACCACAAAACTGAATTTTCCAACTATCATATGTTAATAATCATGTCGGAGCTGCGATCAAACCACTGCTACTAAAAGATATGATAAACGGAACTTGAATTTTGGATATATCTCGTAGAATTCAAATCTTCATGATATTTCTGATAATTCCGGTATTAGGTTTAATCAAAGATTTCTCAGGATAAAGATTAAGAATTAATTAAATTTTGAATTTTAGACTGGTATTCGTTTAAACTTAATAGCATCCCAAAAGCCGTTGGGTTATAAAACGACGACGCGCAGTCTTTACCATTTTTAAATTACCCAATCAAAAAAGAAGAATTAAATAATTGACGTTTCTGGAACAGAAAGGATTTTCAAATTTCAAAAATGTTCATTTGTAGATTATTTAAACCTACGAACTTTTGATTTGAGTTTAACTCAATAATTAAATCACCGCGCGTTGTTCAACACGATCGATTTTGATACTGCATTCGAGCTTATGACATTATTAATCTTTATTTTTGATAATGAGGACAGTTGAGCTTTTGGACTGAACAATTTATCTCGAAATAATGCTTGAAATTGGACTTTTAATTAATAAGAGTGAATCCAAAAGAGCTGATATCAGATCTCATCCTTCCAGAAAGTTTTCTCAAACACAGCTTCGTTTACCATGTGATTTTTTCCAAAAATAAATACAATAAACGGCTATAAAAACTTGTTGTTTGGATTGTCTACCTCAAGTTGCCTAATCTATAATTAAGTTGTTTCATGATAAAAAATATTATTAAGGAGCTTTTATATTTTTTCTGGGAATTGTGATCAAATAACTTATAAATCGTGCGAAAAAGAATTAAATAAAAAACAAACTGGGTTTTGAATTTATAAAACAACTTGTCCAAGTAAAATTCGAAATATTTAATTTTCAGAATCAGTTGCATATTCAAAAATATGAATAAATTTACAATTGATTTTTTAAAAATTAGTTAGAGAAAACTTTGTAAGTAAATAAATGAAGTTTCCGTTTCCGTTTGTTGATATATTATTGGAATGAATTTTATATTTAACGAATAGCACTTGTCTAATCGTAAAGCAGAAAAAGCAGGCATTTCATTTCGCTAAAGCATCTCCAAAGAATATCGAGTTTGTGTGTGTTTTTGCCCGTTTTCCAAGGATAAATTCGAATGAGAATTTTCTCATGTTTCAATACGAAATTACTTGTAATGCAAATTCAGATTTATTATAAAATTTCGTTTCTATATACGTGTATTATAACAAATTTTAATCTCAAGACTTCCTCGAAGAGCTCCATATTCAAAGCATCTTATTGTTTCCCATATGGGATTTTACGATGGGTCAGGTATAGGCCCAGACTTGGACCAAGTGTCCTAAACTTGGTGGGACTGTGATTCAAACCTGGTTGGGCCTAAGTATAACTATCATTTATGTGTCCCAATGAAGTTGGGCTAAAGTATAACTATCATTTATGTATCCCAATATAGTTGGGCTAAAGTATAACTATCATTTATTCATCCCAATAAAGTTGCTCTAACGTTTTTAATAAAGTTTTTTTTGAGAGTTATTCACTACGCATAACATATTGTGGTGTTTTATTCTAATATGATTGGAGGATTTTAGTGGGAAGTATGGAACACCCAAAATGTTTTATTTTCATTGGTTGTTGTTGATTTCAACATACTTTCGTCCTTTTTTTTTATTTGGTTTAACTTTTTTTACTTCTTTTTTATTTACTTAATGAGTCTTTCTCGCGCCTTTTCAGTTTGTGGTTTAACGAAATGGGACATGTGGATATTTTTTAATTGCAATTCCAACTAAACACTCTCCCAGTTCTACCATAAGATTACTTAGTTTAGGAGTTATTCCCGACGCCGTTTAAGGGGATCATCGTCAGAAAATAACTTTTTTTATCTGTTTCAATCTGGACTCGCAGAATATGTTACCAATAAAACAATTGTCGATGTGATTTCGAAAGTAAATATATTGTACGAAAGGAATTTATATAAAACGACGATTGTTATAATGATAATGAAATGTTTACCTTCAGTTATTGTAGACGACAACATGGTTATATAAACGCGAATCAATCAGTGTATTTGTGAATGTTGCGGATTTAACTGAGGAAGATGTACAAATGCTTTTTCAAGATCAAAAATCGATAGTTATTCTACGAGATCCAAAATCGATCAACTTTATTGAACAAAATTGCCACCTAGAGGAGTTTTTCCAAGACTTATGCGACAGGTAGAGGCTAGGGGATTACTATTAATGGGGAAGTGCAATTCCGAGGAATCAGCTACCAAGGCACGTCTTTCCCGAACAGAAATTCAAGATCAAAAAGGGTTCATCTTTTTCTTTTCGCATTTCACTTAAGTAAACCGTTTTATTTAGAACATGGTCCTGTTTTGTAGTTAAATCTTCCATTCCATCGACGTAGAGGTGGTTTTCCTTTGGTTTTTTAACAATTTTGATAGATTCTTCTTTGAAACCAAAAAAACTTTGTTTTTCGAAAATAAACCGACATTTGTTTCTCAGAACTGTCGTATTCGAAATAACAAACGAAATTTGTTTATAGAAACCGTTTTTTCTAAAAAGAAATTGTCAATTATCATAAAAAAATATTGGTGGATTTCTAGGAACCAGAAATAAGTGGACTTAAGGAGAGATACATTACCTTTAAGGAAAATAAGATCCGAGATTATTTTATATATCAAACAATACATGTGAACGTCCATTTGCAAAATAAAATAATTTCGACTATCAAATCAACAATAATTGTATTCAATGATCTAATTTAATGAACAGTTACAACAAAATTTCTCTGTAACACAGTTTGTAAACTCGACAAGGAGGTTCACCTTTTGTTTTCCATTTCCAACTTTTTTCCCTCCACGCTTTTATTTATTTGGGAGGATGAATTGATAAAAAAGTATACAACGCAAAGTTTTACTCGCCGTTAGAACTTCATGTACGTCCTGGAAAAAAAAGGGAAATATGAAATATCCCCCACCCCCCCCAAAAAAATACGTTGCGTAAAACATTCCGAATAAAAAATTTCTCAACGAGGTCGTTTCAGAGAAATTTTCAATGGAGTGGGTGCTCCCACAATTACCTAGCCTGACCTAGAGATGGCGGTAGTTATTTGAAAAATATTAGAAAGTACACAATCTATACAAAACTTTTATTTGAAAGGCATTAGCCCAAATAATATGGAAGCTGAACTGAATTCTACGCAGGGCGAGATTGCTAGTTCGTTATAAACAGTAAAATATTGTGTAGCAAAGTTTAGACGAGATTTATTAATGCCATATTACAACTGTCAATCCGGCACTGTCTATTCCTCATATTTTAAGCCACTTTTTTGGACATTCGAATTTCATTGTGTAATGAAACGCTTTGGGATATCTTGACAATCAAAACGATTACCACTCGAATAACCGATCATAATCGATTTTTAGCCAATTACCTTTCTCAATTCGTAAAACTGAATGAATTATTATGTTTTAATATTTGTTGTATAAAATTTAATAATCAAACTTTCTATTGGATATTGTTTGTTTTATTACGAATTCGTGATGTTTTTTATGACTTTTTGAAATTTAAAATATCCGTTTTTGACTAGCAGACATCACAACATATCCTGCAATCTCGGTTTTTAATTCATTACATACTGTTTATACGAAATGTACAATTTTATTTTGATATACAGCGTACTGCAGAGAATTATTTATAAAAAGCAGTGGCTATATAACCAAACAGACTGAATACAATGTTCACGCCAATATAGATTGACGCGCGTTTCGATAACCAAGTTATATCATCTTTAGAAACTGAAGATAAACTGTTTATTCTAAGAGCATTTAGGCCCTCGAAACCTCCCGCATAGATATCTGATTTTTCGAAAGCTTTGTCTGACTTTTGTAGAAGTTTATTTAATTTCTTATTTTTTAGACCTC
The DNA here is from genome assembly GCF_026230105.1 of Diorhabda sublineata. Taxonomy (NCBI): domain Eukaryota; kingdom Metazoa; phylum Arthropoda; class Insecta; order Coleoptera; family Chrysomelidae; genus Diorhabda; species Diorhabda sublineata. The sequence goes on from NC_079486.1 coordinate 1,117,070, forward strand.
TTAATATGTTCGTACTTCTAAATTTTCTTGATTTTTGGAGTCTTTGGTTTTAAAAAATGTCAAATTTTTATTAGTATTTCAAAATTAATTTGAAATAATGTCGAAAAATAGACAAAAATCATACTAAATGTAGTTAGTAGTAAAAATTTTATAAAAGGACGTCTAAGAACGTACAAAAATATACAAAAACAAAAATAAAAGTAACGTGTAAGTCTTACGTTACACAAAGTCAGAGAAAAATATTTAACAGTGTAAAATTTATTTAAAAAAATGGTAGTTTCGTTGTTGTTGAGTTCCAACCTAAAATTCATCACCCTGTATACGTTGAAAAAGATAAAAAAATCAGTAACAATGGCTCATAATGGATAGAACAAATTTTTAGAAAAATATAGAAAACCAAACACGTTTATCGGTTAAGTAATCACGCCCCGATTCACATCAATTTGCTTTTTTTATGGTGCACGCGCCCTTTTTTGCATTTATTTTCTACGACACTTTTCAATTAGAGTTGGTTGGTTCGTGTTTATGTATCCATCTTTTAATAGCGAGAGGAATAAATATGCATTTTGAATAATTGAAAATGTAATAACAAAACTGGTATACACTACATTTTATCACAAAAAAACATCCAAAAACGATAATGTATAAATTAATATTGATATATTTTCCGCGTTCTGATCAACCCTGTTTAACAGAGTTATTTGATAGATACTTAAGTTTCGTGATACGGCAACACTGATGTGATTATGTCAAATCTGTCATTGTCATCATAAAGTTTGACATTTGTAATGGCTAACGTGTTGTTTACTACGATTTTCGACGTAGATTAATTAACTACAGAATGTTGACGAATTCGGTGATGAAACCCAATCTCGAGGACGTTGTTATGAACCCACGTTTCATCTATAACATATAATCTGGTTCTATTTCTGAAAAACATTGTTAAACGCTCGATGGAAACATCTTCGCGTCGATGGTTTTGTTTCAATGTGCGCAAACGCGGCATCCATATTGTACACTTTCTAATTTGACCGATTTTTTAACAAATTGCTCTTTTATTAGGTTAAGTTGAATGAAATTCATATTATTCATCATATCTCGTATACGAGTGAAAATTTTTTAAATCTGTTGATTTTATTTTAGATTTTAAACCACGCAGAACATTTTATACAGAATAATTTTTTTTCGTAATAACAACAATAAAAAAGATAGAGTGAGTCATTTAATTTGTTACATGGTTCTCAGTGTACTTTTAGTGTACTTTTATATAAAACATGGAAATTCGTAATAAAAGTTGCAGACGGTGGAAGAATGAAGCTGTTAAAGTAACGGCGATGTTCGGAAACTATAATTTTGTATAATGTTCAAAAAAAAACAACTTATATATATTTAAATAAATTTATTCATACAATTTAACAAATTAAAGTTATTTATTTGAAAAAATGATTATTAATAATAACAGTATGAGCTCTAATAGTAACTATTCGAACAGCATCTACATTTTCGGAATCATTGTCTGGTTTTCCTTCACGATTAGAAGTATCGGCTGCGTCTTCATCGAAAGCTACTTCTAGTTGAGGTACTGTCATATCTTCGTTATCCTTTTCAAAAATAGTACCCAGTTTGAGATCTTCTTGTTTATAACTAAAAGGTTTGCTTAACATGATAGGTACATTCAGATCTCCAACGCTTCTTTCAACTGGACTCACGAATCTAACGGTTTTCTTCGATTTAGCTATTATCGGTTTATCGATGTCGATCAACGTGGAATTCGCCGATTGATTCTTCTTTATGGATTTAGCGAAATTACTATAATGTGAAGGTAATTTACGGATTACGCACGATTTACTTTTGGTTATAACGATCGAATCGTTGGTATTAAGACTTTTTCTACGTAAAGAATGTCTTGGTGGTACTCGAGGTAATTTCTCCAAAAGTACTATGGGGAATGTACATTCCGTTTGCGTGGAAGTATCGCTGGTTCTTCTTCTCAATATATTCATGTTCATTATTATAGTAAACGAATCAGAAATTATGACAGGTATCAAAACAGATCTGTCAATTTTTATATATAAACTGTCAATTATTGTTCTAGAACTAGATATTAGAATGTGTATTTTTTTTACGTAAAAAGCAAACACAAATTTCGATTAAATTTTGAATTTATGTGAAAAAAATTTTGAAATAAAAGTTGTTGATCTATTAATTTTTTACAACTTTGTTTAACTTTTTTCTATAATACTTCTATAAAACTGCCAGAAATCGAGATAAACCGTTTTTCATCGAACTATTATTTTTTTTGTTTCAAAAGTTATCAACCAAGATTTATGAGCTGATGAATTATAATCTTTTAATACGAGGGCGGTTCGAATATAAGGTAATAACCTTCACTGGCTACATATTTTTGGGATTTCCCCAGAAGGTTTTTGGTCCTTGGACAACTCGGACAAACTCCTCCATCAAGCTTCAATTTCTTCGCGAGCTCTAAAGACTGGATTCGGAGAGACGTTAGTGATTCTAGAACTACTGAGAATATCGACAATACTCCATCTATTAGTATAACAACCAATAATATGAGTAGTTCAATTGATTATTCGCCAAATTGGACATTGATCGTTGATTCTTCACAATTGCAACCAGATTTTGTGAAATTAGGATAAAACAATTGAATTATCTATGGAAACTCTAGTTAGAATTACACTTTGATTAGATAATGTTCGCCAAAAGCTCCGGGATTAGAATGTTTTATGACTTGTTGAATAACCGTCGATCAGATCCGGGTATTTAAATTTCTAAAGATAGTGTCATATCATTATATTTTTAATTTGGATTGTAAATAAAGTGAATTTGACTCATATTTTGGATTGATTGATGTCTTATACCTTGTTATTTTCAAACTAAAACTATTTAGATGATGTTTATGTTTGCCATTGAATAGGAGAATTTTTCAGAAAATGGGAAAGTTTTGAAATTAAGAAAAGTTACTTCACACACTGACGCCAAATATCCATAGGCTTCTACAAGATATTTGCCAACAAAAAAATCTTCATGAGGAATTATGATGAAAATCGAATATGGAATTATCTTGTTTTTGATGTAATTATTCAGAGAAGAATCTTGAGTTTTGTTGGTTTTCATTGGAAACTTTTTGGTGTGAAAACTCTCTAATTGCCGTGGTTAAGAGACGCCGCGTTTGGGGTATAACTTAGGTAAATAGTCAGACCGAAAATTACGAAGTTTAAATAAAGGAGAAAGGAGGCTTCTACAAGATTTTTGCCAACAAAAACGAATCGAAAATGATCTAGAGTTTTTCACAATAATGGCAGATGAAAATAAGTGGAATAATTAAGAAAGTCCAAACCAGAATTTCCAAGATTTTACCTCTTGCATTATACAGCAACAGTCCATATTTCCGATTGAATTGAGCCAGGTAAATATAGTTCAAAGACTCTGTGTAAAACAAGGTGTATAGAAATGCTCGAAGCTGTGTTGACCTTAATGAAACAACTTCCTGCACTCCCCGCTCTTCTAGAAGCTCTTGATAGTTTAACGGAAGGTAGAGGAATTAATGAATGTGCTATCCTGCACTCTATTCTGTCGTAAGAGTTTTCATTCAGTGTCTTAGTTCTGTCTGAGAAACTTGGAATAACTTTACCTTCAACTCCAAGCAGAGTACATGGATGTGCACCCAAGCAGCACAGCGTCGTTATAATGACGTCAATTATTGGACATTATTAGTCGGCGACGTCGTAGACCAATAAGCGACGTCCATATGACGTGACATTTCAGATGTCATTTTGACGTCGTCTAGAGACGTCTTTCGTACGTTTTCGGTCGTTTTAAGTGCTTTTTAATCAACTATAAAAAAAATTAGAACGAAAGTTTATTACAAAAACTAAGCCCTATACGTGCTTTATAAAAAATTGTACATTTTAAATTGTTGTTTACCTAAAATTTGGATATAAATATAAATTCATTAATTAGCAATGAAAATACTAAACTGACGTTTTAAGTGGAAATGCAATTTGAATTTAAAGATGAAGTGAGAATGTTGTAATTAACAATTATTTAACTATTTTATTAGTAGGAAACAATTATTTTTAGCATCGATTCCTGTCGAGGCTGTCGACCAAGATTTAATTTTGGCGCGTTTTTAATCGAAATGCCACGATACGATACGAGACGTGCAGGCGCATGCGTGCTGGACTGCTGGTGTGAACGCGTGTGCGCGTAATGGCGAACGGCAACCAAAAGTTGTAATGACTTTATTGAAGACCATTAGAGAACAGAACAATCAAATTTTGCAGTGGATCCGAAAACAAGATCGCAGTGGCAATCACGCCAGTAATACAGATTTACCAGATGATATAGGCGTACAGTTTCCTTTGAATTCTCAAGAGGATATTACCAAATTGGAAACATACCTGTGTGAAAAAAATAATTGCCTGGCTTTGGTGGGTGTTCTGTACCACTTAATATGTATTTTACAATTTAAATTATGTGATTCCAGTCGGCATATCTATCGACTTTTGGAGGGAGAGATTTTACTGGACATACAAACCGCATTTTAAATTTTTTGTTCACTCATTCTCTTGCAACTAATTGGAATTTTTGTGGCAAACGAGGTGAGAAAAAGGCTTTTAAAAACTTAAACGTAAAGGATGTGATTATTGGTAAGTGTTTTCACTTGTAGGTGCATACTTATTATTAATCTGAAACAACATTTTTAGGTGCTGTAAGAAAAAGCTCCCCTCTAGTCAGTCAGAAAGAAATAGAAGATACCATCAAGGTGTGGTTGAAACATGCACCAGAGAAATTGAAAAAGCAGCAGCATGGCAACCCGTAAGAAAAAAAGTGTTGTTAGTCAAAGACAACTCTACAGAAGGGTGGCAGAAGCAAATTTAGCACCTGTGAGTCAGAATTGTTATAATACATCTTTAATAGTTAATAATGATTCCAATGAATCATCAAATTCCATTTTTTTGCTGATTCAATGTGTGGAAGTGAAAATGACACCTGTTCCTCAAGAGATTTAGATTTTAATGTAAACTCGCCTAATGAAAATTTGCTCTTCAATGATGCGACGTTATACAACCATTTGACTTCCTATTCCAGTAACGTGCCCCCTAACGATTTATTTTCTAATGAACCGCCGCCTAGCGATTTGCATTCGAAATTGTCAAACTGGGCAGCTTCAAGGTACGTTCGACGTACAGCAGTTACTCATCTCTTGCATATCTTGCATCCATACCATAATGAGTTACCGTTAGACAGTCGAACGCTGCTGAAAACGCCCAGAGAAACGAAAACAAAATCGTTGTTAAATGGCGAATATTGTCATTTTGGACTTGTTAACGCTTTAAAATTAAAGTTATTGTCAGTGCCTAATATTTCTCAGTACAGCATTATCAACATTTCATTTAATGTAGATGAACTGCCCATTTATAGAAATGGTCAGAAACATGATCTCTGGCCCATTTTAGCATTTGTAAAAAATTTTAATAGTGAGCCGTTTGTTGTTGGTTCTTTTTTAGGAAGTGGCAAATCAAATTTATTGTCAGCGTTTTTAGAAGATTTTTTAATTGAGTTATCGAACTTACTTACCACGGGCATTGAAATTAATAATAATATCCATGAAGTAAAAGTTCACAGCTTTGTTTGCGATGCTCCTGCGCGCGCATATCTGAAATGTGTGAAGACCCATTCAGGGTATAGTTCCTGTGAAAGGTGCGACAACTCTGGAGAACACCTGGGACGTGTCATTTTCAAAAATTTACCTTTTAACAAGAGAGACAACGAATCTTTTCGGACTAAAATTGATGTATCTCATCATCATGGAGAATCTCCTCTAATAGCTCTTCCTATAGATTTGATCTATGTCTTTTCTTTAGACTATATACACCTAGTTTGTCTAGGTGTAATGAAAAAACTTTTGCGTATTTGGACAGGAGGCGCAAGCCGAGCCAAAATGAGCTCTACTGCATTTCAAAATGTATCTGAAAAAATTGTTTTTCTCAGTAAATGTATTCCAGTAGAATTCAATCGGAAAGGGCGCAGTTTGTCTCAGTTGGCAGATTGGAAAGCAACGGAATTTCGAATATTTTTACTGTATATTGGGCCAGTTGCTTTGAATGGGAATGTCAATTTGGCAATATATGAGCATTTTTTGCTATTTCATTGTTCAATTATGATACTTATTTCTAAACGCCATATTGAAAAATTCGGAGTTCCATTTGCGCGCCAACTTTTGCATTTATTCGTAACGCACAGTGAAAAGACCTACGGATTAGAGTTCTTAGTTTACAATGTACATTCCTTATTACATTTGGCAGATGACGTTGAAAATTTCGGGCCACTAGACAATTCGTCAGCATTTCCATTTGAAAATTATCTCCACCATTTAAAATCGTTAGTTCAGTCTCCGAATAAACCGTTACAACAGATTAATAGACGCTTAAAAGAAATTGAAATGACAGTGTACGAAAAACATGACTCTACTTCACCTGATGATGAACACTTCTGTAAATGTGAATTGTCCCATTTCTTAGGACCAACGCCAAATTTCTCTTGCAAGCAGTATAAAAAGCTTCATTATAAAGATTTTATTTTTTCTATTGCATCATATTCAGAAGCAAATTGTTTTTGTCTTACCTTAGAAGGACTGGTTTTCAAAATAGAAAATATAGTAGTGGATAATAATGGAGCAGTTTTTATATTAGGTACGAGGTTTCAGGATTACCGTTCATTTTACAAATACCCTGTCGACTCAAAAGAATTCTATGTTTATCGCATCCAAAATTTATCAGAGTATATCGAGTTATTGCACTGCCACAAAGTTTTTTCGAAATGTATTGTTTTTTCTTTCAAGCAGGAATGGTTGTCATTTTCATTATTGCATCATTAGTAATTCCTTATTTCAACTTTTATGTTCTATAAGTGTAATAGTATGTAGTTTTTTAAGATTTTGTAATAAACTGGTATTAATTTGAACGCATTTTTTTATATTTTTGATCCTACTTATACGTCATTTGTCAAAAGTAAGTACGTCATTTTGACGTCTCACCAGCCGGACTAGGTACGTCATTAGTTGACGTCTGTAGGATGTGACATTAACCCGTCATAATCACGTCATTTTAGACGTCTTTTTAGACGTCCCCATTGGTCGCCAATGGCCTATAATTGACGTCATAGTAACGACACTGTGCTGCTTGGGCACATAGCTTCTCAACTCAGATACAGAAAATTCAGGAAAAACGAGTCAACATTTGTCCATACTTTTATCCGTTACATCTACAATTTTTCTTGAAATAGGGTGTCTAGTAAAAATTGAAAGTCAAGTACTAGTCTCCCGATTTTTCCAGGTTGGTTATCACATTTTCCCAGTCGAAATTTCGTCAATATACTATCACACTTCTATTATGATGATGATTAATTTTAGAAAATACAAGTATAATACAACCAAATTTTTTTAGTTTAAGTAATTCTTCACTAACTGCTGTTTTTGAGAGTCTCCAAAAATTTCTATTCTTTTTAAGATACGCAACAATATTGTACCCTAATTTTGGCGGAAAAAAATGTTGAGAATCTTTGATTTGTGCATCGAAATAACGCGAAAAAAATTGTTATTGAAAAATAAATAAAATTGATTGGCTTGGACATAGGAAAAATTATCGGCTTGACAGATGAATGAATTTAATCATATTTATGAAATTTTTGTGCCAAATGAAATAGGGCATCAAATTGACGGAAAGCGGCATACATGTTTGGCTCTGCGGTCAACGTAATAATCATGGAATTACTCATATTTATGACGCTTTAAGACAATATAATTGAATTTTTTTTTGGAAATTCAAGGAAAAGGCATGAAAATGATAAAATTTGGCATGAATAATGATTTGCATAAAACTAATGAAAAAATAGGATTTTTCAACAAACTTTATTGAGAAAATTCAGAAATTGTTATCAAAAATTAGAACGGTAATTTGCATTCCGACAGAAAATTCCTTTAAAAATCACGACATCGCCATTCAAAAGTATCTTTCTGCTATTCTCCTTATACTTCGTCCACGTTCTCTTCTTTATCCTCCTCTAGTTCTTGCTTTTCCTCTTCTTCTTGTTGTTCGTAGTCTTCGTTTGATTGTAACAGTGACAAATTGACAAGTATAAAAGAAACATTAAGAAAACGAATGGCAATACCAATACTGACCACTCCACATCAGATAATACTTCGAATGGCTAATGAAAATGCTTATAGAAAACAAAATGGTTAAAGTGAATCGAATAATAGAGGTAAATATTTAAATACAATAAATATATGTAAAAACTTATGGTATACATGTTGATTGGTTGATTGTACAAAGATCGACACTGAGGACATACACACAGCTGCCCAAAGTTTGTTAAATGAACATATCACGAAAGTAAAATAAGATAAGAGAATACTTACATCGAGAAATCCAAGACATGTACTACTACTTTTACCACACTTACTATTACACTGTCTGACGCCTGTTTCGATGTTCTCCGTTAGTCTCTATTGTTTTGTACAAAACAAAAAAATATTACCGAGTATAATTTGATTTAAGATCGACAGTTGATTGAATTAGTAAACTCACTAAAGGCATTGAACAAAATATGTAATTTGATCCATTTGGACTATTTCTTGAAAGAAAGACTATCATTACTCAGATTGAATTAGAACAACTTCCTAATTCAGTGGTAAGTTCAATAATTACTCATCTTGTACTGGATAGTGTGGACAATTTAAATTTTGGTATGTCTTGAATAAATCGAGTAGATAAACTCAAATATTTGAGATCCCTTAAATCCTTTTCGTAGAATATATGTATTGTTTTAATGTTTGTTTCCGCTCCTTCATTATCTCGAAGTCGAACAACATTACTAACTAATTAAACCATACGATAGGATCGGGAAATATAAAAAGCTTTTCTTGGGTGATGGGATGGTTAAAAAATGTTTTTAAGAATTTAAATTTTAAAAATCTGTCCCCACTTTCATGAATAAATTCAAGGCATTTTTTTTGTAAATTAGTTTTTCCTTGACCTTGCAAAATGAAGTCCCTTGAGCCGGGTAATTCATCAGTATTCATGTTTGTTTCCTGTTTTTATTTTTTATTGGAACTCAATATCAGTGACATTATGAGAACATTTTTCTTATTGGTTATAAGAGAGTCTCACTCTTGGAAGCACTTAAAGTTTCAGATGAGTGTAATAATTCAATTTATGAAAATTTAGATGAAGCGGATCTTTCAGACTGATGTAAAATACAGAATATGCAATTAATATGCATATTGATAAGTATGATTTACACAAGCTAAATGCTTTTAACCTTCCAATAGGCGCGCGGATATTTCTAACGTATTTGGTCGCGTTGTATCTAGCAGATACATATATCAAATAAATTTTTTTTTGTTATTATTATTTTTAATATATTAATACGGCAAATTTTATATGAATACTTCTTTTCTCCACTTTTAATTTAACATTTTTGCAAGTAAAAAAATAATTATTTTATATGTAAAATGTGTAAAATTTTAATAAGGTTATCGCCAGAACTAGGTTTAAAGTTACATTATTTATTCAAAATATTTTACAAACTTCAATTTCTTTATTATAACATTTATTACAAATCATATTTGTATGAAGTTTTATACATAAATGATTTCCACATTTTTTACAACAATATGCAGACACTGACGTTTTCTTATTTTCTACATAGCATGGTTCGCATCGCTTTCTTTTACTTGGTCTAGATGTTGCTTCTTGAACTTCTTGTTGTGCTTCCAAGGTTTTGTAATTTTTGAGCAAATCTTTGGTTTGTCGTGGAAGAATTCTTATTTAGGCCCTCACTTTTAGTTGTTCGTCTAGCAAGGCTAGTCCTAATTTTTTCAAATATTCTCTTCTTGTGACAAACGTATTTTTGTTTCCAAGAAATATCACCCGCGAGTTGATTCCAGCTACGTTCAGTAAATGGTAAAAAATTACCGTAGACCACCTCTTAGTTGATCTAGCAACATTATAAGTAGCGCAAAGCTTGTCGACCACATCAACGCCGGATTTTGTATTGTTATAAAATGATATTATTTCTGGCTTTTTTGAAGCATCTTCTTCCACTTCGTTCGACGCCACATGCATACTGGAAATAAGGACTACGGTTTTTCTTTTTTCGGGACATATGAATCTACCGTTTCATTTTTTGTATATCCAAATAAACACTTGAAAACAATAAAATTTATGTTTGAATAATTACAAAACGTCGAAATGAACGAGAACTTATTCCAACTAAATCTGAATATAAACTGGCGCTTTTGGTCGCGCTGTATCTAGCAGGTACAAATCCGGCGGTCGGACGGGTTTAGGGTGTACAGGGGTTGTAAAAGTAAAATCAACCGATTGTACTTCTAGGAAAGGCTTCGAGATACATCTGCCGAGAACTACTGCAAATCTCCATTTTCTAGAGCTATTACATAAATAAATATTTAGTAAAAAGTTAGCCGTGTATCTCGTTGATACACGCGCGACTAATGGAAGGTTAAGAGGTTGACAATATCTAATACTAATGAATCACCTCTTCTCAAATAGTACTTACAAAGCCAGATCGATAAGTCCATCACTTTTTGAATTTAATTTCCCACCTGCCAACTGAATCGGCAACACTGCACATGTCAAAATGCAGTGTTGTTTTATTATATCTATATCTATACACCAAAAAATTGCTAACAATAATTTATTCAAACTGCTTAAGTTATTTAAACAACTTTTTTTATAAACATTAAATATATTGATTAAATCTGAATTAACTAACTGTCCAAAAAAACTCGCGTGAAGAACAGCAAGGGCACGGAGGTAAACGTATCAATAGTTTTGGAGCTCAACAAGATTTGAAATTTTTATCTCTTTATTTATATTTATATTTTTGGACTTGCTTTCAATGGAATCGATACAACAAAACGACCTTCTTGAGTTCTTGTTGTTGTGTCTTTAAAATGAGTTTCACAGTCCATTTCCTCTTTGGACCAAGGACTGGCAGTTTTAACACTTTCTATTTCACAGAATTTTGAAAACTGGTCTTGGATATATAAATCACCTTCATTTTTAATCAAATTACAAACTATATTATTAGAAATTTTAAATCATTGTATTTTACCTGAAACCAACCACCCAAGCCGAGTTTCCTGTAAAACAGGACCATTTGTATTTAACTTCAATTGGTTTGGACATAAAACATTCCAAAAAATATCAGCACCTATCAGCATCTCGATTGGTCCGGGCTTTTGGAAGTTTTTATGTTGAGATTTAAATTTTAAACAACATTTATATTTCACATTAGAGACGGCACTGTTCAAACCAGAAACAGCGAAATTTATTGTTTGCTTTGGAATATTTAGTTTTGAGTGAAGAGACTCGGTTATAAAGGAAGACTTTGATCCTGAATCTAGAATAGCTCAAACAGGTACGTAAGCACCATAACTGTTTAAAACATCTACTACTACAGTGGATAACAGAATTTGAAAATGTTCCGAACTTGTAGTTAGGGAAACATTTTCTTGATTTATATTTTGATTTGCTTGATTTTTGTTTTCTATGTGTAAAAGAGTATTGTGTTTACCCTTACATGTTTTACATGAAGCATAAAATCTGCATTGGTTGGTTTTGTGGCCACTTCGAAGACAGTTTAAGCATAACTTTAGTCTTTTGGCTTGTTCCATGCGATTTAGCACAGACATTGCCTTGAATTTGTCGCACATAAACACTCTGTGATCGCCACTGCATATGGCACACTTGAAACCTTGAAAAGAGGTTTTGTTTTCATGTGAATTATTTTCTGAATCGGCAGAAAGTAAGCCCCTGGTTTTCCCTGACTTGGATCCCTGTTCAAGTTTGTTCAACTCTAATCGCTCTAGCAAGTCTGATCTACTTCTTAAAAATTCATACATATCCTCAAGAGAAGGCAAATCTTTTTTGGGCTTGTATTCCTCCCATTTACTAACAGATCCATCGTCCAAACTTTTGGCCATTAAATGTAAAATTACAATATCTCACTGATCTGTGGGAAGTTTAAGAAGAAGTAGTTTACAATGAATTGATGGAGAATGTTGCCAGTGAGTTGATATTCATTATTTTCATTACTAAAGTGGAGTTTATTACTTCATTCTATTATAATCCTTTTTTTTTTTTCGTGTTTAAAACTTATCGGATTGATTCCTTAACATATATAGCTGTCATACATACTCCCGATCTCTTTTCTTACATTGCTGACTTGCTGTACTATTATGACAAAAACTTTTTATTGATTACTGATATCCAACCCAATTTTACTTAGAAAATTTTTGAATTGCTAAACAAGATATTTTCTAAAACGACTCATTTCTTCAATAATTCACTTTATTTTCTTCAATTTTCCTGATTTTCATGTCTCTTCTTATTTTAACTTATGCAAGAAGTTATAACTTCATAACTTTCTCAGTATGTAATGTATCTTAAATATTCATATTATTACAACAATTCATGTGTTTTAAAAAAAGTAAAGGTGATGGTAAATTCCAAGTTGTATATACATATTTCCATAATACAGGTGCTACAGCTGCACTTCCTCTAATTTGAATTGATTTATTATTCTTAAATCTCGTGATAGATTGGCAAAATAAATATTTTAAAAACCACTTAGCTCAACAACAAAATATTTAATTGCATCAATTTATTATTTTCAAAACTACCTTAAATCACATATTTCGAAATATTTGTAGTAATGTGAAGAGCCATGATGAGGAAAATGAGGCTGAAAAGAAGTAAGAATGCTTATAGTTTGAAACGTAAATGAGCATAATTTCTTTCTGGACTTGAATGGTACAATCATACATAATTTCGAATTGTATAAGTATGAAGAAGAATTGGAAAATGGAGCCGTATATACCTTCAAATGGTTGATAGGATTGCATAGTGACAAATTGGGAAGTGTCAAATAAGCATTAAGAAAACGAATGACAATATCAATACTGACAATTCCAAATCAGATAATACTTCGAATGGCTAATGAAGATGATAATAGAAAACAAAAGGGGAAAAGTGATGATTATTGCATAAAATACGTGAGAACAATTTGTGTGCTGCATTTACTACCACTACCACCACACTCACTATTACACTGTATGACGCTTGTTTCGATGTTCTCTAGTTTCTATGTGTTTTGTATAAAACAAAAGATATTACCGCGTATAATTTGATTTCATATGGTGAGTTGATTGAATTAGTAACTCACTAAAGGCATTGAAAAAATATGGAATTTGATCCATTTGGTCGAAAGATACTAAAAACTACAGGAAAAGGTGATTCATAAGATATCAACTGTTTTTGGTATTCGTGATAACTGCAAATCATCAATGGATTATTTCTTGAAGAAAATACCAGCTATCATTACTCAGACTGAATTAGAACAATTTTCAAATTCAGTGGTAAATTCAATAATTACTCATTTCGTACTGGATAATGTGAACAATTTAAAATTTGTTTATCTCTTAGATAAAACCCAACAAATTGGTATTGTGTGTCGCATAACCCTAAAGTGATGAAAATGTTATTTCCGAGTAGATAACCTCAAATATTTGAGAATCCCAAAGTGGAGGGTCATAGTCGTCCCCCATTTGAACTATACGACGACGTATTGATAAGTTGGTGGCCTAGACCAGTTCCATGCATAAACAAAATATTGCGTTACAATAGCAACGAAAAATAACTTATTAAAAATGTCAGTGTTAAGTTTTACCTCAAAAATGAAAACCAGAGTTACGCAATAAATTGAAAGAAAAAATATATCCACCGAAATTGTGAAAATCGACAAATTGGAGTATCAAGCCATCATCAAGTACCTGTATTTAGAAGCGTTAAGAGGTGAGCAGATTTACGAGGTAAATTTTCCATTGAAGATGATGACCGATCATGAAGGCCAGCTCCTGTGTCAGTCGTCGAAAATATCGATACAGTTTATGACATGATTTTATCAGACTGTCGAATTGGGCTAAAACCCATTATTACTATGGATGAGACGGATACATTTCTACAATCCAGAAACAAAGCAACAATGGATGGAGTGGCGACACTCTGGTTTTCCCAGACCTAAGAAGTTTCGTGTCCAAAAATGTGCTGGAAAAGTTCTTGCTCCAGTTTTTTGGGATTGCCATGGAGTAATCATGATTGATTTTTTTAATAAGGGTAGAACAATAACTGGAGATTACTATTCGACGTTACTGACCATTCAACTGAAAAAAAATTCAATAGGTCGTAAATTTTCTCCCAACGAGGAGGTAATAAAAGCTGTGGAGGTCTGGTTGCGCAATAAAACATTTTGACATTGAAATTTTGTTTGGTTCTATAGTAGGCTAAGAATTTTTCAATATATCCCCGTATCACCACAGAATTGCATAACGCAATAAATAACTAAAAGAATTTCTTGGTTGTCTAGGGTTCTTTTTTGCTTGAAACGCCGGTTAGAGAGAAAACACTTTTATTACAGAATTTGTGCTTCGCCGTAGGATGGAGTAGAGCGATAATCTCGTGATCTCCGATTTTAACAACGTCATATTTATCATTTTCTTTAACCTTAACAATTTCGTGAGGATCAAAAAATTTTCTCTTCAATTTTGGATCAGTTGTATATACTTCAAAGGGTGTGGTACTTATGCTTCGCTGATAGGTGGTATTCGAGGCAGTGTTTACTTTGTCAACGTATTTGTACCACTTTCCTTGCTCTTCCAATCTGAGTTTTGTTGAGACTGGTATAAGGGTCCTATTTACCCTTTCCACTTCTCCATTACCTCGTGGGACTCCACAAATTGTTAACACATGTTTAATATTTTCTTCTCGGCAATATGATTCGAATTTTTCAGAACGGAACGCAGATCCTCTGTCAGATATTATCCTTGACGGGCTTCCCAATATTTTATACTAAGACACCAAATCACTTCTTTCGTCGTGCTTGATTATGTTGATTTTAGGATGAAGCATTCCTTCTTTCTTTCCTACAGGACGAGGTGATATATTTTACGCTATTTTTCAAGACATCATGTCACTTCTTTCGTCGTGGTTTATTTTGTTGGGTAAAGCCACACAAATTTGGAAAAGTCATCAACTACCACAGAAATGTGCTGATAATTTTTTTTGTTGATTTCATTGGTCCTAATTGGTCGACGTGATACGTCTCTAGCGGACCTTCTAGCTTTTGTACAGGATGAAGCACTCATTCTTTCTTTCCTTCTTTTTTATTCTATAATATAAGGTATACCTACCGTTATTTTTAATCGTTTCTATTTTGTCTTTTAGTCTTGGTATGTAAAATTCCTTGTTTATTACTTCTGTTTTTTTCTTTCAAAAATTTCCTCTCTCGTGGGCTTTTATTATTATTTTTTAAGCCTGCATGTTCTTTGGAATGACAAGTAATTTTAAACCATTATCGTATTTATACAATATATCATGCTCCAAATAAAAATCTTCATACTCTTCTGTAGTCAAAATCCTTTTTATCGCAATCTGTGTACCTCGTCTATACTCAATTTCATACTGTTCTAGCATCAGGGCCCATCGTGTAACTCCTGTTGTAAGGTCCCTTTTTCCCTGGTTTTTATGAATGCATTACATTCTGTAACTATTTTAAATTTCTTTCCTAGCAAGTAGATTCTGAA
Source organism: Diorhabda sublineata (assembly GCF_026230105.1). Taxonomy (NCBI): domain Eukaryota; kingdom Metazoa; phylum Arthropoda; class Insecta; order Coleoptera; family Chrysomelidae; genus Diorhabda; species Diorhabda sublineata. The sequence goes on from NC_079486.1 coordinate 1,132,764, forward strand.
TTTCTTCACACTTTTAATAATGGCGAGTACTTCGAGCTCATAGCTTGTATACTTCATCACTGCAGGGGTCGTCTTTCTACTCATGTAGTATATCGGGTGAAGCTTCGAATCGTCACTAGATCGCTGCTAAAAGAATGCTCAATAACCATGTATAGTTGCATATTCCATATTCTGCAGCTGTCTTTAATAAAAGTTTCAGTCTTTTTATCCCCTCTTCTTCGTTCGCACTAAAGATGATAACATCGTCTATGTAGTATATAACGTACATTCTAGCAGTCAACTCCCTGAAGACATGATCGATGAATCATTGGAAAACTGCTGGACTACTGCACATTCCAAATGGACATTCCTTAAACTCGTACTGACCAATCGGCGTTACAAAAGAAGAATATTTTGGGCTGCTTGCTTCAACAGGTACATGAATAAATCCATTTTCCAAATCAAGGGTGCTGATTATCCTTGCTCCCTGTAAGCTGTCTAGTACATCTTCAACGAAGGGAAGTGGAAATCTATCGCGTATTATATTTTTGTTTAAATTGCGATAATCGAGACAAATTCTGGTTCGGCCATTCTTTTTTCTCACTAGTACAATAGGACTAGCGAAATCCGAACAACTCGGTTTGATTATTCCATCTTTTAACCATTCCCCATTCCTCTATCTGTCTATCTACTTCTTCTTTTTCGTGTGCCGATAGTCTTCTTGGTCGCTGATGAATCGGTTCTTCGCTATTCAGTACAATTTTCACCACAATATTCGTTGTCTTCTCTTTGAATGGTTGGTAGTTTTCTATTAATTTCTTCCTCCCTATTGAACCACGGAAAAGCACGTAGAGCCTAACGAGTTCTCCTCGGTTCGCAATCATTAGAAAATCAAATGTAAAACTTTTATAACTTTGAGTTTCTCATGCTTAATGTTGTGAACAATTCTACTTACAGATCTTAACGATGTCATTTGAAATTTGAAAAAAAATAGAAGAAAATAACTCTTTGTCTTTCGTTTATTAAAAATTAATACTGTACCTTTCTACTAAGAAAACAAATATACTATATAAAAAAATATCTCGTTTTTACAGCGAAGGAAAAACCAAATTTCCCTAAAAAATGTCAGTAACAATCAATATTCACCTTAGCTACAGAAAATATTTTGTAATTCAGGTAAACTAATTGAATTTCGATAATTATAGTTTGTACAAATGTATTCTGCTCTTTTGTTTTAAATAAGTATTGTTAGAATGTATCTAAAAAAAATTTGCAGTCCTTCGCCACTGATCACTAGTTCGTGGAAATCGAATAATAAAAGGAAAAATACTTCTCACATCAGGCTTCCTCCAATCGCAATCAACCAGAATATAAGGATACAGAAAAAAATAAAAAAGTAGCAGAATAAATAATAAATGAAATTAGTGATTCTAGAACTACTGAGAATATTGACAATACTCCATCTATTAGTATAACAACAAATAATATGAGTAGTTCAATTGATTCTTCGCCAAATTGGACATTGATCGCTGATTCTTCACAATTGCAACCAGATTTTGTGAAATTAGGATAAAACAATTGAATTATCTATGGAAACTCTAGTTCGAAATACACTTTGATTAGATAAATAATGTTCGCCAAAAGCTCTGGGATTAGAATGTGCTATGACTTTGTTCAATAACCGTCGATCAGATCCGGGTATTTAAATTTCCATAGATAGTGAATATTAATATCATTATATTTGTAATTTGGATTGTGAACTAAAGTGAATTTGACTCATATTTTGGATTGATTGATGTCTTATACCTTGTTATTTTCAAACTAAAACTATTTAGATGATGTATCTGTTTGCCATTGAATAGGAGAATTTTTCAGAAAATGGGAAAGTTTTGAAATTAAGAAAATTTACCTCACACACAGACGCTAAGTATCCATAGGTTTCTACAAGATTTTTGCCAACAAAAACCGTTTTGCAGATTGCACCTCAATTAAGCTTATTCCAATTATTAAATGGTGGTTTCATGTTGTGTCCAAAACGTATTATATAGAAGATGAAATTATAGATGCAACTGGGAGTTGTTTCGGCCAAGGAAATTTCACAGTATATCTAGCTTCAAAATTCGCGCTGAAGTAAATCGAGTGGAATAATTAAGAAAGTCCAAACCAGAATTTCCAAGATTTAACCTCTTGCAGTATACAGCAACTGTCCATATCTCTGATTGAATTGAGCCAGGTAAATAAAGTTCAAAGACACTGTGTGAAACAAGGTGTATAGAAATGCTCGAAGCCGTGTTGACCTTAATGAAACAGCTTTCCTGCACTTTATTCTATCGTAAGATCATTCAGTGTCTTAGTTCTATCTGTCTGGTAAAAATTGAAAATCAAGTACTAGTCTCCCGATTTTTCCAGATTGATTATCACATTTTCCCAGTCGAAATTTCGTCAATATACTATCACTCTTCTATTATGATAAATATTAATTTTAGAAAATACAAGTATAATACAACAACCAAATTTTTTGTAATTATTTAGTAATTATTCACCAACTGCTGTTTCTATTCTTTTCAAGGTACGCAACAATATTCTACCCTTATTGTGGCGGAAAAAAATGTTGAGAATCTTTGATTTGTGCATCGAAATTACGCGAAAAAAATTGCTATTTTCAAGTTGTTTTATTGAAAAATAAATAAAATTGATTAGCTTGGACATAGGAAAAATTATCGGCTTGACAGATGAATGAATTTAATCATATTTATGGAATTTTTGTGCCAAATGGAATTGGGCATCAAATTGACGGAAAGGGGCATAAACATTTATGACGCTTTAAGACGATATAATTGAATTTTTTTTGGAAATCTAAGGAAAAGGCATGAAAATGAATAAATTTGGCATAAATATTGATTTGCAACTCCGCCTAGGGTGGTTGATGGGTGGATTGAGTAGGCCATTGACTATCAGCCGCTCCCAAGCCCGGATAAAGGAGGAGGGTTAAGGGGTGAGGCCAGTAACTTGCCCCTCGTAAAAAGATAAAACAGTCACAGAACTGTCACGTTAGCCTCGGAAACTGGACGGAGCATTGACGACGACACGGCACGAAAACGGAAAAAACGAGTATGGAAAGAAAACATAGTAAGACTCGGAAGTTGGAACATTACATCATGGAGCAACAAAGACTATGAGGTGGTCGTAGAAATAGAGAAAAACAAAATAGATTTCTGCGCACTTTCAGAGACCAAGAAGAAAGGCAATGGCAGTCACAGGTACCAAAACTACATACTGCTTTATAGTGGAGTCGATAAGAACTTGCGAGCACGGGGAGGAGTAGGGTTACTAGTGAATAAAAAATTTGAAAAAGGTATTAAGGAAGTACAGTATATAAGTCATAGCATCATACAGATAACAGTAGAGCTGGCCGACGAATGTACACACCTACTAAGTATATATGCACCTGATGTAAGCAAACCGAAAGAAGAAAGGGAAGCTTTTTTTGATGCCTTGCAAGCTATACCCAGTATAGACAAAGTGTTTATTATGGGCGACTTCAACTCAAGAATTGGGAACACAGTTATCCCAGGAATCATGCATAGTTTCAACGAAGGAGCAGTGAATGATAACGGAGATATATTGATAGATGTATGCGCCCTCAACGAATTACGTATCAACAACACATATTTTGATCATAAGGAACAACAAAAGTACACCTTCGCTAACACGAAAAGCCAAAAATCAACTATTGACTACATAATTACAAACAGGAAAGTCCACCCCTCCCAGATACTTGACGTACAGGTATTAACATCGGCACCCAACACGGTTTAGTATTGTGTAAATACCGCGTATCCCACATAATAAAGAAAAGAAAAACATCCAACTACGTATCGAAATTTAATATAGAGTCGCTTAAGGATGAAAGCATTAAATACCTCTATCAAAACAGACTCCGCGAAAAAATTGTCCAAAACCCTATAAAAGAAACCGACAACGTAGAAGCCGCCTGGGAGAAACTAAAGAATAACATAAAGAACAGCGCAAAGGAATCCCTAGGAGAAAGAACAATAGACACGAATAGAATACAGAATAAACCCTGGTTCACTCTAGAAATTAAGGAACTGGCAAATGAAAAAAAGGAAGGGTACATAAAATACATTACCAATAGAACACAGGAAGAATACGAAGCCTATAAAAGAGTGAGGAATAGAACAACCAACACAATAAAAGAACTGAAAAAAACATACTGGGAAAATTTCTCAGTGGAAATGGAACATGATTTGTCCGGAGGCCAGAAAAAAATATGGAACATGATACGAAAAAGGAAGAAACCAATCAACGAGGAGGTAGTGATAAATGATATAAATCAGGAAACATGGGCAGCACATTTTGAGATCCTATATGAAAACAACGGAAGCAAGGACGAAGAAGTCGCAAACCCGCCCTCCCCAAACGAACAGGAAGAAACCATCACATTAGAAGAAGTACAAACAACCATAAAGAAACTAAAGAATAGAAAATCACCAGGTACAGACAATATCCCAAATGAACTACTGAAGAACGGGGGCCCAGAAATCGAAAAAGAATTAATAAAACTGTACAATAAAATAGAAAGAACTGGAGTAATACCCGAAGAATGGAGAACTAGTATAACTATACCTATATACAAGAAAGGTTTAAAATCAGATCCGAAGAATTACAGAGGCATAACGCTACTTAGTAGTGTGTTAAAGTTATTTACCAAGATACTTGCAAATAAGATAACTGCTAAGGTAGGCATCTCAGAAGAGCAACAAGGCTTCCGCCTAAACAGATCCACTATAGACGCAATATTTATATTACGCCAGTTGATAGAGAAATCTATAGAATACAATAAACCCATGTACACATGTTTCGTAGATCTAAAGCAAGCATTCGATAGAGTAAAACTCAACGATGTAATCCACCGACTAAACCAAAAAGGCGTCAAGAAGCATTATACAAATCTAGTAAGGCAACTTAACATAAACACCAAAACAAGAATAAAAACAGACTGTGGGCTAACAAGAGAACTCAAAGTCTCATCCGGCATAAGACAGGGAGATAGCCTCAGCCCATGCCTTTTCAACGTAATAATGGACCAAATAATTGAGAGCGAAAGACGATCTACAACGCCTCCTTCATAAATTTAACCTGACGGCACAGATACTTAACATGCAAATCTCATGCGAGAAAACACAAAGCATGGTAATATCCAAAGACCCAATAAGATGCAAGTTGGTAGTAAATGAGCGCATTATAGAGCAAGTAATGAATTTCAACTACTTAGGCGTAGAAACAACGAGCAGTAGAAACATAACGGACGAGGTAGATAAGCAGATCAAGAAAGCAGCTAGAATATCGGGATATTTACGGGACATTATATGGAGAAAGAAATATTAGAGCATAGAAAGTAAGACGCGAATCTACAAGACCTGTATCAGACCCATACTAACCTATGCCGCAGAAACAAGGGCAGACACAACACAAACAAAGAGAAAAATGACAACAGCAGAGATGAAGATATTACGAACAATAAAGGGTACCACACTCCACGATAGAATACCCAACACAGATACCTTAAGAGAACTGGGAGTACAAGATGTCGTTAGATGGGTAAGAACAAGACGCCGACAATGGAGAGACCATGTAGAACGAATGGCTCCAGAACGGATTGCCAAATGGGCCAAAACACAGAAACCAGACACAAGACGCCCAATCGGTAGGCCCCCAAAACGCTGGTACGATAGCTGGACATCGGCGTCACAAGAGGGCAGATGACAGACCTGACAGTACCTCGTCCTACTACAAGAAGAAGAAGAAGAAGAAGATAATGATTTGCATAAAACTAATGAAAAAATGGGATTTTTCAACAAACTTTATTGAGAAAATTAAGAAATTGTTATCAAAAATTAGAACGGTAATTTGCATTCCGACAGAAAATTCCTTTAAAAATCACGGCATCGCCATTCAAAAGTATCTTTCTGCTATTCTCCTTATACTTCGTCCACGTTCTCTTTTTTATCCTCCTCTACTCCTTGCTTCTCTTCTTCTTCTTCTTGTTCTTCGTAGTCTTCGTTTGATTGTGACAGTGACAAATTGACAAGTATAAAAGAAACATTAAGAAAACAAATGGCAATACCAATACTGACAACTCCACATCAGATAATACTTCGAATGGCTAATGAAAATGCTTATAGAAAACAAAATTGTTAAAGTGAATCGAATAATAGAGGTAAATATTTAAATACAATAAATATATGTAAAAACTTATGGTATACATGTTGATTGGTTGACTGTACAAAGAATCGACACCGAGGACATACACACAGCTGCCCAAAATTTGTTAAATGAACATATCACGAAAGTAAAAGAAGATAAGAGAATACTTACATCGAGAAATCCAAGACATGTACTACTACTTTTACCACACTTACTATTACACTGTCTGACGCCTGTTTCGATGTTCTCCGTTAGTCTCTATTGTTTTGTACAAAACAAAAAAATATTACGAGTATAATTTGATTTAAGATCGTCAGTTGATTGAATTAGTAAACTCACTAAAGGCATTGAACAAAATATGTAATTTGATCCATTTGGACTATTTCTTGAAAGAAAGACTATCATTACTCAGACTGAATTAGAACAACTTCCAAATTCAGTGGTAAGCTCAATAATTACTCATCTTGTACTGGATACTGTGGACAATTTAAATTTTGGTATCTCTTAAATGAATCGAGTAGATAAACTCAAATATTTGAGATCCCTTAAATCCTTTTCCGCTGTAACTCCTTCATTATCTCGAAGTCGAACAACATTACTAAATAATTAAACCATACGATAGGATTGGGAGGTATAAAAAGATTTTCATAGGTGGTGGGATGATAAAAAAATGTTTTTAAGAATTTAAATTTTAAAAATCTGTCCCCACTTTCATGAATAAATTCATGCATTTTTTTTGTAAATTAGTTTTTCCTTGTCCTTGCAAAATGAAGTACCCAATAGGTCCCTTGCTTCGGGTAATTCATCAGTATTCATGTTTGTTTCCGATTTTTGTTTTTTATTGGAACCTCAATATCAGTCACATTATTAGAACATTTTTATTATTTGTTATAAGAGAGACTCACTCTTGAAAGCACTTAAAGTTTCAGATGAGTGTAATAGTTCAATTTAGGAAAATTTAGATGAAACGGATCTTTCAGACTGATGTAAAATACAGAATATGCATTTAATATGCATATTGATGAGTATGATTTACACAAGATAAATGCTTTTAAGAGGTTGACAATATCTAATACTAATGAATCACCTCTTCTCAAATAGTGATTACAAAGCTAGATCGATAAGTCCATCACTTTTTGAATTTCCCACTTGCCAACTGAAACGACAACACTGCACATGTCAATATGCAGTGTTTTTTATTACTATATTTATACACCAAAAAGTTATTTAAACAACTTTTTTTATACACATTAAATATATTGATTAAATCTGAATTAACTATCTATCCAAAAAAACTCGCGTGAAGAACAGCAAGGGCACGGAGGTAAACGTATCAATAGTTTTGGAGCTCAACAATATTTGAAATTTTTATAAAAAAATTCATGTATATCTCTCTATTATTTCACTCACCCGGAACTTTAAGTGCTTCTGAAAGTATGAATAACTCTTGTAACCAACAAGAAAAATGTTCTTATAATGTCATTGGTATTAAGGTTCCAACAAAATTAGAAACTTTGCAGAAAATCTCAGCAATTCTGATTTTGATACACTGATGAAGCCCAAGAAAAAATATGAGTATTATGAAAAATAGAGTGACTCTTCGAAGAAAATCTCTCTTCAAATTAAATTCGAAATCTGTGAAAAAATAGGTTTTACGGAAATGATTGATAAATTTGCCACTCAGAAAGCCAGAAAGATTATTTTATAATTAGGTAATTATAATGATTAGGTACTTAGTCTGTAAACTGTTGAACAACTGATTGATATACTTTTCATTGAGAATTGAGTAGGTACTTTTTTATGCAAAGGAGATATTATTGTTTGTTTTTTATTATGATAAAGACACCTACAAGATGCTTGATGCTCTATCTGTATTCTCTGGAGGTGTCAGATACCACCAGGAAGCGTATGGAACAGAAGACGAGGATCTGTAGACATCCCACATAAAGATTGGGTTCCTCAGTATGTATTTACATTAGTTATCTCGTAATCCGAAAAGCCACCATCCGGACTCCGAGAGTCCGTGGGGGATTTCCATACATTTATATAGCTTGTAGACTTTTATTACTTTTTGTTTGGGGAAATCCATTTATTTTTATTAGCATTTTTAGACTCTGCAATCCGATTCAAACAGTGTCTAATTGAATCTGACACCGCTCAGACGTAAAAAAAAGAAGAAGAATATTTCAAGGTTATAATAAGTATGTTGGATACAAATAATCAATTGTAAAAAACAAAATGTTGTTTTGAGGTTATGTTAGTTAAATTTGACATTAGCTCGGTCGTATGTCAAATATTGATATAAATTGAAAACCGATATGTCTAGGTTGAGAAAAGAGAAGCGTTGCTTTTGCGATGCAACTAAACCGGGTCCTTTGAGTTATAAACGCAAAATTATGGAAAATTTGAGAAATGAGACACCCGCTACGGATAGTAATACCGATTGTAGTAGCGTCCCAACGAGTTCGAGCGCTCGAGATATTTAGAATCATTATTATACAATTTCTTAAACTATTATGATTATTTGTATTTACTACCAACTCCGGAAGTTTCTTTTCAAGCCATTTTCAAGGTAAGTTCATCCTCAAACTTACGCTTATTTACCAATACTTCCCATTTGTACCTATCCATAGTTATTAGCCATTAGTTTTTCAACACTTTTCTTTCCGAATCAATCTTCTCACCATCTTATATCTTTGGTTCATTATTCTCGATCATCCAACTTTTATTTTCATTCTCTTTTTTCATTGTTCCTTTCTAAAATGTAACATAAACTCTTGACTTTAAACAGCCCTTCAAAAAAAATTCACAGCAATTAAATTTGGTGACATAACCTATTTCGTATTTTCCAAAATTTTAAAAAAACAGACTAAAAAATTATTTTTCTTATGGATGTTTGGTACAATGAACTCTAGTTGTAGAAAAATCTACGGGACTTTGAGCCGTAAGGGATTTTAAATTATTATAACTGTGTTAACGAGGGAAACTATTAGCTTTTGTATGCACAACTCTGGCGCGATTTCCCAGGTTGTTGTGTCTGAAATATACGTGACCACAAAACTGAAATCTTAGTATTTAAAGCCTCATGATATTTCTGACAATTCCGGTATTAAGTTTAATCAAATTAATTAAATTTTGAGTTTTGGACTGGTATTCGTTTGAACGTAATAGCATCCCAAAAGCCGTTGGGTTATAAAACGACGACGCGCAGTCATTACCATTTTTAAATTACCCAATCAAAAAGGAGAATTAAATAATTGACGTTTCTTGAACAGAAAGGATTTTTCAAATTTCGAAAATGTTCATTTGTGGACAATTTAAACCTACGAACTTTTGATTTGAGGTTAATTCAATAATTAAATCACCGCGCGTTGTTCAACCCGATACATATTAATTTTTATTTTTGATAATGAGGACAGTTGAGCTTTTGGACTGTACAATTTATCTCGAAATAATGCTTGAAATTAATTAGAGGGAATCCAAAAGAGCTGATATCAGATCTCATCCTTTCAGAAAGCTTTCTTAAACACAGCTTCGTTTACCATGTGAATTTTTTACAAAAATAAATACAATAAACGGCTATAAAAATTGTTTGGATTGTCTTGTTTGATCTTTAATTGACTTGTTTCACGATAAAAAATATTATTAAGGAGCTTTTATATTTTTTCTGGGAATTGTGATCAAATAACTCATAAATCGCGCGAAAAAAATTAACAAAAAACAAACTGGATTTTGAATTTATAAAGCTGTTCGTGCAATAACGAAAATCTCAAAAGATAATTAACGCTTCCCCGCGAACTGAATAGTAAACAACTTTTCCAGGTAAACATCGAAATATTTAATTTTCAGAATCAGTTGATTATTCAAAAGTATGAATAAACAACAACAGTACACAAAAAATTAATTCCTTGGAGTAACTAAATCGAATAAAGTTACAATTGATTTTTTTAAAATTAGTCAGAGAAAACTTTGTAAGTAAATAAGTGAAGTTTCCGTTTGTTGATATATCATTGGAATGAATGTTACATTTATCGAATAGCACTTGTCAAATCGTTAAGCAAAAAAAGCGGGCATTTCAATTCGATAAAGCTTCGTAACAGAAATTTAACATTTCATAATAACTCTTGCGAATATTTTGTTCATCCCCAAAGAATATCGAGTTTGTGTGTAGTTTTGCCCGTTTCTCCAAGGATATATTCGAAAGAGAATTTTCTCCTGTTTCAATACGAAATTACTTGTAATGCAAATTCAGTTTTATTATAAAATTATGTTTGTATATACGTGTATTATAACAAATTTCAATCTCAAGACTTCCTCGAGGAGCTCCATAATCAAACCATCTTATTGTTTCCATATGGGATTTTACGATGGGTCCAGTATAGGCCCAGACATGGACTAAGTGTCCTAAACTTGGTGGGACTGTGATTCAAACCTGGTTGAGCTAGCGTATAACTATCATTTATGTATCCCAATAAAGTTGGGCTAAAGTATAACTATCATTTATGTATCCCAATAAAGTTGTGCTGAAGTATAACTATCATTTATGTATTCCAATAAAGTTGGGCTAAAGTATAACTATCCTTTATGTATCCCCAGGAAGTTGGGCTAAAGTATAACTATCATTTATGTATCCCAATAAAGTTGGGCTAAAGTATAACTATCATTTATTTATCCCAATAAAGTTGCTCTAACGTTTTTAATAAAGTTTGTTTTGAGAGTTATTCACTACGCATAACATATTGTGGTGTTTTATTCTAATATGATTGGAGGATTTTAGTGGGGAGTATGGGACACCCAAAATGTTTTATTTTCATTGGTTGTTGTTGATTTATCTATGTCAAACGATTTGACCATACTTTCGTCCTTTTTTTATTTGGTTTAACTCTTTTTACTTCTTTTTTATTTACTTAATGAGTCTTTCTCGCGCATTTTCAGTTTGTGGTTTAACGAAATGGGTCAAGTCGATATTTTTTTCATTGCAATTTCAAATTAAACACTGTCTCAGTTCTACCATAAGATTACTTAGTTTAGGAGTTATTCCCGACGCTGTTTTAGGGGATCATCGTCATCAGAAAACCGTAAATTGGCCGCATTACAACGAGGTCCCGTATCAACTTCCAAACCATTCCCGTTTTATCGTCAGATATATGGAATATACGTCAGAAAATAACTTTTTTTTATCTCTTTCAATCTGGACTCGCAAAATATGTTACCAATAGAACGATTGTCGATGTGATTACGAAAATAAATATATTGAATGAAAGGAGTTTATATAAAACGACGATTGTTATAATGATAATCCACTGAAATGTTTAACTAAAGTTTTTGAAGACGACAACATGGTTATATAAACGCGAATCAATCAGTATATTTGTGAATGTTGTCGATTTAGCTAGACATTTGTCTTAAGAGACTTCTGTTTCAATTAGAAATCAAAATTTGTTTATACAAACTTCAATTTTCCAAAAATAAGTTGAGATTCGTCTTTAGAAACTTTGTTTTTCAAAAAGCAAACCAAAATTTGACTTCGGGAAATGCCATTTCGATAAAAAACAAAATTCGTCTTTAGAAACTTCGTTTTTCGAAAACAAAAAAAATATTGTCACAAGAGGCTTTCTTCTGCAATTAGAAACCAAATTTTGTTTGAAGAAACTTTATTTTTAAAAACAAACCAAAATTGGTCTTCAGAAACTTTGTTTTTCAAAAATAAACCGACATTTGGTTTTCAGAACTGTCGTATTCGAAAAAACAAACGAAATTTGTTTTGTTTTTTCCAAAAATAAATTGTCAGTTATCATAAAAAAGTGTTTGTGGATTTCTATGTACCAGATATAAATGGACTAAATAAGATCCAAGATTATTTTATTCATCAAACTATACATGTGAACGTCCATTTTCAAAATAAAATAATTTCGACTATCAAATCAACAATAGATTGTATTCAACGATCTAATTTAATGAACAGTTACAACAAAATTAATAAAAACGTATACAACGTAAAGTTTTACACTCCGTTAGACATAAAATATCCCCCAAAATAAAATACGTTGCGAAAAATATTCCGAATAAAAAATTTCTCAACGAGGTCGATTTAGAGAAATTTTCAGTGGAGTGGGTGCTCCCAAAAGTACCTAGCCTGACCTAGACATGTCTACTCCTTATATTTTAAGCCACTTTTCTGGACATTCGAATTTCATTGTGTAATGAAACGCTTTGGCATATCTTGACAATCAAAACGATTACCACTTGAATAATTGATCATAATCGATTTTTAGCCAATTACGTTTCTCAATTCATAAAAGTAAATGAATTATTTTGTTAATTCATTACATGTGTATACGAAATGTACAAGTTTATTTTGATATACAGCGTACTTCAAGGGATTTATTTATAAAAAGTAATGGCTATATAACCAAACAGACTAAATAGATTGTTCACGCCGATATAGATTGACGCGCGTTTCGATAACCAAATTATATTATCTTCAAAAACTGAAGATAAACTGTTTATTCTAAGAGCATTTAGGCCCTCGAAACCTCCCGCATAGATATCTGATTTTTCGAAAGCTTTTTCGAAAACGTCAATTTTTTATCAGTATTTCAAAAATTAAATTGAAATAATGTCGAAAAATAGACGAACATCAAACTAAATATGTAGTTAGTATTAAAAATTTAATAAAAGAACGTCTATAACATACAAAAACATAAATAAAAGTAACGAGTAAGTCTTACTTTAAACAAAGTCAAAGAAAAATATTTAACAGTGTAAAATTTATTTTAAAAAATGGTAGTTTCGTTGTTGTTGAGTTCCAACCTAAAATTCATCACCCTCTATATGTTGAGAACGATTTACGCACTATTTACTTTTAGTTATAACGATTGAATCTTTGGTATTACGACTTTTTTTACGTAAAGAATGTATTGGTGGTACTCGAGGTAATTTCTCAAAAAGTACAATGGGGAATGTACAATCCGTTTGCGTGGAAGTATCTCTGGTTCTTCTTCTCAATATATTCATGTTCATTATTATAGTAAACGAATCAGTAATTATGACAGGTGTCAAAACAGATCTGTCAATTTTGATAAATAAACTGTCAATTATTGTTGTAGAACTAGATATTAGAGTGTGGGTTTTTTTCACGTAAAAAGCAAATACAAATTTCGATTAAATTTTGAGTTTATGTGAAAAAAATGTGGAAATAAAAGTTATAGACATTTTAATTTTTCACAACTTTGTCATTTAACTTTTTTCTATAAGACTTCTATAAGACTGCCAGAAATCGAGATAAATCGTTTTTCATCGAACTATTATTTTTTTTTGTTTCAAAAATTATCAACCAAGATTTATGTGTTGATGAATTGTAAACTTTTAATACGAGGGCGGTTCGAATATAAGGTAATAACCTTCAATGGTTACATATTTTTGGGATTTCTTCAGAAGGTTTTTGATCCTTGGACAACTCGGACAAACTCCTCCATCAAGTTTCAACTTCTTCACGAGCTCTTAAGAGTAGATTCGGAGAGACGTTTGGAGTTTTGTCAAATCTTCATGAGGAATTATGATGAAAATCGAATATGGAATTATCTTAAATTGTTTTTGATGTAATTATTCAGAAAAGAATCCTGAGAAAAAAATCGTAGATGAACTTGAGATTTTTAGTTGAAATTCAACTAGTTTTGTTGGTATTTATTGGAAACTTTTTAGTGTGAAAACTTTCTAATTCTCGTGGTTAAGAGACGACGCGTTTGGGGTAAAGCTTAGGTAAATAGTCAGACCGAAAATTACGAAGTTTAAAGAACGAAGTATGTTTTCACGGCAATTACAATTGTCTACAACTTCATATCATACTCTAAAATGTTCATTATGTAGTTATATCTTTCCACTTTTTACTGTTCTATAAAGGAAAAAAAAATCATATTCTGTAGGATTAATTTATAGAAGTTTTTATGTAATTTCAATATCAAAAAAACACGTTTGTTTAGACCGTTCTATATATGTATGCAAATCAAATTAGTTTTTCACATAAAAACACAGTCAACCACTTTATTTTCATTTTTCTTTAATATCGTACAAGTTTATTTCTTTTTTTTTTGAAAATAATTTTTAATATTTTCATAAATTTCCAAACATTACATCTCTAAATCAATTCAGAGCATTTTATAGTTTTCATTTTTCTGTAATTACTACAACTGATGATTAAAACATATACATATCTTTTTTCCAGCTAACTAAACTGCCTTCTTGAGCATTTCTACCGTTTAAAACCCACTGTCTTGATTATTTTTTCGTATTAGAAGTTTAGTAGTGGACTAAGTGTGAATCGTCATAAAAATGATGCTTAAACTGCATCAAATAAGTATGAAAATGGTTGAAATTTACATCTTGTACTATAATCATTTAATTCCACTTAGAAAATCGATTATTTAAGTTGAACGCTACTCACGTGTATTTTCTAGTTATAAGATATGGCGCGATGCAAATTGAAAACGTATATGTCATGTAAAATTGAAACTAGTCTACATCGTCTTTTGCTGACTGGAAAGGCGGTTCGAAAACGTGATAAAACTTTATGTTTATATATCAACGTCCTTGAATCTCTTTACTAAACTTTAGAAGAAAATATTCTTAAATACGACATCCTAAGAATTGAATTACAACGTTAGAACGTTCAGAGAAGGATTAGCAAAAAAAATAACCAAACCTGAAATATGGCTTTAAGGAAACTATCAATGTATCAAATACTCTGGAAATCTGGGCAGAAAATCAAGCATTTTTCAATTAAGCAGCGATTAGAGCTCTAATATCTAACCTACTACCCTGCAATGGATTCGGGGACATACTGTATTAGAGGGTAACGAAATAACTGACAGAATCTCTAAAATAGTGGCGGGCATACCCTTTATAGAACCTGAATCCGTCTGTGGTATCAGCTATAGATCCATAGAGGAACCGTTGAAGATGGTGGTATATAGAAATTACTGGGACAATCTACGCAGGCAAAACTCTTCCGGGAAGTTAAAATCAGAGAAAATATGTCGAATGTAATAAGAAAGACACCTAGAAGATGCTTGATGCTCTATCTATATTCTCTGGAGGTGTCAGATACCACCAGGAAGCGTATGGAACAGAAGACGAGGATCTGGAGAAATCCCACATAAAGATTGGGTTCCTTTGTATGTATTTACATTAGTTATCTCGAAATCCGGAAAGCCACCATTCGAACTCCGGGAGTCCCTGGAGGATTTCAATACATTTATATAGCTTGTAGACTTTTAATACTTTTTTGGGGGGAAATCCATTTATTTTTATTAGTATAAAAAAGAAGAAGAATATTTCAAGGTTATAATAAGTATGTTGGATACAAATAATCAATTGTAATAAACAAAATGTTTTTTTGGGGTTATGTTAGGTAAATTTGACATTAACGCGTTTGTATGTCAAATATTGATATAAATTCAAAACCAATATGTCTAGGTTGAGAAAAGAGAAGCGTTGCTTTTGCGATGCAATTAAACCAGGCCCTTTGAGTTATAAACGTAAAATTATGGAAAATTTGAGAAACGATACACCCGCTACGGATAGTAATACCGATTGTAGTAGCGTCCCAACGAGTTCGAGCGCTCGAGATAATTCCAAACCAAAACCCGAAGCTACCAAAGAAGAAAACATCAAACATCGAAGTATGAAGAGATTTAAAATGCAATCGGACGGTGTTATTACATCTATTAATTACGATACGTCTGAAGATAATGAATTTTCTTATAACAAAGACAATGTTAAGGATAAAACTAAGAATAGCGAAACAGTTTTGTTAATTGAAGCACAGAATGTAGATATTCAGAATCATTATTATACAATTTCTTAAACTATTACGATTATTTGTATTACTAATAACTCCGGAAGTTTCTTTTCAAGCCCTTTTCAAGGTATGTTCATCCTCAAACTTAAGCTTATTTACCAATACCTTCCATTTGTACATATCCATACTTATTAACCCCTAGTTTCTCATCCCTTTTCTTTCCAAATCAATTTTCACACCATCTAATATCTTTGGATCATTATTCTCGATCATCCAACTTTTATTTTCATTCTCTTTTTTCATTGTTTCTTACATAAATGTAACCTAAACTTTTGACTTTAAACAGCCCCTCAAAAAAAATTCGCAAGCAATTAAATTTGGTCACTTATAACCTATTTCGTATTTTCCAAAATTTAAAAAAAACTCGGGGGGTACATGATAGATTTTTGCTTAAAATTCGATTATAACAGACTAAAAAAATATTTTTCGTACGGATGTTTGGTACAATGACCTCAATTTGTAGAAAAATCTGCGGGACTTTGACCTATAAGGGATTTTAAATTATTATAACTGTGTTAACGAGGGAAACTATTAGCTTTTGTATGCACAACTCCGCGCGCGATTTCCAAGGCTGTTTTGTCAGAAATATACCTGATCACAAAACTGAGTTTTCCAACTATTATATGTTAATAATCATGTCGGAGCTGTTGGGTTATAAAACGACGACGCGCAGTCATTACCATTTTTAAATTACTCAATCAAAAAAAAAGAATTAAATAATTGACGTTCCTTGAACAGAAAGGATTTTCCAAATTACAAAAATGTTCATTTGTAGATTATTTAAACCTACGAACTTTTGATTTGAGGTTAACTCAATAATTAAATCACCGCGCGTTGTTCAGCACCATCCATTTTGGTACTGAATTCGAGCTTATGACGTTATTAATCTTTATTTTTGATTCTGAGGAGAGTTGAGCTTTAGGACTGTACAATTTATCTCGAAATAATTCTTGAAATTGGACTTTTAATTAATTAGAGGGAATCCAAAAGAGCTGATATCAGATCTCATCCTTTCAGAAAGCTTTCTCAAACACAGTTTCGTTTACCATGTGTAATGTATTCCACATCAAATATTTAATTTGTTCCAATAAGCATAGGCAACCCTTATTACTTCTTCTTGATATGATATTTCGAATATTTAACGCAGACGTTTAAGAGTTATTTTTATTGTGTGCATGCACG
Source organism: Diorhabda sublineata (assembly GCF_026230105.1). Lineage (NCBI taxonomy): Eukaryota > Metazoa > Arthropoda > Insecta > Coleoptera > Chrysomelidae > Diorhabda > Diorhabda sublineata. The sequence continues at coordinate 1,150,012 of NC_079486.1, forward strand.
TTTTCCTTATTGTAGTAGGAGTTCGCCTCTCTCTTCTATTCGAATCGTTGAACCGTTAACATCGAATACACGGTTGTCAGATTGAACACATTGTAATATTAATTTCGAATTGTTTCTTTTTTAATTAATAAAGTGAGTTTTCACTCGTGGTACTTTTGCTCAACCCTAATCAAGACATTACAATTGGCGACGAGGTAAAACGGAAACGCGTATATTATTTTTTTTTGGTTGAGAAATTGTCCGGAAGTTTCGCGCAAGTTGCACATGGTTATTGTCGGCATGGCACAAGAAAATCCTTCTACTCCTGCTACATCTTCAGCTATTGGTAAGCTAACAGAGTTTTCGGCCAAAGATTCCGATTGGTCGATTTTTAGCGCCAGGCTAGAGCAATATTTTATTGCAAACGGCATTACGGATTCAGAAGTAAAACGTGCTCTTTTGCTGAATGCATGCGACGAAGATGCCTACAGATTGATTTATAGCCTGTGTGTTCCAAATAAGCCCGAAACGAAGACCTACAAGGACTTAATTAAGCTTTTCGACAAACATTTTAAAACAACAACCAGTGCCTTTGCAGCACGCCAGAAGTTTTATGAAGCCACGAAGAGTCGTGTTGAAACGGCCGCTGAATGGGCCGCAAGACTACGTAACCTGGCTTCAAAATGTGATTTCGGAACTGAATTAGAAGCGTTGCTCAGAGACAAGTTCATCATGGGGATGGATAATACCAAGGTCCTGGAGAGACTATTTGAAGAAAAGGTGACAATTTCCCTCGACAGAGCAGTGGAGATAGCCAGTATTGTAAGAAATCAACATGACGTAACCGTGAAAAAAGAAATTTTCTATCAAGACCATGTGCATCAACGAGGAGGAAGAGGATTTGGCAACAGGGGGTCGGCGCCGCCGCAGCGAAGACCACGTCAGTTTCCTGTACCACAAAATGGAAACTACCGACAGCAAACAAATTTGAGCGGAGCTCGCAAGATAGAGCCGGCCCACGTCGACGCCAACCTGTCAACGCGTCAAATGTCAATAAGGTCAGCTGCGAGGTCTGCGGAAAAACAGGACATAACAAAGATAAGTGTGTTTTTAAAAATTATTTTTGTAATTTTTGTAATGAAATAGGCCACTTAGCCAATATTTGCCAGAAAAAACTTAAGAGGGGTAATTATTTTTTAGATAATAATAATTCTGATTTATCATCTGATGATGAAACCAGTAAGTTTGATCACATTTTTAATTTATCTGCTTCAAATGATGAAATTACAATTGAAATAACAATAAACAAGCAACTGTTTACTTTTCAATTGGACACAGGGGCCTCGGTCTCTGTAATTTCTGAACAATTTAGAGAAAAACATTTGAATAAGTTCATTGTTTATCGAACCAGCAAAACTTTGGCAAGTTATGATGGTTCAAGTATTCATCCTTTGGGATTTATTGAGGTAAAAGTGACCTTTACTTTAAAAACAGAAACAATACGGTTGTATATAATTTCAAATGGGGGCCCTCCGTTATTGGGTAGAGACTTTTTCAATTTATTTAAACTAAGTGTAAATAGCATTAATAATTTAATTGATAAAAATGAAAACTTACTACAAATTGAGGATTTAAATAATGTAATTAAGATAAAGAAAATGTTATCAAAGAAGTATTCTAAAGTATTTTCTCCTTCCTTGGGTAAATTTAATGGAGGTGCTCTGCGACTGGATATGCAAGAGGGAGCCAAGCCCATGTTTTGCAAAGCCCGTTTCATTCCTTTTGCCGTATGCCGAGGAGTTGAGGCGGAACTAGACCGACTTGTAACTGAAAAGATCTTGAGCCCAGTATCATACAGCAGTTGGGCAACACCCATTGTACCAGTAGCTAAGAAAAATGGAACCATCAGAATTTGTGGTGACTATAAAATTACTCTTAATCCTGTATTGTTAATTGATAAATACCCATTGCCCCGTATTGAGGAATTATTTTCTAATCTACAAGGCGGAGTTGAGTTTTCAAAAATTGATCTTTCTCAAGCATATCAGCAGATTGAGTTAGACAATGAGTCAAAGAAATTAACAACTATTAATACTCCAAAGGGGTTATTTAGTTATAATTGTTTACCTTTTGGTATTGCTAGTGCTCCAGCAATGTTTCAAAGAATAATCAAATCTTAGCAGGTTTAGATGGGGTTGTTTGTTTTTTAGATGACATTTTAATTACTGGAAAAAGTTTTGGATAGGTTACAAAAAAGTGATCTTACGGTAGCATTAGACAAATGTGAATTTTTCAAAAACTCAGTACGATATTTGGGTACCACAATTGATAAATACGGATTGCATACAAGTGAAGATAAAGTTAGAGCGATTGCTGAAGCTCCAGTACCTCAAAATTTTACTCAACTTAGATCATTTTTGGGGTTTGTGAATTTTTATAATAAATTTATACCTAACATGGCCTCAGTACTTCAGCCTTTGTACAATTTATTGAAGAAAAATGTTGAATTTATTTGGTCTGAACAATGTACAATGGCATATAATAAAATTAAAAACATAATTAGCTCTGCTCCCATTTTGGAGCATTATGACCCAAATTTACCAGTAAAGTTGACTGTTGATAGTTCTTATTATGGTGTTGGAGCTATGATTTCACATGCCATTAATAATGTAGAAAAACCCATTAGTTTTGCATCTTTAACACATTCTAGCAGTCAACAAAAATATTCTCAAGTAGAAAAAGAAGCTTTAGCCATTGTTTTTGGTGTGAAGAAGTTTTATCAGTATCTGTATGGTAGGAGATTCACGATAAAAACGGATGCCAAATGTTTAGTAACTTTATTTGGAAATAAGAAAGGCATTCCACCACTTGCCACTAACAGATTGCAACGTTGGGCTCTAATACTTTCTAATTTTGTTTTTGATGTGGAGTATGTGCAATCAAAAGATAATACGGCTGACTATTTTTCTCGTTTACCCTTAGGGGAAGAATTAAAAGAGTTTGACATTGAGAGTTCTTACTTAAACTTTATTGCCTCAAATACTGATTTGCCGATTGTTTGGGAACAGATCAAAACGGAAACTCAACGTGATAAAATTTTATCACAAATTTGTAAATATGTTAATATGGGGTGGCCTAAAAAGATACCACAGTTATGTAAACCTTATCTTAATTATAAAAACAATTTTAGTGTGGTCGATGGTTGTTTGATGCTGGGCCACAAAGTCGTAATTCCTTGTAATTTAAAAGGAAATATATTAAAACAACTACATTCTCCTCATTTTGGAATGGTCAAAACTAAAAGCTTGGCTCGTTCTTATGTATGGTGGCCGTAAATTAGTTATGATAATGAAAATGTAATTAAATCTTGCGAATATGGCTTAAAAACTAAAAGTGATCCTCCCAAAACACCATTAAAAAATTGGGATTTTCCTGATAGACCATGGGAAAGAATTCATATTGATTTTTTAGGTCCAATTCTTGATAAATATATTCTAGTGTTAGTTGATGCTCATACAAAATGGCTAGAAGCTGTTGTCACTTCAAACACTAAATCTAGTGCAACAATAAATATTTTAAGGGATATTCTTTCTAGATTTGGTTTACCTTTTGCTTTAGTTTCTGACAACGCTACTACTTTTAAATCTAATGAATTCCAAACATTTTTAAGTAAAAACAACATAGAATTTAAAGAAATTGCACCTTTTCATCCAGCATCTAATGGTCAAGCTGAAAATGCGGTTAAAACAGTTAAACAAGCACTACTTAAGATTTTAAAAAGGAGTTCATTGTCAGAACTTAACCGTAATTTAAACAATTTTCTTCACTTCATAAGAAGTGTTTATGATTTTTGGAATAACAATGTAAATATTGTAAATCATAAAGCTATTGATGTAACAGACTTTAGTATTAGTAAACAAAATGTAAAAGTAGATCTTAATCAAATATCTAAAAGTCAGGACAATCAATGTAAATATTTCAAAGGTAGTAGAAATAAAACTTATTTAATAGGAGATCATGTAGCAGTAAGGGATTATAGAGTTGTTAATAAGCCTTCTTGGGTAAAGGGAATAATTCATAAGAAGATAGGTTCAAAAACCTATCTTCTTATGAACCTAACCCTTATTACTTCTTGATACGATATTTCGAATATTTAACGCAGGCGTTTAAGAGTTATTTTTTATTGTATGCATGCACGTTTTCCTTATTGTAGTAGGAGTTCGCCACTCTCATTTATTTGAATCGTTGAACCGTTAACATCGAATACACGGATGTCAGATTGAACACATTGTAATATTAATTCCGAATTGTTTCTTTTTTAATTAATAAAGTAAGTGAGTTTTCACTCGTGGTACTTTTGCTCAACCCTAATCAAGACATTACACCATGTGAGTTTTTTCCAAAAATAAATACAATAAACGGCTATAAAAACTTGTTGTTTGGATTGTCTACTACAAGTTGTTAGAACTTTAATTAACTTGCTTCACGATAAAAAATATTATTAAGGAGCTTTTATATTTTTTCTGGGAATTGTGATCAAATAACTTATAATCGTGCGAAAAAGAATTAATTAAATACAAACTGAGTTTTGAATTTATAAAACTGTTCGTGCAATAACGAAAATCTCAAAAGATAATTAACGCTTCCTTGCGAACTGAATAGTAAATAACTTGTCCAGGTAAACATAGAAATATTTAATTTTCAGAATCAGTTGATTATTCAAAAGTATGAATAAACAACATTACACAAAAAATAAATTCCTTGGAGTTACTAAATCGAGCAAGTTACAATTGATTTTTTAAAAATTAGTAAGAGAAAACTTTGTAAGTAAATAAATGAAGTTTCCGTTTGTTGATATATTATTGGAATGAATTTTACATTTAACGAATAGCACTTGTCAAATCGTTAAGCAAAAAAAGCGGGCATTTCAATTCGCTAAAGCTTCGTAACAGAAATTTAACATTTCATAATAACTCTTGCGAATATTTTGTTCATCCCCAAAGAATATCGAGTTTGTGTGTAGTTTTGCCCGTTTCTCCAAGGATAAATTCGAAAGAGAATTTTCTCCTGTTTCAATACGAAATTACTTGTAATGCAAATACAGTTTTATTATAAAATTTCGTTTCTATATACGTGTATTATAACAAATTTTAATCTCAAGACTTCCTCGAGGAGCTCCATATTCAAAGCATCTTATTGTTTCCCATATGGGATTTTACGATGGGTCCAGTATAAGCCCAGACTTGGACCAAGTGTCCTAAACTTGGTGGGACTGTGATTCAAACCTGGTTGGGCTAACGTATAACTATCATTTATGTATCCCAATAAAGTTGGGCTAAAGTATAACTATCATTTATGTATCCCAATAAAGTTGGGCTAAATTATAACTATTATTTATGTATCCCAATGAAGTTGGGCTAAAGTATAACTATCATTTATGTATCCCAATAAAGTTGTGCTGAAGTATAACTATCATTTATGTATTCCAATAAAGTTGGGCTAAAGTATAACTATCCTTTATGTATCCCCAGGAAGTTGGGCTAAAGTATAACTATCATTTATGTATCCCAATAAAGTTGGGCTAAAGTATAACTATCATTTATTTATCCCAATAAAGTTGCTCTAACGTTTTTAATAAAGTTTGTTTTGAGAGTTATTCACTACGCATAACATATTGTGGTGTTTTATTCTAATATGATTGGAGGATTTTAGTGGGGAGTATGGGACACCCAAAATGTTTTATTTTCATTGGTTGTTGTTGATTTATCTATGTCAAACGATTTGACCATACTTTCGTCCTTTTTTTTATTTGGTTTAACTCTTTTTACTTCTTTTTTATTTACTTAATGAGTCTTTCTCGCGCATTTTTAGTTTGGGGTTTAACGAAATGGGTCATGTGGATATTTTTTTCATTGCAATTTCAAATTAAACACTGTCTCAGTTCTACCATAAGATTACTTAGTTTAGTAGTTATTTCCGACGCATATTAAGGGGACCATCGTCATCGGAAAACCGTAAATTGGCCGCATTACAACGGGGTCCCTTATCAACTTCCAAACCTTTCCCGTTTTATCGTAAGATATATGGAATATACGTCAGAAAATAACTTTTTTTTATCTCTTTCAATCTGGACACGCAGAATATGTTACCTATAGAACGATTGTCGATGTGATTACGAAAGTAAATATATTGTATGAGAGGAATTTATATAAAACGACGATTGTTATAATGATAATTCACTGAAATGTTTGACTTCGGTTTTTGTAGACGACAAAATGGTTATATAAACGCAAATCCATCAGTGTATTTGTGAATGTTGTCGATTTAGCTGAGAAAGCTGTACAGTCTTTTTCAAGATCAAAAATCGATATTGATTCTACGAGGTCCAAATTCGATCAACTTTATCCAACAAAATCCGCACCTAGAGCAATTTCTCCAAGACTTATTCGACAGGTAGAGACTAGGGGATTACTATTAATAGAGAAGTGCAATTCCGAGGAATCAGCTACCAAGGCACATCTTTCCCGAACAGAACTTCAAGATCAAAAAGGGTTCATCTTTTTCTTCTCGCATTTTACATAAGTAAACAGTTTTATTTAGAACATGGTTCTGTTTTGTAGTTAAAACTTTCATTCCTTCGACGTAGAGGTGGTTTTCCTTTGTTTTTGTAACAATTTTGATAGATTCTTCTTTGAAACCAATTGGTGAGTCGAAAAATAGACTTTCGTCTTAAGAGACTTTCTGTTTCAATTAGAAATCAAAATTTGTTCGTACAAACTTCAATTTTCCAAAAATAAGTTGAGATTCGTCTTTAGAAACTTTGTTTTTCAAAAAGCAAACCAAAATTTGACTTCGGGAAATGCCATTTCGATAAAAAACAAAATTCGTCTTTGTTTTTCGAAAACAAAAAAATATTGTCACAAGAGACTTCTTTTGCAATTAGAAACCAAATTTTATTTGTAGAAATTTTATTTTTCAAAACAAACCAAAATTGGTCTTCAGAAACTTTGTTTTTCAAAAATAAACCGACATTTGGTTTTCAGAACTGTCGTATTCGAAAAAACAAACGAAATTTGTTTATAGAAACCGTTTTCTCCAAAAAGAAATTGTCATTTATCATAAAAAAATGTTGGTGGATTGCTAGGAACCAGAAATAAGTGGACTTAGGGAGAGATACATTACCTATAAGGAAAATAAGATCCGAGATTATTCTATATATCAAACAATACATGTGAACGTCCATTTTCAAAATGAAATAATTTCGACTATCAAATCAACAATAGATTGTATTCAACGATCTAATTTAATGAACAGTTACAACAAAACTTCTCTGTAACACAGTTTATAGAGCCGATGAGGAGGTTCACCTTTTGTTTTCCATTTCCAACTTTTTTCCCTCCACGCTTTTATTTATTTGAGAGGATGGATTGATAAAAAAGTATACAACGTAAAGTTTTACACTCCGTTAGAACTTCATGTATGTCCTGGAAAAAAAAAGAGACATAAAATATCCCCCAAAATAAAATACGTTGCGAAAAATATTCTGAATAAAAAATTTCTCAACGAGGTCGTTTTAGAGAAATTTTCAGTGGAGTGGTTGCTCCCACAAGTACCTAGTCTGACCTAGATATGTCTACTCTTTATATTTTAAGCCATTTTTCTGGACATTCGAATTTCATTGTGTAATGAAACGCTTTGGGATATCTTGACAATCAAAACGATTACCACTCGAATAATCGATTTTTAGCCAATTACGTTTCTCAATTCTTAAAACTGAATAAATTATTATGTTTCAATATTTGTTGTATAAAATTTAATATTCAAACTTTCTATTGGATATTGTTTGTTTTATTAGGGGTTCGTGATGTTTTTTTATGACTTTTTGAAATTTAAAATATCCGGTTTTGACTAGGAGACATCACAACATATCCTGCAATTTCGGTTTTTATTTCATTACATACTGTTTATACGAAATGTACAAGTTTATTTTGATATACAGTGTACTGCAAGGGATTTATTTATAAAAAGCAGTGGCTATATAACCAAACAGACTGAATACAATGTTCACGCCGATATAGATTGACGCGCGTTTCGATAACCAAGTTATATTATCTTCAAAAACTGAAGATAAACTGTTTATTCTAAGAGCATTTACGCCCTCGAAACCTCCCGCATAGATATCTGATTTTTCGAAAGCTTTACCTGACTTTTGTATAAGTTTATTCAATTTCTTATTTTTTAGACCTTTTAATATGTTCATACTTCTAAGTTTTCTTGATTTTTGGAGTCTTTTATTTTAAAAAACGTCAAATTTTTATTAGTATTTCAAAATTAAATTGAAATAATGTCGAAAAATAAACAAAAATCATACTATATATGTAGTTAGTAGTAAAATTTAAGAAAAGAACGTCTAAAAACGTACAAAAACATACAAAAACAAAAATAAAAGTAACGTGTAAGTCTTACGTTAAACAAAGTCAAAGAAAAATATTCAACAGTGTAAAATTTATTTTAAAAAATGGTAGTTTCGTTGTTGTTGACTTCCAACCCAAAATTCATCACCCTCTATATGTTGAAAACGATAAAAAAATCAAAAACAATTGCTCATAATGGATAGAACAAATTTTTAGAAAAATATAGAAAACCAAACATGTTTATCGGTTAAATAATTCACATCAATTTGCTTTTTTAATGGTGCACGCGCGCTTTTTGTATTTATTTTCTACGACACTTTCCAATTAGAGTTGATTGGTTCGTGTTTATGTATCCATCTTATCATAGCGAGAGGAATAAATATGCATTTTGAATAATTAAAAATGTAATAACAAAACTGGTATACATTTTATCACAAAAAAACATCCAAAAACAATAATGTATGTAATATATAAAACATGGAAATTCGTAATAAAAGTTGCAGACGGTGGAAGAATGAAGCTGTTAAAGTAACGGCGATGTTCCGAAACTATAATTTTGTATAATGTTCAAAAAAAAACAACTACTTATATATATAGAAATGTGAAAGGTCCCCGACACTGCCACACGACCAGCGGATTCCAAAGTGCAATAAACAATATTCACATAGTCAGCGGATTCCAAAATACGTATCAAATAAATATAAGTTCATTGCATTAAATTAGAGTTCATTCATTGTTTTGTTACTGTTCATTGTTAAAATATTGATTTGTCTGTAAAGTTATTTTCTGTACAAATTATAAGTCGTTTATTGTAAATAAAAATACTTTTTAAAAAAGTTAAAAGTGTCTTAAAGAACATTTCTGGCGCTGCGAACAGGATCAAATTCGTACAGAAACACAAGTTTTCCTGGTCAACTTTAGTTGTTAAACGAGACGATCCATCGAACCAAGGCGAGAAAAACGTAGTATGCAGAAGACATCACCAGTGATCATCCTCTTGTAAGTACAACATTCCTTTTCACCTTATTTATGAGCACTTTTAGCGATATTTCTGAAAGTAACTTACATTTATTATTGTCAAATCACTCTATAAACCCTTTGGACAGTTCTACTTCAGCTAATAGTTCTTCAAAACAATGTTATCTCCAGCCTCTGTGCCACTCTACCTGAATTTAGTTCGAAAGATAATCTTTCAACATTTATAAAATCGGTAGATAACTTAATTACGTTCCTTCGGTCACAGAATCTCACTCAATCTCAAGAATTCATATGAAATGCCAATATTATTTCTCGTATAAAAGGGGAAACTTGAGATTTTTTAAACTACTCAAATTTAACACTTTGGACTGATGCACGTCCAGCATTACTATCTAAATACGGAGATCGACGCTTCGAAGATATTTTACTAACTCAATTATCTACAACAGTTCAGTACGATAATGAGACGTATGACCAATATCACCAAAGAATCTCTAATAATTTAAATGATTTGCTTCAACACATAGCTCTTAATGATAATATAGAAACTGTAAATTTCAAAACCCCATACTTTAAAAATATTGCTCTCAAAATGTTTTGCGCTAGCATTAACGAGCCATATTGTGAATATTTATCACATTTTCAAATAAATTCTCTCGATGAAGCCCTGCACAAATGTATCTCCTTCGATAATCATAAAAATCAACAATTATATATGAACTTTTTGAGGAGTCAACAAAATAAAAGACTACCCTCTATCCAAAAATCAAAACAAAATTCTATTCCTTCAAACCACAATATATTTAATCAAACTTTCACGCGAAACCCTATTATTAACCCAAGTCCCCCACGAAATAACTCTTTTTCAAATATCCTTATTTCTCCCATAAATAGAATCCAAAATAACCACCCCTTTAGAAAAAACCAAAGTTTCACTAGATCTCAGCCTAATAATACTTTTGGTAATAACCATACATTTAATAATCCATCTACCAACAATTCTTTTGGAAATAATCCAAACCCCCTTGCTCCACAACACCAAAAAAATTCTCTAACTACTCGAAATGTCCCACAACCAATGAGTGGTGTACAAAGTATTTCTAGTAGAAATCAACCAATGAGTACTTCCACGAGAAAAACTTTTAATTTTAATGTTGATTCCCATCAAAATGAATACTTCAACCCTAACGATACTTTAGACTTTGACGATACAAATGACAATTTTGAAAACGAAAATTCTCATCCAGACGTCCAGGTCGAAAATTTTTACGAAGCCACTCACGAAGCACCAAGTCAATCACAACTTTTCACAAGAAACCAGCAAAGTAATTCTATTAGGAATAGTTCATCCAACCATAATTCAAAACCAAGAAATTAGGAGAAGTAGCATCTTAATGACAAACGAGCCAATTACTATAGAAGGAATACGATACAATAAGAAAATTGTGCAAGAAATTACAGTGCCGCAAGTAGTCCCAATCAAGCTGCATCCGAAACACGAAATTATGCTAGAAAAACTCCAAATTCCAGAGACGCACGGACAAGTTCAACCCATTGAACCAATCCCACTCCTGCCGCAATTTTCCGCAGGACTCAGTATTGTTTCTTTAATTACAATTTTGATTATTTTAGCCATTTTAATAACAGTCTCTGTAAAGAAACGAAAAAGAACTTCCAGATTCTTATATGGTCCCAAATTACAACCCACTCAAAACCAGATTCTCAAGATTTGTTCTCAGAGACTTCGAGGACGAAGTCAACACCAAAGGAGGGAGGAGAAATGTGAAAGGTCCCCGACACTGCCACACGACCAGCGGATTCCAAAGTGCAATAAACCGATTGATTCTTGTTTATGGATTTAACGAAATTACTATAATGAGAAGGTAATTTACGGATTACGCACGATTTACTTTTAGTTATAACGATCGAATCGTTGGTATTAAGACTTTTTATATATACGTAAATAATGTATTGGTGGTACTCGAGGTAATTTCTCAAAAGTACTATGGGGAATGTACATTCCGTTTGCATGGAAGTATCGCTGGTCCTTCTTTTCAATATATTCATGCTCATTATTATAATGAATGAATCAGAAATTATGACAGGTGTCAAATACAGATCTGTCAATTCTGATATATAAACTGTCAATTATTGTTCTAGAACTAGATATTAGAATGTGGTTTTTTTTACGTAAAAAACAAACACAAATTTCGATTAAATTTTGAATTTTTGTGAAAAAAATTTTGAAATAAAAGTTATAGATCTTTTAATTTTTTACAACTTTGTCATTTAACTTTTTTTTATAAGACTTCTATAAGACTGCCAATAATCGTAATAAGCCGTTTTTCATCGAACTATTATTTTTTTTGTTTCAAAACTTATCAACCAAGATTTATGAGCTGATGAATTGTAATCTTTTAATACGAGGGCGGTTCGAATATAAGGTAATAACCTTCACTGGTTACATATTTTTGGGATTTCTTCAGAAGGTTTTTGATCCTTGGACATCTCGGACAAACTCCTCCATCAAGTTTCAACTTCTTCGCGACCTCTTAAGACTTGATTCGGAGAGACGTTAGTGATTCTAGAACTACTGAGAATATCGACAATACTCCATCTATTAGTATAACAACCAATAATATGAGTAGTTCAATTGATTGTTCGCCAAATTGGACATTGATCGCTGATTCTTCACAATTGCAACCAGATTTTGTGAAATTAGGATAAAACAATTGAATTATCTATGGAAACTCTAGTTTCCATAGATAAAGTTCGCCAAAAGCTCCGGGATTAGAATGTTCTATGACTTGTTCAATAACCGTCGATCAAATCCAGGTATTTAAATTTCTATAGATAGTGAATATTCATATCATTATATTTTTAATTTGGATTGTAAATAAAGTGAATTTGACTCATATTTTGGATTGATTGATGACTTATACCTTGTTATTTTCAAACTAAAACTATTTAGATGATGTATCTGTTTGCCATTGAATAGGAGAATTTTTCAGAAAATCGGAAAGTTTTGGAATTAAGAAAAGTTACTTCACACATTGACACTAAATATCCATAGGCTTCTACAATATTTTTGCCAACAAAAACGAATCGAAAAGAGTCTAGATTTTTTCACAATAATGGAAGATAAAAATGAGTGGAATAATTAAGAAAGTCCAAACCAGAATTTCCAAGATTTAACTTCTTGTAGTTTACAGCAACTGTCTATACCTCCAATTGAATTGAGCCAAGTAAATATAGTTCAAAGTCACTGTGTAAAACAAGGTGTATAGAAATGCTCGAAGCAGTGTTGACCTTAATGAAACAACTTCCTGCACTCCCCGCTCTTCTAGAAGCTCTTGATAGTTCAACGGAAGGCAGAGGAAGTAATGAATGTGCTTCCCTGCACTCTATTCTGTCGTAAGAGTTTTCATTCAGTGTCTTAGTTCTGTCTGAGAAACTTGGAATAACTTTACCTTCAACTCCAAGCAGAGTACATGGATGTGCACATAGCTTCTCAACTCAGATACAGAAAATTCGGGAAAAATGAGTCAATATTTGTCCATACTTTTATCCGTTACATCTACAATTTTTCTTGAAATAGGGTGTCTAGTAAAAATTGAAAGTCAAGTACTAGTCTCCCGATTTTTCCAGGTTATCACATTTTCACAGTCGAAGTTTCGTCAATGTACTATCACCCTTCTATTATGATGATTATTAATTTTAGAAAATACAAGTATAATACAACAACCAAATTTTTTTAGTTTAAGTAATTCTTCACTAACTGCTGCTTTTGAGAGTCTCCAAAAATTTTCAATCTATTCTTTTTAAGATACGCAACAATATTGTACCCTACTTGTGGCGGAAAAAAATGTTGAGAATCTTCGATTTGTGCATCGAAATTATGCGAAAAAAATTGCTATTGAAAAATAAATAAAATTGATTGGCTTGGACAAAAAAAAATTATCGGCTTGACAGTTGAATAATGAATTTAGTCATATGTATTTATGAAATTTTTGTGACAAATGAAATTGGGCATCAAATTGACGGAAAGGGGCATACATGTTTGACTCTGCGGTTAACGTGTTAATCATGGAATTACTAATATTTATGATGCTTTAAGACAATATAATTGATTTTTTTTTGGAAATTTAAGGAAAAGGCATGAAAATGATAAAATTTGGCATAAATAATGATTTGCATAAAACTAATGAAAAAATAAGATTTTTCAACAAATTTTATTGAGAAAATTTTACCACACTTACTATAACACTGTCTGACGCCTGTTTCGATGTTCTCCGTTAGTCTCTATTGCTTTGTACAAAACAAAAAAATATTACCGAGTATAATTTCATTTAAGATAGTCAGTTGATTGAATTAGTAAACTCACTCTGGCATTGAACAAAATATGTACTTTGATCCATTTGGACTATTTCTTGAAAGAAAGACTACTATTACTCAGATTGAATTAGAACAACTTCCAAATTCAGTGGTTAGTTCAATAATTACTCATCTTTTACTGGATACTGTAGACAATTTGAATCTTGGTATCTCTTAAATAAATCCCAACAAATCATATGATTTTATATAAAACCCCGTAGTTATGAAAAAACTACTTTCGAGTAGATAAACTCAAATATTTGAGATCACTAAAATCCTTTTCGTAGAAAATATGCATTGTTTTAATTTTTGTTTCCGCTCTAACTCCTTCATCATTTCCAAGTCGAACAACATTACTAACTAATTAAACAATACGATAGGATCGGGAAATATAAAAAGCTTTTCTTAGGTGATTAGATGTTTAAAAAATGTTTTTAAAGAATTTGAATTTTAAAAATCTGTCCCCACTTTCATGAATAAATTCAAGGCATTTTTTTCGTAAATTAGTTTTTCCTTATCCTTGCAAAATGAAGTACCCAATAGGTCCATGTAGTCATGTTTGTTTCCTGTTGGAAATTTTTTATTGGAACCTCAATATCAGTGACATTATTAGAACATTTTTCTTATTGGTTATAAGAGAGTCTCACTCTTGGAAGCACTTACAGTTTCAGATGAATGTAATAATTCAATTTAGGAAAATTTAGATGAAGCGTCTCTTTCATGCATTGTTGTAAAATACAGAATATTCAATAAATATGCATGAATATGATTTACACAAGCTAAATGCTTTTAAGACGTTGGCAATATCTAATACTAATGATTGAATCACCTCTTCCCAAATAGTAATTACAAAGCCAGATCGATGAGTCCATCACTTTTTGATTTTCCCACCTGCCAACTGAAACGGCAACACTGTACATGTCAAAATACAGTGTTGTTTTATTACTATATCTATACACCAAAAAATTGCTAACAATAATTTATTGAAACTGCTTAAGTTATTTTAACAACTTTTTTTATAAACATTAAATATATTGATTAAATCTGAATTAACTGTCAAAAAAGAACTCGCGTGAAGAACAGCAAGGGCACGGAGGTAAACGTATCAATAGTTTTGGAGCTCAACAAGATTTGAAATTTTTATAAAAAAATTCATGTAGGTATATCTTATATGAATGAATAATCTACATACCTTCAATTTCAAACACATATATAAACATTTTTCTTCAAAAGAATTAGAAAACACAATTAAGATTTTTACTTCAACAAAGGGTTTGTGATAACCTTTTCAGAATGTAAATAAATGATTCTGTTAGTGTAAAACGGTAAAACTTACATTCTGGTCCTCATTTCTTAGAAGCACATTTTAAGCATTTTCCAAAGCAACCATGGCAACTTAAATTCAAGCAGTTACATAGATCCATTTCTGATTTATTTTCATAAGATGTTGACGGTATTGCTACATCAAACGGGATTGATGTTCTTCGTGGAAGAATATCGTTATTTTTCTTCAATTTGTACACTACTTGCGGAACCATATCGAAATGGTTTTTTTCATTTATTTCAATCTGTGACTTATACTGATTCGATGTCGGTAGACTTGCGGAATCAAGTCGCCATGATCTTTCTTTATTTATATCTGTTTGTGGATAATTTTGACTGGATGCTGTAGATCTGACGGATTTAAATCGGATTAATCTTTTTCTTGAAAGCATCTTGTGAGATTTTCAGTTTGTGGTTTTTTTGTAAGTGGGTATAGATATGGAAGGCTAACGTTTTAATGCAGTTCTCTGACTCCTCTGAATAATAGTGGGATTGCGGAATTATACCGAGGCATCTTAACTAGACATAATTTTTTCCTTGGAGGTTTATCGTTATTTTCCTCTTGCGGCATTAAATTGGATTGATGTTCCTAGTTGAAGGTTATCGTTGTATTTCCCAATCTGCACAATAGTCTTTTCTCTATGAATGTTGTTAGACTCGTAGCTCGAATCGAAATGGTTTTTCTTCATTTATTTCAGTTGCTGTCTCATTTTTACACGTTTTTTGTAAACTTGTGGTTTGATAGTAAACCTCAATGTTGTCAAATATTTATTTATAAATCGTAATATAATTAAAATCATTATGATCTGGCTTCAGTTCTCACTAAATTTGGTTAATGGGCAATATTTTCCACAATTAATCTAAACAAAAAAAATTTCAAGACCAAGAAAATAATTTTGTTTTCGGGCAAAAAGTTATGTTAAATTTGGGGGTAATAAACCGGGTACTTCTTGGCAGTGTTTAGGTTCAACATCTGAAAGGTATTTATTGTCTGTTGGAAAAATGTTGTTAATGCATACTTATTGCAGATTTTGTAGTTTACATCAGTCTGAAAGATTCCCTTCATCCAAATTTTTAGAAATTTAATTATTTCACTCACCTGAAACTTCTTCTTCTGCTTCTGAAAGTAACCAACAAGAAAAATGTTCTTATAATGTCATTGGTATTAAGGTTCCAACAAAATTAGAAACTTTGCAGGAAATCTCAGAAGTTCTGATTTTGATACACTGATGAAGGCCAAGAAAAAATATGAGTATTCTGAAAAATAGAGTGGTTCTTCAAAGAAAATCTCTCTTCAAATTAAATTCGAAATCTGTGAAAAAATATGTTTTAAGGAAATTATTGATAAATTTGCCACTCAGAAAGCAAGAAAGATTATTTTATAATTAGGTAATTATAATGATTAGGTACCTAGTCTATAAACTGTAGAACAACTGATTGATATACATACTTTTCGTTGAGTATTGAGTTGGTACTTTTTTATGCAAAGGTGATAATATCGTATGTTTTTTATTTTGATGAAGTATTTTGTTGATATTATATAAGCTGGCCAAAAAAATAATGTTTTCAAATTTTATTGCATTGCATTTTTACTCATGAATCACTTCTACACAACGATTGTGATGTAGGAATACGATAAAAATACCTATTTTTCACTAAAAACTGAAAAATAACAAAACTGCAGCATAACAATAAATTTAAAGGCATTTGACCTTGAACAGAAAAAGAATTTAGCCAACGGCGATTGATAATACAGTGAAGATTGTAAATTTCATTAAGTCGCAGCCTAAGCAATCCCGACTTTTTGGCATTCTGTGCGATGAAATGAGTGAAAGTGCTGTCAAGATTGTTTGGGCTTGTTAATGAATTATGATTGTTTTTGTTGTAAAATTACGCGATGGGGCATAATTTTATCTTCTTTATATAATTTTCGTTTTTAGTTTCGTAATCCGAATTATTTATTTATACAGTGAAAAGTCTCGGACCTATAACTTTTTGTTTTTAGTATTATTAGAATAAAAATATCCTTTTTATTGTTATAACTTAATATAAAGACAGATATGCAATAACCTAAACTGTCTAATATCACTAGGAGCCAACTTCACAGCGTACTAGCATGTTGCCATTTTAACTTTCAACACAAAAAATATTCTATGCTATGTTGTAAAATATTATTTTTGTTATACTACGTTGTCTAACATATACTGTAATAACATTTTTTATACAATAGAATATTCTTTATACAATGGTTATACTATTATTACTAATAAAGGTAAGACTCCTATATGGACAGTTGGTATTACATATATGTCTACATATTTTCATTTTATTGGTTTCAAATAGTTAAATCATCGTAATTATAGCGGTTTTATTTCGTGATGTACAACGCGAAAAATCGTTTTTTTTTTCTTAAATATACGTAAAGATATCATCAATTGATGATTTCGATTGGTTCACGAGATAAACATTTCAAAGTGCTTAAATTTCAAAAGTCAACAATTGTCAAAAATATTTTTTTAAGTGAATGAAAGTAGGACGGTTAATAAGTTTTATTTGTATATTAAAATTGTAGAAGTTCTAAAATGCCGTCGACTTTGAGTAAAGAAACCAATTTGTATTACAAAAATTTGGTAGTGACAAAATTCAATAACTGGTTGAAAATGGTTAAGGAGAAGAAAAAACAAACTTATCAAAACCAAAACTCAACGGTATCGCTCCAAGCTCCAAAGGAGGAAAAAGATGCTAACGATACGAAGATTATCGTGACTCCTGCAGATAAGTTCGATGCATCACCACCAATGAACTGTAGCGACGCCAATTCCAAGGAAGTTCTAAACAGAAAAGATGCGAAAGAGGAGGAACATATGGATTTTTTGAACGAGAGCTTCTACGAGAAAATGAGATTACTTCAAGAATTCAGAAACGTCGGTCTCTACGTGTATTGCGACTCTTGCGATAAGTATAGATACCTGCTCGACGTGAAAGATCCCCTGGATCTATCTGACAAATGGTATTGTTGGATGAATCCAAATGGGAGGTATAATAGATGCGAAATCAAGGAAGAATCGATCGACGATAAAGAAAAGGAGCTGATGATATTTAATAAATATAACGCGGGTAGCATCGTCTGGGCGAAAATCGAAGGTTATCCATGGTGGCCGGCTATGGTGGAAGATGATCCGGAAATCGAGAATTATTTTTGCTTGAAAGAATCCTTAGAACCGGTAAGTCTAATATTTCTCTTGGTCACTTTCAATAGGTTAGTGTTGTAAGTACCATTTTTTTAGTTCATGTCACGTACAGGATGATTTTGTTTTAATATCGAAATTATTAAGTTACCTTATATACAGGGTGATTTTTTTACTTATTCCAATATTTCATTTGGAGTGGAAATCGAAATAAATTTCAAGTTACCTTAAATAGAGTGCGATTCTTTTTATCAACTGAAAGTGGAGAGTGGGAAATTTGTAAACTCGTATACAGCTTTATTTTTTTTTTAATTTGTAAATTTTGATGGCCATATACAGGGTGATTAATTAATAGATCTTGGGTGAAGGTCGAAAATTTGAAACCGTTCTTGAAAAATATCGACGATAACCTTGTGCTGAACGATAAATTCAATAAACTCAAACTCAGGATGGACGTAGCCGCCAAAGAGGCTAAAGAAGCCGTCGAAATGAAGCTGCTCGACAGACTGAAAAAGTACAGCTCATATATAGATATGCGAAATCTTTGAGAAACACGAAGCGACAGAGATAAGCGATGGCGGCGGTAAACAGAAGAAACGCGCGAAGTTGTGTGATGAGACGGAATCTTCGGCGGAAGACTACGAAGAAGAAGAAGAAGAGGAGCAAGAAGTAGAGGAGGATGAAGAAGAGAAGGAGGATGAAATATGAGGAGAATAGCAGAAAGATACTTTTGAGTGATGGTGTCGTGATTTGAAGGAAAAATGTTCGTTCTAATTTTTGATTAAAATTTGTTAATTTTCTCCATAAAGTTTGTTATAAAATCATTTTTTTTTATTAATTTTATGCAAATCATTTTTTATGCCTAATTTCAACAGTTTCAGCCGTATCCTTAAATTTCCGAAAAAAATTCAATTATATTGTTATTAAAACGTCATAAATATGAGTAATTCCATGATTAACGCGTTATCCGCCGAGCCAATCATTTTTATGCTTCTTTACGGCAATTTGATGCCCAATTCCAAAGAATCTCAACATTTTTTGCCGCCACAATTACGGGAGAATAAAAAGTGAATAAAAAAATAAAATTCACATATAACAGGGGAAACAAATAGAGAAAAGTAGATGAACAACGTATGTCTGACTATAGAAATAGGGAAAACCGTGTGTTAGAGAGAGAGCAGCGAGACAATGTGTAAGAGAGAGAGAGAGAGAGAGACTTCGTTTTTGCGCATGCGTAAAGTTATATATCCGTTGCGATGATAACAGCGGGAGCGCTGATATACCAGGTCGGTTAAAAGTCTTTGGGTTTTAAAAAATTATATATACCATTATTATTTGCTAATCTTGTAACATAAAAGTACAACGTATAAATAAAAAGAGATTTTTTGTCAATGTAAGGTATCACGCACGTAATCGAGACAGATTCGTTGCGATGATAACAGCGGGAGCGCTAATCTTGTAATATAAAAATCTGCGGTTAACTGATAGCGTCTTATTACTGAAATACAGTTAAAAGTAACGTATACCGGGTGACTTAAAAGTAACATAAAAAAACAACAATAACAGTAAGTAAGTATACAAGAGCATTGTGTAACATATCGTTTGGTGTAATAGAACAAAATGCGTATAAAATTTGTAAAGGACTTTCGGAGAAGGTATTTTTTTACAGAAATCCAAAACATTATAATAATATTCACAAAAATTCAAATTTTCTAACACAGATATACGTTGTATAATTAAATTATTTAATTCTAAAATTTGCGATACTTCTTCTTCATCCATGTAATATTCAACACCATGTTTCTTGACTAAAATTACCTTACTGTCATCGTAAATCAATGGGGTGATGGTACAGTAATCTCCACATGGTAATGAATCAGGTTTGAACTCGTCTCCGGTATGAAGAAAGATCTGTTGTGACATAATTGAGATAAAGGTATTCCATTCATAAGTACTGAAAGATATTTTGCTGAACTTAAGATGTTGAGATAAGATAACAGCAGGTGTGAATGATCTTGCAGGACTTATTCCACATTTTACTTCATACCCCGAAATTGGATACTGTGTTGAAAGCAGGTAAATGTTTTCAGACTTGACAGCAGTCTCATAGTTTTCCAATATTCTATCTAACTCTGAACTGTAGTTACTCGAATCAGATTCGATGTCGACAATACCACTATCTTGGGGGGAACTCATGCTGCCAGCTGGGTTTGATATCCAAAGCTCACTCCAATTTATAGAGCTCTTTCAAGGTTTTTAGCGCGGCGAACCTAAAAAAAATCTATACAATTTCAATATTTTCTATCCAACTGTTGTGTTTGCTATCCAAACCAAGCCACTTGACGTACATTTTGTTACCCTTTCTTCTGAGCACCTTTTCAACTAAGTAAATGTCTGGATTCGATGTTTTCTGTAGTTCTTCATGATAGAAGCAGCAGCTGATTGGTGTACCTTGCATGTCTTCAAGTAAATACGTAGCAGGATTAGTAATTTTAACTTTGGTGATTTTGAATAGTTCTGTAGTCCAATTGGGTGTATATCCTTTTTCAAAGACATGCTTTGCCTTGGATATGCGCACAATGTCGCCAACTTTAAATTTTCGTGGACCGGCTATCTTTAAATGACTATAGGTGTTATTCAAAATAGATTTTTCGTTGGATTTGTTGACTTGAGAAGGTTTATATTTTGTTGTGGAATGTTTTGTATTGTTATTGTTTTGAGTTATTTCAGGCAGAATATCAATCCATTTGTAGGTGCCATTTAAACTGAAATACTTGTAGAGTTTCGATTTTAGCGTTCTTATAATTCGCTCTGCCATAGAGGTTTTCATTTTACTAAATACGCTATAATGATTTATGTTGTGTTTTCTCATTAAATTTTGAAATTTGCTGTTGTAAAATTCCTTTCCCTGATCAGATTGCAGATTTTTTGGTATTCGTCTAGTGTGAGCGAGAATGTCCGAGAATGCCCGAATAATCTCCTCTCCGGTCTTCGTTTTTAGTGGGCGTGTCCACACAAACTTTGAAAAACAATCAATGACGACCAGTATCATTTTATGATTCCTATTTTGTGATGCAAAATTCCTCATCTCCGCAAGATCCATTTGCCAAAGATCGTCAAGATCCTTAATAATAGTGCGTCTCCGAGGAAATTTTTTCCGTATCGGTTTGTGGAGTTCGTTTACAAGATGAATTTTTTCTTTAGAATACATATTATGACGTACTACCAGCTAGCTTCAGCTCCAGACTGTTAATGCGGTTAACGGTATTCGTATTCATAACCTTAATATTGTTTACAATGCCCGAAACGTTAGTTTTCATATCAGAGACGGATCTGATATTTTCTGTAATTTCTTTTTGTAACTCACGTATGCTCTCAACACACATGTTAATAGAAGCAGTGAATTCTTTTCGAATAAATATTTTGGCTGCAGCAATTGAATTGTCAACGTATTTCTTCGTAGCCATATCCCTAGCTGCTACAGGGGGATTTCGCGAAATAAATGTATCAATTTCGATAGTTTTATTTTGTAAGTTAGTAATGTGCGCCTGTAATATGGGGATTTTCGTCTTATGAAGCTCATTTCTCATTTCGCTCAATCCTACAGCTAAATCCTTTATATCACGGTCTTGTTGCTGCAGCACCACACCATGTGCTTGAATTAATGGCGAGTTGATAGCACGTAGGTCATTCAACTGCACATCAACATATTTTTTTGTTGCAGCATCACTATTTGTTGTCGGTTCCTTAACATTACAAATTTTCATATTTTCAATATCAATATTACCGTCCTGTGTATGAGGAAACGTAATTTTCACTGGTAAACGCGCATAGGGCGTTTGATGTCTATGTCCGAATTTATCGACTGGCATAATTAAAATGAACAAGTTTCAACTTGTATTATTCTATTATATCAGCCTCCTTGAGTTCATTGATAATTGCTACTATTTCGTTGTCGTGTGACGTATTACCTGCCTCTTTTGAAGCAATCAACAACTTCAAACGTTCCACCAATTCATTCGCATCATCCCAATAAATATACTCCATAGGTTTATCATTATATCTTAAACGATCGATGCCTTTTCCTTTTGCTGAAGGAATCGATTTTAGACGAGTCAATACCTGCGACGATCTATTCGTCGTCGTTAGAGATTTTGTTTTAAATAAAGGTTTTATGATGTAGTGATATTTTTCAGTACTTGACCCCTTAAGACGATCTAACGTGTCTAAATGAACTTCAGTTGTTGTCAAAAGATTTTTATAGTTCTGTAAATCTTGATCTGGATCTTGGTCTCGGTAAAATAGAAGCTCATACAAGCCTGGTGTTCCAATTACATATCTTCCTCCTTTGTTTTTCTCAGGTAGTATGTTTATATTACCGGTTTTTCCATCAAATGCAATTCGACGTTTGCCTAATGACCAACCGATTTCATCGTTGTATATCGGACCATAATTTTTATCAATTTTATCATCTTTTTGGAAGTAATCTTCAATGAACTGATGACTGATGGCTGGATATTGGTCCAAATAGTCTGCGATAGCTTCCTGGGAAATTTCGGGGCGCATCTCTTCTAGAGATTCAGAACGTGTAATATTTCCGAATTCATCGGTTTCGGCCACCGGTTCCGTTTCGAGAAAAGGTGTAAACACATCATCAGTTGGTTCTTCCTTCTTTATTTCCTCTTTTGGATTTAAATTTGTAATCGTTTTTTGTAATGTCTTGCACAATTTCTTCAAGTGGTTTAGATATCGGCTTGAATAGTTTATTAATAGACTCATCTTGCTCTGATTTACCTAATTTCAACGACAAGTATTTTTTGCGAATCGATCTGGCAAGTTCGGACACTTTTTTCTTGCGCAATGCATTAGCAACTTTATCGTCAGACATTTTGGTATGGACTGAAGATGCAGCTTACAATTTTATATATTTATCGAATCCTTTGCGATACCTACCACCATTAAGGGTAAAATCCTTCATAATTACCAAAGTACCATAGCGATCACACCAACACTTTGAACACACATTTTTGAATGTGTCAAACGTCATGTCTGGAGATACGTGTTCGTCGAATATATGTTTCAAGTTCACCTCATCCTGCTTGAATAACACAATAACATTACAATTGTCGCGAATAAGCTGTTTCGGTATTTTTGAGTATGTTTGACAAAGATATGCAGCATCAATATCTTTATGTCTACACATGGAGTAGTATTCACGAATTTTCTGCTGACCGTCACAGGCTACGTCATCGAATAAAAAGATGGAATTTGGTCGAGCTTTCTCTGGACTAATTATTTCCTCATTGTCTTTAAATGGGAAATACCCAACACCCTTGACTTGCGCTATAACTTCTTGTAGCAATTGATACTTTGGTTGAAATAACGATTTTGAATATACATAAACATTTTTGAATTTCGCGCCATTTGGATTGAATAGGAGCGCCAGCACGACGTTCGTCTTACCACACCCACTGGGGCCACATATAATGGCACGGAAAGAATTTGGCAACAATTTACCATGTTTGCCAACAGTTGGTGTTGAGGTGAAATCCGGATTTTCAATGGGTATAGTCTGCTCTTGTTGAATTATTTTCATTGTGTGTGACGTTTTTCGTAGTACTACTCTTTAAATATAGGTGTCAGTCTTAATGTTGGTGTTTGAAGGAAAGGGTATTTTGAATTCTCTCATCAATAAACTACCTATTGAACTTCACTTACCCAGCTATCAGTACTGTGGGCGTAAGTAAACCACCCCCCACCCTTTTTCCGAAAAAATTATTTGTTTTTTTAGCTGGTACAAAATTGGAAAAACGTCTTGATCGTGGAGATCCGGGCATCAACCCCTTGGACGCTGCTTGTAAACAACACGATATTTCTTACTGGAAGAATAAGTCTCTCGAAGAACGACACAAAGTCGATCAGATACTTGAAGATAAAGCTTGGGCACGCGTCAAATCAAAAGACGCTTCACTGGGAGAGAAAGCTGCTGCATTACTTGTAACAGGCGGAATGAAGGTGAAAAAAAAGCTGGGAATGGGTTGTCGTCGCAAACGTCGTTCCTTGCATCGAGATGTTATTCTGAAAGTGGGAAAGTCATTGAAGAGAGGAACATCTTTGAAAGACACCGCAACGTTTGCCTTACGAGCAGCCAAAGCACTTATTAAAGAATTTGGTGGCAAAAAAGAATCGAGGTTCCTCGAGTAATACCTGTAGCGAAATCCGGAGGTTTCCTACCACTTATTCCTTTGTTTGCTGGTCTTTCGGCACTTGGAGCTTTGTCAGGTGGTGCTGCTGGGATTGCAAAAACCGTCATTGATGCTAAGCATGCGCAAAAGAAATTGGAGGAAGATGTACGTCATAATAAGGCTATGGAACGTGTAGGATCTGGCCTATACTTGAAAAAATATTCAAAAGGTGGATTTGGATTGTATTTAAAAAAAACAAAAAAAAACTAATAAAACTACCCAATCACGCACTATCTGACTTTGACATTGCGCATTATGCAAAATTTCTTAAAATACCACATTTTCGAGGAGTTTTCATGCGAGACACCCTCTCCAAAGACGGTCCTCGAAGACAAGAATGCGCAGTGGTTAATTTAGATGTCTCTAAGAATACTGGGAGTCATTGGGTGGCTTACAGAAAGATAAACAACGATGTAGAGTATTTTGATTCATTTGGTAATTTGAAGCCGCCGAAAGAAGTTGTTGAATATCTGGGAAAGAGTGCGAGAATTTTCTACAACAATACCCAATATCAAAACTACAATCAAATAAATTGCGGACAGTTGTGTTTGAAATTTCTACAGCAACAATGACGAGCGTAGAACTATTACTACAACATATCTACCATGGAAAAACATTGAATAATTTTACTGTCGAAGAACTAAAGCACTTTCCCATTGAACATCTAATAGAGTGTGTAAGACCTTGGGAATTGTTGGATATGTGGCATAAACTTCCCAATGAATATCGAGGAAATTTTGAACTACAAATACGACTACCTTGTTTCATCCATTACAACCGACCTGATTGGACAACACATTGTGATGGTCCTCCGAGTTCTCAAGCCACTTGTTTTCTTTGTAACAATAAATAGAATAAACAAGTAGTATTATTTAAATTCGAACATCACCCGAATTCCATTAGTCACCATGTCACAGTTGCTGAGAGTAAACAGCATCAATCATGAATTTACCTTTCAACCTACTACGCCTATTGTGCTCGATCCGAATAATGATTACGAAATAGCTTTGCGATCTTTTCATTCTTATCACAGTATACCAAACATTGAAAATTGTAAGTTTTACTACTACGATACCAAGGGCAAGCTTCAAAGTTTTGATTTTCCCACAGGATGTTACGATATTGCCGATCTTGAAGCGTTTATACGAGATAAATTGGGTGTGGACAATTCAACTAGACCAGAGGGTATATTTTCACTAAAACCCAATCACAATACGTTGAAATGTGAAATTTCCAGTAAATACAAAATTTCATTCAAAGAAGATAATAGTCTTGTGAGAATTTTGGGTTTTTCACCGAAAATATTCGACGCAAACAAAATACACTCGTCAGATCTCCCCGTCAAAATCATTAAAGTATCT
Organism: Diorhabda sublineata; assembly: GCF_026230105.1. Lineage (NCBI taxonomy): Eukaryota > Metazoa > Arthropoda > Insecta > Coleoptera > Chrysomelidae > Diorhabda > Diorhabda sublineata. The sequence goes on from NC_079486.1 coordinate 1,175,874, forward strand.
AGTATTCGCTTCGATTGTAACATTACCACTGGAGCCTTCGATGCAAACAGACCTGCTCATACTATATACGAATTCGTCATACAAGTGGATCCAGGATATTCCATAGACGAAATTCCTCATAATTTGCTCTATTTACCTGTTATACCACAATGTGAAATAACCAATACCACCGTCATCGCTTTAGACCAAGACGGTCAGCCTGTAAACTTTCGTGGAGAACTAAGTACGTTGGTGTTGGAGCTTAGAGGGCGCGAAGCAAATGGGACTAATAATAAATCATAAAAGATAGTCTACAGAGCATTCAACTTCATTAGATAAGCTACCATCAAAGCTGAAGCAACTCACGTTCGCAAACAAATTGGTTCTGCAATCGTTGGGTTTTAAATTGAAAAATGACAACAATGTATGGAAAACGTCAACGCCAAAACGACAACATGCCTCCAATGTTTGATATCTACCGTAAGCCGATGTTTGACGATTCAATTCGAAAGGCTGAATACAGAACCTATGCTCCATTTATAAAGTCATTCAATTGCAGTGACATTGTGGAGTTTAGCATTAATCAGGTTGATTCTTTCTTTGCAAGGAGCGAAACTTTGTTGTGCATTAAAGGTTCGCTTGAAATACACGGAGCTGGTGACGTAAAATTAGCAAATAATGTTGGAGCCTTTCTATTCGATTCATGTACGTACAGTGAAAGTGCCAGGGAAATGGAAACAGTTCGGGATCCTGGAATAGTGAGTGCCGTACGTGCTATGACTTGTTATAACCAAGAAGATTCCAATCATATGGCTATAGCCGGCTGGAATTACCCGAAAGATCCTATTCTGAATGTTAGCGACAAGTCCTTCAACCTTCAAATACCTCTCAAACATATTTTCAGCATTTTCAACGATTATTCAATGATTACATGTGGGCGTCAAACAATACGACTAGTTCGGGCACGAAATGATAATGATTGCTTATATATTACTGAAAAGAATGTCTCTGGAACGCTCTCCACTACAACAGCTAAAATAAACATTACAAGCGTTGAGCTAAAAGTTAAACATATCTTTCCTAATGACGACATAAAATTAAATCTCATGAAATCCATTCAAAAAGATCAACCTATAGTTATTCCATTTAGGAAGTGGGAGTTACACGAATTACCCTCAATTACTAAAGGAGCAAGACATGAAGTTTGGGCTGTCAAGACATCCACTTCAGTTGAAAGACCTCGTTTTGTTATTGTTTTCTTTCAAACCGACAAACGTAACTTGAGTACAGCTGACCCGACTTTATTTGACAATGCCGACGTACAAAGTATAAGACTGTCACTTGATGGTGATTATTGGCCTATTTTAACTATACTGAATTCTATCCCAACTACGCAAACTCCACACAGAAGCGCCCCCTGCTGGATTATTCTTCTTGCAGGAAACGAGCATTGTTTGTTATCGATTGTTCAAAACAGGATCATCATCATCATAATTCACGATTGTGTAATGGAATACTTCCCCCTCACCGAAATTGTTAAAAGCTTGAACTAGATGTTGTGAGTTAGTGTTCGAGCAGACGTCAACATGAGAGTAGCTTTTGTAGACATTCAAGGTTTTGTCGTAGACGGTCTTTTCGTTGCCAAAGAGCTCACCATAGAAATTGGCTTCAAAAGTTCACATTACATATTTTTACCACCGCAACCGTTTTCTACATTAAGTAACGAGGACAAAAAGACCACATCATACTTGGAAAGAAATGTGCACGGCATTCGATACTCTTCAGGAGATGTAGAATATTCTAAAGTAAATGAAATATTAGAAAGCAAGTTATTGTATACCGCAGACTACATTTACGTTCGAGGACAACAAAAAGTCGACTTATTTTTCCACATATTATTGACGTTTGCAAATTTGATGGTACACCCTGTGAAACTGGAAACTTTGCTCAAGATCCAAACCCCTGTCACGCATCTGGACAATTTTCATGTACTGAAAGAAATGTACAACGTCTCCGTCACTGGTTTTTAAATACTGTATTACCATTATAAATAAAGTTTTTTTTAAAATATGGGTTTTATTGAAACACTCTGTATATTCATCAACTTTTATATTACATGAAGATTGGAATTTTCGTTTTACAATTTTCAAAATAATTTTTAAAATTAAAACAAATACAGCCACTAATATTACACATAACATAGCAAAAACAGAATTAATTTCATTTTTTATATCCCCTTCTGTTTTGTTGAACATGGTGTAGGTTGAATACGTCTTAACGGATAAGTAGTTTGCGGCAGTCTACGGGTCAACTGATGGACCTCTTCAGGCCACCCCCAGTGAAGACTGCTCCACGTCACTTTCTTATCAAATAAACTAAGATTCTGCATTTGTTTCATAACCTCACTTTTATCTCCATAGAAAGCAATATCTTTCTTTAATTCACCAATGCTATTAATAAACTCTTCAATTCGACGTCTGTACTCTTCTGAAGACATATTACGAAAGAGGACATTCTCATACGTAGACACGTTTGATGATCGTTTGACGCAACACTTGACGTTTGACTTAACGACGTAACGATGTGACGTTTGACGCAACGACAAGAGAGATACATTTCATGAATATTGTTTTTACTGCTATTACATAAAGATATATTGGAAACTAACAAAAACACACAAGAATTTAAAAAATAATTTTATTATAAGAAAACGACAATATTCTACATTTATGAGAGAGAGATACATTTCATGAATATTGTTTTTACTGCTATTACATAAAGATATATTGGAAACTAACAAAAACACACAAGAATTTAAAAAATAATTTTATTATAAGAAAACGACAATATTCTACATTTATGAGAGAGAGATACATTTCATGAATATTGTTTTTACTGCTATTACATAAAGATATACTGGAAACTAACAAAAACACACAAGAAGTTTAAAAATAATTTTATTATAAGAAAACGGCAATATTCTACATTTATGAGAGAGAGATACATTCCATGAATATTGTTTTTACTGCTTTTTTTCTTAAATAAAAGCTCACATTATCGCTGAAACTCTTTATTACTCTCGTGACTGTCATAGTATAACACTTATACATGAAGGATGACATCACAATGACCAGTGGAAAGAAAAAAAAAATAAAAATACATTTCTAATAAAGCCCTGTTGGGCACAGACTTATGTCTAACACTAACAACGCTCATATAAATCACCTAAAACGCATACTAAAAAACTATAATAAAACAGATATTTTTTGATGTGGCATTATGAACCGCCACCGTTCATAATACCGCAAAAACACAGGAATAATTTTATAATAAGAAAACGACAATATTCTACATTTATGAGAGAGAGAGAGAGAGAGAGAGATACATTCCATGAATATTGTTTTTACTGCATAGCGGCCTCAAAAGTATCAATGTCACTATCTTTATCAGAATCATCAAAACGATTATTTCTAGGCATCATGGTGGTTCACACATAGCCCACCCGTATAAATTATTGACGTCCAGGTAGAGTAGGTACTTTGAGGGTTTTATAGAATCATATTCAGGCATGTACTTATTGTTAGCATTCGATAATCTACTGCTACAAACCGAAATTCTTCCTCGAATTGCTTTCTCGATAAACATGATCATGTCTACGTCATGCAATAACTCTAATTTACATCCTACATATTTCAACATACAGTCCCAAGTATATCCAGGCATTGTATAGTACCATGCAGGGTCTAAACCATAAGTAATTGAACATTTTCTTCGAAATTGTTCGAAAACATCTGATAAAAGTAAAACATCGGTCTTTAATTACAGATCAGAATACTGACCCAAATTTTCAATATCAAATAATTTCCACACTGCATCAGCATGAGAATACTTCTCAATACTGATGTTTTTATCCTCCAATTTATTATAAAATGCCTCTATTGGTGGTAGTTCACAAGTATTTAATTTTTCCCAACTATCTATAAAATCGTAACAGAAAACCCCTTTTTTGGCTATTAATTTAAATTGTTCGACACTTAAATTACTAAATTCTCTTTTGGAAATTTTTAAATCATTATCATTCAATGTAGCAGCCAATTCTTCCAAGGAAGCACCCAAAAAACTCAGTGAATCTATGAATCGAAATTTTATATTTGTATCTGAATCGTTAAGTGTAAATGAAATGTATTTTTCTTTATTTATGGGGAGTAAACTGATGTTTCCTCTTTTACTTAATTCCGAAATGATGAAATGGCTATCGTAGTTACTTAAGTTATGGAAAACTGTAGGTACAACAAACAGTTTTTTGAAATTTAAATTGCATGCTTGATGTGCAAAATTTCTAAACTTCCCCGTAAAATGATCGTGATCTCTAACAATGATATCTGTAGAGGAAAAACCCTTTTCACATATGTGACACATTGTTGCCACACGTAAATCTGGTTTTTCTTCCACAGCTAAATTCGATAATTCATTTGCAAACCAATCCATGCAATCTCTACCTCTGTAGCTCTTGAAAAAAGTCTTCGTTGTAGCTACATTTTACATAGTAACCAGCACTATATGCTATATGTTTTTAATATTTATTTGTCTTATTATGAAGCTGTGTTTTATCTGTAAATTGTTCTAGCATGCACTCAAAATCGGCATAAACTACAAAAGGCGTAGTTTGTTTATATATATAATTTCTAAAACTAACAGAATCATATTTTGGAAAAGACATTTTATAATTATTTAATTCAGAGCATAATTTCAAGTGGACATTCAATTTACTTTCACTGCTGAAATAATTTATGCAGCGATTGCAAATAAATTTTTTATATGTAGTTTTACTTAACTGACTATTAATTAAACGTGACAAATCTTTGATCCAGCAGTAGTGATATATGATTTCTGAATTGTCAATATCTATAGGAGGTGCTTCATAATCGTTTAGCTTTGGAAAATATGTATTTTGAATTAATAAAAGATTTACATGTTTCTCGTGTATTGATTTAGCAAGTCTTACTGGATATACTTTGTAAAATGGTTTTTTATTATTTATTTCAATTAAATCCAAGGCATAGACATTGACAGAAATGTTATTAGATTTTTCAAACTTTGAAATTTGATGCAGGGGCATCGGAGCTTGCAAGTCTTGTGTATTCAAGACTGTGCTATAATATGGATATGAGGAAGTGAGTTCTTTATTATTTTTGGCTGGGTACAAAGCACTAACAATTGACCAATAAAAACATGTTGGTCAGAATTTTTAATGTTTATGCACCCTCGCTTTTTTTGAATAGGTTCTGGAAGTTTAATATAAGATGAGCCGTTTCCAATTTCAAATTTATTGATATTTACTTCTAAAGAAATAATTTCACTTAATGCAAAACCAGAGTCCCTCTCTTGAAATTCTGATAATTTAAAATTAATTTTATCTTTGACGTTCTCGAAAAACCATCGTTCTATATCGGTCGATACATCGATAATAGAATTTTTAGTCATAAAATAATGGAAACTAGAAATTTCATTTTCACCAGATTTTTTAATGAACTCTCCACAAAAACAAACATAAACTTTAACAACAGAATATTTTTTCCTAAAAATTTCCCTTATTTTATTTTTAAAAATTATTTACTATAAGTCCGGTTTTAATTCTTCTTGTAAATGCAGAAGCTACATTTTCCCATTTAACTCTATTTTTCAGCCCCATACCTATATTCCTATTTGAAATAAGTTGTTTAAAATGTTTGAAATGTCCTATGTATGTTTGTAATTTCCTAATTGTACCTACATGCAGTCCTCCTTTTTAATTGTCAAATTACATACTTTAATTTGTTTTTTCAATCGATTCAACCAAATTTCCACATCTCTATCCGTTATCTTATCAAACAATATTTTTCTGACATTTTTAATGACTTGCAGTAAATTTTCAGATTTTTTTACAATATTCATGGTACTCACCTCTCTCTCTCTCTCTCTCTCTCTGTGTGTGTGTATGTGTCTTAGGCACGTCTATAGTTCCTCAATTTCAAATGACGCTAGCCGTTGATTTTTTCCAACATCCACTAATCCCTTGAATATAATTCCGTATTTTTCCTTTTCAAATTCTTCAATGACTGGTTTGTAGACACTTGTGACTCTTTGCGGTAAAAACACTACTTCTTCATCTAAATCCAATAAAACTGATTCTCCGAATTTGGAATTGACTATTTTTGCCTTCTTTTTAGCCCTCAGAGTATTCAAAGGTAGATCTTGTATTTTTGTTATTGGTTTTCTCTCTGTAATTAGAGACGTTGCGTTAATTTTTTTTAAATCCATCTGAAAAGAGAGAGAGCGCGTAACCCACAAGAAAAAAAAATACTTACATTTTTTGTTAATGCATAATTTTTTAACAGATACTAGTATTTGTTCTTCAGAGCTGGTTTTTCTCTTGCTGGCAGTGGAAGAGACTGACTCCAACACAATGCAACATCTTATACTCATGGCACTATCTCCATACGATTGTGATAGAATGTTCTAGAAAAAATATTTTTTTATTTGCGGCAATTTTGTAATTTTGTAATTTCCTGTAAATGTGGTCCATATGATTTCCGAGTATTCTAATAAATTTTCACTATTTCCTGTACATGTGGTCCATTTGGTTTAGAAATATTCTTATCAATTTCCCGCGTTATCAAAAAATTTCTTATTAATAGGTAAAAGTTATCTTAAGATTGGCGTTCGGGAATTTCCAAAAAAAAAAAATTTAATAAGAGTTTATTTCAAAATATACAACATTATTGATAAAAAGAAATTATTTTTGTTAATAAAATTTTGAGATGATTTAAAAGGTCTCCATTTGGACATGGAATATCGAACACGTTCCAATTAAAGGGTCCGCTGCAACAAGTTTTTTGGTAACTCATTATATTTGTAGTATGTGGTGTTTTTGAAAAAGTACATGTGTCCGTCAATGTACTGGAATGCTCCTGTAACATCTGTGGGTAGTCCAGGGAAAATATCTTTTATTTGTCCTCTATTCCGAACAGTTTTCAAGTTCTTGTCAAATTGCCATGATTGCTTTGAAACATTGTGTTTATTTGAGAATTCTTAGGTATAATTAAATTATTTTCCTCAAGTATTTGTAGAGCGGGAAAATCTGCTACATAGTATTTACGGTCATTGACTGCTATTAAATTATCTGAAGAACTTTGAAAAATCTAAATTATGGGACCCACTTCTTCAGGTAAATAATCATCGAGTATTTCTGGTTGCGAGGGAATAAGTTTCGAGTTCAAATCAATTTTCAATAGGGAATTTTCATTAATAATATATAAATGGTAATTTTCAAATTCACCAGCCATGGCAATGAACATATACTCCGGTGTTATGTCGCATAAATTTTTATCCGGTTCATTTGGTTGATGTGCAAGTGTCTTTGTAGTCGGTGGCAGCGCTGATGTAGGTTTGAAAGGATTATTTACATATGTATTGATTGGTCCATAAAGAGCTTCAAGGGCCATTTTATCATCCTCATCCAATTTAGGAGCAATGTTGAATTGATATCATGGATACATTATTGCTGTCTCAATATCACTGTGAGCAATTCCTAAAATATGCCCAATTTCATGAATTAATACCATAAGTAGGCTAGTCTGATCTTCTGAACTTGATCCATCCAAACTTAAAACCCACTTCTCATCAGCATCAATATGAAGCTCTATACAACTGTTGCCTTTTGGGAAATAAGCATGTGCCAACACCTTTCCAGGACCATCAAATGTACTGGAGCACTCACCTCTACCTTGGCAATTTACTCGAAAATAGTGCTTTCCCCGTACACCTGTAATAGATATATCGGGAGCATAAGGCCGTATTTTGTGTATTAATTCAAATTTAAACTTTGAACTATTACTCCACACTTCAAAAGCCTTTTTGGTTACTTTAAGATATTCTGGAGTTGCCTGAGGGAAATACCATTTCAAATCAAATTTTGACCATTTTGATTTAACTCTAAAAGAATGATCATCGTCGGAAGCTGCTTCACTCACGTTACATCTTGGTCTATTTAGAAGTTGAATTGTATTTTCATCTAGTTCTCCCGTTGCAGGGATATTATATCTTTCTTGAAAACTCAACAAATAATCCTCAAGTTTAGTCAAATCATTTTCATTTTCGTACCCGAACCGGTGTAAATACTTCATAGCATACTGTTGGTCGACAACGCATAGTACTGAACATAGTACTGCAGCTAATATAATGATTAACATGATCTTCACTCTTCTGCTATCCTCAAAAAACTAATTTCCAATCACATTAATAACGGAATATATAATTTTTAAAAAACCCAAAGACTTTTAACCGACCTGGTATATCATCGCAACGAATCTGTCTCGATTACGTGCGTGATACCTTACATTGACAAAAATCTCTTTTTATTTATACGTTATACTTTTATGTTACAAGATTAGCGAATAATAATGGTATATATATAATTTTTTTAAAACCCAAAAACTTTCAACCGACCTGGTATATCATCGCAACGAATCTGTCTCGATTACGTGCGTGATACCTTACATTGACAAAAATCTCTTTTTATTTATACATTATACTTTTATGTTACAAGATTAGCGAATAATAATGGTATATATAATTTTTTAAAACCCAAAGACTTTTAACCGACCTGGTATATCAGCGCTCCCGCTGTTATCATCGCATCGGATATATAACTTTACGCATGCGCAAAAACGAAGTCTCTCTCTCTTACACATTGTCTCGCTGCTCTCTCTCTAACACACGGTCAGACATACGTTGTTCATCTACTGAGAAAAAATCGATATTTATTAGAGTAGTCTGGAATACAGTTCTCACTCACCTCATCAACATTACTGGGGCTAGGCATGTAGGCCACAGCTTGGGTTTTGTTCTGTTTACACTCGTCAACTATGGCACATTGACAAATGATCTCATCCATTTCAGAAGGAGCTGTTATTATACCGATACTCAATCGGTTCATCCTATACATGCCTCTACGGTTTGTTATAGTTTGAATGACACTGCCCCGCTGGTATACTTTCGAAAGCAAATATGCTTAATATGGATCCAGCTTGAAAAAGTATGTGGGACACTCCCATCGGGTTTCGGAATAACCACCACAGGGGAGCCCAAGTCGATAGTGACAACTGTTAATATTTACAAACAATATAGTTCTGTGGTCAAACCTGAAAAATGTGTTTCATATACAAAAAAGAAGAAGAGAGCTGTTAAGTTACATTTTGTATTAGATTTAATAAATGAAAATATTGTCAGGATTGAATACTTATGTACTACCGAGCAACTAGCGGATGTATTCACTAAAGCCTTAACAAATGAAAAGTTTACTAAATTTGTAAAAATGTTAAATTTGTTGTGATGAAAGAGTGTTATATGTTTTAAATTCATTTCTCACATTTTATAGGTTTGAGGGAGGGTGTTAATATTGACAAACAATATAGTTCTGTGGTCAAACCTGAAAAATGTGTTTCATATACAAAAAAGAAGAAGAGAGCGGGAAGCTGAGTAGATAGACTCAAGGTGGTGTCGAAAGCATGGTCGACAGAGTGAATTAAGTTTTTAGTTATTATTATAAAGAATTATTGTAGTCATTTTGTTCCAATAAATAATTTTATTTAACACACTCTATACAACGCACATTTAAACCTAACAACAACAATTTCAAGCTGCTCATACAATAAAGGAGTGAACAGTATAAAATAGAACAACAATGAAATTGTATTAAAACATACATATAAAATAAACGAAGTAAAGCTAAATCCTGAAATATACACAGATCTTCTTTGAAATAAACAAATTTAGTTCTGTTTAGAGGTTGAGTAAATACAAAAAGATTATTATTATCTTTGGAATTTACATAATCTAAATATAACTCAGTAAATACAGAAAATTCTAATTTCAAATTAACTTCTGTTAACAATGTGATTTTTAATTATTAGAAATTTTTTAATCAAGAAAAATGGCAAGTAACAAAAGCAGTTCTATACGATTCCCATTATATTATTATCGAAAAAATTTGAGAGCATTCATTTGCTATTTTTCAAAGAGCATAAACTAGAAAATAATTATAATAATAAATTCAAATTGTTCACAGTATCCAGTACAAGATGAGTAATTATTGAACTTACCACTGAATTTTAGAGTTGTTCTAATTCAGTCAGAGTAATGATAGTCTTTCCATTAAGAAATAATCCTTTGCTAATTTGCAGTTATTACAAATACCAAAATCAGTTGATATCTTATAAATCAATTCTTCCTGTAGTTTTTTGTATCTTTCGACCAAATGGATCAAATTACATGTTAAGAACCCGTTACGGTTTTAGGTTGTCACTAGATTAAAACATCCTCCAAATAAAAGGTTTATTGATTTTTGGTCAAAAATATAACACAACGTGGTGAGTGAAAAACTACTAGCTAACCTCACAATTAATACATCATGTCGCGCCAAAAGTGCCAATGAATGGATCATTGACAAACTGCATTGTTGCCAACTCTATAATTTATAAAATCTCAACACTCCTCCTCGATTTGACATGTATTAATGAAAATCGCTCAATCAACTTAAGATATTATGTAATATACAACTAAAAACATGATGCTTTAAATTATACACAATTATATATAATGATTTAGTAAACATATCGGCTAAATTTTGTTCACTTGATACATAATTTATTTCTATTTCCCTCTTACTAATTAAATCTTTTATATAATGGTTTTTAATATCAATATGTTTGGTTCTTTTCGAATTTCATTGCTTTTGGATATTAAAATTGTGCTCTTATTATCACAATATAGAATCGTTTTGGCAATAGTATTCAAGTTCCCTAAAATACGTTGATTAGGTCTTGAGCTGTTTGTGCTGCTGCCACATATTCAGCTTCCGCTGTTGATAAAGCCACGCAAGTTTGTTTCTTGGATGACCATGATATTGGGTTATTACCATATAAAATTATAGATCCACTAATGCTTTTTCTACTTTCCTTGTTCGTTGCCCAATCAGCATCTGAATATCCTTCAAGTATTACGTCACTATTTGTATGTTTAGTATAAGTCAATCCTAGAGTTTTAGTTCCCTGTAGATACCTCAAGACTCGTTTTCCTGCAGTCCAGGTCTCTTCAGTTACACGATCCAAAAATCTGCTCAAATATGACACAGCATAACTAATGTCAGGTCTACTAGTTGTTGCTAAATACATCAAAGCTCCGATGAGTTGTCTATATAGAATGTTTGTCAAAATTTTGGCCTTGTCGTTATATTGGAATCCTTTTTCCATTGGAGTCCTCTTTGGTTTACAGTCTTTCATATTAAAATAATTTAGCAATTTGTCAATAAATTGCTGTTGTTCGATTTTAATGATATCTTCTGTTCTAGTGATCTTCATTCCTAGAAAATTATTCACTTCATTCAAATCCTTTGCTTAAAAACAGCTTTTCAATAAATTCATAGTCTCGTTCACATCTTTGTCTTCTCCTATTAACAAAATATCATCAACATAAATAAGTATCCAAACCTTTTGATTACTGTATAGACAACAGTCATATAAGGATCTCTTAAAATTATTCGGAATTGCAAAATCATTAAATGTATTATTCCACACCTATGATGCTTCTTTTAATCCATACAGAGCTCTGTTAAGTTTTAGTATTTTTGATTTATTCACTTTAAGTCCGGCTGGTGCATATATGTAGACATCATTCTCAAGTTTTCCATTTAAAAATGCAGTCGGGATATCCATTTGTCTGATCTTAAAATTATTTTGTAATGCTACAGATAAGAGTAACTTAATCGTTGAAATCCTTGCAACTGGTGAGTAGTTGGGTTCAAATTGATCCTCCTCCTTAATTTGGAACCCCTTTGCAACTATTCTTGCCTTTTTCGTTTCATCTTCCTTTGTCCTGAAAACCCATCTTGTTTGAATAACATTTCCATTTGTTAGTAGCTCCGTTTCTGTCCACGTATTCAATCTCTCGAGCGCATCTAGTTCCTTTTTCATAGCATTTATCCAATATTGGTCCTTTACGGCATCTTTATAGCTTATAGGGTCATCTTACTCTGCTGATATTAGACAATAAGCTGTGTAAACTTCATATTCATTCAGATATTTTGACTGTTCTAGTTCCTCACTGTGTACTCTCTACTTTGGGTAAACTTTCATCTACATCCTCTGACCTTGTGCTTTCTGTTTCATCATTATTATTGCTGAAGTCAGTCTCTTCTATTGCTTCTTCCTCTATGGCATTTGGTTCTTCTTGTAATTCATTTTCGTATTGTATCTCTATAACCTTTTCATTTATACTTTTCTTCCCACTAGCCTTAATAATTTCATTGTAATCTGTTGTTGTTTCATCAAATCTGACATCTCTTGAGTGAAAAATTTTGTTGTCCTCATAATTCCAAAGTCTATATCCAGCTTTGGTATATCCCATCATGATGCAAGGTTGTGCTCTTCTTTCTAATTTACTTTGTCTTGGTAAAATTACTGCCCATGCTTGACTTCCGAATATTTTCAATTTTCCTAAATCATTCTTCTTGTACCATCTGGTTGCTGGTGTTTCCCCATTGTCGGCTTGGGTTGGTGTTCGATTTAATTCATATGCTGAGCATAAAATAGCTTCTTCCCATAATTCTCTTGGCAAGTTTGTTTCGGCAAATTTGGTGCGTACCTTGTCCAGTAGGCTTCGATTCATTCGCTAGGCTACTCCATTTTCTTGTGGAGAATGTGGCATAGTATATTCCAGCTCAATACCTATACTTCGACAAAAATTTTTAAAATCATTTGATATGAATTCCCCGCCATTGTCAATACGAATTCTTTGCGTTTTTGAATTATGTTGCGTCTTAATCAATTTAATAAAGTCAATGATATTCTGATCTGCCTCAGTTTTATTTCTTAGTAGCTTTACTATCAGAAAATGTGAATAATCATCAATCAAAACTTGGAAATATTTGTACCCTTCTGGTGTAGCTACTGTAACTGGACCTGCAATATCTGAATGTATCAATTGACCAATCTTTGTACTGGTTTAGTTACATAAAAAAAATGGTTTACGTGTACTTTTTCCCTCCATACAAGCTCTACATATTTCTAAACTATAGGGTAAACCTAATCTTTTCAAATTATTCCTATTTATGTGCCCTAATCGCCTGTGCCATAAATTTACATCAGTATTACTATTATTCATGTATGCTACATGATCTGGTTTATTATTAAAATCAACATAAAGAAAAAATAAATTATTTGACATTTCATATTTAAACTTAGTATGTTCTTTATCTAAAATTGCTTGTCTTGTCCCATCAATCCCATTAACAAATGTTAAAATTCTTTTCTAGTAGTTTTGATACAGAAATAAGGTTGTGTGACATACCTGATACAATGAGCGCTTCAATTTTTATACCTTTACCTTGACATTTACCATTTAATGTCCCTTTTTTGTTTGCAAACAAAGCTTCACCATTCTTTGCAGTTCCAATTTTTATTGTGTGGATATCTTCTAGATATTTTCAAGACCAAGAAACTAATTTTGATGAAAAAGTTTATGAAAATATATAAGCTAAGCAAAATCGTTATGTATCTGTATTCGTTTGCGATAAAATGGCTGCCTTTGTTTACTAAATAATAAAAAAGCATTTTGAATAGATTTGTTGGAGTGAAATATTTTTGAGTGTTTAGATATTGTTCAAGTGATATATTAGTCTTAGTTTCAATTTTTAGTAAAGCTTTTTATATTTCCCCATTCCAGTCATATGGTTAAATTAGTTACTTACAAAACTCTACAGAATAGGATACTCGAATAATATATATTTTGACTTATAATATTATTATGAGGAAAGCAGTAGTCAAAAACAAGATGAAAGTAATGTGAAGAAGAGCCATGATTAGGAAAATGATGCTGAAAACAAAAAACAAGAAACAGAAAAGTCAAAAGTGTAAAATGAAGAGAGAAAGAACAAGAAATAAGGAAATAAGGAAGATAAAATTATGCCCCATCGCGTAATTTTACAACAAAAACAATCATAATTCATTAACAAGCCCAAACAATCTTGAGAGCACTTTCACTCATTTCATCGCACAGAATGGCAAAAAGTCGGGATTGCTTAGGCTGCGACTTAATGAAATTTACAATCTTCACTGTATTATCAACCGCCGCTGGCTAAATTCTTTTTCTGTTCAAAGTCAAATGCCTTTAAATTTATTGTTATGCTGCAGTTTTCTTATTTTTCAGTTTTTAGGGAAAAATACATCAGATAGTTACGTATTTTTATCGTATTCCTACATCACAATCGTTGTGAAGAAGTGATTCATGAGTAAAAATGCAAATAAAATTTGAAAACATTATTTCTTTGGCCAGCTTATATAATATCAACAAAATACTTTATCAAAATAAAAAACATACAATATTATCACCTTTGCATAAAAAAGTACCAATTCAATACTCAACGAAAAGTATGTATATCAATCAGTTTGAAGAAACACTCTAATTTTCAGAATACTCATATTTTTTCTTGGCCTTCATCAGTGTATCAAAATCAGAACTTCTGAGATTTCCTGCAAAGTTTCTAATTTTGTTGGAACCTTAATACCAATGACATTATAAAAACATTTTTATTGTTGGTTACAATAGTTATTCATACTTTCAGAAGCAGAAGAAGAAGTTTCAGGTGAGTGAAATAATTAAATTTCTAAAAATTTGGATGAAGCGAATCTTTCAGACTGATGTAAACTACAAAATCTGCAATAAGTATGCATTAACAACATTTTTCCAACAGACAATAAATACCTTTCAGATGTTGAACCTAAACACTGCCAAGAAGTACCCGGTTTATTACCCCCAAATTTAACATTACTTTTTGCCCGAAAACAAAATTATTTTCTTGGTCTTGAAATTATTTTTGTTTAGATTAATTGTGGAAAATATTGCCCATTAACCAAATTTAGTGAGAACTGAAGCCAGATCATAATGATTTTAATTATCTTACGATTTATAAATAAATATTTGACAACATTGAGGTTTACTGTCAAACCACAAGTTTACAAAAATCGTGTAAAAATGAGACAGCAACTGAAATAAATGAAGAAAGACCATTTCGATTCGAAGCTACCAGTCTAACAACATTCATAGAGAAAAGACTATTGTGCAGATTGGGAAATGCAACGATAACCTTCAACTAGGAACATCAATCCAATCTAATACCGCAAGAGGAAAATAACGATAAAGCTCCAAGGAAAAAATTATGTCTAGTTAAGATGCCTCGGTATAATTCCGCAATCCCGCTATTATCCAGTGGAGTCAGAGAACTGCATTAAAACGTTAGCCCTCCATATCTACACCCACTTACAACAAAACCACAAACTGAAAATCTTACAAGATGCTTTCAAGAAAAAGATTAATCCGATTTAAATCCGTCAGACCTACAGCATCCAGTCGAAATTATCCACAAACTGATATAAATAGAGAAAGATCATGGCGACTTGATTCCGCAAGTCTACCGACATTGAACCAGTATAAGACACAGATTGAAATAAATGAAAAAAACCATTTCGATATGGTTCCGCAAGTCTTTTACCATTCAGAGACAGTAGTGTACAAATTGAAGAAAAATAACGATATTCTTCCACGAAGAACATCGATCCCGTTTGATGCAGCAATGCCGTCAACATCTTATAAAAATAAATCAGAAATGGATCTTTGTAATTGCTTGAATTTAAGATGCCATGGTTGCTTTGGAGAATGCTTAAAATGTGCTTTTAAAAAATGTGGACCAGAATGTAAGTTTAATCGACCGTTTTACATTAACAGAATCATTTACTTACATTCTGAAAAGGTTATCACAAACCCTTTGTTGATTTCAAATCTTGTTGAGCTCCAAAACTATTGATACCTTTACCTCCGTGCCCTTGCTGTTCTTCACGCGAGTTCTTTTTTGACAGTTAGTTAATTCAGATTTAATCAATATATTTAATGTTTATAAAAAAAGTTGTTTAAATAACTTAAGCAGTTTGAATAAATTATTGTTAGCAATTTTTTGGTGTATAGATATAGTAATAAAACAACACTGTATTTTGACATGTACAGTGTTGCCGTTTCAGTTGGCAGGTGGGAAAATCAAAAAGTGATGGACTCATCGATCTGGCTTTGTAATTACTATTTGGGAAGAGGTGATTCATTCATTAGTATTAGATATTGCCAACGTCTTGAAAGCATTCAGCTTGTGTAAATCATATTCATGCATATTTATTGAATATTCTGTATTTTACAACAATGCATGAAAGAGACGCTTCATCTAAATTTTCCTAAATTGAATTTTTACACTCATCTGAAACTGTAAGTGCTTCCAAGAGTGAGACTCTCTTATAACCAATAAGAAAAATGTTCTAATAATGTCACTGATATTGAGGTTCCAATAAAAAATAAAAACAGGAAACAAACATGAATACATGGACCTATTTGGTACTTCATTTTGCAAGGACAAGGAAAAACTCATTTACAAAAAAAAATGCCTTGAATTTATTCATGAAAGTGGGGACAGATTTTTAAAATTCAAATTCTTTAAAAACATTTGTTAAACATCTCATCACCTAAGAAAAGCTTTTTATATTTCCCGATCCTATCGTATTGCTTAATTAGTTAGTAATGTTGTTCGACTTGGAAATAATGAAGGAGTTAGAGCGGAAACAAAAATTAAAACAATATATATTTTCTACGAAAAGGATTTTAGTGATCTCAAATATTTGAGTTTATCTACTCGAAAGTAGTTTTTTCATAACTACGGGGTTTTATATAAAATCATATAATTTGTTGGGATTTATTTAAGAGATACCAAGATTCAAATTGTCCACAGTATCCAGTAAAAGATGAGTAATTATTGAACTTACCACTGAATTTGGAAGTTGTTCTAATTCAACCTGAGTAATGGTAGTCTTTCTTTCAAGAAATAGTCCAAATGGATCAAAGTACATATTTTGTTCAATGCCAGAGTGAGTTTACTAATTCAATCAACTGACTATCTTAAATGAAATTATACTCGGTAATATTTTTTTATTTTGTACAAAACACGTAGAGACTAACGGAGAACATCGAAACAAGCGTCAGACAGTGTAATAGTGAGTGTGGTAATAGTAGTACTCTTGGATTGGTAGTCTTGGATTTCTCAATGTGAATATTCTTCTTATCTTCATAGTATCTTTTAAGGACTTTTACTTTTGTAATATGTTCATTCAACAAATTTTCGTCAGCTGTCTGAATGACCTCAGTTTCGATTCATTGTACAATCAACCAATCAACATGTATACCATAAGTTTTTACATATATTTATTGTATTTAAATATTTACCTCTATTATTCGATTCACTTTCCCCATTTCGTTTTCTATTAGCATCTTCATTAGCCATTCGAAGTATTATCTGATGGGGAGTTGTCAGTATTGGTATTGCCATTTGTTTTCTTAATGCTCCTTTTTCACTTGTCAATTTGTCACTGTGCAATCCAATCAAAAGAAGACTACGAATAAGAAGTAGAGGAGTATGAAGAAGAGAAGGAGGTCGAAGTATAAGGAGAATAGCAGAAAGATACTTTTGAATGGCGGTGTCGTGATTTTTAAAAAATTTTCTGTCGGAATTCAAATTTCCGTTCTAATTTTTGATAAAAATTTGTAATTTTCTCAATATAGTTTGTTGAAAAATCCTGTTTTACCATTAGTTTTATGCAAATCATTATGCCAAATTTCATCATTTTCATGCCTTTTCCTTAAATTTCAAAGGAAAATTCAATTATATTGTCTTAAAGCGTCATAAATACGAGTAATTCCATGATTAACACGTTGACCGCAGAGCCAAACATGTTTATGCCCAATTCCATTTGGCATAAAAATTTCATAAATATGACTAAACTCATTGTTCAACTGTCAACACGTTAACTGTCAATCCGATAATGTTTCTTATGTCCAAGTCAATCAATTTTATTTATTTTTCAATAAATTCCAATAAAACAACTTGAAAATAGCAATTTTTTTCGCGTAATTTCGATGCACAAATCAAAGAATTTCAACATTTAGGGTAGAATATTGTTGCGTATCATAAAAAGAATAGATAGAAAATTTTTGGAGACTCTCAAAAACAGCAGTGAGCGAAGAATTATTTAAACTAAAAAAATTTGGTTGTTGTATTATACTTGTATTTTCTAAAATTAATATTCATCATAATAGAAGGGTGATAGTAAATTAACGAAATTTCGACTGGGAAAATGTGAAAACCAACCTGGAAAAATCGGGAGGAGACTAGTACTTGATTTTCAATTTTTACTGGACACCCTATTTCAAGAAAAGTTGTAGATGTAACGTATAAAAGAATTTTCTGTATCTGAGTTGAGAAGCTATGTGCACATCCATGTACTCTGCTTGGAGTTGAAGGCAAAGTTATTCCAAGTGTCTCAGACAGAACTAAGACACTGAATGAAAACTTGGAGCATTTCTATATACCTTGTTTTACACAGTGACTTTGAACTGTATTTACCTGGTTCAATTCAATCGGAGATATAGACAGCTGCTGTATACTACGAGAAGTTAAATCTTGGAAATTCTGGTTTGACTTTCTTAACTATTCCACTTTTCGATTCGATTTACTACGGCGCAAATTCTGAAGCGAAATATATTGTGAAATTCCCTTGGCCGAAACATCTCCCAGTTGCATCTATAATTTCATCTTCTATATAATACGTTTTGGACACAACATGAAACAACCATTTAATAATTGGAATAAGCTTAATTGAGGTGCAATCTGCGAAACGGTTTGTTTTGGCAAAAATCTTGAAGAAACCTATGGATATTTAGCGTCAGTGTGTGAAGTAACTTTTCTTAATTTCAAAACTTTCCCATTTTCTGAAAAATTCTACTATTCAATGGCAAATAGAAACATCATCTAAATAGTTTTAGTTTGAAAATAAAAAGGTATAAGACATCAATCAATCCAAAATATAAGTCAAATTCACTTTATTTACAATCCAAATTACAAATTTAATGATATGAATATTCACTATCTATGGAAATTTAAATACCCGGATCTCATCGACGGTTATTGCACAAAGTCATAGAACATTCTAATCCTGGAGCTTTTGGCGAACATTACTTATCTAATCAAAGTGTATTTCGAACTAGAGTTTCCATAGATAATCCAATTGTTTTATCCTAATTTCACAAAATCTGGTTGCGAATGTGAAGAATCAGAGATCAATGTCCAATTTGGCGAAGATTCAATCGAACTACTCATATTATTGGTTGTTATACTAATAGATGGAGTATTGTAAATATTCTCAGTAGTTCTAGAGTCACTAATTTCATTTATTATTTATTCTGCTATTTTTTTCCTGTATCCGTATATTCTACTTGATCGCGATTGATTTTTTCTATCAGATCACCAGATGCAACATTTTCCTACAGACAAATTTACAAATTATTATATTAAAAATTGGTATTTTCATCTTACCTCTTCATTCACAAAGTTATCCTCAAATCCACTTTATGAAGGACTGGCTTTTCCACTACATTCACTTTGTGATTGCTCTTCTAATAGACTTTCCGTGGTTAAAATGGTCTTTGGAGCTGTACGCTACAGCAGAACATTGTAAAATAAAGTGTTAGGAGAAATCTGCTAATTTGAAGAAGACTACACTGTTCATATTCCGAGCTGATCTACTCGAGGTTACTGGAATCGGAAATAAGTGAAATTGCCAGTTTAAATCTGGAGGAAGCCTGATGTGAGAAGTATTTTTCGAAGTCCACGAACTAGTGATCAGTGGCGGAAGGCTGCAAATTTTTTTTAGATACATTCTAACAATACTTGTTTAAAAAAAAAAGAGCAGAATACATTTGTACAAACTATAATTATCGAAATTCAATTAGTTTTTCTGAATTACAAAATATTTTCTGTAGCTAAGGTGAATAATAAGTTTATATTGTATTGATTGTAACGGACATTTTTGAGGATAATTTGGTTTTTCCTTTGCTGTAAAAACGAGATATTTTCTTATATAGCATATTTGTTTTCTGAGTAGAAAGGTACAGGATTAAGTTTTAATAAACGAAAGACAAAGAGTTATTTAATTCTATTTTTTTAAATTTTATATATTTTGCGTAGAATAAATCATGACAACGTTAAGTTCTGTGGGTAGAATTGGTCACAATATTGAGTATGCAAAACTCAAAGTTATAAAAGTTTTACATTTGTTTTTCTAAAGACTGCGAACCGTGGAGAACTCGTTAGGCGCTACATGCTTTTCCGTGGTTCAATAGGCAGGAAGTGAAGAAATTAATAGAAAACTACAAACCACTCAAAGCGAAGATAACGAATATTGAGGTGAAAATTGTACTGAAAAGCGAAGAACCGATTTATTAGCGACCAAGAAGACTATCGGCATCGGAAAAAGAAGAAGTAGATAGACAGATAGAGGAATGGTTAAAAGATGTAATAATTAAACCGAGTTTTTCGGATTTCGCTAGTCCTATTGGACTAGTGAGAAAAAAGGATGGTCGAACCGAGGTACACAAATGGCAATAAAAAGGATATTGACTACAGAAGAGTATGAAGATTTTTATTTAGAGCATGATATATTGTATAAATACGATAATAAATAATATAAATAACAAAAAATAATAATAAAAGTCCACGAGATAGGAAATTTTTGAAAGAAAAAAACAGAAGAAATAGTAAACAAGGAATTCTACATACCAAGACTAAAAGACAAAATAGAAACGATTAAAAATAACTGTATACCTTGTAAATTATAGAATAAAAAAGAAGAAAAGAAAGAATGAGTGCTTCATCCTATAAAGCTAGAAGATCCGTTAGAGAGGTATCACGTCGACCAATTAGGACCAATGAAGTCAACAAAAAAAAATATCAGAACATTTTTATGGTAGTTGATGACTTTTCCAAATTTGTGTGGCTTTACCCAATAAAATAAACCACGACGAAAGATGTGATATGTTGTCTTAGCGTAAAATATATCTGACAGAGGATCCGCGTTCCGTTCTGAAAAATTCGAATCACATTGTCGAGAAGAAAATATTAAACATATGTTAACAACTTGTGAAGTCCCACGAGGTAATGGAGAAGTGGAAAGGGTAAATAGGACCCTTATACCAGTCTTAAAAAAACTTAGCGGCCGCAAGTTGAACTAAATAAAAATTCTATTTGTGTTTAATTTCTATACACACTAGCGCCTCCCGCTATCCAATCGCCAAATTAAACACGATTCCATAGACAGCAGCGTCCCCAGCGAGCCAAACGCTAAACTAAACAAATTCCCATAGACACTGGCGCCTCCCGCTAGCCAAAAGTCAAATTATACACGATTCTATAGACATATAAATCTATTTCAACAAATCGCCAAACTAAAATATGATTCTATAGTTACTAGCGCCCCCTACCGGCCAGACGCCAAATTAAGCACGGTTCCATAAACAAAAGCGCCTCTCGCTAACAAAACGCAAAATTAAATACGATTCTGTAGACACCAGTGACCTCTGTCGGCCAAACGCCAAACTAAACACAGTTCCATAGATACAAGCGCCTTCCGCCGGCCAAACGCCAAATTAAACACGATTCCAGAGACAGTAGCGCCCCCAGCGGGCCAAACGCCAAACTAAACAAGTTCCCATAGACACTGGCGCCTCCCGCTAGCCAAAAGTCAAATTAAACACGATTCTATAGACATATAAATCTATTTCAACAAATCGCCAAACTAAAACACAATTCTATAGACACCAGCGCCCCCTACGGGCAGACGCCAAATTAAACACGGTTCCATAAACAAAAGCGCCTCTCGCTAGCCAAACGCCAAATTAAATACGATTCTCTAGACACCAGCGACCTCTGCCGGCCAGACGCCAAACTAAACAAGATTCCATAGACACTAGCGCCTCCCGCTAGCCAAACGTCAAATTAAAAACGATTCTATTGACCGATCGCCAAACTAACCAAACACGATCTTACGCCATCTGGCGAGGAATAGTCAAACTGGAAGTACCTAGCGGCTGCAAGTTGATCTTGATAAAAATACTATTTGTGTTTGATTTCTATACACATCAGCTCCTCCTGCCGGTCAGACGCTAAACTAGACCCGATTCTATAGACACTAGCGCCCTCTGCCGGCCGGACGTCAAACTAAACACGATTCTATACACACTACCGCCCTCTGCCGGCCAAACGATAAACTAAAACACGAACTAGCGCCATCTAGCGAGGTATAGTCGAACTAAAAGTACTTAGCGGCCGCAAGTTAAACTAAATGAAAATTCTCTTTGTGTTCAATTTCTATACACACTAGCGCCCCCCGCCAATTAGACACCAAACTAAATACGGTTCCATAGACACAAGCGCCTCCTGCCGGTCAAACGCCAAATTAAATACGATTCCATAGACAGTAGCGCCCCTGCCGGCCAGACGCCAAACTAAACACGGTTCCATAGACACTAGCGCACCCTGCTGGCCAGATGCCAAATTAAATTCAATTCTATAGACACTAGCGCCTCCCGCCAGCCAGATATTGTCATTCGTTTTCTTAATGCTTATTTGACCCTTCTCAATTTGTCACTATGCAATCCAATCAACCGTTTATTCTATAATTATTTGAGATTTTCAGATTTGAGATCA
The DNA here is from genome assembly GCF_026230105.1 of Diorhabda sublineata. Lineage (NCBI taxonomy): Eukaryota > Metazoa > Arthropoda > Insecta > Coleoptera > Chrysomelidae > Diorhabda > Diorhabda sublineata. Next base: position 1,198,519 of record NC_079486.1, read on the forward strand.
TTATTGAAGGTATCTACGGCTCCATTTTCCAATTCTTCTTCATACTTATACAATTCGAAATTATGTATGTTTGTACCATTCAAGTCCAGAAAGAAATCATGCTCATATACGTTTCAAACGATAAGCATTCTTACTTCTTTTCAGCGTCATTTTTCTCATCATGGCTCTTCACATTACAACAAATATATAATAATAATAATTTGATCGTGAGCTAAGTGGTTTTTAAAATATTTATTTTGCCAATCTATTACGAGATTTAAGTATATTAAATAAATCATTAAAATTTAGAAGAAATTCATCTGTAGTACCTGCATTATGGAAATATGTATTAATATCTGTTCTCCATAAATAAAGAGGAACAGCTGCTCAATAACCATCACAAAAAGCCGTTACATTGTTTCCAACTTTACACTGATAAATTTCGCAAATCATGTAACTTGGAATTTCGTCGAAATGGTCCAATTACAACTCTGGTTAGCAAAAAGATATCGAAAAAAATTATATATCATTAGAAAATCTACACTCTAGCGATGTTTATAAAAAAACAAAAGCTTCCTACCACCTTTACTTTTTTTTAAACGCATGAATTGTAATAATATGAATATTTAAGATATAATACATACTGTGAAAGTTATGAAGTTATAACTTCTTGCATAAGTTAAAATAAGAAGAGACATGAAAATCAGGAAAATTGAAGAAAATAAAGTGAATTATTGAAGAAATGAGTCGTTTTAGAAAATATCTTGTTTCACAATTTAAAAATTTTCTAAGTAAAATTGGGTTGGATGTCAGTAATTCACAAAAAGTTTTTGTCATAATAGTACAGCAAGTCAGCAATGTACAAAATGAGATCGGGATTTGTTATGACAGCTATATATGATAAGGAATCAATCTGATGAGTTTTAAACACGAAAAAAAAGGATTATGATAGAGTGGAGTGATAAACTCCACTTTAATAATGAAAATAATGAATTTTGATCTTCTGCTTTAGAAGATAATCTATAAAAAATACATCGAGGGAAAAAGAAGACATGTACCAACAAAATTAAAAGGAGTAACAGAAAGAGGCATATTCAAAATTATACTTATCTACAATTATTCTATATATCTCGTAACAGTAAAGGATGAAAGAGAGTTGAAAAGCTAAGAACAAATGTGAGAAAACATTTAGAAATGTGGTCCCCTCAAAATTCTTTATACATATAATTAATATAAAATAGATACCTTCCATAGGACAGCTGTAAGCCTACATTTTGATGTTTAGGACTTGTTTTGAAAAGAATACTGTTCCCTTTTCGTTCTCTCAACGTTTTTGCTTCCATTAGAATGACTTGATAACAATTACTTTCAACTGGTTGTTGAGAAGGTAAAAAAATAAAACAAAATTGTGTGGGTATGTATCAGTAGAAATGGCATTACCTCACCCAATTCAAACAAACATGTTTCTTCAATATTCAACAACTCTAAAATACCTTAAACATGGAGTGCAATAAACCATTAAGTTGCATTACAATGTATTCGCTAAGCTAAATTTACACTAAACCAAGTCATATGCATACAGGCCTTTTTAGGAAAATTCTTCATTACTCATTCAGTTTCATTGGCAGATATAGTGTTGAATTTGTACAAAGTGATGAAATGGTAAGTGACTTGAAAGTTCTTATTCAAAAACTGGTAAGACAATAATTTGGAATAATGATAATAATAATAATAATAAGTTTTAAACACAAAAAAAGAAGGATTATGATAGAATGAAGTAATAAACTCCACTTTAGTAATGAAAATAATGAATATCAACTCACTGGTAACATTCTTCATCAATTCATTGTAAACTACAAGTTACTTATTCTTCACAATTGGGGTGGAGTCTCTTTAAATCAAACCAATCAAAAATTACTCAATATTTTATTTTCTTACCTCAGAAATATGAATAAAACAAGTAAGATGTGTCAGAACAATACGAGGATTTTTTCTATCATTTATTTATTGTGCAGAAATACCACAGTTCATTTGAATGATCTTTATCTTGAAATTCCATAAGGTAGGTACTCCAAAACTACTAAAGGTCCCCATGTGAATCCATCCAAACGCTCCTATTATATCAATCATTATATACAGGTAAATATTTAAAAAAAAATGTGTTGTTGGGGATTGTTTTATCAAATTTCCAAAAATATTTCCTAAATGATAGAATCACTGCAAAAATCTTCAAAGCCGGGTAGATGCGGTTCTCTTGTTGTTACTTCAATAATATAATTCTTTTTTTGTAACTTGACATTCACAGACGTTACACTACAAATTTCCAGGCCCAGTTCAGATCAAGCTACCATAGCGAAATTAGTAAATATGTTAGAGTACATACAATTCTTTTTTATTAGAGGCCATTTTGGTAAATGAGAAATCACGCTCCTTTACCTAAAAATAAATTATTTGTAAACTACTTCCAGTATTGGTGTAGTGCCTATACTTGTTATTAAAAAAGATATTCAAACACTTGCCAACACCTTAAAAGCATATTCATCAACATAAAACATTATGTTGTGTACGTGAGTATTTTTATCAAATTACTTAGTTAAAGGTGTAGAAAATGTGAAAAATAATTGTACATACCTACTATAAGAATCAAAATTTTAAAAATTTATACATTTTCAGTCAAAATTTACTTCATTACATAAACTACATTCACTTAATCTTCACGTACAAAACTTAAACATAAGTAAGTTTTCCAACTAGATACCAATTCCGTTTCTAACATTATAATGAATTCAGAAGGTCCTTTGTTTGAAACTTTGGTTTACTTTGACCTTGGACGAATAAAAAAGATTAACCCAGCTGGTATGTTTGAATATAACTGAAGCCAACTTACAGTAAACCTCAATGTTGTCAAATTTTACAATTTATTTGTTTATTATCTGGATGCATGTTACGTTTCAAAAATATTTATTTATACATCGTAATATTATTAAAAAACCAATAAGAATGTGGCTCTAGTTCTCACTAAATTTGGTTAATGGACAATATTTCCCACAATTGATCTAAACAAAGATCAAGAAAATAATTTTGGCGAGAATGTTTATGAAAAAATATAAGCTAGGCAACATTGCTATGTAATTGTATTCATTTATGTTTTTGTTTTATCTTGCATAGAATGTTTGAAAGAAATAATATCAAATACTAGTTTTATTTGAATACAAATTTACTGTAGACATGTACCAACAAATCTTCGAGACAAACATATAGGTTTTTAATGAGGATATGCTTATTTATTATAATTATTAGTCAATTTAAGTCAAAAACAAGATGAAAGTAATGTGAAAACAAAAAACAAAGGCTAATAGATTAGCCTGGCCAGCAACTTCAGTACTTTCATCAAGTTGAAGTGAAAAGTTTGTTTTATTTAAACTGTAATAGTGAATTTGACCGATTTTTTTTTGCTTCCTTCTCAGTGAATGAAACTTCAGATTCTAACCTACAGAGTGTTCTGTTCCTTTTTTAGCTATCAACATGAATAGGCGATAAGATGCAAATGTAGCTTGTCTATTTTTCTCACCAGAAATTGATGTTTTCGTTATTGAGTTTGACTTTAAGAATTCTTTTTCTTTGTACTGAAAGAAATACATATGTTTTTTTTTGTGAAAAGTCTTTACAGTTTTGAAGGTTTCATACTCTCATCAGTAAATACTTCGAAACATAAAACACACTGAGGTAGCAGGTTGTCATCTGTGTCAGTAACCACAAAAACCATATTTCAAATAATCAGCAATGTACTTATGGTTCGGTTTTGCCTTCTTAGGGACTTCTTTTAAAAATTCTAAACTAGCCTAATAAAAATAAGTTTTGCATTGAGATGTTTATTATTATAAATTATTAATAAATGAATTTTGTCTTATCACTTGTTTTTAAATAAGTATTTTTAAGGCAATTACCATTTAACCAATCTAATCACTTTGTACAAATTAAACATTATATGTGCAAATCGAACTAAACGAGTAATGGAGAACTGTTCTGAAAAGTTTTGATTGTATGTGACTTGGTTGAGATATTATAGATTATAAGGGAGACTAGCTAAAACGTTCAAATAAGATGTGAGAATGCTTATCGTTTGAAACGTAAATGAAAATGATTTCTTTCTGAACTTGATTGATACAATCATACCTAATTTAGAATTGTATAAGTATGGAGAATTGGAAAATGGAGCCGAAGATACCTCCAATAATGATCTTTAACTCGAATGGATACAATTATGGAATAAACGTTTGATTGAATGGAAAAGTGTTGATTATTTCATAAAGTACGCGAGGACAATTTGTGTGCTGCATTTACTACTACCTACTGCTACCACCACACTTACTATTATACTGTCTGACGCCGGTTTCGATGTACTCCTCTAGTTTCTATGTGATTTGTACAAAACAAACAAACAAACAAACAAAATATTACTACGTATAATTTGATATCAAATGGTTATTTGATTGAATTAGTAACTCACTAAAGGTATTGAAGAAAATATGTAATTTGATCCATTTGGTCGAAAGATACAAAAAACTACAGGAAGAAGTGATTTATAAGATATCTACTGATTTTGGTATTTGTAATAACTGCAAATTATCAAAGGATTATTTCTTAAAGGAAAGATTATCATTACTCTGACTGAATTAGAACAACTCTAAAATTCAGTGGTAAGTTCAATAATTACTCATCTTGTACTGGATACTGTGAACAATTTGAAATTATTATTATAATTATTTTCTAGTTTATGCTCTTTGAAAAATAGCAAATGAATGCTCTCAAATTTTTTCGATAATAATATAATGGGAATCGTATAGAACTGCTTTTGTTACTTGCCATTTTTCTTGATTAAAAAATTTCTTATAATTAAAAATCACATTGTTAACAGAAGTTTGTATAATTTTGTATAATAGTGCTCGTTTCTATAATTGATCTTCACACAAATGTTTTTGTAATCCATTTACTTAACACACTTTATCTGTCTTGATTGAACTTCTCAGTGAATATGTAACTAAATCTTAATTCTAATGTACGGACAAAAATAATTATTGAAAATTGTGAAGTTATTTTGGTTTTCTAGAAAATCCCAGTGTGACAGATTTTGTTGTAATATTCGTTTCTTCTATAGTATAAATAAAAGAAATTTATACAGGTTCTTCTATACTTTTATTATATTAGAAGTAAAACTACACAAAATGACTTGAATCTGAAAGTAACCATTTTTTTTTCTTTTCTTGACATAATAATCATCCTTGCCAACTTAATTGCTGGGTTACGTTCAGTAATTTTTTACAACACTACCCCTTAAACCAGCAATTAATTTAGACCAATATTTTTAATACAAAAAATATGCTTGGGATTATGCAGCCCTTTTGTTAAAAGATCTGCTACCATTTTTTCAGTAGGCATGTATTTAATTTCAACCAAATTTTTTTTCAATTACTTCCCTTACAAAATGGTACTTAGTGTCTATATGTTTAGTTATGTTATGGTAAACAGGGTTTTTTAACAATTTTTGTGCACTTTGGCTGTCATTGAAAAGAATTACGGGCTTAGTCTCACAAAACTCATTTAAAAAACCACTAACAAATATGGCTTCAATTTTAAACCGACTTCAATAGGAGTCAAAACAGTTTTAGCATCACCTAACTTGAAACGCTCTAATAATTCTAAAATATAGTTCCTCTGATTAACTTTAATCAAATTGTTTTGTTTGTCAAAATCAATGTTTAAACCTAAAAAATATTTGATTGGCCCCAAGTCCTTAATTTTAAATTGTTTTGACAATTCCTGTTTGAGGTTGGTTTTAAAAACTGAGCAATTTGAACAAATTAAAAAATCATCAACATAAAAGGCCACTAGAATTATAAATTTGTACTTGTTTTGGAAAAATATACATGGTTCAAAACTTGATTGCTGAAAACCTAAGTCTTTTAAGACATTTTTTACTTTAATATTCCAAATTCTGGAGGATTGTTTTAATCCATATATAGCCTTTTTTAATAAACATACTTTATTTTCATTATTTTTTAGAATAAACCCCTCAGGTTGCACCATGTAAATTTCTTCATCCAAGTTTCCGTTTAAAAATGCAGTTTCTACGTCTAAGTGGTCAATATCTAAACTTAATTCTACAGATAAAGCAAACAATATTCTTATTGTAGAGTATCTAACTACAGGTGAAAAAGTTTCAAAATAATCTATACCAAAGGTTTGTGTGAAACCCTTTGCAACTAGCCTTGCTTTATATCGTATTTCATTATTTGAATTCCTTTTTAAACAAAACACCCACTTATTTTGCACAACATTTTTGTTTGATGGACGGTCTACTAAAATCCATGCCTCATTTTTCATTAATGATTCGTACTCTCGTTCCATTGCTTTTTCCCAATTTCTTCGGTCACTTCTTGACATCGCTTCATCTACGGTCTTTGGATCTTGCATTTCATTATAAGTTTCCTTATTCATCACATTGTATGAAATGTAACCTTCATAATTTCTTTTCTTTGACACCCTTCCTGATCTGGTTACAATTTCTTGATCATTAATTTCCTCAAAGTTTTCACCTCCAGTTTCTTCTGGAATTTCATTTTCTTCTTCATTGATATTATTATTTGATCCTCCACCTTCTTCATTCATGTCACTATCATCCACTCCAGGTTTAGTTTTTGTTTGTAGGTCAACAGTAATTGCTGAATCAGGATCTGAGTTGCTAGTTTCAGCCTTACAATTATTTATATTTTTAAAAGGTTGATTCAGAAATTCATTAAATTTTACATTACGACTTATAATAATTTTATCTGTATCTGTATCTAGAATTCTATAAGCTTTACTATTTTCACTGTATCCCACCATAATACCTGTTTTTGCTCTTTTCTCTAGTTTAGATCTTTTTTCTTTTGGAATGTAAACAAAAGCCTGAGAACCAAATGTAATGAATTACGATAAATCAGGTTTCTTTCCGACCCATAACTCATAAGGTGTCTTTTCTTTACTTTTAGTATGTAGTCTATTAGAAATGTAGTTAGCAGTTGTTACTGCTTCCCCCCAATATTTATGGGGTAAATTAGCATCTAATAACATACACCTTGCCGATTCCATCAATGTTCTATTTTTCCTCTCCGAAACACCATTTTGCTCTGGACAATATGGTGCAGTCGACTGAAAGCTTATACCAAAACTTTTGAGTAGCTTCTGCACAGCTACCCCTGTATATTCCCCTCCATTATCACTTCTAAATGTTTTTGGATAGACCCCAAAAATATTTTTGACTTCTAGAATGAATTCCTTTAATTTAATATATACTTCATCTTTAGATTCTAATAAATAAAGTGTGGTATATCTTGAAAAATCATCAGTTAAAGTCAAAAAATATTTCTTTTTACCAACAGTAGGGGTTCTCATAGGTCCATATATATCACTATGGATTATATCAAGAACTTTAAACGTCTTACTTTCTGATTTTTTAGGAAAAGATTTCCTCATTAATTTACCTTCAATACAAGTGACACATTGTTTTCTCTGACCACAATCATTTATTTTTATGCCAATAGCTAAATCTTTACTTACTATCATTTTTATATCATCAGGGCTTCTGTGACCTAAACGTCTATGCCATGTATGTATACAATTATTCATTTCCTCACACGTTTTTACAATATTTACTTTTTCTGAAAACATGTTTAATTTATATAAACCATTACAGTATTTTCCTGTGGCTATAATAAAATTATTAATTTCTATATAACAATTACAATCATCAAACTTTATGTTATAACCAGCTTTTGTAATTTTAGACACCGATAACAGATTATTGCTTAGCTCAGGTACAAATAAAACATCTTTAAATTTTAAACTTATGCATTTACCTGAAATTTCTGTTTTTACTAAAATATCACCTTTACCTTTGACTTGCATTTCCTGTCCATTTGCAACTATAATTTTATTTAACTTTGAATAGTCCAATTTAATAAATAATTCTGGATTATTTGACATGTGCCTTGTAGCCCCTGAATCAATATACCATTCTAGATTATTTTTACTGTTACCGGAAACATTGAAACAAAAAACTGAGTCAGACAACTCATCACCTTCAACAGTTACTTTGGCATGTTGCTTTCCCTTATTTCTGTCTTTCTTCATGAAAAAACAATCTTTTTTGTAGTGACCTTTTCTATGACAATAATAACATTCTATTTTTTCTTTCATCTCCTTTGAAAACTTTTTATTTTTGTTTAATGCCGTCCCTGTTGAACTGGTATCTTCTTTTCTTTTATACTCATCCATTAGTTCTCCCTTTACATATTCAAGAGTCAATTCATCATCTGGCCTAGCATCTAATGCTGTTACTAATGTGGAATAACTTTCTGGCAATCCACCTAACAATAATACAGCTACATGGAAATCCTTAATAGTCTCACCAACTCTCACCAGACTGATACAGCTTCCTCAATAAATACAACTTGTTACTTAAATTATTTCTTTAATGTACCTTTTGCAGTTCATTCCACATTTCTTTCGCATTCTTGCATTTATAAATGTGTGCTATCTGATTGTCTTCGATACTTAATGAAATTGTAGCTTGTGCTTTTTCATCTTTACGTTTCCATTCAACACATGGTTCATTTGGTATTGCCTCTTCTACAACAGACCAATTTCCTTCTCGTGTAAGCAACATTTTAATTCTAAATTTCAAATTTTGATAATTGTTGTTGTCTAATCTGGCGAAAGTAAACTTTACACTTTCTGATTCCATTTCTGCTTTTAATTTGCTTTACAAGATAAGCCGGCACGCCTTATTTTTTAGGTTAGCTTTTATACTTTACTTTGAAATTCACTGAAGCTTATTAAATCTGGCCTGGGCCCATAACCTGTTATAATATTCGTTTCTTCTATAGTATAAATAAAAGAAATTTATACAGGTTCTTCTATACTTTTATTATATTAGAAGTAAAACTACACAAAATGACTTGAATCTGAAAAGTAACCATTTTTTTTACCATAATAATCATCCTTGCCAACTTAATTGCTGGGTTACGCTCAGTAATTTTTTACAACAGATTTTGTGTAGAAATTTTAAAACTTTGACTTATATTTTGTATTGATTGATGTCTTATACCTTGTTATTTTCAAACTAAAACTATTTAGATGATGTTTCTGTTTGCCAATGAACAAGAGAATTGTTCAGAAAATGGGAAAGTTTTGAAATTAAGAAAAAAGAAAGATCGTTTTAGTTCTGTTGTTAAATGTTAATAAACAATAAGTATTATTAGATTGACTTTATTAATAATACATAAATGAAGCACAATAATACATGAATAAAAGTATGCACGTAACGCAGTATATAAAATGCACTTAAAAAAGTCTTTCGTTTAATTATAAATGAATGGACTGTAAAAAACACTTTTGTATAAACACTGATAACTGGATGTGAACTGCTGAATGCGACTGGCTGTCGCGTGGGCTGGTGGCGGACTGACCGTGGTGGGTCATCCTTCGGGGCTCTTCAGACGGAAGGGGAAGAGCAATAAAATTTGGCTCTTTTGGTTTCCCGTCTACCTGGCATTTTTATTTCGCACAGGCACAATTATATTTAGTGTGCGCATCGTTGCTATACTCCAACACCCTTCCTCAACGAACGCACACCTGCAATGATTTATTGACATACTAATCCGCCTTTTTCTGCAAAGTATCGTAGCTTGTTTTTTCCTAATGGCTTTGTTAGCATGTCAGCAATCATTTCATCTGTTTGGCAGTACTCGTAGTTCATGAGGCTCTTCTTCTTTATGTCTCTGATGAAATGGTATTTTATGTCGATGTGTTTGCTGCGGCTGCTGAATTTTCCATTTTCGACAAGCTTTAAACAGCTCTGGTTATCTTCATAAATTACCGTGGTCTCTTGTGTTTTTCGTTCGAAATCTTCAAGTAGATAGCGTATCCACAAACCTTCGCGAGCTGCTTCCGCAAGAGCGATGTATTCTGCATGCTTTGATGAATCGGCAACGCAGTCTTGTTTACGACATGCCCAGCTGATCGGCGAACCAAATAACTGAAACAGGTAGCCGCTGTGGGACTTTCTGGTTTTACGATCTTCGCCGTAGTCTGCGTCTGCATAGCCAATTAGTCCGAGGGCTTCGTTTTTCTCCCCTAGACGAAGCTCGTAGTCTGCTGTGCCCTTTAAATAACGAGCGATTCTTTTCGCTTCGGTCCAATCGGTCATCGTAGGCGCCTTATTGTACTGGCTCAAAATTGTTACGCTAGCAGCAATGTCTGGTCTTGTATTCACTGCTAAATAAAGCAATGATCCGATTAATTGCTGATATCTTTCGCTGTTCGGCATTGGTTCTTGATTTATCTGTCTGTTTTTAAAATAGCCTTGATCTAGTGGAATACGTGAAATTTTTGCGTCCTGGAGGCCAAAACGATTCAATATACTTTGAATGTAAGTCGACTGCTTGATACAAAAAATGCCATCTGCATTTCTCCGTATTTCCATGCCTAGATAATAACTTAAAATGCCGAGATCTTTTAGTTGAAATTTTTGACGTAAAAATTCTGCAACTTGATCGATTAATTTGGTGTTTTTGGCCGCAATCAAAAAATCATCTACATAAATTATCAAATAAATGATGTAACTATTGTCAATTTTAATATACAAGCAAGGATCAGCGATGCTTTGTACAAAACCGTATTCTTGTAGATAATCGCTGAGTTGATCGTGCCATACTTTAGCGGTTTGTTTTAAGCCATAAATGCCTTTAATTAATCTGCATACGTCTTCTTTGTTTTTCTCAATGTATCCCTCTGGCTGACTCATGTAGATACATTCTTTTAACTTTCCGTTAAGAAAGGCTGTCTTGGCATCGAAGTGTTTTACGACCATGTCCCTTTGACCTGCGAGGGTGAGAAGTGTCCGAAAAGTCGTTTGTTTCACAAATACCTCGTCATAATCGACACCGTATTTTTGAGAGAAGCCTCGAGCCACGAGGCGAGCCTTATATCTCTCCACTTCTCCTTTCACGTTGCGTTTTGTCTTAAACACCTATTTACAGCTGACGATGTTTTGTTCGCTAGGTCGCGGCACGATTTCCCATGTGCCATTTGATCGTAGAGACTCGATCTCTTCATCAATGGCTTTCTGCCAATCGTCTTTATCGGGCCTTGATAAGGCCTCGGTCACAGTTAGCGGGTCGGGCTGTTCTTTTACTAAATTAGCTGTAGCTTCATACCTGGCGGGCGGCACGCCTCTGTTTGACCTGTTGGAGCGCCTGACCGCTGCTGGGGCTGCATCAGGTATACGAGCGGGCGGCGCGAATCCACTCAAACCGCTGCCGCTCCCTTCTTCTGCCGAAGTAAAATCTTCGTTGTCTGACCCATCTTCATTGCCGTGTGTTGATTCGCTTGAACTGCTGTCATTGTCTTGACTATTCTCGAGGTCTTCATCGCAGTTGCCGCATTTCGAGAATATAATCTCAAACTGTGTAGAATCGTCTTTCTTCAAAGTGTCACCAAAATGCACATCTCGACTTATCTTTATGCCATTTGTCTTGATGTCGAGAAGGCGATAAGCTTTCGATTCTTCGAAGTAGCCGACGAAAATTAATTTCTCGGCTTTGTCATCTAACTTTTTTCGCTGCTGATCGTCGATGTGTCTGTAAGCTACGCAGCCAAAAATGTGTAGATGCTTTAAGTCTGGTTTGATGCCGTACCATAATTCAAATGGTGTTTTACCTGTCGCTCGCGTAGGCGATCTGTTTTGCAAATAACATGCAGTGTGAATTGCCTCACCCCAAAACTGTTTGCCTAGCTGAGCGTCCGAAAGCATACATCTTGTAGCGTCTGTCAAATACCTGTTTTTTCTTTCTGCGACACCGTTTTGCGGCGGCGAATAGGGCGCGGTGTACTGAATGCGAATCCCTTCCTTTTGCAGATATCCGCGTAAATCATTATTTACGTATTCACGGCCTCGATCTGATCTGATCATCTTGACGGTCTTGTTGAACTGAGTTTTCCCCATCTGCACAAACTGCTTGATGAATTTCGTAGCTTCATTCTTATGCTCTAAAAGATACAAGTGCGTGTATCTCGAAAAATCATCGATGATGGTTAAAACATACTTTTTACGACCGACCGTGAGCTCCGGCATTGAGCAGACGTCTGTGTGAATTAAATCGAGTGGAGCCTTTGTCTTGCTAAATGACTGTTTTGGAAATGCTAAGCGAGGCATCTTGCCCTTCAAACAGCACTCGCAGATTTCCCGCATACCGCAATCGACTACCTGGATGCCGGTAGCAAGACCCTTCGCTGCCATCTCCTTTATAGCATCTGGATTTCGGTGCCCGAGACGTCGGTGCCAAACATGTTGGCAGCTTTCGGTGTGTCCTTCACTGATTTTTTCTTTTACGACTTGATTGGCCGTACAGGCCCTTTGCGCTGTCTTTATCTCGTAGATATCTGAATTTGAGGGGGCGCGCGCGACTGCTTTCACCTTTCCATCTTTTACGATGCTGCAGCTATCCTTTTTAAAAATAATTTCGTAGCCGTCGTTGGTCATTTTCCGAACCGACAATAAATTTGTCCCCAAACCGGGAACGAGCAGCACGTCGTTTATTTGCAGTTGTGAAAATTTTTCGCCGTCGGCCGAACACTTTATGGCCCCAGACCCCTTGCCTTCGATTGCCGCTCTCGTCTCGTCTGCGAGGCAGACAAATCCCTTTTTACTGGGGTCTATCTTGTCGAAAAATTCTCGAGACTGCACCATGTGGCTCGTTGCGCCTGAGTCCACAATCCAGCTGCATTCTGTTGTCCTTGCGCCTAGACAAATCTCGCGACACGTGTAAGCAGTTCCTGTCTGTTCGCGCTCCTCGGAAACTTTATTGCCCTTTTCCTGCTTCGCTTTCCAGGCCTTATATTTATTGCAGTTTACCTTGATGTGCCCTTCCTTTTTGCAGAAGAAACAACTTCTTTTGGATGTCTGATTGCCGCTGCTATTTGCTTTATGCTCGGCCTTCATCGCTGTTTCTTTGCCTGAAATCTCCCTTACTTCTTGAGCCTCTTTGCGCCTCATGAATTCGTCGATTAATCGACTCTTCACGAATTCAGAGGTGAGGTCTGATTCGGGCCTACTCTCCAAAGCCGTAGTGAGAGTGTCGTAAGACTCCGGTAAACTTGATAAATAGAAACAAGCAATTACGTCGTCCTTCATTTCTACGCCTAGTGCAGCGAGCTTATCAAAATATTCTGACATTTTCGCAACGTGAGCTTCCATGTCTCCGCTCTCTTCGAGAGTCATGCGAACAACGCGCTTTAAAAGGTGTACCTTATTTGAAGTTGTATTCTTTTGGTGATGTGACTTCAATGCCTCCCATTGATCGTGCGCCGTTTTCTTCTCCTTGATGAATCGCAATTGGCTATCTTCAACTGTCAAGCCAATCACGACTTGAGCGTCTTGATCCTTCTTCTGCCAAGCGGTAACGGCTGTAGTAGTAGCTGCGGCAGCAGCAGCGATCGCGGCGGTGTCGGCTCCGGCTGCGGGGGGAACTGTAGTGGCCGCATCTTTATCTTGACTAACCACGTCCCACAAACCGTCTTTTATCAATAGCAACTTCACTTTGAAACTCCATGTGGAGTAATTGTCACTGTTCAATTTTTGCACGTTATACCTTACGCTTTCTGCCATCGTGCGAAAAATTCACTTTACTTTAGTTCACTTCAGTGTTTAACTTTAAATTGTCCTATACTGCGTTACTTAACTTTATGAGCACTTTTATTTATTTACTTTATTGTATTATTGGGCTGGGCCCATAACCTGTTGTTAAATGTTAATAAACAATAAGTATTATTAGATTGACTTTATTAATAATACATAAATGAAGCACAATAATACATGAATAAAAGTATGCACGTAACGCAGTATATAAAATGCACTTAAAAAAGTCTTTCGTTTAATTATAAATGAATGGACTGTAAAAAACACTTTTGTATAAACACTGATAACTGGATGTGAACTGCTGAATGCGACTGGCTGTCGCGTGGGCTGGTGGCGGACTGACCGTGGTGGGTCATCCTTCGGGGCTCTTCAGACGGAAGGGGAAGAGCAATAAAATTTGGCTCTTTTGGTTTCCCGTCTACCTGGCATTTTTATTTCGCACAGGCACAATTATATTTAGTGTGCGCATCGTTGCTATACTCCAACAAGTTCCATAAAAGGTTATTAGTTTTTCAACTAGACTTTTTCCATTCCCTACAGGATCGGGATATTAAAATTTTCATTATTTCTTCATTGTTCTCATTACCAGGCAACAAAGAATTTTATTACGAATGATTACCCAATCACCAGCTTTGGTTATTGATTTACTAATATACTATATTCGCCTTAATTTATATATCTTTGAAAATTCTAAAATTCTACTTAGACATAATCCTTGATTACCGATGATCATATATTTTACTGCAAAAACTCTTTTGAATGATACGTGGATACTAAGAAATCGAAAGAATATCCCGATGATATGTTTAATCTGAATTTCTGATATTTCAACTGAGGAGGATTTTATAACGTCGATAAAATGATTAAATATGCAAAAAGCACAATGCACAAATTTCATTTTTTGCTATAATCAAAGTATAATTAAAAATCTTTTCATATATTGAATTCAACCTACAGATTCCAGATATTACTTTTCGTTCTTCTTTAAACTTTTTTTAAAGTCAAATATGATATACCTATCCACAGTAGTTTATTACCGTTTCCACGAAGAAACTCGATATTCACACATTTGCGTTGAAATATGTGATTTTATAATTTTGGTATGCTAAATATTTTGTAAAACCAGCAGTGATAATTCTATGATTAACATAGGTATTTCACATTTAAACTGCTAATGAAACAAAGTGGCTTCTTTAAGACGTTGAAGGGTTGGCATTACACTGTCCTCTTCCAATACGTATCGTTAAAAAGAGAAACAACATGTACCGAATGGTGAAAATAAAATAAAATATAAACGTTATTTAGACCTACGCTAGTGCATCTTTATCTTGATATCTGTCAACGGTCTTAATAATTTTACTACCACGTTTCCTACGTTGAGTATTACTTCAGCCTATAGGGTAGGCCACAAGCAGCACAGCCACGTACCGTATCCAAATATGTTGCAATAGAACATAACATACAGATCTAGAATATTCAATAATTGTATGTAGTCAATTCTTTATGATACTTAAATTTGTAATAACAACTCAAAAACTCTAGTTTAAATAAAAGACAATCTTCCAAATATTAACATCTTTAATTATTTTCACCAGCACACCTTTCCCTAATCCATAATATTATTTATCATTGATAGCTTTTTTGTTCTTTATTTGTAAACCATATCTATAAATAATAATTTCCTATTGCAGCATATCTTGATGTGCAACGTGGCTGCGCTGTTTGTTGTCTAGCCGGTACGATTTCCCAGCGTAGGGAACGCGGTAGTAGAATTATTAAGACAGTTGACAGAAAATAATAATAAATAACGTTTCTGTAAATAAATATAGTAAATAATTCTTTTAATGGTTCATAAACAAATTTTGAGTTCTATTTCATCAATTTTAATACAATATTTATTTTTTTATTTTGATATTCATGATGTAGGCGATTTACTGATTAATATAATTATGCAAATTGACGGATGTAACTGTTACTATAAACAAAAATCCAAAAAAATTATCACGAACCACATATAAAAAGGTCTAAGAAATAAGAAGTTGAGGAAATATAATATATGATAAAAATGAAACAATCAATTAAGAATTTAAATCTTTTAATTTGAAGATTTAGAAGAATCTACTGTGCTACTCTAACGTGCTTCATTTCTTTCCATAATTTCAGTTTCCTCTTCCATTAATATTTTTTTTTCAAATTTTTTTACTTCTATCAGTGGATTGGCTATTGATATAAGTTGATGGTTCAGAGACATTTACATGAATACTGTATTCACTAAAGTACACATTATAAGAATCGATACATTTTTCTGGCTGTAATTTTCCCTTGCTTTTGCTGCCTGACACTACAGTAGATTTAGTCTGCAAAACACAATGGGTCACATGCAAAACATCAAATAACTTAGTCTTTGCTTCTTTCTACAAGTTTTTGTATTTAGCTTGGAGTTGTTGAATCTTTCTCAAAATTGGTAGTGAGAACTCTTTTTGTTATCATTATCAAGAATCAACCAGAACAAGAAAAATATTACAATTGAAATTAATAAATGTCACCTATTAAAAATAATTGTTGAATAATTGAAATAAAAATTCTATAAATGATCTAATTTATTTGTTGTGCAATTAAGGGTTGATAACTTTTTCTTCCAATATGTTTCGAAGTGCTCTACTGCTATCTCCAATGCGACAGCCACTTGTTTCTATATCACTTCAATCCTAAACTTCTAATTATTGAAGTTTTCTTAGGGTAACTTAACCACGAGTTCATAATTATTAAGAGATTGTCGAATTAAAATTACTGTTCTTTTTTCTACTTCACAATTGTGAATATTCACTAACAACTTATTACGATAGATCGTATAATATGTGACCATTTCATATACCTGTATGTAATACTCCTATATGGACAATATTCATTTTTTCTCTCGTTCGCGACACTTTGTCTACAGTACGCATGCTTGAGAATGCGCAGAATAGAGCTTAAACCACGGAGGATAGAGAAATCGTTGCCATTCTTCTTTATTTAGAAGTTATAATCTGCAAAATGAGCTACAAAAACCAGTATCGAAAAAATGTTATACCTAGTAATTTAGTAAAAAGTTCAAAATTATAAAAATACATTTCAAGTACTTCATGTTGTTTCTTAGTCAAAATTTTTTTTTTAGTTACCAACAATCAGACTTTTTTGTTACGTTGTTTGAATGAAAACACATTAAATGTCACAGTAACTTTATTAAGAATTCGTTTATAATAAGAAAAACCAAAACTATGAATAAAAATAATACAAGTTTAAATGAAACAAAAGCAATAATTTTGTATTTCTACATCAATTATATTTCGTTCTGTATCTTTGTAACAACTTGTGTCCTTAATCCTTGTATATTAATCGTGCATAATCGCAAATGTGTTTCATGAGTCTCGCAACCTTCATAATCGCTTGTAGATTATCTGGATCTACCTCATCATCTGCGTGATTATGATATGATTTTCCAGTTCTGTTTTCCATTTGTTCCGTCTTATTAAATTTGTTTTCTTGAGGAATAATTTCTTCATTCGATCTATTTATTTTTTTACCATGCTCTGCATTTTGTTGAGAAAACTCAGATGAAACATTGCAACTGTTGGTATTCATCTTTGGTTAAATGTCAGATTCAACGTTTGGAAGTAACTTTGCTTTTTTTGACATATGTACAATGTTTATGATTTGATAATTCATAGTAACGTTAGTCCCGTAGTATTTGGCCGGACGGAGAACTAAAAATTATTATAATAGTGTACGTTCCAACAATAGTGTAATTAGATTATCGAACAAACAATGGATACAAATATATAATAATGAAAGAAGCATTCGATCTAATTTCGGATTGTTTTTAGATACAAATTGATTAATTTCACTATAATTATAAAAATTATCATAGTTTTAATCCCAATTGTTAGTGCAAGGGAAAATGTTGGTGTAGCGTGGGACCATAAAGTGTGTTCATTTTGTCAATAGTTTAGTAATTCTACATTTGAGTAAATCAGAAGAAATTTATTTTAAACAGACTTATTAGGTATACAGTAAATCCAATATGTAAAGTTAAGTTTCAAATATATGGGATTTAAGATAACATTCAAGTGATATTTTCAAATTCTAAAACATTCTCAAACATCGATGTCATAATTCGATGGAAAGGCTATGTATTTTTAAATTAATGTTAATAAGGAGATGTTTTCCTTATCTATCAGTTGATGAATTAGAAGATAAAAAATATAAGTAAAATCCGTAAGCATGTGACCAACTAAGAAAAACACATTTTTTGCCAAAAATCGATATTATTCAAAAATGTAATCTTCTTCAAGAGCAATACAATAATTCCAAAGCTTCTCTAACTTCTCCGTGCTGTTCTTGTAGAAGAATTTATCTTTTGCCTCGAAACAGTCTAGACTCTAGACTATACGCTGGATGATGAACCAAGTGTAATTAGTTCAATTTAACCATAGTTGCCATCGACTTCTAAATCGGTACATTATCTTGGTAGAACATTGGTTTTTTCTGCGACTTTTCCTTGATTTTTGTAGTCCAACGATCTCCATTTTGGAGATAGTCGATGAAAAATATTCCATGCGCATTCCAAAATACTTTCCAGCTATCTATTGGACCTTTGGATGCTTTGGACTTGGTTCACCCACAAACGCGGCATCCACTTTGTAATAAATTTTTTTATTTTACGATTAGATAGAACCAATTTGTGGACTTTTTTGATGTTTTCTGGAGTAATCATCTCAATTGGACGACCACAACGTTCACCTTGATCGGTGTTTGTACGACCACGTTTAAATTCAGCAAACCAATAACAAATGGCAGGATTTTTTAATTTTCTGGCGCTCTCAAGGAACATTTAGGTAACATACCAACTGATGAAGTTGACTTGAGAATCCTAGCCTAAAACGAGATTCAGATCAATGTTTCCGAGCACTCATTCTTAGGATTTTGCAATGAAAACTGTTTCTTCCATTTTTTCTTTCCAGTCAAAGTTAAATTAGAAAAATTTTAGCTATTTTCTATTCAAGTGCGAAGTTGATAAACGAAAAATACATAGAAACCATTTGAAGGATAATTTGTTTACGAATTTTTGCTTTTTTATTTTTATTAATTTTCCAACGTTTTGGATTTGTTTTCTTTGCTAACGCCCATAATTTTTTGTTTGACCGTTGAAACATGGACATCAAATAAAAACAAATGGAATGTAACAGGAATTATAATTACATTTTGATTACAATAGAAAAAATTAGCAATACGAATTATACTGATATAGATTTTTTTAATAAACTTAATATGGAACAATAGAAATAAATTGAATATTGATGTGATATAAGCATTAACAACATCATTTAGTTCATCTTTGCATCTAGCTAGTAAAAAATCGTAAAGGTTAGATATGAGTCTTACAACCTTCTGTATCTCTCGATAACTGTCTTCAGGTAACTTATTCCTTGCGGGATTATCATACGTTTGTCCAGTTTTGTCGTCATTCCGATCGGTAATATCTAGTTTTCCCATTTGTTTCGTCTTTTCAATTTTTTTTTTTCGTGGAAAGTAATATCCTTATTCGATCCATTTATTTCTTTACCAAATTCTGCCTTTCTTTTCGAATACTCAGCTGAGAAATTGCAACTGGTGTTATGTACCTTTATCTTTATTGAATTTCCAGATTTAGCGTTTGAACGTGACATCTCAACTATTTTTGGCATATTGAAGCTGACTAAAGATTTAATCAATGTTCACTATAACGTAAACAGTATATTCCTTGGTCGGACGGAGAATTGAGCATTGTTATTAAAAGGTACGTTCCAACCAAGGTTGTAGACGATAGGTTAACCGGTAACTTGTTCCATATATTGAAAGCTGATAGACCAGAACATTGAAATGTTTTTGACGATTTTTTAGGCCGTTTTCAGGGATCAATGAAAAACCAGTTATACGTGTAATCTAATAGAAAAGATGTAAAATATTCAATAGTATATAGGTTGTTCCATTCCAAATTTGATAATTGTGGAGAAAATTAAAATTTCTGTTATGGTACTCAACAGCTTAATGAGCTATTCAACACTCAAATGGTATGGAAAAATTGTTGATTAATTTTTTATTTCAAGGGGATAGCTGGGGGGTAGTGGGACACATAGATCCCAGTGGAAACTTTTTGCGAGACCTATTTAAACCAATGGTATTCATTATAATTTTCTTTACAACAAATTTCTATGTATGAAAACTAGAAAAACAATTTTTGCACAGAGGAACATTGCAAGCTGAGCAGAAGGTTGTGCGTTTTTCTCTCTTACTTTTTTCCACAACTGTGACATCTCCTACGAGTTGGTCTTTCATAAGAAAGATGATCCCCAACATTCATCACTTTTTGGGTGATTTTGTTGGTCTGCCTTATTGGCGGTTTCTAACAACCTTGGCAGATTTTCGAGCCTCGGAAATCATTGACTCTGCAAGTGGTGCCAGAAAATCCTGGAAAGAAATTTTCTTATGATCTGTTTCTCTCCAAATAATACATGCATTTACCGCACTGGTCATAAGCAAACGGTGAAAAACTTTTTTCTGCCACTTCAAAGACTTACGATCCATGTCATAAATATCAATCAATTGGTCACAAAGATCAACACCCCCCATGAACTTATTGTTATGGGCCACAATTTCAGGACAAGGAATTTCCTTTTTAATCTTTTTCTTTTCTGTTCACAAAGGTCATATCATTTCCATGACACTTTGAAAGCAGCGTTACTTCTTTTGTATCTTTCCACAAAACCGCCGTAGTACCAAATTCGCCAATCACCGTGCCAACACAAGCAAATGGAGAGTTGTTTATTAATTTTGTCGACGTGAAAAAACGATCAAAACATAAACTAACCTCTGGATCTTTTATTGAAGACGAAAGCTTCGTGACGACTGTTTCTCCAAGAGTGGATTCGGTATCTCTGTTGGCATCCTTTCCACAATAAATATTGAAATCATATGTATAGTCTGTTTTGGAATCACAGCGTTCCCATATTTTTATTCCTCGCTTTCTAGGTTTCAAAGGGAGGTACTGTTTCAGAGAACTCCTGCCTTTGAACTTCTTCAATACTTTGTAAAGTGCTCTCACTCCTTACCTGTTGTATTTTACTTAAAATTTGGTTTGCTAATTTAATTCCCTTAGCTATTATGGTGGAGCGAGAATGAAAAAAATCTAGCTGCTCAGTAACCACAAAAAAGTCGTTACATAGTTATCACCATTGCATTGATAAATTTCGCAAAACATGTAACTTATAATTTCGTCGAAATGGTCCAAATACAACTCTAGTTAGTCTCGTGTATATATATATATATATATATATATATATATATATATATATATATATATATATATATATCTCAACTTTTGATTTTACTGGAACCGTGTTTTTAAAAACTAACTTTATTTCTAACATAAATTCTACCAACAACTTCAATTACAAGATTGATATTTTTTATTACAAACGTGAATTACATAATTTTCTGGTAAACACAAACTAAGCAATTTTACAATAAAATAAGTTCTTAATCAGCACAATGTACTGTCCACCTAAGGGCAATGGCGTAGGTGACGTCTCCCCCTTTAGAAGCAAGCTTCTCCTGGAAGCTGGATCCCATCTTCTGTTGCCTGCGGGTGATTCTTACTTGTCCTTCCTGAATGTTTCCTCTTATACAAAATCCACAAGAAGGCCAATATCAATGCTGTATAAAGAAGAATATTCCAAATACTGGAATGTGAAAATTAGTGTTTTACCTGAATATTGGCGTTACCAGTTGATTTGGAATATCCTTTAATTTTAACCTTTTTAAATCAATCTTCATTGGAGAAACGTGTAATTGATTTAATTTCAAATTTAATTCATTTATTACAAAAGGTTGTCCAAACGTTTTTTTTTTTGAAATAATAAGTCTTGGTTCCTAAATATAATTTTACATGATGAATTTTCTATTAAATAAATGCCTTTAAGAGTTCTCACTTCAGTTTCTTGCTTACATTTTATGATTAATTTTTCTTCTACGGGAAATATTGCCAAAAATTGATTTATCTCCGGAATAATTAAGACATTGAAAAATATTGCCGCGAGTACAAATGTCATTTAGAGGTTTAATGACTTTATTTGATTTAAGTAAAAATTTTGAATTAGGTATTAATGTTACGTATTCTAATTCAATTTCTGTAGGTATAGGTAACATATAATAAAGATTAAATAAAATATCATAGTAAATGTGTATCGATAAAAAATATTGTGTTTGATTATTTTCTACTTTACAAACTACGTCTATGACGGCTTCAAATTCTAAAATATTTTTATGTTTTAATTTAAATTTAATTCCGCTTGGTAGTAATAATGCACTTTTTGCAACTCTACAAATAAATCGTGAGATTTCCGTTTCTAATATGTCTAGAATTACATTGAATGTGATAATAAGTTCGTTGAATAACTCTTAAATATTTAATATTTTCCGCATTTGATTGAAAATCTAGAATATCTCTTATCTCAAATATTTTCGTTTTTAATAATTTTTCATTATACTGAATGTCCTGAATTGTCTTATTAAAATTATCAATTATTTGGCGACTAACAGAATATTGCATTCCTATTTGATTTTGCAAGTTTTCTTTGTTTTATTTTAAATGTTCCATAATTGATTTAATTCTTTCTCCATCTTCAGAATCCAAGTTTCCTGTAATTGTTTTTACTATTGATCCAAGACCGTTAATTAACCCTCTCTTTGGACTATCTAAGGTAGAATGAATATTAATGTTATCAAATTTTTCTTCTATACTATTCCTAGTGTACTCTATTATATTTACAATATTTTCTGTTTCAGAATGAAAAAATGTATTATTAGACATATTATTTTTAACGTGATTATATTGTATACTTAACTTCTTAACTTATATTCTACGAGTAGTGGACTTAAATTATAAAAATGAACAAAGGTATGACTGGTTTTCTGCAGCTTGGCATATCCAAGATTTATGGGAAGTATTCCCAAGTTATAGGTAACATCTTTTATATTGACTGTTGCTTCTCCGACGGTGATGTACCTAAAATAAATTTATAAGGAGTGTTTTTAGGACGTATTATGTTTGAAAGATGAATATTTTCTGAAGTATTTTTGTGTCTATTAGCGATTTTAGCTGTTTTTAGTCGGGTATTTTTGCTTTTGATTTCTTCACTTTTATATTTATTTTTGGTTTTACCTTGTGCCTGTTTATTACGTACGTACAATTTAGTGGGTATTGTATCTGGTAATTCTTCACGGCTTTTATTTGCTTTAGAGATTACTTTTGATTTGTTTTCCTGTAATTTTTGATTTAAATTCGAGTATAAAATTTTTTTCTGTCTTTATGATTTTGTATATAATTATTAACTACTAGTTGATCAATTTCTATAACGAAAGGTGTGTTACTGTTTATGTGTCCGGTAATTATTTCGTTTGATTTTGAATTTCCGTTCGGTGAATCTCAGGATACCTGTGTGATTTTGAATAAATAGGTATTTCATTAGAAGTTTTAATGTGATGTTTTATTTTACTTGTGAAGGTGAGCTGATTTCCTTCAACATGAAGAATATCACTATACTCTTGAATTAATTTTAATACAGATTGTTTCTCTTCCGAATTCATGTGTTCAGTTCTAACTTTCGAAACATCAAATTTAACAATTTCACAATAAATTTCATTAAAATTTGGGTTGAGAGTTTGTTCGTATTTATCGAATGTCTCAACACTAATAGAAGGGCATAAATCTACTCGAAAGTTGGATTCTGAAGGATTTAAAATTGTACATAAAGCTATATTATTTTCAACTTTTGTTAAACATTCAGGGATTTCTAATTTTCCAATTCGTGTATATGGTATAATTACATTACCATTTTTTACATTTTCAATATTTAATTTAATTACTTGTTCACAACGTGGAGGCACTACTATACAATTCGTGGATCCAGTTTTAATGTCAAAGTAATTCAATTTAATTTGACTATAAGGAGTCATAAGCAAATTATTATTTAAATCGATAATTGCATTAAGTATTTTTAAATTATCCAATCCTAACAAACAATCAAAATGATCGTGAAATTTGAAAACGCAATATTCTAAATTGAGCGGTTTCCTATAAATAAACATTTTAGGGATTGGAATGAGTGTGCAGAAATTTTGTTGACTGCTACCAAAGGCAGATTTTACATGGAAGGGTCTTTTGACATAAGATTTTTTGAAATATTTCTCAACAACTGCTGGTGTCACAAAGGATCTTGTGCTACCAGTATCAATTAAAACTTTAAGATTCTGTTCTGGAAAAATTATATAGGGTAACACGCTTTATGAATTATTTAAGTTTAACAATTCGATAATGTTTGGTTTGGTTCCGAGGCTGGTGACTCTAAAAAATTATCGGATTCATCATTAGTGCAATCAGTATCGTTTATATTATGGAGTTCTTCCGAGATAAAATTTCTGTTGATTAGGATTGTGTTGGAACCTATTTTGATAACTTTGAGATTGGGGTCTAGATGTATTTCTTGTAGACATACTCATTGGAGTTGAATTTGGACCATTATTAGAAAAGTTTGTATTATTTCTATTAGAAGGGATATAAGAAGTTGATGGACGATTTTGCGGGTTTGATGCGGAATATCGATTAGTATATTGATAATTCGGCATAAAAGTTTGCCTAGGAGGTGGCTGCTTATAAGTATGCTACATTATTTTGGAAATTGGTTTTATTTTTATGTGAATTATTTTGCGTATCAAGGATGAAAAACATTTTTCGGATGATTATTGTGGGTCATTTGTAAGAACATTTAAAGCAATATTCAAATTTTCTGGATTTTTCGTACACATTAATGTGCCTAAAGGTTTTTTTAGCAATACTCTGAGAGCCAAATTTTTAAAGTAATTACTCAAAATTAAATGTTTACTAACATTAGAATGTGTCGTGAGATAAGAAATTTGAAGATTTAATAAATGTTGAATTCTATTATAAAATTCGAAAGGCGTTTCATTACCTTGTTTCATTTCTGAAAGTTCTATATTTAAAGTGTAAATATCTCTTTTGTCAGCGTAAGTATTAAGAAGTGCATCTTTTAGATTTTCCCAAGTTCTTATCGTACAAGAAGAAATGTTTATGACTGCTTCACCTTTTATTTTTGCTAAGATGCTGGACATCAAATATTCGTTTTGATATATAATTTGTATATAATTATTAACTACTAGTTGATCAATTTCAATAACGAAAGGTGTGTTACTGTTTATGTGTCCGGTAATTATTTCGTTTGGTTTCAATTTTGTTGCAGAATGCATTATTATAGGCTAATAATGCGTAAATTATTTTATTTTCAATAGTCTCATTTTTAAAATCCTTTTGATTATTCAATAGTCTGACGTGTTCAATAATCGTAGAGTGGAATCTTTCAGCAATTCCATTCGATACTGGATGTTGAGAACTTATGAAATGAATTTTAATTTTATGCGTTTCTAATACGATATCATAATCATATTCCTCAAGTTTCAAGCGCCATCTAACAAGTTTTGAACTTGGATCTTTAAGTGAAAATAACCACTGGAGTGGTTTATGATCGGTAACTATTGTAAATTTTCTGCCAAAAAGATAGGGGCGGAAGTATTTGGTTGCCCAAACTAAGGCAAGAAGTTCTTTCTCGATTACAGAATAGTTGCATTCTGAATCATTTAGGGTTCTGCTTGCGTAAGCCACAGGTAAATCAGAGCCTATTTTGCCTTGACTTAGAATAGCACCTAAAGCATAATTGCTGGCATCTGACGTAATCTGAATCGTTTACATTAATAATTGCATCTTTTTTCAGTCTAATAGTTAATGGTTTAGTTAAGTTTGAAAAATCTTTTATAAATTTTCGGTAATACCCTAGCAGGCCAAGGAAACCTTTTAATTGTTTTGAATTTTTTGGTATTGGAAATTTTTGAATTGCGTAAATTTTATCTGGGTTCAGTTTTACACCTTCTGACGTGACAATATTTCCCAGATATGCTAGTTCTTTTCGCAAGAATTCGCATTTATCAATTTGTAATTTAAAATTAGACTCTCTTAATCTATTGAATACTTCTTTTAAATTTGAGATGTGTTCTTGTAAACTGGTACTAAACACAATTATACCATCAAGGTACACCAAACATTTTTCGTTCTGTATGCCCATTAGGATATTGTCCATGACCCTTTGAAAGGTTGCAGTAGCTCCTTTCAGACCCAAGGGCATGCGCACATATTCGTAGTGCCCATTTTCTATATTAAAGGCTGGTTTCGGAATATACTCCTCAGCTACTTCGATTTGATGGAAACCAGAAGCGAGATCTAATGTTGTGAAATATTGACAAATTCCAAGCTTATCTAGTAACGTTATGATATCTGGCAATGGATATCGATCTCCAATTGTGATCTCATTCAACAACGAGTCGAAACTTCGGCTTTTAAGAAGCATCTAGCTTCTTTGGGACTATCCAAATGTTGCTAGACCATGAAGAATTGGATGGTCTAATAATATTATCACTTAACATTTTTCGTATTTGATTTTGAATTTCCGTTCGGTGAATCTCAGGATACCTGTATGATTTTGAATAAATAGGTATTTCATTAGAAGTTTTAATGTGATGTTTTATTTTACTTGTGAAGGTGAGCTGATTTCCTTCAACATGAAAAATGTCACTATACTCTTGAATTAATTTTAATACAAATTGTTTCTCTTCGGAATTCATGTGTTCAGTTCTAACTTTCGAAACATCAAATTTAACAATTTCACAATAAATTTCATTAAAATTTGGGTTGAGAGTTTGTTCGTATTTATCGAATGTCTCAACACTAATAGAAGGGCATAAATCTACTCGAAAGTTGGATTCTGAAGGATTTAAAATTGTACATAAAGCTATATTATTTTCAACTTTTGTTAAACATTCAGGGATTTCTAATTTTCCAATTCGTGTATATGGTATAATTACATTACCATTTTTTACATTTTCATCTTGAACGGCGGATTTTTGCTAAGAAGAAAGTGTTATTCAGTCAAGACAATGTATCCGTTATTGCAATGGCGAAAATTAATTAATTCAAGTTCAAATTGTTACCTCATTTACCTTATTGGCCAGATTAAGCTCCCTGGGATTATTTTCTGACCCCAGACTTGACAAAAAGGCTTGGTAGTCGAGCAATGAAGAGGGAATGTCCACATTATATGGGGCTGAAAGGAGATTAAGTTGAAAAAAAAAATATTTTTTTCCAAAATTTTTGTGTTTTCTTTGTTAAGCTAGGTACTTCTGAAACCATCCTAGTATACTGAAAATGGATACATGGGATAATTTTTATGCGTCATGCTTAGTAATAATCTGTTTCAGTCTCTCGGCTTTGTAGGCATAAACGAATCTGTTTATATTATTTAATCCCGATTCTTCATTGAACAAAAATGGCAGAACCAAGTAAGTGATTATAACACTCAGCAAAAAATATTTATTTATGTATTACGGACGACAAATAACCTATTATAGCCGACCGTGCAAATTAAGATACAGCCGAGACAAACAGACAGTTTTTCTCCGGGATGCTTATTACATTTTTTCGTCGACCTGTATATGATTATGTTAGTATTTCAGGAACGATGGTGATATTCATATTGAGCACACTGTTAACACTACACGAAATCTCACAATTACACTGTCTGGAAGGTAAACTGTTTACTCAGTCGTGAAGACGAAAACTTGATTATCGAAACTCGCATCAGACAGAGAAATTTAAGAGTTGGTGTAGTAGAACTTAGTGCAAACAGTGTGCCATGTAATTTCTTTGGAAGTAATGACATAATTGAAAGTTAAACGGTTTTCCTCTAGGAATTGTCACGTTTTGACAAAACTACTTTTATATAGTGTGGTTTCCAAGTTTTATATGAATTTACACTTGAGTAATTCTTCCTTGTTCCAATAATTACCATGTTTTGACTTAAGATGCTGCAGTTTGATGAATGGTGCCCGTTACCAAACTAGGCATAAATAAGTGGTGCAAAACAGCTTTTCTATTTCAAACGGCCCCACTATATAACCAGAATCCACCTTTAACCACCTTTCTATTTCTTGTTTGGACTAAGTGGTCTTAGCGCCAAAAATGAAACATATGATTGGATTCGAACTTATCGCACTTACTTTTTGCATACTTCAGTGCTGGATAATAAACATGACTGCTGTGACCATCCAGAACTAATGAAATTCGATTTTGGATCTGTGTCAATCCAGAAGTATAAATTCTATTATTCTTATCGAGTAACTGTTTATATTTTTCCTATAACAAATGGATATTAAAATTCAATTAAATTTGAGCAAAAATGTTTATTTTATTTTAGTTACATACATACTTATACCTAGCTAGCAGCTATGATTCCCATTATCAATAAACACTGAATAAATTGTAATGTTTCTCTAATTTATTTAAAGTGTTTTTAACAGTGGGGTGACTTAATATATACGTTGGTGTTTACTTACTCAATTTATTTATACATTAAAACCAAATTCACTAATCTATGCCGTAAGACTAAACACTTGTCTAATTCTTGATACACTAATTTATTTAAAAACTCTCCACACTAAAAGTCTAAACGCACTACATTCCTACACACTTGTAGTGAGTTAGTTGTACTAGAATAAAATTTCCTAGATAAAATTTATATGGGAAACGTTCAATAAATTCAGTCGGAGCTAAACTTGAAAAGTTATATCAAAATATGCCTTTTATTAAGAGAATTTCCTCATAAATATTTTTAAAACTTTTAAAACACAAATTTGAAAAACCGATATATAAAATATAATTACTCAGTAGAAAAATCGTAAAACCCAACATCAAATTAAATATTTTACGTCTTTAAAAATCTATTTTTTTTTAAATTAAGGCAATTTCTATAACACTATTAAAATTATTTTTTTACGTAACCCGTATTTCATTGTTGTAAGTGATTTGGAATAACCTGTATAAATTTCGTAATGGTATGTATTAGGTATTTAATATTTCGGCAAATAGAAATTAGAATCCTTCTGTTCGTTATACGCAACATTCTTATTGTTAATTTTTATAACTGTATATCTCACATAATATTACTTTTTAATTGAACTTTCAGCCCGGTAAGTGAACATGTATTCGTTAATATCGTCACAACCTCGTATAAACACTGACAAAAAAGGATGTGTTTGTACGCCCAATTTCAATCATTCTGACAAAAGTGACCCATTTTGTTTTGTTAATACTCTGTGTAATTGTTTACAACTGTACGGTATAAATGGTTGTCTACTTATTAGGGAAAACTCTTCAGTATGGCATCTTGAAAGGGTTTAATTTAGTTGTCAAGCAGATATTTGTATTTCAGTTGAAGATGCTCGCTTTGAATTTTACTATGAAATGTTTTACTATTTTTAATATCAAATCAATCAAAGATTATTATTTGTGGACTAAAGGACTTTTTAGTTGAAAATAATATATATATATATATATATATATAAATATATATATATATATATATATATATATATATATATATATATATATATATATATATATATATATATTGTAAAATTGCTTAGTTTGTGTTTTCCAAAAGATTATTTAATTCACGTTTGTAATTAAAAATATCAGTCTTGTAATTGAAGTTGTTCGTTTCTACGATTTGTTGACTATTCGAACAAGTAAAGTTAAATCATTGGAACTCTTAGTTGGGCGAACTAAGTAACTCAACTAGAAGATCTGCTAGAAACCGGAAGATTCAAGAGGATATTGCTTGTTCCTGTGTAGTCCGAGTCAATGGAAAGGATCTTCATTCTATTGCTGTAAGTGTTTTTAATGTCATATAGAGGAAATATTAATTATTTACTTGACACATCTAACGATTCTGACTCAAATTCTGATTCAATTAACTCAAATTCAGGCTCAAACTCTGTTAATACTAAAATAAAATTTAACTTATCATCACCAAAACTTTTTTTCTACGAATAATTTTAATAAAATGGCCACTCCACAATTACCTATTTTAAAAAAAGAGTATTTTGATATGATACCCGAATTTGATGGAAACAATGCATTACTTCTTAGGTTTATAGAAATTTCAGAGAAATTAGTAAGTAAGTTTTATAATACTGTGGATGTAGGGGATTTTCAAAACGAATATTTGATGTCCAGCATCTTAGCAAAAATAAAAGGTGAAGCAGTCATAAACATTTCTTCTTGTACGATAAGAACTTGGGAAAATCTAAAAGATGCACTTCTTAATACTTACGCTGACAAAAGAGATATTTACACTTTAAATATAGAACTTTCAGAAATGAAACAAGGTAATGAAACGCCTTTCGAATTTTATAATAGAATTCAACATTTATTAAATCTTCAAATTTCTTATCTCACGACACATTCTAATGTTAGTAAACATTTAATTTTGAGTAATTACTTTAAAAATTTGGCTCTCAGAGTATTGCTAAAAAAACCTTTAGGCACATTAATGTGTACGAAAAATCCAGAAAATTTGAATATTGCTTTGAATGTTCTTACAAATGACCCACAATAATCATCCGAAAAATGTTTTTCATCCTTGATACGCAAAATAATTCACATAAAAATAAAACCAATTTCCAAAATAATGTAGCATACTTATAAGCAGCCACCTCCTAGGCAAACTTTTATGCCGAATTATCAATATACTAATCGATATTCCGCATCAAACCCGCAAAATCGTCCATCAACTTCTTATATCCCTTCTAATAGAAATAATACAAACTTTTCTAATAATGGTCCAAATCCAACTCCAATGAGTATGTCTACAAGAAATACATCTAGACCCCAATCTCAAAGTTATCAAAATAGGTTCCAACACAATCCTAATCAACAGAAATTTTATCTCGGAAGAACTCCATAATATAAACGATACTGATTGCACTAATGATGAATCCGATAATTTTTTAGAGTCACCAGCCTCGGAACCAAACCAAACATTATCGAATTGTTAAACTTAAATAATTCAGAAAGCGTGTTACCCTATATAATTTTTCCAGAACAGAATCTTAAAGTTTTAATTGATACTGGTAGCACAAGATCCTTTGTGACACCAGCAGTTGTTGAGAAATATTTCAAAAAATCTTATGTCAAAAGACCCTTCCATGTAAAATCTGCCTTTGGTAGCAGTCAACAAAATTTCTGCACACTCATTCCAATCCCTAAAATGTTTATTTATAGGAAACCGCTCAATTTAGAATATTGCGTTTTCAAATTTCACGATCATTTTGATTGTTTGTTAGGATTGGATAATTTAAAAATACTTAATGCAATTATCGATTTAAATAATAATTTGCTTATGACTCCTTATAGTCAAATTAAATTGAATTACGTTGACATTAAAACTGGATCCACGAATTGTATAGTAGTGCCTCCACGTTGTGAACAAGTAATTAAATTAAATATTGAAAATGTAAAAAATGGTAATGTAATTATACCATATACACGAATTGGAAAATTAGAAATCCCTGAATGTTTAACAAAAGTTGAAAATAATATAGCTTTATGTACAATTTTAAATCCTTCAGAATCCAACTTTCGAGTAGATTTATGCCCTTCTATTAGTGTTGAGACATTCGATAAATACGAACAAACTCTCAACCCAAATTTTAATGAAATTTATTGTGAAATTGTTAAATTTGATGTTTCGAAAGTTAGAACTGAACACATGAATTCCGAAGAGAAACAATCTGTATTAAAATTAATTCAAGAGTATAGTGATATTCTTCATGTTGAAGGAAATCAGCTCACCTTCACAAGTAAAATAAAACATCACATTAAAACTTCTAATGAAATACCTATTTATTCAAAATCACACAGGTATCCTGAGATTCACCGAACGGAAATTCAAAATCAAACGAAATAATTACCGGACACATAAACAGTAACACACCTTTCGTTATAGAAATTGATCAACTAGTAGTTAATAATTATATACAAAATCATAAAGACAGAAAAAAATTTTATACTCGAATTTAAATCAAAAATTACAGGAAAACAAATCAAAAGTAATCTCTAAAGCAAATAAAAGCCGTGAAGAATTACCAGATACAATACCCACTAAATTGTACGTACGTAATAAACAGGCACAAGGTAAAACCAAAAATAAATATAAAAGTGAAGAAATCAAAAGCAAAAATACCCGACTAAAAACAGCTAAAATCGCTAATAGACACAAAAATACTTCAGAAAATATTCATCTTTCAAACATAATACGTCCTAAAAACACTCCTTATAAATTTATTTTAGGTACATCACCGTCGGAGAAGCAACAGTCAATATAAAAGATGTTACCTATAACTTGGGAATACTTCCCATAAATCTTGGATATGCCAAGCTGCAGAAAGAAGCCGTCATAGACGTAGTTTGTAAAGTAGAAAATAATCAAACACAATATTTTTTATCGATACACATTTACTATGATATTTTATTTAATCTTTTTTATATGTTACCTATACCTACAGAAATTGAATTAGAATACGTAACATTAATACCTAATTCAAAATTTTTACTTAAATCAAATAAAGTCATTAAACCTCTAAATGACATTTGTACTCGCGGCAATATTTTTCAATGTCTTAATTATTCCGGAGATAAATCAATTTTTGGCAATATTTCCCGTACAAGAAAAATTAATCATAAAATGTAAGCAAGAAACTGAAGTGAGAACTCTTAAAGGCATTTATTTAATAGAAAATTCATCATGTAAAATTATATTTAGGAACCAAGACTTATTATTTCAAAAAAAAAACGTTTGGACAACCTTTTGTAATAAATGAATTAAATTTGAAATTAAATCAATTACACGTTTCTCCAATGAAGATTGATTTAAAAAGGTTAAAATTAAAGAATATTCCAAATCAACTGGTA
The DNA here is from genome assembly GCF_026230105.1 of Diorhabda sublineata. Taxonomy (NCBI): domain Eukaryota; kingdom Metazoa; phylum Arthropoda; class Insecta; order Coleoptera; family Chrysomelidae; genus Diorhabda; species Diorhabda sublineata. Next base: position 1,231,188 of record NC_079486.1, read on the forward strand.
ACGCCAATATTCAGGTAAAACACTAATTTTCACATTCCAATATTTGGACTATTCTTCTTTATACAGCATTGATATTGGCCTTCTTGTGGATTTTGTATAAGAGGAAACATTCAGGAAGGACAAGTAAGAATCACCCGCAGGCAACAGAAGATGGGATCCAGCTTCCAGGAGAAGCTTGCTTCTAAAGGGGGAGACGTCACCTACGCCATTGCCCTTAGGTGGACAGTACATTGTGCTGATTAAGAACTTATTTTATTGTAAAATTTCTTAGTTTGTGTTTACCAGAAAATTATTTAAATCACGTTTGTAATAAAAAATATCAATCTTGTAATTGAAGTTGTTGGTAGAAATTATGTTAGAAATAAAGTTAGTTTTTAAAAACACGGTTCCAGTAAAATCAAAAGTTGAGATATATATATATATATATATATATATATATATATATATATATATATATATATATATATATATATATACGAGACGAAGTTACATGTTTTGCGAAATTTATCAATGCAATGGTGATAACAATGTAACGACTTTTTACTGGAAGCATCCAAAGGTCCAATAGATAGCTGGAAAGTATTTTGGAATGCGCATGGAATATTGTTCATCGACTATCTCCAAAATGGAGATCGTTTGACTACAAAATCAAGGAAAAGTCGCAGAAAAAACCAATGTTCTACCAAGATAATGTACCGATTTAGAAGTCGATGGCAACTATGGTTAAATTGAACGAATTACACTTTGAATTGGTTCATCATCCACCGTATAGTCTAGAGTCTAGACTGTTTCGAGGCAAAAGATAAATTCTTCTACAAGAACGGCACGGAGAAGTTAGAGAAGCTTTGGAATTATTGTATTGCTCTTGAAGAAGATTACATTTTTGAATAATATCGATTTTTGGCAAAAAATGTGTTGTTCTTAGTTGGTTACATGCTTACGGATTTTCCTTATATTTCTTATCTTCTAATTCATCAACTGATAGATAAGGAAAACATCTCCTTATTAACATTAATTTAAAAATACGTAGCCTTTCCATCGAACTATGACATCGATGTTTGAGAATGTTTTAGAACTTGAAAATATCACTTGAATGTTATCTTAAATCCCATATATTTGAAACTTAACTTTACATATTGGATTTACTGGATACCTAATAAGTCTGTTTAAAATAAATTTCTTCTGATTTACTCAAATGTAGAATTACTAAACTATTGACAAAATGAACACACTTTATAGTCTCACGCTACACCAACATTTTCCCTTGCACTAACAATTGGGATTAAAACTATGATAATTTTTATAATTATAGTGAAATTAATCAATTTGTATCTAAAAACAATCCGAAATTAGATCGAATGCTTCTTTCATTATTATATATTTGAATCCATTGTTTGTTCGATAATCTAATTACACTATTGTTGGAACGTACACTATTATAATAATTTTTAGTTCTCCGTCCGGCATAATACTACGGGACTAACGTTACTATGAATTATCAAATCATAAACATTGTAGATATGTCAAAAAAATCAAAGTTACTTCCAAACGTTGAATCTGACATTTCACCAAAGATGAATACCACCAGTTGCAATGTTTCATCTGAGTTTTCTCAACAAAATGCAGAGCATGGTAAAAAAATAAATAGATCGAATGAAGAAATTATTCCTCAAGAAAACAAATTTAATAAGACGGAACAAATGGAAAACAGAACTGGAAAATCATATCATAATCACGCAGATGATGAGGTAGATCCAGATAATCTACAAGCGATTATGAAGGTTGCGAGACTCATGAAACACATTTGCGATTATGCACGATTAATATACAAGGATTAAGGACACAAGTTGTTACAAAGATACAGAACGAAATATCATTGATGTAGAAATACAAAATTATTGCTTTTGTTCCATTTAAACTTGTATTATTTTTATTCATAGTTTTGGTTTTTCTTATTATAAACGAATTCTTAATAAAGTTACTGTTACATTTAATGTGTTTTCATTCAAACAACGTAACAAAAAAGTCTGATTGTTGGTAACTAAAAAAAAATTTTGACTAAGAAACAACATGAAGTACTTGAAATGTATTTTTATAATTTTGAACTTTTTACTAAATTACTAGGTATAACATTTTTTCGATACTGGTTTTTGTAGCTCATTTTGCAGATTATAACTTCTAAATAAAGAAGAATGGCAACGATTTCTCTATCCTCCGTGGTTTAAGCTCTATTCTGCGCATTCTCAAGCATGCGTACTGTAGACAAAGTGTCGCGAACGAGAGAAAAAAATGAATATTGTCCATATAGGAGTATTACATACAGGTATATGAAATGGTCACATATTATACGATCTATCGTAATACAGGTTGTACTACACCAAATTCCAGCTAATGAGAAGTTTAAGTTGTTAGTGAATATTCACAATTGTGAAGTAGAAAAAAGAACAGTAATTTTAATTCGACAATCTCTTAATAATTATGAACTCGTGGTTGAGTTACCCTAAGAAAACTTCAATAATTGGAAGTTTAGGTTTGAAGTGAAATAGAAACAAGTGGCTGTTGCATTGGAGATAGCAGTAGAGCACTTCGAAACATATTGGAAGAAAAAGTTATCAACCCTTAATAGCACAACAAATAAATTAGATCATTTATAGAATTTTTATTTCAATTAATCAACAATTATTTTTAATAGGTGACATTTATTAATTTCAATTGTAATATTTTTCTTGTTCTGGTTGATTCTTGATAATGATAACAAAAAGAGTTCTCACTACCAATTTTGTGAAAGATTCAACAACTCCAAGCTAAATACAAAAACTTGTAGAAAGAAGCAGACTAAGTTATTTGATGTTTTGCATGTGACCCATTGTGTTTTGCAGACTAAATCTACTGTAGTGTCAGGCAGCAAAAGCAAGGGAAAATTACAGCCAGAAAAATGTATCGATTCTTATAATGTGTACTTTAGTGAATACAGTATTCATGTAAATGTCTCTGAACCATCAACTTATATCAATAGCCAATCCACTGATAGAAGTAAAAAAATTTGAAAAAAAAATATTAATGGAAGAGGAAACTGAAATTATGGAAAGAAATGAAGCACGTTAGAGTAGCACAGTAGATTCTTCTAAATCTTCAAATTAAAAGATTTAAATTCTTAATTGATTGTTTTATTTTTATCATATATTATATTTCCTCAACTTCTTATTTCTTAGACCTTTTTATATGTGGTTCGTGATAATTTTTTTGGATTTTTGTTTATAGTAACATGTTACCTCCGTCAATTTGCATAATTATATTAGTCAGTAAATCGCCTACATCATGAATATCAAAATAAAAAAATAAATATTGTATTAAAATTAATGAAATAGAACTCAAAATTTGTTTATGAACCATTAAAAGAATTCTTTACTATATTTATTTACAGAAAAGTTATTTATTATTATTTTCTGTCAACTGTCTTAATAATTCTACTACCGCGTTCCCTACGCTGGGAAATCGTACCGGCTAGACAACAAACAGCGCAGCCACGTTCCACATCAAGATATGCTGCAATAGGGAAATATTATTTCTAGATATGGTTTACAAATAAAGAACAAAAAAGCTATCAATGATAAATAATATTATGGATTAGGGAAAGGTGTGCTGGTGAAAATAATTAAAGATGTTAATATTTGGAAGATTGTCTTTTATTTAAACTAGAGTTTTTGAGTTGTTATTACAAGTTTAAGTATCAGAAAGAATTAACTACATACAATTATTGAATATTCTAGATCTGTATTTTATATTCTATTGCAACATATTTGGATACGGTACGTGGCTGTGCTGCTTGTGGCCTACCCTATAGGCTGAAGTAATACTCAACGTAGGAAACGTGGTAGTAAAATTATTAAGACAGTTGACAGATATCAAGATAAAGATGCACTAGCGTAGGTCTAGATCAAGAATAGTTCACCAATAGGATTGCTCAATAAACTGAATGTGTCTGCCATGTGCGTGCGAAAAATCGCCATACGTGACGTCACCTGCAGACCTCGACCGGTCTTAACTCTTTGTTGAGCTAGACTATTTGATGAGTTTAAAGGCCAATTTTAACAAAAATACAGTTTTATTCATTATTATGAATTAATATTAATTTAAAATCCAATATCCAATTATTCAGTTAATTTTAAGTTCCATTTATAATAGGTATACAATGAAGAAAAGAAATTAAAGAAAATGAATTATTTTTGAAAATGATCTGTATTTTATAATTAGTAAAACAGAAGCCATTAACAAACTTTAAACTAAAAATTAAAAAGTAAAAACAAATGAAATGATTTAAACTGATTTATGAAAAATATTTCTAATAATAATCTAAATTATTAAATTTAAGAAAAATAATAAAATATCAGATATATATAAAATAAAGAGATAGGTAGAAATCTGTCAATGAGTAATTTTGAACATTTTTTTTCCAGTTTTTCTGCCGTCATCTTCATCCCCTTTTACAGACTTTCTCTTCAAATTCGTGCTTTCAAATTTAGCTTTTAGATTTCTAAAATTTATTCTGATTATAGTCCTTAATTTACAAAAAGCCTTAATTATTTTAAATGGATAGTTCGAATCTTTTTTAAAGATTTTCTTTGCTAAATTAAAAACAACACCTGGCCCTTTTCTGAACGATTCTCCATGATGGCTTTCAAAATAAGTGTTCCAAGTTTTAACTTTTTTTAAAAATTCTTCTCATGGCTTAGTGAGACCACCGTACGACAGTTGTTGAATCCAAGAAGGAATACTAAGTACATACGAGTGTTCTTGTGTCGTTTCGTATGTAAAATCACCCAGACTTGGAAAAATATTTTTGTATTTTTTAGCAAGATAACCAGCAATATATTCTAGAGCATCATTAGTCGTTTCCTGTGAATTTTGATGATAATCTGAGCATGAGGATAAATCAGATGAAACTGATGAAAAAGAAGAACTGCCTTGCGTTTCGTTAATATCAAAGGACTGCTCAGCTTCACTGGCAACATTCGCAGTTTTCAAAACATTTGGGGCGATGTACTCTTCCAGTACTTTTTCATCAGTGTTGACACCTGACCCTAAGATACCAGGATTTTTTCCTAATAAAATCATGCGAATCCTGTAAATCGCAGATAAAGGTGACGGATGCTCATCTGGCCCTCCTCTACTTCTCATTTAGAAAAAGAAGTTTTCTAAACTGTCCTGATTTAATTTATGGGTGCATATGTACTTTACATCCATACTTTCTTTCATGTCCTCATAAAGTAGCTGTAATGAAGATATTGATATTAACATACCTTTTTGGAATGTCATCAAACAATTTTTTCCAATTTTTTACAATTTTTTACAATTTGATAAATTTTGTTGAGGTGTTTTTGGTTTTCTAAATCTATGCCATAAGCATGTTTTGTAGGTATATTTGCCCTCGGAACATAGCTATTGAAAATATCAAACCATGCATTTATGTCAGCAATAAAATGCCCTAGATTTTCTGACATATTTTTGTCTTGTCCAGGCTTGTATCGCAAAAGTCCAGTGGAAACACTATTGGAGAGCAATTCAGCAGCTAGTTTTACATTTTGTCTGAGAGTTTTTTCCACATCAAGATGTTTTTTGTTAATTTTCCAGCAGGGATTTACTTCATTATCAGTAAGCGTTACCAGAGCTTCAAGTGGACTTTTATTCACGAATAAATTATCTTCAAGCATAAAACCTTTGTCAAGTAGCCAGTTGCGTAATAGTTTTAGCAGGTGAGGTGCATCGGCAAACATATACACATTCTTACCACTAACAGGATGCTTAAAAGATGTCTGATTAATATCGATATTTAACTGTTTCCATAATCCCACATTACTTGCAACCACAATCGCTCACACATGCCACTACATTGAAATTTATTTTATGCAGTTCAGTTATAATATCCATTAAAAGAGATTTGGTCATTTTTTGATCGAAACCTATATAAATTGGTTGTTTCCAGTTTGAAAAGAGCCCTCTAGCCATGACTACTTGCATATAATTATGTGGTCCTAGCACTTCATCTTGAGCAATATTATATTCTTCAGTTTTCTTGACCTTCACTTCATCGTACTGTAAAACTACTGTCCTTTCAAAATCAGAAAATGACTCTCCGGCTAGTTTCAGCAGAAATAAAACATCTTTCAAAATACCCTGATTAAGGTTTAGTTGGGAAGCCCACCTTCTTAATGATGAAAGACCAGGTAACGAGTAATGCAACTTATTTCTTAAAAATAAATATGACTTCTTGCTGTAGTATCTTAGCGTAAAGGCTGTTGCAATTTCTTCTCTTGTCCAGAACAGTTCTAAGTATAGCAGACGCAGCTTCATTTCTCTGAAACAGAGATGTTACCTTGGGACTAGATTTATAGCATTTATTTTTGAAATATATCAATTGTTCATTAAGTTTTTTAATATTTGTGCTTTTTATATTACTTCTGGATTTTAAAAGAGCATACTGTCTTTCTAACTTTTCATATTTCTCTACAGACTCATTGTACAAAGCCTTATAATCATAGTTTTCTGGGACAAAGTTGGGGGTTGATGAAGTGGAAGGCTCTGGTACATGCTCTTCAAACTGAATACTTCCAAAAGATTTAGGATTATGGTCTTCGGTATCATCAGAAAAAGTATTAATAGGAGCTGTTAACGTGGCTACTTTTAAAAGTTTGTTCACTTCCTCCTTTGCATTTCGTTTGGCCAGTCTTTCTTCTCTGGAACTGATGCTTGAACTACTAGCTTCACTTGTTGATTTTTTTGAATACAATCCCAAAGTAGGAACAGCGGTTTTTTTCAATATTTTTCGTAGTGGTAAACCTAAAATACATATACATATTATATATATTTATGAACAAATTGAGTTACTAAATTTCATTACCAAAATCATTTTGGGACAGTATAGACTTTGAAAGCTATAAACTATTACACTAAACAATTAAATAATTCACCAACCTAATAATTCATTCTGTAAGTCTCTTTCATAATCCTTTTCTGTGAAATGAACTGAGCAGATGTAGCTAGTATCAGGGTTAAATTTATCTTCCCGTTTGCATCGTAATATCCATTCTTTTCTCATAGTTTGGGAAACAAGATCTTTAGCTTTGGGAAACCGATGAAATATAAAATATTCATGTTCTTGCTGCCTTGTTTTATAGGTATTACCACAACCATACACAGCACAACGTGTACCAGGCATTTTGATTTTTGGACATATACTACATGCACTAAAATCAAACAAAGTTTCATTTAGCAAAAAAAAGTAAAATAAAAATCTAGATTAGTTGCTGGACAAATGCAAACCAACCGACCAAAAACGCTGTTATGATTCGCCCATTTTTTTAATTTTTTATTGTGGTGTATAAAGAATAGAAATTTAAATAAGCCAATTAAATTGTCATTTCTGCTCAGCTGGTTTTCTTTCAGCCAGTAACTGACTTGGATTTTAATTTTTATTTTGCTATTTAAATCCAGCTTTAATATAACAAAACATTTTTACCTACCCTTGAAAGTCTCACAAGATTATTTTGCCTTAAACAATAATATTGTCTTTGTTCACTATTCTCCACATATATAATACACACAAATAATAGTTTTTAAAACGTAGAACTAAGTGAAAAACGAATTTCCAACTCTTCAATCACTTGTACGACCTTTTCGAATTAACAAAAACACAAGCAATACCGCACAGCGTAAATGGTAAACAAGCCGTCGAGGTCTGCAGGTGACGTAAGCATCACTTGACTTGGCTCAAGAATTGGCGTATGTACGTCTTATGGGATTGATCAATCCTATTGGTGAACTATTCTTGGGTCTAGATAACGTTTATGTTTTATTTTATTTTCACCATTCGGTACATGTTGTTTCTCTTTTTAACGATACGTATTGGAAGAGGACAGTGTAATGCCAACCCTTCAACGTCTTAAAGAAGCCACTTTGTTTCATTAGCAGTTTAAATGTGAAATACCTATGTTAATCATAGAATTATCACTGCTGGTTTTACAAAATATTTAGCATACCAAAATTATAAAATCACATATTTCAACGCCAATGTGTGAATATCGAGTTTCCTCGTGGAAACGGTAATACTTTGATTATAGCAAAAAATGAAATTTGTGCATTGTGCTTTTTGCATATTTAATCATTTCATTGACGTTATAAAATCCTCCTCAGTTGAAATATCAGAAATTCAGATTAAACATATCATCGGGATATTCTTTCGATTTCTTAGTATCCACGTATCATTCAAAAGAGTTTTTGGAGTAAAATATATGATCATCAGTAATCAAGGAGCACCGTCTACAGGAGTGTGTTGAAAAAAAATGGAGAATATGTTGAGAAAAAAAGAAAAGTTAGACTTTTCAAAGATATATAAATTAAGGCGAATATAGTATATTAGTAAATCAATAACCAATGCTGGTGATTGGGTAATCATTCGTAATAAAATTCTTTGTTGCCTGTTAATGAGAACAATGAAGAAATAATGAAAATTTTAATATCCTGATCCTGTAGGGAATGGAAAAAGTCTATAATCGATTGATACAGGTATCAAAAAGATTTGTCTTTAGGAAGAATGGCGAAAATAATAAAGTGCAACGGTAAAGGACGAATGAGTTCTTCGACTATCTAGAGCAGCGGTGCTCAAACTTTTTTAGTGACGGAACCCTTTTGTAAAGCGAAATACTTGACGGAACCCTACAATAAAACAATAGTCTCTAAAAGTAAATTCTTTATTAATAAGCATAATAAACGTAGAATGTAACTGATTTTTATTTTTGATTAATCCTGTTTCGCACAAATATGTTGTTGGAAATAGAAGAAGAATATTCAGAGCCATTTTGGCAAGCATTGGTTATTCGTCACGGATTCTGCACCAATAATCGTTGAGAGATGTCGTCGTTTTGAACAATGACTCCATACTTGTGTCTGATGACACTTCTAAAAGAGATTCATATATCTCATTTGACATACTTTCGGGCTTTTGCAAGGTGGGTAAAAAGGGATTATGAATCCATGAATTCAGTTTCAATTTTGTATTCTGTTCTTCGGGAAAATACTTCTCCAAAGATGCGCGCATCGAAGTGAGATATTGGACTAATTCTTCAAATACATCATCTTGAAACATTTCTGAGTTGTTATCGCTAACAAACTCACTGAGTAACGTAAAACTTTCTATTTCTTTCTTACTAACGCAAATAATCCAAAAATCTAATTTTCTTTTAAAGGAAGTTATTTTGTTACTGGCCTGGAACACTGTTGTCTGTTTACCTTGCAATGATAAATTTAATTCGTTCAGTTTTTGAAAGATATCCGCCATGAAAGACAGTCGGAACAACCAAGTTTTATCATACAAACGGTCTTTCAAATTAAAAGAAGTATCTGAAAGAAACATTTGTAACTCGGCTTTAACTTCAAATAGCCTTGTTAAAGTTTTACCCCGAGACAGCCATCGCACTTCTGTATGGAACAGCAGTGTTTTATGTTTGCTACCATAATCTTCACACAATAATGAGAACAATCGGGATTGTAGTCGTCGCGATTTGATAAAATTAATAATTTTTACCGCTTCATCCATTACTAATTTTAGGTTTGACGGCATTTGCTTCATTGCTAGTGTTTGTCTATGCAGGAGACAATGACTGGAACCACAATTTGGTGCTTTTTTTTTGTATTCGTGACACGACTCCTGCTGTTTTACCCGTCATCGCCTTAGCCCCATCTGTACAAATGTCAATGCATACTGTAGAGATATATTTTTTCAATCTTCTGACTCTCGTATTTTGTACAGGGATCGGTGTAAGTAAAGAGCTTGCAATAGGTTTGCCATAAAGTTTTATTGAAGAGCGGCGTGATGTTAAACTCTCCTCGTAAAATGCACTGTTTCAAGTTAGAATGAAATTACACACTTTGAGTATGGCGGATCTAGAGGTTTGTTCTTGGTAGTTGCACTGGCAGTTATATACTCATGAACTGGCCTGCACTGGTCCAGTTCCAGTGCTGCTACCAAGAACAAACTTTAGGTGTGCTGATTACGAATACTAAATCGCTAGAAAATCGAGTAGCAAAATAATGGGGTTTTCAAATAATATTTTTAAAGCAAAAACAGCAATCTCCAAAGCCACAAAGATTGCCGAGTGTTAAAAAAATACAAGTATGTGTTAAGGTAAGTAAGGAAAATTCTCCGAAAAATAGTGGAAAGTTTGAAAATGAAAGAGCCAGGTAGTTGGTGCATGTGTGCAGAAAGGAAGCAAATAGTATTGTACAAATGACGGACGGAATTAGAATAAGAAGCAGACCGAAAAAGAAATGGATATGATTGGTAATATTGATTTTAAAGTGAGAGTGGTAATAACTGACAAAGATCAGAGGACTGAAACGAATATTTATATATTTGAAATTGATTATATTGGAATGAAGGATTTTCAAAAAAATCGAAAATTTGTTAGATGGATACATTTTATTATCGATTTAAAATATATAAAACTTGATAATGAAGAAAAAAATCCTCGGATCATTCTTCTGGGGTTAACTGATACGATACAGATATGCTGGGGTATTGTCCTTTTAAGCCGGTGGCAACATTGGTGATCATAATTCCAGCAATATGATGATAATTTAATTCAAAATGTTATTCACATTTGCTGAACACACATTAGATCCACAGGATGCTGTACGACCATCTGTAAACAAAAATTCAAACATATCCAATGCATTACATCCCCATACTGTCAATTTTTTCAAATAAGCTCCTTTGAAATCTATCGGAATTGTTTCGGAAGATGCCTCTGCTAAATTTATCGAATCACCATTTTCGTAGTGGATAACCAACGCTATATCAGGAAAACAGGTCTCATATTCTAAACAGTATTGGTCAACAGAAACTTTATTAATGTATGAACTGTCCCATCTTCATCTTCTATAAGATTGTTCATCCACATCTTTAACATGTTAATATCCTCATTAGTTAATTCCAATTTCGCTTGATTAAAGATTCCAAATTGATAAAATAGTATCTTCATGTTAACTACGGCCGAATACATAGGTAAGAGAAAGTAATTGATATTTGCATAATCAGAATCTTCTTCTTTTTTAAACGTGATTTTCTTCTCAAATCCAATAAAAGTTTGTACGATTGTGAAAAATTTTCTCCCTTGTTGGGTAAATTGAGCTCCAGCTCTTGATCCAACGTCTGAATTTGAGTTTTCAGCAACCCAAAAAATAAGGTTAGTATGATTAAAAAGTTTTAATTAACAAGTGTTACTCTCAACCTAATATAAAAAGAAAGGTCTGAAATCTCCCTTTACGTTCCACAAAATATCTGTCCCCTAAATTAATACCGTTCAAACTGCTTCGAAATTATTGTCAATTCTTTAGGAATAACTGTTACGACTAACATTTTAAAGGTCCGCCTTTTACGAATTGAAAATTAAAAACAAATTTAACTTTATCAAGTGTTTGTATTTTATGTATGATATGTATATGCAAAATACACTTCCCAACAAGTTGTATACACTATTTTTCCTACGACCACGTAAAAAATTCCTCAAAAAAACGTATTTTTAAAATAAGAACGTCAAATAAACAATATCACATATACGTTGAAAAGTATATACACAGGTGTGCTGAATAGTTAGAAAATCTACAAAATATTTTTTATTTTGTGATAGTAGAGATGACTATTTGATGATTTTGATGAATATAATATAACTAAAGAACAGAAATAGAACCAATCGAACAATGAATTTTTTGTAACTATATTAGATACCTAATAAGAACTAAATATAAATAAAAGTTAAATGTAAAGTTGTTTTGTAACAATTAGTGCAGCACCTCCAATTTGAACTATACTTGTGTCATTTTTCTGGTTTTTGCTTTTTAAAAATAGTAAATTATTGCTTCCCAATTTTGTCTATAATAGTATAATGATATAATGATCTGCTTTTGATACTTGCCATTTTTCTGGATTAAAAAGTTACTTGTAATTATAAAATCACTTTATTAACAGAAGTTATTTTCAATTTATACTTTTCTCTATATAAAAAATCTGTTTGATTTGTTATAATAGTGTTAGATTCCATTAATGATCTTTACATAGATGTTTTTGTAATCCCTTTAGTTAACCCACTTTGTCTGTCTTAATTAAATTTATTAATGAATATGTAACTAACTCCTAATTTTATTGTACGCACTTGAAAACTGTACGTCAATTATAGAGTTGTAAAATTCGAATGCCAGTAAAAATTAAACTTGGGTAGTACTAATTTTAAAATTGGTTCATTTGGAAAGAAAACCATAATAAGTTTGTAGATTTCCATGCAAAATACTATAGAATCTATTATCTTTATTTTTTGTCATAAAGTGGAGTTAACAAAAATAATTATTTAAAAAACACTTATATATGGGCAAGAAGCCAATCGACCGATATTTCCGCGATTTTTACACGTTTCTCTTCAATTTTATTAATTTGTTTTGGCAAATCGGGCAAAGGATTTCGAGAAAAGAAATCCGCGAGAGCCATGCGATTGCCTTCTCTATAAACTATATCGAATTGAAAAACATGTAAATAAGCCCAGTATCTATGTACTCTATCGTTAAGGTCAATCTTCTTTTGAGAGGACTTTAAAAAGTTGCAATCCGTCACAACGGTAAACTGTCGTCCATGCAAGTAATGCCGAAAGTGTTTTATTGATCCGCGAGAGCCATGCGATTGCCTTCTCTATAAACTATATCGAATTGAAAAACATGTAAATAAGCCCAGTATCTATGTACTCTATCGTTAAGGTCAATCTTCTTTTGAGAGAACTTTAAAAAGTTGCAATCCGTCACAACGGTAAACTGTCGTCCATGCAAGTAATGCCGAAAGTGTTTTATTGATTTAACAACAGCCATAGTTTCGAGTTCATAAGAATGATATTTGGACTCAGCTGGACTTGTTCTTTTACTGAAATATTCAATAACTTTATTCTTACCATCTACTTTATGCATAAGTATTGCTCCGTACCCATCGGATCTAGCATCGGTATGCAGTTCTATGGGATAATCCGGGTCAAAAATAATTAAGACGGGTTCATTGGTTAAAATACGAATTACTTCTTGTCGAACATTTTCATGTGCCCCAATCCATTCAATATATTTTTTTACCTGAGATAAGGGCATATAATGGTTACATAATTTGTGAAAATTTAGGGACAAATCGTCGAAAGTAAGTCCGAGGAGCGGGTAACTGGTAACATTGTTGAAGAATTTATTTTACGATGGTTTGGACGAACTCCTCCGTCTTTAATTTCATACCCATACGAAACAGATGTTTTAAGGAAAGAACATTTTGAAAAATTGAATGAAAATCAGGCATCTATAAGAATTTTTAATACCATTCGATGTCTTTCAAACGCTTCCTCTATTGTATCCGCAATTACTAATACATCGTCTATGTAAACTATAGCGAAAGTATACGCCAGCTCACGTAATGTTTTTAAAATTGCTTGTTGAAAAACAGAAGTTCAAATGGCATTGTTAAAAATTCAAACTGGCCATCAGGAGAAACAAATGCCGTACGTTCTATAGATTCTGGATGTATGGGAATATGATGGAAACCGCTGGCCATATCTAAACTGATATAAAATTTTGCTTTTCTAAGTCTAGGTATTTGATCTAAAATAAGCGGCAAAGGAAATTTGTCTGCTATTGTGTTTTTATTTAATTCACGATAATCAACGCATAAGCGGTCTGATCCATCCTTTTTCTTAACTAGTAAGATAGGGCTAGCAAACGGTGAATTACTAGGGCGAATAACATTAGCTTCAAGTAATTCATTTATTCTTTTTCTAACTATTTGTCTCTCTTCTACACTAAGCCTATATGGTCTTCTCTGTACCGTAAACTTGGATCATTTAAACGTATTTCAAATTCACCACTGTGAGTACGAGGAAAGTCCGTAATAAAAGAACTTTCATATTCACAGATTCACAAAATGGATGCAAATACCTTACCAACAATTGGTATTTTCCCAACTCCAAATTTAACAAGTATTTTTATAATTTTGTTTATGACAATTTTTAAAGGGATTTCAGGACCATCATCGAATGAAGAATATCCATCAACGGTAGAACAGTGTACTAGAGCTCTATGCACTCCACAACAATAATGACAATATAAAGAGAAACACAATGTCTAATAAGAGAAGCAAAAATATATAAGAAAAGGAAGACCCAGGAAAATTCGGATAGAACCACTAGGACATAAAGTCTGTCTCAACTCTCAAAAGAAGATATTGAGTCAAGTACAAGGAATTTTCAGAAATGGTTCATATACATAGAAACAAGAAATTTAAATGTTAAAAAGACCTTAACATCAATTCCATAACACTGGATGCTATATCTAGTTGAAATTGATCGACATAAAAGAATAATGCAGTCACAGATCTCTTTAACAATATTTGATAAAATTAAGAGAATTATTTGCCCATTCTTGCCTTGAATTTGTTTATCACATATTGCATATTGGTTTAGAGATGTTTCAGAAAAGCTCATACTACGAATTTTTATCAAGTTTTAAACATTAAATTGATTGATATTAACTGATAAATTATTATTTTCAAGTAAAAAGTCCTTCAGTCCACAAATAATGAACTAAAAAAGTAATTATCATAAACAGAAATACTTAATGATAATGATGATTGTACAGTTAATTCTCAAAGTTTTTATTCTTATTGGAGTAAAAATAATCAACTTCTCGAATAGAAATCCGGGTCAATTTTTGGTTTATTTGAATTTTTGTGGGAATTTCCTGGAATACCAGGGCAATGATTAGTAGTACACAGATAAGCACTTAATAAAAATAATTACCATTAGTAGATGTATTATGCTTATTTTGAACAGAAAATATTTTAAAACTGATATGTTAAATTCCTCATGTTATTTAATATTATATGTATATGTAATATATTTTATAATGAGTAAAACCACTTCTCCACTTCAATCAAATTTTAACGTGATTTATCAATGATTATGTGGTAGATAAATAATTATGACATTTGCGCTTAAGTAAAAAAAATTGTTCTGCCACGAAACGTTCTTAGAAACACGTGTCTTATATACGGGATAAGAATGAAAATTTGATATTAAAAATAGTAGAACATTTCATAGTAAAATTCAAAGCGAGCATCCTAGGGAGTTAAATCTGGCGAATGGGGTGAATGAGGTAACAATTCAAACTTTAATCAATTAATTTTCGCCATTGCAATAAGGGATACATTGTCTTGATTGATTATCACTTTCTTCTTAGCAAATATCCGCCGTTTTTGCTTGATTTTTCAACTCAAACGTAAGTTCGCATAATACTCACCTTGATAGTTTCTCCTCTTTCAAGATAGACAATGAAAATTATCTCACGCGCATCCCTAAAAACCGACGCCATGACCTTGTCTGCATATGGAACGGTCTTTGTCTTATTTGGAGCCGCTTCCCCCTTTTCAGTTCATTGTTTTTATTATTTCTTTGTTTCTGGTTTGAAGTGATATAACCACTTTCCATCTATGATTATGGAACGGCTCTATTTCAAATATTGCCAAACACTCGATGGAGTGTACCACACTTTTTGCAATACCTACTGTGTCTGCTAGCTCGCGCACTTTCAGTCGACTATCATCCAGTAGATTTTCTTCAACATTTCTGGAGTTGTCATCTCATTTGGTCGACCACTGCGATGCTGGTCATTGTAGGTCGTAAAGCCGCGATTAAACTCTGCTACCCAATATTTTACTGTTGATAACATCACAAAACGATGACCGATGGTTTCCATCTTTACAAATTGATCAAAATCATCCACTATTGATGGCTGAACAAGTACTAAACAACGTGGCGTCTTCAAGCTTGAAACATACGCTGTATACATGACTTTTTATCTAATACTGGTATTTTCAAAGCAAGGACAGCCATCTCTAAGTCAGGCTAGATACTTCTACACCATCCTCGTACGGAATGTATTAAACTTACGTTTAGAAAACAATTTTCCACTGATATATTTATCAACTTTGAACCTACCTTGCATATTCGAGTAGATATTTAGTAATTTCGATTATTTTTAATCAGAAAGACTGTAATCTCTGGCGAGTTTTGCAGTTATTATGATAAGAAAATTGCTGAAAAATGTATCTATATACTCTAAATAGCCAAAGTAAGTTCAGTCGAAATACCTCTCCATTCTCAAAGTTATTCTCAAATCCACTTGATGAAGGACTGGCTTGTCCACTACATTCACTTGTGTGAAGAAACTTTCTAATCCAGAAAAATGGCAAGTAACAAAAGCAGTTCTATATGAATCCCATTATACTATTATCGAAAAAATTGGAAAGCATTCATTTGCTATTTTTCAAAGAGCATAAACCAGAAAATAATTATAATAATAATAATTTCAAATTGTTCACAGTAACCAGTACAAGATGAGTAATTATTGAACTTACCACTGAATTTAAAGTTGTTCTAATTCAGTCAGAGTAATGATAGTCTTTCCTTTAAGAAATAATCCTTTGATAATTTGCAGTTATTACAAATACCAAAAACAGTTGATATCTTATAAATCACCTCTTCCTGTAGTTGTTTGTATCTAATTCAATCAAATAACCACCTGATATCAAAGTATACGCAGTAATACATTTTGTTTTGTACAAATCACATAGAAACTAGAGGAGAACATCGAAACCGGCGTCAGACAGTGTAATAGTGTGTATGGTGGTAGCAGTAGTAGTAAATGCAGCACACAAATTGTCCTCGCGTACTTTATGAAATAATCATTTGACTCTTTTCAATTTGTCACTATGCAATTCAATGAAACGTTCATTCCATAATTGTATACATTCATACTTATACAATTCGAAATTATTTATAATTGTATAAATCAAGTTCAAAAAGAAATCATTTTCATTTACGTTTGTAACCATAAGCATTCTCACATCTTATATGAACGTTTTAGCTAGTCTCCATTATAATCTATAATATCTCAACCAAGTCACATACAATCAAAACTTTTCAGAACAGTTCTCCATTACTCGTTTAGTTCGATTTGCACATATAATGTTTAATTTGTACAAAATGATTAGATTGGTTAAATGGTAATTGCCTTAAAAATACTTATTTAAAAACAAGTGATAAGACAAAATTCATTTATTAATAATTTATAATAATAAACATCTCAATGCAAAACTTATTTTTATTAGGTTAGTTTAGAATTTTTAAAAGAAGTCACTAAGAAGGCAAAACCAAACCGTAAGTACATTGCTGATAATTTGAAATATGGTTTTTGTGGTTACTGGCACAGATGACAACCTGCTACTTCAGTGTGTTTTATGTTTCGAATTATTTGCTGATGAGAGTATGAAACCTTCAAAAGACTTTTCACAAAAGAAAAACATATGTATTTCTTTCAGTACAAAGAAAAAGAATTCTTAAAGTCAAACTCAATAACGAAAACATCAATTTCTGGTGAGAAAAATAGACAAGCTACATTTGCATCTTATGGCCTATTCATATTGATAGCTAAAAAAGGAACAGAACACTCTGTAGGTTAGAATTAGTCTTTTTAGGCCGTTTTCAGGGATCAATAAGAAACCAGTTATACGTGTTATCTAATAGAAAAGATGTAAAATATTCAATAGTATATAGGTTGTTCCATTCCAAATTTGATAATTGTGGAGAAAATTAAAATTTCTGTTACGGTACTCAACAGCTTAATGAGCTATTCAACACTCAAATGGTAATGAAAAATTGTTGATTAATTTTTTATTTCAAGGGGATAGCTGGGGGGTAGTGGGACACATAGATCCCAGTGGAAACTTTTTGCGGGACATATTTAAACCAATGGTATTCATTACAATTTTCTTTACAACAAATTTTTATGTATGAAGACTAGAAAAACAATTTTTGCACAGAGGAACATTGCAAGCTGAGCAGAAGGTTGTTGTGTGTTTTTCTCTCTTATTTTTTTTTCACAACTGTGACATCTCCTACGAGTTGGTCCTTCATTTGGAAGATGATCTCCAACATTCAATAACCATTTGGGTCATTTTGATGGTCTGCCGTATTGGCGTTTTCTAGCAACCGTGTCATATTTTCCAGCCTCAGAAATCATTGACTCTGCAAGTGGAACCAGAAAATCCAGGTAAGAAATTTTCTTTGATGTATTTCTCTCCAAATAATCCATGCATTACCGCACTGGTCATAAGCAAACGGTGAAAAACTTTTTTCTACCACTTCAAAGACTTACGATCCATGTCATAAATACCAATCAATTGATCAGAAAGATCAACACCCCCCATGAACCTATTGTAATTGGCGACACTTTCAGGACAAGGAATTTCCTATTTATTACCATATTTTTCTTTTCTGTTCACAAAGGTCATATCATTTCCATGACACTTTGAAAGCAGCGTTACTTCTTTTGTATCTTTCCACAAAACCGCCGTAGTACCAAATTGATTATGAACAAAGTCAGCTTTACCCCTGTTTCTTTTCTTTTTTTCGACTAACCTCTGGATCTTTTAAATACTATTTGGGAAGAGGTGATTCATTCATTAGTATTAGATATTGCCAACCTCTTCAAAGCATTTAGATTGTGTAAATCATACTCATCAACATGCATATTTAATATTTTACAACAATGCCTGAAAGAGCCGCTTCATCTAAATATTCATAAATTGAATTATTACACTTATTTGAAAGTTTAAGTGCTTCTACGAGTAAAACTAACATAACTTGTACACAACAAGAAGAATGTTCTAATAATGTCACTGGTATTGCAGTTCCAATAAAAAAGAAATAGGAAACAAAAATGAATAGTGATGAATTACCCG
Source organism: Diorhabda sublineata (assembly GCF_026230105.1). NCBI lineage: Eukaryota > Metazoa > Arthropoda > Insecta > Coleoptera > Chrysomelidae > Diorhabda > Diorhabda sublineata. Next base: position 1,250,050 of record NC_079486.1, read on the forward strand.
AAGCAAGGGACCTATTGGGTACTTCATTTTGCAAGGACTTTGTGGTAGTGAAAAACTAATTTAATAAAAAAATGCGTCGAGTTTATTCATGAAAGTGGGGACAGATTTTTCAAATTTAAATTCATCAAAATCATTTTTTACCATCCCATCACCAAAGAAAAGCCTTTTACATTAGCCTACAGAATGTTGTTATTTAGAGTGAGTTTACTAATTCAATCAACTGACGATCTTAAATGAAATTATACTCGGTAATATTTTTTTGTTTTGTACAAAACACATAGAGACTAACGGAGAACATCGAAACAGGCGTCAGACAGTTTAATAGTAAGTGTGGTAATAGTAGTAGTACATGTATTGGATTTCTCAATGTGAATATTCTTCTTATCTTCATAGTATCTTTTAAGGGCTTTTACTTTTGTAATATGTTCATTCAACAAATTTTCGGCAGCTGTCTGTATGTCCTCAGTGTCGATTCATTGTACAATCAACCAATCAACATGTATACCATAAGTTTTTACATATATTTATTGTATTTAAATATTTACCTCTATTATTCGATTCACTTTCCCCATTTTGCTTTCTATCAGCATCTCCATTTCCTTATTGTTTCTTCTACACTTGTCAATTTGTCACTGTGCAATTCATTTAAAGGAAGACTACGAAAAAGAAGAAGAGGAGAAGCAAGAAGTAGAATAGCAGAAAGATACTTTTGAGTGACAATGTCGTGATTTTTAAGAAAATTTTCTGTCAGAATTCAAATTTCCGTTCTAATTTTTAATAAAAATTTATTAATTTTCTCAATAAAGTTTGTTGAAAAACTCTATCTTTTCATTTGTTTTATGCAAATCATTATTTATGCCAAATTTTATCATTTTAATACCTTTTCCTTAAATTTCCAATTATATTGTCTTAAAGCGTCATAAATATGAGTAATTCCGTGATTAACACGTTGACTGCAGAGCCAAACAAGCAATTTTTTCGTGTATAAATATAGTAATAAAACAACACTGTATATTGACATGTGCAGTGTTGCCGTTTCAGTTGGCAGGTGGGAAATTCAAAAAGTGATGGACTCATCGATCTGGCTTTGTAATTACTATTTGGGAAGAGGTGATTCATTCATTAGTATTAGATATTGCCAACGTCTTAAAAGCATTTAGCTTGTGTAAATCATATTCATCAATATGCATATTTATTGAATATTCTGTATTTTACAACAATGCATGAAAGAGCTGCTTCACCTAAATTTTCCTAAATAGAATTATTACACTCATCTGAAACTGTAAGTACTTCCAAGAGTGAGACTCTCTTAAAACCAATAAGAAAAATGTTCTAATAATGTCACTGGTATTGAAGTTCCAATAAAAAAGGAACAGGAAACAAAAATGAATACTGATGAATTACCCGAAGCAAGGGACCTATTGGGTACTTTGCAAGGACTTTGTGGTAGCGAAAAACTAGTTTAATAAAAAAATGCGCCGAATTTATTCATGACAGTGGGGACAGATTTTTCACATTTAAATTCATCAAAAACATTTTTTAACTATCCCATCACCCAAGAAAAATAGTGAGTGTGGTATAGTAGTATATGTCTAGGATGTCTCAATGTGAATATTCTTCTTATCTTCATAGTATCTTTAAGGACTTTTACTTTTGTAATATGTTCATTCAACAAATTTTGGGCAGCTGTGTGTATGTCCTCAGTGTCGATTCATTGTACAATCAATCAATCAATATGTATATCATGAGTTTTTACATATATTTATTGTAATTAATTGTAATTAAATATTTACCTCTATTATTTGATTCACTTTCCCCATTTTGTATTCTATAAGCATCTTCATTAGCCATTCGAAAGTATTATCTGATGTGGAATTTGCAGTATTGCCAATCATTTCGTTAATGCTTCTTTGACACTTCTCAATTTGTCACTGTGCAATCCAATCAAACGTTCTTTCCATAATTGCATCCATTCAGGTTTGAGTTTAATATTGTAAGTATCTTCGGTTCCATTTTCCATTTCTTCATACCTATACAATTCTAAATTATGTATGATTGTAACATTCAAGTTCAGTTCAAATGATAAGCATTCTCACCTCTTATTCGAAATTTATTCTTAAAGTCACACTCACTAATGAAAACATCAATTTCTGGTGAGCAAAATAGACAAACTACAATTGCATCTATCGCATATTCATTTTGACAGCTAAAAAAGGATCAGAACACTCTCTAGGGTAAAATCTGAAGTTTCATTCACTGAAAAGAATATAAAAAAATCGCTCAAATTCACAGTTACAGTTTAAAAAAAAAACTTTTCACATCAACTTGATGAAAGTACTGAAGTTGCTTGCTAACTTGCTGACTTTTTGCTATTCTGTGTGATGGAATGGGAAGTGAGCACAAAGCATTCCTGCTTCATTGTGAAGTATGGTGGCTCTCAAGAGGTAAAGTGCTGTCAAAATTGTTCAAGCTTCTTAAGGAAATAATATTGTTTTTGTTGAAAAATCACAATAGGTCAGAAATTTTTCTTTTTGATTTCCTTATTTCCTGTTCCTTGTTTTCCTCAATGTTATTTTAGACTTCTCACTTTACTGTTATTTGTTCTTTGTTTTCAACATCATTTTCCTCATCGTGGCTCTTCTTCACATTACTTTCATCTTGTTTTTGACTTCTGGTTTCTTCATTATCTTTTAATATCCTAGTTATTATTTTTATATCATGTATTTCAATTTTATTCCTGAACCGATATCCATTCGAATATCCTCGCATCTGAGCCAAATACACTTAGATTACTTAGTGTCCAAGGTTTATCCTCAATCCAATTTTCCATTAAGTTATGAGAAGTTTGCTGGAGTGTAATCAAGAATAGTACCTCATTTTTTCATATATTCTTTCATTCGTTTACTTGTATATTCTTCATTATTTCCGATCTTACTTAATGAACTTTTGTATCAAATTTAGTTTCAACCATTTTTATGTATTCTATTATCCAGTCTGACACTTAACTTTTGTGTTCCAGTGAAAATATTATAACATTCTGAAGAAAGCATTCATCAAAATGTTTGTTTCCAATACCTTTTACGCTTATGTCACGTTTTGTATATTTCATAGTGCTTTGATCTTCTAGTTTTTTAAATGTGTACTCATTGCCTCCTATTGTGGTTATTATTGTCGCTTATGAATACAGATATATTGATTGTCATTTCTCTTATAGGTATAGCTGAAAAATTTTTGAGTGACCTTACCTTTTAATTGTTTTGTATCTCCTTCATACAGCTTAGACAATTTTTCAAATATTTCATCATTTACCAGTACAGCTCATAATATGTGTTATGTATGTATGTACAAATGTATGTTTTTATATATTCATAATCATGAATACTACTCGGTACCTATGCGGTTTATAACCAAGTCCATAATTCTATATGCTTTTAAAGTTATTCCACTTATGTTACAGTTTCCAGAAAAGTTTTTTGTTCTAATGAATTTTCGTTTTTAGTTTCGTAATCCGAATTATTTATTTATACAGTGAAAAGTCTCGGACCCATAACTTGTTGTTTTTAGTATTATTATAATAAAAATATCCTATTTATTGTTATAACTTAATATAATGATATATATGCAATAACCTAAACTGTCTAATATCACTAGGAGCCAACTTCACAGCGTACTAGTATGTTGCCATTTTCACTTTCAACACAAAAAATATACTATGCAACGCAAATATTATTTTTGCGAGACTACTGAAAAAGCGTCGCAAAGATCTGATACTTTTCAATCATTATAAATAAAATTTTAAAATTAGTACTACAAATATAAATACAAATAAAAATCATACAAAATACTATTGTAGTTTTATTATAACTATTTTTTGAAAAAAGTGGCAATGCAAAACTGTTATATAGGGCCTATAAATGAAAATATGGAAGTAGCATTTAAAATAATAAATACAACGCGCTCCTCGATATTCAACTGAATGTTCGACATTGATGTCTGGCCGCCGGCGTCAGTGTTTGCAAGATAACTTATTGATTATAAGTACCCAGACGCCGCATCGCCTTACAACTTACACATACAATTCGGAAGCATAATCAAGCTAGGCTAGGCGAATCGGCATATTATTTTTATAAAAGAATAATAAAAAAAATTAAATGAAAGCTTCTTTTGCGGCGTCTTTGTGATACGTCAAAACTGCAACGACATTTGAATACTAAACATGCAACGTTATCAACAACGCCAATAGAATATTTTGAGCGTCTTTTGCAAACATCAAATAAAGAAAAGAACACTTTGGAGAAGTATGGTACTTTGAATGATAAATATCTATTGGCATCGTATGAAGTCTCGTATTGGATAGCAAAAACGAAAAAGCCTTTTACTGTTGGAGAGCAACTTTAACTACCTGCAGCTATAAGAATGTCTGAAATTGTTTATGGAAAACAGTATGCTGCTGAAATTAGTAAAATTCCATTATCAAATGACACTGTGTCCAAAAGAATTTCAGACATTAGCAATGATCAATTTCAACAGCTTCTTATGAGGCTTAAAGACAGCTCAAAGTTTGCAATACAACTGGATGAGTCGACAGACATTTCAAAAATGGCACAGTTGTTACTTTTTGTAAGATATATTTATGAGGAAAGCATTCATGAAGATATACTGTTTTGTCGTCCTCTGGAAGGTCATACTCGTGGAAAAGATATATATATAAAAAAGTAAATGAGTTTTTTGAAAAAGAAGGATTAAATTGGAAAAATTGTGTTGGAAATGATCATATTACATTTACACATTGTATGATTCACCGAAAGGCACTTGTTGTTAAAAAAATTGCACCAGAATTAAACAATGTGTTTTTTGATGCAGTCAAAATCATTAACTTTATTAAAAGTCGAGCACTTAATAGTCGATTGTTTAAAAATTTGTGCATTCATATGCATTCGGATTATACAAGTTTATTGTTGAGAATTGATCAATTGACAGCTGACCCAAACCCAACCCAACCTTGACCCTATCCAACTTCACACTATACTTTTGTTTTATATAGAGTCAAAGTTGGTAATTATGTATTCTAATGTATTCTGATTTTATTAAATTAGTAGTCGATAAGCACCTTTTGACAGTTTCATGTAATAGTGACACAAGCGAAAAGAAAGGCGAAAGAAAAACGTGCTCCGAAATTATTATTCCGTTATTATTGTTATTTGAACGCACTTTTGAAATCCTGTTCAATAAATCGAACATTGATCAAAATTGGACTCAATTTATTTGCAACTACAAACCCAAAACCCACTGTAAATGAAACAACAGGTTATGGGCCCAGGGCAGCTGTAAAAGGGTTTTGTTGTAAATAAAGCCAGGAAAGCGACGGCAAAGTCCAGAAAGCAGTTCAAAACGTCAGTCAGACGACCACATCCGGCTCGCACAGCAAGTCAACGTTGAACAACACACACGCAAGTCGTTTTAAGTCAGAAAATCGCCACGAAAGATTGTAAATTCATTTTGTTTATTTAAAAAAAATTGTCAGAAGTCAGTCAAATTGTAGAATTTAAATGCAAAATGGATACTGTAAAATCTCAGTTGGAGATGTTAAGTGAAGATAGTCAGGGGAATGTCAATTTTATTTCTTGGCGATTTAAATTAAACCTAGTACTTAAGAACAAAGACCTGTTTGAGATTGTATCAGGCACGAAAGTCAGACCAGCAGGTGCTGCGTCAGATGGAACTGTTTCAGCTTGGACCAAGAAAGATATCGAAGCTCAAACACTGATAGGTTTAAATGTAAACAGTAAGATAGCTAACAAAATTGCTAATTGTAAAACTTCCAAAGACATGATAGACAAATTAGTTAGTTTATATGGTACAAAGACTGATGTAACTTTAGAAACGTCCCGAATCAAATTCTTTACCTTTGAGTATGATGAGAGCAAGTCAGCAATAGAGAACTGTATGGAGATCATGGACTTGGCAGAGGAATTGTCAACTGAAAATGATCCAATGAGAGAAAGTTGGGTCATCACGAGGATTTTGAGTGTCTTACCGCCAAAACGCACATTTCAGAACTGCGTGGAACAACGTGACGGGACATGCAAAGAACTTGGACACACTCATCGAACGTCTGAGACTTGAGGACGAGCAGCTTAGAGAACCGACGACAAACGCAGAGGGCAGTACCAGCAACGCTCTCATGGCAAAACGTGGAAAACAAGGGCAGTCGTCGAGCAAGCAGGACAAGTCACAGTTCACATGTTACAAATGTGGGAAGCCAGGTCACGTGATCAAGGAGTGCAGAGGAAAGGCATGTCAGAAGTACATTGAGTATTGCAAGAAGAAATACTCATGTAACAATTGTAAGCAGAAAGGCCACTTCGCAAAGGATTGTCCATCCCGAGAAGAAGGAAATAAGTCAGCAAATGGAAAACCCAAGAAGGCATTTTTGACCACAGCTCTCTCGACAGTGGACAACGACATCTCGCAGGACAGGGCAACTTTATGGTATCAAGACAGTGGAGCCAGTCAACACATGACGTCTCATCGAGAATGGTTTGTACAGCTTGTCGAGCTGGACGAGCCAATCCCAATTGTGATCGGAGATTCAACTAGGCTAGATGGCGTTGCAGTCGGTAACATTGAGATGGAGGCTTTTGATGGTCAAAAGTGGTATCCAGTGGTACATGAAGATGTGATCTATGTACCATATCTCAACTTTAATCTTTTCTCAGTCAGTCAGATGTTAGACAAGGGACATGTACAGAAGGCAGATGAAAACGAGTCGATATTCCATTGTAAGAAAAGCAACGAGGTTGTGGCAGTAGCAAGGCGCAAAGGAAATTTATACAAAATGATGCTCAGAAGAGAAGGACAGGAAGAAGAGGCAAGTTTGATGGTTCAATCGATTAAAGTATGGCATGAAAGACTCGCCCATCAAAACGTGAAGTATGTGAGGGACATACTGAAAAGGAAAGGGATCAAGTATGTTGATGACTGGAATAATTATGTGTGCACAGGGTGCGCATATGGCAAGCAACATCGATCCGCACATCCGAACAATCCCAAGACAGCCCAGCAGCCGTTAGATCCTGTTCATGTCGACACTGGAGAGATGAACATCCCATCCCTGGGAGGAGCAAAGTATTGGCTCATGTTGAAGGACGACTTCACTCACTACCGAAGCTGTTATTTCATGAGGACGAAAAGTGAGGCCCCTGAGAAGATTGCCAGCTACCTGAGACTTGTAGAAAATCAACTAGGAAGGAGAGTGAAGAGCCTGAGACAACGGCACGGAACTGAAGAATGCAAAAACGAAAGAACTCATGGACAAGTTGGGAATCTTTCACACCTTTACGAATGTACACACGCCAGAGCAAAATGGAAGGGTTGAAAGAGAAATGAGAGCTATTGTCGAAGCAGCCAGGGCAGCGATACATGAAGATGGATTGAACGAGAAACTATGGGCAGAGGCAATGAACCACGTGATCTTCACGATCAACCAGACAGGAACCAGCAACGTACCAGGAAAGAGTCCAGCAGAATTGTGGTTTGGAAGGAAAATGAAGATTGAGAAACTGAGACCTTTTGGCTGTGAATGTTATGTGCTGACCCAAGTACAAAAGAGAGGCAAAATAAATAGAAAATCAGAAAAGGGAATTCTGGTTGGCTATGACATTGATTCGCCCTGTTACAGGATTTACATGAAAGAGAAAAGAGAGGTCATTACTTCAGACAATGTTATCTTCGACGAGGAGAGGATACGACAGAGGCAAGGCACTGAAGTTGAGACATCGGCAACAGAGGGTACACTTGAGAAGAAAGAAGAAAGCAGCAGTGAGTCAGACGAAGAAGAAGACAACTGGACGACTGGAGAAAGTGCTGAAGAGGAAAGTGAGAACGAAAGTGGGACACAACCGCCAGAAGAAGAGCCAGGAAGGAGAAGTTTGCGAGATCGTCGAACTTTGCAACCATAACAACCAATAACAGACATGGAGGAATGAGCGCAAAAGTAGCCATGATTGGTGGAGCTGAAGACATTCCGGTGAGTCAGGCACTTAAAGATGAAAAGTGGAGAAAAGCAATGCATGAGGAGTACGACTCGCTAATGGAAATGAAAACTTAGGAACTGGTGGACTGCCCTGAAGGAGTGAAACCTATCACATGTCGGTGGGTACTTCGAGAGAAAGCAGATGGAAGATACAAGGCCAGATTCATAGCCAGAGGATTTGAACAGAAGGAAGGAGATGCATCGATTCGACTACTACTAAGTCACGCAGAAAATGAAGTTGGTATCGTTCGATGTGAAAACGGCATTCTTGTATGGAAATCTGGAACAAGTCATCTACATGAATCAGCCTGAAGGATTCGACGATGGATCAGGTAAAGTTTGCAGGTTGGATAAGAGTCTTTACGGACTCAAGCAAGTCCCAAAGATGTGGAACGAGAGAGTCACTACACACTTTGTAAAGAAAGTTGGCCTGATCAACGCAGATGACGACCCGTGTATTTACTATAACAAGGACAAGAGCATTATGCTCTCACTCTTCGTGGATGATGGACTGATAATTGGGAAAGATGAAAAGAGAATATACAGACTTTTGAAGGAAATAAGCAAGGAGTTTCAGATCACTTACAGTGAGAAAGTTCAGGACAAGTTGACGTACTTGGGCATAGAAATCAAGGTCGACAAAGATGGAATCTTCGTGAATCAGCCTCGGTACACGGAGAAGATCTTGAGGAGGATGAAACTCGAACAGTGCAACCCAGCATCCACACCAATTGAGCAAGGGATGATCACCAAGAAAACAGATTTCAAGAACGACGAGGCACTACCGGCGAAGAACAACTATCGCGAGGCGATAGGGAGTTTGTTGTACCTCGCTACAATATCTCGACCAGACATCAGTTTCGCCGTGAACTACCTCAGTCGATTCTGCAACAATCCCATGAAAAGCCATCAGGCGATGGTGAAACGTGTATTCCAGTACTTGAGAGGGACAGTGACAGCAGGAATCTACTTCGGAGGAGGCAAAGAACTCGTAGCATACACCGATTCAGACTTCGGAGGAGACCCTGAGACAGGAAAGTCGACAAGTGGAGTATTGGTGATGAGAGGAGGACCAGTAGTCTGTTACTCACAGAAGCAGTGTTTGGTAGCGACTTCAACCGCAGAAGCCGAGTACCGAGCCGCAGTATCTGTGATTGGAGATGTGTGCTGGATCAAGAGACTCGCACTGGAACTTGGTATCCTGGAAAGTGATCAGCCGATCACTCTGAAAATCGACAACATGTCAGCGATTCACATGTTACAGAATGCACACGAAGGAAAGACAACCAGAGGCAAGAGACACATTGAGATACCACGAAAACACATTCAGCAACACGTCGGCAACACTGTGACACTGCAACACGTCGAGAGCAGCAAACAGATTGCAGACATTTTTACAAAAGCACTCAACAGAAAAGTTTTTGAGACACTTCGCTGTCAATTGATCAAGGAGGAGTCTTGAGAATTGATCAATTGACAGCTGACCCGAACCCAACCCAACCTTGACCCTATCCAACTTCACACTATACTTTTGTTTTATATAGAGTCAAAGTTGGTAATTATGTATTCTAATGTATTCTGATTTTATTAAATTAGTAGGCGATAAGCACCTTTTGACAGTTTCATGTAATAGTGACACAAGCGAAAAGAAAGGCGAAAGAAAAACGTGCTCCGAAATTATTATTCCGTTATTATTGTTATTTGAACGCACTTTTGAAATCCTGTTCAATAAATCGAACATTGATCAAGATTGGACTCAATTTATTTGCAACTACAAACCCAAAACCCACTGTAAATGAAACAACATTTATTGCTACATGCTGAAGTTAGGTGGCTATCAAGAGGTCGAAGTTTGAAACGATTATCAACTTTAAAGATGAAGTTCTTATATTTCTAACAGAGCATAATTCTAATTTGGCCGATTATTTTCACGATAATTTATGGCTTCTCAAGCTATGCTATTTGGCAGATATTTTTGATAAAATCAATGATATGAATTTATCAATGCAGCGAGTCTGTGTTAATATGTTTATGTTAAAAAATAAACTTAAGGCGTTTGTTAAAAAAATTCTTATATGGAAGAACAGAGTAGAATGTGGATCGCTCGAAATGTTTCCATTTACTGACGAGTATTTAATTAGTAACAATATTTCAAAAAAAGATACTCCTATAACAAAAATTATAGTTAATCATTTGAAGGATATGGAAGTTTACATGAAGAATTTGCCGAATTAACAAGTGATACTACCTTGCGACTCAGATTTTCTCAAGTGCCTGTGCCTGAATTTTGGATAGAAATCAAATCAGAATATCCCCTACTATCGGAAATGGCAATGAACAAATTACTGTCATTTTGTACAACATATTTATGTGAATCAGCCTTTTCCACATTAACTTACATAAAATCAAAATACCGTTCAACTTTAATAAACGTTGAAAATTTATTACGATCTGCCCTAACTCAAATTGAGCCTAGATTTAATTATTTGTGTAAAAATAAACAATCACATCCGTCACATTAATATTGTTTGATGTTAATAATATGTTTTTATTAAAAAAATTGTTACAAAAGTTTATTTTTTCTATATATATATATATATATATATATATATATATATATTTGGGGGGGGTGGGAGGAGATTAGGAATCTGCTCTCAGACATCTAGGCTGATCAATATTGTGCCTAGATAGTGTCGGGTTGGCTATTGGCTGTTGTACTGCCGACCGACTAAACCCTTCCCCCTCGTACGTGGATTCACCTGCTGAGAAGAGTGCTGGAACGTTAAGTATTACTTCAGCATTGCGAGCGTTGCCTTACACTTATTTTAGTCTGTGCTTACTTCTATCTTCTTCTTTTGTCTCTATTATTTTCTGGATCATAACCGATACTATGTTCCATTTTTTTTCATCCTGTAACATATGGTGTAAAATATTATCTGGAATAAGTGTTTCTCCTACACATTGTTCAACTTCAATTCGCTGTGGGTTCCATTTTGCACATACGAAAAATGTGTGTTCCGCGTCATCCATTTGGCTACAGTACGTGCATTCCGTTGTATTACTGATTTTAAACCTGTGGAAGTATGCTTCAAAACAGCCATGTCCTGTTAACATTTGACTAAGATGGTAGTTCACCTCTCCATGTTTTCTGTTTACCCACGTTCTAATATTTGGAATCAGTCTTCTAGTCCATTGTCCAGTTACTGCTTGTTCCCATTTGTCCTGCCACCGATTTAATGTTTCAGTACGTATCTCTATCTTCTCATTCCTTTGTTTGCCTTTTGTTTTGCATCGTTCCTCAGCCTGCAGTTCTATAGGTATTATTTCTGAAATCACTTACAGCACGTTTGTAGAGACTGTGCGGAAAGCACTAGATACTCTCAAAGCTAACTTTCTTTGCACTTTTTGGCAAATATCCCTGTATTTGGTATATTTCAGCGTTTCATACCATACGGGAGACGCATATAACAAAATCGAGTGAGTTACTGCACATAATATTTTTCGTTTACTTGCTGTAGGCCCATTTTTTTGCGGCATATTTAATTTGCGGTTTTGTAGTGATTTCGTTATTCAAGACTTCGATGGTGAGTCTTCTTGCTTCCTTTCGATCACCCAAAAGTACCGCCTCTGTTTTTTCAGGTGCACGATCAAGTTTTTTCAAATGCATCCATTCAGCTATTCTTTGAATAGCGATGTTAGCTTCTACTACTACCTGTGTCTTTATCTTTCCTGTTACTACTACTGCAAGATCGTCAGCGTAGGCCACCAATTTTACGCTACTTGGCATATCCAGTTGCAACAAGTCGTCATAATATAAGTTCCAAAGGAGAGGGCCAAGTACCGAGCCCTGTGGGACACCGCAGGTTACTTCCATAATGGTATTACCTACAAGTAGATTACCTCCGTTAGATAACTTGTTATCATGCGCATTAGGTATGGCGATATGTTTCTCTTTTTCAAGCTGTCAGCTATTCCTCTCCATGGTGCGGAGTTGAATGCATTTCTTACATCTAAAGTTACAAGTAAGCATATCTTACGGTTTGCCCATGCCACATGTTTTGCTTCTTTTGCGATTTCTAGAACTCTAGCTAGTGCATCCACAGTGGAAATACCTTTCTGAAACCCAAACTGAGAGTTGCTAAAACCTCCTCTTGCTTCTATTTCTGCAAGTAATCTATTTTTGACGAGGTGTTCAAGAATTTTTCTCATGCAGTCCAGGAGACGTCCTGTATGACGTTTTCAAATCGTCCTTTTTTTTGGGCTTTTCTATTAGTACTAGTTTCGCCACTTTCCATATTTTGGGAAATTCCCCCGCATACAGTTGTCTGTTCATCACATCGAGGCACTTTTCTGGCCGGTATTTCACTACACACTACACACTGGTGATAGCTTATCTGGTCCAGCCGCCTTCTTTGGTTTTATTTTATTTGCTGCCGTTACAAGTTCTTCCTGTGTCCATGGTATTATATCCGTCCTCACCATGTCAATATTCGGCAAGGGGGTATTTCATATTTTGGAAATAGTCCACTTGCTTCCTTAAGTATGATATCCTGTGAGATTTCTGTTTTCGGTCTTAGTAGAAATCTTTTTGTCACTATTTGGTAGCCTTTTCCCCAAACATCGTTTTGAACTTCCTCTATAACAGTTTTCCAGGAGTGTTTCTTCGCGTCTTTTATCATTTTTTTCAAGTAATTTCTTTTTTCTTTATATTCGGCTCTTGCTTTCTCTCTTTCTTCGACTGTGCTTCCGGATATTCTGTTTGCACATGTCATGTATCTCTTTTTACAAAGACATTCTTTTCTGGCCTCACTGATCTGTGATGACCACCAGTATACTGGTTTTCTCTTTCCACTATAGTTGTATGTGGGCTGAAATGTGCGTTGACAAGCCTTTTTAATAGCCGCCATGAGACCTTGAGGGTTTAGGGTGTCTGTTTCTTCTCGTATTTTTTGTTTTATCTCAGATATGAAGTATTGGATTTTCTTTTCTTCTATTTTCCATCCTTTAATAATTTTTTCAGGAGCTACTTTTTGTGTTTCTAAAGACGGTATCTCAAAGAAGATGTAATTGTGATCAGACAATGTTTCTTGGTCCAGTACTTGCCAACTCCCAAACATTTTGTTTATATCATTTGAGACAAAGGTGACATCTATATGTGATGAACTGTTTCCTCGGGAAAAAGTAGGAGTATTTCCATGATTTAGTGAAACCAAATCTAGGTCTGCGGCCCATTCAGACAACATATCACCCCTTTTGTCATTTTCAATCGACCCCCATATTGCCGCCTTCCAGCTATTAAGCATTTCTTATTGCGCGTTCCAATGGCGTCTTTGAGTTGGTTCAGAATTATTCCGAATACTTCTAATGTAAGGTTAAGTGATATGTAACAACTAAAAACGACTAATTCTGTGTATTCAATCCACACGAAGCCCTTGCCTCGTCCGCTATTTAGGACACGAATATCGTTATTGGTAATGCCTATAGCTGCATCAAAATTTTCATCAACGTACCATTTTGAGTCTTTTATGAGTATTTTATTCGGTTCGCTCACTATTGAAATGTCTATATTGTTCACTATTATTGTTTGCTTTAGCAGATCGTGTGCAGGTCGCCTGCGACCTAGATTTATTTGTACAAATTTAGCCATTTCTTAGCCTGTTCCCACTATATCGCCTTTTGTGATATCTCTTCGGTATCTTGGGCAACGCATCGTGTGTGGTCTGTGACCAGATTCACTACACATTAAACAGTAAGATTTCTCAGTGCATTTATTCTTTTGATGTCCCTCCTTTCCACAGTTTTTGCAGCATTTGGATCGATCAGGTCCGCTACATTGCCACGTCGTGTGTCCAATACCCCAGCATTTGTAACATGTTAGCACATTAACTCTCTGCCTAACGGTGCAGCTTACAAAAACCTATTCTTATATTTCCCTTATCCGTAAGTTTTTTACCAGTTTTTTTGTCAACTAGAACGGTTGCGATCTGAGTCTCTCGGAAACCAGGACGAAGATTACTGACTGAAACATAATCTGTTTATATCATATTTATATCATATTTATATCATATATATATATATATATATATATATATATATATATATATATATATATATATATATATATATATATATATATATCGTTTAGGCGAAAATCGAAGGTTATCCATGGTGGCCGGCTATGGTGGAAGAAGAAAAAATTGTTAATTTTCTCAATAAAGTTTGTTAAAAAATCATTTTTTCCAATTAATTTTATGCAAATCATTTTTTATACCTAATTTCAACAGTTTCAGCCTTATCCTTAAATTTCAGAAAAAAATTCAATTATATTGTTATTAAAACGTCATAAATATGAGTAATTCCATGATTAATGCGTTATCCGCCGAGCCAATCATTTTTATGCTCCTTTCCGTCAATTTGATGCCCAATTCCAAAGAACAGGGGAAACAAATAGAGAAAAAATCGATATTTAGTAGAGTAGTCTGGGATACAGTTCTCACCTCATCAACATTACTGGGGCGAGGCATGTAGACCACAGCTTGGGTTTTGTTCTGTTTACACTCGTTAACTGTGGCACATTGACAAATCATGTCATCCATTTCAAAAGGAGCTGTTCTTATATCGATACTCAATCGGTTCATCCTATACATGCCTCTATGGTTAGTAATAGTTTGAATGACAATGCCCCGCTGGTATACTTTCGAAAGCAAATATGCTTAATATGGATCCAGCTTGAAAAAGTATGTGGGACACTCCCATCGGGTTTCGGAATACCCACCACAGGGGAGCCCAAGTCGATAGTGACAACAATTTCAATTTGCTCATACAATAAAGGAGTGAACAGTATAAAATAGAACAACATTGAAATTGTATTAAAACATACAAATAAAATAAACGAAGTAAAGCTAAATCCTAAAATATACACAGAACTTCTTTGAAATAAATAAATTTAGTTCTGTCTAGAGGTTGAGTAAATACATCAAGATTATTATTATCTTTGGAATTTACATAATCTATATAAAACTTAGTAAATACAGGGTGTTTCTATATTCGACCGACAATGCTTTACCACAGAGAGATCTCAACAAATGATTCATTTTGATGTAGGAATACGAATCCTTACGTGTCCTAGTTGTTGAGACTGGAGCAAATTTTGTTTTAAATTACCTGAATATTTCTAGTTGAAAAACTAATAACCTTTTATGGAGCTAAAACGATCTTTCTTTATTCTTAATTTCAAAACTTTCCCATTTTCTGAACAATTCTCTTGTTCATTGGCAAACAGAAACATCATCTAAATAATTTTATTTTGAAAATAACAAGGTATAAGAAATCAATCAATACAAAATGTAAGTCAAAGTTTTAAAATTTCTATACAAAATCTGTCACACTGGGATTTTCTAGAAAACCAAAATAACCTCACAATTTTCAATAATTATTTTTGTCCGTACATTAAAATTAGGATTTAGTTACATATTCATTGAGAAGTTCAATCAAGACAGATAAAGTATGTTAAGTAAATGGATTACAAAAACATTTGTGTGAAGATCAATGATAGAAAGCAGTTCTATACGATTCCCATTATATTATTATCGAAAAAATTTGAGAGCATTCATTTACTATTTTTCAAAGAGCATAAACTAGAAAATTATTATAATAATAATAATTTCAAATTGTTCACAGTATCCAGTACAAGATGAGTATTATTGAACTTACCACTGAATTTTAAAGTTGTTCTAATTCAGTCCGAGTAAAGATAGTCTTTCCTTTAAGAAATAGAAACTAGAGGAGAACATCGAAACCGGCGCCAGACTGTATAATAGTGAGTGTGGTGGTAGCAGTATGTAGTAGTAAATGCAGCACACAAATTGTCCTCTCGTACTTTATGAAATAATCAACACTTTTCCCCTTTTGTTTTCTATTATCATCTTCATTAGCCATTCGAGGTATTATCTCATCTGAAATTGTCAGTATTGGTATTGCCATTCTTCTTAATGCTCATTTAACTCTTCTCAATTTGTCACTATGCAATTCAATCAAACGTTTATTCCATAATTGTATCCATTCGGGCTCTACCCCAATTGTGCCAGTGCCCAAATGTTGCCAGTGAGTTAATATTTCTCTAAATATTAATATGTTTCTAATAAATTTACTCTTATTTAAAATAATTAGTAGTTGCTCAACAATATTTGATATTAAATCATATATTTTAAGTATTTTAGGTGACTTCCTTTGAAAATCTCAAACTAGTCTGAAAAAAATGACTTTAGCAATGTCATGTTTCCATCATTATTTCAAATTATTGTCTTACCAGTTTTTGAATAAGAACTTTCGAAGTACTTACCATTTCATCACTTTAATCACTTTGTACAAATTCAACACTATATATGCCAATGAAACTGAATAAGTAATGAAGAATTTTCCTGAAAAGTCCTGTGTGCATATGACTTGGTTGAGTGTAAATTTAGCTTAGCGAATACATTGCCGTTTCTACTGATACACACCCACTCACTTTTGTTTTATTTTTTTAGCTTCTCAACAACCATTTGAAAGTATATTGTTATCAAGTCATTCTAATGGAAGCAAAAACGTTGAGAGAACAAAAAGGGAACAGTATTTTTTTCAAAACCAGTCCAAACATCAAAATGTAGGCTTACAGCTGTTCTATGGAAGGTATCTATTTTATATTAATTATATGTATAGAGAATTTTGAGGGGACCACATTTCTAAATGTTTTCGCACATTTGTTCTTAGCTTTTCAGCTCTGTCATCCTTTACTGTTAGAATAATTGTAAATAAGTATAATTTTGAATCAGCCTCTTTCTGTTACTCATTTAATTTTGTTAGTACATGTCTTCATTTTCCCTCGATGTATTTCCTATAGATTATCTTCTAATGCAGAAGATCAAAATTCACTATTTTTATTACTAAAATGGAGTTTATCACTCCACTTTTTGCTAACCAGAGTTGTAATTGGACCATTTTGACGAAATTCCAAGTTGCATGATTTGCGAAATTTATCGGTGTAAAGGTGGAAACAATGTAACGGTTTTTTCTGATGGTTATTGAGCAGCTAGATTTTTTTTTCCATTCTCGCTCAACCATAATAGCTATGAGTTAAGTTAAATTGGCAACCCAAATTTTAAGTACAATAGAGGTTCTTCTTTATTTATCGAGAACAGATATTAATACATATTTCCATAATGCAGGTAATACAGATGAATTTCTTCTAAATTTTAATGATTTATTTGATATTCTTAAATCTCGTAATAGATTGGCAAAATAAATATGTTAAAAACCACTTAGCTCAACAACAAAATATTTAATTGCATCAATTTATTATTTTCAAAACTACCTTAAATCACATATTTCTAAATATTTGTAGTAATGTGAAGAGCCATGATAAGAAAATGATGCTGAAAAGAAGTAAGAATGCTTATCGTTTGAAACGTAAATGAGCATGATTTCTTTCTGGACTTGAATGGTACAATCATACATAATTTCGAATTGTATAAGTATGAAGAAGAATTGGAAAATGGAGCCGTAGATACCTTCAATAATGATCTCAAATCTGAATCGATATAATTATGGAATAAACGGTTGATTGGATTGCATAGTGACAAATTGAGAAGTGTCAAATAAACATTAAGAAAACAAATGACAATATCAATACTGACAACTTCAGATCAGATAATACTTCGAGAGGCTTATGAAGATGATGATAGGAAACAAAAGGGGAAAAGTGATGATTATTTCATAAAATACGTGAGAACAATTTGTGTGCTGCATTTACTACTACTGCTACCACCACACTCACTATTACACTGTATGACGCCTGTTCCGATGTTCTCTAGTTTCTATGTGTTTTGTATAAAAGATATTACCGCGTATAATTTGATTTCATATGGTGAGTTGATTGAATTAGTAACTCACTAAAGGCATTGAATAAAATATGGAATTTGATCCATCGAAAAATTGGTGTATCGAGCCATCATCAAGTACCTGTATTTAGAAGCGTTAAGAGGTGAGCAGATTAACGAGGTAAATTTTTCATTGAAGATGACATGATTTTATCAGACCGTCGAATTGGGCTAAAAACCCATTATTACTATGGATGAGAAGGGGAACATTTCTACGATCCAGGAATAAAGCAACAATGGATGGAATGGCGACACTCTGGTTTTCCCAGACCTAAGAAGTTTCGTTTCCAAAAATGTGCTGGAAAAGTTCTTACCCCAATTTTTTGGGATTGCCATGGAGTAATCATGATTGATTTTTTTATTAAGGGTAGAACAATAACTGGAGATTACTATTCGACATTACTGACCACTCAACTGAAAAAAAATTCAATAGGTCGTAAATTTTCTTCCAACGAGGAGGTAATAAAAGCTGTGTAGGTCTGGTTGCGTAAGAAAATATTTTGACATTGAAATTTTGTTTGGTTCTATAGTAGGCTAAAAATTTTTCAATATATCCTCGTATCACCACAGAACTGCATAACGCATAACTAAAGGAATTTCTTGGTTGTCTAGGGTTCTCTTCTGCTTAAAACGCCGGTTAGAAAGAAAATACTTTCATTACAGAATGTGTGCCTCGCCGTAGGATGGAGTAGAGCAATAATCTCAATCCTACATTCGCTAATCCTGATCAAAATCCGCCTCGGATTCGTTTCTTTAATAGCTGACCCATGGATTTATATCTTCAGCGCATGTTGTCGTTCGATTGGGTGCCTCGTGATCTCCGATTTTAACAACGTTATATCTATCATTTTCTTTAACCTTAACAATTTCGTGAGGATCTAAAAATTTTCTCTTCAATTTTGGATCAGACGTATATACTTCAAAGAGTGTGGTACTTATGATTTGCTGATAGGTTGAATTCGAGGCAGTCTGTACTTTGTCAACGTATTTGTACCACTTTCTTGGCTCTTCCAAACTGAGTTTTGTTAAGACTGGTATAAGGGTCCTATTTACCCTTTCCACTTCTCCATTACCTCGTGGGACACCACAAGTTGTTAACACATGTTTAATATTTTCTTCTCGACAATATGATTCGATTTCTTCAGTTTATTCTCGCCACATTGAACATTGATCTCTGATTCTTTACAATCGCAACCAGATTTTATGAAATTAGGATAAAACAATTGGATTATCTATGGAAACTCTAGTTCGAAATACACTTTGATTAGATAATGTTCGCCAAAAGCTCCGGGATTAGAATGTTCGATGACTTTGTTCAATAACCGTCGATCAGATCCGGATATTTAAATTTTTGTTTGCCATTGAATAGTAGACATTTTCAGAAAATAGGAAAATTTTGAAATTAAGAAAAGTTACTTCACACACTGACGCTAAATATCTATAGGCTTCTTCAAGATTTTTGCCAACAAAAACTGTTTCGCAGATTGCAACTCAATTAAGCTTATTCCAATTATTAAATGGTGGTTTCATGTTGTGTCCAAAACGTATTATATAGAAGATGAAATTATAGATGCAACTGGGAGTTGTTTCGGCCAAGGGAATTTCACAGTATATCTAGCTTCAGAATTTGCGCCGAAGTAAATCGAATCGAAAAGAGTCTAGAGTTTGTCACAATAATAGCAGATGAAAATGAGTGGAATAATTGAGAAAGTCCAAACCAGAATTTCCAAGATTTAATCTCTTGCAGTATACAGCAAAAGTCCATATCTCCGATTGAATTGAGCCAGGTAAATATAGTTCAAAGACACTGTGTAAAACAAGATGTATAGAAATGCTTGAAGCCGTGTTGACCTTAATGAAACAACTTCCTGCACTCCCGCTCTTCTAGAAGCTCTTGATAGTTCAACAGCGCTATTTCTTGTTTCAGTTTGGTGGTTGGTCGACAGAGGGCGCTAGTGCCTCTAGAATCGTGTTTAGTTTGGCATCTGCCCGGCAGACGACGCTAGTGTGGAAGGAAATTAAACAAAAATAGAATTTTTATTTAGTTCAACTTGAGGCCGCTAAGTACTTTCAGTTCGACTATTCCTCGTTAGATGGCGTTAGTTTGTGTTTTAGTTTGGCGTTTTTCCAGTAGAGGGCGGTAGTGTCTATAGAATCGTGTTTGTTTTGGCGTCTGGCCGGCAGAGGCGCTAGTGTCTACAGAATCGTGTCTAGTTTGGCATCTGGCCAGCAGAAAGCGCTAGTGTGTATAGAAATTAAACACAAATAGAATTTTTATTTAGTTCAACTTGCGGCCGCTAAGTACTCTCAGTTCGACTATTCCTCGCTAGATGGTGCTAGTTCGTGTTTTAGTTTGGCGTTTGGCTGGCAGAGGGCGGCAATGTCTATAGAAACGTGTTTAGTTTGACGTCTGGCCGACAGGGGCGCTAGTGTGTATAGAAATTAAACACAAATAGAATTTTTATTTAGTTCAACTTGCGGCCGCTAAGTACTCTCAGTTCGACTATTCCTCGCTAGATGGTGCTAGTTCGTGTTTTAGTTTGGCGTTTGGCTGGCAGAGGGCGGCAATGTCTATAGAAACGTGTTTAGTTTGACGTCTGGCCGACGGGGGCGCTAGTGTGTATAGAAATTAAACACAAATAGAATTTTTATTTAGTTCATTTTGCGGCCGCTAAGTACTTTCAGTTCGACTATTCCTCGCTAGATGGCGCTAGTTCGTGTTTCAGTTTGGCGTTTGGACGGCAGAGGGGGCAGTGTCTATAGAAACGTGTTTAGTTTGGCGTCTGGCCGGCAGAGGTCGTCTGTGTCTACAGAATCGTATTTAATTTGGCGTTTTGCTAGCGAGAGGAGCTAGTGTCTAGGGAGCCGTGTTTAGTTTGGCGTCTGGCCGACACGGGGCGCTACTGTTTATGGAATCGTGTTTAATTTGTCGTTTTATCGGCGGGAGGCACTTGTGTATGGAATCGTGTTTAATTTGGCGTTTAGCCGGCAGAGGGCACTAGAGTATATAGGATCGTATTTATTTTGGTGTCTAGCCGGGAGGGGGCGCAAGTGTCTATAGAATCGAGTTTAGTTTGGCGTCTGGCTGGCAGAGGGCGCTAGTGTGTATGGAAATTGACCACAAATAGAATTTTTATTTAGTTCAATTTGCAGCTGCTAGATACTTCCAGTTCGACTATTCCTCGCTAGATAGCGCTATTTAGTGTTTCAGTTTGGTGTTTGGCTGGCAGAGGGCGGTAGTGTCTATAGAATCGTGTTCAGTTTGGCGTTAGGCTAGAGGGAGGCGCTACTGTCTATGGAACCTTGTTTAGTTTGGCGTCTGTTTGGCGGGAGGCGCTATTGTGTATAGAAATTAAACAGAAACAGAATTTTTATTTACTTCAACTTGCGACCGCTAAGTACTTTCAGTTCGACTATTCCTCGCCAGATGGCGTAAGTTCGTAATTTAATTTGGCGTATGGCCGGCGGGGGCGCTAGTGTCTATAGCATTGTGTTTATTTTGGTATCTGGCCAGCAGGGGGCGCTGGTGTGTATAGGAATTGAACACAAATAGTATTTTTATTTAGCTCAACTTGCAGCCGCTAGGTACTTCCACTACTTAATATGGCGTTTGGCGACAGAGGGCGCTAGTGTCTATGGAACCGTGTTTAGTTTGGCGTTTGGCCGACAGGAGGCGCTACTGTCTATGGAATCGTGTTTAATTTGACGTTTGGCTATCGGGAGGCGCTTGTGTCTATGGAACCGTTTTTAGTTTATCGTCTGGCTGGCGGGAGGCGTTAGTGTTTATAGAATCGTTTTTAATTTGGTGTTTGGCCAGCCGGAGGCACTACTGTCTATGGAATCTCGTTTAGTTTGTCGTTTGGCCAGCAGAGGATGCTAGTGTCTGTAGAATCGTGTTCAGTTTGACGTCTGGCCAGTAGGGGGCGCTAGTGTCTATAGAATCGTGTTTAATTTGGCGTTTGGGTAGCGTGAAGCGCTAGTGTCTAGGGAATCTTGTTTAGTTTGGCGTCTAACCAGCAGGGGTCGCTACTGTCTATGGAATCGTGTTTGATTTGGCGTTTGGCCGGAAACGGGCACCTGTGTCTATGGAACCGTGTTTAGTTTGGCGTCTGGCCGGCGGGAGGCGCTAGTGTCTATAGAATCGTATTTAATTTGGCATTTGGCCGGCAGGGGGCGCTATTGTCTCTGGAATCGTGTTCAGTTCGGCATCTGGTCGGCAAAGGGCGCTGGTGTCTATGGAACTGTGTTTAGTTTGGCGTCTGCCGGCTGGGGGTGCTAGTGTGTATAGAAATTAAACACAAATAGAATTTTTATTCAGTTGAACTTGCGGCCGCTAAGTACTTTCAGTTCGACTATTCCTCGCTAGATGGCGATAGTTCGTGTTTTAATTTGTCGTTTGGCCGGCAGAGGTCGGTGGTGTCTATAGAATCGTGCTTAGTTTGGCGTCTGGCCGGCTGGGGGCGCTAGTGTGTATAGATATTGAACACAATTAGAATTTTTATTTAGTTCAACTTGCTGTCGCTAAGTATTTTCATTTCGACTGTTCTTCGCTAGATGGCGCTAGTTCGTGTTTTAGTTTGGCGTTTGTCCGGTAGAGGGCAGTAGTGTCTATAGAATCGTGTCTAGCTTGTTGTCTGGCCAGCAGGAAGCGCTAGTGTGTATAGAAATTAAACACAAATAGAATTTTTATTTAGTTCAACTAGCGGCCGCTAAGTTTTGTTAAGACGGGTATAAGATCCTATTTACCCTTTCCACTTCTCCATTACGTCGTGGGATTTCACAAGTTATTAACACATGTTTAATATTTTCTTCTCGATAATATAATTCGAATTCTTCAGAACGGAACGCGGATCCTCTGTCAGATATTATCCTTGACGGGCTTCCAAATATTTTACGCTAAGACAACATATCACTTCTTTCGTCGTGGTTGATTTTGTTGATTTTAGGATGAAGCATTCCTTCTTTCTTTCCTACAGGACGAGGTGATATATTTTACGCTATTTTTCAAGACAACATGTTACTTCTTTCGTCGTGGTTGATTTTGTTGGGTAAAGCCACATAAATTTGGAAAAGTCATCAACTACCACAAAAATGTAGTGATAATTTTTTTTGTTGACTTCATTGGTCCTAATTGGTCGACGTGATACCTCTCTAGCGGATCTTCTAGCTTTTGTATAGGATGAAGCAGTCATTCTTTCTTTCCTTTTTTTATTCTATAATTTACAAGGTATACAGTTATTTTTAATCGTTTCTATTTTGTCTTTTAGTCTTGGTATGTAAAATTCCTTGTTTACTACTTCTTCTGTTTTTTTCTTTCAAAAATTTTCTATCCCGTGGACTTTTATTATAATTTTTTGTTCTTTGTTGTTCATGTTCTTTGGAATGACAAGTAATTTTAATCCATTATCGTATTTATACAATATATCGTGCTCTAAATAAAAATCCTCATAATCTTCTGTAGTCAATATCCTTTTTATCGCCATTTGTGTACCTCGGTTCGGCCATCCTTTTTTCTCACAAGTACATTAGTAATTGGTTCTTCGCTTTTCAGTACAATTTTCACCTCAATATTAGTTGTCTTTGCTTTGAGTGGTTAGTAGTTTTCTATTAATTTCTTCACTTTCTCCCTATTGAACCTCGGAAAAGCATGTAGCGCCTAACGAGTTCTCCTCGGTTCACAGTCATTAGAAAAACAAATGTAAAACTTTAATAACTTTGAGTTTTACATACTCAATATTGTGACCAATTCTACCCACAGAACTTAACGTTGTCATGATTTATTCTACGCAAAATATATAAAATTTAAAAAAAATAGAATTAAATAACTCTTTGTCTTTCGTTTATTAAAACTTAATCCTGTACCTTTCTACTCAGAAAACAAATATGCTATATAAGAAAATATCTCGTTTTTACAGCAAAGGAAAAACCAATTTATCCTCAAAAATGTCAGTTACAATCAATACCATATAAATTTATTATTCACCTTAGCTACAGAAAATATTTTGTAATTCAGATAAACTAATTGAATTTCGATAATTATAGTTTGTACAAATGTATTGTGCCCTTTTTATTTTAAACAAGTATTGTTAAAATGTATCTAAAAAAATTTTCGCAGCCTTCCGCCACTGATCACTAGTTCGTGGACTTCGAAAAATACTTCTCACATCAGGCTTCCTCCAGGTTCCAGTAACCTCGAGTAGATCAGCTCGGAATATGAACAGTGTAGTCTTCTTTAAATTAGCATATTTCTCGTAACACTTTATTTTACAATGTTGTGCTATTGCGTATAGCTCCAAAGATCATTTTAACCACGGAAAGTCTATTAGAAGAGCAATCACATAGTGAATGTAGTGGAAAAGTCAGTCCTTTATCAAGTGGATTTGAGGATAGCTTTGTGAATAAAGAGGTAAGACGAAAATACCAATTACCCAATAAAAAAGTTTCACGCGCGCACGTTATGAGGTTTTTCAGATGAGCTTTCCGACACTTTCGATCACTTCTTACAAGGGTTTTCCGGCCTGCAAAACTTCTTGCACTATTACACCGCTCTTATTTGAGGCTTAAACCGCACGTTACAAAAGGTTTCGCTCGCACACGTTATGAGGTTTTTCAGATGAGTTTTCCGACACTTTCGATCACTTTTTACGAGGGTTTTCCGGCCTGCAAACTTTCTTGTGCTATTACACCGCTCTTATTTGAGGTTTGAACCCCACGTTACTAAAGGTTTAACGCGCACCCGTTATGAGGTTTTTCAGCCAATTTTTTCGTTCGGAAAAACCGGCTGGCATTTTCATATCTGACCTGTGCTGACCTTAAGAAGTGGCGTTCGGTGATGTATTAAGTGGGAGCCGCCAGTTTACAAGCTGAAATGGCGCGCACCTTATCGACCCTGTTTTTTGTAGCCAGCTCCCCATCTATAAACCGTTATGGTGCTTACGTACCTGTTCGAGCTATTCTAGATTCAGGATTAATGTCTTTATAACTGAGTCTTTTCACTCAAAACTAAATATTCCAAAGCAAACAATGAATTTCGCTGTTTCTGGTTTGAACAGTGCCGTCTCTAATGTGAAATATAAATGTTGTTTAAAATTTAAATCTCAACATAAAAATTTTATGACGGACTTGTCTTGTTTTATTTTGCCAGAAATAACTGGAAACTTGTCTACATTTTACATTGATAAGCAAAAGCTAATGATACCTAAATATATCAATTTGGCTGATAAAAACTTCCATAAGCCCGGACCAATCGAGATACTGATAGGTGCTGATATTTTTTGGAATGTTTTATGTCCAAACCAATTGAAGTTAAATACAAATGGTCCTGTTTTACAGGAAACTCAGCTTGGATGGTTGGTTTCAGGTAAAATACAAGGCTTTCAAATTTCTAATATTTTGTTTGTAATTTGGTTAACAATGAAGGTGATTTATATATCCAAGACCAGTTTTCAAAATTCTTTGAAATAGAAAGTGTTAAAACTGCCAGTCCTTGGTCCAAAGAGGAAATGGACTGTGAAACTCATTTTAAAGACACAACAACAAGAACTCAAGAAGGTCGTTTTGTTGTATCGATTCCATTGAAAGCAAGTCCAAAAATATTAGGTGAATCTTTAGGTCTAGCCAAAAGAAAATTCAAATCGCTTGAACAAAAATTCTCAAAAGAATACCAATTCTCAAGAATGTACAAGAATTTTATCCTCGAATATGAAAAGCTCAATCATATGCGGAGAGGTATCTGAAGTAAATCATGAGGATGCCTATTATTTACCGCACCATGGAATTCTACGTATGCATAGCGCAACAACGAAATTAAGGACAGTTTTTGACGCCTCGGCGTGATCTACAAGTGGAGTTTCTTTTAATGAACTTCAGCTAAAAGGACCGGTAATTCAAGATGATTTAGTGTCAATATTATTACGCTTTAGACAATATAAATATGTTGTTACCGCGGACATTGAAAAAATGTACCGTCAGGTCTTGGTGTCAAAAGATCAGCATAAAATGCAAAGAATTCTATGGCGAGATAACGAAAATAAAGCACTAAGTGTCTGTGAACGTTCCACGGTAATTTATGGTACTACATGTGCACCATTTTTAACTATTAGGTGTTTAGTAGAATTAGGTAAACTTTGTGAAAGAGAATTCCCTTCTGGCTAAACTTGTTAATAAGGTTACTACTTCTTTGAGGCTTGATTTCAATTCTGTAACATTATGGTCTGACTCCACAATAGTGTTGGGTTGGCTCTTATCTTAGTAGTTTGAATAATTCAAATATATGGTGGCAGGGTCCATATTGGCTTCAAGAGAGCCCTGACCTTTGGCCAAAAGACAACAAGACGTCTATTCCCCTTCCAGAAATAAAAACTACTTTGGTAGCGGTGTCTGAATTTAAATTTCCATTCGAAAGGTTTTCTAATTTGAATCGATTGAGGAGGTGCATGGCTTTCATTTTAAGATTTATAAAAAATTGCTCAAGTAATAAAGAAAATCGATCGTTTGGTGTTTTTACAACAACAGAATTAAATAACTCTTTGAAGTTGCTTGTAAAACTATCCCAAATATCTTCGTTCAATAAGGAGTATAATGATTTAAAAGCTGGGAATGAAATTGACAAAAAAAGTAAACTTTTATCTTTAAACCCGTTTATGGACACGAGCGGTATACTTAGAGTTGGAGGTCGTTTGCAGAATTGAAATTTTCATTTAAATAAAAAACATCCAATGATTTTGTCGTCGAAACACCATTTCACGAAACTTCTTTTTGAACAAGAGCATAAAAACTTATTACATGCAGGACCATTACAATTTTTATATAATATACGAGAAACGTATTAGCCAGTTGCCGCTCGCAACCTAGCTAGATCTATTGTTCATAAATGTATACAATGTTATAGATTAAAACCAAAATCAGTGCAACCTATTATGGGAAATTTACCAAGTGATAGATTTTTATCTGGTTTCCCCTTTCAAATCACATGTACAGATTATGCCGGACCTTTTCATGTACTTGATAAAAGGGGACGTGGCTCAAAAATCATGAAGGGTTATGTTTGTCTGTTCATATGCTTGGCTACAAAATCCATTCATCTTGAGTTTGTAAGTAGTCATTCAAATGAAGATTTCCTTTTGGCTCTGAAACGCTTCATCAGTCGACGTGGAAAACCATCTCAAATTTATTCAGACCACGGTACAAATTTTATTGGTGCAAATAGAAACTTGAAAGCATTCTATGATTTTCTCACTCAAAATGAATGTTTAATTAGTGATTCTATGAACAATCAAGGCATACGCTGAAACTTTAATCCAGTCCAAGCTCCACATTTTGGTGGATTATGGGAGGCTGGGGTTAAGGCAATGAAATATCACTTAAAACGTGTTTCTGGTAAATCTAACTTTACTGTTGAAGAGTTCACGACTTTGCTCTGTCAGATAGAGGCCATATTAAACTCCCGTCCTCTTTGTCCGCTATCTACTAACCCTTTAGATCCTTCTCATTTAACACCAGCTCACTTCATCATTGGTCGTCCACTAACTTCAATTCTGGAGCCAGTTATGATTTTAGAAAAGGAAAGCAGGTTATCCAGATACCAAAAAATCGAAAATGCAACACTTCTGGACGAGATGGTATAAGGAATACATTTCCGAACTTCAGCAACGATCTAAATGGAAGACGAACCATGGAGAGTTGGCAGAAGCTATATTGGTACTTATAAAGGATGACAAACTTCCACCTCTTAACTGGAAATTGGGGCGCGTAACAAAATTATTCCGGGGTAGTGACAATATCTCGCGAGTTGCAGAAATTCTCACCAACAATGGAACTGTCATCAGAGATTTTTCCAAACTGTGCCCTTTGCCGTAAAAAAAAATAAACGTGTGTGCTTAAGTTTAAGTAACTGTTATATACTCTGTTAAAAGCTGGTGCTTTTAATGCCGCGGGTATGTTACGACTTCTAAATTTTATATGGAAGCTAAACCTGGCAACGCTGCGACCACGAGGGCCAAGACAAGAGAGACAGCAAGAACCCAGGGCATTCAAGATACACACCACAAGAGTAGCAGACGTAAAATTTATAAAAATTCGTTTAATGTATAATAATTCAATATCAATATATGAGATGCAAGGATAATATAAGTAATTAAAGTTGTGCGTTTACGAAATATAATAGTGTATCATTATTATTATAATAAAAGAAGAAAAGAACAAACACCGATATCTAAACACGTACTAAATATACAAAATTCAAAATATCTTACAACTTGCACTGAAATTTATAATATAATTTTCAAATTGAAAAATAAAACTGCTTTAGTGCAACTTACACATTTAATTAATTTTGTTCTAAAAACAGGACATTACCCGGTAAACTCAAAATTGCCAACATCGTTCCCATTATCAAAGCTAATAAACAACCATACTAAGTGGATAGTTACAGACCTATATCCTTGCTCAATAATATTGCAAAGGTGATAAAGTAATTCATAAAAGATTACAAAACTTTATTGACAAACAAAAAATTATACCACCCGAGCAATACGGATTCAGAAGTGGACACAGTACGACGGCCCAAATAATACGAGTTTTTAGTTATATTAGAGAAAGCTTCCAGAACAAAAATAAATCCATCATGGTCGCTATCGACATCCAAAAAGCATTTGACTCCGTATGGATCGAGGGTTTAATTTTTAAATTGATCAATTTAGAAGTTCCAAACTATTTAATAAAAATTTAGCATTCCTATTTAACGAATAGAAAATTTTACGTCATACGGGTCCATACCCCATAAAGGCTGGAGTTCCGCAAGGGTCCGTACTATCACCTTTGTTATATTCCCTTTTCACACACGATATACCCACTTCCCAACAAATCCTAACAGCTATGTATGCAGATGACACTTGTTTTGTAGTATCGGCAAAACATCCCGATCAAGCACTTAACATCATCCAAACACATTTTACCATATTTTCAGAATAATAAACTATCTATAAATGCGTCAAAAACAGAGTACTTGTTACTCAGACGTATAGCCAGGAAAAGCAGCTCATTGCAATCGCAGCTTCACATAAACGGACAAACGATCCTGCCAAGCAGTACCCTAAAATATCTAGGGTATATTGTGCAAGGAAATACGAATGCTAACGCCCACATAGCCAAACAAATACTAAAAGCTAAGATTGCAATGGGCAGACTTTACCCTCTCATCTGTAAACACAGTAAAATCACCACACAAAACAAACTTTTATTATACAAACAAATCATTAGACCCATTTTAACATATGCAGCCCCAGTCTACTACACAGGTACCAAACAAAATTTCCGCACCCTGCAGGTGGTACAAAACAAATGCCTCCGTATGGCTATTAAATATTCATGCTACCCAAAACTTCATAGAACCTCCTGGTTACATGACATAGCCGATATACCCACTGTCAAGATATCCACGACAGTGGTTGTAGGCTTCTGCGTGGTTCACTAATCACGTAGTTTAGTTGGAGAAATCCAAATTTATATATACCGGAATCATAGTAAATAAAAACTTCAATATATTCATACGCATTAATCAATATCAGCCACGTTGCTTTCTCGAAAACTAAAACCCCGATCGATTTTTGAAACCCTGTTTTTCAGCTGCTTTTCAGGGATATTTCAGCCGAAAGATTCTGGGAGTCACAACTATATACCAGGGACAGAGTTATTGTAGCTACATCAAACTTGTGGATAATGCCCCGGTGCAAGGATCCACAACAGTACTTACAGACGTACACAACACATCTAGAGATCGCCAGAACAACGGCCAACTCATGTATTGTTATCTTTTAGATGTATTGTAGATAGGGAAACATAAAAGAAAATAAAGACATTTTTAATACCTCCACACCGGATAGATCATTAAACAAAGTAACACAAACAAAAGTACAAATGGAAGAAGATACTATAGGATCACAGCGCAGTGACTCATCAGAGGAAGACATAAGCTCAAAGAGATCGACAAACGTCCCTGAAACAACAACAATTCAAGCACAAATACATAAACCTGCTAATCTCTCATGGGGGCAGGAAATTGAAGACGCTGAGAATACTGGCGTTGGAATAACAACCGACAATTTCACGTCGCAATACGAGAAAATTGTTAAGAAAAATTCTAAAATAACTGCTAGAAAACTAAATATGTCTAGTGCGGAACAACAAAAAGTAGACATAAACGCAATCCAGACAATCACCACAAATGAACCCATGGACACTAGAGACGTCACACCACCGGGATTCGAAAAACCCAAAAAATGTGTATCTTTCAATAAAATACTGAGTCAGACAAACAAACAAGCCACAATCGAAACACACAACAATTACGATACGCTATCTGAACCCTCTGAAGACGAGAAACAAACTACATTCAAAACACAAAAGAAAAGGAAGAAAACTCACTTCAGAAAGTTCAATAACTCCGGTGTTACCAGCGATGATGACGACACAGGCATCCAAGAGAATAAACGTACAAAAGCAGCCTCCAAAATCTCTAAGAAACTCACCGCATGCCCACCAATAGTAATTGACGGAAACGTTTCACACCACAGGCATATGGTAAACAGAATAACAGAAGAAGTCAAAAACCCATTCGAACTTAAGTACACAAACAATTCAACAATCGTATTCACCAAAGATGCTAGCGACTTTGAGAATTTGAAAAAAACACTGAAACGGGAAAAAATTCAATTTCACACCTACTCCAGACGAGAAGACAAAACACACGCATTCGTACTAAGAGGCCTAGCAGAAGGGCTACACATCATTGACATCCGAGAAGAGCTTGAAAAAATTCATAAAATTCAAATTAAGGACATTTATCGTATGACAACGAAGGGTCGCCCCCTTTATTTAGTTATTACAGACTCCAAAATTACTCTGGACTACCTGAATAAAACGGTAAGAGTAATCGAACACACAAGGGTTGTATGGGAACATAGAAGACAAAACAAACCAATCATACAATGCCACATCTGTCAGCTCTGGGGCCACGCTACCTCAAATTGCGGTAGAACGCCGAGATGCCTAAAATGCGCGGGGCAACATCTTACACCAGAATGTGTTAAAGAAAGATCGCTTCCTGCCCGATGCGCCAACTGCAGAGGAGACCACCCTGCAAACGCAGAAATTTGTCCAGAATTCATAAAAAGGAAAATATGGCTTGAAGAAAAGAAATCAATAAATCTAAAATCCAAAACCACCACCACAAAATATATCCCAGCTCCTATTCCAACAAACAACCCATGGACAAAAAGAAACAACAATGAAGATTTTCCCAGCCTCCCATCCAAAAACATTCCCCAAACAACCCCCCAAAATGAACAGCCTCAAATACAATCAAAAACAACAAACGTTCAACCCAGACCACCCAACAACGATATAACCAAATTCACCGAGCTGAACAACATGTTCAAAGAACTTCACTCCTTGGTAAACTTGGACGAACTTAGCAGAGCCGTTGCTGATCTACTAGAGGAAATGAAGAAGGCAAACAATAAAATGGAGAAATTCACGATCTACAATAACTTTGTTACTAATATAGACAACTATGACATCTAGGCAGGTAGGTGGTAGAACAGTATTTCAAAAACGATTTAATCTTAAAATTATATTCTGTAATGTACGTGGAGTTTATAGCAAACTCCATCTCATCAGACATTTTCTCGACATTCACAAACCAGATATTTTCTTTCTTATCGAGACACTTCTTAAACCAAATAAATCAATTAACTTTGGAAACCCAGGATATCGTCTCATTAGACAAGACCGCCCCGCCGATGCCAACGGTGGTGGTATCGCATTGTTAATCAAAAAAGGCATAAATTTCCAACTCTTACAACAAAATAATACATCAATTGAGCATATCCCAATACTCTTAGATAATAAAATTAAAATAGTCGGTGTTTATAATCCTCCCGGTAATACGTTAAAAGAATTGGACTTTCACAATATCACAAAAACACACAACAAAGTTCTGATAGTAGGTGATCTTAATTGTCGACATCCACTGTGGGATCATTACGCTAAACTCCCTAATAAAAACGGAAATACTCTTTTGAAATTTTGTGACAATTCTGATTGTATTATATTCAATACTGATGAACCAACGCATTTTCCATACGCAAACTTCACTCCCAGCACACTCGACATAGCCATAGGGAAAAACATTAACAACATACACAAAATAAAAACCCTAACAGACTTCAACTCCGATCACGATCCTGTCCTTATCCATCTGAAACTTTCACACAATATACATAACCCTGTCATTACAAAAACATACGATTACAACACTACAAGCTGGGTAAAATTTAGAAAACACATAAATGAAAACATCACAATAACAGACAAAATAGAAAATACACAACACTTAACAAAGATAATTGGAAATCTTCAAAATATTATCATCACAGCAAGAAATCAATCAACTATATTAAAACCAAAAACCCAATTCCATAATACTCTCCCAGATCACATCATACAAACAATACACGAGAAAAACAAAATAAGGAGAAAATGGCAACAAACTAGGCACGATAACGATCATTCACTACTAAAACACTATCAACACACAATAAACAACTTGATAAAAGAACACAAAAACAACGAATGGTCCAATTTTTTGAACACCTTACAACCAGAAAACAACTCGCTATGGAAAATCGCGAAACGTCTCAGATTCAAACAAAATAAATTTAATAAAATTATTAGTAACGGACATACGTTTACTAATGAAATCGAAATAGCGGAAAAGTTCGGAGAGTATTTTCAAAACAACTTTATAAATTATTCACAACACACACAATACCATCAAAATATCACACAATCAGTTCATCAATACCTGAATTCATTAAAGACTTTAAATACACAAAACTTAACAACTTGTACAGAAGTTTACAACACAATACAACAATTAAAAAATAAAACAGCCCCGGGATCAGACGGGATACCTAACTTTTTAAAAAATTTTACTCAAAAATATACCAAAAAAAGCAATAGTACAACTTACATACATAATAAATTTCTTTATTAAAACTGGTCAATACCCGGATATGCTCAAGATTGCCAACATCATACCAATAATCAAAGCTAACAAACAACCATGGTATGTGGATAGCTACAGACCAATTTCCCTACTGAATAATATAGCAAAGGTAATTGATAAAATAATCCTTAAAAGATTACAAAATTTCATAGATAAACATAATACTATACCTTCCGAGCAATACGGATTCAGAAGCGGTCACAGTACAGTGGCTCAAATCATCAGAGTTTTAAATTATATTAGAGAAGGCTTCCAAAACAAAGAAAAAGCAATTATGGTCACTATCGACATACAGAAAGCATTTGACTCCGTATGGCCCGAGGGATTAGTTCACAAATTAATCAAATTAGGTATACCAAGCTATTTGATTAAAATTTTAAATTCATACCTAACGAATCGTAAATTCTTCACTAAAATAGAAAATCACACAGCTGGACCATTTTCAATACAAGCTGGAGTACCACAAGGCTCTGTGTTATCTCCTTTGCTATATTCCATATTTATCCATGATCTACCAACTTCCCCGCAACTTCTTACCGCCATATATGCCGACGACACCTGTTTTGTATCGACAGCAAAGAATCCAGATCACGCATTAGACATCGCACAAAATCACATCAACACAAAAATTATACCATATTTACACGAACACAAATTAGCCATTAATGCATCCAAAACAGAGTATTTATTACTCAGGAGAATAGCTAGAAAAAACTGCTCACTGCAATCTCAGCTGTATGTAGATGGACACCTCATTACACCCAGTAACACCCTGAAATATTTGGGGTATACTGTACAAGGCAACACAAATGCAAAAGCACATATCATGCAACAAATACATAAAGCCAAGATTGCAATGGGCAAACTGTACCCACTCATATGCCGACACAGTAATCTCACAAGCCAAAACAAAATACTTATATACAAACAGATCATACGTCCAATACTCACATACGCAGCCCCAGTTTATTATAACGGCTCCAAACACAATTTCAACTCCCTGCAAGTGATACAGAACAAGTGTTTACGGATGGCGATAAAATATAATTGCTATCCCAAACTACCCAGAAACACGTGGTTACATAACAAAGCCGATATACCCACTATTAAAGACTTTATAACAAAAATCTCTACAAATTTTTACAATTATTGTCTGCCAAACGATCTTCGTAAGAGCCTCAAAGACGCAAATCGCGCAGAAGACATCCGAGATAGTGGGTGTAGGCTTCTGCATGGGTCGCTAACCATATAACAAGGTTGTTCAACTCCAAACGTTTATTCATCACAAATGTATAGAATATTTCAAAATAATAATAATAATAATTAATATCAAATAAAACAACGTCAGTCATGTTGCTTTCTCGAAAAATATTCCCCCAGTCGATTTTGAAACTCTGTTTTTCAGCTGCTTTTCAGAGATAACCCAGTCGAAAGATGCTAGGAATCATAAACATATATTACGGACAAAGTTATTTTTAGAGCGAAAATGTATGGATAATGTTGAAGAAACAAGGAGCCAGCTTAATACTTCAGACGCACTCAATACATGTAAAGATCGCCAGACCATCGGCATACACATTTTATATTGTTATTTTTATATGTATTGTTAATTTGGGAATCATAAACAGAATAAAGAATCTTTTTAATTAAAAAGACATTTTAAACAAACAAACGTACCTTTTAATAACAGCTTAATTCTCCGTCCGACCAATCACTATACTGTTTACGTTATTGTAAACATGAAATCATATATCAATATACCAAAAATAGTAGAAATGTCACGTTCAAACGCTAAATCTGGCAATTCAATAAAGGATACATAACACCAGTTGCAATTTCACAGCTGAGTATTCCAGAAGTAAGGCAGAGTTTGGTAAAGAAATAAATGGATCGAATAAGGACATTACTTTCCACGAAAAAAAAATATATATATATACATATTATGAAAAAGTAAAAATTCCTAAACAAATTATCCTTCAAACGGTTTCTATGTATTATTCGTTTATCAACTTCGCACTTGAATATGAATAGAAAATAGCTAAAATTTTTCTAATTTCACTTTTACTGGAAAGAAAAAATGGAAGAAACAGTTTTCATTGCAAAATCCTAAGAATGGGTGCTCGGAAATTTTGATCTAAATCTCGTTGTAGGCTAGGATTCGGGTTATAGTTTCGTGAAATCTGAAAGATTGGAACATTATTTATAGTTAAGGATGCTTCAAGATATAAAAAGCAATTAACCCTTCTCACCATAAATGTTGATTATCAAGGTTTCTTTGTCCTCCAAAAAGGGTTTCCTTGACACTATTCAACAACAATCATATATAAAGGAAAATAAGCTAACAAATCATTGTTTTCAATCTTATATTGTACTGTCAACTTCATCAGATTAATGATGCCAGGTCATGTTACTAAGCGTTAGTATGTCACCTAATTGTTCCTTGAGGGCGCCAGAAAATTATAAAAACCTGCCATAGTTTCTTTAGTACCCATATGCTGATTGATGAACATAGACCTCCCGGAAAAAACGCCACAAAAACCTTTGCTCTTTTTATATTTTGTCTTCTTCCATATATACATATAAAAGAGCCATTTGTTATTGGTTTGCTGAATTTAAACGTGGTCGTACAGACACCGATCATGGTGAACGTCGTCCAATTGAGATGGTTACTCCAGAAAAAATCAAAAAAGTCCACAAATTGGTTATTCCTTATCTCCCATACAGTTCGGATTTAGCGTCCAGTGATTTTCACCTCTTCTTAAATTAAAAGAACACTTAGGTAGCAACCGCTTCAAACTAATCAAGGATTAAGTCTAAGTAGAGGTCACACGGTTTAAAAACGGATTGGTGGAAAACTTCTTCGACTTAAAAATACAAGAGCACCGTCTTCATGTGTGTGTTGAAAAAAAAAT
This sequence comes from Diorhabda sublineata, assembly GCF_026230105.1. NCBI lineage: Eukaryota > Metazoa > Arthropoda > Insecta > Coleoptera > Chrysomelidae > Diorhabda > Diorhabda sublineata. The sequence continues at coordinate 1,285,981 of NC_079486.1, forward strand.
GGAGAATATGTTGAGAAAGTGACAAAAGTTTGAATTTTTCAAAGTAAATTCTTAACCAAAGCTGGTGATTGGGCAATTATTCGTAATAAAATTCTTTGTTGCCTGTTAATAAGAACAATAAAGAAATAATGAAAATTTTAATAGCCAGATCCTGTAGGGAATGGGAAAAGTCTATAATCGATTGGTACAGGAATCAAAAAGATTTGGCTTTAGGAAGAATGGCGAAAATAAATATATGGAAGTGCAACGGCAAAGAACGAATGAGTTCTTCGACTATCTAGAGGTTTGTTTTTAGTAGCTGCACTGACAGTTATATACTCATGAACGAAAGCGCTAAAAAATCAAGTAGCAAAATAATGGCGTTCTCAAATAACATTTTTAAAGCAAAAACCTCCAAAGAAACAAAGATTCCCGAGTGCTAAAAAAATAGAAGTATGTGTTAAGGTAACATTGGTTTTGAAGAGAGTGGAAATAACTGAAGAGAAAGAACAGAGGACTGAAACGGGTATTTATATATTTGAAATTGATTATATTGGAATGAAGGATTGTAAAAATAATCGAAAATTTGATAGATTGATACATTTTATTATCGATTGAAAATATATAAAGCTTGATAATAATGAAGAAAAAAATCCTCGGATCATTCTTCTGGGGTTAACTGATATGATACAGATATGCTGGCGGATTGTCCTTTTAAGTCGGTGGCATCATTGGTGATAATAATTCCAGCAATATGATGATAATCTAATTCAAAAATGTTATTCACATTTGCTGAATCCACATTAGATCCACAGGATGCTGTACGACCATCTGTAAACAAAAATTCAAACATATCTAATCCATTACATCCCCATACTGTCAATTTTTTCAAATAAGCTCCTTTGAAATCTATCGGAATTGTTTCGGAAGATGCCTCTCCTAAATTCATCGAATCACCATTTTCGTAGTGGATAACCATCCCTTGAATTTTCGGAATAATCCTAGATGATCTGAAAATAGCTACAGCGATTCCTATCATTTTATTTCTTCTACCGTTGATTAATTTCGGTTGCAATGGACAACCTACTTCAATAGGCATCATCCCTCTAGCTAAAAGCGGCGTAAGCCGAGAGAAATGTGTGGTTCTTTTAAAATTGATCGCCAATAATCAATATATTCAAAACCGTTAAGCGCGCAATACTGACGCACCACTCCCATAGAATTGAACACTGTATCAGGAAAACAGGTCTCATATTCTAAATAGTATTGGTCAACAAATACTTTATTAATGTATTGAACTGCTCCATCTTCATCTTCTATAAGAGTGTTCATCTACATCTTTAACATGTTAATATCGTCATTAGTTAATTCCAATTTCGCTTGATTAACTATTCCAAATTGATAAAATAGTATCTTCATGTTAACTACGGCCGAATACATAGGTAAGAGAAAGTAATTGATATTTGCATAATCAGAATCTTCTTCTTTTTTAAACGTGATTTTCTTCTCAAATCGAATTAAAGTTTGTGCGATTGTAAAATAATGTTCTCCTGTGTGGGGTAAATTGAGCTCAAGCTCTTGATGCAACGTCTGAATCTGAGTTTTCAGCGACCTTAAAAATAAGGTTAGTGTGATTAAAAAGTTTTAATTTACAAGTATTACTCTCAACCTAACATAAAAAGAGAGGTCTCATATTTATCAAATCGAAATTATTGTCAATTCTTTAGAAATAATCGTTACGACTATTATTTTAAATATTTTAACGAATCGAAAATTAAAAACAAATTTAACTTTATCAATTGTTTGTATTTCATGTATGATATCCGAGCGCTTTTAAATAAAACTAAATTGATCTTATTACACCACGTGTATTTATTCAACATGTTCATAAAACTGCCAGGTTATGCTCCTCATCTTTTACTATACACTAGCCTCAACCTCCCATGCCTGTTGCGCCAATTAATTGTAACATGAATTGCTAATTGTCTCGGCTGGAGTAACACTTTATTATTAATTTTTTTATATCTATCTAAAGTAAAGAGTGCGATCACGTGAAAGATTCTTCAAAAAAACTTATTTTTAAAATAAGAAAGTTATTTAAACAATATCACACGTATGTTGAAAAGTATATACACATGGGTGCTGAAAAGTTGAAAAATTCTACAAAATATTTGTTATTTTGTGATAATAGATAAGACAAAAACGAAAAGAATGGTTATGAAATATTTTATAACTAAGAACAGAAAAAGAACCATTAGAACAATGAATTTTTTGTAACTATATTAGATACCTAAGAAGAACTAAATAATTATTGAGGATTTTGTTTCAATTTTTTTGAGACGTTATAAAAGTTAAATGTAAAGTAGTTATTATAACAATTACTGAATTGCAGAGGATTTTGTAATGTTGCAGCATTCCTGGTATCGCTAACATATATGTTCATTGCCTCTTGTTGCTGTAAACAAACTTACATTGTTTTTGGGTTGTGCAGTGTCAGTATGTTGTTCAGCATTTTGTTAAACACTATGTTCAATGTTTCTATTTGCAGCTTCTTTGTTTAATGTGCTACTGTTACTAATAGCATTCATTATTATTAGCACTCCTCAATCTATTAGTTGCAGGATTATCTATGGATGTATATAATTTTTAAACTTTTAACTTGTTAGTAAAATCAAAAAAATGTTTTCCTTCATTATGGAGAATATATATTCATTCAACTACTTTATACATTACACGGTAATAGTAATAACACTTAATTTTAACGCTCAATTACCTTGCAGAGACTAGTATGTATTTGAACACAAATTACAACAAACTTTCCATTTTCATTGTAAACACTAGTATAACCTTAAAAAATCATATTGTCTTTTTCTTCAGTCTTCTTAAATTTTGCATTTTGCTTTTCGGCACCCAGCCAGATTCAATATTGTATCGCGTATTCCCTCTATCGTTCGAGACCACTTATAACATAAGAAAAAGAAGCATTTGAATATATGTATGTATTATTTTTTAGTATATGTGTGAAATAAGCTACTTTCTCAGGAAAAAATGAGTATGCAATCTATCATTTTCATATGTGGTCATAGGAAAATATATTTTACTATATTGTAAATACACTATCATCATTTTTTTTATAACTTCGGAGAAAGCATGCTCGTTGACTAGCAATATTTGTTAGTACTATTAATTAAGTATTATTACTCCATGAAACTAAAATTAAAAACATGACAAGACTCAAAACTGAATTTGAATGAATAACCTAATAAAATTATGAATTATTCCATACTTGATATTATATATTCCATACTTGACTATCGAGCCATAATCCTCTGGTATTGGAACATTCTTATTTACTGAGTTTGAGGCTGTTTAACCATTTAATGTATATATTTAAATTATGTTGAGTGCGCTACTGAACTTGGCACATGCGCCTACCTAGAGTAACCGGGCTTGCGCCGAAAAAGACAAACATAATATCATCAAGGAGCCACGAGGCCAACAGCGCTTTTTGCTCAGGCTCACAAAGCATTTTGTACAATAAAGTGAAAATCGAAACAAATCGTTTTATTGTGTGCTTCTCACATTGTATACAGTCCACTTTAAAACATTTTCAATCAAGATATCCAACCATTTTGGTCCTTCGAGCCGGATTTAGTGTAAAAGCAGCGGCAACAGTTCACGCTGATTCAACAATTCAAGACAGTACTTACAACAATCAGACAATCACAGGCTGAAAAGTGTAGTGCAAATCATTTATTCTTCCAAACCGTAAGTTTGTTCCATTTTATCATCTGCATGCATAGGGATTTCAAATCGTTAAAATCGATATTATTTCATTCTGAATCTCTATAAGTATTTTACTGCAAACTAGTTCATTTCATTTAGCCGGTTCTCACAAAACATCACAATGTTAGCAGGAGAAAATGAAGTAAATGTGTCAAAAGTAGATCAATCGAAATCGGACAAATCCGATATTTTGCTAGAGTTAAAAGAGCAACGTGATGTAGTTATCGAAAAGCTGAGTAGGTTTATAAATTTCATTAAACGAGCCAACGAATCCGATTTATTAGAATTAGAATCACGTCTAGACCACGTATCGAGTATTTTCAACCATTTCGAACAAGTTCAGTCACGAATAGAATCGCTAGAAAAGTGTACAACTAATTCAGAATATCGTGAAACATTCGAAAACAGCTTCTTCAAAGCACAAGCCAGCGCTAAAAATAAAATTGTAGAGTTTCACAGCAACATACAAGCCAGAATAACAGCTAGTCATAATGTAGCTAGTCAAAATAATTTGTTCAACAATAGTGTTACTGTAAATTCAAAAATTACACTGCCACCAATTGACTTACCTATCTTTGATGGCGATAAAAAAAATGGGTATTTTTCATTCAAAGATTTCAGGCATTAGTTGACCAGAATCAGCAGTTATCTCAAGTAGAAAAGTTGTATTATTTACAGGGCCGACTTAGGGGTGAGGCAGAAAAATTAATTCAGCAACTTGAGTTGACAGATGAGAATTATTTAGTAGCTTTACGTATATTGCGAGAACGATTTGAAAACAAAAAAATTATTATAGACAAACATGTAGAAGAATTATTTAACATGCCAGTAATTACTAAGGAATCACCTCCGTTTTTAAGAAATTTAATTGACACATTCAAACAACTAATTACTTCACTAAAAGCTCTAGGTGAACCAACTGATTCGTGGGATCGCCTATTAAATCAACTATTAAAAATTAAACTAGACGCACGCACTAGGGAACGTTGGCATGAACATTTACATTTACAAAATAAAAGAGAACCTCCACCATTGTCAGAATTTCTCGACTTTTTAGTAAATCGTTGTGAATATTTAGAAAGCAAAGAAAAAACTGATAATCAGCAAACCATGTTAAAATCTAACTATTATAATCACACGCACAAAAATGCAAATAACAGTATACAAACAAACAAAATTAATTCTAAATATCCGTCACGGGGTGAAGGTCAAACAATCACATGTGCCGTCACGTAGGCGCAATGCGCTTATTGCAAAGATCAAGATCATTACATTTATTCATGTAAAAAATTCCTTAAGTTACCAAGTTCAACGCGACAAAACGAGGTATTTAAACTAAAATTATGCTTTAATTGTCTCAGAGGTGATCATAGGTCAGATTCTTGCACTCGTGGAACCTGCAAGGTTTGTCAAAAGAAACATAACACACTAATTCATCGAGACAATATTCAACATCATGATACACAAAACCAACTAGCTAAACATGACAACATTCAAACACAAAATCACAGCAATCCTTCATTAGCCACAAACACACATTTGGCAATTGAAAATAAACAAAACACAGCCGCACCTCGAGAAACTATCCAACTCTCATCAATCACACATCATCTAAATAATAAAAAACAAAATGTTCTTCTTAGTACAGCGGCTGTATTCCTCAAAGACAAATCAGGCAATTTAACCAAAGCACGTGCATTGTTAGACTCGGGTTCTCAATCAAATCTAATAACCTCTGACCTTGCGCGATTATTAAATATCGGTACTACCAAAATAAACTTACCAGTGATCGGTGTTAATCAGGCTACTACTAATATCACAGAGCAATTAAATATTGATATAATTTCAAGAGAAAACAATTCTTTTCAACAAAATGCTACATTTTTAGTTATAAACCAAATAGCGGGTAATATTCCAAACTTCAAAATCGATTGTCAACATTTAAATATACCGAAACACATTACTCTTGCGGATCCTGAATTCGATAAATCCGCCAAACTGGATATTCTCTTAGGCGCAGGTGTCTTTTGGGATATTTTAGCGGATGGGCAATTTAAGCTCGGCGACGGTAAACCGATACTTCAGAAAACATTATTTGGATGGGTCATATCGGGACCCATATATCAAAATTGTTCAATTCAAAATAACAGTAGTATTACCATATCATGTAATTTAATCACAACTATGCTTGAAAACGCAATTGAGAAATTTTGGAAAATCGAGGAATACCAAGACGATAACAAAACCAAACGGACGATCGAAGAAAAACAATGCGAAGAACATTTCCTAAAAACAATTCAGCGGACCGAAACTGGCAGATTTCGTGCAACGTTGCCAGTTCGCGAAGGTGTAGGCGATTTGGGGAATTCGAAGATGAATGCGATTAAAAGGTTTCACAAATTAGAAAGTAAACTGATCAATGACACAGTCATACGTCAACAATATTCGGAGTTCATGAGGGAATATGACAAACTCGGGCACATGACCAAGGTGCCGACGTGGGCAACGGAAGTGGATGGAAAGGGAGTTTTTTACCTACCACATCATGGTGTCGTGAAGGATAGGCAACCACTAAACTACGAGTGGTGGTGCATCCGCCAAAACAGGAAACGGTATTTCATTGAATGATACGCTCATGGTGGGTCCTTTAATACAGGAAGATCTTTTTGCTATCATCATTCGTTTTTCACAACACAATGTAGCAATGGTAGCGGACATAGAGAAGATGTACCGGCAGGTGGAAATTGTAGAAGAGCAGTGTGATTTACAGCGAATTATGTGGCGTTCTGATCCAAACCTGCCTCTAGAAGTCTACACATTAAACACCGTAACATACGGCACAGCTCCAGCTTCATTCATTGCTATACGATGCTTGCACCAACTCGCTTTAGAAAACAGTAAAAAGTACCCAGTAGCATCACAAGTAATAACTCGCGATTTTTATGTTGATGACCTCATCACTGGTACAGACACCATTGAAAATGCACAAATTTTGAGGCAAAACATCACCAACATTTTAGAAAGTGGATCCTTTCCTCTTCGGAAGTGGAATACTAACAAACCGAACATTTTCAACGATATTAACAACATTTCAGATCTACCAGATCATTATCTATCAACCGATGACCAATCAAAAGCTTTAGGGCTTGTCTGGAACTCTCAATCAGACACGCTACATATCAGCACAGATTCAATACAAATTGAAAATAACAATTTCACAAAACGCGGAATACTCTCCGTAATTGCTCAGTTATTCGATTCATTGGGCTTGGTCGGTCCAGTAATTGTTAAAGCCAAAGTTATCATGCAAAAACTTTGGCAGCACAAAGTAGATTGAGATCAAATTGCTCCTTCACCAATAATTTCAGAGTTTATTCATTTACAAAAGGAATTACCTATTTTGGCTACAATTAAAATTCCTAGACAAATAACAGTTCCCAAAGCCAATGTTATTGAAATTCACACTTTCAGCGATGCATCTACTATCGCGTATGGTGCGTGTTCATACCTACGAACTGTAGATAACTCCGGACAATGCTCTGTACGTTTAATTTGTGCTAAATCAAGAGTATTACCCTTAAAGGTTGTCACGTGCCACGCTTGGAGCTAAACGCAGCTTTATTAGCAACGAATCTGACAGCTAAGCTCATGGAGGCTTTTACTTGTCGTATATCTAACATTTTTTATTATACTGATTCGACCATCGTTTTATCGTGGTTAAATACGGAACCCGCACTTTTAAAAACATTTGTAGCAAACCGCGTAGCGGACATGCAAAGAAAATTCAAAATCGAAAATTGGCAACATGTAAAATCCGAACAAAACGCGGCTGACATCATCTCGATGGGATCACTACCCAGTCAGCTGCTGGAATGCGACATGTGGTGGAACGGGCCATTCTTTCTAAGCAATCATAATCAACCGGTCACGAATAATAATTTTTTACCACTCAATGAATTACCAGAGGTAAAAAATTCCGCGTTAACACACAATGTAATTATAGCTGATAGTACGATATTCGAGAGATATTCTAATTTCGACAAATTAAACAGAGTCATAGCGTGGATTTTACGATTTAAAGGTAACACATTACGTGCAAAACATGATAGAATATACGGTACAAAACTCACAGTGCACGAATTAAAACTGACAAAACAAAGTATTATAAGGGCAACGCAATCAGTGTATTTTACGGAAGAAATAAAATGTTTAATTAAAAATAAACTGCTAAACGCTCATTCAAAATTATTAACTTTAAACCCATTTATGGCGGTTAGGGGGGAGAATTGTCAATTCAAACTTTTCATTTGATAAAAAATTCCCTTACGTCCTACCTCATAATGGTCACGTCACGCGCCTCCTAATCGAAAGAGAGCATACATTATTATTACACGCTGGTGCTCAAGCAACTTTGGCCTCTTTCAGAAACAACTTTTGGCCATTGCGGGGTAAACAAATTGTCAAAAAGATTTTGCATCAATGTATAACTTGCTTTCGAGTAAAGCCTCGCTCTTACAATGAAAAAATGGGAAACGCTTCGCACAAGCTAGACCGTTTTTAAGCAGTGGCGTCGATTACGCGGGGCCATTTTCGGTCAAGGAAGTTAAGCACAGAAATAGAAAATGTATAAAGGCATATTTGTGTATTTTTATTTGCATGACTACCGAGGCTGTGCATTTAGAGGTATCAACTGATTTAACTGTAAACTCGTTTCTAAACGCCCTCAAAAGATTTGTTTCACGGTGCGGTCTATGCAGTGATATATATTCTGACAATGGGGGATGTTTCGTTGGAGCAAACAATGATTTGCGATTGTTCCTAAAAACATTAGAACAAGACAATTCATTTTCTACATATTGTGACACACAAGGAATTCGGTGGCATTTTAACCCTGCGAACAGCCCGCATATGGTTGGTTTGTGGGAATCGGCTGTGAAATCGGCCAAATATCATCTAAAAAGAGTGATAGGTCAAAACTGCTCGTCTTTGGAAGATTTTACCACCCTATGCATTCAGATGGAGGCCACTCTTAATTCTAGACCTCTCATCCCATTAACCGATGATCCCAACGACCTTTGTCCTTTAACTCCCAGTCACTTTTTAATTGGCGACGTGTTGAAGGCCATACCTCAATCAAACGTTCAGCAAATACCAGTTAACAGGCTATCAACGTATCATACACTGGAGCAAATGTAAATCTCCGTACGAAGAATGGAATCATGAAGAGGGCGGTGTCAGAAATTTGCGTCCTACCCATAGACGTTTAAAAAATGTTTCTTAGTGATTGACATTTATTTTGACATTTTATTTTTAAGTTATTTGAAAACACATATAAATTTCATAATTTTTTATATTATTTTTCGTTTGAAAGTCGAGCCTTTGGAGGCCGGTATGTTTAACCATTTAATGTATATATTTAAATTATGTTGAGTGCGCTACTGAACTTGGCACATGCGCCTACCTAGAGTAACCGGGCTTGCGCCGAAGAAGACAGACATAAAATCATCAAGGAGCCACGAGGCCGAGAGCGCTTTTTGCTCAGGCTCACAAAGCATTTTGTACAATAAAGTGAAAATCGAAACAAATCGTTTTATTGTGTGCTTCTCACATTGTATACAGTCCACTTTAAAACATTTTCAATCAAGATATCCAACCAGAGGCCTCCCAATCTCCGGAATAATTTACAAACATTAAACATAAGGAAGTTTTTTTTCTAAAATTTTATTTTTGTCAAAAACTATTGTACCTTCTTACTCCTGCTACACCATTTGCTTTTAGGTGAGAAAGAGATTCTTCATGCTCTGAATATTCGCTCTCCAAGCTGATGTTGCTTGACTGCAATAAGTTTCTAAAAACATTGAGGTTAAAAATCTCTAAATATATAGATTCATAAACAAACCGTTTTTTAACTTCATAGTCTGGCACATATTCTGATCCAGAGCTTGAAAAGTCTTCAAAAAACCCTTCTTCTGAAGTACGTGACATATTATATCGCGTAAAACAGGCACCAACAGGCACAGACTTTGAACTTAACACATAAACGATTACTTGGTTGTCGCTTGGAACCCTATTATTCTTAATAATGACGTTGACTGTTGCTTGGAACTATATTGTAAATTAAATATTGGCGCCATCTTTGAGAATGGGCTCAAAGTTTGTATAGCAGACGATGCAGGTTTCTATGGATCTTATTTTCTTACAAAAATTAATTAATTTTTCTTATGGGAACAAAGTTCTAAGTTGATTTATCCTTATTTTGATATAAATGATGAAGGTGATCTATAGATCACTATAAATAAGAAAATTGTCAGTTTCAATATCATATTTTGATAAAAACTTAAAGAAGTCGAAACGTCAAAATTTATCTTTCTTTTAAAAACTATCAAAAACAAAAACTTGGGCATGTATATATTTAATTTAATATTTAACTTAACACACCCTCGAAACGAAAGCAATATTTCATCGATGGTACATCGATCACTAACTTTATAAACAAGTCGACTGTTTTTCAGGAATTTATGAAATATTTCAGAAATAGCTGAGGCTATGAGAAACTGTTTTCTTGCTTTTCAACTAGTGCCAAATAAAGATTTTGTATCTTCTTTATTCGATTTGTAAATTGATGTAAACAGCAAAACTCCAAGAAATGTACGCAGTTCATTTTCCGTTTTAATAATTTCTAATATTTGCCACTCCAATTATGTTCCTTGTTTGCTGATAATGTAGATTAGTAAATTTTCTAATATCTTCCATCATGTTTGAATCGAATGACAGACACCAAACATCGATCTCTGATGGAGAATTTCTCAACTTTCTCGATGCATATTGAGTAAACCCTGGTAGCTTACATTCCACAACATTATAAAATGGTGGCCTTCCCACCCTTCTAGGTTCTTTTTAAGTCCATTTCTTTCCACTCTTGGGATGCTTGGAATGACATGCTGGAGGAACCACTTGAGCTCGAGTGGAATCAGATTCGTTACAGTCACTCGCGCCTTCTAACTAACTAAGATTTGGTGAGAAATCTGAATCATCTTCAGACTCCAAAAAAGAATGGCTTAGATGTTCATGAGAAAGACCTGGATCAGTTTGAGTACTCGTACCTGGACGTGGGGAATCTCGTAGTATGACCTCAGCAGGTTCACTTTTTAACTGGACTGAAGAATTCTCTTCTCCACTGTCACAAGGGTCTTGATCCTCTTCATTCTCACTTTCCTGTGAGAGCAGTCTCTGTATATCGGAGGAAAAGTTTGGGTTCGTAGTCCAAAATATTTGCTTGTCCATCTGCACAGACAAAAGTTAATAAATTTGATAAATTTTGACCTTTCTACAGAGGAGATATATTAACCCTATATTATATTATTTGATGTTTCAAATTTAGTTAAACGGTAGAATGTGCCTTTCACTAGCATACAAGATTGAATTTACATGACAGCGAGATGTGAACAGATGACACAGTCTCACCAACACACTCATAAAATTTCCCACATAGGTCTCACAAACCCACGTGTGGCGTTACGAAACAATTTCATAATCGAACCTAATTGAAAGATAAATGCCAAGTTATATAGATAGTTGCTTAGTTACTAGGTACTTTTTAAATAATTCATTATCTTCTAAACGTTACGCTAATAATAAAAAAAATTTATAACATATCTTTCAAATTTGTTCTATATAATTCATGATTCAGTAAAGTTAGTCGAAAATTGAAGCTGTTTGTCTGCTATAACGTGGTGTTAATAAACCAATAGTTGATATTTGATATTGACAGCTGTTCAATTTTTGTTCATTCCAATCACTAGTTTTAACCAAGAACTAATACTTCTTTAGATAGTGATTTTAGGAATATTATATTAAAAATGAGTCTAACCGAAATTTGTGGTTTATCGGATAACATTACCTTTAAAAATTCCTTGTATAAAAATTATTTGCACCAATTTTTTACCAATTTCAACTGTAACATGAGTTTGCAAGTACCACCGTTAAGTGATGTAAGAGCCATTTGAATAATATTTAGATTATATCCAGCATTATTTAATTTTAGCCTGCAAATAGTTTTACGATACTCACGGAAAATGAAACGGGACGTGAATTGAAAATGAATTTTGATCATGGTACAACTACCTTGGGATTCAAGTATGAAGGAGGAGTAGTTCTTGCAGTAGACTCCAGAGCTACAGGAGGACAATTTATTGGCTCCCAAACTATGATGAAGATTGTTGAGATAAATGATTTTTTATTAGGTAATTGTAGTACTCAAAAATCATAAATCACATTATTTTTGTATTTTTCTAGGAACATTAGCTGGGGGTGCAGCAGACTGTGTATATTGGGATAGGGTTCTTGCAAAACAATGCAGAATATATGAACTTAGGAATAGAGAACGTATATCTGTAGCTGCTGCTTCCAAATTATTGGCAAATATGGTCTACAATTATAAGGGAATGGGATTGTCTATGGGAATGATGTTAGCTGGTTGGGATACAAAGGTATGAAAATGATCTTTCTTACAAAGGTACATTTATGGAAATGAGTTTTTCAGGGCCCTCAACTCTATTATGTAGATTCAGAAGGCCTTCGAACAGCAGGAAAAGTATTTAGCATTTGCTCTGGTTCAATTTATGCTTTCGGTGTATTGGATTCAGGTTATAAGTGGGATTTGACAGATGAAGAAGCTCATGCTTTAGCTCGAAGATCAATTTATCATGCTACTCATAGAGATGCATACTCTGATGGTATAGTAAGGGTTTACCATATGAGAGAAACAGGTTGGGTTCATATTGATAATAATGACTGCAGTGACTTACATTACAAGTATATCAAAGAAAGGGATGAATAAATTTTATAAGTGCTTGATCTAATTTTATGTAATTTGTATTTGAAAAATGTTTCAAATAAAATACACTAAGGTTATTTAAGTCAGTTTTCTTATTAATGCATTGATCCTTTTGGGCAATATATGTTGTTTCTAAAATTAAACCTCTTATAGAATTTGTTATAGATATGTATAAATGACACTAAGATGATTTACATGTCTATATTGATGAACTCATCATTTGGGGCAATATATGTAGTTTCAAGAAATAGACTTTTTTGTAATTTTTTTCAGTTGTCAAAACCTTGGTAGATTAATAATGCATATTGAGTTCTTCATGATAGACATGAGTGGCTAATGAACATCTATAAAAATAAACGCTATTAACAACCAACTAACCTCACCTACCCCATAAATTTCAACTTAATGTTATCCATAAATTAACCAATCATTATTGAACATCGCTCACTACAACATCTAGCCAATTAAAAACTACTCTTAATTAATTATTGTAAGTAAAAAAATTATTATTAAACATTTATATATATTTCTTGTATTTGACCATAATTTCAGTCCCAGACGATTCACAAGTTCGGAAAATATGTTTAATCTCCACGGGAAATAACTTTAATACATTTTCCGAGCTTTCGAATACTTATGTATTCATCGTCTGGGGAATAATTAGATTAAGATTATCGGTGGTTCTGAATTGTAATAATTATTGTAATAATTATTGTAAATTAAAAATTTTACAAGAATTAAAAATCAAAACCACTGAAAATCCACTTTGGTGTTTCATTACCACGTTCCCAATAAGCAACCGCTCATAATATAGCTGGCTAAAACTTCGTTACAATTCATGAAAATGGTTCTTACTAAATCACTATAAATATCAATATCTCAAAATAGAATGAGTGGCAGGTAATAAGACACTAACGGGCAAAGGGCACTTCAAGATACTTTAGGAACTCAGAGATGATTTAGCTCCATCCTTCTTATGTTGTTTTGCATTGCGTTGGTGTGTTAAACCCATATGGGTAACCACAAAGGATTGTCTTTTCAAGATTTATAATAATAAAAAAAACTCATACATATTGCTGTTGCTAAAAATAATGATTTTTGTTAGCCATAGTAGTCCGAAATATAGTAGCAATTAGTAATTTAGGAATTGAAAAAATAAGTTATACTAATGTAAATGTTTTATATGTACCAAGTGTTAAAAAACTGGAAATGTCAGATAGGAAAATATTATTTGAAATTGTTAAAACAATAAATAATGATGGAAAGCTGCTGTTTGTGTAAAGTAGAGAATTTGTGTGAAATAAAATTTTATATATTTTATAAATGGCACAAGCTTATTGGAAATTTTAAATAAACAAATGGTTGTGGCTTTATTAACATGCTTGATGTTGGGAACCAGATTGGATGTACGAGTATGTTTTGCTGTTAATTTTTACAGTAGGTTTCAAAATCAAGCTAAAGATAAGGTCTTTAATCATTTAAAACGTGTATTAAGGTATTTATAATCGATTCATGTAGGATTATAAAGTTTAGAAAAAATAATAAAGATTCGTTAGACTAAAAATGCGTCGTTGGATATCTTTTTAATTTTATTTTTGCAAGACTCTATGTTGAACAACCAAGAAGCAAGCACTAAAAAAGATAATTTGTAGTTGAAAAAACTCTTCTTGCATTTAGGTATTAATATTCGTAATATCAGCTTTTATAAGGTCATCAGCCTAAATTTCCCACAAGTATTTAATTAGCACCTAATGTTACGGATTAATTGATACCTGCTTAAGTATTGATCTAAATTTAAGAGATATTTGATTTTTAGATTCGTTATCTCACGGAAATTAACACATTTATATGTCTATATGATAGACATGAGTGGCTAATGAACATCTATAAAAATAAGCGCCATTAACAATTAACTAACCTCACCTACCCTATAAATTTCAACTTAATGGTATAATAGGGATTTTTGAAGTGACTCGAGAGTATCAGAAAATTATATAGGGAGAATCCTTGCATCCTTTAATGTACCTCTACCATGTATTATGTTTCTGGTAACTATTAGATATTAATCTGACGATTAATTCAAGGGGGCTGGCCGTAACGAGCGGTTGAAAAAAATGATGACACAAACTCATAATATATTTTTGTATATGTAAAAAAGGTGACCTTGACATACTCCAGCGTGTCAGATTTTTATGCAGGAGGGTCAAGTTGATGTCATAGTCCTCCTGAATAATAATCTGACAATTATATGGAGGGATATCGCTAGTCTGACCATTTTGATGGAAATTTAGAAATAATATATCCGCATTTACGTGCAGAAATTGGATAATTTATTAATATAAAATTAAAAATAGATCATTACAATTTATAATAAATTACAAAACATTGAAATTTGAAATACATATTTTAGTCTTCATTTCATTTAGACTCATCTTTGAAGTTTGTTTCCACTTCAACTTCCAGGACGTCCTCGTCATCTCGTGATTCTGTAACTAAAAATGGTTATGATACATTATAATGTTATATTTATGATGTGATAGTATAATATGGAAAAGAGAACGTACCTGAATCTAAAGTATCTCCTAAAATGTCAGGTGTTTTAACGATGTCTTCATACGCCTCAGGAAGTTGGTTTCCTAGAAACCAAGTTGGCTCCAATTTTCCATCCACATTTCTCCATCCATATTCTAGTGGTGACATTTCCGTAGGAATACGATTGTGAGCGTTTCTCCACATACAAGCAATATATTTCGTTCGCAATAAATGTTGCAGCTCCGATCGACATGATGGCAAATTACAAGTAATTCATTCATTTCGCATTCAGTGAAAAGGGTTGAGACGTATCATTTACTTTGTACGTTTTATTAAATACTTCCACCCCAGCGATATAAACGTCAGCTAGTTTTTTAAACCTGTACAAATGGCAGATGAACGATTCCACGGTGGAAGATAATACCTTAATATTATATGCTTCAGAGGCCAAGTTTCCAAATACTTCTTGTATATTTACAGATCCCATTAGAATCTGTAGAGGCCTTTTTTACCTCGTCTGTAAAAAGCTGGGCTGTAATCCCATCACGTTAGAGCATGTAGAGCTAGTAGTGCTTTTGATACAAATGGACCCAATTTCGTAAAAAGAGCGGAAATGTCGATATATCGGCGTGCATTCCCTACTCCGAGATCAATCCCGACTTTTACAGACGATGTCATATCTTCCATGATGGCTAACATAATAACCACGATATCTGTATCAGAGGTTCTGATGGTGACAGTAGACTCTTCTTCCATTTGACGAGCAAAAAATACAGCTTTTGTATCCGCTTCTAGATGATCGGGACATGAAATAAAAAAATGGTACAACACTAATCTAATGAAAGTGACCAAGAGAAATAGACTCACCGGTTCTAAGGAATCTTTCAAGCAAAAATAATGTTCGATATCTGGATCATCTTCCACCATAGCCAGCCACCATGGATAACCTTCGATATTCGCCCAGACGATGCTACCCGCGTTATATTTATTAAATATCATCAGCTCCTTTTCTTTATCGTCGATCGATTCTTCTTTAATTTAAAATATTACCGAGTATAATTTGATTTAAGCAGCTAAGCAATTACTAACTAATTAAACCATATGACAGGTATCGGGAAATGTAAAAGGCTTTTCTTGGGTGATGGGATGGTTAAAAAATGTTTTTAATGAATTTAAATTTGAAAAATCTGTCCCTACTTTCATGAATAAATTCGACGCATTCTCTTATTAAATTAGCCTTTTCACTACCACAAAGTCCTTGTAAAAAGAATTACCCAACAGGTCCCTTGCTTCTGGTAATTCATCAGTTTTAACATTTGTTCCAATGACGACATATCCTGTAAATTTTTTTCCTTCATTCAATTCGTCTTATTATTGCAATTTCATCCCAAATTATTTCCCTATCACAAAATTCTTTTGGTTTTATAGCATTTAAAGCTTCTTTGCTTTAGCAATGCATAACTTAATATTACAGCAAAATATCCTCAACTCGAGAATCCTTTACTTCTTGCTTTCAGCATTCTTTTCAAAATGAAGCAAAATAGTTATTAAAATACATTTCTTGATAATCGGTTTATAGAAAATCTATTATTTATGAGAAAATTGTTACTCAAAGAACTTACCAACAAGGTTTTTTCGGCATTTTCAATAATTAAAGATTTTTCTTTTAAAACTGATACCAGAGATTTTGAGGAATTTACTTAATATTTTTTCTTTGAAGAGCCACTGTATTTTTCAGAATACTCATATTTTTTTTGGCCTCTAGGGTGTATTGAAAACAGAACTGCTGAGATTTCCTGCAAAGTTTCCTGTTTTTTTGGAACCTAAATAACAATGACATTATAAGAACATTCTTCTGTTTGGTTAAAAGAGTTATTAACACTTTCAGAAGCACTTGAAAGTTTCAGATGAGTAAAATAATTAAATTTATGAAAATTGGATGAAGCATATCTTTCAGACTGATGTTTATTACAAAATCAGCAATAAGTATGCATTAACAACATTTTTCCATCAGACAATAAATACCTTTCAGATGTTGAGTCCAAACACTGCCAAGAAGTACCCGGTTTAATAACTCCAAATTTAACATAACTTTTTTCCTGAAAACAACATTCTCTGTAAATATGCTAATTCTCGTATTAATTCCACATTCTTTTTCAAAAATATTTTAATATTTTTTCATGATTTTCTTCCATTGAAAATCGTCTCCTTTGAAATGAGAGTCACTAATATAAACTTCTGGTAAATCTTTTTCCTGTATTTATATATATATATATATATATATATATATATATATATATATATATATATATATATATATATATATATATATATATATATTATGGAGTGCAGAGAAGGAGTAACGTCTCTGGGATAAAAAATGTGAGCTGATTTTTGATGGGTAAATAGGTGGCGCTGATTATAGAGGGTATTCGCTTGAATTTTACGCGCTGATTTGAAAATAACTGTATAGTAATGCTTTAAATAATGCACCGTGATAATGAAATTAGTAGTATTAAAATAAATAAAATAATTAAACGATTAACAAAACAGAATCTCGTTAAATTATTTTAAATTATTTAGCTATTTATTTGGTTTAGATAATGCATATATTCTAATATGAAAAAAAGTAGAATCATGTAACAATAATGAAATAGTATAAAAAAAACATTTTGGTTGATTAAAATAAAATATTGAATTTTATCCGTAACTAATATAAAAATTATAGCAATATAATTAGATCAATAAAAATAGAGTAATAAAAAAAATATTTCGGTTCATAAAAATAAAATATTGAACTTCATTAGCAACTAATATAATAGTTATAGTCATATAAAAATATCAATGAGAATAATAAAATAATTGAAAATAAAACATTTTTGTTCATAGAAATAAAATATTGAACTCTATCCGCAACAAATATAATAATTATAGTTTTGTTAAAATATCATTGGTAATTAGCTTATGCAAGCAGGTAAGAAATATATCAGGTTCTTAATAAAAAATAAAAAATATTTTAAACGTACCCGTCAAGTATAATATCTGACAGAGGATCCGCGTTCCGTTCTGAAAAATTCGAATCGTATTGTCGAGAAGAAAATATTAAACATGTGTTAACAACTTGTGAAGTCCCACGAGGTAATGGAGAAGTGGAAATGGTAAATAGGACTCTTATAACAGTCTTAACAAAACTTAGCGGCCGCAAGTTGAACTAAAGAAAAATTCTATTTGTGTTTAATTTATATACACACTAGCGCCCCCAGCCGGCCAGACGCCAAACTAAACACGGTTTCATAGACAGTAGCTCTCCCTGCCGGCCAAACGCCAAACTAAACACGATTCCAAAGACACTAGCGCCTCTTGCCGGCCAGATGCCAAATTAAAAACGATTCTATAGACACTAGCGCCTCCCGCCAGCCAGACGCCAAACTATACACGGTTTCATAGACCCAAGCCCCTGCCGCCAGACAAACGCCAAATTAAACACGATTCCATAGACACAAGCGCCCGCTGCCGGCTAAACAAGATTCCATAGACACTAGCGCCTCCCGATATCCAAATGCCAAATTAAACACGATTCTATAGACACTATCTATCTCTATCGACCAATCGCCAAGCTAAAACACTATTCTATGGACACTAGCGCCCCCTACTGGCCAGATGCCAAACTAAACACGATTCTACAGACACTAGCACCCTCTGCCAGCCAAACGACAGACTGAACAAGATTCCATAGACAGTAAAGCCTCCCGCAAGCCAAACGCTAAATTAAAAATGAATCTATAGACACTAGCGCCACCTGCCGGTCAAACGCCAAATTAAACACGATTCCATAGACAGTAGTGCCCCCAGCGAGCCAAACGCCAAACTAAACAAGTTGCCATAGACACTGGCGCCTCCCGCTAGCCAACAGTCAAATTAAACACGATTCTATAGACATATAAATCTATTTCAACAAATCGCCAAACTACGGCGGCACGGTTCCATAAACAAAAGCGCCTCTCGCTAGCAAAACGCAAAATTAAATACGATTCTGTAGACACCAGTAACCTATGCCGGCCAAACGCCAAACTAAACACGGTTCCATAGACACAAGCGCCTACCGCCGGCCAAACGTCAAATTAAACGCGATTCCATTCAAACATACAGACACTAGCACCTTCTGCCGGCCAAACGATAAACTAAACAAGATTCCAGACAGTAGCGCCTCCCGCTGGCCAAACGGCAAATTAAAAACGATTCTATAGACACTGGCGCCTCCTGCCGGTCAAACGCCAAATTAAACACGATTCCATGGACAGTAGCGGCTCCAGTGGGCCAAACGCCAAACTAAACAAGATTCCATTCACATTAGCGCCTTCCGCTAGCCAAACGTCAAATCAAACAAGATTCTATTGACCATTCGCCAAACTAACCAAACACGAACTTACGCCATCTGGCGAGGAATAGTCAAACTGGAAGTACCTAGCGGCTGCAAGTTGATCTTGATAAAAATACTATTTGTGTTTGATTTCTATACACACCAGCTCCTCCTGCCGGTCAGACGCCAAACTAGACCCGATTCTATAGACACTAGCGCCCTCTGCCGGCCGGACGTCAAACTAAACACGATTCTATACACACTACCGCCCCCTGCCGGCCAAACGATAAACTAAAACATGAACTAGCGCCATCTAGCGAGGTATAGTCGAACTGAAAGTACTTAGCGGCCGCAAGTTAAACTAAATAAAAATTCTCTTTGTGTTTAATTTCTATACACACTAGCGCCCCCCGCCAATTAGACACCAAACAAAATACGGTTCCATAGACGCCAAACTAAACAAGTTGCCATACACACTGGCTCCTCCCGCTAGCCAAAAGTCAAATTAAACACGATTCTATAGACATATAAATCTATTTCAACAAATCGCCAAACTACGGCGGCACGGTTCCATAAACAAAAGCGCCTCTCGCTAACAAAACGCAAAATTAAATACGATTCTGTAGACACCAGTAAACTCTGCCGGCCAAACGCCAAACTAAACACGGTTCCATAGACACAAGCGCCTTCCGCCGGCCAAACGCCAAATTAAACACGATTCCATTCAAACATACAGACACTAGCACCTTCTGCCGGCCAAACGATAAACTAAACAAGATTCCACAGACAGAAGCGCCTCCCGCTGGCCAAACGGCAAATTAAAAACGATTCTATAGACACTACCGCCCCCTGCCGGCCAAACGATAAACTAAAATATGAACTAGCGCCATCTAGCGAGGTATAGTCGAACTGAAAGTACTTAGAGGCCGCAAGTTAAACTAAATAAAAATTCTCTTTGTGTTTAATTTCTATACACACTAGCGCCCCCCGCCAATTAGACACCAAACAAAATACGGTTCCATAGACGCCAAACTAAACAAGGTTCCATAGACACAAGCGCCTCCTGCCGGTCAAACGCCAAATTAATTACGATTCCATAGACAATAGAGCCCCTGCCGGCCAGACGCCAAACTAAACACGGTTCCATAGACACTAGCGCACCCTGCTGGCCAGATACCAAATTAAATTCAATTCTATAGACACTAGCGCCTCCCGCCAGTCAGATATTGGCATTCGTTTTCTTATGCTTATTTGACACTTCTCAATTTGTCACTATGCAATCCAAACAACTGTTTATTCTATAATTATATCCATTTAGATTTGAGATCATTATTGAAGGTATCTACGGCTCCATTTTCCCATTCTTCTTCATACTTATACAATTCGAAATTATGTATGATTGTACCATTCAAGTCCAGAAAGAAATCATGCTCATATACGTTTCAAACTATAAGTATTCTTACTTCTTTTCAGCATCATTTTCCTCATCATGGCTCTTCACATTACTACAAATATTTCGAAATATGTGATTTAAGGTAATTTTGAAAATAATAATTTGTTCTTGAGCTAAGTGGTTTTTAAAATATTTATTTTGCCAATCTATTACGAGATTTAAGTATATTAAATAAATCATTAAAATTTAGAAGAAATTCATCTGTAGTACCTACATTATGGAAATATGTATTAATATCTGTTCTCGATAAATAAAGAGGAACAGCTGTTACATTGTTTCCACCTTTACACTGATAAATTTCGCAAATTATGCAACTTGGAATTTCGTCGAAATGGTCCAATTACAACTCTGGTTAGCAAAAAGATATCGAAAAAAATTATATATCATTAGAAAATATACACTCTAGCGATGTTTATAAAAAAACAAAAGCTTGCTACCACCTTTACTTTTTTTTAAACGCATGAATTGTAATAATATGAATATTTAAGATATAATACATACTGTGAAAGTTGTGAAGTTATAACTTCTTGCATAAGTTAAAATAAGAAGAGACATGAAAATCAGGAAAATTGAAGAAAATGAAGTGAATTAATGAAGAAATGAGTCGTTTTAGAAAATATCTTGTTTAACAAATCAACAATTTTCTAAGTAAAATTGGGTTGGATGTCAGTAATTTACAAAAAGTTTTTGTCATAATAGTACAGCAAGTCAGCAATGTAAAAAATGAGATCAGGAGTTGTTATGACAGCTATATATGATAAGGAATCAATCTGATGAATTTTAAATACGAAAAAAAAGGATTATGATAGAGTGGAGTGATAAACTCCACTTTAATAATGAAAATAATGAATTTTGATCTTCTGCTTTAGAAGATAATCTATAAAAAATACATCGAGGGAAAAAGAAGACATGTACCAACAAAATTAAAAGGAGTAACAGAAAGAGGCTGATTCAAAATTATACTTATTTACAATTATTCTAACAGTAAAGGATGACAGAGCTGAAAAGCTAAGAACAAATGTGCGAAAACATTTAGAAATGTGGTCTCCTCAAAATTCTTTATACATATAATTAATATAAAATAGATACCTTCCATAGGACAGCTGTAAGCCTACAGTTTGATGTTTAGGACTTGTTTTGAAAAGAATACTGTTCCCTTTTCGTTCTCTCAACGTTTTTGCTTCCATTAGAATGACTTGATAACAATATACTTTCAACTGGTTGTTGAGAAGCTAAAAAATAAAACAAAAGTGTGTGGGTATATATCAGTAGAAATGGCATTACCTCACCCAATTCAAACAAACATGTTTCTTCAATATTCAACAACTCTAAAATACCTTTGACATGGAGTGCAATAAACCATTAAGCTGCATTACAATGTATTCGCTAAGCTAAATTTACACTCAACCAAGTCATATGCATACAGGACTTTTCAGGAAAATTCTTCATTACTCATTCAGTTTCATTGGCAGATATAGTGTTGAATTTGTACAAAGTGATGAAATGGTAAGTGACTTGAAAGTTCTTATTCAAAAACTGGTAAGACAATAATTTGAAATAATGATGGAAACATGACATTGCTAAAGTTATTTTTTTCAGACTAGTTTGAGATTTTCAAAGGAAGTCACCTAAAATACTTAACAAAATATATGATTTAATATCAAATATTGATGAGCAGCTACTAATTATTTTGATTAAGAGTAAATTTATTAGAAAAATATTAATATTTAGACAAATATCAACTCACTGGCAACATTTTTCATCAATTCATTGTAAACTACAAGTTACTTATTCTTCACAATTGGGGTGGAGTCTCTTTAAATCAAACCAATCAAAAATTACTCAATATTTTATTTTCTTACCTCAGAAATTTGAATAAAAAAAGTAAGATGTGTCAGAACAATACGAGGATCTTTTCTATCATTTATTTATTGTGCAGAAATACCACAGTTCATTTGAATGATCTTTATCTTGCAATTCCATAAGGTAGGTACTCCAAAACTACTAAAGGTCCCCATGTGAATCCATCCAAACGCTCCTATTATATCAATCATTATATACAGGAAAATATTTTTAAAAAATGTGTTGTTGGGGATTGTTTTATCAAATTTCCAAAAATATTTCCTAAATGATAGAATCACTGCAAAAATCTTCAAAGCCGGGTAGATGCGGTTCTCTTGTTGCTACTTCAATAATCTAATTCTTTTTTTTGTAACTTGACATTCACAGACATTACAATACAAATTTCCAGGCCCAGTTCAGATCAAGCTACCATAGCGAAATTAGTAAATATGTTACGAGTACATACAATTCTTTTTTATTAGAGGCCATTTTGGTAAATGAGAAATCACGCTCCTTTACCTAAAAATAAATTATTTGTAAACTACTTCCAGTATTGGTGTAGTGCCTATACTTGTTATTAAAAGAGATATTCAAACACTTGCCAACACCTTAAAAGCATTTAGCTTGTTTAAATCATATTCAGCAACATAAAACATTGTGATGTGTACGTGAGTATTTTTATCAAATTACTTATTTAAAGGTGTAGAAAATGTGAAAAATAATTGTACATACCTACTATAAGAATCAAAATTTTAAAAATTTATACATTTTCAGTCAATATTTACTTCATTACATAAACTACATTCACTTAATCTTCACGTATAAAACTTAAACATAAGTAAGTTTTCCAACTAGATACCAATTCCGTTTCTAATATTTTAATGAATTCCGAAGTTCCTTTGTTTGAAACTTTGGTTTACTTTGACCTTGGACGAATAAAAAAGATTAACGCAGCTGTCATGTTTGAATATAACTGAAGTCAACTTACAGTAAACCTCAATGTTGTCAAATTTTACAATTTATTTGTTTATTATCTGGATGCATGTTACGTTTCAAAAATATTTATTTATACATCGTAATAATATTAAAAACCAATAAGAATGTGGCTCTAGTTCTCACTAAATTTGGTTAATGGACAATATTTCCCACATTGATCTAAACAAAGATCAAGAAAATAATTTTGGCGAGAATGTTTATGAAAAAATATAAGCTAGGCAACATTGCTATGTAACTGTATTCATTTATGTTTTTGTTTTATCTAGCATAGAATGAATGTTTGAAAGAAATAATATCAAATACTAGTTTTATTTGAATACAAATTTACTATATACATGTACCAACAAATCTTCGATACGACGTTTCGTGCCTTCACGAGACAAACATATAGGTTTTTAATGAGGATATGCTTATTTATTATAATTATTAGTCAATTTAAGTCAAAAACAAGATGAAAGTAATGTGAAAACAAAAAACAAAGGTTAATAGATTAGCATGGCCAGCAACTTCAGTACTTTCATCAAGTTGAAGTGAAAAGTTTGTTTTATTTAAACTGTAACAGTGAATTTGACCGATTTTTTTGCTTCCTTCTCAGTGAATGAAACTTCAGATTCTAACCTACAGAGTGTTCTGTTCCTTTTTTAGCTATCAATATGAATAGGCGATAAGATGCAAATGTAGCTTGTCTATTTTTCTCACCAGAAATTGATGTTTTCGTTATTGAGTTTGACTTTAAGAATTCTTTTTCTTTGTACTGAAAGAAATACATATGTTTTTTTGTGAAAAGTCTTTACAGTTTTGAAGGTTTCATACTCTCATCAGCAAATACTTCGAAACATAAAACACACTGAAGTAGCAGGTTGTCATCTGTGCCAGTAACCACAAAAACCATATTTCAAATAATCAGCAATGTTCTTATGGTTCGGTTTTGCCTTCTTAGGGACTTCTTTTAAAAATTCTAAACTAGCCTAATAAAAATAAGTTTTGCATTGAGATGTTTATTATTATAAATTATTAATAAATGAATTTTGCCTTATCACTTGTTTTTAAATAAGTACTTTTAAGGCAATTACCATTTAACCGATCTAATCACTTTGTACAAATTAAACATTATATGTGCAAATCGAACTAAACGAGTAATGGAGAACTGTTCTGAAAAGTTTTGATTGTATGTGACTTGGTTGAGATATTATAGATTATAAGGGAGACTAGCTAAAACGTTCAAATAAAATGATTTCTTTCTGAACTTGATTGATACAATCATACATAATTTAGAATTGTATAAATATGGAGAATTGGAAAATGGAGCCGAAGATAGCTCCAATAATGATCTTTAACTCGAATGGATACAATTATGGAATAAACGTTTGATTGAATGGAAAAGTGTTTATTATTTCATAAAGTACGCAAGGACAATTTGTGTGCTGTATTTACTACTACCTACTGCTACCACCACACTCACTATTATACTGTCTGACGCCGGTTTCGATGTACTCCTCTAGTTTCTATGTGATTTGTACAAAACAAACAAACAAACAAAATATTACTGCGTATAATTTGATATCAGATGGTTATTTGATTGAATTAGTAACTCACTAAAGGTATTGAACAAAATATGTAATTTGATCCATTTGGTCGAAAGATACAAAAAACTACAGGAAGAAGTGATTTATAAGATATCAACTGATTTTGGTATTTGCAATAACTGCAAATTATCAAAGGATTATTTCTTAAAGGAAAGACTATCATTACTCTGACTGAATTAGAACAACTCTAAAATTCAGTGGTAAGTTCAATAATTACTCATCTTGTAGTGGATACTGTGAACAATTTGAATTTATTATTATAATTATTTTCTAGTTTATGCTCTTTGAAAAATAGCAAATGAATGCTCTCAAATTTTTTCGATAATAATATAATGGGAATCGTATAGAACTGCTTTTGTTACTTGCCATTTTTCTTAATTAAAAAATTTCTTATAATTAAAAATCACATTGTTAACAGAAGTTAATTTGAAATTAGAATTTTCTCTATATAGAAAAGTTGTTTCTGATTTTGTATAATAGTGCTCGTTTCTATAATTGATCTTCACACAAATGTTTTTGTAATCCATTTACTTAACACACTTTATCTGTCTTGATTGAACTTCTCAGTGAATATGTAACTAAATCCTAATTTTAATGTACGGACAAAAATAATTATTGAAAATTGTGAAGTTATTTTGGTTTTCTAGAAAATCCCAGTGTGACAGATTTTGTATAGAAATTTTAAAACTTTGACTTATATTTTGTATTGATTGATGTCTTATACCTTGTTATTTTCAAACTAAAACTATTTAGATGATGTTTCTGTTTGCCAATGAACAAGAGAATTGTTCAGAAAATGGGAAAGTTTTGAAATTAAGAAAAAAGAAAGATCGTTTTAGTTCCATAAAAGGTTATTAGTTTTTCAACTATAAATATTAGTAAATAATAGTAATCTTTTTGTATTTACTCAACCTCTAAACAGAACTAAATTTGTTTATTTCAAAGAAGATCTGTGTATATTTTAGGATTTAGCTTTACTTCGTTTATTTTATATGTATGTTTTAATACAATTTCATTGTTGTTCTATTTTATACTGTTCACTCCTTTATTGTATGAGCAGCTTGAAATTGTTGTCACTATCGACTTGGGCTCCCCTGTGGTGGTTATTCCGAAACCCGATGGGAGTGTCCCACATACTTTTTCAAGCTGGATCCATATTAAGCATATTTTCTTTCGAAAGTATACCAGCGGGGCAGTGTCATTCAAACTATTACCAACCATAGAGGCATGTATAGGATGAACCGATTGAGTATCGGTATAATAACAGCTCCTTCTGAAATGTTGATGAGGTGAGTGAGAACTGTATCCCAGACTACTCTAATAAATATCGATTTTTTCTCTATTTGTTTCCCCTGTAATATGTGAATTTTATTTTTTTATTTAAGGATAAGGTTGAAACTGTTGAAATTAGGCATAAAAAATGATTTGCATAAAATTAAAAAAAAAATGATTTTATAACAAACTTTATTGAGAAAATTAACAAATTTTTATCAAAAATTAGAATTAAAATTTTTCCTTCAAATCACGACACCATCACTCAAAAGTATCTTTCTGCTATTCTCCTCATATTTCATCCTCCTTCTCTTCTTCATCCTCCTCTACTTCTTGCTCTTCTTCTTCTTCTTCGTAGTCTTCCGCCGAAGATTCCGTCTCATCACCCAACTTCGCGCGTTTCTTCTGTTTACCGCCGCCATCCTCACTCGCGTATCTCTGTCGCTTCGTGTTTCTCAAAGATTTCGCATATCTATGTATGAAGCTGTACTTTTTCAGTCTGTCGAGCAGCTTCATTTCGACGGCTTCTTTAGCCTGTTTGACGGCTACGTCCATCCTGAGTTTGAGTTTATTGAATTTATCGTTCAGCACAAGGTTATCGTCGATATTTTTCAAGAACGGTTTCGAATTTTCGGCCTTCACCCAAGATCTAGTCACCGCGTCAGAATCGAAAAATGTCACGTGGTAGTGCGTCTGAAAATAATCGTTATCCGTCAATACACAGTGTGACTAACTCCATAGATCGAATACCTTGTGTCGTTTCAAGAATTTTATCGAAATATATTAGGAAAAAAAGGCGATTAATCACCCAGTATATGGCCATCAAAATTTACAAATTAAAAAAAAATAAAGCTGTATACGAGTTTACAAATTTCCCACTCTCCACTTTCAGTTGATAAAAAGAACCGCACTCTATTTAAGGTAACTTGAAATTTATTTCGATTTCCACTCAAAATGAAATATTGGAATAAGTAAAAAAATCACCCTGTATATAAGGTATCCTAATAATTTCGATATTAAAACAAAATCATCCTGTACGTGACATGAACTAAAAAAATTGTACTTACAACACTAACCTAATGAAAGTGACCAAGAGAAATATTAGACTTACCGGTTCTAAGGAATCTTTCAAGCAAAAATAATTCTCGATTTCCGGATCATCTTCCACCATAGCCGGCCACCATGGATAATCTTCGATTTTCGCCCAGACGATGCTACCCGCGTTATATTTATTAAATATCATCAGCTCCTTTTCTTTATCGTCGATCGATTCTTCCTTGATTTCGCATCTATTATACATCCCATCTGGATTCATCCAACAATACCATTTGTCAGATAGATCCAGGGGATCTTTCACGTCGGGCAGGTATCTATACTTATCGCAAGAGTCGCAATACACGTAGAGACCGACGTTTCTGAATTCTTGAAGTAATCTCATTTTCTCGTAGAAGCTCTCGTTCAAAAAATCCATATGTTCCTCCTCTTTCGCATCTTTTCAGTTTAGAACTTCCTTGGAATTGGCGTCGCTACAGTTCATTGGTGGTGATGAATCGAACTTATCTGCAGGAGTCACGATAATGTTTGTATCGTTAGCATCTTTTTCCTCCTTTGGAGCTTGGAACGATACCGTTGAGTTTTGGTCTTGAAAAGTTTGTTTTTTCTTCTCCTTAACCATTTTCAACCAGTTATTGAATTTTGTCACTACCAAATTTTTGTAATACAAATTGGTTTCTTTACTCAAAGTCGACGGCATTTTAAAACTTCTACAATTTTAATATACAAATAACACTTATTAACCGTCTTACTTTCATTCACTTAAAAAAATATTTTTGACAATTGTTGACTTTTGAAATTTAAGCACTTTGAAATGTTTATCTCGTTAACCAATCGAAATCAATTGATGATATCTTTACGTATATTTAAGAAAAAAACGATTTTTCGCGTTGTACATCACGAAATAAAACCGCTATAATTACGATGATTTAACTATCTGAAACAAATAAAATGAAAATATGTAGACATATATGTAATACCAACTGTCCATATAGAAGTCTTACCTATATGAGTAATAATAGTATAACCATTGTATAAAGAATATTCTTTATACAATGTTATTACAGTATATGTTAGACAACGTATTATAACAAAAATAATATTTTACAACGTTGCATAGAATATTTTTTGTGTTGAAAGTTAAAATGGCAACATGCTAGTACGCTGTGAAGTTGGCTCCTAGTGATATTAGACAGTTTAGGTTATTGCATATCTGTCTTTATATTAAGTTATAACAATAAAAAGGATATTTTTATTCTAATAATACTAAAAACAACAAGTTAAACTAAACTAAACTAAAAACGAAAATTCATTATAACAAAAAACTTTTCTGGAAACTGTAACATAAATGGAATAACTTTAAAAGCATATAGAATTATGGACTTGGTTATAAACCGCATAGGTACCGAGTAGTATTCATGATTATGAATATATAAAAACATACATTTGTACATACATACATACATAACACATATTATGAGCTGTACTGGTAAATGATGAAATATTTGAAAAATTGTCTAGGCTGTATGAAGGAGATACAGGACAATTAAAAGGTAAGGTCACTCAAAAATTTTTCAGCTATATCTATAAGAGAAATGACATTCAATATATCTGTATTCATAAGCGATAATAATAACCACAATGAGAGGCGATGAGTACACATTTAAAAACTAGAAGATCAAAGCATACAAACAAAACATGACATAAGCGTAAAAGGTATTGGAAACAAACATTTTGATGAATGCTTTCTTCAGAATGTTATAATATTTTCACTGGAACACAAAAGTTAAGTGTCAGACTGGATAATAGAATACATAAAAATGGTTGAAACTAAATTTGATACAAAAGTTCATTAAGTAAGATCGGAAATGACGGAGAATATACGAGTAAACGAATGAAAGAATATATGAAAAAATGAGGTACTATTCTTGATTATACTCCTGAAAACTTCCCATAACTTAATGGAAAATTGGATTGAGGGTAAACCTTGGACAATAAGAAATCTAAGTGTATTTGGCTCAGATGCGAGGATTTGGCGAGGATACTCGAAAGGATATCTGCTCTGGAATAAAATTGAAATACATGATATAAAAATAATTAGGATATTAAAAGATAATGAAGAAACCAGAAGTCAAAAACAAGATGAAAGTAATGTGAAGAAGAGCCACGATGTGGAAAATGATGTTGAAAACAAAGAACAAATAACTGTAAAGTGAGAAGTGTAAAATAATATTGAGGAGAACAAGGAACAGGAAATAAGGAAATCAAAAAGAAAAATTTCTGACCTATTGTGATTTTCCAACAAAAACAATATTATTTCCTTAAGAAGCTTGAACAATCTTGACAGCTCTTTACCTCTTGAGAGCCACCGTACTTCACAATGAAGCAGGAATGCTTTGTGCTCACTTCCCATTTGATCACACAGAATAGCAAAAAGTCAGCAAGTTAGCAAGCAACTTCAGTACTTTCATAAAGTTGATTTGAAAAGTTTTTTTTCAAAACTGTAACTGTGAATTTGAGTGATTTTTTTATTTTCTTTTCAGTGAATGAAACTTCAGATTCTACCCTAGAGAGTGTTCTGATCCTTTTTTAACTGTCAATATGAATAGGTGATATGATGCAATTGTAGCTTGTCTATTTTGCTCACCACAAATTGATGGCTAATGAAGATGCTTATAGAATACAAAATGGGGAAAGTGAATCGAATAATAGAGGTAAATATTTAATTACAATAAATATATGTAAAAACTTATGATATACATATTGATTGGTTGATTGTACAATGAATTGACACTGAGAACATACACACAGCTGCCCAAAATTTGTTAAATAAACAATTCATCAAAGTAAAAGTCCTTAAAAGATACTAGAAGAATATTCACATTGAGAAATCCAAGACATGTACTACTATTACCACACTCACTATTTCACTGTCTGACACCTGTTTCAATGTTCTCCATTAGTCTCTATGTGTTTTGTATAAAACAAAAAAATATTACCGAGTATAATTTGATTCAAGATCGTCAGTTGATTGAATTAGTAAACTCACTCTCTACTCAATAACAACATTCTGCAGGCTAATGTAAAAGGCTTTTCTTGTTTGAATTTCCCGCCTCCCAACTGAAACGGCAACACTGCACATGTCAATAGGCAGTGTTGTTTTATTACTATTATTACTATATCTATACACGAAAAAATTGCTAACAATAATTTATTCAATCTGCTTAAGTTATTTAAACAACTTTTTTTATTAACAGCAAGGACACGGAGGTAAACGTATCAATAGTTTTGGAGCTCAACGAGGTCTGAAATTTTTATAAAAAAATTCAAGTATATCTTATATGAATGAATAATCTACATACCTTCAATTTCAAACACATATATAAACATTTTTCTTCAAAACAATTAAAAAACACAATTAAGATCTTTACTTCACCAAATGGTTTGTGATAACCTTTTGAGAATGTAAATAAATGATTCTGTTAATGTAAAACGGTCGGTTAAACTTACATTCTGGTCCACATTTCTTAGAAGCACATTTTAAGCATTCTCCAAAGCAACCATGGCATCTTAAATTCAAGCAGTTACAAAGACCCATTTTTGATTTATTTTCATAAGATGTTGACGGCATTGCTGCGTCAAACGGGATTTATGTTCTTCGTGGAAGAAAATCGTTATTTATAATATGGTTTTTTTCATTTATTTCAATCGGTATCTTATACAGATTCGATGTCGGTAGACTTGCGGAATCAAATCGCCATGATCTTTATTTATATATTTATATATTGTGGAGAATTTCGACTGGATGCTGTAGGTCTGAAGGATTTAAATCGGATTAATGTTTTTCTTGAAAGCATCTTGTAAGATTTTTCAGTTTGTGGTTTTGTTGTAAGTGAATATAGATATATTTTCGAGATCAAATCTTACTTTCTTCTTTTTGGAGGGCTAACGTTTTCATTCAGTGCTCTGACTCCACTGGATATTGACGGTATTGCGGAATTATACTGATACGTCTTAACTAGACATGATTTTTTCCTTAGAGGTTTATCGTTATTTTCCTAAATAAAAATATTTTCAAGACCAAGAAACTAATTTTGGTGAAAAAGTTTATGAAAATATATAAGCTAGGCAAAATTGTTATGTATCTGTATTCGTTTGCGATAAAATGGCTGCCTTTGTTTACTAAATACTGAGAAAGCATTTTGAATAGATTTGTTGGAGTGAAATATTTTTGAGTGTTTAGATATTGTTCAAGTGATATATTAGTCTTAGTTTCAAATTTTAGTAATGCTTTTTATATTTCCCCATTCCAGTCATATGGTTAAATTAGTTACTTACAAAACTCTACAGAATAGGATACTCGAATAATGTATATTTTGACTTATAATATTATTATGAGGAAAGCAGTAGTCAAAAACAAGATGAAAGTAATGTGAAGAAGAGCCATGATTAGGAAAATGATGCTGAAAACAAAAAACAAGAAACAGAAAAGTCAAAAGTGTAAAATGAAGAAAGAAAGAACAAGAAATAAGGAAATAAAGAAGATAAAATTATGCCCCATCGCGTAATTTTACAACAAAAACAATCATAATTCATTAACAAGCCCAAACAATCTTGACATTACTTTCACTCATTTCATCGCACAGAATGGAAAAAAGTCGGGATTGCTTAGGCTGCGACTTAATGAAATTTACAATCTTCACTGTATTATCAACCGCCGCTGGCTAAATTCTTTTTCTGTTCAAAGTCAAATGCCTTTAAATTTATTGTTATGCTGCAGTTTTGTTATTTTTCAGTTTTTAGGGAAAAATAGATTAGATAGTTACATATTTTTATCGCATTCCTACATCACAATCGTTGTGAAGAAGTGATTCATGAGTAAAAATGCAAATAAAATTTGAAAACATTATTTTTTTGGCCAGCTTATATAATATCAACAAAATACTTTATCAAAATAAAAAACATACAATATTATCACCTTTGCATAAAAAGTACCAACTCAATACTCAACGAAAAGTATGTATATCAATCAGTTGTTCTACAGTTTACAGACTAGGTACCTAATCATTATAATTACCTAATTATAAAATAATCTTTCTTGCTTTCTGAATGGCAAATTTATCAATAATTTCCTTAAAACCTATTTTTTCACAGATTTCGAATTTAATTTGAAGAGAGATTTTCTTTGAAGAACCACTCTATTTTTCAGAATACTCATATTTTTTCTTGGCCTTCATCAGTATATCAAAATCAGAACTGCTGAGATTTCCTGCAAAGTTTCTAATTTTGATGGAACCTTAATACCAATGACATTATAAGAACATTTTTCTTGTTGGTTACAAGAGTTATTCATACTTTCAGAAGTAGAAGAAGAAGTTTCAGGTGAGTGAAATAATTAAATTTCTAAAAATTTGGATGAAGCGAATCTTTCAGACTGATGTAAACTACAAAATCTGCAATAAGTATGCATTAACAACATTTTTCCAACAAACAATAAATACCTTTCAGATGTTGAACCTAAACACTGCCAAGAAGTACCCGGTTTAATATCCCCAAATTTAACATAACTTTTGCCCGAAAACAAAATTTTCTGTATATAAGCTAATTCTTTTATCAGTTACACATTCTTTTTCAAAAATATTTTCACAAATATAAACTTCTGATAAATCTTTTTACTGTATTTTCAATGCATCTAGCTACTTTTGTCTTTGCTCTACAATAAAAAAAAAGACTAATATGTCACTTGAAAAATATCTAAACACTGAAACAATGACAGCCATTTTATCGCAAACGAAAACAGATACATAACGATGTTGCCTAGCTTATATTTTTTCATAAACATTCTCACCAAAATTATTTTCTTGGTCTTGAAATTATTTTTGTTTAGATTAATTGTGGAAAATATTGCTCATTAATCAAATTTAGTGAGAACTGAAGCCAGATCATAATGATTTTAATTATATTACGATTTATAGATAAATATTTGACAACATTGAGGTTTACTGTCAAACCACAAGTTTACAAAAATCGTGTAAAAATGAGACAGCAACTGAAATAAATGAAGAAAGACCATTTCGATTCGAAGCTATCAGTCTAACAACATTCATAGAGAAAAGGAACTAGGAACATCAATCCAATTTAATACCGCAAGAGGAAAATAACGATAAACCTCCAAGGAAAAAATTATGTCTAGTTAAGATGCCTCGGTATAATTCCGCAATCCCGCTATTATCCAGTGGAGTCAGAGAACTGATATAAATAGAGAAAGATCATGGCGACTTGATTCCGCAAGTCTACCGACATCGAGTCAGTATAAGGCACAGATTGAAATAAATGAAAAAAACCATTGCATGAAAGAGCCGCTTCATCTAAATTTTCCTAAATTGAATTATTACACTCATCTGAAACTGTAAGTGCTTCCAAGAGTGAGACTCTCTAATAACCAATAAGAAAAATGTTCTAATAATGTCACTGATATTGAGATTCCAATAAAAAATAAAAACAGGAAACAAACATGAATACTGATGTATTACCCGAAGCAAGGGACCTATTGGGTACTTCATTTTACAAGGATAAGGAAAAACTAATTTACAAAAAAAATGCCTTCAATTTATTCATGAAAGTGGGGACAGATTTTTAAAATTCAAATTCTTTAAAAACATTTTTTAAACATCTCATCACCTAAGAAAAGCTTTTTATATTTCCCGATCCTATCGTATGGTTTAATTAGTTAGTAATGTTGTTCGACTTGGAAATAATGAAGGAGTTAGAGCGGAAACAAAAATATATTTACATTCATACAAAATTAAAACAATACATATTTTCTACGAAAAGGATTTTAGTGATCTCAAATATTTGAGTTTATCTACTCGAAAGTAGCTTTAGCATAGGCTAAAGTGAGTTAACCGTATCCTTTTTTGGAGTACCTATTATAAAAAAAAAGAAAGGCATGCCAAAAAATTTATTAAAACTTAAGGTACTCATTGTTACAAAATTAAGTTCATTCTTTTTCTTCTTTCAGCTAACTTATTTATAATTTCGGAGGCATTTAATTTTATCGCGATATTTCCATGCACACTCATCAGCGCGAGGCCTGTAAGCCTCTCGTCTCCCATTCTATTTCTTAAGTACGTTTTTAGGCTCTTAAGAGTGGAAAAATTGCGTTCAGGCGTGGCAGTTGACACTGGAAGTGTCGCTAAGATTTGAAGAAGCTTCTTAACCGTTGGGAAAAAGAGTTCGTCATCATAGCTTCTAATACGGTAGAGGGCTTTTCCTGATTAGACCAATGATTATGCCAGAGCTCATACTCGCTTACCAAACCTTTTATTTCCACTTCACTAAGAAATGTTGCTCCTATCCCTACTATACATTTCTTTGCTGCTTCGGTATTTTGAGTCTGGTTAGGCAGAAGCAATTGAATTTTTGAAATTGCTTCTTCGTGAGACTTAAAGCGAGCATCAAGCTCGGTGGTTACGTGTTCGATAAACGGGTAGAACACATTTCGTCGATAATAAACTTCAGCAGTTTGACCTCGTATATTACTGCGATTTATTTGTCTACCACTTACTCTTGGAGCACTTATATCAGTGGAACTCAACTTTCTTGCTTCCTCAAAAAGATTTGAGAATTCCTGTTCATTACGTAGGTTCTGCAAGGTGGTTTTAATTGTTGTCACATAATTACAAGTATTAGCTAAGTCAATATTGACTTTTTGCAGGACACGGCTCAAATCTGATGTATAAGAGAAAATTTTCTTTAAAACTATCATTGACACTATAAACTGGCTATTTTCCATTGCGACTTGCAACTGGTAAGCTTGGGTTGCTACTTCCCTTTCCGACTCTTGGAGAGCTTGAAGTGTAGCAAGTACCACGGGAAACATCTCGAGAAACCTTTCAACGGCTGTGTGTTTCTCCGTCCAGCTTGTCTCACAAAGCGAGATAAGGGTTGAATGAGGTGCTCCAATCTCGTCCGCAGTTTTTTTTAGAAGGCCATCTCGGAGTGCTGATTGTCTAAAGAAGTTAATTATGCTTTTAATAGTCCCGATACAGTTTCTGATTGCAGGGATCTGGCAAGAATGAGCCAAAACAAAGTTCAAAGTATGAGCTGCACAGTGTACGAACTGTGCTCGGGGATATTTATTCGTAATTATGGTTCGCATGATCGTCGAAGCTAAAGCTGTGACGTCACTAACATGAACAAATTCAAGAAAGTCTTCTCGAATAAGAGCCTTTCCAGAAGAGCAGTCAACATAGCGAAGGCAAAGTGACAGCTGTTCATGACACATCCTGAGTTTCGTCGGCAAGTATAGCAAATAAACCTGACTGTTTGACTCTACCTATTAGTTCCTCTTGAATAGCACTTCTGCATAATTTAATTATTTCATTTTGAATAACGGACGATGTGTACATAGCTCTAGTATGAGTACTTTGAGTAAGTAAGTGATTTTTAAGAACTTCATCACCAGATCGTGCTCGAAAACGAAGTAGTGCGCGAAAATTCATTATTTAACGGATCTATAATGCCAATTTCACCAGAGTCTCTATTTCCCCTCAAAGACAACTCTTGACGTCCGCAAAATAAGATTGTGTCTATTATGGCACACAGCCTCTGTCTGTTTTCTTCGGCAATGATTTTATTTTGCGCATTAAATGATTCTGTAACATCACGGCATTGACCTTCCATAACACTTGCGAAATTGCTTGCCCGTTCAACAGCATATTTATGGTAAATTGTATTTCGATGTTGTTCGATCTTCTCCAGAGCTTTTTTCCAGTTATTAAATGGCTTTGTGACAAAACTTCCAAGTTTTTGATCACCGCGACCACTTTCGGTCTGTCCAAACAAAACGCACATTTTGCATAGTGCCCCTTGTACTATATTTGAATAAGCTAACCATGGGTTCTTTTGGGTCCAATGACGTTGAAAACAAAGATTTCTGTTACCAGTGACGGGAAACTTAAAAGTCTCAGGAGGGGTCCAGGTTTCTTTCAAAGCTTTTAATTTTTCATTATCATTTTTTCGAGCTTTTGACACATATTTGCCAATATCGTACTCGTCTTCCATTATAACAGAATCCAGGCTATCTAAAAAGAAAAACACGTTAAAGATGGGTGTGAGATTAAAATTAAAATAACTTACTGTGGCCTGTTTCATCTTTGTTCTTAGAGCTGGAGGGAATTGAAGCATCTGTATTGATATCCATACGCACACTGGGGTGTACTTTCATTGATTTGCGAGTTCGATTCGTCGTTGGTTTTCACCTTCTTTGGAAAAAATGCCAAAAGCGACTGCTGTGAAGTACGTTTCATTTTTCTTTCACTAAAATATAAAACAATTTCTAGTGTAAATGCATAGAAAGTTACGTGTTTTCTAATAATAAAATAGCTTGAATTATAAAAGGACCGGTGCTAGACTTAGGCACCTTATAGCTACAGAGGTACTGACACAGTGACATTTCAGGCAAATGGACAGACTACACATGTAACAATTATTGTTATCTTGTACACTTCTTGAAAGGGCGGCTATGCTTATGACCTCATCGATCTCCACATTTGGTTAGCAGCTGACATATTTTTATTATGCTGCTTCCTTTACTGTATGTAACGTAGCATTGATCAGGAATGTAGTTCTTATATTCAGGAATGACAAGTCTATAAAAATCAGTACCTTCGATTGGGCGAATTAGCAATGAAATACATGACCATTTCAACCACTAGTACACCGTAGGAAGAGAATGTTTTTGGCGGCGCGGGTGTAACAAAACTTGAGAAATATGACTACATAAAAATATATATGATTTTAATTTTACATAGAAACATTTATAGCTAGCTGATAATAAGTTATGCTGATCGGCCGCCGATCCACATATGTTGAATTTACGTAATACGTAAATAAATACAAAATACATGTGCATACTCTTTTTTTATAAAGACTTGTGACTGATCATCATTTTACCAATGAAAAAAAGAAAAAGCAGACTCTAGCAAATCGAGCGCCGAACTTAAGCAAAAACGTCATTTTTAAACCTAAGTAAATACAGGTAAACATGAACTTTTTTATATATTAAATCACACATTTATAACTATACTATGTATTGTAACTTATAACTCGGAGATCAGTATTATGTGAAGTGACTAATAAATGTAACGTTCCCAAGTGTACTCAATTAAATACTTTTTTCATCCATAGATGGAATCATATAGGCAGCTATATATAATGCCACCACCTCTATTATGTAAGTTCAGTGAGTTTTGCCATCTGCTTAGCGCATTAATTCTTTTTTATGTTGATTTTTAAGTTAGTTTTAACGTAACAGCAATTACATTATTAAATAAGTATATGTTAGGGAACTATAGATACTTACCACAGAGTTTCCAAGCTTAAAAAATTGCGCAGCACTCAAAAGTTTACTAAATTTGCACAATATAAACAAAATGAAGAAAAACACCACACGTATGTCGCACAGCTACTTTATCGCGATCACCACAAACTTTGCAAGTTCAAAAAACTTCGCAACACTAAAAAGTTTGCTCAGTTTGCACAATATAAACAAAATAAAGAAAAACAATACACATAAGTCGCACAACTACTTTAGTGATTCAGTACACAAGACTTAAGACTGTTGTTGACGTCCCACTCCCACGTACCCACGTTGCAGAAATCAAACGCGGAGTGGAAGACATGCAGCCACCTTATTGGTCAGCAATCGCCGTACAAATTTTCCTCCAATGCTGCTGATACATAAGTGCATTCAAAATAAGTTTGTTTACTTTAAGTCTAGTTTTTAGATTGAATAATTGTTTACGTAGAAGAATGATGATAATAATTGTATGCATGGACGGTTCTATTGGGGGGGGTTCAAACCCCCTAAACCCCCCTCCCTTATATACGTCGTTGGGGTAGAATATTGTTGCGTATCGTAAAAAGAATAGATAGAAAATTTTTGGAGACTCTCAAAAACAGCAGTGAGCGAAGAATTAGTTAAAATAAAAAAATTTGGTTGTTGTATTATACTTGTAGTTTCTAAAATTAATATTCATCATAATAGAAGGGTGATAGGAAATCAACAAAATTTCGACTGGGAAAATGTGAAAAAAAACCTGGAAAAATCGGGAGGAGACGAGTACTTGATTTTCAATTTTTACTGGACACCCTATTTCAAGAAAAGTTGTAGATGTAACGTATAAAAGTATGGACTAATGTTGACTCGTTTTTCCTGAATTTTCTGTATCTGAGTTGAGAAGCTATGTGCACATCCATGTACTCTGCTTGGAGTTGAAGGTAAAGTTATTCCAAGTTTCTCAGACAGAACTAAAACACTGAATGAAAACTTTTACGAGAGACTAGAGTGCAGGAAAGCACATTCATTACTTCCTCTACCTTCAGTTGAACTATCAAGAGCTTCTAGAAGAGCGGGGAGTGCAGGAAGATGTTTCATTAAGGTCAACACAGTTTCGAGCATTTCTATACACCTTGTTTTACACAGTGACTTTGAACTATATTTACCTGGCTCAATTCAATCGGAGATAGGGACAGTTGCTGTATACTACAAGAAGTTAAATCTTGGAAATTCTGGTTTGGACTTTCTTAATTATTCCACTCATTTTCATCTGCCATTATTGTGACAAACTCTAGACTCTTTTCGATTCGATTTACTTCGGCGCAAATTCTGAAGCTAGATATACTGTGAAATTCCCTTCACACACTGAAGGTTAGATTAGGTTAGGTTTCGTGCCCGGAGAGGAGGTAGGAAGTGAGTCGGCCCAAATCCTCGATGCGAGTTCTCTGGGATGGGGTTTGGTCTACCCGACACGACGTGTCCCAATGGCTCATAGGGTGTCTCCGAAAGGAGTGGTCGGTCCTGAGTCGCTCAACCTTTTTGTAAGAGGAAACGTGACCGACCAACCTTCTCGGATAGGTGATGAATAAGGAACAAATGCGTTCCCCAATAATTGCCCGCCCGCGGACCAAAAAGACATAGAGGAGTAAACCTCGAGAAAAGAATCCGTAATCCTACGTTGTGAGCTACCGTGGCTACAGGATGAATGGCTGCGCGGAGTCAGTCTCGAACGTGTGCCTCTGGGGATACCTGGCGACCTCCCCAGAGTATTTTAGCCTTAGCGAGGTAAGGGCGCACTGCCTCGCCGGACTTTTCACACGTCCCAACTCGTGTGAACCAAATGGAAAACCAATTAAAACTTAAACTTAAGAAGGAAGAGGAGAGAAGAAGGACTGTGGAAGAAGAAGTCAGGAGAAAAGAAGAAGAGGAAGAAGAAAGAAGGAAATTTGAATGGGAACTAATACAAAGACAAAGAAAGAACAAAAAAATAAACAGAAGCACTTCTCTTCTTCCAACGATATTGGAAGAAGAGAAAGAAGAGGTGAAAGAACAAGAAACAGGAGGAGACGAAAGTAGCGAAGGGGCGCTACTTAATAAAATTATGTTTGGAGTAGAATCGGGGAAAAAAAGGGAAAGGGAGGAAAGTAGAGTAGAGGGAGAAATTGAGAATAAAAAAGAAAAAAAAGAGGGAGAAACAACAACGGGAGAGGAGGAGGAAATAGACAATAAAATATTGGAAGTCAAAAACACTCGTGGGATTCGTATGGATTCATTTATCAAACAAAACAAAAAACGTCGTAGGAGGAATATCTCGTCGGAGACAGAGGCATCTCTGTCTCACGACAGAAAAAGAAAGGTAGTTGATGAGGAATGCACGTCGTCTTCTGGCGAAGACGACAATAAAATATTTGATGAGGAGAAAAAAACGGTCGAGGATGACCTCGCCCGGGAGCTCTTCGAGCAGGAGCTAATCCAAAAACATAAAGAAATGGTTAACAAATCCTTCGCATCTGTCAGACAATCGACCATGATGGAGGAGGAAGTTGAAGAGGAGAAGGAGTCAAGCGACGAGTTTGACTTCAGAAAGACTGACCTATTCTCGATCCTACTAGGTATCGAGAAAAAGGTCACCACACCCTATTGGTGCC
The DNA here is from genome assembly GCF_026230105.1 of Diorhabda sublineata. NCBI lineage: Eukaryota > Metazoa > Arthropoda > Insecta > Coleoptera > Chrysomelidae > Diorhabda > Diorhabda sublineata. The sequence continues at coordinate 1,326,666 of NC_079486.1, forward strand.
AAAGCACCAATAAAGAAGAAAAAAAAGCCAAAAAAAATCCTGGAGGGAGGAATTCTCCAGGAACGAAGAAACAGCCCCAGAGGCTATTAAACGAAAGCTCAGCGAGGTCGAACAGATCCTCGCGAGCCTTAATATTGAAAACGAAGATATTAAAAGGAGGATGGGGGAAATGAGAACCCACACAAAAAGATTAAACAAGGCTACAGATGGAAAAAATACATCCGATATTACATTAAGCGGTATTAAATGTAATGAATGTCGGAAAGAAGCCGAAAAGATTAAAAAAGCGGAGGCTACCAAAAAAATAGTGGCAGCCTTGGAAAAGAGAGGTTCCTTCAAAGATTTTGAAGGAATCAAAGATAAATTTTGGGAGGACAAAATGTTCTCCAAAACCAAGATTCTCCCTATGAGGAGCCAAGACGCGCTGGATAGAAAGGACTGTATGGTCCTAATAAATCCAAGCACTGAAAAAGAGTCGGAGAATATGACTCCTGAAATCAGGGAGCTAGCGGAAGCCCTTAATCCCGGGGATTTCGAGGTTATCGAGAATTCGGTAACCTCCTTAAAAACAAAAAAAGCCTGGAGGCATTATGTCGCCAGACTTAATGGAGAACCCGGTAAAGATTTCAAAATGATCAGCGCTATGGTCGGGGAGAACCTGGGCGAGGACACGAATGTCCTCATACTCGGTGGGGAGATAGCTCCCACGAGGAAAATTATAGAATTCACTGCTAATAGCGGTGGAATCTATAACATTATTATACACCCGGAATCTGTCCTGGTCAGGACAGGAGACAGGCCCTTCGCCGAAGTACTGAAAAGTATGCAAGAGAAAGTTGACGTTGCGAGCCTCAACGTCAACATTAACAAGAAAACAAATGGCGGTGACATTGTCATCCGCCTCAAAGGCAGGGGTCAGGCACAGATCCTAAAAAATGCAATAATGAATAAAATGGAGGAGGTCAGTGTAACGACCAGAAATAGGGGGACGGTCTTTAGCGTCACTGACCTTGACCCGGCGATCACCTCGGAGGAGGAGAAAGCTAAGGTCGAAAAACAGACCGGCCTAGCAGGCTTGGTCAAAATTAAATTGTTTAGAAAAACAAAATTCGGAGGGCAGATGTGTCCTCTCTCCGTTCCGAATAACAAAGCCGGCAAGTTAAGAGAGATGGGAACCATCAAAATAGGATGGTCGGCATGTAGGGTGAGGGAGCGAATAGCCCCTCTGAGGTGTTATAGATGTCTGGAATACGGACATAGTCTGACCTCCTGTAAGGGGGAGGACAGAAGCAAACAATGCCTCAATTGTGGCGGGCTCAACCATAGAGCCCAGGACTGTAAGGCCGTAGCGAAATGTATGGCCTGCAAAGTAGAAGGACATAGGATGGACACCATGAGGTGTCCAGAATATAGGAAATTAGTCCTTGAGAACAAGGACTAAAGAGGTCTAAATCTATAAAATGGACAAAAGGTCCTTTTACAACCTCTTTGTCCAGGATCTAGACCCCAAAAGAAGTAACCCAGATTTTAATATGTTAGTAATCGTCGCTGTTGCTCCAAGGTTCCGGCAATATACACCGGAGGCCTATTTTAGAATGTTGTCGTCGGTTGATCCCTATACTCTCAACACGACGACAACAAAGATTTTATTTATTTTTTATTTATATATTTATTTTATATTTATTTATTTCATTTTATCCTATTTTAATCTAGATTTTGGAAGAGCATATCCCGACCATTATTACAAAATCCCAACTAGGATACCTTAGGTTATTCATAAGATTAATATCAGAATAAATTTCCCATATGATGATAGCCCGGGTTCACGTATCTTGCTGCACAGCGTGGTGAGAATGTGGGCCTGATACAAGCAAAATAGCTAACGATAAAAAAATAGGCAAAAACCAGATAAACGTACTGCAAGTGAACTTGGGGAGGTCCAAGATAGCGCATGATTTCGCCTTTGACGAAGCAAACAAACATCACATCGACGTTATGATAATATCCGAGCCAAACAAAAATATTGGTGAATACCAAAAGGCCATAGATAAAACTTTTGAAACGGCTACCAATAACAACGGAAGACGACTATCCATAATGGCCGGAGATATAAACGCGAAATCCGCAATACGGGGATCTCCTATATCTGATATAAAAGGACAAATGGTAGAGGAGTGGTTGGCCCAAAAGAGGATGGGTAGCAATCAATAACGGCCACCACACCTTTGAAAGAGGTAACTCTAAAACACATATAGATGTTACTCTCTGTCATAGCAGTCATAATAATAAGATTACCAACTGGTGTATAGAATATGTCAATCCCTACACACACCATGGACATATTCGATATCAGATAAAAACGAAAGGAGCAATAAAAAAGATGAGCCCTAACAACAGGAAAAGGACATACTTGAACACCGAAAAGTACGTAGAAATACTAATAGAAAAGTAATGGAACATACGAGGAAATACTGAAGGCATATAAAGATGCCACCAGTAATGACGACGCTAATACCTCGATGCAACCATTCTGGTGGAATCCTGAAATCGAGAATGCCAGAAACGAATATAATAAACATAGACGTAAATACACCCGAGAAAAGCTCCCACATTTAAAACAAAAATGGGAAGACGGTATGAAGTTACAAGGCAAACTACTAAAAAGACTAATTATGCAAGCCAAAAAGAGATGTTGGGACGACCTCATGAAAGACCTTGAAAACGACATATGGGGCCAGGGTTACAGGATAGTGACGGGCAAATTGGCTAATAGAACACAAGGCCAACTCAGCGCGAAAAGGAGAAAAAATATTATCCGCACCCTCTTCCCGACAACAAGAGGGAAAATAACAAATGACGACGATGACGAACCCGCACTACATGAGGTATCAAATTTCACCAGTGACGAGCTCGATATAGCGATTAGAGGTATTAAAAACGGCAAGGCACCTGGACCAGACGGCCTGCCAAACGAAGCTCTAAAAATCGCGGTGAAAACTAAACCGTTGCAAGTTCTAAACTATCTAAACGAACTTTTGAAGCAACAACGGTTTCCCGACTGCTGGAAAACAGCCAGAGTCGTTCTACTTCCGAAGGAGGGTAAAGACCCAAACGAGGCAGGCAGCTATCGCTCTATATGCCTGATCAACTCTTTCGGAAAACTACTAGAACTTATGATTACAAATAGATTGGCTGAGGAGATCGAGAATAAGAACCTCCTATCTCCGCATCAGCATGGCTTCCGACCCAAAAGATCAACGGTGTCTGCAATAAACGAACTAAAAGAAATAGTAGGTAAAACCAGCCACAAATGGGATGTACTTGTGGCTGTTGATATAAAAAATGCCTTCAATACCGCGAAATGGCATAAAATAGTCATGGCTTGTAAAGATAAAGCCCTTACTTAACGAACTACATAAAAAACTACCTGAGTGACAGGAGGGTGACCTCCGGCATCATTTCACATAGGTGCACGATGGGTGTTCCGCAGGGCTCCGTCCTTGGACCGGTTCTGTGGAACATCATGTACAATGGTATCCTAGTGTTGAACTATGTCCCAAAAGTTTCCACTATCGCGTACGCTGATGATCTCGTCTTCTACATCGTAGGAGACAAAGAAAATGAGGTCAGGAATAGAGCAGAGATTACTGTAGCTCTAGCGGTCCGTTGAATAACAAGAAACGGACTTAAAATTGCTCCTCAGAAAACGGAGATACTGACGGTGAAGGTACCATGGAAAACAAATGGTCCCTTCAAAATGGTAGTGGAAAGACAAAGAGTCGAGGCCAAAAATAAAATAAAATATCTGGGAGTAATAATAACAAAAAACCTCAACTTCCTGGAACATATGAAATACACGGTCGAAAAAGCCAATAAAAAGATCTCACAACTACGGAGACTGATGCCGAATGTGGGAGGGCCTGGTTATTGCAAGCGCAGGGTTCTGTGCCAAGTAATGCACAGCGTCCTCCTGTATGCGGCGCCAGCCTGGCGCGAAGCCATGAAGATACAATCTTACAAGGAAAGATTAATGGCCGCGCAAAGAAAATGCTTACTGATGGTTGCCGCTGCCTATAGGACCATATCGGCCGAGGTAGTCCAGGTTATGGCAGGTTTCCCACCGATTGATCTCATGATAGCAGAGAGATGTTTCCTATATAATATAGGAGGCAGATTAGCCGGCAATAGACGAATGGCAAGAGAAAGAACATATAAAAAGTGGCAGGAGAGGTGGGATAGTCTGGAGACGAAGGCCCAGTGGACAAAAACCTTGATTAAAGACCTAAGAAGCTGGGTCATGTGTAAACACAGAACCACTTCCTACCACATCACGTAGATTCTGACGGGACATGGTTCGTTCGGAACCTTCACTAAAAGAATCCGTAAAACCGAGGATGACACATGTAAAACATGTGGGCAAAGGGACGACCCGGCCTATGTCCTATACGAATGTGCGAGATGGGGTGAGGAGAGAACCAGACTAAAAGAACAACTAGGATGTGACTTGCCTACGGCAACCGAGATCATAGGGAAAATGTTGGAGGATAAAGCAACCTGGAACGCGGTAACGACGTACATGACCGTAGAAATGAACAGAAAGGAAAAAGTGGATAGAAACTCTCAGGGATAAGTAATAGAATGAGGAAAGGGATTTCAAAGGGGATGTGCGCTGATGTAATGACAACTTGTTGTCCTCCCGGCGCACGCAAATCCCCAGGGATGTGTAAACAAGGAGGGTGGTTTAGTGGGTGAGAGTCCCACACAAACTCACAGCATTGCACCCGCCCGCTGTGAGGACGGCATTAGCTTCCACCCTACCTTGGGGGCAAAAAAAGGTTAGGTTAGGTTAGGTTAGGATTAGGTTAGATTAGGTTAGGTTAGGTTAGGTTAGATTAGGTTAGGTTAAGTTAGGTTAGGTTTGGTTAGGTTCCGTGCTCGGAGGGGTCTAGTCGAGGAGGCAGAAAGTGATTCACCCCAAATCCTCGTCGCGAGATCTCTGGGATGGGGTTTGGTCTACCCGACACGACGCGTCCCAATGGCTCATAGGGTGTCTCCGAAAGGAGTGGTCGGTCTTGAGTCACTCAACTTTCTGTAAGAGGAAACATGACCGACCAACCTTCTCGGATAGGCGATGAATAAGGAACAAATGCCGTTCCCCAATAATTGCCCGCGGACAAAAAAGACTTTACCTCCCGTCTAGGACATTCCCAGCCTAGACGGTATCCCTAACCTTGCTCCGGCTTCCTACCTCCTGTTTCTTCCCCGATGCTAGTAGGAAACGAGGGCTAGGGGTTTCCTAATTACTTACCAATTTCCCCTTTCCCAAATCCTTTCCGGGTGGATGTGCGCCTGCGCTGCCCCCCAACCCACAACGACAAATGGCAATGGAAGTGGGAAAAGATTTGGAGATTACCGAACATAGGAGGGAAACCTCAGTTTCGGTCGGGGAGGGTTGTGCCGCGAGCCACTCCCGACCGTCAACAAGCGATCGCGAGAAATGTCCGCCAGGGAACCAGGGCGACTTTTTGGGTAATGCTACTGGAACAAAAACCATAGACTCGGAGGACGACACAGAAAATGAAGAGGTGGAAACGAAGAAGAAGAAGCATGCTGGACATGGTTCTACGCCGCTGAGATATAAGTTTAGAGGTCTAAGGACAGACATGGGCTCTAGTAAGGAAGGTAACATAGAAAAAGATGCAATTCCAGAGGACAAGACGGAAGTGAATGAAGGGGATAATAACCTTCCACTGGATACTCCAGATCTGGACGGGAGTTTTTTCGTTGATATGATGCAGAAGGAGATGGAAGCCGACGATGTCTTCATGGTGGTGCAGGATAGCAGCGATAATGAGACCACGGACCAAAAAAGGAAAAGGAGCAAAAGAGAGCTATCAGCAAACGATCTGAGCCCTAAATATCCTGGAAAAGATATAGATGACGAAATAAACAAGATAGCAAAAATGGCCGCGGACTTAAAGAGCTTCTGCACAGAACATAGGAACGTACACGCATTAATAAAGAACCTCGCATCATCTCTTTCGATAGGTATGGCTGATCTCAAACGTGCTAGGAAGGCAGAAAAAAGACAATTCTGGAAGAGGAGTTGGAAACATGCGGCTCTAGCAGAAACCTGGAAGAGAAACTGAGGATGCTACAGGAGGAAAACGATGCCCTTAAGGCCAAAGTTACCTCCCTGAGCTACTGCGCGTCGGAACTGGTGGAAATGAAAAGACAAGTCGGGAATATCTCTAGGAGAAACTCGCTTGGAGGTAGGGAACATACCCAGATGGAAAAAATTAAACCTCCAAGTCAGGATATAGCCACACAAACCATGCAGCCTGATGACGTTTTCAAAGAAATACAAATAAAAGAGATTGTCTACAAAATGGAAGCAGCTGTGGACAACGACGACATCAAAGACATGATAGAAATGGAATGGCAGGAAGGGAAATATGTACTCGAAATGTCAGACAAACCTATAACAAGCTGTAAGGGAGATGGCGATATTGCGATCGTCCGCGACTTCATCAAATACAAAGATAACAGATTGGTTAGTAAAATCACGGGCAAGTCAGAGACAATCCAAAATTACATCAAGGCGGGTAAGTAGATGAACAACGTTTGTCTAACTATAGAAATAGGGAAAACCGTGTGTTAGAGAGAGAGAGAGCAGCGAGATAATGTGTAAGAGAGAGAGAGACTTCGTTTTGCGCATGCGTAAAGTTATATATCCGTTGCGATGATAACAGCGGGAGCGCTGATATACCAGGTCGGTTAAAAGTCTTTGGGTTTTAAAAAATTATATATACCATTATTATTCGCTAATCTTGTAACATAAAAGTATAATGTATAAATAAAAAGAGATTTTTGTCAATGTAAGGTATCCGCACGTAATCGAGACAGATTCGTTGCGATGATATACCAGGTCGGTTAAAAGTCTTTGGGTTTTTTAAAAATTATATATTCCGTTATTAATGTGATTGGAAATTAGTTTTTTGAGGATAGCAGAAGAGTGAAGATCATGTTAATCATTATATTAGCTGCAGTACTATGTCCAGTACTATGCGTTGTCGACCAACAGGATGCTATGAAGTATTTACACCGGTTCGGGTACGCAAATGAAAATGAATTCGGAAATATTACACGTTCTGAATCTCCAGAAGAGATGCGCCCCGAAATTTCCCAGGAAGCTATCGCAGACTATTTGGACCAATATCCAGCCATCAGTCATCAGTTCATTGAAGATTACTTCCAAAAAGATGATAAAATTGATAAAAATTATGGTCCGATATACAACGATGAAATCGGTTGGTCATTAGGCAAACGTCGAATTGCATTTGATGGAAAAACCGGCAATATAAACATACTACCTGAGAAAAACAAAGGAGGAAGATATGTAATTGGAACACCAGGCTTGTATGAGCTTCTATTTTACCGAGACCCCAGTTACAATGATCAAGATTTACAGAACTATAAAAATCTTTTGACAACAACTGAAGTTCATTTAAGGGGTCGAGTACTGAAAAATATCACTACATCATAAAACCTTTATTCAAAACAAAATCTCTAACGATGACGAATAGATCGTCGCAGGTATTGACTCGTCTAAAATCGATTCCTTCAGCAAAAGGAAAAGGCATCGATCGTTTAAGATATAATGATAAACCTATGGAGTACATTTATTGGGATGATGCGAATGAATTGGTGGAACGTTTGAAGTTGTTGATTGCTTCAAAACAGGCAGGTAATACGTCACACGACAACGAAATAGTAGCAATTATCAATGAACTCAAGGAGGCTGATATAATAGAATAATACAAGTTGAAACTTGTTCATTTTAATTATGCCAGTCGATAAATTCGGACATAGACATCAAACGTCCTATGCGCGTTTACCACTGAAAATTACGTTTCCTCATACACAGGACGGTAATATTGATATTGAAAATATGAAAATTTGTAATGTTAAGGAACCGACAACAAATAGTGATGCTGCAACAAAAAAATATGTTGATGTGCAGTTGAATGACCTACGTGCTATCAACTCGCCATTAATTCAAGCACATGGTATGGTGCTGCAGCAACAAGACCTTGATATAAAGGATTTAGCTGTAGGATTGTTCGAAATGAGAAATGAGCTCCATAAGACGAAAATCCCCATATTACAGGCGCACATTACTAACTTACAAAATAAAACTAACGAAATCCCCCTGTAGCAGCTAGGGATATGGCTACGAAGAAATACGTTGACGATTCAATTGTTGCAGCCAAAATATTTATTCGAAAAGAATTCACTTTACGAACTCCACAAACCGATACGGAAAAAATTTCCTCGGAGACGCACTATTATTAAGGGTCTTGACGATCATTGGCAAATGGATCTTGCGGAGATGAGGAATTTTGCATCACAAAATAGGAATCATAAAATGATACTGGTCGTCATTGATTGTTTTTCAAAGTTTGTGTGGACACGCCCACTAAAAACGAAGACCGGAGAGGAGATTACTCGGGCATTCTCGGACATTCTCGCTCACACTAGACGAATACCAAAAAATCTGCAATCTGATCAGGGAAAGGAATTTTACAACAGCAAATTTCAAAATTTAATGAGAAAACATAACATAAATCATTATAGCGTATTTAGTACAATGAAAGCCTATATGGCAGAGCGAGTTATAAGAAGGCTAAAATCGAAACTCTCCAAGTATTTCAGTTTAAATGGCACCTACAAATAGATTGATATTCTGCCTGAAATAACTCAAAACTATAACAATACAAAACATTCCACATCAAAATATAAACCTTCTCAAGTCAACAAATCCAACGAAAAATCTATTTTGAATAACACCTATAGTCATTTAAAGATAGCCGGTCCACGAAAATTTAAAGTTGGCGACATTGTGCGCATATCCAAGGCAAAGCATGTCTTTGAAAAAGGATATACACCCAATTGGACTACAGAACTATTCAAAATCACCAAAGTTAACATTACCAATCCTGCTACGTATTTACTTGAAGACATGCAAGGTACACCAATCAGCGGCTGCTTCTATCATGAAGAACTACAGAAAACATCGAATCCAGACATTTACTTAGTTGAAAAGGTGCTCAAAAGAAAGGGTGACAAAATGTACGTCAAGTGGCTTGGTTTGGATAGCAAACACAACAGTTGGATAGAAAATATTGATATTGTATAGATTTTTTTTCGGTTCGCCGCGCTAAAAACTTTGAAAGAGCTCTATAAATTGGAGTGAGCTTTGGATATCAAACCCAGTTAGCAACATGAGTTCCCCCCAAGATAGTGGTATTGTCGACATCGAATCTGATTCGAGTAACTACAGTTCAGAATTAGATAGAATATTGGAAAACTATGAGACTGCTGTCAAGTCTGAAAATATTTACCTGCTTTCAACACAGTATCCAATTTCGGGGTATGAAGTAAAATGTGGAATAAGTCCTGCAAGATGATTCACACCTGCTGTTATCTTATCTCAACATCTTAAGTTCAGCAAAATATCTTTCAGTACTTATGAATATAACCTTTATCTCAATTATGTCACAACAGATCTTTCATACCGGAGACGAGTTCAAACCTGATTCATTACCATGTGGAGATTACTGTACCATCACCCCATTGAATTACGATGACAGTAAGTTAATTTTAGTCAAGAAACATGGTGTTGAGTATTACATGGATGAAGAAGAAGTATCGCAAATTTTAGAATTAAATAATTTAATTATACAACGTATATCTGTGTTAGAAAATTTGAATTTTCCTAACGATATGTTACACAATGCTCTTAGAGAATTTGTATACTTTTATAAAGTTAAAGTTTTCAATGATTTAAATAAATAATTATTTTTGTTATTATTGTTTTTTTTTATGTTACTTTTAAGTCACCCGGTATACGTTACTTTTAACTGTATTTCAGTAATAAGACGCTAACAGTTAACCGCAGATTTTTATATTACAAGATTAGCGCTCCCGCTGTTATCATCGCAATGAATCTGTCTCGATTACATGCGTGATACCTTACATTGACAAAAAATCTCTTTTTATTTATACGTTATACTTTTATGTTACAAGATTAGCGAATAATAATGGTATATATATAATTTTTTAAAACCCAAAGACTTTTAACCGACCTGGTATATCAGCGCTCACGCTGTTATCATCGCAACGGATATATAACTTTACGCATGCGCAAAAACGAAGTCTCTCTCTATCTCTCTTACACATTGTCTCGCTGCTCTCTCTCTAACACACGGTTTTCCCTATTTCTATAGTCAGACATACGTTGTTCATCTACTATATAATATTCGGAAAGTGTGTTTCTATATGTCTTGACGGAGAGGGAGAAATCCAAAAAGGCTCACTAATGACATTGTTTTTTCTCAACAAAACTAATCAAAAAGTGGAAGAGAATAGTTAGTTCTCGAAACGGTGGAGGGAAGATGGAATTCGGTAGGTCATTTGGAAACGCCTTATGTGATTCCGACAATGCCACGTTTCGTAAAAAAAAGTCGAGTCTTCGATTCTCTGCCATTGAATGTGTAATAATATCTTCGGAAAGAGCATTTCACTATGACCTGACGAAGAGGGGAAAATCCAAAAAGGCTCACTAATGACATTATTTTTTCTCAACAAAACTAATCAGAAACTGGAAGAGAATTGTTATTTGTCGAAAAATTGAAGGGAAGATGGAATTCGGTAGGTCATTTAGAAACAGGTTATGTGATTCCGACAATGCCACTTTTCGTAAAAAAAAGTCAAGTCTACGATGCTCTGCCATTGAATGTGTCACCCCCATAATAATATAATATTAGGAAAGTGTGTTTCACTATAACTTGACGGAGAGGGGAAAATCCATGAAGACTCACTAATGACATCGTTTTTTCTCAACAAAACTAATCAAAAAGTGAGTGAAACACGTTATGTGATTCCGACAATGCCACGTTTCGTAAAAAAAAGTCAAGTCTTCGATGCTCTGCCATTGAATGTGTCACCCCCATAATAATATAATATTCGGAAAGTGTGTTTCACTATGACTTGACGGAGAGGGGGAAATCCAAAAAGGCTCACTAATGACATTCTTTTCTCACAACAAAACTAATCAAAAAGTGGAAGGGAATTGTTATTTGTCGAAAGGGTGGAGGGGAGATGGACTTCGGTAGGTCATTTAGAAACACGTTATGTGATTCCGACAATGCCAGGTTTCGTAAAAAAAAGTCAACTCTTCGATGCTCTCCCATTGAATGTGTAATAATATCTTCGGAAAGAGCATTTCACTATGACCTGACGAAGAGGGGAAAATCCAAAAAGGCTCACTAATGACATTATTTTTTCTCAACAAAACTAATCAGAAACTGGAAGAGAATTGTTATTTGTCGAAAAGGTGAAGGGAAGATGGAATTCGGTAAGTCATTTAGAAACAGGTTATGTGATTCCGACAATGCCACTTTTCGTAAAAAAAAGTCAAGTCTACGATGCTCTGCCATTGAATGTGTCACCCCCATAATAATATAATATTAGGAAAGTGTGTTTCACTATAACTTGACGGAGAGGGGGAAATCCATGAAGACTCACTAATGACATCGTTTTTTCTCAACAAAACTAATCAAAAAGTGAGTGATACACGTTATGTGATTCCGACAATGCCACGTTTCGTAAAAAAAAGTCAAGTCTTCGATGATCTGCCATTGAATGTGTCATCCCCATAATAATATAATATTCGGAAAGTGTGTTTCACTATGACTTGACGGAGAGGGGGAAATCTAAAAAGGCTCACTAATGACATTATTTTTTCTCAACAAAACTAATCAAAAAGTGGGAGAGAATTGTTAGTTGTCGAAACAGTGAAAGGAATATGGAATTCGATAGGTCGATTAGAAACGCGTTATGTGATTCCAAATATGCCACGTTTCGTAAAAAAAAGTCAACTCTTCGATGCTCTCCCATTGAATGTGTAATAATATCTTCGGAAAGAGCGTTTCACTATGACCTGACGAAGAGGGGAAAATCCAAAAAGGCTCACTAATGACATTATTTTTTCTCAACAAAACTAATCAGAAACTGGAAGAGAATTGTTATTTGTCGAAAAGGTGAAGGGAAGATGGAATTCGGTAGGTCATTTAGAAACAGGTTATGTGATTCCGACAATGCCACTTTTCGTAAAAAAAAGTCAAGTCTACGATGCTCTGCCATTGAATGTGTCACCCCCATAATAATATAATATTAGGAAAGTGTGTTTCACTATAACTTGACGGAGAGGGGAAAATCCATGAAGACTCACTAATGACATCGTTTTTTCTCAACAAAACTAATCAAAAAGTGAGTGAAACACGTTATGTGATTCCGACAATGCCACGTTTCGTAAAAAAAAGTCAAGTCTTCGATGCTCTGCCATTGAATGTGTCACCCCCATAATAATATAATATTCGGAAAGTGTGTTTCACTCTGACTTGACGGAGAGGGGGAAATCCAAAAAGGCTCACTAATGACATTATTTTCTCACAACAAAACTAATCAAAAAGTGGAAGGGAATTGTTATTTGTCGAAAGGGTGGAGGGGAGATGGACTTCGGTAGGTCATTTAGAAACACGTTATGTGATTCCGACAATGCCAGGTTTCGTAAAAAAAAGTCAACTCTTCGATGCTCTCCCATTGAATGTGTAATAATATCTTCGGAAAGAGCATTTCACTATGACCTGACGAAAAGGGGAAAATCCAAAAAGGCTCACTAATGACATTATTTTTTCTCAACAAAACTAATCAGAAACTGGAAGAGAATTGTTATTTGTCGAAAAGGTGAAAGGAAGATGGAATTCGGTAGGTCATTTAGAAACAGGTTATGTGATTCCGACAATGCCACTTTTCGTAAAAAAAAGTCAAGTCTACGATGCTCTGCCATTGAATGTGTCACCCCCATAATAATATAATATAAGTGTGTTTCACTATAACTTGACGGAGAGGGGAAAATCCATGAAGACTCACTAATGACATCGTTTTTTCTCAACAAAACTAATCAAAAAGTGAGTGATACACGTTATGTGATTCCGACAATGCCACGTTTCGTAAAAAAAAGTCAAGTCTTCGATGCTCTGCCATTGAATGTGTCATCCCCATAATAATATAATATTCGGAAAGTGTGTTTCACTATGACTTGACGGAGAGGGGGAAATCTAAAAAGGCTCACTAATGACATTATTTTTTCTCAACAAAACTAATCAAAAAGTGGGAGAGAATTGTTAGTTGTCGAAACAGTGAAAGGAATATGGAATTCGATAGGTCGTTTAGAAACGCGTTATGTGATTCCAAATATGCCACGTTTCGTAAAAAAAAGTCAACTCTTCGATGCTCTCCCATTGAATGTGTAATAATATCTTCGGAAAGAGCGTTTCACTATGACCTGACGAAGAGGGGAAAATCCAAAAAGGCTCACTAATGACATTATTTTTTCTCAACAAAACTAATCAGAAACTGGAAGAGAATTGTTATTTGTCGAAAAGGTGAAGGGAAGATGGAATTCGGTAGGTCATTTAGAAACACGTTATGTGATTCCGACAATGCCACTTTTCGTAAAAAAAAGTCAAGTCTACGATGCTCTGCCATTGAATGTGTCACCCCAATAATAATATAATATTAGGAAAGTGTGTTTCACTATAACTTGACGGAGAGGGGAAAATCCATGAAGACTCACTAATGACATCGTTTTTTCTCAACAAAACTAATCAAAAAGTGAGTGATACACGTTATGTGATTCCGACAATGCCACGTTTCGTAAAAAAAAGTCAAGTCTTCGATGATCTGCCATTGAATGTGTCATCCCCATAATAATATAATATTCGGAAAGTGTGTTTCACTATGACTTGACGGAGAGGGGGAAATCTAAAAAGGCTCACTAATGACATTATTTTTTCTCAACAAAACTAATCAAAAAGTGGGAGAGAATTGTTAGTTGTCGAAACAGTGAAAGGAATATGGAATTCGATAGGTCGTTTAGAAACGCGTTATGTGATTCCAAATATGCCACGTTTCGTAAAAAAAAGTCAACTCTTCGATGCTCTCCCATTGAATGTGTAATAATATCTTCGGAAAGAGCGTTTCACTATGACCTGACGAAGAGGGGAAAATCCAAAAAGGCTCACTAATGACATTATTTTTTCTCAACAAAACTAATCAGAAACTGGAAGAGAATTGTTATTTGTCGAAAAGGTGAAGGGAAGATGGAATTCGGTAGGTCATTTAGAAACAGGTTATGTGATTCCGACAATGCCACTTTTCGTAAAAAAAAGTCAAGTCTACGATGCTCTGCCATTGAATGTGTCACCCCCATAATAATATAATATTAGGAAAGTGTGTTTCACTATAACTTGACGGAGAGGGGAAAATCCATGAAGACTCACTAATGACATCGTTTTTTCTCAACAAAACTAATCAAAAAGTGAGTGAAACACGTTATGTGATTCCGACAATGCCACGTTTCGTAAAAAAAAGTCAAGTCTTCGATGCTCTGCCATTGAATGTGTCACCCCCATAATAATATAATATTCGGAAAGTGTGTTTCACTCTGACTTGACGGAGAGGGGGAAATCCAAAAAGGCTCACTAATGACATTATTTTCTCACAACAAAACTAATCAAAAAGTGGAAGGGAATTGTTATTTGTCGAAAGGGTGGAGGGGAGATGGACTTCGGTAGGTCATTTAGAAACACGTTATGTGATTCCGACAATGCCAGGTTTCGTAAAAAAAAGTCAACTCTTCGATGCTCTCCCATTGAATGTGTAATAATATCTTCGGAAAGAGCATTTCACTATGACCTGACGAAAAGGGGAAAATCCAAAAAGGCTCACTAATGACATTATTTTTTCTCAACAAAACTAATCAGAAACTGGAAGAGAATTGTTATTTGTCGAAAAGGTGAAAGGAAGATGGAATTCGGTAGGTCATTTAGAAACAGGTTATGTGATTCCGACAATGCCACTTTTCGTAAAAAAAGTCAAGTCTACGATGCTCTGCCATTGAATGTGTCACCCCCATAATAATATAATATAAGTGTGTTTCACTATAACTTGACGGAGAGGGGAAAATCCATGAAGACTCACTAATGACATCGTTTTTTCTCAACAAAACTAATCAAAAAGTGAGTGATACACGTTATGTGATTCCGACAATGCCACGTTTCGTAAAAAAAAGTCAAGTCTTCGATGCTCTGCCATTGAATGTGTCATCCCCATAATAATATAATATTCGGAAAGTGTGTTTCACTATGACTTGACGGAGAGGGGGAAATCTAAAAAGGCTCACTAATGACATTATTTTTTCTCAACAAAACTAATCAGAAACTGGAAGAGAATTGTTATTTGTCGAAAAGGTGAAGGGAAGATGGAATTCGGTAGGTCATTTAGAAACAGGTTATGTAATTCCGACAATACCACGTTTCGTAAAAAAAAGGCAAGTCTTCGATGCTCTCCCATTGAATGTGTCACCCTCATAATGATATCTTCGTAAAGTGTGTTCAACTATGACTTGACGGAGAGGAGAAAATCCATGAAGACTCACTAATGACATCGTTATTTTTCAACAAAACTAATCAAAAAGTGAGTGAAACACGTTATGTGATTCCGACAATGCCACGTTTCGTAAAAAAAAGTCAAGTCTTCGATGCTCTGCCATTGAATGTGTCACCCCCATAATAATATAATATTCGGAAAGTGTGTTTCACTATGACTTGACGGAGAGGCGGAAATCTAAAAAGGCTCACTAATGACATTATTTTTTCTCAACAAAACTAATCAAAAAGTGGGAGAGAATTGTTAGTTGTCGAAACAGTGAAAGGAATATGGAATTCGATAGGTCGTTTAGAAACGCGTTATGTGATTCCAAATATGCCACGTTTCGTAAAAAAAAGTCAACTCTTCGATGCTCTCCCATTGAATGTGTAATAATATCTTCGGAAAGAGCGTTTCACTATGACCTGACGAAGAGGGGAAAATCCAAAAAGGCTCACTAATGACATTATTTTTCCTCAACAAAACTAATCAGAAACTGAAAGAGAATTGTTATTTGTCGAAAAGGTGAAGGGAAGATGGAATTCGGTAGGTCATTTAGAAACACGTTATGTGATTCCGACAATGCCACGTTTCGTAAAAAAAAGTCAAGTCTACGATGCTCTGCCATTGAATGTGTCACCCCCATAATAATATAATATTAGGAAAGTGTGTTTCACTATAACTTGACGGAGAGGGGAAAATCCATGAACACTCACTAATGACATCGTTTTTTCTCAACAAAACTAATCAAAAAGTGAGTGAAACACGTTATGTGATTCCGACAATGCCACGTTTCGTAAAAAAAAGTCAAGTCTTCGATGCTCTGCCATTGAATGTGTCACCCCCATAATAATATAATATTCGGAAAGTGTGTTTCACTATGACTTGACGGAGAGGGGGAAATCCAAAAAGGCTCACTAATGACATTATTTTCTCACAACAAAACTAATCAAAAAGTGGAAGGGAATTGTTATTTGTCGAAAGGGTGGAGGGGAGATGGACTTCGGTAGGTCATTTAGAAACACGTTATGTGATTCCGACAATGCCAGGTTTCGTAAAAAAAAGTCAACTCTTCGATGCTCTCCCATTGAATGTGTAATAATATCTTCGGAAAGAGCATTTCACTATGACCTGACGAAGAGGGGAAAATCCAAAAAGGCTCACTAATGACATTATTTTTTCTCAACAAAACTAATCAGAAACTGGAAGAGAATTGTTATTTGTCGAAAAGGTGAAGGGAAGATGGAATTCGGTAGGTCATTTAGAAACACGTTATGTGATTCCGACAATGCCACGTTTCGTAAAAAAAAGTCAAGTCTACGATGCTCTGCCATTGAATGTGTCACCCCCATAATAATATAATATTAGGAAAGTGTGTTTCACTATAACTTGACGGAGAGGGGAAAATCCATGAAGACTCACTAATGACATCGTTTTTTCTCAACAAAACTAATCAAAAAGTGAGTGAAACACGTTATGTGATTCCGACAATGCCACGTTTCGTAAAAAAAAGTCTAGTCTTCGATGCTCTGCCATTGAATGTGTCACCCCCATAATAATATAATATTCGGAAAGTGTGTTTCACTATGACTTGACGGAGAGGGGGAAATCTAAAAAGGCTCACTAATGACATTATTTTTTCTCAACAAAACTAATCAAAAAGTGGGAGAGAATTGTTAGTTGTCGAAACAGTGAAAGGAATATGGAATTCGATAGGTCGTTTAGAAACGCGTTATGTGATTCCAAATATGCCACGTTTCGTAAAAAAAAGTCAACTCTTCGATGCTCTCCCATTGAATGTGTAATAATATCTTCGGAAAGAGCGTTTCACTATGACCTGACGAAGAAGGGAAAATCCAAAAAGGCTCACTAATGACATTATTTTTTCTCAACAAAACTAATCAGAAACTGGAAGAGAATTGTTATTTGTCGAAAAGGTGAAGGGAAGATGGAATTCGGTAGGTCATTTAGAAACACGTTATGTGATTCCGACAATGCCACTTTTCGTAAAAAAAAGTCAAGTCTACGATGCTCTGCCATTGAATGTGTCACCCCCATAATAATATAATATTAGGAAAGTGTGTTTCACTATAACTTGACGGAGAGGGGAAAATCCATGAAGACTCACTAATGACATCGTTTTTTCTCAACAAAACTAATCAAAAAGTGAGTGATACACGTTATGTGATTCCGACAATGCCACGTTTCGTAAAAAAAAGTGAAGTCTTCGATGCTCTGCCATTGAATGTGTCATCCCCATAATAATATAATATTCGGAAAGTGTGTTTCACTATGACTTGACGGAGAGGGGGAAATCTAAAAAGGCTCACTAATGACATTATTTTTTCTCAACAAAACTAATCAAAAAGTGGGAGAGAATTGTTAGTTGTCGAAACAGTGAAAGGAATATGGAATTCGATAGGTCGTTTAGAAACGCGTTATGTGATTCCAAATATGCCACGTTTCGTAAAAAAAAGTCAACTCTTCGATGCTCTCCCATTGAATGTGTAATAATATCTTCGGAAAGAGCGTTTCACTATGACCTGACGAAGAGGGGAAAATCCAAAAAGGCTCACTAATGACATTATTTTTTCTCAACAAAACTAATCAGAAACTGGAAGAGAATTGTTATTTGTCGAAAAGGTGAAGGGAAGATGGAATTCGGTAGGTCATTTAGAAACACGTTATGTGATTCCGACAATGCCACTTTTCGTAAAAAAAAGTCAAGTCTTCGATGCTCTGCCATTGAATGTGTCACCCCCATAATAATATAATATTCGGAAAGTGTGTTTCACTATGACTTGACGGAGAGGGGGAAATCCAAAAAAGCTCACTAATGACATTATTTTCTCATAACAAAACTAATCAAAAAGTGGAAGGGAATTGTTATTTGTCGAAAGGGTGGAGGGGAGATGGACTTCGGTAGGTCATTTAGAAACACGTTATGTGATTCCGACAATGCCAGGTTTCGTAAAAAAAAGTTAACTCTTCGATGCTCTCCCATTGAATGTGTAATAATATCTTCGGAAAGAGCATTTCACTATGACCTGACGAAGAGGGGAAAATCCAAAAAGGCTCACTAATGACATTATTTTTTCTCAACAAAACTAATCAGAAACTGGAAGAGAATTGTTATTTGTCGAAAAGGTGAAGGGAAGATGGAATTCGGTAGGTCATTTAGAAACACGTTATGTGATTCCGACAATGCCACGTTTCGTAAAAAAAAGTCAAGTCTACGATGCTCTGCCATTGAATGTGTCACCCCCATAATAATATAATATTAGGAAAGTGTGTTTCACTATAACTTGACGGAGAGGGGAAAATCCATGAAGACTCACAAATGACATCGTTTTATCTCAACAAAACTAATCAAAAAGTGAGTGAAACACGTTATGTGATTCCGACAATGCCACGTTTCGTAAAAAAAAGTCAAGTCTTCGATGCTCTGCCATTGAATGTGTCACCCCCATAATAATATAATATTCGGAAAGTGTGTTTCACTCTGACTTGACGGAGAGGGGGAAATCCAAAAAGGCTCACTAATGACATTATTTTCTCACAACAAAACTAATCAAAAAGTGGAAGGGAATTGTTATTTGTCGAAAGGGTGGAGGGGAGATGGACTTCGGTAGGTCATTTAGAAACACGTAATGTGATTCCGACAATGCCACGTTTCGTAAAAAAAAGTCAAGTCTACGATGCTCTGCCATTGAATGTGTCACCCCCATAATAATATAATATTAGGAAAGTGTGTTTCACTATAACTTGACGGAGAGGGGAAAATCCATGAAGACTCACTAATGACATCGTTTTTTCTCAACAAAACTAATCAAAAAGTGAGTGAAACACGTTATGTGATTCCGACAATGCCACGTTTCGTAAAAAAAAAGTCTAGTCTTCGATGCTCTGCCATTGAATGTGTCACCCCCATAATAATATAATATTCGGAAAGTGTGTTTCACTATGACTTGACGGAGAGGGGGAAATCTAAAAAGGCTCACTAATGACATTATTTTTTCTCAACAAAACTAATCAAAAAGTGGGAGAGAATTGTTAGTTGTCGAAACAGTGAAAGGAATATGGAATTCGATAGGTCGTTTAGAAACGCGTTATGTGATTCCAAATATGCCACGTTTCGTAAAAAAAAGTCAACTCTTCGATGCTCTCCCATTGAATGTGTAATAATATCTTCGGTAAGAGCGTTTCACTATGACCTGACGAAGAGGGGAAAATCCAAAAAGGCTCACTAATGACATTATTTTTTCTCAACAAAACTAATCAGAAACTGGAAGAGAATTGTTATTTGTCGAAAAGGTGAAGGGAAGATGGAATTCGGTAGGTCATTTAGAAACACGTTATGTGATTCCGACAATGCCACTTTTCGTAAAAAAAAGTCAAGTCTACGATGCTCTGCCATTGAATGTGTCACCCCCATAATAATATAATATTAGGAAAGTGTGTTTCACTATAACTTGACGGAGAGGGGAAAATCCATGAAGACTCACTAATGACATCGTTTTTTCTCAACAAAACTAATCAAAAAGTGAGTGATACACGTTATGTGATTCCGACAATGCCACGTTTCGTAAAAAAAAGTGAAGTCTTCGATGCTCTGCCATTGAATGTGTCATCCCCATAATAATATAATATTCGGAAAGTGTGTTTCACTATGACTTGACGGAGAGGGGGAAATCTAAAAAGGCTCACTAATGACATTATTTTTTCTCAACAAAACTAATCAAAAAGTGGGAGAGAATTGTTAGTTGTCGAAACAGTGAAAGGAATATGGAATTCGATAGGTCGTTTAGAAACGCGTTATGTGATTCCAAATATGCCACGTTTCGTAAAAAAAAGTCAACTCTTCGATGCTCTCCCATTGAATGTGTAATAATATCTTCGGAAAGAGCGTTTCACTATGACCTGACGAAGAGGGGAAAATCCAAAAAGGCTCACTAATGACATTATTTTTTCTCAACAAAACTAATCAGAAACTGGAAGAGAATTGTTATTTGTCGAAAAGGTGAAGGGAAGATGGAATTCGGTAGGTCATTTAGAAACACGTTATGTGATTCCGACAATGCCACTTTTCGTAAAAAAAAGTCAAGTCTTCGATGCTCTGCCATTGAATGTGTCACCCCCATAATAATATAATATTCGGAAAGTGTGTTTCACTATGACTTGACGGAGAGGGGGAAATCCAAAAAAGCTCACTAATGACATTATTTTCTCATAACAAAACTAATCAAAAAGTGGAAGGGAATTGTTATTTGTCGAAAGGGTGGAGGGGAGATGGACTTCGGTAGGTCATTTAGAAACACGTTATGTGATTCCGACAATGCCAGGTTTCGTAAAAAAAAGTTAACTCTTCGATGCTCTCCCATTGAATGTGTAATAATATCTTCGGAAAGAGCATTTCACTATGACCTGACGAAGAGGGGAAAATCCAAAAAGGCTCACTAATGACATTATTTTTTCTCAACAAAACTAATCAGAAACTGGAAGAGAATTGTTATTTGTCGAAAAGGTGAAGGGAAGATGGAATTCGGTAGGTCATTTAGAAACACGTTATGTGATTCCGACAATGCCACGTTTCGTAAAAAAAAGTCAAGTCTACGATGCTCTGCCATTGAATGGTCACCCCCATAATAATATAATATTCGGAAAGTGTGTTTCACTCTGACTTGACGGAGAGGGGGAAATCCAAAAAGGCTCACTAATGACATTATTTTCTCACAACAAAACTAATCAAAAAGTGGAAGGGAATTGTTATTTGTCGAAAGGGTGGAGGGGAGATGGACTTCGGTAGGTCATTTAGAAACACGTAATGTGATTCCGACAATGCCATGTTTCGTAAAAAAAGATCAAGTCTTCGATGCTCTATCATTGAATATGCCACCCCCATAATAGTATAATATTCGGAAAGTGTGTTTCACTATGACTTGACGGAGAGGGGAAAATCCAAAAAGGCACACTAATGACATTATTTTTTCACAACAAAACTAATCAAAAAGTGGAAGTGAATTGTTATTTGTCGAAAGGGTGAAGGGAAGATGGACTTCGGTAGGTCATTTAGAAACAGGTTATGTAATTCCGACAATACCACGTTTCGTAAAAAAAAGGCAAGTCTTCGATGCTCTCCCATTGAATGTGTCACCCTCATAATGATATCTTCGTAAAGTGTGTTCAACTATGACTTGACGGAGAGGGGAAAATCCATGAAGACTCACTAATGACATCGTTTTATCTCAACAAAACTAATCAAAAAGTGAGTGAAACACGTTATGTGATTCCGACAATGCCACGTTTCGTAAAAAAAAGTCAAGTCTTCGATGCTCTGCCATTGAATGTGTCACCCCCATAATAATATAATATTCGGAAAGTGTGTTTCACTCTGACTTGACGGAGAGGGGGAAATCCAAAAAGGCTCACTAATGACATTATTTTCTCACAACAAAACTAATCAAAAAGTGGAAGGGAATTGTTATTTGTCGAAAGGGTGGAGGGGAGATGGACTTCGGTAGGTCATTTAGAAACACGTAATGTGATTCCGACAATGCCATGTTTCGTAAAAAAAGATCAAGTCTTCGATGCTCTATCATTGAATATGCCACCCCCATAATAGTATAATATTCGGAAAGTGTGTTTCACTATGACTTGACGGAGAGGGGAAAATCCAAAAAGGCTCACTAATGACATTATTTTTTCTCAACAAAACTAATCAGAAACTGGAAGAGAATTGTTATTTGTCGAAAAGGTGAAGGGAAGATGGAATTCGGTAGGTCATTTAGAAACAGGTTATGTAATTCCGACATTACCACGTTTCGTAAAAAAAAGGCAAGTCTTCGATGCTCTCCCATTGAATGTGTCACCCTCATAATGATATCTTCGTAAAGTGTGTTCAACTATGACTTGACGGAGAGGAGAAAATCCATGAAGACTCACTAATGACATCGTTATTTTTCAACAAAACTAATCAAAAAGTGAGTGAAACACGTTATGTGATTCCGACAATGCCACGTTTCGTAAAAAAAAGTCAAGTCTTCGTTGCTCTGCCATTGAATGTGTCACCCCCATAATAATATAATATTCGGAAAGTGTGTTTCACTATGACTTGACGGAGAGGCGGAAATCTAAAAAGGCTCACTAATGACATTATTTTTTCTCAACAAAACTAATCAAAAAGTGGGAGAGAATTGTTAGTTGTCGAAACAGTCAAAGGAATATGGAATTCGATAGGTCGTTTAGAAACGCGTTATGTGATTCCAAATATGCCACGTTTCGTAAAAAAAAGTCAACTCTTCGATGCTCTCCCATTGAATGTGTAATAATATCTTCGGAAAGAGCGTTTCACTATGACCTGACGAAGAGGGGAAAATCCAAAAAGGCTCACTAATGACATTATTTTTCCTCAACAAAACTAATCAGAAACTGAAAGAGAATTGTTATTTGTCGAAAAGGTGAAGGGAAGATGGAATTCGGTAGGTCATTTAGAAACACGTTATGTGATTCCGACAATGCCACGTTTCGTAAAAAAAAGTCAAGTCTACGATGCTCTGCCATTGAATGTGTCACCCCCATAATAATATAATATTAGGAAAGTGTGTTTCACTATAACTTGACGGAGAGGGGAAAATCCATGAACACTCACTAATGACATCGTTTTTTCTCAACAAAACTAATCAAAAAGTGAGTGAAACACGTTATATGATTCCGACAATGCCACGTTTCGTAAAAAAAAGTCAAGTCTTCGATGCTCTGCCATTGAATGTGTCACCCCCATAATAATATAATATTCGGAAAGTGTGTTTCACTATGACTTGACGGAGAGGGGGAAATCCAAAAAGGCTCACTAATGACATTATTTTCTCACAACAAAACTAATCAAAAAGTGGAAGGGAATTGTTATTTGTCGAAAGGGTGGAGGGGAGATGGACTTCGGTAGGTCATTTAGAAACACGTTATGTGATTCCGACAATGCCAGGTTTCGTAAAAAAAAGTCAACTCTTCGATGCTCTCCCATTGAATGTGTAATAATATCTTCGGAAAGAGCATTTCACTATGACCTGACGAAGAGGGGAAAATCCAAAAAGGCTCACTAATGACATTATTTTTTCTCAACAAAACTAATCAGAAACTGGAAGAGAATTGTTATTTGTCGAAAAGGTGAAGGGAAGATGGAATTCGGTAGGTCATTTAGAAACACGTTATGTGATTCCGACAATGCCACGTTTCGTAAAAAAAAGTCAAGTCTACGATGCTCTGCCATTGAATGTGTCACCCCCATAATAATATAATATTAGGAAAGTGTGTTTCACTATAACTTGACGGAGAGGGGAAAATCCATGAAGACTCACTAATGACATCGTTTTTTCTCAACAAAACTAATCAAAAAGTGAGTGAAACACGTTATGTGATTCCGACAATGCCACGTTTCGTAAAAAAAAGTCTAGTCTTCGATGCTCTGCCATTGAATGTGTCACCCCCATAATAATATAATATTCGGAAAGTGTGTTTCACTATGACTTGACGGAGAGGGGGAAATCTAAAAAGGCTCACTAATGACATTATTTTTTCTCAACAAAACTAATCAAAAAGTGGGAGAGAATTGTTAGTTGTCGAAACAGTGAAAGGAATATGGAATTCGATAGGTCGTTTAGAAACGCGTTATGTGATTCCAAATATGCCACATTTCGTAAAAATTAGTCAACTCTTCGATGCTCTCCCATTGAATGTGTAATAATATCTTCGGAAAGAGCGTTTCACTATGACCTGACGAAGAGGGGAAAATCCAAAAAGGCTCACTAATGACATTATTTTTTCTCAACAAAACTAATCAGAAACTGGAAGACAATTGTTATTTGTCGAAAAAGTGAAGGGAAGATGGAATTCGGTAGGTCATTTAGAAACACGTTATGTGATTCCGACAATGCCACGTTTCGTAAAAAAAAGTCAAGTCTTCGATGCTCTGCCATTGAATGTGTCACCCCCATAATAATATAATATTCGGAAAGTGTGTTTCACTATGACTTGACGGAGAGGGGGAAATCCAAAAAGGCTCACTAATGACATTATTTTCTCACAACAAAACTAATAAAAAGTGGAAGGGAATTGTTATTCGTCGAAAGGGTGGAGGGGAGATGGACTTCGGTAGGTCATTTAGAAACACGTAATGTGATTCCGACAATGCCACGTTTCGTAAAAAAAAGTCAAGTCTTCGATGCTCTATCATTGAATATGCCACCCCCATAATAGTATAATATTCGGAAAGTGTGTTTCACTATGACTTGACGGAGAGGGGAAAATCCAAAAAGGCACACTAATGACATTATTTTTTCACAACAAAACTAATCAAAAAGTGGAAGTGAATTGTTATTTGTCGAAAGGGTGAAGGGGAGATGGACTTCGGTAGGTCATTCAGAAACACGTTATGTGATTCCGACAATACCACGTTTCGTTAAAAAAAAGGCAAGTCTTCGATGCTCTCCCATTGAATGTGTCACCCTCATAATGATATCTTCGTAAAGTGTGTTCAACTATGACTTGACGGAGAGGAGAAAATCCATAGAGACTCACTAATGACATCGTTTTTTCTCAACAAAACTAATCAAAAAGTGAGTGAAACACGTTATGTGATTCCGACAATGCCACGTTTCGTAAAAAAAAGTCAAGTCTTCGATGCTCTGCCATTGAATGTGTCACCCCCATAATAATATAATATTCGGAAAGTGTGTTTCACTATGACTTGACGGAGAGGGGGAAATCTAAAAAGGCTCACTTATGACACTATTTTTTCTCAACAAAACTAATCAAAAAGTGGAAGAGAATTGTTAGTTGTCGGAACGTTGAAGATAATATGGACTTCGGTAGGTCATTTAGATACACGTAATGTGATTCGGACAATGCCACGTTTCGTAAAAAAAAGGCAAGTCTTCTGCCATTGAATGTGTCACCCACATAATAATACAATATTCGGAAAGTGTACTTCACTATGACTTGACGGAGAGGGAAAAATCCAAAAAGGCTCACTAATGACATTGTTTTCTCTCAACAAAACTAATCAAAAAGTGGAAGAGAATTTTTATTTGTCGAAACGGTGAAGGGAATATGGAATTCGATAGGTCAATTAGAAACACGTTATGTGATTCCGACAATGCCACGTTTCGTAAAAAAAGTCAAGTCTTCGATGCTCTGCCATTGAATGGGTCATTCCCATAATAATTTAGTATTAGGGAAGTGTGTTTCACTATGACTTGACGGAGAGGAGAAAATCCAAGAAGGCTCACTAATGACATTGTTTTTTTCCAACAAAACTAATCAAAAAGTGGAAGAGAATAGTTAGTTCTCGAAACGGTAAAGGGAAGATGGAATTCGGTAGGTCATTTGGAAACGCCTTATGTGATTCCGACAATGCCACGTTTCGTAAAAAAAAGTCAAGTCTTCCATGCTCTGCCATTGAATGGGTCATTCCCATAATAATATACTATTAGGAAAGTGTGTTTCACTATGACTTGAAGGAGAAGGGAAAATCCAAAAAGTCTCAATAATGACATTGTTTCTTCTCAACAAAACTAATCAAAAAGTGGAAGAGAATAGTTAGTTCTCGAAACGGTGAAGGGAAGATGGAATTCGGTAGGTCATTTGGAAACGCCTTATGTGATTCCGACAATGCCACGTTTCGTAAAAAAAAGTCGAGTCTTCGATTCTCTGCCACTGAATGTGTCACCCCCACAGTAATATAATATTCGGGAAGTGTGTTTCACGATGACTTGTCGGAGAATGGAAAATTCAAAAAAGCTCACTAATGACATTGTTTTTTCTCAACAAAACTAATCAAAAAGTGGGAGAGAATTGTTAGTTGTCGAAACAGTGAAAGGAATATGGAATTCGATAGGTCGTTTAGAAACGCGTTATGTGATTCCAAATATGCCACGTTTCGTGAAAAAAAATCAACTCTTCGATGCTCTCCCATTGAATGTGTAATAATATCTTCGGAAAGAGCGTTTCACTATGACCTGACCAAGAGGGGAAAATCCAAAAAGGCTCACTAATGACATTATTTTTTCTCAACAAAACTAATCAGAAACGGGAAGAGAATTGTTATTTGTCGAAAAGGTGAAGGGAAGATGGAATTCGGTAGGTCATTTAGAAACACGTTATGTGATTCCGACAATGCCACGTTTCGTAGAAAAAAGTCAAGTCTACGATGCTCTGCCATTGAATGTGTCACCCCCATAATAATATAATATTCGGAAAGTGTGTTTCACTATGACTTGACGGAGAGGGGGAAATACAAAAAGGCTCACTAATGACATTATTTTCTCACAACAAAACTGATCAAAAAGTGGAAGGGAATTGTTATTTGTCGAAAAAGTGGAGGGGAGATGGACTTCTGTAGGTCATTTAGAAACACGAAATGTGATTCCGACAATGCCACTTTTCGTAAAAAAAAGTCAAGTCTTCGATGCTCTATCATTGAATATGCCACCCCCATAATAGTATAATATTCGGAAAGTGTGTTTCACTATGACTTGACGGAGAGGGGAAAATCCATAAAGGCTCACTAATGACATTGTTTTTTCTCAACAAAATTAATCAAAAAGTGGAAGAGAATTGTTAGTTGTCGAGACGGTGTAGGGGAAATGGAATTCGGTAGGTCATTTAGAAACACGTTATGTGATACCGACAATGCCACGTTTCGTAAGAAAAAAATTAAGCCTTCGATGCTCTGCCATTGAATGTGTCACCCCCATAATAATATAATATTCGGAAAGTGTGTTTCACTATAACTTGACGGAGACGAGTCTACGATGCTCTGCCATTGAATGTGTCACCCCCATAATAATATAATATTAGGAAAGTGTGTTTCACTATAACTTGACGGAGAGGGGAAAATCCATGAAGACTCACTAATGACATCGTTTTTTCTCAACAAAACTAATCAAAAAGTGAGTGAAACACGTTATGTGATTCCGACAATGCCACGTTTCGTAAAAAAAAGTCTAGTCTTCGATGCTCTGCCATTGAATGTGTCACCCCCATAATAATATAATATTCGGAAAGTGTGTTTCACTATAACTTGACGGAGAGGGGGAAATCTAAAAAGGCTCACTAATGACATTATTTTTTCTCAACAAAACTAATCAAAAAGTGGGAGAGAATTGTTAGTTGTCGAAACAGTGAAAGGAATATGGAATTCGATAGGTCGTTTAGAAACGCGTTATGTGATTCCAAATATGCCACGTTTCGTAAAAATTAGTCAACTCTTCGATGCTCTCCCATTGAATGTGTAATAATATCTTCGGAAAGAGCGTTTCACTATGACCTGACGAAGAGGGGAAAATCCAAAAAGGCTCACTAATGACATTATTTTTTCTCAACAAAACTAATCAGAAACTGGAAGACAATTGTTATTTGTCGAAAAAGTGAAGGGAAGATGGAATTCGGTAGGTCATTTAGAAACACGTTATGTGATTCCGACAATGCCACGTTTCGTAAAAAAAAGTCAAGTCTTCGATGCTCTGCCATTGAATGTGTCACCCCCATAATAATATAATATTCGGAAAGTGTGTTTCACTATGACTTGACGGAGAGGGGGAAATCCAAAAAGGCTCACTAATGACATTATTTTCTCACAACAAAACTAATAAAAAGTGGAAGGGAATTGTTATTCGTCGAAAGGGTGGAGGGGAGATGGACTTCGGTAGGTCATTTAGAAACACGTAATGTGATTCCGACAATGCCACGTTTCGTAAAAAAAAGTCAAGTCTTCGATGCTCTATCATTGAATATGCCACCCCCATAATAGTATAATATTCGGAAAGTGTGTTTCACTATGACTTGACGGAGAGGGGAAAATCCAAAAAGGCACACTAATGACATTATTTTTTCACAACAAAACTAATCAAAAAGTGGAAGTGAATTGTTATTTGTCGAAAGGGTGAAGGGGAGATGGACTTCGGTAGGTCATTCAGAAACACGTTATGTGATTCCGACAATACCACGTTTCGTTAAAAAAAAGGCAAGTCTTCGATGCTCTCCCATTGAATGTGTCACCCTCATAATGATATCTTCGTAAAGTGTGTTCAACTATGACTTGACGGAGAGGAGAAAATCCATAGAGACTCACTAATGACATCGTTTTTTCTCAACAAAACTAATCAAAAAGTGAGTGAAACACGTTATGTGATTCCGACAATGCCACGTTTCGTAAAAAAAAGTCAAGTCTTCGATGCTCTGCCATTGAATGTGTCACCCCCATAATAATATAATATTCGGAAAGTGTGTTTCACTATGACTTGACGGAGAGGGGGAAATCTAAAAAGGCTCACTTATGACACTATTTTTTCTCAACAAAACTAATCAAAAAGTGGAAGAGAATTGTTAGTTGTCGGAACGTTGAAGATAATATGGACTTCGGTAGGTCATTTAGATACACGTAATGTGATTCGGACAATGCCACGTTTCGTAAAAAAAAGGCAAGTCTTCTGCCATTGAATGTGTCACCCACATAATAATACAATATTCGGAAAGTGTACTTCACTATGACTTGACGGAGAGGGAAAAATCCAAAAAGGCTCACTAATGACATTGTTTTTTCTCAACAAAACTAATCAAAAAGTGGAAGAGAATTTTTATTTGTCGAAACGGTGAAGGGAATATGGAATTCGATAGGTCAATTAGAAACACGTTATGTGATTCCGACAATGCCACGTTTCGTAAAAAAAGTCAAGTCTTCGATGCTCTGCCATTGAATGGGTCATTCCCATAATAATTTAGTATTAGGGAAGTGTGTTTCACTATGACTTGACGGAGAGGAGAAAATCCAAGAAGGCTCACTAATGACATTGTTTTTTTCCAACAAAACTAATCAAAAAGTGGAAGAGAATAGTTAGTTCTCGAAACGGTAAAGGGAAGATGGAATTCGGTAGGTCATTTGGAAACGCCTTATGTGATTCCGACAATGCCACGTTTCGTAAAAAAAAGTCAAGTCTTCCATGCTCTGCCATTGAATGGGTCATTCCCATAATAATATACTATTAGGAAAGTGTGTTTCACTATGACTTGCAGGAGAAGGGAAAATCCAAAAAGTCTCAATAATGACATTGTTTCTTCTCAACAAAACTAATCAAAAAGTGGAAGAGAATAGTTAGTTCTCGAAACGGTGAAGGGAAGATGGAATTCGGTAGGTCATTTGGAAACGCCGTATGTGATTCCGACAATGCCACGTTTCGTAAAAAAAAGTCGAGTCTTCGATTCTCTGCCACTGAATGTGTCACCCCCACAGTAATATAATATTCGGGAAGTGTGTTTCACGATAACTTGTCGGAGAATGGAAAATTCAAAAAAGCTCACTAATGACATTGTTTTTTCTCAACAAAACTAATCAAAAAGTGGGAGAGAATTGTTAGTTGTCGAAACAGTGAAAGGAATATGGAATTCGATAGGTCGTTTAGAAACGCGTTATGTGATTCCAAATATGCCACGTTTCGTGAAAAAAAATCAACTCTTCGATGCTCTCCCATTGAATGTGTAATAATATCTTCGGAAAGAGCGTTTCACTATGACCTGACGAAGAGGGGAAAATCCAAAAAGGCTCACTAATGACATTATTTTTTCTCAACAAAACTAATCAGAAACTGGAAGAGAATTGTTATTTGTCGAAAAGGTGAAGGGAAGATGGAATTCGGTAGGTCATTTAGAAACACGTTATGTGATTCCGACAATGCCACGTTTCGTAGAAAAAAGTCAAGTCTACGATGCTCTGCCATTGAATGTGTCACCCCCATAATAATATAATATTCGGAAAGTGTGTTTCACTATGACTTGACGGAGAGGGGGAAATACAAAAAGGCTCACTAATGACATTATTTTCTCACAACAAAACTGATCAAAAAGTGGAAGGGAATTGTTATTTGTCGAAAAAGTGGAGGGGAGATGGACTTCTGTAGGTCATTTAGAAACACGAAATGTGATTCCGACAATGCCACTTTTCGTAAAAAAAAGTCAAGTCTTCGATGCTCTATCATTGAATATGCCACCCCCATAATAGTATAATATTCGGAAAGTGTGTTTCACTATGACTTGACGGAGAGGGGAAAATCCATAAAGGCTCACTAATGACATTGTTTTTTCTCAACAAAATCAATCAAAAAGTGGAAGAGAATTGTTAGTTGTCGAGACGGTGAAGGGGAAATGGAATTCGGTAGGTCATTTAGAAACACGTTATGTGATACCGACAATGCCACGTTTCGTAAGAAAAAAATTAAGCCTTCGATGCTCTGCCATTGAATGTGTCACCCCCATAATAATATAATATTCGGAAAGTGTGTTTCACTATAACTTGACGGAGACGGGAAAATCCAAGAAGGATCACTAATGACATTATTTTTTCCTAACAAAACTAATAAAAAAGTGGAAGAGAATTAGTAGTTGTCGAAACAGTGAAGGGAAGATGGAATTCGGTAGGTCATTTGGAAACGTCTCATGTGATTCTGACAATGCCACGTTTCCTAGAAAAAGTCAAGTCTTCGATGCTCTCCCATTGAATGTGTCACCCTCATTATAATATCTTCGAGAAGTGTGTTTCTTTTCACTATGACTTGACGGAGAGGGGAAAATCCATAAAGGCTCACTAATGACA
Organism: Diorhabda sublineata; assembly: GCF_026230105.1. Classification (NCBI taxonomy): domain Eukaryota; kingdom Metazoa; phylum Arthropoda; class Insecta; order Coleoptera; family Chrysomelidae; genus Diorhabda; species Diorhabda sublineata. The sequence continues at coordinate 1,357,861 of NC_079486.1, forward strand.
TTGTTTTTTCTCAACAAAACTAATCAAAAAGTGGAAGAGAATTGTTTGTTGTCGAAACGGTGAATGAGAGATGGAATTCGGTAGGTCATTTAGAAACACGTTATGTGATTCCGACAATGCCACGTTTCGTAAAAAAAAGTAAAGTCTTCGATGCTCTGCCATTAAATGTGTCACCCCCATAATAATATAATATTCGGAAAGTGTGTTTCACTATGACTTGAGGGAGAGGGGAAAATCCAAAAAGGCTCAATAATGACATAATTTTTTCTCAACAAAACTAATCAAAAAGTGGAAGAGAATTGTTAGTTGTCGAAACGGTGAAGGGAAGATGGAATTCGGTAGGTCATTTAGAAACACATTATGCGATTCTGACAATGCCACGTTTCGTAAAAAAAGTCAAGTCTTCGATGCTCTCCCATTGAATGTGTCACCCCCATAATAGTATAATATTCGGAAAGTGTGTTTTACTATGACTTGACGAAGAGGGGAAAATCCGAAAAGGCTCACTAATGACATTGTTTTTTCTCAACAAAACTAATCAAAAAGTGGGAGGAAATTGTTAGTTGTCAAAACGGTAATGGGAAGATGGAATTCGGTAGGTCATTTAGAAACACGTTATGTGATTCTGACAATGCCACGTTTCTTAAGAAAAGTCAAGTCTTCGATGCTCTGCCATTGAATGTGTCCCTCCGATAATAATATAATATTCGGAAATTGTGTTTTACTATGACTTGACGGAGAGGGAAAAATCCAAAAAGGCTCAATAAGTGGCAGGAAATTGTTAGTTGTCGAAACGGTAATGGGAAGATGGAATTCGGTAGGTCATTTAGAAACACGTTATGTGATTCTGACAATGCCACGTTTCTTAAGAAAAGTCAAGTCTTCGATGCTCTGCCATTGAATGTGTCCCTCCGATAATAATATAATATTCGGAAATTGTGTTTTACTATGACTTGACGAGGAGGGGAAAATCCGAAAAGGCTCACTAATGACATTGTTTTTTCTCAAAAAAACTAACCAAAAAGTGGGAGGAAATTGTTAGTTGTCGAAACGGTAATGGGAAGATGGAATTCGGTAGGTCATTTAGAAACACGTTATGTGATTCTGACAATGCCACGTTTCTTAAGAAAAGTCAAGTCTTCGATGCTCTGCCATTGAATGTGTCCCTCCGATAATAATATAATATTCGGAAATTGTGTTTTACTATGACTTGACGGAGAGGGAAAAATCCAAAAAGGCTCAAAAAGTGGGAGGAAATTGTTAGTTGTCGAAACGGTAATGGGAAGATGGAATTCGGTAGGTCATTTAGAAACACGTTATGTGATTCTGACAATGCCACGTTTCTTAAGAAAAGTCAAGTCTTCGATGCACTGCCATTGAATGTGTCCCTCCGATAATAATATAATATTCGGAAATTGTGTTTTACTATGACTTGACGGAGAGGGAAAAATCCAAAAAGGCTCAATAATGACATAATATTTTCTCAACAAAACTAATCTAAAAGAGAAAGCGAAATGTTAGTTGTCGAAACAGTGAAGGGAAGATGGAAGTCGGTAGGTCATTTAGAAACACGTTATGCGATTCTGACAATGCCACGTTTCGTAAAAAAAGTCAAGTCTTCGATGCTCTCCCATTGAATGTGTCACCCTCATTATAATATCTTCGGCAAGTGTGTTTCGTTTCACTATGACTTGACGGAGAGGGGAAAATCCATAAAGGCTCAATAATGACATTATTTTCTCTACAAAACTAATCAAAAAGTGGGAGAGAATTGTTAGTTGTCGAGGCGGTGTAGGGAATATGGAATTCGGTAGGTCATTTAGAAACACGTTATGTGATTCCGACAATGCCACGTTTCGTAAAAAAAAGTAAAGTCTTCGATTCTCTGCCATTTTATGTGTCTTCCCTATAATAATATAATATTCGGAAAGTGTGTTTCACTATGACTTGACGGAGAGGTGAAAATCCAAAAAGGCTCACTAATGATATAATTTTTTCTCAACGAAACTAATCAAAAAGTGGAAGAGAATTGTTAGTTGTCGAAACGGTGAAGGGAAGATGGAATTCGGTAGGTCATATCGAAACACGTTATGTGATTCTGACAATGCCACGTTTCTTAAAAAAAAGTCAAGTCTTCGATGCTCTGCTATTGAATGTGTTACCCCCATAATAATATAATATTCGGAAAGTGTGTTTCACTATGACTCGGAGCAGAGGGGAAAATCTATAAAGACCCTCTAATGACATCGTTTTCTCTCAACAAAACTAATCAAAAAGTGAGAGAGAATTGTTAGTTGTCGAAACGGTAATGGGAAGATGGAATTCGGTAGGTCATTTAGAAACACGTTATGTGATTCTGACAATGCCACGTTTCTTAAAAAAAAGTCAAGTCTTAGATGCTCTGCTATTGAATGTGTTACCCCCATAATAATATAATATTCGGAAAGTGTGTTTCACTATGACTCGGAGCAGAGGGGAAAATCTATAAAGACCCTCTAATGACATCGTTATTTCTCAACAAAACTAATCAAAAAGTGGAGAGAATTGTTAGTTGTCGAAATGGTAATGGGAAGAGGGAATTCGGTAGTTCATTTAGAAACCCGTTATGTGATTCGGACAATGCCACGTTCCGTAAAAAAAAGTCAAATCTTCGATGCTCTGCCATTGAATGTGTCACCCCCATAATAATATAATATTCGGAAATTGTGTTTCACTATGACTTGACGGAGAGGAGAAAATCCAAAAAGTCTCACTAATGACATTATTTTTCCTCAACAAAACTAATCAAAAAGTGGAAAAGAATTGTTAGTTGTCGAAACAGTAATGGGAAGATGGAATTCGGTAGGTCATTTAGAAACGCGTTATGTGATTCCAAATATGCCACGTTTCGTAATAAAAAGTCAAGTCTTCAATGCTCTGCCATTGAATGTGTCACCCCCATAATAATATAATATTCGGAAATTGTGTTTCACTATGACTTGACGGAGAGGTGAAAATCCAAAAAGGCTCACTAATGACATTGTTTTTTCTCAACAAAACTAATCGAAAAGTGGGAGAGAATTGTTAGTTGTCGAAACGGTAAAGGGAAGATGGAATTCGGTAGGTCATTTAGAAACACGTTATGTGATTCTGACAATGCCACGTTTCGTAAAAAAAAGTCAAATCTTCGATTCTCTGCCGTTGAATGTGTCACCCCCATAATAATATAATATTCGGAAATTGTGTTTCATTATGACTTGACGGAAAGGGGAAAAACCATAAAGGCTCACTAATGACATTGTTTTTTCTCAACAAAATTGATCAAAAAGTGGAAGAGAATTGTTAGTTGTCGAGGCGGTGTAGGAAATATGGAATTCGGTAGGTCATTTAGAAACACGTTATGTGATTCTGACAATGCCACATTTCGTAAAAAAAAGTCAAATCTTCGATTCTCTGCCATTGAATGTGTCACCCCCATAATAATATAATATTCGGAAATTGTTTTTCACTATGACTTGACGGAGAGGGGAAATCCAAAAAGGCTCACTAATGACATTGTTTTTTCTCAACAAAACTAATCAAAAAGTGGGAGAGAATTGTTAGTTGTCGAAACGGTAAAGGGAAGATGGAATTCGGTAGGTCATTTAGAAACACGTTATGTGATTCTGACAATGCCACGTTTCGTAAAAAAAAGTCAAATCTTCGATTCTCTGCCGTTGAATGTGTCACCCCCATAATAATATAATATTCGGAAATTGTGTTTCTTTATGACTTGACGGAGAGGGAAAAATCCAAGAAGGCTCAATAATGACATAATATTTTCTCAACAAAACTAATCTAGAAGAGGAAGAGAATTGTTAGTTGTCGGAACAGTGAAGGGAAGATGGAAGTCGGTAGGTCATTTAGAAACACGTTATGTGATTCTGACAATGCCACGTTTCGTAAAAAAAGTCAAGTCTTCGATGCTCTCCCATTGAATGTGTCACCCTCATTATAATATCTTCGGCAAGTGTGTTTCGTTTCACTATGACTTGACGGAGAGGGGAAAATCCATAAAGGCTCACTAATGACATTGTTTTTTCTCAACAAACTGATCAAAAAGTGGGAGAGAATTGTTAGTTGTCGAGGCGGTGTAGGGAATATGGAATACGGTAGGTTATTTAGAAACACGTTATGTGATTCCGAAAATGCCACGTTTCGTAAAAAAAAGTCAAGTCTTCGATGCTCTGCTATTGAATGTGTTACCCCATAATAATATAATATTCGGAAAGTGTGTTTCACTATGACTTGACGGAGAGGTGAAAATCCAAAAAGGCTCACTAATGACATAATTTTTTCTCAACAAAACTAATCAAAAAGTGGAAGAGAATTGTTAGTTGTCGAAACGGTGAAGGGAAGATGGAATTCGGTAGGTCATTTAGAAACACGTTATGTGATTCCGAAAATGCCACGTTTCTTAAAAAAAAGTCAAGTCTTCGATGCTCTGCTATTGAATGTGTTACCCCCATAATAATATAATATTCGGAAAGTGTGTTTCACTATGACTCGGAGCAGAGGGGAAAATATATAAAGACCCTCTAATGACATCGTTTTCTCTCAACAAAACTAATCAAAAAGTGAGAGAGAATTGTTAGTTGTCGAAACGGTAATGGGAAGATGGAATTCGGTAGGTCATTTAGAAACACGTTATGTGATTCTGACAAAGCCACGTTTCGTAAAAAAAAGTCAAGTCTTCGATGCTCTGCCATTGAATGCGTCACCTCCATAATAATATAATATTCGGAAAGTGTGTTTCACTATGACTTGGAGCAGAGGAGAAAATCTATAAAGACCCTCTAATGACATCGTTATTTCTCAACAAAACTAATCAAAAAGTGGAGAGAATTGTTAGTTGTCGAAACGGTAATGGGAAGATGGAATTCGGTAGTTCATTTAGAAATCCGTTATGTGATTCGGACAATGCCACGTTTCGTAATAAAAAGTCAAGTCTTCGATGCTCTGCCATTGAATGTGTCACCCCCATAATAATATAATATTCGGAAAGTGTGTTTCATTATGACTTGACGGAAAGGGGGAAAACCATAGAGGCTCACTAATGACATTGTTTCTTCTCAACAAAATTAATCAAAAAGTGGAAGAGAATTGTTAGTTTTCGAGACGGTGAAGTGGAGATGGAATTCGGTAGGTCATTTAGAAACACGTTATGTGATTCCGACAATGCCAGGTTTCGTAAAAAAAAGTCAAGTCTTCGATGCTCTGCCATTGAATGTGTCACCTCCATAATAATATAATATTCGGAAAGTGTGTTTCACTATGACTTGGAGCAGAGGAGAAAATCTATAAAGACCCTCTAATGACATCGTTATTTCTCAAGAAAACTAATCAAAAAGTGGAGAGAATTGTTAGTTGTCGAAACGGTAATGGGAAGATGGAATTCGGTAGTTCATTTAGAAACCCGTTATGTGATTCGGACAATGCCACGTTTCGTAAAAAAAAGTCAAATCTTCGATGCTCTGCCATTGAATGTGTCACCCTCATTATAATATCTTCGGCAAGTGTGTTTCGTTTCACTATGACTTGACGGAGAGGGGAAAATCCATAAAGGCTCACTAATGACATTGTTTTTTCTCAACAAAACTAATCAAAAAGTGGGAGAGAATTGTTAGTTGTCGAAACGGTAAAGGGAAGATGGAATTCGGTAGGTCATTTAGCAACACGTTATGTGATTCTGACAATGCCACGTTTCGTAAAAAAAAGTCAAATCTTCGATTCTCTGCCGTTGAATGTGTCACCCCCATAATAATATAATATTCGGAAATTGTGTTTCACTATGACTTGACGGAGAGGGAAAAATCCAAAAAGGCTCAATAATGACATAATATTTTCTCAACAAAACTAATCTAAAAGAGGAATAGAATTGTTAGTTGTCGAAACAGTGAAGGGAAGATGGAAGTCGGTAGGTCATTTAGAAACACGTTATGTGATTCTGACAATGCCACGTTTCGTAAAAAAAGTCAAGTCTTCGATGCTCTCCCATTGAATGTGTCACCCTCATTATAATATCCTCGACAAGTGTGTTTCGTTTCACTATGACTTGAAGGAGAGGGGAAAATCCATAAAGGCTCACTAATGACATAATTTTTTCTCAACAAAACTAATCAAAAAGTGGAAGAGAATTGTTAGTTGTTGAAACGGTGAAGGGAAGATGGAATGCGGTAGGTCATTTAGAAACACGTTATGTGATTCTGACAATGCCACGTTTCTTAAAAAAAAGTCAAGTCTTCGTTGCTCTGCCATTGAATGTGTCATCTCCATAATAATATAATATTCGGAAAATGTGTTTCACTATGACTTGGAGCAGAGGGGAAAATCTATAAAGACCCTCTAATGACATCGTTATTTCTCAACAAAACTAATCAAAAAGTGGAGAGAATAGTTAGTTGTCGAAACGGTAATGGGAAGATGGAATTCGGTAGTTCATTTAGAAACCCGTTATGTGATTCGGACAATGCCACGTTTCGTAAAAAAAGTCAAATCTTTGATGCTCTGCCATTGAATGTGTCACCCCCATAATAATATAATATTCGGAAATTGTGTTTCACTATGACTTGACGGAGAGGAGAAAATCCAAAAAGGCTCACTAATGACATTATTTTTCCTCAACAAAACTAATCAAAAAGTGGAAAAGAATTGTTAGTTGTCGAAACGGTAATGGGAAGATGGAATTCGGTAGGTCATTTAGAAACGCGTTTTGTGATTCCAAATATGCCACGTTTCGTAATAAAAAGTCAAGTCTTCGATGCTCTGCCATTGAATGTGTCACCCCCATAATAATATAATATTCGGAAAGTGTGTTTCATTATGACTTGACGGAAAGGGGGGAAACCATAGAGGCTCACTAATGACATTGTTTTTTCTCAACAAAATTAATCAAAAAGTGGAAGAGAATTGTTAATTGTCGAAACGGTGAAGGGTATATGGAATTCGATAGGTCATTTAGAAACACGTTATGTGATTCCGACAATGCCACGTTTCGTAAAAAAAGTCAAGTCTTCGATGCTCTGCCATTGAATGGGTCATTCCCATAATAATATAGCATTAGGGAAGTGTGTTTCACTATAAATTGACGGAGACGGGAAAATCCAAAAAGGCTCACTAATGACATTATTTTTTCCTAACAAAACTAATCAAAAAGTGGAAGAGAATTATTAGTTGTCGAAACAGTGGAGGGAAGATGGAATTCGGTAGGTCATTTAGAAACACGTTATGTGATTCCGACAATGGCACGTTTCGTAAAAAAAAGTAAAGTCTTCGATTCTCTGCCATTGAATGTGTCACCCCTATAATAATATAATATTCGGAAAGTGTGTTTCACTATGACTTGACGGTGAGGTGAAAATCCAAAAAGGCTCACTAATGACATAATTTTTTCTCAACAAAACTCATCAAAAAGTGGAAGAGAATTGTTAGTTGTCGAAACGGTGAAGGGAGGATGGAATTCGGTAGGTCATTTAGAAACACGTTATGTGATTCTGACAATGCCACGATTCTTAAAAAAAAGTCAAGTCTTCGATGCTCTGCTATTGAATGTGTCACCCCCATAATAATATAATATTCGGAAAGTGTGTTTCACTATGACTTGTCGGAGAGGGGAAAATCCAAAAAGGCTCTCTAATGACATAATTTTTTCTCAACAAAACTAATCAAAAAGGGGAAGAGAATTGTTAGTTGTCGAAACGGTGAAGGGAAGATGGAATTCGGTAGGTCATTTAGAAACACGTTATGTGATTCTGACAATGCCACGTTTCGTAAAAAAAAGTCAAATCTTCGATTCTCTGCCATTGAATGTGTCACCCCCATAATAATATAATATTCGGAAATTGTGTTTCACTATGACTTAACGGAGAGGGAAAAATCCAAAAAGGCTCACTAATGACATAATATTTTCTCAACAAAACTAATCAAAAAGTGGAAGAGAATTGTTAGTTGTCGGAACAGTGAAGGGAAGATGGAATTCGGTAGGTCATTTAGAAACACGTTATGTGATTCTGACAATGCCACGTTTCGTAAAAAAAAGTCAAGTCTTCGATGCTCTCCCATTGAATGTGTCACCCTTATTATGATATCTTCGGTAAGTGTGTTTCGTTTCACTATGACTTAACGGAGAGGGGAAAATCCATAAAGGCTCACTAATGACATTGTTTTTTCTCAGTAAAACTAATCAATGAATGGGAGAGAATTGTTAGTTGTCGAGGCGGTGTAGGGAATATGGAATTCGGTAGGTCATTTAGAAACACGTTACCTGATTCCGACAATGCCACGTTTCGTAAAAAAAAGTCAAGTCTTCGATGCTCTGTCATTAAATGTGTCACCCCGATTATAATATAATATTCGGAAAGTGTGTTTCACTATGACTTGACGGAGAGGGGAAAATCCAAAAAGGCTCACTAATGACATAATTTTTTCTCAACAAAACTAATCAAAAAGTGGAAGAGAATTGTTAGTTGTCGAAACGGTGAAGGGAAGATGGAATTCGGTAGGTCATTTAGAAACACGTTATGTGATTCTGACAATGCCACGTTTCGTAAAAAAAGTCAAATCTTCGATTCTCTGCCATTGAATGTGTCACCCCTATAATAATATAATATTCGGAAATTGTGTTTCACTATGACTTAACGGAGAGGGAAAAATCCAAAAAGGCTCACTAATGACATAATATTTTCTCAACAAAACTAATCATAAATTGGAAGAGAATTGTTAGTTGTCGAGGCGATGTAGGGAATATGGAATTCGGTAGGTCATTTAGAAACACGTTATGTGATTCCGACAATGCCACGTTTCGTAAAAAGAAGTAAAGTCTTCGATTCTCTGCCATTGAATGTGTCACCCCCATAGTAATATAATATCCGAAAAGTGTGTTTCACTATAACTTGACGGAGAGGGGAAAATCCAAAAAGGCTCACTAATGACATAATTTTTTCTCAACAAAAGTAATCAAAAAGTGGAAGAGAATTGTTAGTTGTCGAAACGGTGAAGGAAAGATGGAATTCGGTAGGTCATTTAGAAACACGTTATGTGATTCCGACAATGCCACGTTTCGTAAAAAAAAGTAAAGTCTTCGATTCTCTGCCATTGAATGTGTCACCCCCATAGTAATATAATATCCGAAAAGTGTGTGTCACTATGACTTGACGGAGAGGGGAAAATCCAAAAAGGCTCACTAATGACATAATTTTTTCTCAACAAAACTAATCAAAAAGTGGAAGAGAATTGTTAGTTGTCGAAACTGTGAAGGGAAGATGGATATCGGTAGGTCATTCAGAAACACGTTATGTGAATCTGACAATGCCACGTTTCGTGAAAAAAAGTCAAGTCTTTGATGCTCTGCCATTGAATGTGTCACTCCCATAATAATATAATATCCGAAAAGTGTGTTTCACTATGACTTGACGGAGAGGGGAAAATCCAAAAAGGCTCACTAATGACATAAATTTCTCAACAAAACTAATCAAAAAGTGGAAGAGAATTGTTAGTTGTCGAAACTGTAGAGGGAAGATGGAATTCGGTAGGTCATTTAGAAACACGTTATGTGATTCTGACAATGCCACGTTTCTCAAGAAAAGTCAAGTCTTCGATGCTCTGCCATTGAATGTGTCACCCCCATAATAATATAATATTCGGAAAGTGTGTTCCACTATGACTTGACGGAGAGGGGAGAAACCATAAAGGCTCACTAATGACATTGTTTTTTCTCAACAAACTTAATCAAAAAGTGGGGGACAATTGTTAGTTGTCGTGACGGTGAAGGGGAGATGGAGTTCGGTAGGTCATTTGAAAACGCCGCATGTGATTCCGACAATGCCACGTTTCGTAAAAAAAAGTCAAGTCTCCGATTCTCTGCCATTGAATGTGTCACCCCCATAATAATATAATACTCGGAAGTTGTGTTTCACTATAACTTGACGGAGACGGGAAAATCCAAAAAGGCTCACTAATGACATTGTTTTTTCTCAACAAAACTAATCAAAAAATGGGAGAGAATTGTTAGCTGTCGAGGCGGTGTAGGGAATATGGAATTCGGTAGGTCATTTAGAAACACGTTATGTGATTCCGACAATGGCACGTTTCGTAAAAAAAAGTAAAGTCTTCGATTCTCTGCCATTGAATGTGTCACCCCTATAATAATATAATATTCGGAAAGTGTGTTTCACTATGACTTGACGGAGAGGTGAAAATCCAAAAAGGCTCACTAATGACATAATTTTTTCTCGACAAAACTAATCAAAAAGTGGAAGAGAATTGTTAGTTGTCGAAACGGTGAAGGGAAGATGGAATTCGGTAGGTCATTTAGAAACACGTTATGTGATTCTGACAATGCCACGTTTCTTAAAAAAAAGTCAAGTCTTCGATGCTCTGCAATTGAATGTGTCACCCCCATAATAATATAATATTCGGAAAGTGTGTTTCACCATGACTTGACGGAGAGGGGAAAATCCAAAAAGGCTCACTAATGACATAATTTTTTCTCAACAAAACTAATCAAAAAGTGGAATAGAATTGTTAGCTGTCGAAACGGTGAAGGGAAGGTGGAATTCGGTAGGTTATTTAGAAACACGTTATGTGATTCTGACAATGCCACGTTTCGTAAAAAAAAGTCAAGTCTTCGATGCTCTCCCATTGAATGTGTCACACTCATTATAATATCTTCGGTAAGTGTGTTTCGTTTCACTATGACTTGACGGAGAGGGGAAAATCCATAAAGGCTCACTAATGACATTGTTTTTTCTCAACAAAACTAATCAAAAAATGGGAGAGAATTGTTAGCTGTCGAGGCGGTGTAGGGAATTTGGAATTCGGTAGGTCATTAAGAAACACGTTATGTGATTCCGACAATGGCACGTTTCGTAAAAAAAAGTAAAGTCTTCGATTCTCTGCCATTGAATGTGTCACCCCTATAATAATATAATATTCGGAAAGTGTGTTTCACTATGACTTGACGGAGAGGTGAAAATCCAAAAAGGCTCACTAATGACATAATTTTTTCTCGACAAAACTAATCAAAAAGTGGAAGAGAATTGTTAGTTGTCGAAACGGTGAAGGGAAGATGGAATTCGGTAGGTCATTTAGAAACACGTTATGTGATTCTGACAATGCCACGTTTCTTAAAAAAAAGTCAAGTCTTCGATGCTCTGCAATTGAATGTGTCACCCCCATAATAATATAATATTCGGAAAGTGTGTTTCACCATGACTTGACGGAGAGGGGAAAATCCAAAAAGGCTCACTAATGACATAATTTTTTCTCAACAAAACTAATCAAAAAGTGGAATAGAATTGTTAGCTGTCGAAACGGTGAAGGGAAGGTGGAATTCGGTAGGTTATTTAGAAACACGTTATGTGATTCTGACAATGCCACGTTTCGTAAAAAAAAGTCAAGTCTTCGATGCTCTCCCATTGAATGTGTCACACTCATTATAATATCTTCGGTAAGTGTGTTTCGTTTCACTATGACTTGACGGAGAGGGGAAAATCCATAAAGGCTCACTAATGACATTGTTTTTTCTCAACAAAACTAATCAAAAAATGGGAGAGAATTGTTAGCTGTCGAGGCGGTGTAGGGAATTTGGAATTCGGTAGGTCATTAAGAAACACGTTATGTGATTCCGACAATGGCACGTTTCGTAAAAAAAAGTAAAGTCTTCGATTCTCTGCCATTGAATGTGTCACCCCTATAATAATATAATATTCGGAAAGTGTGTTTCACTATGACTTGACGGAGAGGTGAAAATCCAAAAAGGCTCACTAATGACATAATTTTTTCTCAACAAAACTTATCAAAGAGTGGAAGAGAATTGTTAGTTGTCGAAACGGTGAAGGGAAGGTGGAATTCGGTAGGTTATTTAGAAACACGTTATGTGATTCTGACAATGCCACGTTTCGTAAAAAAAAGTCAAATCTTCGATTCTCTGCCATTGAATGTGTCACCCCCATAATAATATAATATTCGGAAATTGTGTTTCACTATGACTTAACGGAGAGGGGAAAATCCAAAAAGGCTCACTAATGACATAATATTTTCTCAACAAAACTAATCAAAAAGTGGAAGAGAATTGTTAGTTGTCGGAACAGTGAAGGGAAGATGGAATTCGGTAGGTCATTTAGAAACACGTTATGTGATTCTGACAATGCCACGTTTCGTAAAAAAAAGTAAAGTCTTCGATTCTCTGCCATTGAATGTGTCACCCCTATAATAATATAATATTCGGAAAGTGTGTTTCACTATGACTTGACGGGGAGGTGAAAATCCAAAAAGGCTCACTAATGACATAATTTTTTCTCAATAAAACTTATCAAAGAGTGGAAGAGAATTGTTAGTTGTCGAAACGGTGAAGGGAAGATGGAATTCGGTAGGTCATTTAGAAACACGTTATGTGATTCTGACAATGCCACGTTTCTTAAAAAAAAGTCAAGTCTTCGATTCTCTGCCATTGAATGTGTCACCCCCATAGTAATATAATATCCGAAAAGTGTGTTTCACTATGACTTGACGGAGAGGGGAAAATCCAAAAAGGCTCACTAATGACATTGTTTTTTCTCAACAAAACTGATCAAAAAGTGTGAGAGAATTGTTAGTTGTCGAGGCGGTGGAGGGAATATGGAATTCGGTAGGTCATTTAGAAACACGTTATGTGATTCCGACAATGCCACGTTTCGTAAAAAAAAGTAAAGTCTTCGATTCTCTGCCATTGAATGTGTCACCCCTATAATAATATAATATTCGGAAAGTGTGTTTCACTATGAATTGACGGAGAGGTGAAAATTCAAAAAGGCTCACTAATGACATAATTTTTTCTCAACAAAACTAATCAAAAAGTGGAAGAGAATTGTTAGTTGTCGAAACGGTGAAGGAAAGATGGAATTCGGTAGGTCATTTAGAAACACGTTATGTGATTCTGACAATGCCACGTTTCGTAAAAAAAAGTCAAATCTTCGATGCTCTCCCATTGAATGTGTCACCCTCATTATGATATCTTCGGTAAGTGTGTTTCGTTTCACTATGATTTGACGGAGAGGGGAAAATCCATAAAGGCTCACTAATGACATTGTTTTTTCTCAACAAAACTAATCAATGAATGGGAGAGAATTGTTAGTTGTCGAGGCGGTGTAGGGAATATGGAATTTGGTAGGTCATTTAGAAACACGTTATGTGATTCCGACAATGCCACGTTTCGTGAAAAAAAGTAAAGTCTTCGATTCTCTGCCATTGAATGTGTCACCATCATAGTAATATAATATCCGAAAAGTGTGTTTCACTATGACTTGACGGAGAGGGAAAATCCAAAAAGGCTCACTAATGACATAATATTTTCTCAACAAAACTAATCAAAAATTGGAAGAGAATTGTTAGTTGTCGAAACAGTGAAGGGAAGATGGAATTCGGTAGGTCATTTAGAAACACGTTATGTGATTCTGACAATGCCACGTTTCGTAAAAAAAAGTCAAATCTCCGAATCTCTGCCATTGAATGTGTCACCCCCATAATAATATAATATTCGGAAATTGTGTTTCACTATGACTTAACGGAGAGGGAAAAATCCAAAAAGGCTCACTAATGACATAATATTTTCTCAACAAAACTAATCAAAAAGTGGAAGAGAATTGTTAGTTGTCGGAACAGTGAAGGGAAGATGGAATTCGGTAGGTCATTTAGAAACACGTTATGTGATTCTGACAATGCCACGTTTCGTAAAAAAAAGTAAAGTCTTCGATTCTCTGCCATTGAATGTGTCACCATCATAGTAATATAATATCCGAAAAGTGTGTTTCACTATGACTTGACGGAGAGAGGAAAATCCAAAAAGGCTCACTAATGACATAATTTTTTCTCAACAAAACTAATCAAAAAGTGGAAGAGAATTGTTAGTTGTCGAAACGGTGAAGGGAAGATGGAATTCGGTAGGTCATTTAGAAACACGTTATGTGATTCTGACAATGCTCGTTTCGTAAAAAAAAGTCAAGTCTTCGATGCTCTGCCATTAAATGTGTCACCCCCATTATAATATAATATTCGGAAAGTGTGTTTCACTATGACTTGACGGAGAGGGGAAAATCCAAAGAGGCTCACTAATGACATAATTTTTTCTCAACAAAAGTAATCAAAAAGTGGAAGAGAATTGTTAGTTGTCGAAACGGTGAAGGAAAGATGGAATTCGGTAGGTCATTTAGAAACACGTTATGTGATTCCGACAATGCCACGTTTCGTAAAAAAAAGTAAAGTCTTCGATTCTCTGCCATTGAATGTGTCACCCCCATAGTAATATAATATCCGAAAAGTGTGTGTCACTATGACTTGACGGAGAGGGGAAAATCCAAAAAGGCTCACTAATGACATAATTTTTTCTCAACAAAACTAATCAAAAAGTGGAAGAGAATTGTTAGTTGTCGAAACTGTGAAGGGAAGATGGATATCGGTAGGTCATTCAGAAACACGTTATGTGAATCTGACAATGCCACGTTTCGTGAAAAAAAGTCAAGTCTTTGATGCTCTGCCATTGAATGTGTCACTCCCATAATAATATAATATCCGAAAAGTGTGTTTCACTATGACTTGACGGAGAGGGGAAAATCCAAAAAGGCTCACTAATGACATAAATTTCTCAACAAAACTAATCAAAAAGTGGAAGAGAATTGTTAGTTGTCGAAACTGTAGAGGGAAGATGGAATTCGGTAGGTCATTTAGAAACACGTTATGTGATTCTGACAATGCCACGTTTCTCAAGAAAAGTCAAGTCTTCGATGCTCTGCCATTGAATGTGTCACCCCCATAATAATATAATATTCGGAAAGTGTGTTCCACTATGACTTGACGGAGAGGGGAGAAACCATAAAGGCTCACTAATGACATTGTTTTTTCTCAACAAACTTAATCAAAAAGTGGGGGACAATTGTTAGTTGTCGTGACGGTGAAGGGGAGATGGAGTTCGGTAGGTCATTTGAAAACGCCGCATGTGATTCCGACAATGCCACGTTTCGTAAAAAAAAGTCAAGTCTCCGATTCTCTGCCATTGAATGTGTCACCCCCATAATAATATAATACTCGGAAGTTGTGTTTCACTATAACTTGACGGAGACGGGAAAATCCAAAAAGGCTCACTTATGACATTGTTTTTTCTCAACAAAACTAATCAAAAAATGGGAGAGAATTGTTAGCTGTCGAGGCGGTGTAGGAAATATGGAATTCGGTAGGTCATTTAGAAACACGTTATGTGATTCCGACAATGCCACGTTTCGTAAAAAAAAGTAAAGTCTTCGATTCTCTGCCATTGAATGTGTCACCCCTATAATAATATAATATTCGGAAAGTGACTATGACTTGACGGAGAGGTGAAAATCCAAAAAGGCTCACTAATGACATAATTTTTTCTCGACAAAACTAATCAAAAAGTGGAAGAGAATTGTTAGTTGTCGAAACGGTGAAGGAAAGATGGAATTCGGTAGGTCATTTAGAAACACGTTATGTGATTCTGACAATGCCACGTTTCGTAAAAAAAAGTCAAATCTTCGATGCTCTCCCATTGAATGTGTCACCCTCATTATGATATCTTCGGTAAGTGTGTTTCGTTTCACTATGATTTGACGGAGAGGGGAAAATCCATAAAGGCTCACTAATGACATTGTTTTTTCTCAACAAAACTAATCAATGAATGGGAGAGAATTGTTAGTTGTCGAGGCGGTGTAGGGAATATGGAATTTGGTAGGTCATTTAGAAACACGTTATGTGATTCCGACAATGCCACGTTTCGTGAAAAAAAGTAAAGTCTTCGATTCTCTGCCATTGAATGTGTCACCATCATAGTAATATAATATCCGAAAAGTGTGTTTCACTATGACTTGACGGAGAGGGAAAATCCAAAAAGGCTCACTAATGACATAATATTTTCTCAACAAAACTAATCAAAAATTGGAAGAGAATTGTTAGTTGTCGAAACAGTGAAGGGAAGATGGAATTCGGTAGGTCATTTAGAAACACGTTATGTGATTCTGACAATGCCACGTTTCGTAAAAAAAAGTCAAATCTCCGAATCTCTGCCATTGAATGTGTCACCCCCATAATAATATAATATTCGGAAATTGTGTTTCACTATGACTTAACGGAGAGGGAAAAATCCAAAAAGGCTCACTAATGACATAATATTTTCTCAACAAAACTAATCAAAAAGTGGAAGAGAATTGTTAGTTGTCGGAACAGTGAAGGGAAGATGGAATTCGGTAGGTCATTTAGAAACACGTTATGTGATTCTGACAATGCCACGTTTCGTAAAAAAAAGTAAAGTCTTCGATTCTCTGCCATTGAATGTGTCACCATCATAGTAATATAATATCCGAAAAGTGTGTTTCACTATGACTTGACGGAGAGAGGAAAATCCAAAAAGGCTCACTAATGACATAATTTTTTCTCAACAAAACTAATCAAAAAGTGGAAGAGAATTGTTAGTTGTCGAAACGGTGAAGGGAAGATGGAATTCGGTAGGTCATTTAGAAACACGTTATGTGATTCTGACAATGCTCGTTTCGTAAAAAAAAGTCAAGTCTTCGATGCTCTGCCATTAAATGTGTCACCCCCATTATAATATAATATTCGGAAAGTGTGTTTCACTATGACTTGACGGAGAGGGGAAAATCCAAAGAGGCTCACTAATGACATAATTTTTTCTCAACAAAAGTAATCAAAAAGTGGAAGAGAATTGTTAGTTGTCGAAACGGTGAAGGAAAGATGGAATTCGGTAGGTCATTTAGAAACACGTTATGTGATTCCGACAATGCCACGTTTCGTAAAAAAAAGTAAAGTCTTCGATTCTCTGCCATTGAATGTGTCACCCCCATAGTAATATAATATCCGAAAAGTGTGTGTCACTATGACTTGACGGAGAGGGGAAAATCCAAAAAGGCTCACTAATGACATAATTTTTTCTCAACAAAACTAATCAAAAAGTGGAAGAGAATTGTTAGTTGTCGAAACTGTGAAGGGAAGATGGATATCGGTAGGTCATTCAGAAACACGTTATGTGAATCTGACAATGCCACGTTTCGTGAAAAAAAGTCAAGTCTTTGATGCTCTGCCATTGAATGTGTCACTCCCATAATAATATAATATCCGAAAAGTGTGTTTCACTATGACTTGACGGAGAGGGGAAAATCCAAAAAGGCTCACTAATGACATAAATTTCTCAACAAAACTAATCAAAAAGTGGAAGAGAATTGTTAGTTGTCGAAACTGTAGAGGGAAGATGGAATTCGGTAGGTCATTTAGAAACACGTTATGTGATTCTGACAATGCCACGTTTCTCAAGAAAAGTCAAGTCTTCGATGCTCTGCCATTGAATGTGTCACCCCCATAATAATATAATATTCGGAAAGTGTGTTCCACTATGACTTGACGGAGAGGGGAGAAACCATAAAGGCTCACTAATGACATTGTTTTTTCTCAACAAACTTAATCAAAAAGTGGGGGACAATTGTTAGTTGTCGTGACGGTGAAGGGGAGATGGAGTTCGGTAGGTCATTTGAAAACGCCGCATGTGATTCCGACAATGCCACGTTTCGTAAAAAAAAGTCAAGTCTCCGATTCTCTGCCATTGAATGTGTCACCCCCATAATAATATAATACTCGGAAGTTGTGTTTCACTATAACTTGACGGAGACGGGAAAATCCAAAAAGGCTCACTTATGACATTGTTTTTTCTCAACAAAACTAATCAAAAAATGGGAGAGAATTGTTAGCTGTCGAGGCGGTGTAGGAAATATGGAATTCGGTAGGTCATTTAGAAACACGTTATGTGATTCCGACAATGCCACGTTTCGTAAAAAAAAGTAAAGTCTTCGATTCTCTGCCATTGAATGTGTCACCCCTATAATAATATAATATTCGGAAAGTGACTATGACTTGACGGAGAGGTGAAAATCCAAAAAGGCTCACTAATGACATAATTTTTTCTCGACAAAACTAATCAAAAAGTGGAAGAGAATTGTTAGTTGTCGAAACGGTGAAGGGAAGATGGAATTCGGTGGGACATTTAGAAACACGTTATGTGATTCTGACAATGCCACGTTTCTTAACAAAAAGTCAAGTCTTCGATGCTCTGCAATTGAATGTGTCACCCCCATAATAATATAATATTCGGAAATTGTGTTTCACCATGACTTGACGGAGAGGGGAAAATCCAAAAAGGCTCACTAAGGACATAATTTTTTCTCAACAAAACTAATCAAAAAGTGGAATAGAATTGTTAGCTGTCGAAACGGTGAAGGGAAGATGGAATTCGGTAGGTCATTTAAAAACACGTTATGTGATTCTGACAATGCCACGTTTCGTAAAAAAAAGTCAAGTCTTCGATGCTCTCCCATTGAATGTGTCACACTCATTATAATATCTTCGGTAAGTGTGTTTCGTTTCACTATGACTTGACGGAGAGGGGAAAATCCATAAAGGCTCACTAATGACATTGTTTTTCTCAACAAAACTAATCAAAAAATGGGAGAGAATTGTTAGCTGTCGAGGCGGTGTAGGGAATTTGGAATTCGGTAGGTCATTAAGAAACACGTTATGTGATTCCGACAATGGCACGTTTCGTAAAAAAAAGTAAAGTCTTCGATTCTCTGCCATTGAATGTGTCACCCCTATAATAATATAATATTCGGAAAGTGTGTTTCACTATGACTTGACGGAGAGGTGAGAATCCAAAAAGGCTCACTAATGACATAATTTTTTCTCAACAAAACTTATCAAAAAGTGGAAGAGAATTGTTAGTTGTCGAAACGGTGAAGGGAAGATGGAATTCGGTAGGTCATTTAGAAACACGTTATGTGATTCTGACAATGCCACGTTTCGTAAAAAAAAAGTCAAGTCTTCGATGCTCTCCCATTGAATGTGTCACCCTCATTATAATATCTTCGGTAAGTGTGTTTCGTTTCACTATGACTTGACGGAGAGGGGAAAATCCATAAAGGCTCACTAATGACATTGTTTTTTCTCAACAAAACTAATCAAAAAATGGGAGAGAATTGTTAGTTGTCGAGGCGATGTAGGGAATTTGGAATTCGGTAGATCATTTAGAAACACGTTATGTGATTCCGACAATGCCACGTTTCGTAAAAAGAAGTAAAGTCTTCGATTCTCTGCCATTGAATGTGTCACCCCCATAGTAATATAATATCCGAAAAGTGTGTTTCACTATAACTTGACGGAGAGGGGAAAATCCAAAAAGGCTCACTAATGACATAATTTTTTCTCAACAAAACTAATCAAAAAGTGGAAGAGAATTGTTAGTTGTCGAAACGGTGGAGGAAAGAAGGAATTCGGTAGGTCATTTAGAAACACGTTATGTGATTCCGACAATGCCACGTTTCGTAAAAAAAAGTAAAGTCTTCGATTCTCTGCCATTGAATGTGTCACCCCCATAGTAATATAATATCCGAAAAGTGTGTGTCACTGTGACTTGACGGAGAGGGGAAAATCCAAAAAGGCTCACTAATGACATAATTTTTTCTCAACAAAACTAATCAAAAAGTGGAAGAGAATTGTTAGTTGTCGAAACTGTGAAGGGAAGATGGAATTCGGTAGGTCATTTAGAAACACGTTATGTGATTCTGACAATGCCACGTTTCTCAAAAAAAAGTCAAGTCTTCGATGCTCTGCCATTGAATGTGTCACCCCCATAGTAATATAATATCCGAAAAGTGTGTTCCACTATGACTTGACGGAGAGGGAAAATCCAAAAAGGCTCACTAATGACATTATTTTTTCTCAACAGAACTAATCAAAAAGTGGAAGAGAATTGTTATTTGTCGAAACGGTGGAGGGAATATGGAATTCGGTAGGTCATTTAGAAACACGTTATGTGATTCTGACAATGCCACGTTTCTTAAAAAAAAGTCAAGTCTTCGATTCTCTGCCATTGAATGTGTCACCCCCATAGTAATATAATATCCGAAAAGTGTGTTCCACTATGACTTGACGGAGAGGGAAAATCCAAAAAGGCTCACTAATGACATTATTTTTTCTCAACAGAACTAATCAAAAAGTGGAAGAGAATTGTTATTTGTCGAAACGGTGGAGGGAATATGGAATTCGGTAGGTCATTTAGAAACACGTTATGTGATTCCGACAATGCCACGTTTCGTAAAAAAAAGTAAAGTCTTCGATTCTCTGCCATTGAATGTGTCACCCCCATAGTAATATAATATCCGAAAAGTGTGTTTCACTATGACTTGACGGAGAGGGGAAAATCCAAAAAGGCTCACTAATGACATTGTTTTTTCTCAACAAAACTGATCAAAAAGTGTGAGAGAATTGTTAGTTGTCGAGGCGGTGGAGGGAATATGGAATTCGGTAGGTCATTTAGAAACACGTTATGTGATTCCGACAATGCCACGTTTCGTAAAAAAAAGTAAAGTCTTCGATTCTCTGCCATTGAATGTGTCACCCCTATAATAATATAATATTCGGAAAGTGTGTTTCACTATGAATTGACGGAGAGGTGAAAATTCAAAAAGGCTCACTAATGACATAATTTTTTCTCAACAAAACTAATCAAAAAGTGGAAGAGAATTGTTAGTTGTCGAAACGGTGAAGGAAAGATGGAATTCGGTAGGTCATTCAGAAACACGTTATGTGATTCTGACAATGCCACGTTTCTTAAAAAAAATCAAGTATTCGATGCTCTGCTATTGAATGTGTCACCCCCATAATAATATAATATCCGAAAAGTGTGTTTCACTATGACTTGACGGAGAGGGGATAATCCAAAAAGGCTCACTAATGACATTATTTTTTCTCAACAGAACTAATCAAAAAGTGGAAGAGAATTGTTAGTTGTCGAAACGGTGAAGGGAAGATGAAATTCGGTAGGTCATCTAGAAACACGTTATAAGATTCTGACAATGCCACGTTTCTTAAAAAAAGTCAACCCTTCGATGCTCTGCCAATGAATGTGTCACCCCCATAGTAATATAATATTCGGGAAGTGTGTTCCACTAGGACTTGACGGAGAGGGGAAAATCCAAAAAGGCTCACTAATGACATTATTTTTTCGCAACAAAACTAATCAAAAAGTGGAAGAGAATTGTTATTTGTCGAAACGGTGAAGGGAAGATGGAATTCGGTAGGTCATTTAGAAACACGTTATAAGATTCTGACAATGCCACGTTTCTTAAAAAAAGTCAAGTCTTCGATGCTCTGCCATTGAATGTGTCACCCCCATAGTAATATAATATTCGGGAAGTGTGTTCCACTAGGACTTGACGGAGAGGGGATAATCCAAAAAGGCTCACTAATGACATTATTTTTTCTCAACAGAACTAATCAAAAAGTGGAAGAGAATTGTTAGTTGTCGAAACGGTGAAGGGAAGATGGAATTCGGTAGGTCATTTAGAAACACGTTATATGATTCTGACTATGCCAGGTTTCGAAAAAAAAATCAAGTTTTCGATGCTCTGCCATTGAATGTGTCACCCCCATAATAATATGATATTCGGAAAGTGTGTTTCACTATGACTTAACGGAGAGGGGAAAACCAAAAAGGCTCACTAATGACATTGTTTTTTCTCAACAAAACTAATCAAAAAGTGAGAGAGAATTGTTAGTTGTCGAAACGGTGAAGGGAAGATGGAATTCGGTAGGTCATTTAGAAACACGTTATAAGATTCTGACAATGCCACGTTTCTTAAAAAAAGTCAAGTCTTCGATGCTCTGCCATTGAATGTGTCACCCCCATAGTAATATAATATTCGGGAAGTGTGTTCCACTAGGACTTGATGGAGAGGGGATAATCCAAAAAGGCTCACTAATGACATTATTTTTTCTCAACAGAACTAATCAAAAAGTGGAAGAGAATTGTTAGTTGTCGAAACGGTGAAGGGAAGATGGAATTCGGTAGGTCATTTAGAAACACGTTATATGATTCTGACTATGCCAGGTTTCGAAAAAAAAATCAAGTTTTCGATGCTCTGCCATTGAATGTGTCACCCCCATAATAATATGATATTCGGAAAGTGTGTTTCACTATGACTTGACGGAGAGGGGAAAACCAAAAAGGCTCACTAATGACATTGTTTTTTCTCAACAAAACTAATCAAAAAGTGAGAGAGAATTGTTAGTTGTCGAAACGGTAAAGGGAAGATGGAATTCGGTAGGTCATTTATAAACACGTTATGTGATTCTGACAATGCCAAGTTTCGTAAACAAAAGTCAAATCTTCGATTCTCTGCCATTGAATGTGTCTACCCCATGATAATATAATATTCTGAAATTGTGTTTCACTATGACTTGACGGAGAGGGAAAAATCCAAAAAGGCTCACTAATGACATTATTTTTTCTCAACTAAACTAATCAAAAAGTGGAAGAGAATTGTTAGTTGTCGAAACGGTGAAGGGAAGATGGAATTCGGTGGGTCATTTAGAAACACGTTATGTGATTCTGACAATGCCACGTTTCGTAAAAAAAAGTCAAGTCTTCGATGCTCTGCCACTGAATGTGTCACCCCCATAAAAATATGATATTCGGAAAGTGTGTTTCACTATGACTTGACAGAGAGGGGAAAATCCAAAAAGGCTTACTAATAACATAATTTTTTCTCAACAAAACTAATCAAAAAGTGGAAGAGAATTGTTAATTGTCGAAACGGTGAAGGGAAGATGGAATTCGGTATGTCATTTAGAAACACGTTATGTGATTCTGACAATGCCACGTTTCGTGAAAAAAAGTCAAGTCTTCGATGCTCTGCCATTGAATGTGTCACCCCCATAATAATATAATATTCGGAAAGTGTGTTTCATTATGACTTGACGGAGAGGGAAAATCCAAAAAGGCTCACTAATGACATTGTTTTTTCTCAACAAAACTGATCAAAAAGTGTGAGAGAATTGTTAGTTGTCGAGGCGGTGGAGGGAATATGGAATTCGGTAGGTCATTTAGAAACACGTTATGTGATTCCGACAATGCCACGTTTCGTAAAAAAAAGTAAAGTTTTCGATTCTCTGCCATTGAATGTGTCACCCCTATAATAATATAATATTCGGAAAGTGTGTTTCACTATGAATTGACGGAGAGGTGAAAATTCAAAAAGGCTCACTAATGACATAATTTTTTCTCAACAAAACTAATCAAAAAGTGGAAGAGAATTGTTAGTTGTCGAAACGGTGAAGGAAAGATGGAATTCGGTAGGTCATTCAGAAACACGTTATGTGATTCTGACAATGCCACGTTTCTTAAAAAAAATCAAGTATTCGATGCTCTGCTATTGAATGTGTCACCCCCATAATAATATAATATCCGAAAAGTGTGTTTCACTATGACTTGACGGAGAGGGGATAATCCAAAAAGGCTCACTAATGACATTATTTTTTCTCAACAGAACTAATCAAAAAGTGGAAGAGAATTGTTAGTTGTCGAAACGGTGAAGGGAAGATGAAATTCGGTAGGTCATCTAGAAACACGTTATAAGATTCTGACAATGCCACGTTTCTTAAAAAAAATCAAGTATTCGATGCTCTGCCATTGAATGTGTCACCCCTATAATAATATAATATTCGGAAAGTGTGTTTCACTATGACTTGACGGAGAGGGGATAATCCAAAAAGGCTCACTAATGACATTATTTTTTCTCAACAGAACTAATCAAAAAGTGGAAGAGAATTGTTAGTTGTCGAAACGGTGAAGGGAAGATGGAATTCGGTAGGTCATCTAGAAACACGTTATAAGATTCTGACAATGCCACGTTTCGTAAAAAAAAGTCCAAACTTCGATGCTCTGCCATTGAATGTGTCACCCCCATAATAATATAATATTCGGAAAGTGTGTTTCACTATGACTTGACGGAGAGGGAAAATCCAAAGAGGCTCACTAATGACATTATTTTTTCTCAACAGAACTTATCAAAAAGTGGAAGAGAATTGTTATTTGTCGAAACGGTGAAGGGAATATGGAATTCGGTAGGTCATTTAGAAACACGTTATGTGATTCAGACAATGCCACGTTTCGTAAAAAAAAGTCAAGTCTTCGATTCTCTGCCATTGAATGTGTCACCCCCATAGTAATATAATATCCGAAAAGTGTGTTTCACTATGACTTGACGGAGAGGGGAAAATCCAAAAAGGCTCACTAATGACATTGTTTTTTCTCAACCAAACTGATCAAAAAGTGGAAGAGAATTGTTAGTTGTCGAGGCGGTGTAGGGAATATGGAATTCGGTAGGTCATTTAGGAACACGTTATGTGATTCCGACAATGCCACGTTTCGTAAAAAAAAGTAAAGTCTTCGATTCTCTGCCATTCAATGAGTCATCCCTATAATAATATAATATTCGGAAAGTGTGTTTCACTATGACTTGACGGAGAGGTGAAAATTCAAAAAGGCTCACTAATGACATAATTTTTTCTCAACAAAACTAATCAAAAAGTGGAAGAGAATTGTTATTTGTCGAAACGGTGAAGGAAAGATGGAATTCGGTAGGTCATTCAGAAACACGTTATGTGATTCTGACAATGCCACGTTTCTTAAAAAAAAGTCAAGTATTCGATGCTCTGCTATTGAATGTGTCACCCCCATAATAATATAATATTCAGAAAGTGTGTTTCACTATGACTTAACGGAGAGGGAAAATCCAAAAAGGCTCACTAATGACATTATTTTTCCTCAACAAAACTAATCAAAAAGTGGAAGAGAATTGTTAGTTGTCGAAACGGTGAAGGGAAGATGGAATTCGGTAGGTCATTTAGAAACACGTTATGTGATTCTGACAATGCCACGTTTCTTAAAAAAAGTCAACCCTTCGATGCTCTGCCAATGAATGTGTCACCCCCATAGTAATATAATATTCGGGAAGTGTGTTCCACTAGGACTTGACGGAGAGGGGAAAATCCAAAAAGGCTCACTAATGACATTATTTTTTCGCAACAAAACTAATCAAAAAGTGGAAGAGAATTGTTATTTGTCGAAACGGTGAAGGGAAGATGGAATTCGGTAGGTCATTTAGAAACACGTTATAAGATTCTGACAATGCCACGTTTCTTAAAAAAAGTCAAGTCTTCGATGCTCTGCCATTGAATGTGTCACCCCCATAGTAATATAATATTCGGGAAGTGTGTTCCACTAGGACTTGACGGAGAGGGGATAATCCAAAAAGGCTCACTAATGACATTATTTTTTCTCAACAGAACTAATCAAAAAGTGGAAGAGAATTGTTAGTTGTCGAAACGGTGAAGGGAAGATGGAATTCGGTAGGTCATTTAGAAACACGTTATATGATTCTGACTATGCCAGGTTTCGAAAAAAAAATCAAGTTTTCGATGCTCTGCCATTGAATGTGTCACCCCCATAATAATATGATATTCGGAAAGTGTGTTTCACTATGACTTAACGGAGAGGGGAAAACCAAAAAGGCTCACTAATGACATTGTTTTTTCTCAACAAAACTAATCAAAAAGTGAGAGAGAATTGTTAGTTGTCGAAACGGTGAAGGGAAGATGGAATTCGGTAGGTCATTTAGAAACACGTTATAAGATTCTGACAATGCCACGTTTCTTAAAAAAAGTCAAGTCTTCGATGCTCTGCCATTGAATGTGTCACCCCCATAGTAATATAATATTCGGGAAGTGTGTTCCACTAGGACTTGATGGAGAGGGGATAATCCAAAAAGGCTCACTAATGACATTATTTTTTCTCAACAGAACTAATCAAAAAGTGGAAGAGAATTGTTAGTTGTCGAAACGGTGAAGGGAAGATGGAATTCGGTAGGTCATTTAGAAACACGTTATATGATTCTGACTATGCCAGGTTTCGAAAAAAAAATCAAGTTTTCGATGCTCTGCCATTGAATGTGTCACCCCCATAATAATATGATATTCGGAAAGTGTGTTTCACTATGACTTGACGGAGAGGGGAAAACCAAAAAGGCTCACTAATGACATTGTTTTTTCTCAACAAAACTAATCAAAAAGTGAGAGAGAATTGTTAGTTGTCGAAACGGTAAAGGGAAGATGGAATTCGGTAGGTCATTTATAAACACGTTATGTGATTCTGACAATGCCAAGTTTCGTAAACAAAAGTCAAATCTTCGATTCTCTGCCATTGAATGTGTCTACCCCATGATAATATAATATTCTGAAATTGTGTTTCACTATGACTTGACGGAGAGGGAAAAATCCAAAAAGGCTCACTAATGACATTATTTTTTCTCAACTAAACTAATCAAAAAGTGGAAGAGAATTGTTAGTTGTCGAAACGGTGAAGGGAAGATGGAATTCGGTGGGTCATTTAGAAACACGTTATGTGATTCTGACAATGCCACGTTTCGTAAAAAAAAGTCAAGTCTTCGATGCTCTGCCACTGAATGTGTCACCCCCATAAAAATATGATATTCGGAAAGTGTGTTTCACTATGACTTGACAGAGAGGGGAAAATCCAAAAAGGCTTACTAATAACATAATTTTTTCTCAACAAAACTAATCAAAAAGTGGAAGAGAATTGTTAATTGTCGAAACGGTGAAGGGAAGATGGAATTCGGTATGTCATTTAGAAACACGTTATGTGATTCTGACAATGCCACGTTTCGTGAAAAAAAGTCAAGTCTTCGATGCTCTGCCATTGAATGTGTCACCCCCATAATAATATAATATTCGGAAAGTGTGTTTCATTATGACTTGACGGAGAGGGAAAATCCAAAAAGGCTCACTAATAACATAATTTTTTCTCAACAAAACTAATCAAAAAGTGGAAGAGAATTGTTAATTGTCGAAACGGTGAAGGGAAGATGGAATTCGGTAGGTCATTTAGAAACACGTTATGTGATTCTGACAATGCCACGTTTCGTAAAAAACAGTCAAGTCTTCGATGCCCTGCCATTGAATGTGTCACCCCCATAAAAATATAATATTCGGAAAGTGTGTTTCACTATGACTTGACAGAGAGGGGATAATCCAAAAAGGATCACTAATAACATAATTTTTTCTCAACAAAACTAATCAAAAAGTGGAAGAGAATTGTTAGTTGTCGAAACGGTGAAGGGAAGATGGAATTCGGTAGGTCATTTGGAAACGCCTTATGTGATTCCGACAATGCCACGTTTCGTAAAAAAAAGTCAAGTCTTCGATGCTATGCCATTGAATGTGTCACCCTCATAATAATATAATATTCGGAAATTATTTTTCACTATGACTTGACGGAGAGGGAAAAATCCAAAAAGGCTCACTAATGACATAATATTTTCTCAACAAAACTAATCAAAAAGTGGAAGAGAATTGTTAGTTGTCGAAACGGTGAAGGGAAGATGGAATTCGGTAGGTCATTTAGAAACACGTTATGTGATTCTGACAATGCCACGTTTCTTAAAAAAAGTCAAGTCTTCGATGCTCTGCCATTGAATGTGTCACCCCCATAGTAATATAATATTCGGGAAGTGTGTTCCACTAGGACTTGACGGAGAGGGAAAAATCCAAAAAGGCTCACTAATGACATTGTTTTTTCTCAACAAAACTAATCAAAAAGTGGGAGAGAATTGTTAGTTTTCGAAACGGTGAAGGGAAGATGGAATTCGGTAGGTCATTTAGAAACACGTTATATGATTCTGACTATGCCAGGTTTCGAAAAAAAAATCAAGTTTTCGATGCTATGCCATTGAATGTGTCACCCCCATAATAATATGATCTTCGGAAAGTGTGTTTCACTATGACTTGACAGAGAGGGGAAAATCCAAAAAGGCTCACTAATAACATAATTTTTTCTCAACAAAACTAATCAAAAAGTGGAAGAGAATTGTTAATTGTCGAAACGGTGAAGGGAAGATGGAATTCGGTAGGTCATTCAGAAACACGTTATGTGATTCTGACAATGCCACGTTTCGTAAAAAAAAGTCAAGTCTTCGATGCTCTGCCATTGAATGTGTCACCCCCATAATAATATAATATTCGGAAAGTGTGTTTCATTATGACTTGACGGAGAGGGAAAATCCAAAAAGGCTCACTAATAACATAATTTTTTCTCAACAAAACTAATCAAAAAGTGGAAGAGAATTGTTAATTGTCGAAACGGTGAAGGGAAGATGGAATTCGGTAGGTCATTTAGAAACACGTTATGTGATTCTGACAATGCCACGTTTCGTAAAAAACAGTCAAGTCTTCGATGCCCTGCCATTGAATGTGTCACCCCCATAATAATATAATACTCGGAAGTTGTGTTTCACTATAACTTGACGGAGACGGGAAAATCCAAAAAGGCTCACTAATGACATTGTTTTTTCTCAACAAAACTAATCAAAAAATGGGAGAGAATTGTTAGCTGTCGAGGCGGTGTAGGGAATATGGAATTCGGTAGGTCATTTAGAAACACGTTATGTGATTCCGACAATGGCATGTTTCGTAAAAAAAAGTAAAGTCTTCGATTCTCTGCCATTGAATGTGTCACCCCTATAATAATATAATATTCGGAAAGTGTGTTTCACTATGACTTGACGGAGAGGTGAAAATCCAAAAAGGCTCACTAATGACATAATTTTTTCTCGACAAAACTAATCAAAAAGTGGAAGAGAATTGTTAGTTGTCGAAACGGTGAAGGGAAGATGGAATTCGGTAGGTCATTTAGAAACACGTTATGTGATTCTCACAATGCCACGTTTCTTAAAAAAAAGTCAAGTCTTCGATGCTCTGCAATTGAATGTGTCACCCCCATAATAATATAATATTCGGAAAGTGTGTTTCACCATGACTTGACGGAGAGGGGAAAATCCAAAAAGGCTCACTAATGACATAATTTTTTCTCAACAAAACTAATCAAAAAGTGGAATAGAATTGTTAGCTGTCGAAACGGTGAAGGGAAGGTGGAATTCGGTAGGTTATTTAGAAACACGTTATGTGATTCTGACAATGCCACGTTTCGTAAAAAAAAGTCAAGTCTTCGATGCTCTCCCATTGAATGTGTCACCCCCATAAAAATATAATATTCGGAAAGTGTGTTTCACTATGACTTGACGGAGAGGGAAAAATCCAAAAAGGCTCACTAATGACATAATATTTTCTCAACAAAACTAATCAAAAAGTGGAAGAGAATTGTTAGTTGTCGAAACAGTGAAGGGAAGATGGAATTCGGTTGGTCATTTAGAAACACGTTATGTGATTCTGACAATGCCACGTTTCTTAAGAAAAGTCAAGTCTTCGATGCTATGCCATTGAATGTGTCACCCCCATAATAATATAATATTCGGAAATTGTGTTTCACTATGACTTGACGGAGAGGGGAAAATCCATAAAGGCTCACTAATGACATTGTTTTTTCTCAACAAAACTAATCAAAAAGTGGGAGAGAATTGTTAGTAGTCGAAACGGTAAAGGGAAGATAGAATTCGGTAGGTCATTTAGAAACACGTTATGTGACTCTGACAATGTCACGTTTCGTAGAAAAAAGTCAAATCTTCGATTCTCTGCCGTTGAATGTGTCACCCCCATAATAATATAATATTCGGAAATTGTGTTTCACTATGACTTGACGGAGAGGGAAAAATCCAAAATGGCTCAATAATGACATTGTTTTTTTGTCAATAAAACTAATCAAAAAGTGGGAGAGAATTGTTAGTTGTCGAGGCGGTGTAGGGAATATGGAATTCGGTAGGTCATTTAGAAACACGTTATGTGATTCCGACAATGCCACGTTTCTTAAAAAAAAGTCAAGTCTTCGATGCTCTGCTATTGAATGTGTCACCCCCATAATAATATAATATTCGGAAAGTGTGTTTCACTATGACTTCGAGCAGAGGGGAAAATCTATAAAGACCCTCTAATGACATCGTTTTCTCTCAACAAATCTAATCAAAAAGTGAGAGAGGATTGTTAGTTGTCGAAACGGTAATGGGAAGATGGAATTCGGTAGGTCATTTAGAAACACGTTATGTGATTCTGACGAAGCCACGTTTCGTAAAAAAAGTCAAGTCTTCGATGCTCTGCCATTGAATGTGTCACCCCCATAATAATATAATATTCGGAAAGTGTGTTTCACAATGACTTGGACCAGAGGGAAAAATCTATAAAGACCCTCTAATGACATCGTTATTTCTCAACAAAACTAATCAAAAAGTGAGAGAGAATTGTTAGTTGTCGAAACGGTAATGGGAAGATGGAATTCGGTAGTTCATTTAGAAACCCGTTATGTAATTCGGACAATGCCACGTTTCGTAAAAAAAAGTCAAGCCTTCGATGCTCTGCCATAGAATGTGTCACCCCCATAATAATATAATATTCGGAAATTGTGTTTCACTATGACTTGACGAAGAGGGGAAAATCCAAAAAGGCTCAGTAATGACATTATTTTTTCTCAACAAAACTAATCGAAAAATGGAGAAGGATTGTTAGTTGTCGAAACGGTGATGGGAAGATGGAATTCTGTAGGTCATTTAGAAACGCGTTATGTGATGCCAAATATGCCACGTTTCGTAATAAAAAGTCAAGTCTTCGATGCTCTGCCATTGAATGTGTCACCCCCATAATAATATAATATTCGGAAAGTGTGTTTCATTATGACTTGACGGAAAGGGGAAAAACCATGAAGGCTCACTAATGACATTGTTTT
Source organism: Diorhabda sublineata (assembly GCF_026230105.1). Lineage (NCBI taxonomy): Eukaryota > Metazoa > Arthropoda > Insecta > Coleoptera > Chrysomelidae > Diorhabda > Diorhabda sublineata. The sequence continues at coordinate 1,388,450 of NC_079486.1, forward strand.
TTCTCAACAAAATTAATCAAAAAGTTGGAGAGAATTGTTAGTTGTCGAGACGGTGAAGGGGAGATGGAATTCGGTAGGTCATTTAGAAACACGTTATGTGATTCCGACAATGCCACGTTTCGTAAAAAAAAGTCAAGCCTTCGATACTCTGCCATTGAATGTGTCACCCCCATAATAATATGATATTCGGAAAGTGTGTTTCACTATGACTTGACGGAGAGGGGAAAACCAAAAAGGCTCACTAATGACATTGTTTTTTCTCAACAAAACTAATCAAAAAGTGGGAGAGAATTGTTAGTTGTCGAAACGGTAAAGGGAAGATGGAATTCGGTAGGTCATTCATAAACACGTTATGTGATTCTGACAATGCCAAGTTTCGTAAAAAAAAGTCACATCTTCGATTCTCTGCCATTGAATGTGTCTACCCCATGATAATATAATATTCGGAAATTGTGTTTCACTATGACTTGACGGAGAGGGAAAAATCCAAAAAGGCTCACTAATGACATAATATTTTCTCAACAAAACTAATCACAAAGTGGAAGAGAATTGTTAGTCGTCGAAACGGCGAAGGGAAGATGGATTTCGGTAGGTCATTCATAAACACGTTATGTGATTCTGACAATGCCAAGTTTCGTAAAAAAAAGTCACATCTTCGATTCCCTGCCATTGAATGTGTCACCCGCATAATAATATAATATTCGGAAATTGTGTTTCACTATGACTTGACGAGAGGGAAAAATCCAAAAAGGCTCACTAATGACATAATATTTTCTCAACAAAACTAATCACAAAGTGGAAGAGAATTGTTAGTCGTCGAAACGGCGAAGGGAAGATGGAATTCGGTAGGTCATTTATTAACACGTTATGTGATTCTGACAATGCTACGTTTCGTAAAAAAAAGTCAAGTCTTCGATTCTCTGCCATTGAATGTGTAACCCCCATAGTAATATAATATCCGAAAAGTGTGTTTCACTATGACTTGACGGAGAGGGGAAAATTCAAAAAGGCTCACTAATGACATTGTTTTTTCTCAACAAAACTGATCAAACAGTGGAAGAGAATTGTTATTTGTCGAAACGGTGAAAGGAATATGGAATTCAGTAGGTCATTTAGAAACACGTTATGTGATTCTGACAATGCCACGTTTCGTAAAAAAAATCAAGTCTTCGATGCTCTGCCATTGAATGTGTCACCCCCATAATAATATGATATTCGGAAAGTGTGTTTCACTATGACTTGACGGAGAGGGGGAAATCCAAAAAGGCTCACTAATGACATTATTTCTCCTCAACAAAACCAACCAAAAAGTGGAAGAGAATTGTTAGTTGTCGAAACGGTGAAGGGAAGATGGAATTCGGTAGGTCATTTAGAAACACGTTATGTGATTCCGACAATGCCACGTTTCGTAAAAAATAGTCAACCCTTCGATGCTCTGCTATTGAATGTGTCACCACCATAATAATATAATATTCGGAAAGTGTGTTTCACTATGACTTGACGGAGAGGGGAAAATCCAAAAAGGCTCACTAATGACATTGTTTTTTCTCAACAAAACTGATCAAACAGTGGAAGAGAATTGTTATTTGTCGAAACGGTGAAAGGAATATGGAATTCAGTAGGTCATTGAGAAACACGTTATGTGATTCTGACAATGCCACGTTTCGTAAAAAAAAGTCAAGTCTTCGATGCTCTGCCATTGAATGTGTCACCCCCATAATAATATAATATCCGGAAAGTGTGTTTCACTATGACTTGACGGAGAGGGGAAAATCCAAAAAGGCTCACTAATGACATTATTTCTCCTCAACAAAACTAACCAAAAAGTGGAAGAGAATTGTTAGTTGTCGAAACGGTGAAGGGAAGATGGAATTCGGTGGGTCATTTAGAAACACGTTATGTGATTCTGACAATGCCACGTTTCGTCATTAAAAGTAAAGTCTTCGATTCTCTGCCATTGAATGTGTCACCCCTATAAAAATATAATATTCGGAAAGTGTGTTTCACTATGACTTGACGGAGAGGTGAAAATCCAAAAAGGCTCACTAATGACATAATTTTTTCTCAACAAAACTAATCAAAAAGTGGAAGAGAATTGTTAGTTGTCGAAACGGTGAAGGGAAGATGGGATTCGGTAGGTCATTTAGAAACACGTTATGTGATTCTGACAATGCCACGTTTCTTAAAAAAAAGTCAAGTCTTCGAAGCTCTGCCATTGAATGTGTCACCCCCATAATAATATAATATTCGGAAATTGTGTTCCACTATGACTTGACGGAGAGGGAAAAATCCAAAAAGGCTCACTAATGACATTATTTTTTCTCAACAAAACTAATCAAAAAATGGGAGAGAATTGTTAGTTGTCGAAACGGTGAAGGGAAGATGGAATTCGGTAGGTCATTGAGAAACACGTTATGTGATTCTGACAATGCCACGTTTCTTAAAAAAAAGTCAAGTCTTCGATGCTCTGCCATTGAATGTGTCACCCCCATAATAATATAATATTCGGAAAGTGTGTTTCACTATGACTTGACGGAGAGGTGAAAATTCGAAAAGGCTCACTAATGACATAATTTTTTCTCAACAAAACTAATCACAAAGTGGAAGAGAATTGTTAGTTGTCGAAACGGTGAAGGGAAGATGGAATTCGGTGGGTCATTTAGAAACACGTTATGTGATTCTGACAATGCCACGTTTCGTAAAAAAAAGTCAAGTTTTCGATGCTCTGCCACTGAATGTGTCACCCCCATAAAAATATAATATTCGGAAAGTGTGTTTCACTATGACTTGACAGAGAGGGGAAAATCCAAAAAGACTCACTAATAACATAATTTTTTCTCAACAAAACTAATCAAAAAGTGGAAGAGAATTGTTAATTGTCGAAACGGTGAAGGGAAGATGGAATTCGGTAGGTCATTTAGAAACACGTTATGTGATTCTGACAATGGCACGTTCCGTAATTAAAAGTAAAGTCTTCGATTCTCTGCCATTGAATGTGTCACCCCTATAAAAATATAATATTCGAAAAGTGTGTTTCACTATGACTTGACGGAGAGGTGAAAATCCAAAAAGGCTCACTAATGACATAATTTTTTCTCAACAAAACTAATCAAAAAGTGGAAGAGAATTGTTAGTTGTCGAAACGGTGAAGGGAAGATGGAATTCGGTAGGTCATTTAGAAACACGTTATGTGATTCCGACAATGCCACGTTTCGTAAAAAAAAGCAAAGTCTTCGATTCTCTGCTATTGAATGTGTCACCCCTATAATAATATAATATTCGGAAAGTGTGTTTCACTATGACTTGACGGAGAGGTGAAAATTCAAAAAGGGTCACTAATGACATGATTTTTTCTCAACAAAACTAATCAGAAAGTGGAAGAGAATTGTTAGTTGTCGAAACGGTGAAGGGAAGATGGAATTCGGTAGGTCATTTAGAAACACGTTATAAGATTCAGACAATGCCACGTTTCGTAAAAAAAAGTCCAGTCTTCGATGCTCTGCCATTGAATGTGTCACCCCCATAATAATATAATATTCGGAAAGTGTGTTTCACTATGACTTGACGAAGAGGTGAAAATTTGAAAAGGCTCACTAATGACATAATTTTTTCTCAACAAAACTAATCAAAAAGTGGGAGAGAATTGTTAGTTGTCGAAACGGTAAAGGGAAGATGGAATTCGGTAGGTCATTTAGAAACACGTTATGTGATTCTGACAATGCACGTTTCGTAAAAAAAAGTCAAGTCTTCGATGCTCTGCCATTAAATGTGTCACCCCCATAGTAATATAATATGCGAAAAATGTATTCCACTATGACTTGACGGAGAGGGGAAAATCCAAAAAGGCTCACTAATGACATTGTTTTTCCTCAACAAAACTAATCAAAAAGTGGGAGAGAATTGTTAGTTGTCGAGGCGGTGTAGGGAATATGGAATTCGCTAGGTCATTTGGAAACGCCTCATGTGATTCTGACAATGCCACGTTTCGTCATTAAAAGTAAAGTCTTCGATTCTCTGCCATTGAATGTGTCACCCCTATAAAAATATAATATTCGGAAAGTGTGTTTCACTATGACTTGACGGAGAGGTGAAAATCCAAAAAGGCTCACTAATGACATAATTTTTTCTCAACAAAACTAATCAAAAAGTGGAAGAGAATTGTTAGTTGTCGAAACGGTGAAGGGAAGATGGGATTCGGTAGGTCATTTAGAAACACGTTATGTGATTCTGACAATGCCACGTTTCTTAAAAAAAAGTCAAATCTTCGATTCTCTGCCATTGAATGTGTCACCCCCATAATAATATAATATTCGGAAATTGTGTTCCACTATGACTTGACGGAGAGGGAAAAATCCAAAAAGGCTCACTAATGACATTATTTTTTCTCAACAAAACTAATCAAAAAATGGGAGAGAATTGTTAGTTGTCGAGGCGGTGTAGGGAATATGGAATTCGGTAGGTCATTTAGAAACACGTTATGTGATTCCGACAATGCCACGTTTCTTAAAAAAAAGTCAAGTCTTCGATGCTCTACTATTGAATGTGTCACCCCAATAATAATATAATATTCGGAAAGTGTGTTTCACTATGACTTGGAGCAGAGGGGAAAATCTATAAAGACCCTCTAATGACATCGTTTTCTCTCAACAAAACTAATCAAAAAGTGAGAGAGGATTGTTAGTTGTCGAAACGGTAATGGGAAGATGGAATTCGGTAGGTCATTTAGAAACACGTTATGTGATTCTGACGAAGCCACGTTTCGTGAAAAAAAGTCAAGTCTTCGATGCTCTGCCATTGAATGTGTCACCCCCATAATAATATAATATTCGGAAAGTGTGTTTCACTATGACTTGGACCAGAGGGAAAAATCTATGAAGACCCTCTAATGACATTGTTTTTTCTCAACAAAACTGATCAAAAAATGGGAGAGAATTGTTAACTGTCGAGGCGGTGTAGGGAATATGGAATTCGGTAGGTCATTTAGAAACACGTTATATGATTCCGACAATGGCACGTTTCGTAAAAAAAAGTAAAGTCTTCGATTCTCTGCCATTGAATGTGTCTCCCCCATAATAATATAATATTCGGAAAGTGTGTTTCACTATGACTTGACGGAGAGGTGAAAATCCAAAAAGGCTCACTAATGACATAATTTTTTCTCAACAAAACTAATCAAAAAGTGGAAGAGAATTGTTAGTTGTCGAAACGGTGAAGGGAAGATGGAATTCGGTAGGTCATTGAGAAACACGTTATGTGATTCTGACAATGCCACGTTTCTTAAAAAAAAGTCAAGTCTTCGATGCTCTGCCATTGAATGTGTCACCCCCATAATAATATAATATTCGGAAAGTGTGTTTCACTATGACTTGACGGAGAGGTGAAAATTCGAAAAGGCTCACTAATGACATAATTTTTTCTCAACAAAACTAATCACAAAGTGGAAGAGAATTGTTAGTTGTCGAAACGGTGAAGGGAAGATGGAATTCGGTGGGTCATTTAGAAACACGTTATGTGATTCTGACAATGCCACGTTTCGTAAAAAAAAGTCAAGTTTTCGATGCTCTGCCACTGAATGTGTCACCCCCATAAAAATATAATATTCGGAAAGTGTGTTTCACTATGACTTGACAGAGAGGGGAAAATCCAAAAAGACTCACTAATAACATAATTTTTTCTCAACAAAACTAATCAAAAAGTGGAAGAGAATTGTTAATTGTCGAAACGGTGAAGGGAAGATGGAATTCGGTAGGTCATTTAGAAACACGTTATGTGATTCTGACAATGGCACGTTTCGTAATTAAAAGTAAAGTCTTCGATTCTCTGCCATTGAATGTGTCACCCCTATAAAAATATAATATTCGAAAAGTGTGTTTCACTATGACTTGACGGAGAGGTGAAAATCCAAAAAGGGTCACTAATGACATGATTTTTTCTCAACAAAACTAATCAGAAAGTGGAAGAGAATTGTTAGTTGTCGAAACGGTGAAGGGAAGATGGAATTCGGTAGGTCATTTAGAAACACGTTATGTGATTCCGACAATGCCACGTTTCGTAAAAAAAAGCAAAGTCTTCGATTCTCTGCTATTGAATGTGTCACCCCTATAATAATATAATATTCGGAAAGTGTGTTTCACTATGACTTGACGGAGAGGTGAAAATTCAAAAAGGGTCACTAATGACATGATTTTTTCTCAACAAAACTAATCAGAAAGTGGAAGAGAATTGTTAGTTGTCGAAACGGTGAAGGGAAGATGGAATTCGGTAGGTCATTTAGAAACACGTTATAAGATTCTGACAATGCCACGTTTCGTAAAAAAAAGTCCAGTCTTCGATGCTCTGCCATTGAATGTGTCACCCCCATAATAATATAATATTCGGAAAGTGTGTTTCACTATGACTTGACGAAGAGGTGAAAATTTGAAAAGGCTCACTAATGACATAATTTTTTCTCAACAAAACTAATCAAAAAGTGGGAGAGAATTGTTAGTTGTCGAAACGGTAAAGGGAAGATGGAATTCGGTAGGTCATTTAGAAACACGTTATGTGATTCTGACAATGCACGTTTCGTAAAAAAAAGTCAAGTCTTCGATGCTCTGCCATTAAATGTGTCACCCCCATAGTAATATAATATGCGAAAAATGTATTCCACTATGACTTGACGGAGAGGGGAAAATCCAAAAAGGCTCACTAATGACATTGTTTTTCCTCAACAAAACTAATCAAAAAGTGGGAGAGAATTGTTAGTTGTCGAGGCGGTGTAGGGAATATGGAATTCGCTAGGTCATTTGGAAACGCCTCATGTGATTCCGACAATGCCAGGTTCGAAAAAAAAAGTCAAGTCTTCGATTCTCTGCCATTGAATGTGTCACCCCCATAATAATATAATATTCGAAAATTGTGCTTCACTGTGACTTGACGGAGAGGGGAAAATCCAAAAAGGCTCACTAATGACATAATTTTCTCTCAACAAAACCAATCAAAAAGTGGAAGAGAATTGTTAGTTGTCGAAATGGTGAAGGGAAGATGGAATTCGGTAGGCCATTTAGAAACACGTTATGTGATTCTGACAATGCCACGTTTCGAAAAAAAAATCAAGTCTTCGATGCTCTGCCATTGAATGTGTCACCCCCATAATAATATGATATTCGGAAAGTGTGTTTCACTATGTCTTGACGGAGAGGGGAAAACCAAAATGGCTCACTAATGACATAATATTTTCTCAACAAAACTAATCACAAAGTGGAAGAGAATTGTTAGTTGTCGAAACGGTGAAGGGAAGATGGAATTCGGTAGGTCATTTAGAAACGCGTTATGTGATTCTGACAATGCCACGTTTCGTAAAAAAAAGTCAAGTCTTCGATGCTCTGCCACTGAATGTGTCACCCCCATAATAATATGATATTCGGAAAGTGTGTTTCACTATGACTTGACGGAGAGGAAAAAATCCAAAAAGGCTCACTAATGACATTATTTTTTCTCAACAAAACTAATCAAAAAATGGGAGAGAATTGTTAGTTGTCGAAACGGTGAAGGGAATATGGAATTCGGTAGGTCATTTAGAAACAAGTTATGTGATTCTGACAATGCCACGTTTCGTAAAAAAAAGTCAAGTCTTCGATGCTCTGCCATTGAATGTGTCACCCCCATAATAATATAATATTCGGAAAGTGTGTTTCACTATGACTTGATGGAGAGGGAAAATCCAAAAAGGCTCACTAATGACATTATTTTTTCTCAACAGAACTGATCAAAAAGTGGAAGAGAATTGTTATTTGTCGAAACGGTGAAGGGAATATGGTATTCGGTAGGTCATTTAGAAACACGTTATGTGATTCTGACAATGCCACGTTTCGTAAAAAAAGTCAAGTCCTCGATGCTCTGCCATTGAATGTGTCACCCCCATAATAATATAATATTCGGAAAGTGTGTTTCGTTTCACTATGACTTGACGGAGAGGGGAAAATCCAGAGAGGCTCACTAATGACATTGTTTTTTCTCAACAAAACTAATCAAAAAGTGGAAGAGAATTGTTATTTGTCGAAACGGTGAAGGGAATATGGAATTCGGTAGGTCATTTAGAAACACGTTATGTGATTCTGACAATGCCACGTTTCGTAAAAAAAAGTCAAGTCTTCGATGCTCTGCCATTGAATGTGTCACCCCCATAAAAATATAATATTCGGAAATTGTGTTTCACTATGACTTGACGGAGAGGGAAAAATCCAAAAAGGCTCACTAATGACATTATTTTTTCTCAACAAAACTAATCAAAAAATGGGAGAGAATTGTTAGTTGTCGAAACGGTAAAGGGAATATGGAATTCGGTAGGTCATTTAGAAACAAGTTATGTGATTCTGACAATGCCACGTTTCGTAAAAAAAAGTCAAGTCTTCGATGCTCTGCCATTGAATGTGTCACCCCCATAATAATATAATATTCGGAAAGTGTGTTTCACTATGACTTGATGGAGAGGGAAAATCCAAAAAGGCTCACTAATGACATTATTTTTTCTCAACAGAACTGATCAAAAAGTGGAAGAGAATTGTTATTTGTCGAAACGGTGAAGGGAATATGGAATTCGGTAGGTCATTTAGAAACACGTTATGTGATTCTGACAATGCCACGTTTCGTAAAAAAAAGTCAAGTCTTCGATGCTCTGCCATTGAATGTGTCACCCCCATAAAAATATAATATTCGGAAATTGTGTTTCACTATGACTTGACGGAGAGGGGAAAATCCAAAAAGGCTCACTAATGACATTGTTTTTTCTCAACAAAACTAATCAAAAAGTGAAAGAGAATTGTTAGTTGTCGAAAGAGTGAAGGGAAGATTGAATTTGGTAGGTCATTTAGAAACACGTTATGTGATTCAGACAATGCCAAGTTTCGTAAAAAAAAGTCAGGTCTTCGATGCTCTGCCATTGAATGTGTCACCCCCATAATAATATAATATTAGGAAAGTATGTTTCACTATGACTTGACGGAGACGAGAAAATACGAAAAGTCTCACTAATGACATTGTTTTTTCTCAACAAAACTAATCAAACAGTGGGAGAGAATTGTTAGTTGTCGAAACGGTAAAGGGAAGATGGAATTCGGTAGGTCATTTATAAACACGTTATGTGATTCTGACAATGCCACGTTTCGTAAAAAAAGTCAAATCTTCGATGCTCTGCCATTGAATGTGTCACTTCCATAATAATATAATATTCGGAAAGTGTGTTTCACTATGACTTGACGGAGAGGGAAAATCCAAAAAGGCTGACTAATGATATTATTTTTTCTCAACAGAACTAATCAAAAAGTGGAAGAGAATTGTTAGTTGTCGAAACGGTAAAAGGAAGATGGAATTTGGTAGGTCATTTAGAAACACGTTATGTGATTCTGACAATGCCACGTTTCGTAGAAAAAAGTCAAATCTTCGATTCTCTGCCATTGAATGTGTCACCCCCATAATAATATAATATTCGGAAATTGTGTTTAACTATGACTTGACGGAGAGGGAAAAATCCAAAAAGGCTCACTAATGACATAATATTTTCTCAACAAAACTAATCATAAAGTGGAAGAGAATTGTTAGTTGTCGAAACAGTGAAGGGAAGATGGAATTCGGTAGGTCATTTAGAAACACGTTATGTGATTCTGACAATGCCACGTTCCGTGAAAAAAAGGCAAATCTTCGATGCTCTGCCATTGAATGTGTCACTTCCATAATAATATAATATTCGGAAAGTGTGTTTCACTATGACTTGACGGAGAGGGAAAATCCAAAAAGGCTCACTAATGATATTATTTTTTCTCAACAGAACTAATCAAAAAGTGGAAGAGAATTGTTAGTTGTCGAAACGGTAAAAGGAAGATGGAATTTGGTAGGTCATTTAGAAACACGTTATGTGATTCTGACAATGCCACGTTTCGTAGAAAAAAGTCAAATCTTCGATTCTCTGCCATTGAATGTGTCACCCCCATAATAATATAATATTCGGAAATTGTGTTTCACTATAACTTGACAGAGACGGGAAAATCCAAAAAGGCTCACTGATGACATAATTTTTTCTCAACAAAACTAATAAAAAAGTGGAAGAGAATTGTTAGTTGTCGAAACGGTGAAGGGAAGATGGAATTCGGTAGGTCATTTAGAAACACGTTATGTGATTCTGACAATGCCACGTTTCTTAGAAAAAGTCAAGTCTTCGATGCTCCGCCATTGAATGTGTCACCCCCATAATAATATAATATTCGGAAATTGTGTTTCACTATGACTTGACGGAGAGGGAAAATCCAAAGAGGCTCACTAATGACATAATTTTTTCTCAACAAAACTAATAAAAAAGTGGAAGAGAATTGTTAGTTGTCGAAACGGTGAAGGGAAGATGGAATTCGGTAGGTCATTTAGAAACACGTTATGTGATTCTGACAATGCCACGTTTCGTAAAAAAAGTCAAATCTTCGATTCTCTGCCATTGAATGTGTCACCCCCTTAATAATATAATATTCGGAAAGTGTGCTTCACTATGACTTGACGGAGAGGGGAAAATCCAAAAAGGCTCACTAATGACATAATATTTTCTCAACAAAACTAATCAAAAAGTGGGAGAGAATTGTTAATTGTCGAAACGGTGAAGGGAAGATGGAATTTAGTAGGTCATTCAGAAACACGTTATGTGATTCCGACAATGCCCGGTTTCGTGAAAAAGAGTCAAGTCTTCGATGCTCTGCCATTGAATGAGTCACCCCCATAATAATATAATATTCGGAAATTGTGTTTAACTATGACTTGACGGAGAGGGGAAAATCCAAAAAGGCTCACTAATGACATAATTTTTCTCAACAAAACTAATCAAAAAGTGGAAGAGAATTGTTAGTTGTCGAAACGGTGAAGGGAAGATGGAATTCGGTAGGTCATTTAGAAACACGTTATGTGATTCCGACAATGCCACGTTTCGTAAAAAAAGTCAAGTTTTCGATTCTCTGCCATTAAATGTGTCACCTCCATAATAATATAATATTCGGAAAGTGTGTTTGACTATGACTTGACGGAGAGGGGAAAATCCAAAAAGGCTCACTAATGACATAATTTTTTCTCAACAAAACTAACAAAGAAGTGGAAGAGAATTGTTAGTTGTCGAAACGGTGAAGGGAAGATGGAATTCGGTAGGTCATTTAGAAACACATTATGTGATTCTGACAATGCCACGTTTCGTAAAAAAAAGTCAAGTCTTCGATGCTCTGCCATTGAATGTGTCACCCTCATAATAATATAATATTCGGAAAATGTGTTTCACTATGACCTGACGGAGAGGGGAAAATCCAAAAAGGCTCACTAATGACATTATTTTTTCTCAACAAAACTAATCAAAAAGTGGAAGAGAATTGTTATTTGACGAAACGGTGAAGGGAATATGGAATTCGGTAGGTCATTTGGAAACGCCTCATGTGATTCCGACAATGCTACGTTTCGTGAAAAAAAGGCAAGTCTTCGATTCTCTGCCATTGAGAGTGTCACCCCCATAATAATATAATATTCGGAAAGTGTGTTTCACTATGACCTGACGGAGAGGGGAAAATCCAAAAAGGCTCACTAATGACATTATTTTTTCTCAACAAAACTAATCTAAAAGTGGAAGAGAATTGTTATTTGTCGAAACGGTGAAGGGAATATGGAATTCGGTAGGTCATTTGGAAACGCCTCATGTGATTCCGACAATGCCACGTTTCGTAAAAAAAAGGCAAGTCTTCGATTCTCTGCCATTGAGAGTGTCACCCCCATAATAATATAATATTCGGAAAGTGTGTTTGACTTTGACTTGACGGAGAGGGGAGAATCCAAAAAGGCTTACTAATGACATTATTTTTTCTCAACAAAACTAATCAAAAAGTGGAAGAGAATTGTTAGTTGTCGAAACGGTGAAGGGAATATACAATTCGGTAGGTCATTTAGAAACACGTTATGTGATTCCGACAATGCCACGTTTCGTAAAAAAAAGTCAAGTCTTCGATGCTCTGCCATTGAATTTGTCACCCCCATAATAATATAATATTCGGAAGGTGTGTTTCACTATGACCTGACGGAGAGGGGAAAATCCAAAAAGGCTCACTAATTACATTGTTTTTTCTCAACAAAACTAATCGAAAAGTGGGAGAGAATTGTTATTTGTCGAAACGGTGAAGGGAAGATGGAATTCGGTAGGTCATTTAGAAAAACGTTATGTAATTCCGACAATGCCACGTTTCGTAAAAAAAAGTCAAGTCCTCGATGCTCTGTCATTGAATGTGTCACCCCCATAATAATATAATATTTGGAAAGTGTGTTTCACTATGACCTGACGGAGAGGGGAAAATCCAAAAAGGCTCACTAATGACATTATTTTTTCCAACAAATCTAATCAAAAAGTGGAAGAGAATTGTTATTTGTCGAAACGGTGAAGGGAAGATGGAATTCGGTAGGTCATTTAGAAAAACGTTATGTGATTCCGGCAATGCCACGTTTCGTAAAAAAAAGTCAAGTCTTCGATGCTCTGCCATTGAATGTGTCACCCCCATAATAATATAATATTCGGAAAGTATGTTTGACTATGACTTGACGGAGAAGGGAAAATCCGAAAAGGCTCACTAATGACATAATTTTTTCTCAACAAAACTAATCAAAAAGTGGAAGAGAATTGTTAGTTGTCGAAACGGTGGAGGGAAGATGGGATTCGGTAGGTCATTTAGAAAAACGTTATGTTATTCCGACAATGCCACGTTTCGTAAAAAAAAGTCAAGTCCTCGATGCTCTGTCATTGAATGTGTCACCCCCATAATAATATAATATTCGGAAAGTGTGTTTCACTATGACCTGACGGAGAGGGGAAAATCCAAAAATGCTCACTAATGACATTATTTTTTCTCAACAAAACTAATCAAAAAGTGGAAGAGGATTGTTATTCGTCGAAACGGTGAAGAGAAGATGGAATTCGGTGGGTCATTTAGAAACACGTTATGTGATTCCGACAATGCCACGTTTCGTACAAAACAGTCAAGTCTTCGATGCTCTGCCATTGAATGTGTCACCCCCATAATAATATAATATTCGGAAAGTGTGTTTCACTATGACCTGACGGAGAGGGGAAAATCCAAAAAGGCTCACTAATGACATTATTTCTTCTCAACAAAACTAATCAAAAAGTGGAAGAGAATTGTTATTTGTCGAAACGGTGAAAGGAATATGGAATTCGGTAGGTCATTTGGAAACGCCTCATGTGATTCCGACAATGCCACGTTTCGTAAAAAAAAAGCAAGTCTTCGATTCTCTGCCATTGAGAGTGTCACCCCCATAATAATATAATATTCGGAAAGTGTGTTTCACTATGACCTGACGTAGAGGGAAAAATCCAAAAAGGCTCACTAATGACATTATTTTTTCTCAACAAAACTAATCTAAAAGTGGAAGAGAATTGTTATTTGTCGAAACGGTGAAGGGAAGATGGAATTCGGTAGGTCATTTAGAAACACGTTATGTGATTCCGACAATGCCACGTTTCGTAAAAAACAGTCAAGTCTTCGATGCTCTGCCATTGAATGTGTCACCCCCATAATAATATAATATTCGGGAAGTGTGTTTCACTATGACTTAATGGAGACGGGAAAATCCAAAAAGGCTCACTGATGACATTGTTTTTTCTCAACAAAACTAATCAAAAAGTGGAAGAGAATTGTAAGTTGTCGAAACGGTGAAGGGAATATGGAATTCGGTAGGTCATTTAGAAACACGTTATGTGATTCCGACAATGCCACGTTTTGTAAAAAAAACTGAAGTCTTCGATGCTCTGCCATTGAATGTGTCACCCTTATAATAATATAATATTCGGGAAGTGTGTTTCACTATGACTTAATGGAGACGGGAAAATCCAAAAAGGCTCACTAATGACATTGTTTTTTCTCAACAAAATTAATCAAAAAGTTGGAGAGAATTGTTAGTTGTCGAGACGGTGAAGGGGAGATGGAATTCGGTAGGTCATTTAGAAACACGTTATGTGATTCCGACAATGCCACGTTTCGTAAAAAAAAGTCAAGCCTTCGATACTCTGCCATTGAATGTGTCACCCCCCATAATAATATGATATTCGGAAAGTGTGTTTCACTATGACTTGACGGAGAGGGGAAAACCAAAAAGGCTCACTAATGACATTGTTTTTTCTCAACAAAACTAATCAAAAAGTGGGAGAGAATTGTTAGTTGTCGAAACGGTAAAGGGAAGATGGAATTCGGTAGGTCATTCATAAACACGTTATGTGATTCTGACAATGCCAAGTTTCGTAAAAAAAAGTCACATCTTCGATTCTCTGCCATTGAATGTGTCTACCCCATGATAATATAATATTCGGAAATTGTGTTTCACTATGACTTGACGGAGAGGGAAAAATCCAAAAAGGCTCACTAATGACATAATATTTTCTCAACAAAACTAATCACAAAGTGGAAGAGAATTGTTAGTCGTCGAAACGGCGAAGGGAAGATGGATTTCGGTAGGTCATTCATAAACACGTTATGTGATTCTGACAATGCCAAGTTTCGTAAAAAAAAGTCACATCTTCGATTCCCTGCCATTGAATGTGTCACCCGCATAATAATAAAATATTCGGAAATTGTGTTTCACTATGACTTGACGAGAGGGAAAAATCCAAAAAGGCTCACTAATGACATAATATTTTCTCAACAAAACTAATCACAAAGTGGAAGAGAATTGTTAGTCGTCGAAACGGCGAAGGGAAGATGGAATTCGGTAGGTCATTTATTAACACGTTATGTGATTCTGACAATGCTACGTTTCGTAAAAAAAAGTCAAGTCTTCGATTCTCTGCCATTGAATGTGTAACCCCCATAGTAATATAATATCCGAAAAGTGTGTTTCACTATGACTTGACGGAGAGGGGAAAATTCAAAAAGGCTCACTAATGACATTGTTTTTTCTCAACAAAACTGATCAAACAGTGGAAGAGAATTGTTATTTGTCGAAACGGTGAAAGGAATATGGAATTCAGTAGGTCATTTAGAAACACGTTATGTGATTCTGACAATGCCACGTTTCGTAAAAAAAATCAAGTCTTCGATGCTCTGCCATTGAATGTGTCACCCCCATAATAATATGATATTCGGAAAGTGTGTTTCACTATGTCTTGACGGAGAGGGGAAAACCAAAATGGCTCACTAATGACATAATATTTTCTCAACAAAACTAATCACAAAGTGGAAGAGAATTGTTAGTTGTCGAAACGGTGAAGGGAAGATGGAATTCGGTAGGTCATTTAGAAACACGTTATGTGATTCTGACAATGCCACGTTTCGTAAAAAAAAGTCAAGTCTTCGATGCTCTGCCATTGAATGTGTCACCCCCATAATAATATGATATTCGGAAAGTGTGTTTCACTATGACTTGACGGAGAGGGGAAAATCCAAAAAGGCTCACTAATGACATTATTTCTCCTCAACAAAACCAACCAAAAAGTGGAAGAGAATTGTTAGTTGTCGAAACGGTGAAGGGAAGATGGAATTCGGTAGGTCATTTAGAAACACGTTATGTGATTCCGACAATGCCACGTTTCGTAAAAAATAGTCAACCCTTCGATGCTCTGCTATTGAATGTGTCACCACCATAATAATATAATATTCGGAAAGTGTGTTTCACTATGACTTGACGGAGAGGGGAAAATCCAAAAAGGCTCACTAATGACATTGTTTTTTCTCAACAAAACTGATCAAACAGTGGAAGAGAATTGTTATTTGTCGAAACGGTGAAAGGAATATGGAATTCAGTAGGTCATTGAGAAACACGTTATGTGATTCTGACAATGCCACGTTTCGTAAAAAAAAGTCAAGTCTTCGATGCTCTGCCATTGAATGTGTCACCCCCATAATAATATAATATCCGGAAAGTGTGTTTCACTATGACTTGACGGAGAGGGGAAAATCCAAAAAGGCTCACTAATGACATTATTTCTCCTCAACAAAACTAACCAAAAAGTGGAAGAGAATTGTTAGTTGTCGAAACGGTGAAGGGAAGATGGAATTCGGTGGGTCATTTAGAAACACGTTATGTGATTCTGACAATGCCACGTTTCGTCATTAAAAGTAAAGTCTTCGATTCTCTGCCATTGAATGTGTCACCCCTATAAAAATATAATATTCGGAAAGTGTGTTTCACTATGACTTGACGGAGAGGTGAAAATCCAAAAAGGCTCACTAATGACATAATTTTTTCTCAACAAAACTAATCAAAAAGTGGAAGAGAATTGTTAGTTGTCGAAACGGTGAAGGGAAGATGGGATTCGGTAGGTCATTTAGAAACACGTTATGTGATTCTGACAATGCCACGTTTCTTAAAAAAAAGTCAAGTCTTCGAAGCTCTGCCATTGAATGTGTCACCCCCATAATAATATAATATTCGGAAATTGTGTTCCACTATGACTTGACGGAGAGGGAAAAATCCAAAAAGGCTCACTAATGACATTATTTTTTCTCAACAAAACTAATCAAAAAATGGGAGAGAATTGTTAGTTGTCGAAACGGTGAAGGGAAGATGGAATTCGGTAGGTCATTGAGAAACACGTTATGTGATTCTGACAATGCCACGTTTCTTAAAAAAAAGTCAAGTCTTCGATGCTCTGCCATTGAATGTGTCACCCCCATAATAATATAATATTCGGAAAGTGTGTTTCACTATGACTTGACGGAGAGGTGAAAATTCGAAAAGGCTCACTAATGACATAATTTTTTCTCAACAAAACTAATCACAAAGTGGAAGAGAATTGTTAGTTGTCGAAACGGTGAAGGGAAGATGGAATTCGGTGGGTCATTTAGAAACACGTTATGTGATTCTGACAATGCCACGTTTCGTAAAAAAAAGTCAAGTTTTCGATGCTCTGCCACTGAATGTGTCACCCCCATAAAAATATAATATTCGGAAAGTGTGTTTCACTATGACTTGACAGAGAGGGGAAAATCCAAAAAGACTCACTAATAACATAATTTTTTCTCAACAAAACTAATCAAAAAGTGGAAGAGAATTGTTAATTGTCGAAACGGTGAAGGGAAGATGGAATTCGGTAGGTCATTTAGAAACACGTTATGTGATTCTGACAATGGCACGTTCCGTAATTAAAAGTAAAGTCTTCGATTCTCTGCCATTGAATGTGTCACCCCTATAAAAATATAATATTCGAAAAGTGTGTTTCACTATGACTTGACGGAGAGGTGAAAATCCAAAAAGGCTCACTAATGACATAATTTTTTCTCAACAAAACTAATCAAAAAGTGGAAGAGAATTGTTAGTTGTCGAAACGGTGAAGGGAAGATGGAATTCGGTAGGTCATTTAGAAACACGTTATGTGATTCCGACAATGCCACGTTTCGTAAAAAAAAGCAAAGTCTTCGATTCTCTGCTATTGAATGTGTCACCCCTATAATAATATAATATTCGGAAAGTGTGTTTCACTATGACTTGACGGAGAGGTGAAAATTCAAAAAGGGTCACTAATGACATGATTTTTTCTCAACAAAACTAATCAGAAAGTGGAAGAGAATTGTTAGTTGTCGAAACGGTGAAGGGAAGATGGAATTCGGTAGGTCATTTAGAAACACGTTATAAGATTCAGACAATGCCACGTTTCGTAAAAAAAAGTCCAGTCTTCGATGCTCTGCCATTGAATGTGTCACCCCCATAATAATATAATATTCGGAAAGTGTGTTTCACTATGACTTGACGAAGAGGTGAAAATTTGAAAAGGCTCACTAATGACATAATTTTTTCTCAACAAAACTAATCAAAAAGTGGGAGAGGATTGTTAGTTGTCGAAACGGTAAAGGGAAGATGGAATTCGGTAGGTCATTTAGAAACACGTTATGTGATTCTGACAATGCACGTTTCGTAAAAAAAAGTCAAGTCTTCGATGCTCTGCCATTAAATGTGTCACCCCCATAGTAATATAATATGCGAAAAATGTATTCCACTATGACTTGACGGAGAGGGGAAAATCCAAAAAGGCTCACTAATGACATTGTTTTTCCTCAACAAAACTAATCAAAAAGTGGGAGAGAATTGTTAGTTGTCGAGGCGGTGTAGGGAATATGGAATTCGCTAGGTCATTTGGAAACGCCTCATGTGATTCTGACAATGCCACGTTTCGTCATTAAAAGTAAAGTCTTCGATTCTCTGCCATTGAATGTGTCACCCCTATAAAAATATAATATTCGGAAAGTGTGTTTCACTATGACTTGACGGAGAGGTGAAAATCCAAAAAGGCTCACTAATGACATAATTTTTTCTCAACAAAACTAATCAAAAAGTGGAAGAGAATTGTTAGTTGTCGAAACGGTGAAGGGAAGATGGGATTCGGTAGGTCATTTAGAAACACGTTATGTGATTCTGACAATGCCACGTTTCTTAAAAAAAAGTCAAATCTTCGATTCTCTGCCATTGAATGTGTCACCCCCATAATAATATAATATTCGGAAATTGTGTTCCACTATGACTTGACGGAGAGGGAAAAATCCAAAAAGGCTCACTAATGACATTATTTTTTCTCAACAAAACTAATCAAAAAATGGGAGAGAATTGTTAGTTGTCGAGGCGGTGTAGGGAATATGGAATTCGGTAGGTCATTTAGAAACACGTTATGTGATTCCGACAATGCCACGTTTCTTAAAAAAAAGTCAAGTCTTCGATGCTCTACTATTGAATGTGTCACCCCAATAATAATATAATATTCGGAAAGTGTGTTTCACTATGACTTGGAGCAGAGGGGAAAATCTATAAAGACCCTCTAATGACATGGTTTTCTCTCAACAAAACTAATCAAAAAGTGAGAGAGGATTGTTAGTTGTCGAAACGGTAATGGGAAGATGGAATTCGGTAGGTCATTTAGAAACACGTTATGTGATTCCGACGAAGCCACGTTTCGTGAAAAAAAGTCAAGTCTTCGATGCTCTGCCATTGAATGTGTCACCCCCATAATAATATAATATTCGGAAAGTGTGTTTCACTATGACTTGGACCAGAGGGAAAAATCTATGAAGACCCTCTAATGACATTGTTTTTTCTCAACAAAACTGATCAAAAAATGGGAGAGAATTGTTAACTGTCGAGGCGGTGTAGGGAATATGGAATTCGGTAGGTCATTTAGAAACACGTTATATGATTCCGACAATGGCACGTTTCGTAAAAAAAAGTAAAGTCTTCGATTCTCTGCCATTGAATGTGTCTCCCCCATAATAATATAATATTCGGAAAGTGTGTTTCACTATGACTTGACGGAGAGGTGAAAATCCAAAAAGGCTCACTAATGACATAATTTTTTCTCAACAAAACTAATCAAAAAGTGGAAGAGAATTGTTAGTTGTCGAAACGGTGAAGGGAAGATGGAATTCGGTAGGTCATTGAGAAACACGTTATGTGATTCTGACAATGCCACGTTTCTTAAAAAAAAGTCAAGTCTTCGATGCTCTGCCATTGAATGTGTCACCCCCATAATAATATAATATTCGGAAAGTGTGTTTCACTATGACTTGACGGAGAGGTGAAAATTCGAAAAGGCTCACTAATGACATAATTTTTTCTCAACAAAACTAATCACAAAGTGGAAGAGAATTGTTAGTTGTCGAAACGGTGAAGGGAAGATGGAATTCGGTGGGTCATTTAGAAACACGTTATGTGATTCTGACAATGCCACGTTTCGTAAAAAAAAGTCAAGTTTTCGATGCTCTGCCACTGAATGTGTCACCCCCATAAAAATATAATATTCGGAAAGTGTGTTTCACTATGACTTGACAGAGAGGGGAAAATCCAAAAAGACTCACTAATAACATAATTTTTTCTCAACAAAACTAATCAAAAAGTGGAAGAGAATTGTTAATTGTCGAAACGGTGAAGGGAAGATGGAATTCGGTAGGTCATTTAGAAACACGTTATGTGATTCTGACAATGGCACGTTTCGTAATTAAAAGTAAAGTCTTCGATTCTCTGCCATTGAATGTGTCACCCCTATAAAAATATAATATTCGAAAAGTGTGTTTCACTATGACTTGACGGAGAGGTGAAAATCCAAAAAGGGTCACTAATGACATGATTTTTTCTCAACAAAACTAATCAGAAAGTGGAAGAGAATTGTTAGTTGTCGAAACGGTGAAGGGAAGATGGAATTCGGTAGGTCATTTAGAAACACGTTATGTGATTCCGACAATGCCACGTTTCGTAAAAAAAAGCAAAGTCTTCGATTCTCTGCTATTGAATGTGTCACCCCTATAATAATATAATATTCGGAAAGTGTGTTTCACTATGACTTGACGGAGAGGTGAAAATTCAAAAAGGGTCACTAATGACATGATTTTTTCTCAACAAAACTAATCAGAAAGTGGGAGAGAATTGTTAGTTGTCGAAACGGTGAAGGGAAGATGGAATTCGGTAGGTCATTTAGAAACACGTTATAAGATTCTGACAATGCCACGTTTCGTAAAAAAAAGTCCAGTCTTCGATGCTCTGCCATTGAATGTGTCACCCCCATAATAATATAATATTCGGAAAGTGTGTTTCACTATGACTTGACGAAGAGGTGAAAATTTGAAAAGGCTCACTAATGACATAATTTTTTCTCAACAAAACTAATCAAAAAGTGGGAGAGAATTGTTAGTTGTCGAAACGGTAAAGGGAAGATGGAATTCGGTAGGTCATTTAGAAACACGTTATGTGATTCTGACAATGCACGTTTCGTAAAAAAAAGTCAAGTCTTCGATGCTCTGCCATTAAATGTGTCACCCCCATAGTAATATAATATGCGAAAAATGTATTCCACTATGACTTGACGGAGAGGGGAAAATCCAAAAAGGCTCACTAATGACATTGTTTTTCCTCAACAAAACTAATCAAAAAGTGGGAGAGAATTGTTAGTTGTCGAGGCGGTGTAGGGAATATGGAATTCGCTAGGTCATTTGGAAACGCCTCATGTGATTCCGACAATGCCAGGTTCGAAAAAAAAAGTCAAGTCTTCGATTCTCTGCCATTGAATGTGTCACCCCCATAATAATATAATATTCGAAAATTGTGCTTCACTGTGACTTGACGGAGAGGGGAAAATCCAAAAAGGCTCACTAATGACATAATTTTCTCTCAACAAAACCAATCAAAAAGTGGAAGAGAATTGTTAGTTGTCGAAATGGTGAAGGGAAGATGGAATTCGGTAGGCCATTTAGAAACACGTTATGTGATTCTGACAATGCCACGTTTCGAAAAAAAAATCAAGTCTTCGATGCTCTGCCATTGAATGTGTCACCCCCATAATAATATGATATTCGGAAAGTGTGTTTCACTATGTCTTGACGGAGAGGGGAAAACCAAAATGGCTCACTAATGACATAATATTTTCTCAACAAAACTAATCACAAAGTGGAAGAGAATTGTTAGTTGTCGAAACGGTGAAGGGAAGATGGAATTCGGTAGGTCATTTAGAAACGCGTTATGTGATTCTGACAATGCCACGTTTCGTAAAAAAAAGTCAAGTCTTCGATGCTCTGCCACTGAATGTGTCACCCCCATAATAATATGATATTCGGAAAGTGTGTTTCACTATGACTTGACGGAGAGGGAAAAATCCAAAAAGGCTCACTAATGACATTATTTTTTCTCAACAAAACTAATCAAAAAATGGGAGAGAATTGTTAGTTGTCGAAACGGTGAAGGGAATATGGAATTCGGTAGGTCATTTAGAAACAAGTTATGTGATTCTGACAATGCCACGTTTCGTAAAAAAAAGTCAAGTCTTCGATGCTCTGCCATTGAATGTGTCACCCCCATAATAATATAATATTCGGAAAGTGTGTTTCACTATGACTTGATGGAGAGGGAAAATCCAAAAAGGCTCACTAATGACATTATTTTTTCTCAACAGAACTGATCAAAAAGTGGAAGAGAATTGTTATTTGTCGAAACGGTGAAGGGAATATGGTATTCGGTAGGTCATTTAGAAACACGTTATGTGATTCTGACAATGCCACGTTTCGTAAAAAAAGTCAAGTCCTCGATGCTCTGCCATTGAATGTGTCACCCCCATAATAATATAATATTCGGAAAGTGTGTTTCGTTTCACTATGACTTGACGGAGAGGGGAAAATCCAGAGAGGCTCACTAATGACATTGTTTTTTCTCAACAAAACTAATCAAAAAGTGGAAGAGAATTGTTATTTGTCGAAACGGTGAAGGGAATATGGAATTCGGTAGGTCATTTAGAAACACGTTATGTGATTCTGACAATGCCACGTTTCGTAAAAAAAAGTCAAGTCTTCGATGCTCTGCCATTGAATGTGTCACCCCCATAAAAATATAATATTCGGAAATTGTGTTTCACTATGACTTGACGGAGAGGGGAAAATCCAAAAAGGCTCACTAATGACATTGTTTTTTCTCAACAAAACTAATCAAAAAGTGAAAGAGAATTGTTAGTTGTCGAAAGAGTGAAGGGAAGATTGAATTTGGTAGGTCATTTAGAAACACGTTATGTGATTCAGACAATGCCAAGTTTCGTAAAAAAAAGTCAGGTCTTCGATGCTCTGCCATTGAATGTGTCACCCCCATAATAATATAATATTAGGAAAGTATGTTTCACTATGACTTGACGGAGACGAGAAAATACGAAAAGTCTCACTAATGACATTGTTTTTTCTCAACAAAACTAATCAAACAGTGGGAGAGAATTGTTAGTTGTCGAAACGGTAAAGGGAAGATGGAATTCGGTAGGTCATTTATAAACACGTTATGTGATTCTGACAATGCCACGTTTAGTGAAAAAAGTCAAATCTTCGATGCTCTGCCATTGAATGTGTCACTTCCATAATAATATAATATTCGGAAAGTGTGTTTCACTATGACTTGACGGAGAGGGAAAATCCAAAAAGGCTGACTAATGATATTATTTTTTCTCAACAGAACTAATCAAAAAGTGGAAGAGAATTGTTAGTTGTCGAAACGGTAAAAGGAAGATGGAATTTGGTAGGTCATTTAGAAACACGTTATGTGATTCTGACAATGCCACGATTCGTAGAAAAAAGTCAAATCTTCGATTCTCTGCCATTGAATGTGTCACCCCCATAATAATATAATATTCGGAAATTGTGTTTAACTATGACTTGACGGAGAGGGAAAAATCCAAAAAGGCTCACTAATGACATAATATTTTCTCAACAAAACTAATCACAAAGTGGAAGAGAATTGTTAGTTGTCGAAACAGTGAAGGGAAGATGGAATTCGGTAGGTCATTTAGAAACACGTTATGTGATTCTGACAATGCCACGTTCCGTGAAAAAAAGGCAAATCTTCGATGCTCTGCCATTGAATGTGTCACTTCCATAATAATATAATATTCGGAAAGTGTGTTTCACTATGACTTGACGGAGAGGGAAAATCCAAAAAGGCTCACTAATGATATTATTTTTTCTCAACAGAACTAATCAAAAAGTGGAAGAGAATTGTTAGTTGTCGAAACGGTAAAAGGAAGATGGAATTTGGTAGGTCATTTAGAAACACGTTATGTGATTCTGACAATGCCACGTTTCGTAGAAAAAAGTCAAATCTTCGATTCTCTGCCATTGAATGTGTCACCCCCATAATAATATAATATTCGGAAATTGTGTTTCACTATAACTTGACAGAGACGGGAAAATCCAAAAAGGCTCACTGATGACATAATTTTTTCTCAACAAAACTAATAAAAAAGTGGAAGAGAATTGTTAGTTGTCGAAACGGTGAAGGGAAGATGGAATTCGGTAGGTCATTTAGAAACACGTTATGTGATTCTGACAATGCCACGTTTCTTAGAAAAAGTCAAGTCTTCGATGCTCCGCCATTGAATGTGTCACCCCCATAATAATATAATATTCGGAAATTGTGTTTCACTATGACTTGACGGAGAGGGAAAATCCAAAGAGGCTCACTAATGACATAATTTTTTCTCAACAAAACTAATAAAAAAGTGGAAGAGAATTGTTAGTTGTCGAAACGGTGAAGGGAAGATGGAATTCGGTAGGTCATTTAGAAACACGTTATGTGATTCTGACAATGCCACGTTTCGTAAAAAAAGTCAAATCTTCGATTCTCTGCCATTGAATGTGTCACCCCCTTAATAATATAATATTCGGAAAGTGTGCTTCACTATGACTTGACGGAGAGGGGAAAATCCAAAAAGGCTCACTAATGACATAATATTTTCTCAACAAAACTAATCAAAAAGTGGGAGAGAATTGTTAATTGTCGAAACGGTGAAGGGAAGATGGAATTTAGTAGGTCATTCAGAAACACGTTATGTGATTCCGACAATGCCAGGTTTCGTGAAAAAGAGTCAAGTCTTCGATGCTCTGCCATTGAATAAGTCACCCCCATAATAATATAATATTCGGAAATTGTGTTTAACTATGACTTGACGGAGAGGGGAAAATCCAAAAAGGCTCACTAATGACATAATTTTTCTCAACAAAACTAATCAAAAAGTGGAAGAGAATTGTTAGTTGTCGAAACGGTGAAGGGAAGATGGAATTCGGTAGGTCATTTAGAAACACGTTATGTGATTCCGACAATGCCACGTTTCGTAAAAAAAGTCAAGTTTTCGATTCTCTGCCATTAAATGTGTCACCTCCATAATAATATAATATTCGGGAAGTGTGTTTCACTATGACTTAATGGAGACGGGAAAATCCAAAAAGGCTCACTGATGACATTGTTTTTTCTCAACAAAACTAATCAAAAAGTGGAAGAGAATTGTAAGTTGTCGAAACGGTGAAGGGAATATGGAATTCGGTAGGTCATTTAGAAACACGTTATGTGATTCCGACAATGCCACGTTTTGTAAAAAAAACTGAAGTCTTCGATGCTCTGCCATTGAATGTGTCACCCTTATAATAATATAATATTCGGAAAGTGTGTTTGACTATGACTTGACGGAGAGGGGAAAATCCAAAAAGGCTCACTAATGACATAATTTTTTCTCAACAAAACTAACAAAGAAGTGGAAGAGAATTGTTAGTTGTCGAAACGGTGAAGGGAAGATGGAATTCGGTAGGTCATTTAGAAACACATTATGTGATTCTGACAATGCCACGTTTCGTAAAAAAAAGTCAAGTCTTCGATGCTCTGCCATTGAATGTGTCACCCTCATAATAATATAATATTCGGAAAATGTGTTTCACTATGACCTGACGGAGAGGGGAAAATCCAAAAAGGCTCACTAATGACATTATTTTTTCTCAACAAAACTAATCAAAAAGTGGAAGAGAATTGTTATTTGTCGAAACGGTGAAGGGAATATGGAATTCGGTAGGTCATTTGGAAACGCCTCATGTGATTCCGACAATGCTACGTTTCGTGAAAAAAAGGCAAGTCTTCGATTCTCTGCCATTGAGAGTGTCACCCCCATAATAATATAATATTCGGAAAGTGTGTTTGACTTTGACTTGACGGAGAGGGGAGAATCCAAAAAGGCTTACTAATGACATTATTTTTTCTCAACAAAACTAATCAAAAAGTGGAAGAGAATTGTTAGTTGTCGAAACGGTGAAGGGAATATACAATTCGGTAGGTCATTTAGAAACACGTTATGTGATTCCGACAATGCCACGTTTCGTAAAAAAAAGTCAAGTCTTCGATGCTCTGCCATTGAATTTGTCACCCCCATAATAATATAATATTCGGAAGGTGTGTTTCACTATGATCTGACGGAGAGGGGAAAATCCAAAAAGGCTCACTAATTACATTGTTTTTTCTCAACAAAACTAATCGAAAAGTGGGAGAGAATTGTTATTTGTCGAAACGGTGAAGGGAAGATGGAATTCGGTAGGTCATTTAGAAAAACGTTATGTAATTCCGACAATGCCACGTTTCGTAAAAAAAAGTCAAGTCCTCGATGCTCTGTCATTGAATGTGTCACCCCCATAATAATATAATATTTGGAAAGTGTGTTTCACTATGACCTGACGGAGAGGGGAAAATCCAAAAAGGCTCACTAATGACATTATTTTTTCCAACAAAACTAATCAAAAAGTGGAAGAGAATTGTTATTTGTCGAAACGGTGAAGGGAAGATGGAATTCGGTAGGTCATTTAGAAAAACGTTATGTGATTCCGGCAATGCCACGTTTCGTAAAAAAAAGTCAAGTCTTCGATGCTCTGCCATTGAATGTGTCACCCCCATAATAATATAATATTCGGAAAGTATGTTTGACTATGACTTGACGGAGAAGGGAAAATCCGAAAAGGCTCACTAATGACATAATTTTTTCTCAACAAAACTAATCAAAAAGTGGAAGAGAATTGTTAGTTGTCGAAACGGTGGAGGGAAGATGGGATTCGGTAGGTCATTTAGAAAAACGTTATGTTATTCCGACAATGCCACGTTTCGTAAAAAAAAGTCAAGTCCTCGATGCTCTGTCATTGAATGTGTCACCCCCATAATAATATAATATTCGGAAAGTGTGTTTCACTATGACCTGACGGAGAGGGGAAAATCCAAAAATGCTCACTAATGACATTATTTTTTCTCAACAAAACTAATCAAAAAGTGGAAGAGGATTGTTATTCGTCGAAACGGTGAAGAGAAGATGGAATTCGGTGGGTCATTTAGAAACACGTTATGTGATTCCGACAATGCCACGTTTCGTACAAAACAGTCAAGTCTTCGATGCTCTGCCATTGAATGTGTCACCCCCATAATAATATAATATTCGGAAAGTGTGTTTCACTATGACCTGACGGAGAGGGGAAAATCCAAAAAGGCTCACTAATGACATTATTTCTTCTCAACAAAACTAATCAAAAAGTGGAAGAGAATTGTTATTTGTCGAAACGGTGAAAGGAATATGGAATTCGGTAGGTCATTTGGAAACGCCTCATGTGATTCCGACAATGCCACGTTTCGTAAAAAAAAAGCAAGTCTTCGATTCTCTGCCATTGAGAGTGTCACCCCCATAATAATATAATATTCGGAAAGTGTGTTTCACTATGACCTGACGTAGAGGGAAAAATCCAAAAAGGCTCACTAATGACATTATTTTTTCTCAACAAAACTAATCTAAAAGTGGAAGAGAATTGTTATTTGTCGAAACGGTGAAGGGAAGATGGAATTCGGTAGGTCATTTAGAAACACGTTATGTGATTCCGACAATGCCACGTTTCGTAAAAAACAGTCAAGTCTTCGATGCTCTGCCATTGAATGTGTCACCCCCATAATAATATAATATTCGGAAAGTGTGTTTGACTTTGACTTGACGGAGAGGGGAAAATCCAAAAAGGCTCACTAATGACATTATTTTTTCTCAACAAAACTAATCAAAAAGTGGAAGAGAATTGTTATTTGTCGAAACGGTGAAGGGAATATGGAATTCGGTAGTTCATTTGGAAACGCCTCATGTGATTCCTACAATGCTACGTTTCGTGAAAAAAAGGCAAGTCTTCGATTCTCTGCCATTGAGAGTGTCACCCCCATAATTATATAATATTCGGAAAGTGTGTTTCACTATGACCTGACGGAGAGGGGAAAATCCAAAAAGGCTCACTAATGACATTATTTTTTCTCAACAAAACAAATCTAAAAGTGGAAGAGAATTGTTATTTGTCGAAACGGTGAAGGGAATATGGAATTCGGTAGGTCATTTGGAAACGCCTCATGTGATTCCGACAATGCCACGTTTCGTAAAAAAAAGTCAAGTCTTCGATTCTCTGCCATTGAGAGTGTCACCCCCATAATAATATAATATTCGGAAAGTGTGTTTGACTTTGACTTGACGGAGGGGGGAGAATCCAAAAAGGCTTACTAATGACATTATTTTTTCACAATACAAAACTAATCAAAAAGTGGAAGAGAATTGTTAGTTGTCGAAACGGTGAAGGGAATATACAATTCGGTAGGACATTTAGAAACACGTTATGTGATTCCGACAATGCCACGTTTCGTAAAAAAAAGTCAAGTCTTCGATGCTCTGCCATTGAATTTGTCACCCCCATAATAATATAATATTCGGAAAGTGTGTTTCACTATGACCTGACGGAGAGGGGAAAATCCAAAAAGGCTCACTAATGACATTATTTTTTCCAACAAAACTAATCAAAAAGTGGAATGGAATTGTTAGTTGTCGAAACGGTGGAGGGAAGATGGGATTCGGTAGGTCATTTAGAAAAACGTTATGTTATTCCGACAATGCCACGTTTCGTAAAAAAAAGTCAAGTCCTCGATGCTCTGTCATTGAATGTGTCACCCCCATAATAATATAATATTCGGAAAGTGTGTTTCACTATGACCTGACGGAGAGGGGAAAATCCAAAAATGCTCACTAATGACATTATTTTTTCTCAACAAAACTAATCAAAAAGTGGAAGAGGATTGTTATTCGTCGAAACGGTGAAGAGAAGATGGAATTCGGTGGGTCATTTAGAAACACGTTATGTGATTCCGACAATGCCACGTTTCGTAAAAAACAGTCAAGTCTTCGATGCTCTGCCATTGAATGTGTCACCCCCATAATAATATAATATTCGGAAAGTGTGTTTCACTATGACCTGACGGAGAGGGGAAAATCCAAAAAGGCTCACTAATGACATTATTTCTTCTCAACAAAACTAATCAAAAAGTGGAAGAGAATTGTTATTTGTCGAAACGGTGAAAGGAATATGGAATTCGGTAGGTCATTTGGAAACGCCTCATGTGATTCCGACAATGCCACGTTTCGTAAAAAAAAAGCAAGTCTTCGATTCTCTGCCATTGAGAGTGTCACCCCCATAATAATATAATATTCGGAAAGTGTGTTTCACTATGACCTGACGGAGAGGGAAAAATCCAAAAAGGCTCACTAATGACATTATTTTTTCTCAACAAAACTAATCTAAAAGTGGAAGAGAATTGTTATTTGTCGAAACGGTGAAGGGAAGATGGAATTCGGTAGGTCATTTAGAAACACGTTATGTGATTCCGACAATGCCACGTTTCGTAAAAAACAGTCAAGTCTTCGATGCTCTGCCATTGAATGTGTCACCCCCATAATAATATAATATTCGGAAAGTGTGTTTGACTTTGACTTGACGGAGAGGGGAAAATCCAGAAAGGCTCACTAATGACATTGTTTTTTCTCAAAAAAACTAATCGAAAAGTGGGAGAGAATTGTTATTTGTCGAAACGGTGAAGGGAAGATGGAATTCGGTAGGTCATTTAGAAAAACGTTATGTAATTCCGACAATGCCACGTTTCGTAAAAAAAAGTCAAGTCTTCGATGCTCTGCCATTGAATGTGTCACCCCCATAATAATATAATATTCGGAAAGTGTGTTTGACTTTGACTTGACGGAGAGGGGAAAATCCAAAAAGGCTCACTAATGACATTATTTTTTCTCAACAAAACTAATCAAAAAGTGGAAGAGAATTGTTATTTGTCGAAACGGTGAAGGGAATATGGAATTCGGTAGGTCATTTGGAAACGCCTCATGTGATTCCGACAATGCTACGTTTCGTGAAAAAAAGGCAAGTCTTCGATTCTCTGCCATTGAGAGTGTCACCCCCATAATAATATAATATTCGGAAAGTGTGTTTCACTATGACCTGACGGAGAGGGGAAAATCCAAAAAGGCACACTAATGACATTATTTTTTCTCAACAAAACTAATCTAAAAGTGGAAGAGAATTGTTATTTGTCGAAACGGTGAAGGGAATATGGAATTCGGTAGGTCATTTGGAAACGCCTCATGTGATTCCGACAATGCCACGTTTCGTAAAAAAAAGTCAAGTCTTCGATTCTCTGCCATTGAGAGTGTCACCCCCATAATAATATAATATTCGGAAAGTGTGTTTGACTTTGACTTGACGGAGAGGGGAGAATCCAAAAAGGCTTACTAATGACATTATTTTTTCACAATACAAAACTAATCAAAAAGTGGAAGAGAATTGTTAGTTGTCGAAACGGTGAAGGGAATATACAATTCGGTAGGACATTTAGAAACATGTTATGTGATTCCGACAATGCCACGTTTCGTAAAAAAAAGTCAAGTCTTCGATGCTCTGCCATTGAATTTGTCACCCCCATAATAATATAATATTCGGAAAGTGTGTTTGACTTTGACTTGACGGAGAGGGGAAAATCCAGAAAGGCTCACTAATGACATTGTTTTTTCTCAAAAAAACTAATCGAAAAGTGGGAGAGAATTGTTATTTGTCGAAACGGTGAAGGGAAGATGGAATTCGGTAGGTCATTTAGAAAAACGTTATGTAATTCCGACAATGCCACGTTTCGTAAAAAAAAGTCAAGTCCTCGATGCTCTGTCATTGAATGTGTCACCCCCATAATAATATAATATTCGGAAAGTGTGTTTCACTATGACCTGACGGAGAGGGGAAAATCCAAAAATGCTCACTAATGACATTATTTTTCCCAACAAAACTAATCAAAAAGTGGAAGAGAATTGTTATTTGTCGAAACGGTGAAGGGAAGATGGAATTCGGTAGGTCATTTAGAAAAACGTTATGTGATTCCGGCAATGCCACGTTTCGTAAAAAAAAGTCAAGACTTCGATGCTCTGCCATTGAATGTGTCACCCCCATAATAATATAATATTCGGAAAGTGTGTTTGACTATGACTTGACGGAGAGGGGAAAATCCGAAAAGGCTCACTAATGACATAATTTTTTCTCAACAAAACTAATCAAAAAGTGGAAGAGAATTGTTAGTTGTCGAAACGGTGGAGGGAAGATGGGATTCGGTAGGTCATTTAGAAAAACGTTATGTTATTCCGACAATGCCACGTTTCGTAAAAAAAAGTCAAGTCCTCGATGCTCTGTCATTGAATGTGTCACCCCCATAATAATATAATATTCGGAAAGTGTGTTTCACTATGACCTGACTGAGAGGGGAAAATCCAAAAAGTCTCACTAATGACATTATTTTTTCTCAACAAAACTAATCTAAAAGTGGAAGAGAATTGTTATTTGTCGGAACGGTGAAGGGAAGATGGAATTCGGTAGGTCATTTAGAAACATGTTATGTGATTCCGACAATGCCACGTTTCGTAAAAAACAGTCAAGTCTTCGATGCTCTGCCATTGAATGTGTCACCCCCATAATAATATAATATTCGGAAAGTGTGTTTGACTTTGACTTGACGGAGAGGGGAAAATCCAAAAAGGCTCACTAATGACATTGTTTTTTCTCAACAAAACTAATCGAAAAGTGGGAGAGAATTGTTATTTGTCGAAACGGTGAAGGGAAGATGGAATTCGGTAGGTCATTTAGAAAAACGTTATGTGATTCCGACAATGCCACGTTTCGTAAAAAAAAGTCAAGTCCTCGATGCTCTGTCTTTGAATGTGTCACCCCCATAATAATATAATATTCGGAAAGTGTGTTTCACTATGACCTGACGGAGAGGAGAAAATCCAAAAATGCTCACTAATGACATTATTTTTTCTCAACAAAACTAATCAAAAAGTGGAAGAGAATTGTTATTTGTCGAAACGGTGAAGGGAAGATGGAATTCGGAAGGTCATTTAGAAAAACGTTATGTGATTCCGGCAATGCCACGTTTCGTAAAAAAAAGTCAAGTCTTCGATGCTCTGCCATTGAATGTGTCACCCCCATAATAATATAATATTCGGAAAGTGTGTTTGACTATGACTTGACGGAGAGGGGAAAATCCAAAAAGGCTCACAAATGACATTGTTTTTTCTCAACAAAACTAATCGAAAAGTGGGAGAGAATTGTTAGTTGTCGAAACGGTGGAGGGAATATGGAATTCGGTAGGTCATTTAGAAACACGTTATGTGACTCCGGCAATGCCACGTTTCGTAGAAAAAAGTCAAGTCTTCGATGATCTGCCATTGAATTTGTCACCCTCATAATAATATAATATTCGGAAAGTGTGTTTCACTATGACCTGACGGAGAGGGGAAAATCCAAAAAGGCTCACTAATGACATTATTTTTTCTCAACAAAACTAATCAAAAAGTGGAAGAGAATTGTTATTTGTCGAAACGGTGAAGGGAATATGGAATTCGGTAGGTCATTTGGAAACGCCTCATTTGATTCCGACAATGCCACGTTTCGTAAAAAAAAGGCAAGTCTTCGATTCTCTGCCATTGAGAGTGTCACCCCCATAATAATATAATATTCGGAAAGTGTGTTTGACTTTGACTTGACGAAGAGGGGAGAATCCAAAAAGGCTTACTAATGACATAATTTTTTCTCAACAAAACTAATCAAAAAGTGGAAGAGAATTGCTAGTTGTCAAAACGGTGAAGGAAAGAGGGAATTCGGTAGGTCATTTAGAAACACGTTATGTGATTCCGACAATGCCACGTTTCGTAAAAAAAAGTAAAGTTTTCAATTTTCTGCCATTGAATGTGTCACCCCCATAATAATATAATATTCGGAAAATGTGTTTCACTATGACCTGACGGAGAGGGGAAAATCCAAAAAGGCTCACTAATGACATTATTTTTTCTCAACAAAACTAATCAAAAAGTGGAAGAGAATTGTTATTTGTCGAAACGGTGAAGGGAAGATGGAATTCGGTAGGTCATTTAGAAACACGTTATGTGATTCCGACAATGCTACGTTTCGTGAAAAGAAGTCAAGTCTTCGATGCTCTGCCATTGAATGTGTCACCCCCATAATATCATAATAATCGGAAAGTGTGTTTCACTATGACTTGATGGAAAGGGGAAAATCCATAAAAGCTCACTAATGACATTATTTTTTCTCAATAAAACTAATCAAAAAGTGGAAGAGAATTGTTATTTGTCGAAACGGTGAAGGGAATATGGAATTCGGTAGGTCGTTTAGAAACGCGTTATGTGATTCTGACAATGCCACGTTTTGTAAAAAGAGTCAAGTTTTCGATTCTCTGCCATTGAATGTGTCACCTTCATAATAATATAATATTCGGAAAGTGTGTTTCACTATGACCTGACGGAGAGGGGAAAATCCAAAAAGGCTCACTAATGACATTATTTTTTCTCAACAAAACTAATCAAAAAGTGGAAGAGAATTGTTATTTGTCGAAACGGTGAAGGGGAATGGAATTCGGTAGGTCGTTTAGAAACGCGTTATGTGATTCCAAATATGCCACGTTTCTTAAAAAAAGTCAAGTCCTCGATGCTCTGCCATTGAATGTGTCACCCCCATAATAATATAATATTCGGAAAGTGTGTTTGACTACGACTTGACGGAGAGGGAAAATCCATAAAGGCTCACTAATGACATTGTTTTTTCTCAACAAAACTAATCAAAAAGTGGGAGAGAATTGTTAATTGTCGAAACGGTGAAGGGGAATGGAATTCGGTAGCTCATTTGGAAATGCCTTATGTGATTCCGACAATGCCACGTTTCGTAAAAAAAGGTCAAGTCCTCGATGCTCTGCCATTGAATGTGTCACCCGCATAATGATATAATATTCGGAAAGTGTGTTTCACTATGACCTAACGGAGAGGGGAAAATCCAAAAAGGCTCACTAATGACATTATTTTTTCTCAACAAAACTAATCAAAAAGTGGAAGAGAATTGTTATTTGTCGAAGCGGTGAAGGGAATATGGAATTCGGTAGGTCGTTTAGAAACGCGTTATGTGATTCCAAATATGCCACGTTTCGTGAAAAAAAGTCAAGTCTTCGATGCTCTGCCATTGAATGTGTCACCCCCATAATAATATAATATTCGGAAAGTGTGTTTTACCATGACTTGACGGAGAGGGGAAAATCCAAAAAGGCTCACTAATGACATTATTTTTTCTCAACAAAACTAATCAAAAAGTGGAAGAGAATTGTTAGTTGTCGAAACGGTGAAGGGAATATGGAATTCGGTAGGTCATTTAGAAACACGTTATGTGATTCCGACAATGCTACGTGTCGTGAAAAGAAGTCAAGTCTTCGATGCTCTGCCATCGAATGTGTCACCCCCATAATATCATAATATTCGGAAAGTGTGTTTCACTATGACTTGATGGAGAGAGAAAAATCCATAAAGGCTCACTAATGACATTATTTTTTCTCAACAAAACTAATCAAAAAGTGGAAGAGAATTGTTATTTGTCGAAACGGTGAAGGGAATATGGAATTCGGTAGGTCATTTAGAAACGCGTTATGTGATTCTGACAATGCCACGTTTCGTGAAAAAAAGTCAAGTTTCCGATTCTCTGCCATTGCATGTGTCACCCTCATAATAATATAATATTCGCAAAGTGTATTTCACTATGACCTGACGGAGAGGGGAAAATCCATAAAGGCTCACTAATGACATTATTTTTTCTCAACAAAACTAATTAAAAAGTGGAAGAGAATTGTTATTTGTCGAAACGGTGAAGGGAATATGGAATTCGGTAGGTCATTTAGAAACGCATTATGTGATTCTGACAATGCCACGTTTCGTGAAAAAAAGTCAAGTTTCCGATTCTTTGCCATTGCATGTGTCACCTTCATAATAATATAATATTCGCAAAGTGTATTTCACTATGACCTGACGGAGAGGGGAAAATCCAAAAAGGCTCACTAATGACATTATTTTTGCTCAACAAAACTAATCAAAAAGTGGAAGAGAATTGTTATTTGTCGAAACGGTGAAGGGGAATGGAATTCGGTAGGTCGTTTAGAAACGCGTTATGTGATTCCAAATATGCCACGTTTCTTAAAAAAAGTCAAGTCCTCGATGCTCTGCCATTGAATGTGTCACCCCCATAATAATATAATATTCGGAAAGTGTGTTTGACTACGACTTGACGGAGAGGGAAAATCCATAAAGGCTCACTAATGACATTGTTTTTTCTCAACAAAACTAATCAAAAAGTGGGAGAGAATTGTTAATTGTCGAAACGGTGAAGGGGAATGGAATTCGGTAGCTCATTTGGAAATGCCTTATGTGATTCCGACAATGCCACGTTTCGTAAAAAAAGGTCAAGTCTTCGATGCTCTGCCATTGAATGTGTCACCCCCATAATAATATAATATTCGGAAAGTGTGTTTTACCATGACTTGACGGAGAGGGGAAAATCCAAAAAGGCTCACTAATGACATTATTTTTTCTCAACAAAACTAATCAAAAAGTGGAAGAGAATTGTTAGTTGTCGAAACGGTGAAGGGAATATGGAATTCGGTAGGTCATTTAGAAACACGTTATGTGATTCCGACAATGCTACGTGTCGTGAAAAGAAGTCAAGTCTTCGATGCTCTGCCATCGAATGTGTCACCCCCATAATATCATAATATTCGGAAAGTGTGTTTCACTATGACTTGATGGAGAGAGAAAAATCCATAAAGGCTCACTAATGACATTATTTTTTCTCAACAAAACTAATCAAAAAGTGGAAGAGAATTGTTATTTGTCGAAACGGTGAAGGGAATATGGAATTCGGTAGGTCATTTAGAAACGCGTTATGTGATTCTGACAATGCCACGTTTCGTGAAAAAAAGTCAAGTTTCCGATTCTCTGCCATTGCATGTGTCACCCTCATAATAATATAATATTCGCAAAGTGTATTTCACTATGACCTGACGGAGAGGGGAAAATCCATAAAGGCTCACTAATGACATTATTTTTTCTCAACAAAACTAATTAAAAACTGGAAGAGAATTGTTATTTGTCGAAACGGTGGAGGGAATATGGAATTCGGTAGGTCATTTAGAAACGCATTATGTGATTCTGACAATGCCACGTTTCGTGAAAAAAAGTCAAGTTTCCGATTCTTTGCCATTGCATGTGTCACCTTCATAATAATATAATATTCGCAAAGTGTATTTCACTATGACCTGACGGAGAGGGGAAAATCCAAAAAGGCTCACTAATGACATTATTTTTGCTCAACAAAACTAATCAAAAAGTGGAAGAGAATTGTTATTTGTCGAAACGGTGAAGGGGAATGGAATTCGGTAGGTCGTTTAGAAACGCGTTATGTGATTCCGACAATGTCACGTTTCGTAAAAAAAGGTCAAGTCCTCGATGCTCTGCCATTGAATGTGTCACCCCCATAATAATATAATATTCGGAAAGTGTGTTTGACTATGACTTGACGGAGAGGGGAAATCCATAAAGGCTCACTGATGACATTGTTTTTTCTCAACAAAACTAATCGAAAAGTGGGAGAGAATTGTTATTTGTCGAAACGGTGAAGGGAAGATGGAATTCAGTAGGTCATTTAGAAACACGTTATGTGATTCCGACAATGCCACGTTTCATAAAAAAAAGTCAAGTCTTCGATGCTCTGCCATTGAATGTGTCACCCCCATAATAATATAATATTCGGAAAGTGTGTTTCACTATGACCTGACGGAGAGGGGAAAATGCAAAAAGGCTCACTAATGACATTATTTTTTCTCAACAAAACTAATCAAAAAGTGGAAGAGAATTGTTAGTTGTCGAAACGGTGAAGGGAATATGGAATTCGGTAGGTCATTTAGAAACACGTTATGTGATTCCGACAATGCTACGTGTCGTGAAAAGAAGTCAAGTCTTCGATGCTCTGCCATCGAATGTGTCACCCCCATAATATCATAATATTCGGAAAGTGTGTTTCACTATGACTTGATGGAGAGAGAAAAATCCATAAAGGCTCACTAATGACATTATTTTTTCTCAACAAAACTAATCAAAAAGTGGAAGAGAATTGTTATTTGTCGAAACGGTGAAGGGAATATGGAATTCGGTAGGTCATTTAGAAACGCGTTATGTGATTCTGACAATGCCACGTTTCGTGAAAAAAAGTCAAGTTTCCGATTCTCTGCCATTGCATGTGTCACCCTCATAATAATATAATATTCGCAAAGTGTATTTCACTATGACCTGACGGAGAGGGGAAAATCCATAAAGGCTCACTAATGACATTATTTTTTCTCAACAAAACTAATTAAAAAGTGGAAGAGAATTGTTATTTGTCGAAACGGTGAAGGGAATATGGAATTCGGTAGGTCATTTAGAAACGCATTATGTGATTCTGACAATGCCACGTTTCGTGAAAAAAAGTCAAGTTTCCGATTCTTTGCCATTGCATGTGTCACCTTCATAATAATATAATATTCGCAAAGTGTATTTCACTATGACCTGACGGAGAGGGGAAAATCCAAAAAGGCTCACTAATGACATTATTTTTGCTCAACAAAACTAATCAAAAAGTGGAAGAGAATTGTTATTTGTCGAAACGGTGAAGGGGAATGGAATTCGGTAGGTCGTTTAGAAACGCGTTATGTGATTCCGACAATGTCACGTTTCGTAAAAAAAGGTCAAGTCCTCGATGCTCTGCCATTGAATGTGTCACCCCCATAATAATATAATATTCGGAAAGTGTGTTTGACTATGACTTGACGGAGAGGGGAAATCCATAAAGGCTCACTGATGACATTGTTTTTTCTCAACAAAACTAATCGAAAAGTGGGAGAGAATTGTTATTTGTCGAAACGGTGAAGGGAAGATGGAATTCGGTAGGTCGTTTAGAAACGCGTTATGTGATTCTGACAATGCCACGTTTCGTAAAAAAAAGTCAAGTCTTCGATGCTTTGTCATTGAATGTGTCACCCTCATAATAATATCTCGGAAAGTGTGTTTCACTATGACCTGACGGAGAGGGGAAAATCCAAAAAGGCTCACTAATAACATTATTTTTTCTCAACAAAACTAATCAAAAAGTGGAAGAGAATTGTTAGTTGTCGAAACGGTGAAGGGAATATGGAATTCGGTAGGTCATTTAGAAACACGTTATGTGATTCCGACAATGCCACGTTTCGTAAAAAAAAGTCAAGTTTTCGATTCTCTGCCATTAAATGTGTCACCCCCATAATAATATAATATTCGGAAAGTGTGTTTCACTATGACCTGACGGAGAGGGGAAAATCCAAAAAGGCTCACTAATGACATTATTTTTTCTCAACAAAACTAATCAAAAAGTGGAAGAGAATTGTTATTTGTCGAAACAGTGAAGGGAATATGGAATTCGGTAGGTCGTATAGAAACGCGTTATGTGATCCAAATATGCCACGTTTCGTAAAAAAAAGTAAAGTCTTCGATGCTCTGCCATTGGATGTGTCACCCTCATGATAATATCTTCGGAAAGCGTGTTTCACTATGACTTGACGGAGAGGGAAATCCATAAAGGCTCACTAATGACATTGTTTTTTCTCAACAAAACTAATCAAAAAGTGGGAGAGAATTTTCAATTGTCGAAAGGGTGAAGGGAAGATGGAATTCGGTAGCTCATTTGGAAATGCCTTATGTGATTCCGACAATGCCACGTTTCGTAAAGAAAGTCAAGTCTTCGATGCTCTGCCATTGAATGTGTCATCCCTATAATAATATATTATTCGGAAAGTGTGTTTCACTATGACCTAAAGGAGAGGGGAAAATCCAAAAAGGCTCACTAATGACATTATTTTTTCTCAACAAAATTAATCAAAAAGTGGAAGAAAATTGTTATTTGTCGAAACGGTGAAGGGAATATGGAATTCGGTAGGTCGTTTAGAAACGCGTTATGTGATTCCAAATATGCCACGTTTCGTAAAAAAAAGTCAAGTTTTCGATTCTCTGCCATTGAATGTGTCACCCTCATAATAATATCTTCGGAAAGCGTATTTCACTATGACTTGACGGAGAGGGAAAATCCAGAAAGGCTCACTAATGACATTATTTTTTCTCAACAAAACTAATCAAAAAGTGGAAGAGAATTGTTATTTGTCGAAACGGAGAAGGGAATATGGATTTCGGTAGGACATTTGGAAACGCCTCATGTGATTCCGACACTGCCACGTTTCGTAAAGAAAAGTCAAGTCTTCAATGCTCTGCCATTAAATGTGTCACCCCCATAATAATATAATATTCGGAAAGTGTGTTGGACTATGATTTGACGGAGAGGGGAAATCCATAAAGGCTCACTAATGACATTGTTTTTTCTCAACAAAACTAATCAAAAAGTGGGAGAGAATTGTTAAATGTCGAAACGGTGAAGGGGAATGGAATTCGGTAGCTCATTTGGAAATGCCTTATGTGATTCCGACAATGCCACGTTTCGTAAAAAAAAGTCAAGTCCTCGATGCTCTGCCATTGAATGTGTCAACCCCATGAGAATATAATATTCGGAAATTGTGTTTCACTATGACTTGTCGGAGAGGGAAAAATCCAAAAAGGCTCACTAATGACATAATATTTTCTTAACAAAACTAATCAAAAAGTGGAAGAGAATTGTTAGTTGTCGAAACGGTGAAGGGAAGATGGAATTCGGTAGGTCATTTAGAAACACGTTATGTGACTCTGACAATGCCACGTTTCGTAAAACAAAGTCAAGTCCTCGATGCTCTGCCATTGAATGTGTCACCCCCATAATAATATAATATTCGGAAAGTGTGTTTCGTTTCACTATGACTTGACGGAGAGGGGAAAATCCAGAAAGGCTCACTAATAACATAATTTTTTCTCAACAAAACTAATCAAAAAGTGGAAGAGAATTGTTAATTGTCGAAACGGTGAAGGGAAGATGGAATTTGGTAGGTCATTTAGAAACACGTTATGTGATTCTGACAATGCCACGTTTCGTAAAAAAAGTCAAGTCCTCGATGCTCTGCCATTGAATGTGTCACCCCCATAATAATATAATATTCGGAAAGTGTGTTTGACTATGACTTGACGGAGAGGGAAATCCATAAAGGCTCACTAATGACATTGTTTTTTCTCAACAAAACTAATCAAAAAGTGGGAGAGAATTGTTATTTGTCGAAACGGTGAAGGGAAGATGGAATTCGGTGGGTCATTTAGAAACACGTTATGTGATTCTGACAATGCCACGTTTCGTAAAAAAACTCAAGTCCTCGATGCTCTGCCATTGAATGTGTCACCCCCATAATAATATAATATTCGGAAAGTGTGTTTGACTATGACTTGACGGAGAGAAGAAATCCATAAAGGCTCACTAATGACATTGTTTTTTCTCAACAAAACTAATCAAAAATTGGAAGAGAATTGTTATTTGTCGAAACGGTAAAGGGAAGATGGAATTCGGTAGGTCATTTAGAAACACGTTATGTGATTCCGACAATGCCACGTTTCGTAAAAAAAAGTCAAGTCTTCGATGCTCTGCCATTGAATGTGTCACCCTCATGATAATATCTTCGGAAAGCGTGTTTCACTATGACTTGACGGAGAGGGCAAATCCATAAAGGCTCACGAATGACATTGTTTTTTCTCAACAAAACTAATCAAAAAGTGGAAGAGAATTGTTATTTGTCGAAACGGTAAAGGGAATATGGAATTCGGTAGGTCATTTGGAAACGCCTCATGTGATTCCGACAATGCCAAGTTTCGTAAAAAAAAGTCAAGTCTTCGATGCTCTGCCATTGAATGTGTCACCCTCATAATATTATCTTCGGAAAGCGTGTTTCACTATGACTTGACGGAGAGGGGGAATCCATAAAGGCTCACTAATGACATTGTTTTTTCTCAACATAACTAATCAAAAAGTGGGAGAGAATTGTTAATTGTCGAAAGGGTGAAGGGAAGATGGAATTCGGTACCTCATTTGGAAATGCCTCATGTGATTCCGACAATGCCACGTTTCGTAAAGAAAGTCAAGTTTCCGATTCTCTGCCATTAAATGTGTCACCCCCATAATAATATAATATTCGGAAAGTGTGTTTCACTATGACTTGACGGAGACGGGAAAATCGAAAAAGGCTCACTAATGACATTGTTTTTTCTCAACAAAACTAATCAAAAAGTGGAAGAGATTTGTTAGTTGTCGAAACGGTGGAGGGAATATGGAATTCGGTA
The DNA here is from genome assembly GCF_026230105.1 of Diorhabda sublineata. Taxonomy (NCBI): domain Eukaryota; kingdom Metazoa; phylum Arthropoda; class Insecta; order Coleoptera; family Chrysomelidae; genus Diorhabda; species Diorhabda sublineata. The sequence goes on from NC_079486.1 coordinate 1,429,224, forward strand.
GGTCATTTGGAAACGCCTCATGTGATTCTGACAATGCAACGTTTCGTAAAAAAAGTCAAGTTTTCGATGCTCTGCCATTGAATGTGTCACCCCCATAATAATATAATATTCGGAAAGTATGTTTCACTATGACCTGACGGAGAGGGGAAAATCCAAAAAGGCTCACTAATGACATTATTTTTTCTCAACAAAACTAATCAAAAAGTGGATGAGAATTGTTATTTGTCGAAACGGTGAAGGGAATATGGAATTCGGTAGGTCATTTGGAAACGCCTCATGTGATTCCGACACTGCCACGTTTCGTAAAAAAAAGTCAAGTATTCGATGCTCTGCTATTGAATGTGTCACCCCCATAATAATATAATATTCGGAAATTGTGTTTCACTATGACTTGACGGAGAGGGGAAAATCCAAAAAGGCTCAATAATGACATAATTTTTTCTCAACAAAACTAATCAAAAGTGGAAGAGAATTGTTAGTTGTCGAAACGGTGAAGGGAAGATGGAATTCGGTAGGTCATTTAGAAACACGTTATGTGATTCTGACAATGCCACGTTTCATAAAAAAAAGTCAAGTCCTCGATGCTCTGCCATTGAATGTGTCACCCTCATAATAATATAATATTCGGAAAGTGTGTTTGACTATGACTTGACGGAGAGGGGAAATCCATAAAGGCTCACTAATGACATTGTTTTTTCTCAACAAAACTAATCAAAAAGTGGAAGAGGATTGTTAGTTGTCGAAACGGTGAAGGAAAGATAGAATTCGGTAGGTCATTTAGAAACACGTTATGTGATTCTGACAATGCCACGTTTCGCAAAAAAAAGTCAAGTTTTCGATGCTCTGCCATTGAATGTGTCACCCCCATAATAATATAATATTCGGAAAGTGTGTTTCACTATGACCTGACGGAGAGGGGAAAATCCAAAAAGGCTCACTAATGACATTATTTTTTCTCAACAAAACTAATCAAATAGTGGATGAGAATTGTTATTTGTCGAAACGGTGAAGGGAATATGGAATTCGGTAGGTCATTTGGAAACGCCTCATGTGATTCCGACACTGCCACGTTTCGTAAAAAAAAGTCAAGTCTTCGATGCTCTGCTATTGAATGTGTCACCCCCATAATAATATAATATTCGGAAATTGTGTTTCACTATGACTTGACGGAGAGGGGAAAATCCAAAAAGGCTCAATAATGACATAATTTTTTCTCAACAAAACTAATCAAAAGTGGGAGAGAATTGTTAATTGTCGAAACGGTGAAGGGGAATGGAATTCGGTAGCTCATTTGGAAATGCCTTATGTGATTCCGACAATGCCACGTTTCGTAAAAAAAGTCAAGTCCTCGATGCTCTGCCATTGAATGTGTCACCCCCATAATTATATAATATTCGGAAAGTGTGTTTCACTATGACTTGACGGAGAGGGGGAATCCATAAAGGCTCACTAATGACATTGTTTTTTCTCAACAAAACTAATCAAAAAGTGGAAGAGGAGTTAGTTGTCGAAACGGTGAAGGAAAGATAGAATTCGGTAGGTCATTTAGAAACACGTTATGTGATTCTGACAATGCCACGTTTCGTAAAAAAACTCAAGTCCTCGATGCTCTGCCATTGAGTGTGTCACCCCCATAATAATATAATATTCGGAAAGTGTGTTTGACTATGACTTGACGGAGACGGGAAAATCGAAAAAGGCTCACTAATGACATTGTTTTTTCTCAACAAAACTAATCAAAAAGTGGGAGAGAATTGTTATTTGTCGAAACGGTGAAGGGAAGATGGAATTCGGTAGGTCATTTGGAAACGCCTCATGTGATTCCGACAACGCAACGTTTCGTAAAAAAAGTCAAGTTTTCGATGCTCTGCCATTGAATGTGTCACCCCCATAATAATATAATATTCGGAATGTGTGTTTCACTATGACCTGACGGAGAGGGGAAAATCCAAAAAGGCTCAGTAATGACATTATTTTTTCTCGACAAAACTAATCAAAAAGTGGATGAGAATTGTTATTTGTCGAAACGGTGAAGGGAAGATGGAATTCGGTAGGTCATTTGGAAACGCCTCATGTGATTCCGACAATGCAACGTTTCGTAAAAAAAGTCAAGTTTTCGATGCTCTGCCATTGAATGTGTCACCCCCATAATAATATAATATTCGGAAATTGTGTTTCACTATGACTTAACGGAGAGGGGAAAATCCAAAAAGGCTCAATAATGACATAATTTTTTCTCAACAAAACTAATCAAAAAGTGGAAGAGAATTGTTAGTTGTCGAAACGGTGAAGGGAAGATGGAATTCGGTAAGTCATTTAGAAACACGTTATGTGATTCTGACAATGCCACGTTTCATAAAAAAAAGTCAAATCCTTGATGCTCTGCCATTGAATGTGTCACCCCCATAATAATATAATATTCGGAAAGTGTGTTTCACTAAGACTTGACAGAGAGGGGAAAATCCAAAAAGGTTCACTAATAACATAATTTTTTCTCAACAAAACTAATCAAAAAGTGGGAGAAAATTGTTAATTGTCGAAAGGGTGAAGGGAAGATGGAATTCGGTAGCTCATTTGGAAATGCCTTATGTGATTCCGACAATGCCACGTTTCGTAAAAAAAAGTCAAGTTTTCGATTCTCTGCCATTAAATGTGTCACCCCCATAATAATATAATATTCGGAAAGTGTGTTTCACTATGACCTGACGGAGAGGGGAAAATCCAAAAAGGCTCACTAATGACATTATTTTTTCTCAACAAAACTAATCAAAAAGTGGAAGAGAATTGTTATTTGTCGAAACAGTGAAGGGAATATGGAATTCGGTAGGTCATTTGGAAACGCCTCATGTGATTCCAACAATGCCAAGATTCGTAAAAAAAAGTCAAGTCTTCGATGCTCTGCCATTGAATGTGTCACCCTCATAATAATATCTTCGGAAAGCGTGTTTCACTATGACTTGACGGAGAGGGGAAATCCATAAAGGCTCACTAATGACATTGTTTTTTCTCAACAAAACTAATCAAAAAGTGGGAGAGAATTTTCAATTGTCGAAAGGGTGAAGGGAAGATGGAATTCGGTAGCTCATTTGGAAATGCCTTATGTGATTCCGACAATGCCACGTTTCGTAAAGAAAGTCAAGTCTTCGATGCTCTGCCATTGAATGTGTCACCCCTATAATAATATAATATTCGGAAAGTGTGTTTCGTTCCACTATGACTTGACGGAGAGGGGAAAATCCATAAAGGCTCACTAATGACATTGTTTTTTCTCAACAAAACTAATCAATAAGTGGGTGAGAATTGTTAGTTGTCGAAACGGTGAAGGGAAGATGGAATTCGGTAGGTCGTTTAGAAACGCGTTATGTGATTCCAAATATGCCACGTTTCGTAAAAAAAGTCAAGTTTTCGATTATCTGCCATTGAATGTGTCACCCTCATAATAATATCTTCGGAAAGCGTATTTCACTATGACTTGACGGAGAGGGAAAATCCAAAAAGGCTCACTAATGACATTATTTTTTCTCAACAAAACTAATCAAAAAGTGGAAGAGAATTGTTATTTGTCGAAAAGGTGAAAGGAATATGGAATTCGGTAGGTCATTTAGAAACACGTTGTGTGATTCTGACAATGCCACGTTTCGTAAAAAGAAGTCAAGTCTTCGATTCTCTGCCATTGAATGTGTCACCCCTATAATAATATAATATTCGGAAAGTGTGTTTCGTTCCACTATGACTTGACGGAGAGGGGAAAATCCATAAAGGCTCACTAATGACATTGTTTTTTCTCAACAAAACTAATCAATAAGTGGGTGAGAATTGTTAGTTGTCGAAACGGTGAAGGGAAGATGGAATTTGGTAGGTCATTTAGAAACACATTATGTGAATCGGACAATGCCACGTTTCGTAAAAAAAAGTCAAGTCTTCGATGCTCTGCCATTGAATGTGTCACCCCCATAATAATATAATATTCGGAAAGTGTGTTTCACTATGACTTGATGGAGAGGGAAAATCCAAATAGGCTCACTAATGACATTATTTTTTCTCAACAGAACTAATCAAAAAGTTGGAGAGAATTGTTATTTGTCGAAACGGTGAAGGGAAGATGGAATTCGGTAGGTCATTTAGAAACACGTTATGTGATTCCGACAATGCCACGTTTCGTAAAAAAAAGTCAAGTCTTCGATGCTCTGCCATTGAATGTGTCGTCACCCTCATGATAATATCTTCAGAGAACGTGTTTCACTATGACTTGACGGAGAGGGCAAATCCATAAAGGCTCACTAATGACATTGTTTTTTCTCAACAAAACTAATCAAAAAGTGGAAGAGAATTGTTATTTGTCGAAACGGTGAAGGGAATATGGAATTCGGTAGTTCATTTGGAAACGCCTCATGTGATTCCGACAATGCCAAATTTCGTAAAAAAAAGTCAAGTCTTCGATGCTCTGCCATTGAATGTGTCACCCTCATAATAATATCTTCGGAAAGCGTGTTTCACTATGACTTGACGGAGAGGGGGAATCCATAAAGGCTCACTAATGACATTGTTTTTTCTCAGCAAAACTAATCAAAAAGTGGGAGAGAATTGTTAATTGTCGAAAGGGTGAAGGGAAGATGGAATTCGGTACCTCATTTGGAAATGCCTCATGTGATTCCGACAATGCCACGTTTCGTTAAGAAAGTCAAGTTTCCGATTCTCTGCCATTAAATGTGTCACCCCTATAATAATATAATATTCGGAAAGTGTGTTTCACTATGACTTGACGGAGACGGGAAAATCGAAAAAGGCTCACTAATGACATTGTTTTTTCTCAACAAAACTAATAGAAAAGTGGAAGAGATTTGTTAGTTGTCGAAACGGTGGAGGGAATATGGAATTCGGTAGGTCATTTGGAAACGCCTCATGTGATTCCGACAATGCAACGTTTCGTAAAAAAAGTCAAGTTTTCGATGCTCTGCCATTGAATGTGTCACCCCCATAATAATATAATATTCGGAAAGTGTGTTTCACTATGACCTGACGGAGACGGGAAAATCGAAAAAGGCTCACTAATGACATTGTTTTTCTCAACAAAACTAATCAAAAAGTGGGAGAGAATTGTTAATTGTCGAAACGGTGAAGGGGAATGGAATTCGGTAGCTCATTTGGAAATGCCTTATGTGATTCCGACAATACCACGTTTCGTAAAAAAAAGTCAAGTCCTCGATGCTCTGCCATTGAATGTGTCACCCCCATAATTATATAATATTCGGAAAGTGTGTTTCACTATGATTTGACGGAGAGGGGAAAATCCAAAAAGGCTCACTAATGACATGATATTTTCTCAACATAACTAATCACAAAGTGGAAGAGAATTGTTAGTTGTCGAAACGGTGAAGGGAAGATGGAATACGGTAGGTCATTTAGAAACACGTTATGTGATTCTGACAATGCCACGTTTCGTAAAAAAAAGTCAAGTCTTCGATGCTCTGCCACTGAATGTGTCACCCCCATAAAAATATAATATTCGGAAAGTGTGTTTCACTAAGACTTGACAGAGAGGGGAAAATCCAAAAAGGCTCACTAATGACATTATTTTTTCTCAACAAAACTAATCAAAAAGTGGAAGAGAATTGTTAATTGTCGAAACGGTGAAGGGAAGATGGGATTTGGTAGGTCATTTAGAAACAGGTTATGTGATTCTGACAATGCCACGTTTCGTGAAAAAAAGTCAAGTCTTCGATGTTCTGCCATTGAATGTGTCACCCCCATAATAATATAATATTCGGAAAGTGTGTTTCACTATGACTTGACGGAGAGGGAAAATCCAAAAAGGCTCACTAATGACATTATTTTTTCTCAACAAAACTAATCAAAAAGTGGAAGAGATATGTTATTTGTCGAAAAGGTGAAAGGAATATGGAATTCGGTAGGTCATTTAGAAACACGTTATGTGATTCTGACAATGCCACGTTTCGTAAAAAGAAGTCAAGTCTTCGATTCTCTGCCATTGAATGTGTCACCCCTATAATAATATAATATTCGGAAAGTGTGTTTCGTTCCACTATGACTTGACGGAGAGGGGAAAATCCATAAAGGCTCACTAATGACATTGTTTTTTCTCAACAAAACTAATCAATAAGTGGGTGAGAATTGTTAGTTGTCGAAACGTTGAAGGGAAGATGGAATTTGGTAGGTCATTTAGAAACACATTATGTGAATCGGACAATGCCACGTTTCGTAAAAAAAAGTCAAGTCTTCGATGCTCTGCCATTGAATGTGTCACCCCCATAATAATATAATATTCGGAAAGTGTGTTTCACTATGACTTGATGGAGAGGGAAAATCCAAAAAGGCTCACTAATGACATTATTTTTTCTCAACAGAACTAATCAAAAAGTGGGAGAGAATTGTTATTTGTCGAAACGGTGAAGGGAAGATGGAATTCGGTAGGTCATTTAGAAACACGTTATGTGATTCCGACAATGCCACGTTTCGTAAAAAAAAGTCAAGTCTTCGATGCTCTGCCATTGAATGTGTCACCCTCATGATAATATCTTCAGAGATCGTGTTTCACTATGACTTGACGGAGAGGGCAAATCCATAAAGGCTCACTAATGACATTGTTTTTTCTCAACAAAACTAATCAAAAAGTGGAAGAGAATTGTTAATTGTCGAAACGGTGAAGGGAAGATGGGATTTGGTAGGTCATTTAGAAACAGGTTATGTGATTCTGACAATGCCACGTTTCGTGAAAAAAAGTCAAGTCTTCGATGTTCTGCCATTGAATGTGTCACCCCCATAATAATATAATATTCGGAAAGCGTGTTTCACTATGACTTGTCGGAGAGGGGGAATCCATAAAGGCTCACTAATGACATTGTTTTTTCTCAGCAAAACTAATCAAAAAGTGGGAGAGAATTGTTAATTGTCGAAAGGGTGAAGGGAAGATGGAATTCGGTACCTCATTTGGAAATGCCTCATGTGATTCCGACAATGCCACGTTTCGTAAAGAAAGTCAAGTTTCCGATTCTCTGCCATTAAATGTGTCACCCCTATAATAATATAATATTCGGAAAGTGTGTTTCACTATGACTTGACGGAGACGGGAAAATCGAAAAAGGCTCACTAATGACATTGTTTTTTCTCAACAAAACTAATCAAAAAGTGGAAGAGATTTGTTAGTTGTCGAAACGGTGGAGGGAATATGGAATTCGGTAGGTCATTTGGAAACGCCTCATGTGATTCCGACAATGCAACGTTTCGTAAAAAAAGTCAAGTTTTCGATGCTCTGCCATTGAATGTGTCACCCCCATAATAATATAATATTCGGAAAGTGTGTTTCACTATGACCTGACGGAGACGGGAAAATCGAAAAAGGCTCACTAATGACATTGTTTTTCTCAACAAAACTAATCAAAAAGTGGAAGAGATTTGTTAGTTGTCGAAACGGTGGAGGGAATATGGAATTCGGTAGGTCATTTGGAAACGCCTCATGTGATTCCGACAATGCAACGTTTCGTAAAAAAAGTCAAATTTTCGATGCTCTGCCATTGAATGTGTCACCCCCATAATGATATAATATTCGGAAAGTGTGTTTCACTATGACCTGACGGAGAGGGGAAAATCCAAAAAGGCTCACTAATGACATTATTTTTTCTCAACAAAACTAATCAAAAAGTGGAAGAGAATTGTTTGTTGTCGAAACGGTGAAGGGAAGATGGAATTCGGTAGGTCATTTAGAAACACGTTATGTGATTCTGACAATGCCACGTTCCATGAAAAAAAGTCAAGTCTTCGATGCTCTGCCATTGCATGTGTCACCCCCATAATAATATAATATTAGGAAAGTGTGTTCCACTATGACCTGACGGAGAGGGGAAAATCCAAAATAGCTCACTAATAAAATTATTCTTTCTCAACAAAACTAATCAAACAGTGGAAGAGAATTGTTATTTGTCGAAACGGTGAAGGGAATATGGAATTCGGTAGATCATTTGGAAACGCCTTATGTGATTCCGACAATGCCACGTTTCGTAGAAAAAAGTCAAGTTTTCGATTCTCTGCCATTGAATGTGTCATCCCCATAATAATATAATATTCGGAAAGTGTGTTCCACTATGACCTGACGGAGAGGGGAAAATCCAAAATAGCTCACTAATGAAATTATTTTTTCTCAACAAAACTAATCAAACAGTGGAAGAGAATTGTTATTTGTCGAAACGGTGAAGGGAATATGGAATTCGGTAGGTCATTTGGAAACGCCTTATGTGATTCCGACAATGCCACGTTTCGTAGAAAAAAGTCAAGTTTTCGATTCTCTGCCATTGAATGTGTCACCCCCATAATAATATAATATTCGAAAAGTGTGTTCCACTTTGACTTGACGGAGTAGGGAAAATCCAAAAAGGCTCACTAATGACATTGTTTTTCTTCAACAAAACTAATCAAAAAGTGGAAGAGAATTGTTAGTTGTAGAAACGGTGAAGGGAATATGGAATTCGGTTGGTCATTTAGAAACACAATATGTGATTCCGACAATGCCACGTTTCGTAAAGAAAAGTCAAGTCTTCGATGCTCTGCCATTGAATGTGTCACCCCCATAATAATATCATATTTGGAAAGTGTGTCCCACTATTACCTGACGGAGAGGGGAAAATCCAAAAAGTCTCACTAATGACATTATTTTTTCTCAACAAAACTAATCAAAAAGTGGAAGAGAATTGTTATTTGTCGAAACGGTGAAGGGAAATGGAATTCGGTAGGTCATTTAGAAACACGTTATGTGATTCCGACAATGCCACGTTTCGTAAAAAAAAGTCAAGTCTTCGATGCTCTGCCATTGAATGTGTCACCCCCATAATAATATAATATTCAGAAAGTGTGTTCCACTATGACCTGACGGAGAGGGGAAAATCCAAAAAGGCTCACTAATGACATTATTTTCTATCAACAAAACTAATCAAACAGTGGAAGAGAATTGTCATTTGTCGAAACGGTGAAGGGAATATGGAATTCGGTAGGTCATTTAGAAACACGTTATGTGATTCTGACAATGCCACGTTTTGTAAAAAAAAGTCAAGTCTTCGAGGCTCTGCCATTGAATGTGTCACCCCCATAATAATATAATATTCGGGAAGTGTGTTTCAATATGACTTGACGGAGAGGGGAAAATCCAAAAAGGCTCACTAATGACATTATTTTCTATCAACAAAACTAATCAAACAGTGGAAGAGAATTGTTATTTGTCGAAACGGTGAAGGGAAGATGGAATTCGGTAGGTCATTTAGAAACACATTATGTGATTCTGACAATGGGACGATTCGTAAAAAAAGTCAAGTATTCGATGCTCTGCCATTGAATGTGTCACCCCCATAATAATATAATATTCGGAAAGTGTGTTCCACTATGACCTAACGGAGAGGGGAAAATCCAAAAAGGCTCACTAATGACATTATTTTCTATCAACAAAACTAATCAAACAGTGGAAGAGAATTGTCATTTGTCGAAACGGTGAAGGGAATATGGAATTCGGTAGGTCATTTGGAAACGCCTCATGTGATTCCGACAATGCAACGTTTCGTAAAAAAAAGTCAAGTCTCCGATGCTCTGCCATTGAATGTGTCACCCCTATAATAATATAATATTCGGAAAGTGTGTTTGACTATCACTTGACGGAGAGGGGAAAATTCAAAAAGGCTCACTAATGACATAATTTTTTCTCAACAAAACTAAACAAAAAGTGGAAGAGAATTGTTAGTTGTCGAAACGGTGAAGGCAAGATGGAATTCGGTAGGTCATTTAGAAACACATTATGTGATTCTGACAATGGGACGATTCGTAAAAAAAGTCAAGTTTTCGATTCTCTGCCATTAAATGTGTCACCCCCATAATAATATAATATCCGGAAAGAGTGTTCCACTATGACCTGACGGAGAGGGGAAAATCCAAAAAGGCTCACTAATGACATTATTTTCTATCAACAAAACTAATCAAACAGTGGAAGAGAATTGTCATTTGTCGAAACGGTGAAGGGAATATGGAATTCGGTAGGTCATTTAGAAACACGTTATGTGATTCTGACAATGCCACGTTTTGTAAAAAAAAGTCAAGTCTTCGAGGCTCTGCCATTGAATGTGTCACCCCCATAATAATATAATATTCGGGAAGTGTGTTTCAATATGACTTGACGGAGAGGGGAAAATCCAAAAAGGCTCACTAATGACATTATTTTTTCTCAACAAAACTAATCAAAAAGTGGAAGAGAATTGTTATTTGTCGAAACGGTGAAGGGAATATGGAATTCGGTAGGTCATTTAGAAACACGTTATGTGATTCCGACAATGCCACGTTTCGTAAAAAAAAATCAAGTCCTCGATTTTCTGCCATTGAATGTGTCACCCTCATAATAATATAATATTCGGAAATTGTGTTTCACTATGACTTGACGGAGAAGGGAAAATCCAAAAAGGCTCACTAATGACATTGTTTTTTCTCAACAAAACTAATCAAAAAGTGGAAGAGAATTGCTAGTTGTCGAAACGGTGAAGAGTAGATGGAATTCGGTAGGTCATTCAGAAACACGTTATGTGATTCTGACAATGCCACGTTTCATAGAAAAAATTCAAGTCCTCGATGCTCTGCCATTGAATGTGTCACCCCCATAATAATATAATATTCGGAAAGTGTGTTTGACTATGACTTGACGGAGAGAGGAAAATCCAAAAAGGCTCACTAATGACATAATTTTTTCTCAACAAAACTAATCAAAAAGTGGAAGAGAATTGTTAGTTGTCGAAACGGTGAAGGGAAGATGGAATTCGGTATGTCATTTAGAAACACATTATGCGATTCTGACAATGCCACGATTCGTAAAAAAATTTAAGTTTTCGATGCTCTGCCATTGAATGTGTCACCGCCATAATAATATAATATTCGGAAAGTGTGTTTCACTATGACTTGACGGAAGATGGAATTCGGTAGGTCATTTGGAAACGCCCCATGTGATTCCGACAATGCCACGTTTCGTAAAAAAAAATCAAGTCCTCGATTCTCTGCCATTGAATATGTCACCCCCATAATAATATAATATTCGGAAATTGTAATTCACTATGACTTGACGGAGAGGGGAAAATCCAAGAAGGCTCACTAATGACATTGTTTTTTCTCAACAAAACTAATCGAAAAGTGGAAGAGAATTGTAAGTTGTCGAAACGGTGAAGAGAAATGGAATTCGGTAGGTCATTTAGAAACACGTTATGTGATTCTGACAATGCCACGTTTCATAAAAAAAAGTCAAGTCCTCGATGCTCTGCCATTGAATATGTCACCCCCATAATAATATAATATTCGGAAAGTGTGTTCCACTATGACCTGAGGGAGAGGGGAAAATCCAAAAAGGCTCACTAATGACATTATTTTTTCTCAACAAAACTAATCAAACAGTGGAAGAGAATTGTTATTTGTCGAAACGGTGAAGGGAATATGGAATTCGGTAGGTCATTTGGAAACACCTCATGTGATTCCGACAATGCAACGTTTCGTAAAAAAAAAGTCAAGTCTTCGATTCTCTGCCATTGAATGTGTCACCCCCATAATAATATAATATTCGGAAATTGTGTTTCACTATGACTTAACGGAGAGGGAAAATCCAAAAAGGCTCACTAATGACATTATTTTTTCTCAACAGAACTAATCAAAAAGTGGAGAAGAATTGTTATTTGTCGAAACGGTGAAGGGACTAAGGAATTCGGTAGGTCATTTAGAAACACATTATGTGATTCTGACAATGCCACGATTCGTAAAAAAATTCAAGTCTTCGATGCTCTGCCATTGAATGTGTCACCCCCATAATAATATAATATTCGGAAAGTGTGTTTCACTATGACTTGACGGAGAGGGAAAATCCAAAAAGGCTCACTGATGAAATTATTTTTCCTCAACAGAACTAATCAAAAAGTGGAAGAGAATTGTGAGTTGTCGAAACGATGAAGGGAAGATGGAATTCGGTAGGTCATTTGGAAACGCCCCATGTGATTCCGACAATGCCACGTTTCGTGAAAAAAAATCAAGTTCTTGATACTCTGCCATTGAATGTGTCACCCCCATAATAATATAATATTCGGAAATTGTGTTTCACTATGACTTGACGGAGAGGGGGAAATCCAAGAAGGCTCACTAATGACATTGTTTTTTCTCAACAAAACTAATCAAAAAGTGGAAGAGAATTGTAAGTTGTCGAAACGGTGAAGAGAAATGGAATTCGGTAGGTCATTTAGAAACTCGTTATGTGATTCTGACAATGCCACGTTTCATAAAAAAAAGTCAAGTCCTCGATGCTCTGCCATTGAATGTGTCACCCCCATAATAATATAATATTCGGAAAGTGTGTTCCACTATGACCTGACGGAGAGGAGAAAATCCAAAAAGGCTCACTAATGAAATTATTTTTTCTCAACAAAACTAATCCAACAGTGGAAGAGAATTGTTATTTGTCGAAACGGTGAAGGGAATATGGAATTCGGTAGGTCATTTGGAAACGCCTGATGTGATTCCGACAATGCAAGGTTTCGTAAAAAAAAGTCAAGTCTCCGATGCTCTGCCATTGAATGTGTCACCCCCATAATAATATAATATTCGGAAAGTGTGTTTCACTATGACTTGACGGGGATGGAAAATCCAAAAAGGCTCACTAATGATATTATTTTTCTCAACAGAACTAATCAAAAAGTGGGAGAAAATTGTTATTTGTCGAAACGGTGAAGGGAAGATGGAATTCGGTAGGTCATTTAGAAACACGTTATGTGATTCTGACAATGCCACGTTTCGTAAAAAAAAGTCAAGTCCTCGATTCCCTGCCATTGAATGTGTCACCCGCATAATAATATAATATTCGGAAATTGTGTTTCACTATGACTTGACGGAGAAGGGAAAATCCAAAAAGGCTCACTAATGACATTGTTTTTTCTCAACAAAACTAATCAAAAAGTGGAAGAGAATTGTTACTTGTCGAAACGGTGAAGGGAAGATGGAATTCGGTATGTCATTTAGAAACACATTATGCGATTCTGACAATGCCACGATTCGTAAAAAAATTCAAGTCTTCGATGCTCTGCCATTGAATGTGTCACCGCCATAATAATATAATATTCGGAAAGTGTGTTTCACTATGACTTGACGGAAAGGGAAAATCCAAGAAGGCTCACTAATGACATTGATTTTTCTCAAAAAAACTAATCAAAAAGTGGAAGAGAATTGTTAGTTGTCGAAACGGTGAAGGGAAGATGGAATTCGGTAGGTCATTTGGAAACGCCCCATGTGATTCCGACAATGCCACGTTTCGTAAAAAAAAATCAAGTCCTCGATTATCTGCCATTGAATATGTCACCCCCATAATAATATAATATTCGGAAATTGTGTTTCACTATGACTTGACGGAGAGGGGAAAATCCAAGAAGGCTCACTAATGACATTGTTTTTTCTTAACAAAACTAATCGAAAAGTGGAAGAGAATTGTAAGTTGTCGAAACGGTGAAGAGAAATGGAATTTGGTAGGTCATTTAGAAACACGTTATGTGATTCTGACAATGCCACGTTTCATAAAAAAAAGTCAAGTCCTCGATGCTCTGCCATTGAATATGTCACCCCCATAATAATATAATATTCGGAAAGTGTGTTCCACTATGACCTGAGGGAGAGGGGAAAATCCAAAAAGGCTCACTAATGACATTATTTTTTCTCAACAAAACTAATCAAACAGTGGAAGAGAATTGTTATTTGTCGAAACGGTGAAGGGAATAAGGAATTCGGTAGGTCATTTAGAAACACATTATGTGATTCTGACAATGCCACGATTCGTAAAAAAATTCAAGTCTTCGATGCTCTGCCATTGAATGTGTCACCCCCATAATAATATAATATTCGGAAAGTGTGTTTCACTATGACTTGACGGAGAGGGAAAATCCAAAAAGGCTCACTAATGACATTATTCTTTCTCAACAAAACTAATCAAAAAGTGGGAGAGAATTGTTACTTGTCGAAACGGTGAAGGGAATATGGAATTCGGTAGGTCATTTAGAAACACGTTATGTGATTCTGAAAATGCCACGTTTCGTAAAAAAAATTCAGATCTTCGATGCTCTACCATTGAATGTGTCACCCCCATAATAATATAATATTCGGAGAGTGTGTTTCACTATGACCTGACGGAGAGGGTAAAATCCAAAAAGGTTCACTAATGACATTATTTTTTCTCAACAAAACTAATCAAAAAAAGGAAGAGAATTGTTATTTGTCGAAACGGTGGAGGGAATATGGAATTCGGTAGGTCGTTTAGAAACGCGTTATGTGATTCCAAGTATGCCACGTTTGGTAAAAAAAAGTCAAGTTTTCGATTCTCTGCCATTGAATCTGTCACCCCCATAATAATATAATATTCGGAAAGTGTGTTTCACTATGACTTGACGGAGAGGGAAAATCCAAAAAGGCTCACTAATGATATTATTTTTCTCAACAGAACTAATCAAAAAGTGGGAGAGAATTGTTATTTGTCGAAACGGTGAAGGGAAGATGGAATTCGGTAGGTCATTTAGAAACACGTTATGTGATTCTGACATGCCACGTTTCGTAAAAAAAAGTCAAGTCCTCGATTCCCTGCCATTGAATGTGTCACCCGCATAATAATATAATATTCGGAAATTGTGTTTCACTATGACTTGACGGAGAAGGGAAAATCCAAAAAGGCTCACTAATGACATTGTTTTTTCTCAACAAAACTAATCAAAAAGTGGGAGAGAATTGTTACTTGTCGAAACGGTGAAGGGAATATGGAATTCGGTAGGTCATTTAGAAACACGTTATGTGATTCTGAAAATGCCACGTTTCGTAAAAAAAAGTCAGATCTTCGATGCTCTGCCATTGAATGTGTCACCCCCATAATAATATAATATTCGGAGAGTGTGTTTCACTATGACCTGACGGAGAGGGTAAAATCCAAAAAGGCTCACTAATGACATTATTTTTTCTCAACAAAACTAATCAAAAAAAGGAAGAGAATTGTTATTTGTCGAAACGGTGGAGGGAATATGGAATTCGGTAGGTCGTTTAGAAACGCGTTATGTGATTCCAAGTATGCCACGTTTGGTAAAAAAAGTCAAGTTTTCGATTCTCTGCCATTGAATCTGTCATCCCCATAATAATATAATATTCGGAGAGTGTGTTTCATATGACCTGACGGAGAGGGGAAAATCCAAAAAAGCTCTCTATGACATTATTTTTTCCGAACAAAACTAATCAAAAAGTGGAAGAGAATTGTTAGTTGTCGAAACGGTGAAGGGAATATGGAACTCGGTAGGTCATTTGGAAACACGTTATGTGATTCCGACAATGCCAAATTTCGTAAAAAAAAGTCAAGTCTTCGATGCTCTGCCATTGAATGTGTCACCCTCATAATAATATCATCGGAAAGCGTGTTTCACTATGACTTGACGGAGAGAGGAAATCCATGAAGGTACACTAATGACATTGCTTTTCCTCAACAAAACTAATCGAAAAGTGGGAGAGAATTGTTATTTGTCGAAACGGTGAAGGGAAGATGGAATTCGGTAGGTCATTTAGAAACACGTCATGTGATTCCGACAATGCCACGTTTCGTGAAAAAAAGTCAAGTCTTCGATGCTCTGCCGTTGAATGTGTCACCCACATAATAATATAATATTCGGAGAGTTTGTTTCACTATGACCTGACGTAGAGGGGAAAATCCAAAAAGGCTCACCAATGTCATTAATTTTTCTTAACAAAACTGATCAAAAAGTGGAAGAGAATTGTTATTTGTCGAAACGGTGAAGGGAATATGGAATTCGGTAGGTCGTTTAGAAACGCGTTATGTGATTCCAAGTATGCCACGTTTGGTAAAAAAAAGTCAAGTTTTCGATTCTCTGCCATTGAATCTGTCACCCCCATAATAATATAATATTCGGAAAGTGTGTTTCACTATGACTTGACGGAGACGGGAAAATCCAAAAAAGCTCACTAATGACATTATTTTTTCCGAACAAAACTAATCAAAAAGTGGAAGAGAATTGTTAGTTGTCGAAACTGTGAAGGGAATATGGAACTCGGTAGGTCATTTGGAAACACGTTATGTGATTCCGACAATGCCACATTTCGTAAAAAAAAGTCAAGTTTTCGATGCTCTGCCATTGAATGTGTCACCCTCATAATAATATCTTCGGAAAGCGTGTTTCACTATGACTTGACGGAGAAAGGAAATCCATGAAGGTACACTAATGACATTGCTTTACCTCAACAAAACTAATCAAAAAGTGGGAGAGAATTGTTACTTGTCGAAACGGTGAAGGGAATATGGAATTCGGTAGGTCATTTAGAAACACGTTATGTGATTCTGAAAATGCCACGTTTCGTAAAAAAAAGTCAGATCTTCGATGCTCTGCCATTGAATGTGTCACCCCCATAATAATATAATATTCGGAGAGTGTGTTTCACTATGACCTGACGGAGAGGGTAAAATCCAAAAAGGCTCACTAATGACATTATTTTTTCTCAACAAAACTAATCAAAAAAAGGAAGAGAATTGTTATTTGTCGAAACGGTGGAGGGAATATGGAATTCGGTAGGTCGTTTAGAAACGCGTTATGTGATTCCAAGTATGCCACGTTTGGTGAAAAAAGTCAAGTTTTCGATTCTCTGCCATTGAATCTGTCACCCCCATAATAATATAATATTCGGAAAGTGTGTTTCACTATGACTTGACAGAGACGGGAAAATCCAAAAAAAGCTCACTAATGACATTATTTTTTCCGAACAAAACTAATCAAAAAGTGGAAGAGAATTGTTAGTTGTCGAAACGGTGAAGGGAATATGGAACTCGGTAGGTCATTTGGAAACACGTTATGTGATTCCGACAATGCCAAATTTCGTAAAAAAAAGTCAAGTCTTCGATGCTCTGCCATTGAATGTGTCACCCTCATAATAATATCTTCGGAAAGCGTGTTTCACTATGACTTGACGGAGAGAGGAAATCCATGAAGGTACACCAATGACATTGCTTTTCCTCAACAAAACTAATCGAAAAGTGGGAGAGAATTGTTATTTGTCGAAACGGTGAAGGGAAGATGGAATTCGGTAGGTCATTTAGAAACACGTTATGTGATTCCGACAATGCCACGTTACGTGAAAAAAAGTCAAGTCTTCGATGCTCTGCCATTGAATGTGTCACCCACATAATAATATAATATTCGGAGAGTGTGTTTCACTATGACCTGACGGAGAGGGGAAAATCCAAAAAGGCTCACCAATGTCATTATTTTTTCTCAACAAAACTGATCAAAAAGTGGAAGAGAATTGTTATTTGTCGAAACGGTGAAGAGAATATGGAATTCGGTAGGTCGTTTAGAAACGCGTTATGTGATTCTGAAAATGCCACGTTTCGTAGAAAAAAGTCAAATCTTCGATGCTCTGCCATTGAATGTGTCACCCCCATAATAATATAATATTCGGAAAGTGTGTTTCACTATGACTTGACGGAGATGGGAAAATCCAAAAAGGCTCACTAATGACATTATTATTTCTCAACAAAACTAATCAAAAAGTGGAAGGGAATTGGTATTTGTCGAAACGGTGAAGGGAATATGGAATTCGGTAGGTCGTTTAGAAACGCGTTATGTGATTCCAAGTATGCCACGTTTTGTAAAAAAAAGTCAAGTTCTCGATTCTCTGCCATTGAATGTGTCACCCCCATAATAATATAATATTCGGAAAGTGTGTTTCACTATGACTTGACGGAGAGGGGGAAATCCAAAAAGGCTCACTAATGACATTATTTTTTCTCAACAAAACAAATCAAAAAGTGGAAGAGAATTGGTATTTGTCGAAACGGTGAAGGGAATATGGAATTCGGTAGGTCGTTTAGAAACGCGTTATGTGATTCCAAGTATGCCACGTTTCGTAAAAAAAAGTCAAGTTTTCGATGCACTGCCATTGAATGTGTCACCCCCATAATAATATAATATTCGGAAAGTGTGTTTCACTATGACTTGACGGAGATGGGAAAATCCAAAAAGGCTCACTAATGACATTATTTTTTCTCAACAGAACTAATCAAAAAGTGGAAGAGAATTGTTATTTGTCGAAACGGTGAAGGGAAGATGGAATTCGCTAGGTCATTCAGAAACACGTTATGTGATTCCGACAATGCCACGTTTCGTAAAAAAAAGTCAAGTCATCGATGCACTGCCATTGAATGTGTCACCCCCATAATAATATAATATTCGGAAAGTGTGTTTCACTATGACCTGACGGAGAGGGGAAAATCCAAAAAGGCTCACTAATGACATTATTTTTTCTCAACAAAACTAATCAAAAAGTGGAAGAGAAATGTTATTTGTCGAAACTGTGAAGGGAATATGGAATTCGGTGGGTCGTTTGAAAACGCGTTATGTGATTACAAATATACCACGTTTCGTAAAAAAAAGTCAAGTTTTCGATTCTCTCCCATTGAATGTGTCACCCCCATAATAATATAATATTCGGAAAGTGTGTTTCACTATGACTTGACGGAGAGGGGGAAATCCAAAAAGGCTCACTAATGACATTATTTTTTCTCAACAAAACTTATCAAAAAGTGGAAGAGAATTGTATTTGTCGAAACGGTGAAGGGAATATGGAATTCGGTAGGTCGTTTAGAAACGCGTTATGTGATTCCAAGTATGCCACGTTTCGTAAAAAAAAAGTCAAGTTCTCGATTCTCTGCCATTGAATGTGTCACTCCCATAATAATATAATATTCGGAAAGTGTGTTTCACTATGACTTGACGGAGACGGGAAAATCCAAAAAGGCTCACTAATGTCACCCTCATAATAATATCTTCGGAAAGCGTGTTTCACTATGACTTGACGGAGGGGGGAAATCCATAAAGGTTCACTAATGACATTGTTTTTTCTCAACAAAACTAATCAAAAAGTGGAAGAGAATTGTTAGTTGTCGGAACGGTGAAGAGAAGATGGAATTCGGTAGGTCATTTAGAAACACGTTATGTGATTCTGACAATGCCACGTTTCATAAAAAGAAGTCAAGTCCTCGATGCTCTGCCATTGAATGTGTCACCCCCATAATAATATAATATTCGGAAATTGTTTGACTATGACTTGACGGAGAGGGGAAAATCCAAAAAGGCTCACTAATGACATTATTTTTTCTCAACAGAACTAATCAAAAAGTGGAAGAGAATTGTTATTTGTCGAAACGGTGAAGGGAAGATGGAATTCGCTAGGTCATTCAGAAACACGTTATGTGATTCCGACAATGCCACGTTTCGTAAAAAAAAGTCAAGTCATCGATGCACTGCCATTGAATGTGTCACCCCCATAATAATATAATATTCGGAAAGTGTGTTTCACTATGACCTCACGGAGAGGGGAAAATCCAAAAAGGCTCACTAATGACATTATTTTTTCTCAACAAAACTAATCAAAAAGTGGAAGAGAAATGTTATTTGTCGAAACTGTGAAGGGAATATGGAATTCGGTAGGTCGTTTAAAAACGCGTTATGTGATTACAAGTATACCACGTTTCGTAAAAAAAAGTCAAGTTTTCGATTCTCTCCCATTGAATGTGTCACCCCCATAATAATATAATATTCGGAAAGTGTGTTTCACTATGACTTGACGGAGAGGGGAAAATCCAAAAAGGCTCACTAATGACATAATTTTTTCTCAACAAAACTAATCAAAAAGTGGAAGAGAATTGTTATTTGTCGAAACGGTGAAGGGAAGATGGAATTCGGTAGGTCATTTAGAAACGCCTCATGTGATTCCGACAATGCCACGTTCCGTAAAAAAAAGTCAAGTCTTCGATTCTCTGCCATCGAATGTGTCACCCCCATAATAATATAACATTCGGAAAGTGTGTTTCACTATGACTTGACGGAGAGGGGAAATCCATGAAGGCTCCCTAATGACATTGTTTTTTCTCAACAAAACTAATCAAAAAGTGGGAGAGAATTGTTAATTGTCGAAACGGTGAAGGGAAGATGGAATTCGGTAGCTCATTTGGAAATGCCTTATGTGATTCTGACAATGCCACGTTTCGTAAAGAGAAGTCAATTCTTCGATGCTCTGCCATTGAATGTGCCACCCCCATAATAATAAAATATTCGAAAACTGTGTTTGACTATTACTTGACGGAGAGGGGAAAATCCAAAAAGGCTCACTAATGACATAATTTTTTCCCAACAAAACTAAGCAAAAAGTGGAAGGGAATTGTTAGTTGTCGAAACGGTGAAGGGAATATGTAATTCGGTAGGTCATTTAGAAACACGTTATGTGATTCCGACAATGCCACGTTCCGTAAAAAAAAGTCAAGTCTTCGATTCTCTGCCATTAAATGTGTCACCCCCATAATAATATAATATTCGAAAAGTTTGTTTCACTATGACTTGACGGAGACGGGAAAATCCAAAAAGGCTCACTGATGACATTGTTTTTTCTCAACAAAACTAATCAAAAAGAGGAAAAGAATTGTTAGTTGTCGAAACGGTGAAGGGAATATGTAATTCGGTAGGTCATTTGGAAACGCCTGATGTGATTCCGACAATGCCACGTTCCGTAAAAAAAGTCAAGTCTTCGATTCTCTGCCGTTGAATGTGTCACCCCCATAATAATATAATATTCGGAAAGTGTGTTTCACTATGACTTGACGGAGAGGGGAAAATCCAAAAAGGCTCACTAATGACATAATTTTTTCTCAACAAAACTAATCAAAAATTGGAAGAGAATTGTTATTTGTCGAAACGGTGAGAGGAATATGGAATTCGGTAGGTCATTCAGAAACACGTTTTGTGATTCCGACAATTCCACGTTTCGTAAAAAAAAGTCAAGTCTTCGATGCTCTGCCATTGAATGTGTCACCCCCATAATAATATAATATTCGGAAAGTATGTTTCACTATGACATGACGGAGACGGGAATTCCAAAAAGGCTCACTAATGACAATGTTCTTTCTCAACAAAACTTATCAAAAAGTGGGAGAGAATTGTTAGTTGTCGAAACGGTGAAGGGAATATGTAATTCGGTAGGTCATTTAGAAACACATTATGTGATTCTGTCAATGCCACGTTTCGTAAAAAAAAGTCAAGTCTTCGATTCTCTGCCATTAAATGTGTCACCCCCATAATAATATAATATTCGAAAAGTAAGTTTCACTATGACTTGACGGAGACGGGAAAATCCAAAAAGGCTCACTGATGACATTGTTTTTTCTCAACAAAACTAATCAAAAAGAGGAAAAGAATTGTTAGTTGTCGAAACGGTGAAGGGAATATGTAATTCGGTAGGTCATTTAGAAACACGTTATGTGATTCCGACAATGCCACGTTCCGTAAAAAAAGTCAAGTCTTCGATTCTCTGCCGTTGAATGTGTCACCCCCATAATAATATAATATTCGGAAAGTGTGTTTCACTATGACTTGACGGAGAGGGGAAAATCCAAAAAGGCTCACTAATGACATAATTTTTTCTCAACAAAACTAATCAAAAATTGGAAGAGAATTGTTATTTGTCGAAACGGTGAGAGGAATATGGAATTCGGTAGGTCATTCAGAAACACGTTTTGTGATTCCGACAATTCCACGTTTCGTAAAAAAAAGTCAAGTCTTCGATGCTCTGCCATTGAATGTGTCACCCCCATAATAATATAATATTCGAAAAGTATGTTTCACTATGACTTGACGGAGACGGGAAAATCCAAAAAGGCTCACTGATGACATTGTTTTTTCTCAACAAAACTAATCAAAAAGAGGAAAAGAATTGTTTGTTGTCGAAACGGTGAAGGGAAGATGGAATTCGGTAGGTCATTTAGAAACACATTATGTGATTCTGTCAATGCCACGTTTCGTAAAAAAAAGTCAAGTCTTCGATTCTCTGCCATTAAATGTGTCAACCCCATAATAATATAATATTCGAAAAGTATGTTTCACTATGACTTGACGGAGACGGGAAAATCCAAAAAGGCTCACTGATGACATTGTTTTTTCTCAACAAAACTAATCAAAAAGGGGAAAAGAATTGTTAGTTGTCGAAACGGTGAAGGGAATATGTAATTCGGTAGGTCATTCAGAAACACGTTTTGTGATTCCGACAATTCCACGTTTCGTAAAAAAAAGTCAAGTCTTCGATGCTCTGCCATTGAATGTGTCACCCCCATAATAATATAATATTCGAAAAGTATGTTTCACTATGACTTGACGGAGACGGGAAAATCCAAAAAGGCTCACTAATGACATAATTTTTTCTCAACAAAACTAATCAAAAATTGGAAGAGAATTGTTATTTGTCGAAACGGTGAGAGGAATATGGAATTCGGTAGGTCATTCAGAAACACGTTTTGTGATTCCGACAATTCCACGTTTCGTAAAAAGAAGTCAAGTCTTCGATGCCCTGCCTTTGAATGTGTCACCCCCATAATAATATAATATTCGAAAAGTATGTTTCACTATGACTTGACGGAGACGGGAAAATCCAAAAAGGCTCACTAATGACATTGTTTTTTCTCAACAAAACTAATCAAAAAGAGGAAAAGAATTGTTAGTTGTCGAAACGGTGAAGGGAATATGTAATTCGGTAGGTCATTTAGAAACACGTTATGTGATTCCGACAATGCCACGTTCCGTAAAAAAAAGTCAAGTCTTCGATTCTCTGCCATTAAATGTGTCACCCCCATAATAATATAATATTCGAAAAGTATGTTTCACTATGACTTGACGGAGACGGGAAAATCCAAAAAGGCTCACTGATGACATTGTTTTCTCTCAACAAAACTAATCAAAAAGAGGAAAAGAATTGTTAGTTGTCGAAACGGTGAAGGGAAGATGGAATTCGGTAGGTCATTTAGAAACACATTATGTGATTCTGTCAATGCCACGTTTCGTAAAAAAAAGGAAAGTCTTCGATTCTCTGCCATTAAATGTGTCACCCCCATAATAATATAATATTCGAAAAGTATGTTTCACTATGACTTGACGGAGACGGGAAAATCCAAAAAGGCTCACTGATGACATTGTTTTTTCTCAACAAAACTAATCAAAAAGAGGAAAAGAATTGTTAGTTGTCGAAACGGTGAAGGGAATATGTAATTCGGTAGGTCATTTAGAAACACGTTATGTGATTCCGACAATGCCACGTTCCGTAAAAAAAGTCAAGTCTTCGATTCTCTGCCGTTGAATGTGTCACCCCCATAATAATATAATATTCGGAAAGTGTGTTTCACTATGACTTGACGGAGAGGGGAAAATCCAAAAAGGCTCACTAATGACATAATTTTTTCTCAACAAAACTAATCAAAAATTGGAAGAGAATTGTTATTTGTCGAAACGGTGAGAGGAATATGGAATTCGGTAGGTCATTCAGAAACACGTTTTGTGATTCCGACAATTCCACGTTTCGTAAAAAAAAGTCAAGTCTTCGATGCCCTGCCATTGAATGTGTCACCCCCATAATAATATAATATTCGAAAAGTATGTTTCACTATGACTTGACGGAGACGGGAAAATCCAAAAAGGCTCACTAATGACATTGTTTTTTCTCAACAAAACTAATCAAATAGAGGAAAAGAATTGTTAGTTGTCGAAACGGTGAAGGGAATATGTAATTCGGTAGGTCATTTAGAAACACGTTATGTGATTCCGACAATGCCACGTTCCGTAAAAAAAAGTCAAGTCTTCGATTCTCTGCCATTAAATGTGTCACCCCCATAATAATATAATATTCGAAAAGTATGTTTCACTATGACTTGACGGAGACGGGAAAATCCAAAAAGGCTCACTAATGACATTATTCTTTCTCAACAAAACTAATCAAAAAGTGGAAGAGAATTGTTATTTGTCGAAACGGTGAAGGGAATATGGAATTCGGTAGGTCATTTAGAAAAACGTTATGTGATTCCGACAATGCCACGTTCCGTAAAAAAAAGTCAAGTCTTCGATTCTCTGCCATTAAATGTGTCACCCCCATAATAATATGATATTCGAAAAGTATGTTTCACTATGACTTGACGGAGACGAGAAAATCCAAAAAGGCTCACTGATGACATTGTTTTTTCTCAACAAAACTAATCAAAAATTGGAAGAGAATTGTTATTTGTCGAAACGGTGAGAGGAATATGGAATTCGGTAGGTCATTCAGAAACACGTTTTGTGATTCCGACAATTCCACGTTTCGTAAAAAAAAGTCAAGTCTTCGATGCTCTGCCATTGAATGTGTCACCCCCTAAAAATATAATATTCGAAAAGTATGTTTCACTATGACTTGACGGAGACGGGAAAATCCAAAAAGGCTCACTAATGACATTGTTTTTTCTCAACAAAACTAATCAAAAAGAGGAAAAGAAGTGTTAGTTGTCGAAACGGTGAAGGGAATATGTAATTCGGTAGGTCATTTAGAAACACGTTATGTGATTCCGACAATGCCACGTTCCGTAAAAAAAAGTCAAGTCCTCGATTCTCTGCCATTAAATGTGTCACCCCCATAATAATATAATATTCGGAAAGTGTGTTTCACTATGACTTGACGGAGAGGGGAAAATCCAAAAAGGCTCACTAATGACATAATTTTTTCTCAACAAAACTAATCAAAAATTGGAAGAGAATTGTTATTTGTCGAAACGGTGAGAGGAATATGGAATTCGGTAGGTCATTCAGAAACACGTTTTGTGATTCCGACAATTCCACGTTTCGTAAATAAAAGTCAAGTCTTCGATGCTCTGCCATTGAATGTGTCACCCCCATAATAATATAATATTCGAAAAGTATGTTTCACTATGACTTGACGGAGACGGGAAAATCCAAAAAGGCTCACTAATGACATTGTTTTTTCTCAACAAAACTAATCAAAAAGAGGAAAAGAATTGTTAGTTGTCGAAACGGTGAAGGGAATATGTAATTCGGTAGGTCATTTAGAAACACGTTATGTGATTCCGACAATGCCACGTTCCGTAAAAAAAAGTCAAGTCTTCGATTCTCTGCCATTAAATGTGTCACCCCCATAATAATATAATATTCGGAGAGTATGTTTCACTATGACTTGACGGAGACGGGAAAATCCAAAAAGGATCACTAATGACATTGTTTTTTCTAACAAAACTAATCAAAAAGAGGAAAAGAATTGTTAGTTGTCGAAACGGTGAAGGGAATATGTAATTCGGTAGGTCATTTAGAAACACGTTATGTGATTCCGACAATGCCACGTTTCGAAAAAAAAGGCAAGTCTTCGATTCTCTGCTATTGAAAGTGTCACCCCATAATAATATAATATTCGGAAAGTGAGTTTCACTATGACCTGACGGAGAGGGGAAAATCCAAAAAGGCTCACTAATGACATTATTCTTTTTTCAACAGAACTAATCAAAAAGTGGAAGAGAATTGTTATTTGTCGAAACCGTGTAGGGAATATGGAATTCGGTAGATCGTTTAGAAACGCATTATGTGTTTCTAAATATGCCACGTTTCGTGAAAAAAGTGAAGTCGTCGATGCTCTGCCATTGAATGTGTTACCCTCATAATAATATCTTCGGAAAGCGTGTTTCACTGTGACTTGACGGAGAGGGTAAATCCATATAGGCTCACATATGACCTTGTTTTTTCTCAACAAAACTAATCAAAAAGTGGGAGAGAATAGTTAATTGTCGGAACGGTGAAGGGAAGATGGAATTCGGTAGCTCATTTGGAAACGCCTCATCTGATTCCGACAATGCCACGTTTCGTAAAAAAAAGTCAAGTCTTCGATGCTCTGCCATTGAATGTGTCACCCCCATAATAATATAATAATATAATATTCGGAAAGTGTGTTTCACTATGACCTGACGGAGAGGGGAAAATCCAAAAAGGCTCACTAATGACATTATTCTTTCTCAACAAAACTAATCAAAAAGTGGAAGAGAATTGTTATTTGTCGAAACGGTGAAGGGAATATGGAATTCGGTAGGTCATTTAGAAAAACGTTATGTGATTCCGACAATGCCACGTTTCTAATAAAAAAATCAAGTCTTCGATTCTCTGCCATTAAATGTGTCACCCCCATAATAATATAATATTCGAAAAGTATGTTTCACTATGACTTGACGGAGACGGGAAAATCCAAAAAGGCTCACTAATGACATTGTTTTTTCTCAACAAAACTAATCAAAAAGAGGAAAAGGATTGTTAGTTGTCGAAACGGTGAAGGGAATATGTAATTCGGTAGATCATTTAGAAACACGTTATGTGATTCCGACAATGCCAAGTTCCGTAAAAAAAAGTCAAGTCTCCGATTCTCTGCCATTAAATGTGTCACCCCCATAATAATATAATATTCGAAAAGTATGTTCCACTATGACTTGACGGAGACGGGAAAATCCAAAAAGGCTCACTGATGACATTGTTTTTTCTCAACAAAACTAATCAAAAAGAGGAAAAGAATTGTTAGTTGTCGAAACGGTGAAGGGAATATGTAATTCGGTAGGTCATTTAGAAACACGTTATGTGATTCCGACAATGCCACGTTCCGTAAAAAAAAGTCAAGTCTTCGATTCTCTGCCGTTGAATGTGTCACCCCCATAATAATATAATATTCGGAAAGTGTGTTTCACTATGACTTGACGGAGAGGGGAAAATCCAAAAAGGCTCACTGATGACATTGTTTTTTCTCAACGAAACTAATCAAAAAGAGGAAAAGAATTGTTAGTTGTCGAAACGGTGAAGGGAATATGTAATTCGGTAGGTCATTTAAAAACACGTTATGTGATTCCGACAATGCCACGTTCCGTAAAAAAAAGTCAAGTCTTCGATTCTCTGCCATTAAATGTGTCACCCCCATAATAATATAATATTCGAAGAGTATGTTTCACTATGACTTGACGGAGACGGGAAAATCCAAAAAGGATCACTAATGACATTGTTTTTTCTAACAAAACTAATCAAAAAGAGGAAAAGAATTGTTAGTTGTCGAAACGGTGAAAGGGAATATGTAATTCGGTAGGTCATTTAGAAACACGTTATGTGATTACGACAATGCCACGTTTCGAAAAAAAAGGCAAGTCTTCGATTCTCTGCTATTGAATGTGTCACCCCCATAATAATATAATATTCGGAAAGTGTGTTTCACTATGACCTGACGGAGAGGGGAAAATCCAAAAAGGCTCACTAATGACATTATTCTTTTTTCAACAGAACTAATCAAAAAGTGGAAGAGAATTGTTATTTGTCGAAACCGTGTAGGGAATATGGAATTCGGTAGATCGTTTAGAAACGCATTATGTGTTTCTAAATATGCCACGTTTCGTGAAAAAAGTGAAGTCCTCGATGCTCTGCCATTGAATGTGTTACCCTCATAATAATATCTTCGGAAAGCGTGTTTCACTGTGACTTGACGGAGAGGGTAAATCCATATAGGCTCACATATGACCTTGTTTTTTCTCAACAAAACTAATCAAAAAGTGGGAGAGAATAGTTAATTGTCGGAACGGTGGAGGGAAGATGGAATTCGGTAGCTCATTTGGAAACGCCTCATCTGATTCCGACAATGCCACGTTTCGTAAAAAAAAGTCAAGTCTTCGATGCTCTGCCATTGAATGTGTCACCCCCATAATAATATAATAATATAATATTCGGAAAGTGTTTTTCACTATGACCTGACGGAGAGGGGAAAATCCAGAAAGGCTCACTAATGACATTATTCTTTCTCAACAAAACTAATCAAAAAGAGGAAAAGAATTGTTAGTTGTCGAAACGGTGAAGGGAATATGTAATTCGGTAGGTCATTTAGAAACACGTTATGTGATTCCGACAATGCCACGTTCCGTAAAAAAAAGTCAAGTCTTCGATTCTCTGCCATTAAATGTGTCACCCCCATAATAATATAATATTCGAAAAGTATGTTTCACTATGACTTGACGGAGACGGGAAAATTCAAAAAGACTCACTGATGACATTGTTTTTTCTCAACAAAACTAATCAAAAAGAGGAAAAGAATTGTTAGTTGTCGAAACGGTGAAGGGAATATGTAATTCGGTAGGTCATTTAGAAACACGTTATGTGATTCCGACAATGCCACGTTCCGTAAAAAAAAGTCAAGTGTTCGATTCTCTGCCATTAAATGTGTCACCCCCATAATAATATAATATTCGGAGAGTATGTTTCACTATGACTTGACGAAGACGGGAAAATCCAAAAAGGCTCACTGATGACATTGTTTTTTCTCAACAAAACTAATCAAAAAGAGGAAAAGAATTGTTAGTTGTCGAAACGGTGAAGGGAATATGTAATTCGGTAGGTCATTTAGAAACACGTTATGTGATTCTGTCAATGCCACGTTTCGTAAAAAAAAGTCAAGTCTTCGATTCTCTGCCATTAAATGTGTCACCCCCATAATAATATAATATTCGAAAAGTATGTTTCACTATGACTTGACGGAGACGGGAAAATCCAAAAAGGCTCACTGATGACATTGTTTTTTCTCAACAAAACTAATCAAAAAGAGGAAAAGAATTGTTAGTTGTCGAAACGGTGAAGGGAATATGTAATTCGGTAGGTCATTTAGGAACACGTTATGTGATTCCGACAATGCCACGTTCCGTAAAAAAAAGTCAAGTCTTCGATTCTCTGCCATTAAATGTGTCACCCCCATAATAATATAATATTCGGAGAGTATGTTTCACTATGACTTGACGGAGACGGGAAAATCCAAAAAGGCTCACTAATGACATTGTTTTTTCTCAACAAAACTAATCAAAAAGAGGAAAAGGATTGTTAGTTGTCGAAACGGTGAAGGGAATATGTAATTCGGTAGATCATTTAGAAACACGTTATGTGATTCCGACAATGCCAAGTTCCGTAAAAAAAAGTCAAGTCTCCGATTCTCTGCCATTAAATGTGTCACCCCCATAATAATATAATATTCGAAAAGTATGTTCCACTATGACTTGACGGAGACGGGAAAATCCAAAAAGGCTCACTGATGACATTGTTTTTTCTCAACAAAACTAATCAAAAAGAGGAAAAGAATTGTTAGTTGTCGAAACGGTGAAGGGAATATGTAATTCGGTAGGTCATTTAGAAACACGTTATGTGATTCCGACAATGCCACGTTCCGTAAAAAAAAGTCAAGTCTTCGATTCTCTGCCGTTGAATGTGTCACCCCCATAATAATATAATATTCGGAAAGTGTGTTTCACTATGACTTGACGGAGAGGGGAAAATCCAAAAAGGCTCACTAATGACATAATTTTTTCTCAACAAAACTAATCAAAAATTGGAAGAGAATTGTTATTTGTCTAAACGGTGAGAGGAATATGGAATTCGGTAGGTCATTCAGAAACACGTTTTGTGATTCCGACAATTCCACGTTTCGTAAAAAAAAGTCAAGTCTTCGATTCTCTGCCATTAAATGTGTCACCCCCATAATAATATAATATTCGGAAAGTATGTTTCACTATGACTTGACGGAGACGGGAAAATCCAAAAAGGCTCACTGATGACATTGTTTTTTCTCAACAAAACTAATCAAAAAGAGGAAAAGAATTGTTAGTTGTCGAAACGGTGAAGGGAATTGTAATTCGGTAGGTCATTTAGAAACACGTTATGTGATTCTGTCAATGCCACGTTTCGTAAAAAAAAGTCAAGTCTTCGATTCTCTGCCATTAAATGTGTCACCCCCATAATAATATAATATTCGAAAAGTATGTTTCACTATGACTTGACGGAGACGGGAAAATCCAAAAAGGCTCACTGATGACATTGTTTTTTCTCAACAAAACTAATCAAAAAGAGGAAAAGAATTGTTAGTTGTCGAAACGGTGAAGGGAATATGTAATTCGGTAGGTCATTTAGAAACACGTTATGTGATTCCGACAATGCCACGTTCCGTAAAAAAAAGTCAAGTCTTCGATTCTCTGCCATTAAATGTGTCACCCCCATAATAATATAATATTCGAAGAGTATGTTTCACTATGACTTGACGGAGACGGGAAAATCCAAAAAGGATCACTAATGACATTGTTTTTTCTAACAAAACTAATTAAAAAGAGGAAAAGAATTGTTAGTTGTCGAAACGGTGAAAGGGAATATGTAATTCGGTAGGTCATTTAGAAACACGTTATGTGATTACGACAATGCCACGTTTCGAAAAAAAAGGCAAGTCTTCGATTCTCTGCTATTGAATGTGTCACCCCCATAATAATATAATATTCGGAAAGTGTGTTTCACTATGACCTGACGGAGAGGGGAAAATCCAAAAAGGCTCACTAATGACATTATTCTTTTTTCAACAGAACTAATCAAAAAGAGGAAAAGAATTGTTAGTTGTCGGAACGGTGAAGGGAAGATGGAATTCGATAGCTCATTTGGAAACGCCTCATCTGATTCCGACAATGCCACGTTTCGTAAAAAAAAGTCAAGTCTTCGATGCTCTGCCATTGAATGTGTCACCCCCATAATAATATAATAATATAATATTCGGAAAGTGTTTTTCACTATGACCTGACGGAGAGGGGAAAATCCAGAAAGGCTCACTAATGACATTATTCTTTCTCAACAAAACTAATCAAAAAGAGGAAAAGAATTGTTAGTTGTCGAAACGGTGAAGGGAATATGTAATTCGGTAGGTCATTTAGAAACACGTTATGTGATTCCGACAATGCCACGTTCCGTAAAAAAAAGTCAAGTCTTCGATTCTCTGCCATTAAATGTGTCACCCCCATAATAATATAATATTCGAAAAGTATGTTTCACTATGACTTGACGGAGACGGGAAAATCCAAAAAGACTCACTGATGACATTGTTTTTTCTCAACAAAACTAATCAAAAAGAGGAAAAGAATTGTTAGTTGTCGAAACGGTGAAGGGAATATGTAATTCGGTAGGTCATTTAGAAACACGTTATGTGATTCCGACAATGCCACGTTCCGTAAAAAAAAGTCAAGTGTTCGATTCTCTGCCATTAAATGTGTCACCCCCATAATAATATAATATTCGGAGAGTATGTTTCACTATGACTTGACGGAGACGGGAAAATCCAAAAAGGCTCACTGATGACATTGTTTTTTCTCAACAAAACTAATCAAAAAGAGGAAAAGAATTGTTAGTTGTCGAAACGGTGAAGGGAATATGTAATTCGGTAGGTCATTTAGAAACACGTTATGTGATTCTGTCAATGCCACGTTTCGTAAAAAAAAGTCAAGTCTTCGATTCTCTGCCATTAAATGTGTCACCCCCATAATAATATAATATTCGAAAAGTATGTTTCACTATGACTTGACGGAGACGGGAAAATCCAAAAAGGCTCACTGATGACATTGTTTTTTCTCAACAAAACTAATCAAAAAGAGGAAAAGAATTGTTAGTTGTCGAAACGGTGAAGGGAATATGTAATTCGGTAGGTCATTTAGGAACACGTTATGTGATTCCGACAATGCCACGTTCCGTAAAAAAAAGTCAAGTCTTCGATTCTCTGCCATTAAATGTGTCACCCCCATAATAATATAATATTCGGAGAGTATGTTTCACTATGACTTGACGGAGACGGGAAAATCCAAAAAGGATCACTAATGACATTGTTTTTTCTAACAAAACTAATCAAAAAGAGGAAAAGAATTGTTAGTTGTCGAAACGGTGAAGGGAATATGTAATTCGGTAGGTCATTTAGAAACACGTTATGTGATTCCGACAATGCCACGTTTCGAAAAAAAAGGCAAGTCTTCGATTCTCTGCTATTGAATGTGTCACCCCCATAATAATATAATATTCGGAAAGTGTGTTTCACTATGACCTGACGGAGAGGGGAAAATCCAAAAAGGCTCACTAATGACATTATTCTGTTTTCAACAGAACTAATCAAAAAGTGGAAGAGAATTGTTATTTGTCGAAACCGTGTAGGGAATATGGAATTCGGTAGATCGTTTAGAAACGCATTATGTGTTTCTAAATATGCCACGTTTCGTGAAAAAAGTGAAGTCCTCGATGCTCTGCCATTGAATGTGTTACCCTCATAATAATATCTTCGAAAAGCGTGTTTCACTGTGACTTGACGGAGAGGGTAAATCCATATAGGCTCACATATGACCTTATTTTTTCTCAACAAAACTAATCAAAAAGTGGGAGAGAATAATTAATTGTCGGAACGGTGAAGGGAAGATGGAATTCGGTAGCTCATTTGGAAACGCCTCATCTGATTCCGACAATGCCACGTTTCGTAAAAAAAAGTCAAGTCTTCGATGATCTGCCATTGAATGTGTCACCCCCATAATAATATAATATTCGGAAAGTGTGTTTCACTATGACCTGACGGAGAGGGGAAAATCCAGAAAGGCTCACTAATGACATTATTCTTTCTCAACAAAACTAATCAAAAAGTGGAAGAGAATTGTTATTTGTCGAAACGGTGAAGGGAATATGGAATTCGGTAGGTCATTTAGAAAAACGTTATGTGATTCCGACAATGCCACGTTTCTAATAAAAAAATCAAGTCTTCGATTCTCTGCCATTGAATGTGTCACCCCCATAATAATATAATATTCGAAAAGTATGTTTCACTATGACTTGACGGAGACGGGAAAATCCAAAAAGGCTCACTAATGACATTGTTTTTTCTCAACAAAACTAATCAAAAAGAGGAAAAGAATTGTTAGTTGTCGAAACGGTGAAGGGAATATGTAATTCGGTAGGTCATTTAGAAACACGTTATGTGATTCCGACAATGCCACGTTCCGTAAAAAAAAGTCAAGTCTTCGATTCTCTGCCATTAAATGTGTCACCCCCATAATAATATAATATTCGAAAAGTATGTTTCACTATGACTTGACGGAGACGGGAAAATCCAAAAAGGCTCACTAATGACATTGTTTTTTCTCAACAAAACTAATCAAAAAGAGGAAAAGAATTGTTAGTTGTCGAAACGGTGAAGGGAATATGTAATTCGGTAGGTCATTTAGAAACACGTTATGTGATTCCGACAATGCCACGTTCCGTAAAAAAAAGTCAAGTCTTCGATTCTCTGCCATTAAATGTGTCACCCCCATAATAATATAATATTCGAAAAGTATGTTTCACTATGACTTGACGGAGACGGGAAAATCCAAGAAGGCTCACTGATGACATTGTTTTTTCTCAACAAAACTAATCAAAAAGAGGAAAAGAATTGTTAGTTGTCGAAACGGTGAAGGGAATATGTAATTCGGTAGGTCATTTAGAAACACGTTATGTGATTCCGACAATGCCACGTTCCGTAAAAAAAAGTCAAGTCTTCGATTCTCTGCCATTAAATGTGTCACCCCCATAATAATATAATATTCGAAAAGTATGTTTCACTATGACTTGACGGAGACGGGAAAATCCAAAAAGGCTCACTGATGACATTGTTTTTTCTCAACAAAACTAATCAAAAAGAGGGAAAGAATTGTTAGTTGTCAAAACGGTGAAGGGAATATGTAATTCGGTAGGTCATTTAGAAACACGTTATGTGATTCCGACAATGCCACGTTCCGTAAAAAAAAGTCAAGTCTTCGATTCTCTGCCATTAAATGTGTCACCCCCATAATAATATAATATTCGAAAAGTATGTTTCACTATGACTTGACGGAGACGGGAAAATCCAAGAAGGCTCACTGATGACATTGTTTTTTCTCAACAAAACTAATCAAAAAGAGGAAAAGAATTGTTAGTTGTCGAAACGGTGAAGGGAATATGTAATTCGGTAGGTCATTTAGAAACACGTTATGTGATTCCGACAATGCCACGTTCCGTAAAAAAAAGTCAAGTCTTCGATTCTCTGCCATTAAATGTGTCACCCCCATAATAATATAATATTCGAAAAGTATGTTTCACTATGACTTGACGGAGACGGGAAAATCCAAAAAGGCTCACTGATGACATTGTTTTTTCTCAACAAAACTAATCAAAAAGAGGAAAAGAATTGTTAGTTGTCGAAACGGTGAAGGGAATATGGAATTCGGTAGGTCATTCAGAAAAACGTTATGTGATTCCGACAATGCCACGTTTCTAATAAAAAAATCAAGTCTTCGATTCTCTGCCATTGAATGTGTCACCCCCATAATAATATAATATTCGAAAAGTATGTTTCACTATGACTTGACGGAGACGGAAAAATCCAAAAAGGCTCACTGATGACATTGTTTTATCTCAACAAAACTAATCAAAAAGAGGAAAAGAATTGTTAGTTGTCGAAACGGTGAAGGGAAGATGGAATTCGGTAGGTCATTTAGAAACACATTATGTGATTCTGTCAATGCCACGTTTCGTAAAAAAAAGTCAAGTCTTCGATTCTCTGCCATTAAATGTGTCACCCCCATAATAATATAATATTCGAAAAGTATGTTTCACTATGACTTGACGGAGACGGGAAAATCCAAAAAGGCTCACTGATGACATTGTTTTTTCTCAACAAAACTAATCAAAAAGAGGAAAAGAATTGTTAGTTGTCGAAACGGTGAAGGGAATATGTAATTCGGTAGGTCATTTAGAAACACGTTATGTGATTCCGACAATGCCACGTTCCGTAAAAAAAGTCAAGTCTTCGATTCTCTGCCGTTGAATGTGTCACCCCCATAATAATATAATATTCGGAAAGTGTGTTTCACTATGACTTGACGGAGAGGGGAAAATCCAAAAAGGCTCACTAATGACATAATTTTTTCTCAACAGAACTAATCAAAAATTGGAAGAGAATTGTTATTTGTCGAAACGGTGAGAGGAATATGGAATTCGGTAGGTCATTCAGAAACACGTTTTGTGATTCCGACAATTCCACGTTTCGTAAAAAAAAGTCAAGTCTTCGATGCTCTGCCATTGAATGTGTCACCCCCATAATAATATAATATTCGAAGAGTATGTTTCACTATGACTTGACGGAGACGGGAAAATCCAAAAAGGCTCACTGATGACATTGTTTTTTCTCAACAAAACTAATCAAAAAGAGGAAAAGAATTGTTAGTTGTCGAAACGGTGAAGGGAATATGTAATTCGGTAGGTCATTTAGAAACACGTTATGTGATTCCGACAATGCCACGTTCCGTAGAAAAAAGTCAAGTCTTCGATTCTCTGCCATTAAATGTGTCACCCCCATAATAATATAATATTCGAAAAGTATGTTTCACTATGACTTGACGGAGACGGGAAAATCCAAAAAGGCTCACTGATGACATTGTTTTTTCTCAACAAAACTAATCAAAAAGAGGAAAAGAATTGTTAGTTGTCGAAACGGTGAAGGGAATATGTAATTCGGTAGGTCATTTAGAAACACGTTATGTGATTCCGACAATGCCACGTTCCGTAAAAAAAAGTCAAGTCTTCGATTCTCTGCCATTAAATGTGTCACCCCCATAATAATATAATATTCGGAGAGTATGTTTCACTATGACTTGACGGAGACGGGAAAATCCAAAAAGGATCACTAATGACATTGTTTTTTCTAACAAAACTAATCAAAAAGAGGAAAAGAATTGTTAGTTGTCGAAACGGTGAAGGGAATATGTAATTCGGTAGGTCATTTAG
This sequence comes from Diorhabda sublineata, assembly GCF_026230105.1. Lineage (NCBI taxonomy): Eukaryota > Metazoa > Arthropoda > Insecta > Coleoptera > Chrysomelidae > Diorhabda > Diorhabda sublineata. The sequence continues at coordinate 1,464,752 of NC_079486.1, forward strand.
AAACACGTTATGTGATTCCGACAATGCCACGTTCCGTAAAAAAAAGTCAAGTCTTCGATTCTCTGCCATTAAATGTGTCACCCCCATAATAATATAATATTCGAAGAGTATGTTTCACTATGACTTGACGGAGACGGGAAAATCCAAAAAGGCTCACTAATGACATTGTTTTTTCTCAACAAAACTAATCAAAAAGAGGAAAAGAATTGTTAGTTGTCGAAACGGTGAAGGGAATATGTAATTCGGTAGGTCATTTAGAAACACGTTATGTGATTCCGACAATGCCACGTTCCGTAAAAAAAAGTCAAGTCTTCGATTCTCTGCCATTAAATGTGTCACCCCCATAATAATATAATATTCGGAGAGTATGCTTCACTATGACTTGACGGAGACGGGAAAATCCAAAAAGGCTCACTAATGACATTGTTTTTTCTCAACAAAACTAATCAAAAAGAGGAAAAGAATTGTTAGTTGTCGAAACGGTGAAGGGAATATGTAATTCGGTAGGTCATTTAGAAACACGTTATGTGATTCCGACAATGCCACGTTACGTAAAAAAAAGTCAAGTCTTCGATTCTCTGCCATTAAATGTGTCACCCCCATAATAATATAATATTCGGACTTGACGGAGACGGGAAAATCCAAAAAGGCTCACTAATGACATTGTTTTTTCTCAACAAAACTAATCAAAAAGAGGAAAAGAATTGTTAGTTGTCGAAACGGTGGAGGGAATATGTAATTCGGTAGGTCATTTAGAAACACGTTATGTGATTCCGACAATGCCACGTTACGTAAAAAAAAGTCAAGTCTTCGATTCTCTGCCATTAAATGTGTCACCCCCATAATAATAGAATATTCGGAGAGTATGTTTCACTATGACTTGACGGAGACGGGAAAATCCAAAAAGGATCACTAATGACATTGTTTTTTCTAACAAAACTAATCAAAAAGAGGAAAAGAATTGTTAGTTGTCGAAACGGTGAAGGGAATATGTAATTCGGTAGGTCATTTAGAAACACGTTATGTGATTCCGACAATGCCACGTTTCGAAAAAAAAGGCAAGTCTTCGATTCTCTGCTATTGAATGTGTCACCCCCATAATAATATAATATTCGGAAAGTGTGTTTCACTATGACCTGACGGAGAGGGGAAAATCCAAAAAGGCTCACTAATGACATTATTCTTTTTTCAACAGATCTAATCAAAAAGTGGAAGAGAATTGTTATTTGTCGAAACCGTGTAGGGAATATGGAATTCGGTAGATCGTTTAGAAACGCATTATGTGTTTCTAAATATGCCACGTTTCGTGAAAAAAGTGAAGTTCTCGATGCTCTGCCATTGAATGTGTTACCCTCATAATAATATCTTCGGAAAGCGTGTTTCACTGTGAGTTGACGGAGAGGGTAAATCCATATTGGCTCACATATGACCTTGTTTTTTCTCAACAAAACTAATCAAAAAGTGGGAGAGAATAGTTAATTGTCGGAACGGTGAAGGGAAGATGGAATTCGGTAGCTCATTTGGAAACGCCTCATCTGATTCCGACAATGCCACGTTTCGTAAAAAAAAGTCAAGTCTTCGATGCTCTGCCATTGAATGTGTCACCCCCATAATAATATAATATTCGGAAAGTGTGTTTCACTATGACCTGACGGAGAGGGGAAAATCCAGAAAGGCTCACAGATGACATTGTTTTTTCTCAACAAAACTAATCAAAAAGAGGAAGAGAATTGTTATTTGTCGAAACGGTGAAGGGAATATGTAATTCGGTAGGTCATTTAGAAACACGTTATGTGATTCCGACAATGCCACGTTCCGTAAAAAAAGTCAAGTCTTCGATTCTCTGCCGTTGAATGTGTCAATCCCATAATAATATAATATTCGGAAAGTGTGTTTCACTATGACTTGACGGAGAGGGGAAAATCCAAAAAGGCTCACTAATGACATAATTTTTTCTCAACAAAACTAATCAAAAATTGGAAGAGAATTGTTATTTGTCGAAACGGTGAGAGGAATATGGAATTCGGTAGGTCATTCAGAAACACGTTTTGTGATTCCGACAATTCCACGTTTCGTAAAAAAAAGTCAAGTCTTCGATGCTCTGCCATTGAATGTGTCACCCCCATAATAATATAATATTCGAAAAGTATGTTTCACTATGACTTGACGGAGACGGGAAAATCCAAAAAGGCTCACTAATGACATTGTTTTTTCTCAACAAAACTAATCAAAAAGAGGAAAAGAATTGTTAGTTGTCGAAACGGTGAAGGGAATATGTAATTCGGTAGGTCATTTAGAAACACGTTATGTGATTCCGACAATGCCACGTTACGTAAAAAAAAGTCAAGTCTTCGATTCTCTGCCATTAAATGTGTCACCCCCATAATAATATAATATTCGGAGAGTATGTTTCACTATGACTTGACGGAGACGGGAAAATCCAAAAAGGATCACTAATGACATTGTTTTTTCTAACAAAACTAATCAAAAAGAGGAAAAGAATTGTTAGTTGTCGAAACGGTGAAGGGAATATGTAATTCGGTAGGTCATTTAGAAACACGTTATGTGATTCCGACAATGCCACGTTCCGTAAAAAAAAGTCAAGTCTTCGATTCTCTGCTATTGAATGTGTCACCCCCATAATAATATAATATTCGGAAAGTGTGTTTCACTATGACCTGACGGAGAGGGGAAAATCCAAAAAGGCTCACTAATGACATTATTCTTTTTTCAACAGATCTAATCAAAAAGTGGAAGAGAATTGTTATTTGTCGAAACCGTGTAGGGAATATGGAATTCGGTAGATCGTTTAGAAACGCATTATGTGTTTCTAAATATGCCACGTTTCGTGAAAAAAGTGAAGTTCTCGATGCTCTGCCATTGAATGTGTTACCCTCATAATAATATCTTCGGAAAGCGTGTTTCACTGTGAGTTGACGGAGAGGGTAAATCCATATTGGCTCACATATGACCTTGTTTTTTCTCAACAAAACTAATCAAAAAGTGGGAGAGAATAGTTAATTGTCGGAACGGTGAAGGGAAGATGGAATTCGGTAGCTCATTTGGAAACGCCTCATCTGATTCCGACAATGCCACGTTTCGTAAAAAAAAGTCAAGTCTTCGATGCTCTGCCATTGAATGTGTCACCCCCATAATAATATAATATTCGGAAAGTGTGTTTCACTATGACCTGACGGAGAGGGGAAAATCCAGAAAGGCTCACTAATGACATTATTCTTTCTCAACAAAACTAATCAAAAAGTGGAAGAGAATTGTTATTTGTCGAAACGGTGAAGGGAATATGGAATTCGGTAGGTCATTTAGAAAAACGTTATGTGATTCCGACAATGCCACGTTTCGTAAAAAAAAGTCAAGTCTTCGATTCTCTGCCATTGAATGTGTCACCCCCATAATAATATAATATTCGAAAAGTATGTTTCACTATGACTTGACGGAGACGGGAAAATCCAAAAAGGCTCACTAATGACATTGTTTTTTCTCAACAAAACTAATCAAAAAGAGGAAAAGAATTGTTAGTTGTTGAAACGGTGAAGGGAATATGTAATTCGATAGGTCATTTAGAAACACGTTATGTGATTCCGACAATGCCACGTTCCGTAAAAAAAAGTCAAGTCTTCGATTCTCTGCCATTAAATGTGTCAGCCCCATAATAATATAATATTCGAAAAGTATGTTTCACTATGACTTGACGGAGACGGGAAAATCCAAAAAGGCTCACTGATGACATTGTTTTTTCTCAACAAAACTAATCAAAAAGAGGAAAAGAATTGTTAGTTGTCGAAACGGTGAAGGGAATATGTAACTCGGTAGGTCATTTAGAAACACGTTATGTGATTCCGACAATGCCACGTTCCGTAAAAAAAGTCAAGTCTTCGATTCTCTGTCGTTGAATGTGTCACCCCCATAATAATATAATATTCGGAAAGTGTGTTTCACTATGACTTGACGGAGAGGGGAAAATCCAAAAAGGCTCACTAATGACATAATTTTTTCTCAACAAAACTAATCAAAAATTGGAAGAGAATTGTTATTTTTCGAAACGGTGAGAGGAATATGGAATTCGGTAGGTCATTCAGAAACACGTTTTGTGATTCCGACAATTCCACGTTTCGTAAAAAAAAGTCAAGTCTTCGATGCTCTGCCATTGAATGTGTCACCCCCATAATAATATAATATTCGAAAAGTATGTTTCACTATGACTTGACGGAGACGGGAAAATCCAAAAAGGCTCACTAATGACATTGTTTTTTCTCAACAAAACTAATCAAAAAGAGGAAAAGAATTGTTAGTTGTCGAAACGGTGAAGGGAATATGTAATTCGGTAGGTCATTTAGAAACACGTTATGTGATTCCGACAATGCCACGTTCCGTAAAAAAAAGTCAAGCCTTCGATTCTCTGCCATTAAATGTGTCACCCCCATAATAATATAATATTCGAAAAGTATGTTTCACTATGACTTGACGGAGACGGGAAAATCCAAAAAGGCTCACTGATGACATTGTTTTTTCTCAACAAAACTAATCAAAAAGAGGAAAAGAATTGTTAGTTGTCGAAACGGTGAAGGGAATATGTAATTCGGTAGGTCATTTAGAAACACGTTATGTGATTCCGACAATGTCACGTTCCGTAAAAAAAAGTCAAGTCTTCGATTCTCTGCCATTAAATGTGTCACCCCCATAATAATATAATATTCGAAAAGTATGTTTCACTATGACTTGACGGAGAGGGGAAAATCCAAAAAGGATCACTAATGACATTGTTTTTTCTAACAAAACTAATCAAAAAGAGGAAAAGAATTGTTAGTTGTCGAAACGGTGAAGGGAATATGTAATTCGGTAGGTCATTTAGAAACACGTTATGTGATTCCGACAATGCCACGTTTCGAAAAAAAAGGCAAGTCTTCGATTCTCTGCTATTGAATGTGTCACCCCCATAATAATATAATATTCGGAAAGTGTGTTTCACTATGACCTGACAGAGAGGGGAAAATCCAAAAAGGCTCACTAATGACATTATTCTTTTTCCAACAGAACTAATCAAAAAGTGGAAGAGAATTGTTATTTGTCGAAACCGTGTAGGGAATATGGAATTCGGTAGATCGTTTAGAAACGCATTATGTGTTTCTAAATATGCCACGTTTCGTGAAAAAAGTGAAGTCCTCGATGCTCTGCCATTGAATGTGTTACCCTCATAATAATATCTTCGGAAAGCGAGTTTCACTGTGACTTGACGGAGAGGGTAAATCCATATAGGCTCACATATGACCTTGTTTTTTCTCAACAAAACTAATCAAAAAGTGGGAGAGAATAGTTAATTGTCGGAACGGTGAAGGGAAGATGGAATTCGGTAGCTCATTTGGAAACGCCTCATCTGATTCCGACAATGCCACGTTTCGTAAAAAAAAGTCGAGTCTTCGATGCTCTGCCATTGAATGTGTCACCCCCATAATAATATAATAATATAATATTCGGAAAGTGTGTTTCACTATGACCTGACGGAGAGGGGAAAATCCAGAAAGGCTCACTAATGACATTATTCTTTCTCAACAAAACTAATCAAAAAGTGGAAGAGAATTGTTATTTGTCGAAACGGTGAAGGGAATATGGAATTCGGTAGGTCATTTAGAAAAACGTTATGTGATTCCGACAATGCCACGTTTCTAATAAAAAAATCAAGTCTTCGATTCTCTGCCATTGAATGTGTCACCCCCATAATAATATAATATTCGAAAAGTATGTTTCACTGTGACTTGACGGAGACGGGAAAATCCAAAAAGGCTCACTGTTGACATTGTTTTTTCTCAACAAAACTAATCAAAAAGAGGAAAAGAATTGTTAGTTGTCGAAACGGTGAAGGGAAGATGGAATTCGGTAGGTCATTTAGAAACACATTATGTGATTCTGTCAATGCCACGTTTCGTAAAAAAAGTCAAGTCTTCGATTCTCTGCCATTAAATGTGTCACCCCCATAATAATATAATATTCGAAAAGTATGTTTCACTATGACTTGACGGAGACGGGAAAATCCAAAAAGGCTCACTGATGACATTGTTTTTTCTCAACAAAACTAATCAAAAAGAGGAAAAGAATTGTTAGTTGTCGAAACGGTGAAGGGAATATGTAATTCGGTAGGTCATTTAGAAACACGTTATGTGATTCCGACAATGCCACGTTACGTAAAAAAAAGTCAAGTCTTCGATTCTCTGCCATTAAATGTGTCACCCCCATAATAATATAATATTCGAAAAGTATGTTTCACTATGACTTGCCGGAGACGGGAAAATCCAAAAAGGCTCACTGATGACATTGTTTTTTCTCAACAAAACTAATCAAAAAGAGGAAAAGAATTGTTAGTTGTCGAAACGGTGAAGGGAATATGTAATTCGGTAGGTCATTTAGAAACACGTTATGTGATTCCGACAATGCCACGTTCCGTAAAAAAAGTCAAGTCTTCGATTCTCTGCCGTTGAATGTGTCACCCCCATAATAATATAATATTCGGAAAGTGTGTTTCACTATGACTTGACGGAGAGGGGAAAATCCAAAAAGGCTCACTAATGACATAATTTTTTCTCAACAAAACTAATCAAAAATTGGAAGAGAATTGTTATTTGTCGAAACGGTGAGAGGAATATGGAATTCGGTAGGTCATTCAGAAACACGTTTTGTGATTCCGACAATTCCACGTTTCGTAAAAAAAGTCAAGTCTTCGATGCTCTGCCATTGAATGTGTCACCCCCATAATAATATAATATTCGAAAAGTATGTTTCACTATGACTTGACGGAGACGGGAAAATCCAAAAAGGCTCACTAATGACATTGTTTTTTCTCAACAAAACTAATCAAAAAGAGGAGAAGAATTGTTAGTTGTCGAAACGGTGAAGGGAATATGTAATTCGGTAGGTCATTTAGAAACACGTTATGTGATTCCGACAATGCCACGTTACGTAAAAAAAAGTCAAGTCTTCGATTCTCTGCCATTAAATGTGTCACCCCCATAATAATATAATATTCGGAGAGTATGTTTCACTATGACTTGACGGAGACGGGAAAATCCAAAAAGGATCACTAATGACATTGTTTTTTCTAACAAAACTAATCAAAAAGAGGAGAAGAATTGTAAGTTGTCGAAACGGTGAAGGGAATATGTAATTCGGTAGGTCATTTAGAAACACGTTATGTGATTCCGACAATGCCAGGTTTCGAAAAAAAAGGCAAGTCTTCGATGCTCTGCCATTGAATGTGTTACCCTCATAATAATATCTTCGGAAAGCGGGTTTCACTGTGAGTTGACGGAGAGGGTAAATCCATATTGGCTCACATATGACCTTGTTTTTTCTCAACAAAACTAATCAAAAAGTGGGAGAGAATAGTTAATTGTCGGAACGGTGAAGGGAAGATGGAATTCGGTAGCTCATTTGGAAACGCCTCATCTGATTCCGACAATGCCACGTTTCGTAAAAAAAAGTCAAGTCTTCGATGCCCTGCCATTGAATGTGTCACCCCCATAATAATATAATATTCGGAAAGTTTGTTTCACTATGACCTGACGGAGAGGGGAAAATCCAGAAAGGCTCACTAATGACATTATTCTTTCTCAACGAAACTAATCAAAAAGTGGAAGAGAATTGTTATTTGTCGAAACGGTGAAGGGAATATGGAATTCGGTAGGTCATTTAGAAAAACGTTATGTGATTCCGACAATGCCACGTTTCGTAAAAAAAAGTCAAGTCTTCGATTCTCTGCCATTGGATGTGTCACCCCCATAATAATATAATATTCGAAAAGTATGTTTCACTATGACTTGACGGAGACGGGAAAATCCAAAAAAGCTCACTAATGACATTGTTTTTTCTCAACAAAACTAATCAAAAAGAGGAAAAGAATTGTTAGTTGTCGAAACGGTGAAGGGAATATGTAATTAGGTAGGTCATTTAGAAACACGTTATGTGATTCCGACAATGCCACGTTCCGTAAAAAAAAGTCAAGTCTTCGATTCTCTGCCATTAAATGTGTCACCCCCATAATAATATAATATTCGAAAAGTATGTTTCACTATGACTTGACGGAGACGGGAAAATCCAAAAAGGCTCACTGATGACATTGTTTTTTCTCAACAAAACTAATCAAAAAGAGGAAAAGAATTGTTAGTTGTCGAAACAGTGAAGGGAATATGTAATTCGGTAGGTCATTTAGAAACACGTTATGTGATTCCGACAATGCCACGTTCCGTAAAAAAAGTCAAGTCTTCGATTCTCTGTCGTTGAATGTGTCACCCCCATAATAATATAATATTCGGAAAGTGTGTTTCACTATGACTTGACGGAGAGGGGAAAATCCAAAAAGGCTCACTAATGACATAATTTTTTCTCAACAAAACTAATCAAAAATTGGAAGAGAATTGTTATTTGTCGAAACGGTGAGAGTAATATGGAATTCGGTAGGTCATTCAGAAACACGTTTTGTGATTCCGACAATTCCACGTTTCGTAAAAAAAAGTCAAGTCTTCGATGCTCTGCCATTGAATGTGTCACCCCCATAATAATATAATATTCGAAAAGTATGTTTCACTATGACTTGACGGAGACGGGAAAATCCAAAAAGGCTCACTAATGACATTGTTTTTTCTCAACAAAACTAATCAAAAAGAGGAAAAGAATTGTTAGTTGTCGAAACAGTGAAGGGAATATGTAATTCGGTAGGTCATTTAGAAACACGTTATGTGATTCCGACAATGCCACGTTCCGTAAAAAAAAGTCAAGTCTTCGATTCTCTGCCATTAAATGTGTCACCCCCATAATAATATAATATTCGAAAAGTATGTTTCACTATGACTTGACGGAGACGGGAAAATCCGAAAAGGCTCACTGATGACATTGTTTTTTCTCAACAAAACTAATCAAAAAGAGGAAAAGAATTGTTAGTTGTCGAAACCGTGTAGGGAATATGGAATTCGGTAGATCGTTTAGAAACGCATTATGTGTTTCTAAATATGCCACGTTTCGTGAAAAAAGTGAAGTCCTCGATGCTCTGCCATTGAATGTGTTACCCTCATAATAATATCTTCGGAAAGCGAGTTTCACTGTGACTTGACGGAGAGGGTAAATCCATATAGGCTCACATATGACCTTGTTTTTTCTCAACAAAACTAATCAAAAAGTGGGAGAGAATAGTTGATTGTCGGAACGGTGAAGGGAAGATGGAATTCGGTAGCTCATTTGGAAACGCCTCATCTGATTCCGACAATGCCACGTTTCGTAAAAAAAAGTCAAGTCTTCGATTCTCTGCCATTAAATGTGTCACCCCCATAATAATATAATATTCGAAAAGTATGTTTCACTATGACTTGACGGAGACGGGAAAATCCAAAAAGGCTCACTGATGACATTGTTTTTTCTCAACAAAACTAATCAAAAAGAGGAAAAGAATTGTTAGTTGTCGAAACGGTGAAGGGAAGATGGAGTTCGGTAGGTCATTTAGAAACACATTATGTGATTCTGTCAATGCCACGTTTCGTAAAAAAAGTCAAGTCTTCGATTCTCTGCCATTAAATGTGTCACCCCCATAATAATATAATATTCGAAAAGTATGTTTCACTATGACTTGACGGAGACGGGAAAATCCAAAAAAGGCTCACTGATGACATTGTTTTTTCTCAACAAAACTAATCAAAAAGAGGAAAAGAATTGTTAGTTGTCGAAACGGTGAAGGGAATATGTAATTCGGTAGGTCATTTAGAAACACGTTATGTGATTCCGACAATGCCACGTTCCGTAAAAAATGTCAAGTCTTCGATTCTCTGCCGTTGAATGTGTCACCCCCATAATAATATAATATTCGGAAAGTGTGTTTCACTATGACTTGACGGAGAGGGGAAAATCCAAAAAGGCTCACTAATGACATAATTTTTTCTCAACAAAACTAATCAAAAATTGGAAGAGAATTGTTATTTGTCGAAACGGTGAGAGGAATATGGAATTCGGTAGGTCATTCAGAAACACGTTTTGTGATTCCGACAATTCCACGTTTCGTAAAAAAAAGTCAAGTCTTCGATGCTCTGCCATTGAATGTGTCACCCCCATAATAATATAATATTCGAAAAGTATGTTTCACTATGACTTGACGGAGACGGGAAAATCCAAAAAGGCTCACTAATGACATTGTTCTTTCTCAACAAAACTAATCAAAAAGATGAAAAGAATTGTTAGTTGTCGAAACGGTGAAGGGAATATGTAATTCGGTAGGTCATTTAGAAACACGTTATGTGATTCCGACAATGCCACGTTCCGTAAAAAAAGTCAAGTCTTCGATTCTCTGCCATTAAATGTGTCACCCCCATAATAATATAATATTCGAAAAGTATGTTTCACTATGACTTGACGGAGACGGGAAAATCCAAAAAGGCTCACTGATGACATTGTTTTTTCTCAACAAAACTAATCAAAAAGAGGAAAAGAATTGTTAGTTGTCGAAACGGTGAAGGGAATATGTAATTCGGTAGGTCATTTAGAAACACGTTATGTGATTCCGACAATGCCACGTTCCGTAAAAAAAAGTCAAGTCTTCGATTCTCTGCCATTAAATGTGTCACCCCCATAATAATATAATATTCGAAAAGTATGTTTCACTATGACTTGACGGAGACGGGAAAATCCAAAAAGGCTCACTGATGACATTGTTTTTTCTCAACAAAACTAATGAAAAAGAGGAAAAGAATTGTTAGTTGTCGAAACGGTGAAGGGAAGATGGAATTCGGTAGGTCATTTAGAAACACATTATGTGATTCTGTCAATGCCACGTTTCGTAAAAAAAAAGTCAAGTCTTCGATTCTCTGCCATTAAATGTGTCACCCCCATAATAATATAATATTCGAAAAGTATGTTTCACTATGACTTGACGGAGACGGGAAAATCCAAAAAGGCTCACTGATGACATTGTTTTTTCTCAACAAAACTAATCAAAAAGAGGAAAAGAATTGTTAGTTGTCGAAACGGTGAAGGGAATATGTAATTCGGTAGGTCATTTAGAAACACGTTATGTGATTCCGACAATGCCACGTTCCGTAAAAAAAGTCAAGTCTTCGATTCTCTGCCGTTGAATGTGTCACCCCCATAATAATATAATATTCGGAAAGTGTGTTTCACTATGACTTGACGGAGAGGGGAAAATCCAAAAAGGCTCACTAATGACATAATTTTTTCTCAACAAAACTAATCAAAAATTGGAAGAGAATTGTTATTTGTCGAAACGGTGAGAGGAATATGGAATTCGGTAGGTCATTCAGAAACACGTTTTGTGATTCCGACAATTCCACGTTTCGTAAAAAAAAGTCAAGTCTTCGATGCTCTGCCATTGAATGTGTCACCCCCATAATAATATAATATTCGAAAAGTATGTTTCACTATGACTTGACGGAGACGGGAAAATCCAAAAAGGCTCACTAATGACATTGTTTTTTCTCAACAAAACTAATCAAAAAGAGGAAAAGAATTGTTAGTTGTCGAAACGGTGAAGGGAATATGTAATTCGGTAGGTCATTTAGAAACACGTTATGTGATTCCGACAATGCCACGTTCCGTAAAAAAAAGTCAAGTCTTCGATTCTCTGCCATTAAATGTGTCACCCCCATAATAATATAATATTCGAAAAGTATGTTTCACTATGACTTGACGGAGACGGGAAAATCCAAAAAGGCTCACTGATGACATTATTCTTTTTTCAACAGAACTAATCAAAAAGTGGAAGAGAATTGTTATTTGTCGAAACCGTGTAGGGAATATGGAATTCGGTAGATCGTTTAGAAACGCATTATGTGTTTCTAAATATGCCACGTTTCGTGAGAAAAGTGAAGTCCTCGATGCTCTGCCATTGAATGTGTTACCCTCATAATAATATCTTCGGAAAGCGTGTTTCACTGTGACTTGACGGAGAGGGTAAATCCATATAGGCTCATATATGACCTTGTTTTTACTCAACAAAACTAATCAAAAAGTGGGAGAGAATAGTTAATTGTCGGAACGGTGAAGGGAAGATGGGATTCGGTAGCTCATTTGGAAACGCCTCATCTGATTCCGACAATGCCACGTTTCGTAAAAAAAAGTCAAGTCTTCGATGCTCTGCCATTGAATGTGTCACCCCCATAATAATATAATAATATAATATTCGGAAAGTGTGTTTCACTATGACTTGACGAAGAGGGAACATCCAAAAAGGCTCACTAATGACATTATTTTTTCTCAACAAAACTAATCAAAAAGTGGAAGAGAATTATTAGTTGTCGAAACGGTGAAGGGAAGATGGAATTCGGTAGGTCATTTAGAAACACATTATGTGATTCTGTCAATGCCACGTTTCGTAAAAAAAAGGCAAGTCTTCGATGCTCTGCCATTGAATGTGTCACCCCCATAATAATATAATATTCGGAAAGTGTGTTTTACTATGACCTGACGGAGAGGGGAAAATCCAAAAAGGCTCTGATTCTGACAATGCCACGTTTCGTAAAAAAAAGTCAAGTCTTCGATTCTCTGCCATTGAATGTGTCACCCCCATAATAATATGATATTTGGAAAGTGTGTTTCACTATGACTTGACGGAGACGGGAAAATCCAAAAAACTCACTAATGACATTATTTTTTCTCAACAAAACTAATCAAAAAGTGGAAGAGAATTGTTATTTGTCGAAACGGTGAAGGGAATATGGAATTCGGTAGGTCATTTGAAATAGGCTCATGTAATTCCGACAATGCCACGTTTCGTAAAAAAAAGTCAAGTCTTCGATTCTCTGCCATCGAATGTGTCACCCCCATAATAATATAATATTCGGAAAGTGTGTTTCACTATGACTTGACGGAGAGGGGAAAATCCAAAAAGACTCCTTAATGACATTGTTTTTTCTCAACAAAACTAATCAAAAAGTGGAAGAGAATTGTTATTTAACGAAACGGTGAAGGGAATATGGAATTCGGTAGGTAATTTAGAAAAACGTTATGTGATTCCGACAATGCCACGTTTCGTAAAAAAAAGTCAAGTCTCCGATGCTCTGCCATTGAATGTTTCACCCCCATAATAATATTATATTCGGAAAGTGTGTTTCACTATGACTTGACGGAGAGGGGAAAATCCACAAAGGCTCACTAATGACATTATTTTTCTCAACAAAACTAATCAAAAAGTGGAAGAGAATTGTTATTTGTCGAAACGGTGAAGGGAATATGGAATTCGGTAGGTCATTTAGAAAAACGTTATGTGATTCCGACAATGCCACGTTTCTAATAAAAAAATCAATTCTTCGATTCTCTGCCATTGAATGTGTCACCCCCATAATAATATAATATTCGGAAAGTGTGTTTCGCTATGACCTGACGGAGAGGGGAAAATCCAATAAGGCTCATTAATGACATAATTTTTTCTCAACAAAACTATTCAAAAAGTGGGAGAGAATTGTTAATTGTCGAAACGGTGAAGGGAATATGGAATTCGGTAGCTCATTTGGAAATGCCTTATGTGATTCCAAATATGCCAGGTTTCGTATAAAAAAGTCAAGTCTTCGATTCTCTGCCATTGAATGTGTCACCCCCATAATAATATAATATTTGGAAAGTGTGTTTCACTATGACTTGACGGAGAGGGAAAATCCAAAAAGGTTCACTAATGACATTGTTTTTTCTCAACAAAACTAATCAAAAAGTGGGAGAGAAATGTTAATTGTCGAAACGGTGAAGGGAATATGGAATTCGGTAGCTCATTTGGAAATGCCTTATGTGATTCCGACAATGCCACGTTTCGTATAAAAAAGTCAAGTCTTCGATTCTCTGCCATTGAATGTGTCACCCCCATAATAATATAATATTTGGAAAGTGTGTTTCACTATGACTTGACGGAGAGGGAAAATCCAAAAAGGTTCACTAATGACATTGTTTTTTCTCAACAAAACTAATCAAAAATTGGAAGAGAATTGTTAGTTGTCGAAACGGTGAAGGGAATAAGGAATTCGGTAGGTCGTTTAGAAACGCATTATGTGATTCCAAATATGCCAGGTTTCTTGAAAAAAAGTCAAGTCTTCGATGCTCTGCCATTGAATGTGTCACCCCCATAATGATATAATATTCGGAAAGTGTGTTTCACTATGACTTGACGGAGAGGGGAAATCCAAAAAGACTCCTTAATGACATTGTTTTTTCTCAACAAAACTAATCAAAAATTGGAAGAGAATTGTTAGTTGTCGAAACGGTGAAGGGAAGATGGAATTCGGTAGGTCATTTAGAAACACATTATGGGATTCTGTCAATGCCACGTTTCGTGAAAAAAAGTCAAGTCTTCGATGCTCTGTCATTGAATGTGTCACCCCCATAATAATATAATATTCGGAAAGTGTGTTTCACTATGACCTGACGGAGAGGGGAAAATCCAAAAAGGCTCACTAATGACATTATTTTTTTTTCAACAAAACTAATCAAAAAGTGGAAGAGAATTGTTATTTGTCGAAACCGTGAAGGGAATATGGAATTCGGTAGTTCGTTTAGAAACGCACTATGTGATTCCAAATATGCCACGTTTCGTGAAAAAAGTGTAGTCCTCGATGCTCTGCCATTGAATGTGTTACCCTCATAATAATATCTTCGGAAAGTGTGTTTCACTGTGACTTGACGGAGTGGGTAAATCCAAAAAGGCTCACTAATGACATTGTTTTTTCTCAACAAAATTAATCAAAAAGTGGGAGAGAATAGTTAATTGTCGAAATTGTGAAGGGGAGATGGAATTCGGTAGCTCATTTGGAAACGCCTCATGTGATTCCGACAATGCCACGTTTCGTAAAAAAAGTCAAGTCTTCGATGCTCTGTCATTGAATGTGTCACCCCCATAATAATATAATACTCGGAAGTTGTGTTTCACTATGACTTGACGGAGAGGGAAAATCCAAAAAGGCTCACTAATGACATTGTTTTTTCTCCACAAAACTAATCAAAAAGTGGGAGAGAATTGTTAATTGTCGAAACGGTGAAGGGAAGATGGAATTCGGTAGCTCATTTGGAAATGCCTTATGTGATTCCGACAATGCCACGATTCGTAAAAAAAAGTCAACTTTTCGATTCTCTGCCATTAAATGTGTCACCCCCATAATAATATAATATTCGGAAAGTGTGTTTCACTATGACTTGACGGAGAGGGGAATCCATAAAGGCTCACTAATGACATTGTTTTTTCTCAACAAAACTAATCAAAAAGTGGGAGAGAATTGTTAATTGTCGAAACGGTAAAGGGAAGATGGAATTCGGTAGCTCATTTGGAAATGCCTTATGTGATTCTGACAATGCCACGTTTCGTAAAAAAAAGTCAAGTCTTCGATTCTCTGCCATTGAATGTGTCACCCCCATAATAATATGATATTTGGAAAGTGTGTTTCACTATGACTTGACGGAGACGGGAAAATCCAAAAAACTCACTAATGACATTATTTTTTCTCAACAAAACTAATCAAAAAGTGGAAGAGAATTGTTATTTGTCGAAACGGTGAAGGGAATATGGAATTCGGTAGGTCATTTGAAATAGGCTCATGTAATTCCGACAATGCCACGTTTCGTAAAAAAAAGTCAAGTCTTCGATTCTCTGCCATCGAATGTGTCACCCCCATAATAATATAATATTCGGAAGGTTTGTTTCACTATGACTTGACGGAGAGGGGAAAATCCAAAAAGGCTCACTAATGAAATTATTTTTACTCAACAAAACTAATCAAAAAGTGGAAGAGAATTGTTATTTAACGAAACGGTGAAGGGAATATGGAATTCGGTAGGTCATTTAGAAAAACGTTATGTGATTCCGACAATGCCACGTTTCTAATAAAAAAATCAATTCTTCGATTCTCTGCCATTGAATGTGTCACCCCCATAATAATATAATATTCGGAAAGTGTGTTTCGCTATGACCTGACGGAGAGGGGAAAATCCAATAAGGCTCATTAATGACATAATTTTTTCTCAACAAAACTATTCAAAAAGTGGAAGAGAATTGTTAGTTGTTGAAACGGTGAAAAGAAGATGCAATTCGGTAGGTCATTTAGAAACACATTATGTGATTCTGATAATGCCACGTTTCGTAAAAAAAAGTCAAGTCTTCGATGCTCTGCCATTGAATGTGTCACCCCCATAATAATATAATATTCGGAAAGTGTGTTTCACTATGACTTGACGGAGAGGGGAAATCCATAAAGGCTCACTAATGACATTGTTTTTTCTCAACAAAACTAATCAAAAAGTGGGAGAGAATTGTTAATTGTCGAAACGGTGAAGGGAATATGGAATTCGGTAGCTCATTTGGAAATGCCTTATGTGATTCCAAATATGCCAGGTTTCGTATAAAAAAGTCAAGTCTACGATTCTCTGCCATTGAATGTGTCACCCCCATAATAATATAATAATTGGAAAGTGTGTTTCACTATGACTTGACGGAGAGGGAAAATCCAAAAAGGTTCACTAATGACATTGTTTTTTCTCAACAAAACTAATCAAAAAGTGGGAGAGAAATGTTAATTGTCGAAACGGTGAAGGGAATATGGAATTCGGTAGCTCATTTGGAAATGCCTTATGTGATTCCGACAATGCCACGTTTCGTATAAAAAAGTCAAGTCTCCGATTCTCTGCCATTGAATGTGTCACCCCCATAATAATATAATATTTGGAAAGTGTGTTTCACTATGACTTGACGGAGAGGGAAAATCCAAAAAGGTTCACTAATGACATTGTTTTTTCTCAACAAAACTAATCAAAAATTGGAAGAGAATTGTTAGTTGTCGAAACGGTGAAGGGAATAAGGAATTCGGTAGGTCGTTTAGAAACGCATTATGTGATTCCAAATATGCCAGGTTTCTTGACAAAAAGTCAAGTCTTCGATGCTCTGCCATTGAATGTGTCACCCCCATAATAATATAATGTTCGGAAAGTGTGTTTCACTATGACCTGACGGAGAGGGGAAAATCCAGAAAGGCTCACTAATGACATTATTTTTTCTCAACAAAACTAATCAAAAAGTGGAAGAGAATTGTTATTTGTCGAAACGGTGAAGGGAATATGGAATTCGGTAGGTCATTTGAAAACGCCTCATGTGATTCCGACAATGCCACGTTTCGTAAAAAAAAGTCAAGTCTTCGATTCTCTGCCATCGAATGTGTCACCCCCATAATAATATAATATTCGGAAAGTGTGTTTCACTATGACTTGACGGAGAGGGGAAATCCAAAAAGACTCCTTAATGACATTGTTTTTTCTCAACAAAACTAATCAAAAATTGGAAGAGAATTGTTAGTTGTCGAAACGGTGAAGGGAGGATGGAATTCGGTAGGTCATTTAGAAACACATTATGGGATTCTGTCAATGCCACGTTTCGTGAAAAAAAGTCAAGTCTTCGATGCTCTGTCATTGAATGTGTCACCCCCATAATAATATAATATTCGGAAAGTGTGTTTCACTATGACCTGACGGAGAGGGGAAAATCCAAAACGGCTCACTAATGACATTATTTTTTTTTTCAACAAAACTAATCAAAAAGTGGAAGAGAATTGTTATTTGTCGAAACCGTGAAGGGAATATGGAATTCGGTAGATCGTTTAGAAACGCACTATGTGATTCCAAATATGCCACGTTTCGTGAAAAAAGTGAAGTCCTCGATGCTCTGCCAATGAATGTGTTACCCTCATAATAATATCTTCGGAAAGTGTGTTTCACTGTGACTTGACGGAGTGGGTAAATCCAAAAAGGCTCACTAATGACATTGTTTTTTCTCAACAAAATTAATCAAAAAGTGGGAGAGAATAGTTAATTGTCGAAACTGTGAAGGGAAGATGGAATTCGGTAGCTCATTTGGAAACGCCTCATGTGATTCCAACAATGCCACGTTTCGTAAAAAAAAGTCAAGTCTTCGATGCTCTGCCATTGAATGTGTCACCCCCATAATAATATAATATTCGGAAAGTGTGTTTCACTATGACTTGACGGAGAGGGAAAATCCAAAAAGGCTCACTAATGACATTGTTTTTTCTCCACAAAACTAATCAAAAAGTGGGAGAGAATTGTTAATTGTCGAAACGGTGAAGGGAAGATGGAATTCGGTAGCTCATTTGGAAATGCCTTATGTGATTCCGACAATGCCACGATTCGTAAAAAAAAGTCAACTTTTCGATTCTCTGCCATTAAATGTGTCACCCCCATAATAATATAATATTTGGAAAGTGTGTTTCACTATGACTTGACGGAGAGGGGAATCCATAAAGGCTCACTAATGACATTGTTTTTTCTCAACAAAACAAATCAAAAAGTGGGAGAGAATTGTTAATTGTCGAAACGGTAAAGGGAACATGGAATTCGGTAGCTCATTTGGAAATGCCTTATGTGATTCTGACAATGCCACGTTTCGTAAAAAAAAGTCAAGTCTTCGATTCTCTGCCATTGAATGTGTCACCCCCATAATAATATAATATTCGGAAAGTGTGTTTCACTATGACTTGACGGAGAGGGGAAAATCCAAAAAGGCTCACTAATGAAATTATTTTTTCTCAACAAAACTAATCAAAAAGTGGAAGAGAATTGTTATTTAACGAAACGGTGAAGGGAATATGGAATTCGGTAGGTCATTTAGAAAAACGTTATGTGATTCCGACAATGCCACGTTTCGTAAAAAAAAGTCAAGTCTTCGATGCTCTGCCATTGAATGTTTCACCCCCATAATAATATTATATTCGGAAAGTGTGTTTCACTATGACTTGACGGAGAGGGGAAAATCCACAAAGGCTCACTAATGACATTATTTTTCTCAACAAAACTAATCAAAAAGTGGAAGAGAATTGTTATTTGTCGAAACGGTGAAGGGAATATGGAATTCGGTAGGTCATTTAGAAAAACGTTATGTGATTCCGACAATGCCACGTTTCTAATAAAAAAATCAATTCTTCGATTCTCTGCCATTGAATGTGTCACCCCCATAATAATATAATATTCGGAAAGTGTGTTTCGCTATGACCTGACGGAGAGGGGAAAACCCAATTAGGCTCACTAATGACATAATTTTTTCTCAACAAAACTATTCAAAAAGTGGAAGAGATTTGTTAGTTGTTGAAACGGTGAAAAGAAGATGCAATTCGGTAGGTCATTTAGAAACACATTATGTGATTCTGACAATGCCACGTTTCGTAAAAAAAAGTCAAGTCTTCGATGCTCTGCCATTGAATGTGTCACCCCCATAATAATATAATATTCGGAAAGTGTGTTTCACTATGACTTGACGGAGAGGGGAAATCCATAAAGGCTCACTAATGACATTGTTTTTTCTCAACAAAACTAATCAAAAAGTGGGAGAGAATTGTTAATTGTCGAAACGGTGAAGGGAATATGGAATTCGGTAGCTCATTTGGAAATGCCTTATGTGATTCCAAATATGCCAGGTTTCGTATAAAAAAGTCAAGTCTTCGATTCTCTGCCATTGAATGTGTCACCCCCATAATAATATAATATTTGGAAAGTGTGTTTCACTATGACTTGACGGAGAGGGAAAATCCAAAAAGGTTCACTAATGACATTGTTTTTTCTCAACAAAACTAATCAAAAAGTGGGAGAGAAATGTTAATTGTCGAAACGGTGAAGGGAATATGGAATTCGGTAGCTCATTTGGAAATGCCTTATGTGATTCCGACAATGCCACGTTTCGTATAAAAAAGTCAAGTCTCCGATTCTCTGCCATTGAATGTGTCACCCCCATAATAATATAATATTTGGAAAGTGTGTTTCACTATGACTTGACGGAGAGGGAAAATCCAAAAAGGTTCACTAATGACATTGTTTTTTCTCAACAAAACTAATCAAAAATTGGAAGAGAATTGTTAGTTGTCGAAACGGTGAAGGGAATAAGGAATTCGGTAGGTCGTTTAGAAACGCATTATGTGATTCCAAATATGCCAGGTTTCTTGACAAAAAGTCAAGTCTTCGATGCTCTGCCATTGAATGTGTCACCCCCATAATAATATAATGTTCGGAAAGTGTGTTTCACTATGACCTGACGGAGAGGGGAAAATCCAGAAAGGCTCACTAATGTCATTATTTTTTCTCAACAAAACTAATCAAAAAGTGGAAGAGAATTGTTATTTGTCGAAACGGTGAAGGGAATATGGAATTCGGTAGGTCATTTGAAAACGCCTCATGTGATTCCGACAATGCCACGTTTCGTAAAAAAAGTCAAGTCTTCGATTCTCTGCCATCGAATGTGTCACCCCCATAATAATATAATATTCGGAAAGTGTGTTTCACTATGACTTGACGGAGAGGGGAAATCCAAAAAGACTCCTTAATGACATTGTTTTTTCTCAACAAAACTAATCAAAAATTGGAAGAGAATTGTTAGTTGTCGAAACGGTGAAGGGAGGATGGAATTCGGTAGGTCATTTAGAAACACATTATGGGATTCTGTCAATGCCACGTTTCGTGAAAAAAAGTCAAGTCTTCGATGCTCTGTCATTGAATGTGTCACCCCCATAATAATATAATATTCGGAAAGTGTGTTTCACTATGACCTGACGGAGTGGGGAAAATCCAAAACGGCTCACTAATGACATTATTTTTTTTTTCAACAAAACTAATCAAAAAGTGGAAGAGAATTGTTATTTGTCGAAACCGTGAAGGGAATATGGAATTCGGTAGATCGTTTAGAAACGCACTATGTGATTCCGAATATGCCACGTTTCGTGAAAAAAGTGAAGTCCTCGATGCTCTGCCAATGAATGTGTTACCCTCATAATAATATCTTCGGAAAGTGTGTTTCACTGTGACTTGACGGAGTGGGTAAATCCAAAAAGGCTCACTAATGACATTGTTTTTTCTCAACAAAATTAATCAAAAAGTGGGAGAGAATAGTTAATTGTCGAAACTGTGAAGGGAAGATGGAATTCGGTAGCTCATTTGGAAACGCCTCATGTGATTCCGACAATGCCACGTTTCGTAAAAAAAGTCAAGTCTTCGATGCTCTGCCATTGAATGTGTCACCCCCATAATAATATAATATTCGCAAAGTGTGTTTCACTATGACTTGACGGAGAGGGAAAATCCAAAAAGGCTCACTAATGACATTTTTTTTTCTCCACAAAACTAATCAAAAAGTGGGAGAGAATTGTTAATTGTCGAAACGGTGAAGGGAAGATGGAATTCGGTAGCTCATTTGGAAATGGCTTATGTGATTCCGACAATGCCACGATTCGTAAAAAAAAGTCAACTTTTCGATTCTCTGCCATTAAATGTGTCACCCCCATAATAATATAATATTTGGAAAGTGTGTTTCACTATGACTTGACGGAGAGGGGAATCCATAAAGGCTCACTAATGACATTGTTTTTTCTCAACAAAACAAATCAAAAAGTGGGAGAGAATTGTTAATTGTCGAAACGTTAAAGGGAACATGGAATTCGGTAGCTCATTTGGAAATGCCTTATGTGATTCTGACAATGCCACGTTTCGTAAAAAAAAGTCAAGTCTTCGATTCTCTGCCATTGAATGTGTCACCCCCATAATAATATGATATTTGGAAAGTGTGTTTCACTATGACTTGACGGAGACGGGAAAATCCAAAGAACTCACTAATGACATTATTTTTTCTCAACAAAACTAATCAAAAAGTGGAAGAGAATTGTTATTTGTCGAAACGGTGAAGGGAATATGGAATTCGGTAGGTCATTTGAAATAGGCTCATGTAATTCGGACAATGCCACGTTTCGTAAAAAAAAGTCAAGTCTTCGATTCTCTGCCATCGAATGTGTCACCCCCATAATAATATAATATTCGGAAAGTGTGTTTCACTATGACTTGACGGAGAGGGGAAAATCCAAAAAGGCTCACTAATGAAATTATTTTTTCTCAACAAAACTAATCAAAAAGTGGAAGAGAATTGTTATTTGTCGAAACGGTGAAGGGAATATGGAATTCGGTAGGTCATTTAGAAAAACGTTATGTGATTCCGACAATGCCACGTTTCTAATAAAAAAATCAATTCTTCGATTCTCTGCCATTGAATGTGTCACCCCCATAATAATATAATATTCGGAAAGTGTGTTTCGCTATGACCTGACGGAGAGGGGAAAATCCAATAAGGCTCACTAATGACATAATTTTTTCTCAACAAAACTATTCAAAAAGTGGAAGAGATTTGTTAGTTGTTGAAACGGTGAAAAGAAGATGCAATTCGGTAGGTCATTTAGAAACACATTATGTGATTCTGACAATGCCACGTTTCGTAAAAAAAAGTCAAGTCTTCGATGCTCTGCCATTGAATGTGTCACCCCCATAATAATATAATATTCGGAAAGTGTGTTTCACTATGACTTGACGGAGAGGGGAAATCCATAAAGGCTCACTAATGACATTGTTTTTTCTCAACAAAACTATCAAAAAGTGGGAGAGAATTGTTAATTGTCGAAACGGTGAAGGGAATATGGAATTCGGTAGCTCATTTGGAAATGCCTTATGTGATTCCAAATATGCCAGGTTTCGTATAAAAAAGTCAAGTCTTCGATTCTCTGCCATTGAATGTGTCACCCCCATAATAATATAATATTTGGAAAGTGTGTTTCACTATGACTTGACGGAGAGGGAAAATCCAAAAAGGTTCACTAATGACATTGTTTTTTCTCAACAAAACTAATCAAAAAGTGGGAGAGAAATGTTAATTGTCGAAACGGTGAAGGGAATATGGAATTCGGTAGCTCATTTGGAAATGCCTTATGTGATTCCGACAATGCCACGTTTCGTATAAAAAAGTCAAGTCTTCGATTCTCTGCCATTGAATGTGTCACCCCCATAATAATATAATATTTGGAAAGTGTGTTTCACTATGACTTGACGGAGAGGGAAAATCCAAAAAGGTTCACTAATGACATTGTTTTTTCTCAACAAAACTAATCAAAAATTGGAAGAGAATTGTTAGTTGTCGAAACGGTGAAGGGAATAAGGAATTCGGTAGGTCGTTTAGAAACGCATTATGTGATTCCAAATATGCCAGGTTTCTTGAAAAAAAGTCAAGTCTTCGATGCTCTGCCATTGAATGTGTCACCCCCATAATAATATAATGTTCGGAAAGTGTGTTTCACTATGACCTGACGGAGAGGGGAAATCCAAAAAGACTCCTTAATGACATTGTTTTTTCTCAACAAAACTAATCAAAAATTGGAAGAGAATTGTTAGTTGTCGAAACGGTGAAGGGAAGATGGAATTCGGTAGGTCATTTAGAAACACATTATGGGATTCTGTCAATGCCACGTTTCGTGAAAAAAAGTCAAGTCTTCGATGCTCTGTCATTGAATGTGTCACCCCCATAATAATATAATATTCGGAAAGTGTGTTTCACTATGACCTGACGGAGAGGGGAAAATCCAAAAAGGCTCACTAATGACATTATTTTTTTTTCAACAAAACTAATCAAAAAGTGGAAGAGAATTGTTATTTGTCGAAACGGTGAAGGGAATATGGAATTCGGTAGGTCATTTAGAAAAACGTTATGTGATTCCGACAATGCCACGTTTCTAATAAAAAAATCAAGTCTTCGATGCTCTGCCATTGAATGGTTCACCCCCATAATAATATTATATTCGGAAAGTGTGTTTCACTATGACTTGACGGAGAGGGGAAAATCCAATAAGGCTCACTAATGACATAATTTTTTCTCAACAAAACTATTCAAAAAGTGGGAGAGAAATGTTAATTGTCGAAACGGTGAAGGGAATATGGAATTCGGTAGCTCATTTGGAAATGCCTTATGTGATTCCGACAATGCCACGTTTCGTATAAAAAAGTCAAGTCTTCGATTCTCTGCCATTGAATGTGTCACCCCCATAATAATATAATATTTGGAAAGTGTGTTTCACTATGACTTGACGGAGAGGGAAAATCCAAAAAGGTTCACTAATGACATTGTTTTTTCTCAACAAAACTAATCAAAAATTGGAAGAGAATTGTTAGTTGTCGAAACGGTGAAGGGAATAAGGAATTCGGTAGGTCGTTTAGAAACGCATTATGTGATTCCAAATATGCCAGGTTTCTTGAAAAAAAGTCAAGTCTTCGATGCTCTGCCATTGAATGTGTCACCCCCATAATAATATAATGTTCGGAAAGTGTGTTTCACTATGACCTGACGGAGAGGGGAAAATCCAAAAAGGCTCACTAATGACATTATTTTTTCTCAACAAAACTAATCAAAAAGTGGAAGAGAATTGTTATTTGTCGAAACGGTGAAGGGAATATGGAATTCGGTAGGTCATTTGAAAACGCCTCATGTGATTCCGACAATGCCACGTTTCGTAAAAAAAAGTCAAGTCTTCGATTCTCTGCCATCGAATGTGTCACCCCCATAATAATATAATATTCGGAAAGTGTGTTTCACTATGACTTGACGGAGAGGGGAAATCCAAAAAGACTCCTTAATGACATTGTTTTTTCTCAACAAAACTAATCAAAAATTGGAAGAGAATTGTTAGTTGTCGAAACGGTGAAGGGAAGATGGAATTCGGTAGGTCATTTAGAAACACATTATGGGATTCTGTCAATGCCACGTTTCGTGAAAAAAAGTCAAGTCTTCGATGCTCTGTCATTGAATGTGTCACCCCCATAATAATATAATATTCGGAAAGTGTGTTTCACTATGACCTGACGGAGAGGGGAAAATCCAAAAAGGCTCACTAATGACATTATTTTTTTTTCAACAAAACTAATCAAAAAGTGGAAGAGAATTGTTATTTGTCGAAACCGTGAAGGGAATATGGAATTCGGTAGATCGTTTAGAAACGCACTATGTGATTCCAAATATGCCACGTTTCGTGAAAAAAGTGTAGTCCTCGATGCTCTGCCATTGAATGTGTTACCCTCATAATAATATCTTCGGAAAGTGTGTTTCACTGTGACTTGACGGAGTGGGTAAATCCAAAAAGGCTCACTAATGACATTGTTTTTTCTCAACAAAATTAATCAAAAAGTGGGAGAGAATAGTTAATTGTCGAAACTGTGAAGGGAAGATGGAATTCGGTAGCTCATTTGGAAACGCCTCATGTGATTCCGACAATGCCACGTTTCGTAAAAAAAAGTCAAGTCTTCGATGCTCTGTCATTGAATGTGTCACCCCCATAATAATATAATATTCGGAAAGTGTGTTTCACTATGACTTGACGGAGAGGTAAAATCCAAAAAGGCTCACTAATGACATTGTTTTTTCTCCACAAAACTAATCAAAAAGTGGGAGAGAATTGTTAATTGTCGAAACGGTGAAGGGAAGATGGAATTCGGTAGCTCATTTGGAAATGCCTTATGTGATTCCGACAATGCCACGATTCGTAAAAAAAAGTCAACTTTTCGATTCTCTGCCATTAAATGTGTCACCCCCATAATAATATAATATTCGGAAAGTGTGTTTCACTATGACTTGACGGAGAGGGGAATCCATAAAGGCTCACTAATGACATTGTTTTTTCTCAACAAAACTAATCAAAAAGTGGGAGAGAATTGTTAATTGTCGAAACGGTAAAGGGAAGATGGAATTCGGTAGCTCATTTGGAAATGCCTTATGTGATTCTGACAATGCCACGTTTCGTAAAAAAAAGTCAAGTCTTCGATTCTCTGCCATTGAATGTGTCACCCCCATAATAATATGATATTTGGAAAGTGTGTTTCACTATGACTTGACGGAGACGGGAAAATCCAAAAAACTCACTAATGACATTATTTTTTCTCAACAAAACTAATCAAAAAGTGGAAGAGAATTGTTATTTGTCGAAACGGTGAAGGGAATATGGAATTCGGTAGGTCATTTGAAATAGGCTCATGTAATTCCGACAATGCCACGTTTCGTAAAAAAAAGTCAAGTCTTCGATTCTCTGCCATCGAATGTGTCACCCCCATAATAATATAATATTCGGAAGGTTTGTTTCACTATGACTTGACTGAGAGGGGAAAATCCAAAAAGGCTCACTAATGAAATTATTTTTTCTCAACAAAACTAATCAAAAAGTGGAAGAGAATTGTTATTTAACGAAACGGTGAAGGGAATATGGAATTCGGTAGGTCATTTAGAAAAACGTTATGTGATTCCGACAATGCCACGTTTCGTAAAAAAAAGTCAAGTCTTCGATGCTCTGCCATTGAATGTTTCACCCCCATAATAATATTATATTCGGAAAGTGTGTTTCACTATGACTTGACGGAGAGGGGAAAATCCACAAAGGCTCACTAATGACATTATTTTTCTCAACAAAACTAATCAAAAAGTGGAAGAGAATTGTTATTTGTCGAAACGGTGAAGGGAATATGGAATTCGGTAGGTCATTTAGAAAAACGTTATGTGATTCCGACAATGCCACGTTTCTAATAAAAAAATCAAGTCTTCGATGCTCTGCCATTGAATGTTTCACCCCCATAATAATATTATATTCGGAAAGTGTGTTTCACTATGACTTGACGGAGAGGGGAAAATCCAATAAGGCTCACTAATGACATAATTTTTTCTCAACAAAACTATTCAAAAAATGGAAGAGAATTGTTAGTTGTTGAAACGGTGAAAAGAAGATGCAATTCGGTAGGTCATTTAGAAACACATTATGTGATTCTGACAATGCCACGTTTCGTAAAAAAAAGTCAAGTCTTCGATGCTCTGCCATTGAATGTGTCACCCCCATAATAATATAATATTCGGAAAGTGTGTTTCACTATGACTTGACGGAGAGGGAAAATCCAAAAAGGTTCACTACTGACATTGTTTCTTCTCAACAAAACTAATCAAAAAGTGGGAGAGAAATGTTAATTGTCGAAACGGTGAAGGGAATATGGAATTCGGTAGCTCATTTGGAAATGCCTTATGTGATTCCGACAATGCCACGTTTCGTATAAAAAAGTCAAGTCTTCGATTCTCTGCCATTGAATGTGTCACCCCCATAATAATATAATATTTGGAAAGTGTGTTTCACTATGACTTGACGGAGAGGGAAAATCCAAAAAGGTTCACTAATGACATTGTTTTTTCTCAACAAAACTCATCAAAAAGTGGGAGAGAATTGTTAGTGGTCGAAACGGTGAAGGGAAGATGGAATTCGGTAGGTCATTTAGAAACACGCTATGTGATTCTGACAATGCCACGTTTCGTAAAGAGAAGTCAAGTCTTCGATGCTCTGCCATTGAATGTGTCACCCCCATAATAATATAATATTCGAAAAGTGTGTTTGACTATTACTTGACGGAGAGGGGAAAATCCAAAAAGGCTCACTAATGACATAATTTTTTCTCAACAAAACTAATCAAAAAGTGGAAGGGAATTGTTAGTTGTCGAAACGGTGGAGGGAATATGGAATTCGGTAGGTCATTTGGAAACGCCTCATGTGATTCCGACAATGCCACGTTTCGTAAAAAAAAGACAAGTCTTCGATTCTCTGCCATTGAATGTGTCACCCCCATAATAATATAATATTCGGAAAGTGTGTTTCACTATGACTTGACGGAGAGGAGAAGTCCATAAAGGTTCACTAATGATATTGTTTTTTCTCAATAGAACTAATCAAAAAGTGGAAGAGAATTGTTATTTATCACTGACTTGACGGAGACGGGAAAATCCATAAAGGCTCAATAATGACATTGTTTTTCTCAACAAAACTAATCAAAAAGTGGAAGAGAATTGTTAGTTGTCGAAACAGTGAAGGGAATATGGAATTCGGTAGGTCATTTAGAAACACGTTATGTGATTCCGACAATGCCACGTTTCGTAAAAAAAAGTCAAGTCTTCGATGCTCTGCCATTGAATGTGTCACCCCCATAATAATATAATATTCGGAAAGTGTGTTTCACTATGACTTGACGGAGAGGGGAAAATCCAAAAAGGCTAACTAATGACATTGTTTTTTCTCAACAAAACTGTTCAAAAAGTGGAAAAGAATTGTTATTTGTCGAAACGGTGAAGGGAATATGGAATTCGGTAGGTCGTTTAGAAACGCATTATGTGATTCCAAATATGCCACGTTTCGTGAAAAAAAGTGAAGTCCTCGATGCTCTGCCATTGAATGTGTTACCCTCATAATAATATCTTCGGAAAGCGTGTTTCACTATGACTTGACGGAGAGGGGAAAATCCAAAAAGGCTCACTAATGACATTATTTTTTATCAACAAAACTAATCAAAATTGGAAGAGAATTGTAATTTGTCGAAACGGTAAAGGGAATATGGAATTCGGTAGGTCCTTTAGAAACGCATTATGTGATTCCAAATATGCCACGTTTCGTAAAAAAAAGTCAAGTCTTCGATGCTCTGCCATTGAATGTGTCACACCCATAATAATATAATATTCGGAAAATGTGTTTTACTATGACCTGACAGAGAGGGGAAAATCCAAAAAGGCTCACTAATGACATTATTTTTTCTCAACAAAACTAATCAAAAAGTGGAAGAGAATTGTTATTTGTCGAAACGGTGAAGGGAATATGGAATTCGGTAGGTCATTTGAAAACGCCTCATGTGTTTCCGACAACGCCACGTTTCGTAAAAAAAAGTCAAGTCTTCGATTCTCTGCCATCGAATGTGTCACCCTCATAATAATATAATATTCGGAAAGTGTGTTTCACTATGACTTGACGGAGACGGAAAAATCCATAAAGGCTCACTAATGACATTGTTTTTTCTCAACAAAACTAATCAAAAAGTGGGAGAGAATTGTTAATTGTCGAAACGGCGAAGGGAAGATGGAATTCGGTATCTCATTTGGAAATGCATTATGTGATTCCGCTAATGCCACGTTTCGTGAAAAAAAGTCAAGTTTTCGATTCTCTGCCATTAAATGTGTCACCCCCATAATAATATAATATTCGGAAAGTGTATTTCACTATGACTTGACGGAGACGGAAAAATCCGAAAAGGCTCACTAATGACATTATTTTTTCTCAACAAAACTAATCAAAAAGTGGAAGAGAATTGTTAGTTGTCGAAACGGTGAAGGGAATATGGAATTCGGTAGGTCATTTAGAAACACGTTATGTGATTCCGACAATGCCACATTTCGTAAAAAAAAGTCAAGTCTTCGATTCTCTGCTATTGAATGTGTCACCTCCATAATAATATAATATTCGGAAAGTGTGTTTCACTATCGCTTGATGGAGACGGGAAAATTCATAAAGGCTCACTAATGACATTGTTTTTTCTCAAGAAAACTAATCAAAAAGTGGGAGAGGATTGTTATTTGTCGTAACGGTGAAGGGAAGATGGAATTTGGTAGCTCATTCGGAAATGCCTTATGTGATTCCGACAATGCCACGTTTCGTAAAAAAAAGTCAACTTTTCGATTCTCTGCCATTGAATGTGTCACCCCCATAATAATATAATATTCGGAAAGTGTATTTCACTATGACTTGACGGAGACGGGAAAATCCAAAAAGGCTCACTAATGACATTATTTTTTCTCAACAAAACTAATCAAAAAGTGGAAGAGAATTGTTAGTTGTCGAAACGGTGAAGGGAATATGGAATTCGGTAGGTCATTTAGAAACACGTTATGTGATTCCGACAATGCCACGTTTCGTAAAAAATGTCAAATCTTCGATTCACTGCCATTGAATGTGTCACCTCCAAAATAATATAATATTCGGAAAGTGTGTTTCACTATGACCTGACGGAGAGGGGAAATCCATAAAAGCTCACTAATGACATAATTTTTTCTCAACAAAACTAATCAAAAAGTGGAAGAGGATTGTTAGTTGTCGAAACGGTGAAGGGAATATGGAATTCGGTAGGTCATTTAGAAACACGTTATGTGATTCTGACAATGCCACGTTCCGTAAAAAAAAGTCAAGTTTTCGATTCTCTGCCATTAAATGTGTCACCCCCATAATGATATAATATTCGGAAAGTGTGTTTCACTATGACATGACGGAGACGGGAAAATCCAAAAAGGCTCACTAATGACATTATTTTTTCTCAACAAAATTAATCAAAAAGTGGAAGAGGATTGTTAGTTGTCGAAACGGTGAAGGGAAGATGGAATTCGGTAGGTCATTTAGAAACACGTTATGTGATTCTGACAATGCCACGTTCCGTAAAAAAAAGTCAAGTTTTCGATTCTCTGCCATTAAATGTGTCACCCCCATAATGATATAATATTCGGAAAGTGTGTTTCACTATGACATGACGGAGACGGGAAAATCCAAAAAGGCTCACTAATGACATTATTTTTTCTCAACAAAATTAATCAAAAAGTGGAAGAGGATTGTTAGTTGTCGAAACGGTGAAGGGAAGATGGAATTCGGTAGGTCATTTAGAAACACGTTATGTGATTCTGACAATGCCACGTTCCGTAAAAAAAAGTCAAGTTTTCGATTCTCTGCCATTGAATGTGTCACCCCCATAATAATATAATATACGGAAAGTGTGTTTCACTATGACTTGACGGAGACGGGAAAATCCAAAAAGGCTCACTAATGACATTGTTTTTTCTCAACAAAACTAATCAACAAGTGGGAGAGAATTGTTAATTGTCGAAACGGTGAAGGGAATATGGAATTCGGTAGGTCATTTAGAAACACGTTATGTGATTACGACAATGCCACGTTTCGTAAAAAATGTCAAATCTTCGATTCTCTGCCATTGAATGTGTCACCCCCATAATAATATAATATACGGAAAGTGTGTTTCACTATGACTTGACGGAGACGGGAAAATCCAAAAAGGCTCACTAATGACATTGTTTTTTCTCAAGAAAACTAATCAAGAAGTGGGAGAGAATCGTTAGTTGTCGAAACGGTGAAGGGAATATGGAATTCGGTAGGTCATTTAGAAACACGTTATGTGATTCCGACAATGCCACGTTTCGTAAAAAATGTCAAATCTTCGATTCTCTGCCATTGAATGTGTCACCTCCATAATAATATAACATTCGGAAAGTGTGTTTCACTATGACATGACGGAGAGAGGAAATCCATGAAGGCTCACTAATGACATCATTTTTTCTCAACAAAACTAATCAAAAAGTGGAAGAGAATTGTTAGTTGTCGTAACGGTGAAGGGAATATGGAATTCGGTAGGTTATTTGGAAATGCCTCATGTGATTCCGACAATGCCACGTTTCGTAGAAAAAAGTCAAGTTTCCGTTTCTCTGCCATTAAATGTGTCACCCCCATAATAATATAATATTCGGAAAGTGTGTTTCACTATGACTTGACGGAGACGGGAAAATCCAAAAAGGTTCACTAATGACATTATTTTTTCTCAACAAAACTAATCAAAATGTGGAAGAGAATTGTTAGTTGTCGAAACGGTGAAGGGAATATGGAATTCGGTAGGTCATTTAGAAACACGTTATGTGATTCTGACAATGCCACTTTCCTAAAAAAAAGTCAAGTCTTCGATGCTCTGCCATTGAATGTGTCACCCCCATAATAATATAATATTCGGAAAGTGTGTTTCATTATGACTTGACGGAGAGGGGAAAATCCAAAAAGGCTCACTAATGACATTGTTTTTTCTAAACAAAACTAATCAAAAAGTGGAAGAGTATTGTTAGTTGTCGAAACGGTGAAGGGAAGATGGAATTCGGTAGGTCATTTAGAAACACGTTATGTGATTCTGACAATGCCATGTTTCGTGAAAAAAAGTCAAATCTCGATGCTCCGCCATTGAAAGTGTCACCCCCATAATAATATAATATTCGGAAAGTGTGTTTCACTATGACCTGACGGAGAGGGGAAAATCCAACAAGGCTCTATAATGACATTATTTTTTTTTCAACAAAACTAATCAAAAAGTGGAAGAGAATTGTTAGTTGTCGAAACGGTGAAGGGAAGATGGAATTCGGTAGGTCATTTAGAAACACGTTATGTGATTCTGACAATGCCATGTTTCGTGAAAAAAAGTCAAATCTTCGATGCTCTGCCATTGAATGTGTCACCCCCATAATAATATAATATTCGGAAAGTGTGTTTCACTATGACCTGACGGAGAGGGGAAAATCCAAAAAGGCTCTATAATGACATTATTTTTTTTTCAACAAAACTAATCAAAAAGTGGAAGAGAATTGTTAGTTGTCGAAACGGTGAAGGGAAGGTGGAATTCGGTAGTTCATTTAGAAACACGTTATGTGATTCTGACAATGCCATGTTTCGTGAAAAAAAGTCAAATCTTCGATGCTCTGCCATTGAATGTGTCACCCCCATAATAATATAATATTCGGAAAGTGTGTTTCACTTTGACCTGACGGAGACGGGAAAACCCAAAAAGGCTCACTAATGACATTGTTTTTTCTCAACAAAACTAATCAAAAAGTGGGAGAGAATTGTTAATTGTCGAAACGGTGAAATGAAGATGGAATTCGGTAGCTCATTCGGAAATGCCTTATGTGATTCCGACAATGCCACGTTTCGTAAAAAAAAGTCGTTTTCGATTCTCTGCCATCAAATGTGTCACCCCCATAATAATATAATACTCGGAAAGTGTGTTTCACTATGACTTGACGGAGACGGGAAAATCCAAAAAGGCTCACTAATGACATTATTTTTTCTCAACAAAACTAATCAAAAAGTGGAAGAGAATTGTAAGTTGTCGAAACAGTGAAGGGAAGATGGAATTCTGCAGGTCATTGAGAAAAACGTTATGTGATTCCGACAATGCCACGTTTCATAAAAAAAAGTCAAATCTTCGAGGCTCTGCCATTAAATGTGTCACCCCCATAATAATATAATACTCGGAAAGTGTTTTTCACTATGCCTTGACGGAGACGGGAAAATCCAAAAAGGCTCACTAATGACATTGTTTTTTCTCAACAGTACTAATCAGAAAGTGGTAGAGAATTTTTATTTATCGAAACGGTGGAGGGAATATGGAATTCGGTAGGTCATTTAGAAACACGTTATGTGATTCCGACAATGCCACGTTTCGTAAGAAAAAGTCAAGTCTTCGATTCTCTGCCATTGAATGTGTCACTCCCATAATATAATAATATTCGGAAAGTGTGTTTCACTATGACTTGACGGAGAGGGGAAAATCCAAAAAGGCTCACTAATGACATTGTTTTTTCTCAACAAAACTAATCAAAAAGTGGAAGAGTATTGTTAGTTTTCGAAACGGTGAAGGGAAGATGGAATTCGGTAGGTCATTTAGAAACACGTTATGTGATTCCGACAATGCCACGTTCCGTAAAAAAAAGTATAGTTTTCGATGCTCTGCCATTGAATGTGTCACCCCCATAATAATATAATATTCGGAAAGTGTGTTTCACTATGACTTGACGGAGAGGGGAAAATCCAAAAAGGTCACTAATGACATTGTTTTTTCTCAACAAAACTAATCAAAAAGTGGAAGAGTATTGTTAGTTTTCGAAACGGTGAAGGGAAGATGGAATTCGGTAGGTCATTTAGAAACACGTTATGTGATTCTGACAATGCCATGTTTCGTAAAAAAAGTCAAATCTTCAATGCTCTGCCATTGAATGTGTCACCCCCATAATAATATAATATTCGGAAAGTGTGTTTCACTATGACCTGACGGAGAGGGGAAAATCCAAAAAGGCTCTATAATGACATGACATTATTTTTTTTTCAACAAAACTAATCAAAAAGTGGAAGAGAATTGTTAGTTGTCGAAACGGTGAAGGGAATATGGAATTCGGTAGGTCGTTTAGAAACGCATTATGTGATTCCAAATATGCCACGTTTCGTGAAAAAAAGTGAAGTCCTCGATGCTCTGCCATTGAATGTGTTACCTTCATAATAATATCTTCGGAAAGCGTGTTTCACTATGACTTGACGGAGAGGGGAAAATCCAAAAAGGCTCACTAATGACATTGTTTTTTCTCAACAAAACTAATCAAAAAGTGGGAGAGAATAGTTAATTGTCGAAACGGTGAAGGGAAGATGGAATTCGGTAACTCATTTGGAAACGCCTCATGTGATTCCGACAATGCCAAGTTTCGTGAAAAAAAGTCAAGTCTTCGATGCTCTGCCATTGAATGTGTCACCCTCATAATAATATCTTCGGAAAGCGTGTTTCACTATGACTTGACTGAGAGGGGAAATCCATAAATGCTCAATAATGACATTGTTTTTTCTCAACAAAACTAATCAAAAAGTGGAAGAGAATTGTTAGTTGTCGAAACGGTGAAGGGAATATGGAATTCGGTAGGTCATTTAGAAACAAGTTATGTGATTCTGACAATGCCATGTTTCGTGAAAAAAAGTCAAATCTTCGATGCTCTGCCATTGAAAGTGTCACCCCCATAATAATATAATATTCGGAAAGTTTGTTTCACTATGACCTGACGGAGAGGGGAAAATCCAACAAGGCTCTATAATGACATTATTTTTTTTTCAACAAAACTAATCAAAAAGTGGAAGAGAATTGTTAGTTGTCGAAACGGTGAAGGGAAGATGGAATTCGGTAGGTCATTTAGAAACACGTTATGTGATTCTGACAATGCCATGTTTCGTGAAAAAAAGTCAAATCTTCGATGCTCTGCCATTGAATGTGTCACCCCCATAATAATATAATATTCGGAAAGTGTGTTTCACTATGACCTGACGGAGAGGGGAAAATCCAAAAAGGCTCTATAATGACATGACATTATTTTTTTTTCAACAAAACTAATCAAAAAGTGGAAGAGAATTGTTAGTTGTCGAAACGGTGAAGGGAATATGGAATTCGGTAGGTCGTTTAGAAACGCATTATGTGATTCCAAATATGCCACGTTTCGTGAAAAAAAGTGAAGTCCTCGATGCTCTGCCATTGAATGTGTTACCTTCATAATAATATCTTCGGAAAGCGTGTTTCACTATGACTTGACGGAGAGGGGAAAATCCAAAAAGGCTCACTAATGACATTGTTTTTTCTCAACAAAACTAATCAAAAAGTGGGAGAGAATAGTTAATTGTCGAAACGGTGAAGGGAAGATGGAATTCGGTAACTCATTTGGAAACGCCTCATGTGATTCCGACAATGCCAAGTTTCGTGAAAAAAAGTCAAGTCTTCGATGCTCTGCCATTGAATGTGTCACCCTCATAATAATATCTTCGGAAAGCGTGTTTCACTATGACTTGACTGAGAGGGGAAATCCATAAATGCTCAATAATGACATTGTTTTTTCTCAACAAAACTAATCAAAAAGTGGAAGAGAATTGTTAGTTGTCGAAACGGTGAAGGGAATATGGAATTCGGTAGGTCATTTAGAAACAAGTTATGTGATTCTGACAATGCCATGTTTCGTGAAAAAAAGTCAAATCTTCGATGCTCTGCCATTGAAAGTGTCACCCCCATAATAATATAATATTCGGAAAGTTTGTTTCACTATGACCTGACGGAGAGGGGAAAATCCAACAAGGCTCTATAATGACATTATTTTTTTTTCAACAAAACTAATCAAAAAGTGGAAGAGAATTGTTAGTTGTCGAAACGGTGAAGGGAAGATGGAATTCGGTAGGTCATTTAGAAACACGTTATGTGATTCTGACAATGCCATGTTTCGTGAAAAAAAGTCAAATCTTCGATGCTCTGCCATTGAATGTGTCACCCCCATAATAATATAATATTCGGAAAGTGTGTTTCACTATGACCTGACGGAGAGGGGAAAATCCAAAAAGGCTCTATAATGACATTATTTTTTTTTCAACAAAACTAATCAAAAAGTGGAAGAGAATTGTTAGTTGTCGAAACGGTGAAGGGAAGGTGGAATTCGGTAGTTCATTTAGAAACACGTTATGTGATTCTGACAATGCCATGTTTCGTGAAAAAAAGTCAAATCTTCGATGCTCTGCCATTGAATGTGTCACCCCCATAATAATATAATATTCGGAAAGTGTGTTTCACTTTGACCTGACGGAGACGGGAAAACCCAAAAAGGCTCACTAATGACATTGTTTTTTCTCAACAAAACTAATCAAAAAGTGGGAGAGAATTGTTAATTGTCGAAACGGTGAAGGGAAGATGGAATTCGGTAGCTCATTCGGAAATGCCTTATATGATTCCGACAATGCCACGTTTCGTAAAAAAAAGTCGTTTTCGATTCTCTGCCATCAAATGTGTCACCCCCATAATAATATAATACTCGGAAAGTGTGTTTCACTATGACTTGACGGAGACGGGAAAATCTAAAAAGGCTCACTAATGACATTATTTTTTCTCAACAAAACTAATCAAAAAGTGGAAGAGAATTGTAAGTTGTCGAAACGGTGAAGGGAAGATGGAATTCTGTAGGTCATTGAGAAAAACGTTATGTGATTCCGACAATGCCACGTTTCATAAAAAAAAGTCAAATCTTCGAGGCTCTGCCATTAAATGTGTCACCCCCATAATAATATGATATTCGGAAAGTGTTTTTCACTATGCCTTGACGGAGACGGGAAAATCCAAAAAGGCTCACTAATGACATTGTTTTTTCTCAACAGTACTAATCAGAAAGTGGAAGAGAATTTTTATTTATCGAAACGGTGGAGGGAATATGGAATTCGGTAGGTCATTTAGAAACACGTTATGTGATTCCGACAATGCCACGTTTCGTAAGAAAAAGTCAAGTCTTCGATTCTTTGCCATTGAATGTGTCACTCCCATAATAATATAATATTCGGAAAGTGTGTTTCACTATGACTTGACGGAGAGGGGAAAATCCAAAAAGGCTCACTAATGACATTGTTTTTTCTCAACAAAACTAATCAAAAAGTGGGAGAGTATTGTTAGTTTTCGAAACGGTGAAGGGAAGATGGAATTCGGTAGGTCATTTAGAAACACGTTATGTGATTCCGACAATGCCACGTTCCGTAAAAAAAAGTATAGTTTTCGATGCTCTGCCATTGAATGTGTCACCCCCATAATAATATAATATTCGGAAAGTGTGTTTCACTATGACTTGACGGAGAGGGGAAAATCCAAAAAGGCTCTATAATGACATGACATTATTTTTTTTTCAACAAAACTAATCAAAAAGTGGAAGAGAATTGTTAGTTGTCGAAACGGTGAAGGGAATATGGAATTCGGTAGGTCGTTTAGAAACGCATTATGTGATTCCGAATATGCCACGTTTCGTGAAAAAAAGTGAAGTCCTCGATGCTCTGCCATTGAATGTGTTACCTTCATAATAATATCTTCGGAAAGCGTGTTTCACTATGACTTGACGGAGAGGGGAAAATCCAAAAAGGCTCACTAATGACATTGTTTTTTCTCAACAAAACTAATCAAAAAGTGGGAGAGAATAGTTAATTGTCGAAACGGTGAAGGGAAGATGGAATTCGGTAACTCATTTGGAAACGCCTCATGTGATTCCGACAATGCCAAGTTTCGTGAAAAAAAGTCAAGTCTTCGATGCTCTGCCATTGAATGTGTCACCCTCATAATAATATCTTCGGAAAGCGTGTTTCACTATGACTTGACTGAGAGGGGAAATCCATAAATGCTCAATAATGACATTGTTTTTTCTCAACAAAACTAATCAAAAAGTAGAAGAGAATTGTTAGTTGTCGAAACGGTGAAGGGAATATGGAATTCGGTAGGTCATTTAGAAAAAACGTTATGTGATTCCGACAATGCCACGTTTCGTAAAAAAAAGTCAAGTTTTCGATGCTCTGCCATTGAATGTGTCACCCCCATAATAATATAATATTCGGAAAGTGTGTTTCACTATGACTTGACGGAGAGGGGAAAATCCAAAAAGGCTCACTAATGACATTGTTTTTTCTCAACAAAACTAATCAAAAAGTGGAAGAGTATTGTTAGTTTTCGAAACGGTGAAGGGAAGATGGAATTCGGTAGGTCATTCAGAAACACGTTATGTGATTCTGACAATGCCATGTTTCGTAAAAAAAAATCAAATCTTCGATGCTCTGCCATTGAATGTGTCACCCCCATAATAATATAATACTCGGGAAGTGTGTTTCACTATGACTTGACGGAGAGGGGAAATCCATAAAAGCTCACTAATGACATAATTTTTTCTCAACAAAACTAATCAAATAGTGGAAGAGAATTGTTATTTGTCGAAACGGTGAAGGGAAGATGGAATTCGGTAGCTCATTCGGAAATGCCTTATGTGATTCCGACAATGCCACGTTTCGTAAAAAAAAGTCGTTTTCGATTCTCTGCCATCAAATGTGTCACCCCCATAATAATATAATACTCGGAAAGTGTGTTTCACTATGACTTGACGGAGATGGGAAAATCCAAAAAGGCTCACTAATGACATTATTTTTTCTCAACAAAACTAATCAAAAAGTGGAAGAGAATTGTAAGTTGTCGAAACGGTGAAGGGAAGATGGAATTCTGTAGGTCATTGAGAAAAACGTTATGTGATTCCGACAATGCCACGTTTCATAAAAAAAAAGTCAAATCTTCGAGGCTCTGCCATTAAATGTGTCACCCCCATAATAATATAATATTCGGAAAGTGTTTTTCACTATGCCTTGACGGAGACGGGAAAATCCAAAAAGGCTCACTAATGACATTGTTTTTTCTCAACAGTACTAATCAGAAAGTGGAGGAGAATTTTTATTTATCGAAACGGTGGAGGGAATATGGAATTCGGTAGGTCATTTAGAAACACGTTATGTGATTCCGACAATGCCACGTTTCGTAAGAAAAAGTCAAGTCTTCGATTCTCTGCCATTGAATGTGTCACTCCCATAATAATATAATATTCGGAAAGTGTGTTTCACTATGACTTGAAGGAGAGGGGAAAATCCAAAAAGGCTCACTAATGACATTGTTTTTTCTCAACAAAACTAATCGAAAAGTGGAAGAGTATTGTTAGTTTTCGAAACGGTGAAGGGAAGATGGAATTCGGTAGGTCATTTAGAAACACGTTATGTGATTCCGACAATGCCACGTTACGTAAAAAAAAAGTATAGTTTTCGATGCTCTGCCATTGAATGTGTCACCCCCATAATAATATAATATTCGGAAAGTGTGTTTCACTATGACTTGACGGAGAGGGGAAAATCCAAAAAGGCTCACTAATGACATTGTTTTTTCTCAACAAAACTAATCAAAAAGTGGAAGAGTATTGTTAGTTTTCGAAACGGTGAAGGGAAGATGGAATTCGGTAGGTCATTTAGAAACACGTTATGTGATTCCGACAATGCCACGTTCCGTAAAAAAAAAGTATAGTTTTCGATGCTCTGCCATTGAATGTGTCACCCCCATAATAATATAATATTCGGAAAGTGTGTTTCACTATGACTTGACGGAGAGGGGAAAATCCAAAAAGGCTCACTAATGACATTGTTTTTTCTCAACAAAACTAATCAAAAAGTGGAAGAGTATTGTTAGTTTTCGAAACGGTGAAGGGAAGATGGAATTCGGTAGGTCATTTAGAAACACGTTATGTGATTCCGACAATGCCACGTTCCGTAAAAAAAAAGTATAGTTTTCGATGCTCTGCCATTGAATGTGTCACCCCCATAATAATATAATATTCGGAAAGTGTGTTTCACTATGACCTGACGGAGAGGGGAAAATCCAAAAAGGCTCTATAATGACATGACATTTTTTTTTTTCAACAAAACTAATCAAAAAGTGGAAGAGAATTGTTAGTTGTCGAAACGGTGAAGGGAATATGGAATTCGGTAGGTCGTTTAGAAACGCATTATGTGATTCCAAATATGCCACGTTTCGTGAAAAAAAGTGAAGTCTTCGATTCTCTGCCATTGAATGTGTCACCCCCATAGTAATATAATATCCGAAAAGTGTGTGTCACTATGACTTGACGGAGAGGGGAAAATCCAAAAAGGCTCACTAATGACATTATTTTTTTTTCAACAAAACTAATCAAAAAGTGGGAGAGAATTGTTATTTGTCGAAACGGTGAAGGGAAGATGGAATTCGGTAGCTCATTTGGAAATGCCTTATGTGATTCCGACAATGCCACGATTCGCAAAAAAAAAGTCAAGTTTTCGATCCTCTGCCATTAAATGTGTCACCCCCATAATAATATAATATTCGGAAAGTGTGTTTCACTATGACCTGACGGAGAGGGGAAAATCCAAAAAGGCTCACTAATGACATTATTTTTTCCCAACAAAACTGATCAACAAGTGGGAGAGAATTGTTATTTGTCGAAACGGTGAAGGGGAGATGGAAATCGGTAGGTCATTTAGAAACACGTTATGTGATTCTGACAATGCCACGTTTCGTAAAAAAAAGTCAAATCTTCGATGCTCTGCCATTGAATGTGTCACCCCCATAATAATATAATATTCGGAAAGTGTGTTTCACTATGACCTGACGGAGAGGGTAAAATCCAAAAAGGCTCACTAATGACATTATTTTTTCTCAACAAAACTAATCAAAAAGTGGAAGAGAATTGTTATTTGTCGAAACGGTGAAGGGAATATGGAATTCGGTAGGTCATTTGGAAACGCATCATGTGATTCCGACAATGCCAAGTTTCGTAGAAAAAAGTCAAAACTTCGATGCTCTGCCATTGAATGTGTCACCCCCATAATAATATAATATTCGGAAAGTGTGTTTCACTATGACTTGATGGAGACGGGAAAATCCAAAAAGGCTCACTAATGACATTGTTTTTTCTCAACAAAACTAATCAAAAAGTGGGAGAGAATTGTTAATTGTCGAAACGGTGAAGGGAAGATGGAATTTGGTAGCTCATTCGGAAATGCCTCATGTGATTCCGACAATGCCACGTTTCGTAAAAAAAAGTCAAGTCTTCGATGCTCTGCCATTGAATGTGTCACCCTCATAATAATATCTCCGGAAAGTGTTTCGTTTCACTATGACTTGGCGAAAAGGGAAAATCCAAAAAGGCTCACTAATGACATAATTTTTTCTCAACAAAATTAATCAAAAAGTGGAAGAGAATTGTTAGTTGTCGAAACGGTGAAGGGAATATGGAATTCGGTAGGTCATTTAGAAACACGTTATGTGATTCCGACAATGCCACGTTTCGTAGAAAATGTCAAATCTTCGATTCTCTGCCATTGAATGTGTCACCTCCATAATAATATAATATTCGGAAAGTGTGTTTCACTATGACCTTACGGAGAGGGGAAATCCATAAAGGCTCACTAATGACATAATTTTTTCTCAACAAAACTAATCAAAAAGTGGAAGAGAATTGTTTGTTGTCGAAACGGTGAAGGGAATATGGAATTCAGTAGGTCATTTGGAAACGCCTCATGTGATTCCGACTATGCCACGTTTCGTAAAAAAAGTCAAGTCTTCGATGCTCTGCCATTAAATGTGTCACCCCCATAATAATATAATATTCGGAAAGTGTGTTTCACTATGACTTGACGGAGACGGGAAAATCCAGAAATGCTCACTAATGACATTGTTTTTTCTCAACAAAACTAATCAAAAAGTGGAAGAGAATTGTTAGTTGTCGAAACGGTGAAGGAAATATGGAATTCGGTAGGTCATTTAGAATCACGTTATGTGATTCCGACAATGCCACGTTTCGTG
The DNA here is from genome assembly GCF_026230105.1 of Diorhabda sublineata. NCBI lineage: Eukaryota > Metazoa > Arthropoda > Insecta > Coleoptera > Chrysomelidae > Diorhabda > Diorhabda sublineata. The sequence continues at coordinate 1,506,203 of NC_079486.1, forward strand.
AAAAAAAGTCAAGTCTTCGATGCTCTGCCATTGAATGTGTCACCCCCTTAATAATATAATATTCGGAAAGTGTGTTTCACTATGACTTGACGGGGACGGGAAAATCCAAAAAGGCTCACTAATGACATTGTTTTTTCTCAACAAAACTAATCAAAAAGTGGAAGAGAATTGTTAGTTGTCGAAACGGTGAAGGGAATATGGAATTCGGTAGGTCATTTAGAAATACGTTATGTGATTCCGACAATGCCACGTTTCGTAAAAAATGTCAAATCTTCGATTCTCTGCCATTGAATGTGTCACCTCCATAATAATATAATATTCGGAAAGTGTGTTTCACTATGACCTGACGAAGAGGGGAAATCCATAAAGGCTCACTAATGACATTATTTTTTCTCAACAAAACTAATCAAAAAGTAGAAGAGAATTGTTATTTGTCGAAACGGTGAAGGGAATATGGAATTCGGTAGGTCATTTGGAAACGCATCATGTGATTCCGACAATGCCAAGTTTCGTAAAAAAAAGTCAAGTCTTCGATGCTCTGCCATTGAATGTGTCACCCCCATAATAATATAATATTCGGAAAGTGTGTTTCACTATGACTTGACGGAGAGGGAAAATCCAAAAAAACTCACTAATGACATTGTTTATTCTCAACAAAACTAATCAAAAAGTGGGAGAGAATTGTTAATTGTCGAAACGGTGAAGGGAAGATGGAATTTGGTAGCTCATTCGGAAATGCCTTATGTGATTTCGACAATGCCACGTTTCGTAAAAAAAAAGTCAAGTTTTCGATTCTCTGCCATTAAATGTGTCACCCCCATAATAATATAATATTCGGAAAGTGTGTTTCACTATGACTTGACGGAGACGGGAAAATCCAAAAAGGCTCACTAATGACATTGTTTTTTCTCAACAAAACTAATCAAAAAGTGGAAGAGAATTGTTAGTTGTCGAAACGGTGAAGGAAATATGGAATTCGGTAGGTCATTTAGAAACACGTTATGTGATTCCGACAATGCCACGTTTCGTAAAAAATGTCAAATCTTCGATTCTCTGCCATTGAATGTGTCACCTCCATAATAATATAATATTCGGAAAGTGTGTTTCACTATGACCTGACGGAGAGGGGAAATCCATAAAGGCTCACTAATGACATAATTTTCTCTCAACAAAACTAATCAAAAAGTGGAAGAGAATTGTTAGTTGTCGAAACGGTGGAGGGGATATGGAATTCGGTAGGTCATTTAGAAACACCTTATGTGATTCCGACAATGCTACGTTTCGTGAAAACAAGTCAAGTCTTCGATGCTCTGCCATTGAATGTGTCACCCCCATAATAATATAATATTCGGAAAGTGTGTTTCACTATGACCTGATGGAGAGGGGAAATCCATAAAGGCTCACTAATGACATAATTTTCTCTCAACAAAACTAATCAAAAAGTGGAAGAGAATTGTTAGTTGTCGAAACGGTGGAGGGGATATGGAATTCGGTAGGTCATTTGGAAACGCCTCATGTGATTCCGACAATGCCAAGTTTCGTAAAAGAAAAGTCGAGTCTTCGATGCTCTGCCATTGAATGTGTCACCCCCATAATAATATAATATTCGGAAAATGTGTTTCACTATGACATGACGGAGACGGGAAAATCCAAAAAGGCTCACTAATGACATTGTTTTTTCTCAACAAAACTAATAAAAAAGTGGGAGACAATTGTTAATTGTCGAAACGGTGAAGGGAATATGTAATTCGGTAGGTCATTTAGAAACACGTTATGTGATTCCGACAATGCCACGTTTCGTAAAAAAAAGTCAAGTCTTCGATTCTCTGCCATTGAATGTGTCACCTCCATAATAATATAATATTCGGAAAGTGTGTTTCACTATGACTTGACGGAGACGGGAAAATCAAAAAAGGCTCACTAATGACATTGTTTTTTCTCAAGAAAACTAATCAAAAAGAGGGAGAGCATTGTTATTTGTCGAAACGGTGAAGGGAAGATGGAATTCGATAGCTCATTTGGAAACGCCTCATGTGATTCCGACAATGCCAAGTTTCGTAAAAAAAAGTCAAGTCTTCGATTCTCTGCCATTGAATTGGTTATCCTCATAATAATATAATATTTGGAAAGTGTGTTTCACTATGACTTGACGGAGAGGGAAAATCCAAAAAGGCTCACTAATGACATTGTTTTTTCTCGACAAAACTAATCAAAAAGTGGGAGAGAATTGTTAATTGTCGAAAGGGTGAAGGGAAGATGGAATTCGGTAGCTCATTTGGAAATGCTTTATGTGATTCCGACAATGCCACGTTTCGTAAAAAAAAGTCAAGTTTTCGATTCTCTGCCATTAAATGTGTCACCCCCATAATAATATAATATTCGGAAAGTGTGTTTCACTATGACTTGACGGAGAGGGGAAAATCCAAAAAGGCTCACTAATGACATTATTTTTTCTCAACAAAACTAATCAAAAAGTGGAAGAGAATTGTTATTTGTCGAAACGGTGAAGGGAATAAGGAATTCGGTAGGTCATTTAGAAACACGTTATGTGATTCTGACAATGCCACGTTTCGTAAAAAAAAGTCAAATCTCCGATGCTCTGCCATTGAATGTGTCATCCCCATAATAATATAATATTCGGAAAGTGTGCTTCACTATGACTAGGCGGAGAGGGGAAAATCCAAAAAAGGTCACTAATGACATTGTTTTTTCTCAACCAAACTAATCAAAAAGTGGAAGAGTATTGTTAGTTGTCGGAACGGTGAAGGGAAGATGGAATTCGATAGCTCATTTGGAAACGCCTCATGTGATTCCGACAATGCCAAGTTTCGTAAAAAAAAGTCAAGTCTTCGATTCTCTGCCATTGAATTGGTTATCCTCATAATAATATAATATTTGGAAAGTGTGTTTCACTATGACTTGACGGAGAGGGAAAATCCAAGAAGGCTCACTAATGACATTGTTTTTTCTCGACAAAACTAATCAAAAAGTGGGAGAGAATTGTTAATTGTCGAAAGGGTGAAGGGAAGATGGAATTCGGTAGCTCATTTGGAAATGCTTTATGTGATTCCGACAATGCCACGTTTCGTAAAAAAAAGTCAAGTTTTCGATTCTCTGCCATTAAATGTGTCACCCCCATAATAATATAATATTCGGAAAGTGTGTTTCACTATGACTTGACGGAGAGGGGAAAATCCAAAAAGGCTCACTAATGACATTATTTTTTCTCAACAAAACTAATCAAAAAGTGGAAGAGAATTGTTATTTGTCGAAACGGTGAAGGGAATAAGGAATTCGGTAGGTCATTTAGAAACACGTTATGTGATTCTGACAATGCCACGTTTCGTAAAAAAAAGTCAATGCTCCGATGCTCTGCCATTGAATGTGTCATCCCCATAATAATATAATATTCGGAAAGTGTGCTTCACTATGACTAGGCGGAGAGGGGAAAATCCAAAAAAGGTCACTAATGACATTGTTTTTTCTCAACCAAACTAATCAAAAAGTGGAAGAGTATTGTTAGTTGTCGGAACGGTGAAGGGAAGATGGAATTCGATAGCTCATTTGGAAACGCCTCATGTGATTCCGACAATGCCAAGTTTCGTAAAAAAAAGTCAAGTCTTCGATGATCTGCCATTGAATGTGTCACCCTCATAATAATAAAATATTCGGAGAGCGTGTTTCACTATGACTTGACGGAGAGGGGAAAATCCAAAATGGCTCACTAATGACATTGTTTTTTCTCAACAAAACTAATCAAAAAGTGGGACAGGATTGTTATTTGCCGAAACGGTGAAGGGAATATGGAATTCGGTAGCTCATTTGGAAATGCCTTATGTGATTTCGACAATGCCACGTTTCGTAAAAAAAAGTCAAGTCTTCGATTCTCTGCCATTGAATTGGTTATCCTCATAATAATATAATATTTGGAAAGTGTGTTTCACTATGACTTGACGGAGAGGGAAAATCCAAAAAGGCTCACTAATGACATTATTTTTTCTCAACAAAACTAATCAAAAAGTGGAAGAGAATTGTTATTTGTCGAAACGGTGAAGGGAATATGGAATTCGGTAGGTCTTTGGAAACGGCTCATGTGATTCCGACTATGCCACGTTTCGTAAAAAAAAGTCAAGTCTTCGATTCTCTGCCATTGAATGTGTCACCCACATAATAATATAATATTCGGAAATTGTGTTTCACTATGACTTGACGGAGAGGGGAAAATCCAAAAAGGCTCACTAATGACATAATTTTTCTCAACAAAATTAATCAAAAAGTGGAAGAGAATTGTTATTTATCGAAAAGGTGAAGGGAATATGGAATTCGGTAGGTCATTTAGAAACACGTTATGTGATTCCGACAATGCCACGTTTCGTAAAAAACAGTCAAGTCTTCGATGCTCTGCCATTGAATGTGTCACCCCCTTAATAATATAATATTCGGAAATTGTGTTTTACTATGACTTGACGGAGACGGAAAAATCCAAAGAGGCTCACTAATGACATAATTTTTTCTCAACAAAATTAATCAAAAAGTGGAAGAGAATTGTTAGTTGTCGAAACGGTGAAGGGAATATGGAATTCGGTAGGTCATTTAGAAACACGTTATGTGATTCCGACAATGCCACGTTTCGTGAAAAAAAGTCAAGTCTTCGATGCTCTGCCATTGAATGTGTCACCCCCTTAATAATATAATATTCGGAAATTGTGTTTCACTATGACTTGACGGAGAGGGGAAAATCCAAAAAGGCTCACTAATGACATAATTTTTTCTCAACAAAATTAATCAAAAAGTGGAAGAGAATTGTTAGTTGTCGAAACGGTGAAGGGAATATGGAATTCGGTAGGTCATTTAGAAACACGTTATGTTATTCCGACAATGCCACGTTTCGTAGAAAATGTCAAATCTTCGATTCTCTGCCATTGAATGTGTCACCTCCATAATAATATAATATTCGGAAAGTGTGTTTCACTATGACCTTACGGAGAGGGGAAATCCATAAAGGCTCACTAATGACATAATTTTTTCTCAACAAAACTAATCAAAAAGTGGAAGAGAATTGTTAGTTGTCGAAACGGTGAAGGGAATATGGAATTCAGTAGGTCATTTGGAAACGCCTCATGTGATTCCGACTATGCCACGTTTCGTAAAAAAAGTCAAGTCTTCGATTCTCTGACATTGAATGTGTCACCCCCATAATAATATAATATTCGGAAATTGTGTTTCACAATGACTTGACGGAGAGGGGAAAATCCAAAAAGGCTCACTAATGACATAATTTTTTCTCAACAAAATTAATCAAAAAGTGGAAGAGAATTGTTAGTTGTCGAAACGGTGAAGGGAATATGGAATTCGGTAGGTCATTTAGAAACACGTTATGTGATTCCGACAATGCCACGTTTCGTAGAAAATGTCAAATCTTCGATTCTCTGCCATTGAATGTGTCACCTCCATAATAATATAATATTCGGAAAGTGTGTTTCACTATGACCTTACGGAGAGGGGAAATCCATAAAGGCTCACTAATGACATAATTTTTTCTCAACAAAACTAATCAAAAAGTGGAAGAGAATTGTTAGTTGTCGAAACGGTGAAGGGAATATGGAATTCAGTAGGTCATTTGGAAACGCCTCATGTGATTCCGACTATGCCACGTTTCGTAAAAAAAGTCAAGTCTTCGATTCTCTGCCATTGAATGTATCACCCCCATAATAATATAATATTCGGAAAGTGTGTTTCACTATGACCTGACGGAGAGGGGGAAATCCAAAAAGGCTCACTAATGACATAATTTTTTCTCAACAAAACTAATCAAAAAGTGGAAGAGAATTTTTATTTATCGAAACGGTGAAGGGAATATGGAATTCATGGTCATTTGGAAACGCATCATGTGATTCCGACAATGCCAAGTTTCGTAAAAAAAATCAAGTCTTCGATGCTCTGCCATTGAATGTGTCACCCCCATAATAATATAATATTCGGAAAGTGTGTTTCACTATGACTTGACGGAGAGGGAAAATCCGAAAAAACTCACTAATGACATTGGTTTTTCTCAACAATACTAATCAAAAAGTGGGAGAGAATTGTCGAAACGGTGAAGGGAAGATGGAATTTGGTAGCTCATTTGGAAATGCATCATGTGATTCCGACAATGCCAAGTTTCGTAAAAAAAAGTCAAGTCTTCGATGCTCTGCCATTGAATGTGTCACCCCCATAATAATATAATATTCGGAAAGTGTGTTTAACTATGACCTGACGGAGAGGGGAAAATCCAAAAAGGCTCACTAATGACATAATTTTTTCTCAACAAAACTAATCAAAAAGTGGAAGAGAATTGTTAGTTGTCGAAACGGTGAAGGGAATATGGAATTCGGTAGGTCATTTAGAAACACGTTATGTGATTCCGACAACGCCACGTTTCGTAAAAAAAAGTCAAGTCTTCGGTGCTCTGCCATTGAATGTGTCATCCCCATAATAATATAATATTCGGAAAGTGTATTTCACTATGACTTGACGGAGACGGGAAAATCCAAAAAGGCTCACTAATGACATTATTTTTTCTCAACAAAACTAATCAAAAAGTGGAAGAGAATTGTTAGTTGTCGAAACGGTGAAGGGAATATGGAATTAGGTAGGTCATTTAGAAACACGTTATGTGATTCCGACAATGCCACGTTTCGTGAAAAAAGTCAAGTATTCGATGCTCTGCCATTGAATGTGTCACCCCCTTAATAATATGATATTCGGAAAGTGTGTTTCACTATGACTTGACGGAGACGGGGAAATCCAAAAAGGCTCACTAATGACATTATTTTTTCTCAACAAAACTAATCAAAAAGTGGAAGAGAATTGTTAGTTGTCGAAACGGTGAAGGGAATATGGAATTTGGTAGGTCATTTAGAAACACTTTATGTGATTCTGACAATGCCAAGTTTCGTAGAAAAAAGTCAAGTCTTCCATGCTCTGCCATTGAATGTGTCACCCTCATAATAATATCCTCGGAAAGTGTGTTTCGTTTCACTATGACTTGACGGAAAGGGAAAATCCAAAAAGGCTCACTAATGACATTATTTTTTCTCAACAAAACTAATCGAAAAGTGGAAGAGAATTGTTATTTATCGAAACGGTGAAGGGAATATGGGATTCGGTAGGTCATTTAGAATTACGTTATGTAATTCCGACAATGTCACGTTACGTAAAAAACAGTCAAGTCTTCGATGCTCTGCCATTGAATGTGTCACCCCCTTAATAATATAATATTCGGAAATTGTGTTTTACTATGACTTGACGGAGACGGAAAAATCCAAAGAGGCTCACTAATGACATAATTTTTTCTCAACAAAATTAATCAAAAAGTGGAAGAGAATTGTTAGTTGTCGAAACGGTGAAGGGAATATGGAATTCGGTAGGTCATTTAGAAACACGTTATGTGATTCCGACAATGCCACGTTTCGTGAAAAAAAGTCAAGTCTTCGATGCTCTGCCATTGAATGTGTCACCCCCTTAATAATATAATATTCGGAAATTGTGTTTCACTATGACTTGACGGAGAGGGGAAAATCCAAAAAGGCTCACTAATGACATAATTTTTTCTCAACAAAATTAATCAAAAAGTGGAAGAGAATTGTTAGTTGTCGAAACGGTGAAGGGAATATGGAATTCGGTAGGTCATTTAGAAACACGTTATGTGATTCCGACAATGCCACGTTTCGTAGAAAATGTCAAATCTTCGATTCTCTGCCATTGAATGTGTCACCTCCATAATAATATAATATTCGGAAAGTGTGTTTCACTATGACCTTACGGAGAGGGGAAATCCATAAAGGCTCACTAATGACATAATTTTTTCTCAACAAAACTAATCAAAAAGTGGAAGAGAATTGTTAGTTGTCGAAACGGTGAAGGGAATATGGAATTCAGTAGGTCATTTGGAAACGCCTCATGTGATTCCGACTATGCCACGTTTCGTAAAAAAAGTCAAGTCTTCGATTCTCTGACATTGAATGTGTCACCCCCATAATAATATAATATTCGGAAATTGTGTTTCACAATGACTTGACGGAGAGGGGAAAATCCAAAAAGGCTCACTAATGACATAATTTTTTCTCAACAAAATTAATCAAAAAGTGGAAGAGAATTGTTAGTTGTCGAAACGGTGAAGGGAATATGGAATTCGGTAGGTCATTTAGAAACACGTTATGTGATTCCGACAATGCCACGTTTCGTAGAAAATGTCAAATCTTCGATTCTCTGCCATTGAATGTGTCACCTCCATAATAATATAATATTCGGAAAGTGTGTTTCACTATGACCTTACGGAGAGGGGAAATCCATAAAGGCTCACTAATGACATAATTTTTTCTCAAAAAAACTAATCAAAAAGTGGAAGAGAATTGTTAGTTGTCGAAACGGTGAAGGGAATATGGAATTCAGTAGGTCATTTGGAAACGCCTCATGTGATTCCGACTATGCCACGTTTCGTAAAAAAAGTCAAGTCTTCGATTCTCTGCCATTGAATGATACCCCCATAATAATATAATATTCGGAAAGTGTGTTTCACTATGACCTGACGGAGAGGGGGAAATCCAAAAAGGCTCACTAATGACATAATTTTTTCTCAACAAAACTAATCAAAAAGTGGAAGAGAATTTTTATTTATCGAAACGGTGAAGGGAATATGGAATTCATGGTCATTTGGAAACGCATCATGTGATTCCGACAATGCCAAGTTTCGTAAAAAAAATCAAGTCTTCGATGCTCTGCCATTGAATGTGTCACCCCCATAATAATATAATATTCGGAAAGTGTGTTTCACTATGACTTGACGGAGAGGGAAAATCCGAAAAAACTCACTAATGACATTGGTTTTTCTCAACAATACTAATCAAAAAGTGGGAGAGAATTGTCGAAACGGTGAAGGGAAGATGGAATTTGGTAGCTCATTTGGAAATGCATCATGTGATTCCGACAATGCCAAGTTTCGTAAAAAAAAGTCAAGTCTTCGATGCTCTGCCATTGAATGTGTCACCCCCATAATAATATAATATTCGGAAAGTGTGTTTAACTATGACCTGACGGAGAGGGGAAAATCCAAAAAGGCTCACTAATGACATAATTTTTTCTCAACAAAACTAATCAAAAAGTGGAAGAGAATTGTTAGTTGTCGAAACGGTGAAGGGAATATGGAATTCGGTAGGTCATTTAGAAACACGTTATGTGATTCCGACAACGCCACGTTTCGTAAAAAAAAGTCAAGTCTTCGGTGCTCTGCCATTGAATGTGTCATCCCCATAATAATATAATATTCGGAAAGTGTATTTCACTATGACTTGACGGAGACGGGAAAATCCAAAAAGGCTCACTAATGACATTATTTTTTCTCAACAAAACTAATCAAAAAGTGGAAGAGAATTGTTAGTTGTCGAAACGGTGAAGGGAATATGGAATTAGGTAGGTCATTTAGAAACACGTTATGTGATTCCGACAATGCCACGTTTCGTGAAAAAAGTCAAGTATTCGATGCTCTGCCATTGAATGTGTCACCCCCTTAATAATATGATATTCGGAAAGTGTGTTTCACTATGACTTGACGGAGACGGGGAAATCCAAAAAGGCTCACTAATGACATTATTTTTTCTCAACAAAACTAATCAAAAAGTGGAAGAGAATTGTTAGTTGTCGAAACGGTGAAGGGAATATGGAATTTGGTAGGTCATTTAGAAACACTTTATGTGATTCTGACAATGCCAAGTTTCGTAGAAAAAAGTCAAGTCTTCCATGCTCTGCCATTGAATGTGTCACCCTCATAATAATATCCTCGGAAAGTGTGTTTCGTTTCACTATGACTTGACGGAAAGGGAAAATCCAAAAAGGCTCACTAATGACATTATTTTTTCTCAACAAAACTAATCGAAAAGTGGAAGAGAATTGTTATTTATCGAAACGGTGAAGGGAATATGGGATTCGGTAGGTCATTTAGAATTACGTTATGTAATTCCGACAATGTCACGTTACGTAAAAAAAAGTCAAGTCTGCGATGCTCTACCATTGAATGTATCACCCCCATAATAATATAATATTCGGAAAGTGTGTTTCACTATGACCTGACGGAGAGGGGGAAATCCAAAAAGGCTCACTAATGACATAATTTTTTCTCAACAAAACTAATCAAAAAGTGGAAGAGAATTTTTATTTATCGAAACGGTGAAAGGAATATGGAATTCATGGTCATTTGGAAACGCATCATGTGATTCCGACAATGCCAAGTTTCGTAAAAAAAAGTCAAGTCTTCGATGCTCTGCCATTGAATGTGTCACCCCCATAATAATATAATATTCGGAAAGTGTATTTCACTATGACTTGACGGAGAGGGAAAAATCCAAAACGGCTCACTAATGACATAATTTTTCTCAACAAAATTAATCAAAAAGTGTAAGAGAATTGTTATTTATCGAAAAGGTGAAGGGAATATGGAATTCGGTAGGTCATTTAGAAACACGTTATGTGATTCCGACAATGCCACGTTTCGTAAAAAACAGTCAAGTCTTCGATGCTCTGCCATTGAATGTGTCACCCCCTTAATAATATAATATTCGGAAATTGTGTTTTACTATGACTTGACGGAGACGGGAAATTCCGAAGAGGCTCACTAATGACATAATTTTTTCTCAACAAAATTAATCAAAAAGTGGAAGAGATTTGTTAGTTGTCGAAACGGTGAAGGGAATATGGAATTCGGTAGGTCATTTAGAAACACGTTATGTGATTCCGACAATGCCACGTTTCGTAAAAAAAAGTCAAGTCTTCCATGCTCTGCCATTGAATGTGTCACCCTCATAATAATATCCTCGGAAAGTGTGTTTCGTTTCACTATGACTTGACGGAAAGGGAAAATCCAAAAAGGCTCACTAATGACATTATTTTTTCTCAACAAAACTAATCGAAAAGTGGAAGAGAATTGTTATTTATCGAAACGGTGAAGGGAATATGGGATTCGGTAGGTCATTTAGAATTACGTTATGTAATTCCGACAATGTCACGTTACGTAAAAAAAAGTCAAGTCTTCGATGCTCTGCCATTGAATGTATCACCCCCATAATAATATAATATTCGGAAAGTGTGTTTCACTATGACCTGACGGAGAGGGGGAAATCCAAAAAGGCTCACTAATGACATAATTTTTTCTCAACAAAACTAATCAAAAAGTGGAAGAGAATTTTTATTTATCGAAATGGTGAAAGGAATATGGAATTCATGGTCATTTGGAAACGCATCATGTGATTCCGACAATGCCAAGTTTCGTAAAAAAAAGTCAAGTCTTCGATGCTCTGCCATTGAATGTGTCACCCCCATAATAATATAATATTCGGAAAGTGTATTTCACTATGACTTGACGGAGAGGGGAAAATCCAAAAAGGCTCACTAATGACATAATTTTTCTCAACAAAATTAATCAAAAAGTGTAAGAGAATTATTATTTATCGAAAAGGTGAAGGGAATATGGAATTCGGTAGGTCATTTAGAAACACGTTATGTGATTCCGACAATGCCACGTTTCGTAAAAAACAGTCAAGTCTTCGATGCTCTGCCATTGAATGTGTCACCCCCTTAATAATATAATATTCGGAAATTGTGTTTTACTATGACTTGACGGAGACGGGAAAATCCAAAGAGGCTCACTAATGACATAATTTTTCCTCAACAAAATTAATCAAAAAGTGGAAGAGATTTGTTAGTTGTCGAAACGGTGAAGGGAATATGGAATTCGGTAGGTCATTTAGAAACACGTTATGTGATTCCGACAATGCCACGTTTCGTAAAAAAAAGTCAAGTCTTCGATGCTCTGCCATTGAATGTGTCACCCCCTTAATAATATAATATTCGGAAATTGTGTTTCACTATGACTTGACGGAGAGGGAAAATCCGAAAAAACTCACTAATGACATTGTTTTTTCTCAACAATACTAATCAAAAAGTGGGAGAGATTTGTCGAAACGGTGAAGGGAAGATGGAATTTGGTAGCTCATTCGGAAATGCCTTATGTGATTCCGACAATGCCACGTTTCGTAAAAAAAAGTCAAGTTTTCGATTCTCTGCCATTAAATGTGTCACCCCCATAATAATATAATATTCGGAAAGTGTATTTCACTATGACTTGACGGAGACGGGAAAATCCAAAAAGGCTCACTAATGACATTATTTTTTCTCAACAAAACTAATCAAAAAGTGGAAGAGAATTGTTAGTTGTCGAAACGGTGAAGGGAATATGGAATTAGGTAGGTCATTTAGAAACACGTTATGTGATTCCGGCAATGCCACGTTTCGTGAAAAAAGTCAAGTCTTCGATGCTCTGCCATTGAATGTGTCACCCCCTTAATAATATGATATTCGGAAAGTGTGTTTCACTATGACTTGACGGAGACGGGGAAATCCAAAAAGGCTCACTAATGACATTATTTTTTCTCAACAAAACTAATCAAAAAGTGGAAGAGAATTGTTAGTTGTCGAAACGGTGAAGGGAATATGGAATTTGGTAGGTCATTTAGAAACACGTTATGTGATTCTGACAATGCCAAGTTTCGTAGAAAAAAGTCAAGTCTTCCATGCTCTGCCATTGAATGTGTCACCCCCTTAATAATATGATATTCGGAAAGTGTGTTTCACTATGACCTGACGGAGAGGGGAAAATCCAAAAAGGCTCACTAATGACATTATTTTTCCTCAACAAAACTAATCGAAAAGTGGAAGAGAATTGTTATTTATCGAAACGGTGAAGGGAATATGGGATAAGGTAGGTCATTTAGAATTACGTTATGTAATTCCGACAATGTCACGTTACGTAAAAAAAAGTCAAGTCTTCGATGCTCTGCCGTTGAATGTATCACCCCCATAATAATATAATATTCGGAAAGTGTGTTTCACTATGACCTGACGGAGAGGGGGAAATCCAAAAAGGCTCACTAATGACATAATTTTTTCTCAACAAAACTAATCAAAAAGTGGAAGAGAATTTTTATTTATCGCAACGGTGAAAGGAATATGGAATTCATGGTCATTTGGAAACGCATCATGTGATTCCGACAATGTCAAGTTTCGTAAAAAAAAGTCAAGTCTTCGATGCTCTGCCATTGAATGTGTCACCCCCATAATAATATAATATTCGGAAAGTGTGTTTCACTATGACTTGACGGAGAGGGGAAAATCCAAAAAGGCTCACTAATGACATACTTTTTCTCAACAAAATTAATCAAAAAGTGGAAGAGAATTGTTATTTATCGAAAAGGTGAAGGGAATATGGAATTCGGTAGGTCATTTAGAAACACGTTATGTGATTCCGACAATGCCACGTTTCGTAAAAAACAGTCAAGTCTTCGATGCTCTGCCATTGAATGTGTCACCCCCTTAATAATATAATATTCGGAAATTGTGTTTTACTATGACTTGACGGAGAGGGAAAATCCGAAAAAACTCACTAATGACATTGTTTTTTCTCAACAATACTAATCAAAAAGTGGGAGAGAATTGTCGAAACGGTGAAGGGAAGATGGAATTTGGTAGCTCATTCGGAAATGCCTTATGTGATTCCGACAATGCCACGTTTCGTAAAAAAAAGTCAAGTTTTCGATTCTCTGCCATTAAATGTGTCACCCCCATAATAATATAATATTCGGAAAGTGTATTTCACTATGACTTGACGGAGACGGGAAAATCCAAAGAGGCTCACTAATGACATTATTTTTTCTCAACAAAACTAATCAAAAAGTGGAAGAGAATTGTTAGTTGTCGAAACGGTGAAGGGAATATGGAATTAGGTAGGTCATTTAGAAACACGTTATGTGATTCCGACAATGCCACGTTTCGTAAAAAAAGTCAAGTCTTCGATGCTCTGCCATTGAATGTGTCACCCCCTTAATAATATGATATTCGGAAAGTGTGTTTCACTATGACTTGACGGAGACGGGGAAATCCAAAAAGGCTCACTAATGACATTGTTTTTTCTCAACAAAACTAATCAAAAAGTGGAAGAGAATTGTTAGTTGTCGAAACGGCGAAGGGAATATGGAATCCATGGTCATTTGGAAACGCATCATGTGATTCCGACAATGCCAAGTTTCGTAAAAAAAAGTCAAGTCTTCGATGCTCTGCCATTGAATGTGTCACCCCCATAATAATATAATATTCGGAAAGTGTGTTTCACTATGACCTGACGGAGAGGGGAAATTCATAAAGGCTCACTAATGACATAATTTTTTCTCAACAAAACTAATCAAAAAGTGGGGGAGAATTGTTAATTGTCGAAACGGTGAAGGGAAGATGGAATTCGATAGCTCATTTGGAAATGCTTTATGTGGTTCCGACAATGCTACGTTTCGTAAAAAAAAGTCAAGTTTTCGATTCTCTGCCATTAAATGTGTCACCCCCATAATAATATAATATTCGGAAAGTGTATTTCACTATGACTTGACGGAGACGAGAAAATCCAAAAAGGCTCACTAATGACATTATTTTTTCTCAACAAAACTAATCAAAGAGTGGAAGAGAATTGTTAGTTGTCGAAACGGTGAAGGGAATATGGAATTCGGTAGGTCATTTAGAAACGCCACATGTGATTCCGACAATGCCAAGTTTCGTAAAAAAAAAATCAAGTCTTCGATGCTCTGCCATTGAATGTGTCACACCCATAATAATATAATATTCGGAAAGTGTGTTTCACTATGACTTGACGGAGAGGGAAAATCCAAAAAAACTCACTAATGACATTATTTTTTCTCAACAAAACTAATCAAAAAGTGGAAGAGAATTGTTAATTGTCGAAACGGTGAAGGGAAGTTGGAATTCGGTAGCTCATTTGGAAATGCCTTATGTGATTCCGACAATGCCACGATTTGTAAAAAGAAGTCAAGTTTTCGATTCTCTGCCATTAAATGTGTCACCCCCATAATAATATAATATTCGGAAAGTGTGTTTCACTATGACTTGACGGAGAGGGGAAAATCCAAAAAGGCTCATTGATGACATTGTTTTTTCTCAACAAAACTAATCAAAAAGTTGAAGAGTATTGTTAGTTGTCGAAATGGTGAAGGGAAGATGGAATTCGATAGGTCATTTAGAAACACGTTATGTGATTCTGACAATGCCACGATTTGTAAAAAGAAGTCAAGTCTTCGATGCTCTGTCATTGAATGTGTCACCCCCATAATAATATAATATTCGGAAAGTGTGTTTCACTATGACTTGACGGAGACGGGAAAACCCAAAAAGGCTCACTAATGACATAATTTTTTCTCCACAGAACTAATCAAAAAGTGGAAGAGAATTGTTAATTGTCGAAACGGTGAAGGGAAGATGGAATTCGGTAGCTCATTTGGAAATGCCTTATGTGATTCCGACAATGCCACGATTTGTTAAAAGAAGTCAAGTCTTCGATGCTCTGTCATTGAATGTGTCACCCCCATAATAATATAATATTCGGAAAGTGTGTTTCACTATGACATGACGGAGACGGGAAAACCCAAAAAGGCTCACTAATGACATTGTTTTTTCTCAACAAAACTAATCAAAAAGTGGAAGAGAATTGTTAATTGTCGAAACGGTGAAGGGAAGTTGGAATTCGGTAGCTCATTTGGAAATGCCTTATGTGATTCCGACAATGCCACGATTTGTAAAAAGAAGTCAAGTTTTCGATTCTCTGCCATTAAATGTGTCACCCCCATAATAATATAATATTCGGAAAGTGTGTTTCACTATGACTTGACGGAGACGGGAAAATCCAAAAAGGCTCACTAATGACATTGTTTTTTCTCAAGTGAAGGGAAGATGGAATTCGGTAGGTCATTTAGAAACACGTTATGAGATTCTGACAATGCCACGTTTCTTAAAAGAAAGTCAAGTCTTCGATGCTCTGTCATTGAATGTGTCACCCCCATAATAATATAATATTCGGAAAGTGTGTTTCACTATGACCTGACGGAGAGGGGAAAATCCAAAAAGGCTCACTAATGACATAATTATTTCTCAACAAAATTAATCAAAAAGTGGAAGAGAATTGTTAATTGTCGAAACGGTGAAGGGAAGATGGAATTCGGTAGGTGATTTAGAAACACGTTATGTGATTCCGACAATGCCACGTTTCGTAAAAAAAAGTCAAGTCTTCGATGCTCTGCCATTGAATGTGTCACCCCCATAATAATATAATAATCGGAAAGTGTGTTTCACTATGACTTGACGGAGAGGGGAAAATCCAAAAAGGCTGACTAATGATATTGGTTTTTCTCAACAAAACTAATCAAAAAGTGGAAAAGAATTGTTAATTGTCGAAACGGTGAAGGGAAGTTGGAATTCGGTAGCTCATTTGGAAATGCCTTATGTGATTCCGACAATGCCACGATTTGTAAAAAAAAGTCAAGTTTTCGATTCTCTGCCATTGAATGTGTCACCCACATAATAATATAATATTCGGGAAGTGTGTTTCACTATGACTTGACGGAGAGGGAAAATCCAGAAAGGCTCACTAATGACATTATTTTTTCTCAACAGAACTGATCAAAAAGTGGAAGAGAATTGTTATTTGTCGAAAAGGTGAAGGGAATATGGAATTCGGTAGGTCATTTAGAAACACGTTATGTGATTCTGACAATGCCACGTTTCGTAAAAAAAGTCAAGTCTTCGATGCTCTGCCATTGAATGTGTCACCTCCATAATAATATAATAATCGGAAAGTGTGTTTCACTATGACTTGACGGAGAGGGGAAAATCCAAAAAGGCTGACTAATGACATTGGTTTTTCTCAACAAAACTAATCAAAAAGTGGGAGAGAATTGTTAATTGTCGAAACGGTGAAGGGAAATGGAATTCGGTAGGTCATTCATAAACACGTTATGTGATTCCGACAATGCCACGTTTCGTAAAAAAAAAGTCAAGTCTTCGATTCTCTGCCATTGAATGTGTCACCCCCATAATAATATAATATTCGGAAAGTGTGTTTCACTAAGACTTGACGGAGAGGGGAAAATCGAAAAAGGCTCACTAATGACATTGTTTTTTCTCAACAAAACTAATCAAAAAGTTGAAGAGTATTGTTAGTTGTCGAAACGGTGAAGGGAAGATGGAATTCGGTAGGTCATTTAGAAACATGTTATGTGATTCTGACAATGCCACGTTTCGTAAAAAAAAGTCAAATCTCCGATGCTCTGCCATTGAATGTGTCACCCCCATAATAATATAATATTCAGAAAGTGTGTTTCACTATGACCTGACGGAGAGGAGAAAATCCAAAAAGGCTCACTAATGACATTATTTTTTCTCAACAAAACTAATCAAAAAGTGGAAGAGAATTGTTATTTGTCGAAACGGTGAAGGGAATATGGAATTCGGTAGGTCATTTGGTAACGCATCATGTGATTCCGACAATGCCAAGTTTCGTAAAAAAAGTCAAGTCTTCGATGCTCTGCCATTGAATGTGTCACCCCCATAATAATATAATATTCGGAAAGTGTGTTTCACTATGACTTGACGGAGAGGGAAAATCCAAAAAAACTCACTAATGACATTATTTTTTCTCAACAAAACTAATCAAAAAGTGGAAGAGAATTGTTATTTGTCGAAACGGTGAAGGGAATATGGAATTCGGTAGGTCATTTGGAAACGCCTTATGTGATTCCGACAATGCCACATTTCGTAAAAAAAAGTCAAGTATTCGATTCTCTGCCATTGAATATGTCACCCCCATGATAATATAATATTTGGAAAGTGTGTTTCACTATGACTTGACGGAGAGGGAAAATCCAATAAGGCTCACTAATGACATTGTTTTTTCTCAACAAAACTAATCAAAAAATGGGAGAGAATTGTTAATTGTCGAAACGGTGAACGGGGGATGGAATTCGGTAGCTCATTTGGAAATGCTTTATGTGATTCCGACAATGCCACGTATCGTAAGAAAAAGTCAAGTTTTCGATTCTCTGCCATTGAATGAGTCACTTCCATAATAATATAATATTCGGAAATTGTCTTTCACTATGACTTGACGGAGAAAGGAAAATCCAAAAAGGCTCACTAATGACATTGTTTTTTCTCAACAAAACTAATCGAAAAGTGGAAGAGAATTGTTATTTGTCGAAACGGTGAAGGGAATATGGAATTCGGTAGGTCATTTGGAAATGCTTTATGTGATTCCGACTATGCCACGTTTCGTAAAAAAAAGTCAAGTCTTCGATGCTCTGCCATTGAATGTTTCACCCCCATAATAATATAATATTCGGAAAGTGTGTTTCGCTATGACCTGACGGAGATGGGAAAATCCAAAAAGGCTCACTAATGTCATAATTCTTTCTCAACAAAACTTATCAAAAAGTTGAAGAGAATTGTTATTTGTCGAAACGGTGAAGGGAAGATGGAATTCGGTAGCTCATTTGGAAATGCCTTATGTGATTCCGACAATGCCACGTTCCGTGAAAAAAAGTCAAGTATTCGATTCTCTGCCATTGAATATGTCACCCCCATGATAATATAATATTTGGAAAGTGTGTTTCACTATGACTTGACGGAGAGGGAAAATCCAATAAGGCTCACTAATGACATTGTTTTTTCTCAACAAAACTAATCAAAAAATGGGAGAGAATTGTTAATTGTCGAAACGGTGAACGGGGGATGGAATTCGGTAGCTCATTTGGAAATGCTTTATGTGATTCCGACAATGCCACGTATCGTAAGAAAAAGTCAAGTTTTCGATTCTCTGCCATTGAATGAGTCACTTCCATAATAATATAATATTCGGAAATTGTCTTTCACTATGACTTGACGGAGAAAGGAAAATCCAAAAAGGCTCACTAATGACATTGTTTTTTCTCAACAAAACTAATCGAAAAGTGGAAGAGAATTGTTATTTGTCGAAACGGTGAAGGGAATATGGAATTCGGTAGGTCATTTGGAAATGCTTTATGTGATTCCGACAATGCCACGTTTCGTGAAAAAAAGTCAAGTCTTCGATTCTCTGCTATTGAATATGTCACCCCCATAATAATATAATATTTGGAAAGTGTGTTTCACTATGACTTGACGGAGAGGGGAAATCCAATAAGGCTCACTAATGACATTATTTTTTCTCAACAAAACTAATCAAAAAGTGGAAGAGAATTGTTATTTGTCGAAACGGTGAAGGGAATATGGAATTCGGTAGGTCATTTGGAAACGCCTCATGTGATTCCGACTATGCCACGTTTCGTAAAAAAAAGTCAGGTCTTCGATTCTCTGCCATTGAATGTGTCACCCCCATAGAACATAATATTCGGAAATTGTCTTTCACTATGACTTGACGGAGACGGGAGAATCCAAAAAGGCTCACTAATGACATTGTTTTTTCTCAACAAAACTAATCAAAATGTGGAAGAGAATAGTTATTTGTCGAAACGGTGAAGGGAAGATGGAATTCGATAGGTCATTTAGAAAACCGTTATGTGATTCCGACAATGCCACGTTTCGTAAAAAAAAAGTCAAGTCTTCGATGCCCTGCCATTGAATGTTTCACCCCCATGATAATATAATATTCGGAAAGTGTGTTTCGCTATGACCTGACGGAGAGGGGAAAATCCAAAAAAGCTCACTAATGACATAATTTTTTCTCAACAAAACTAATCAAAAAGTTGAAGAGAATTGTTAGTTGTCGAAACGGTGAAGGGAAGATGGAATTCGGTAGGTCATTTAGAAACACATTATGTGATTCTGACAATGCCACGTTTCGTAAAAAAAGTCAAGTCTTCGATGCTCTGTCATTGAATGTGTCACCCCCATAATAATATAATATTCGGAAAGTGTGTTTCACTATGACTTGACTGAGAGGGGAAAATCCAAAAAGGCTCACTAATGACATTATTTTTTCTCAACAAAACTAATCAAAAAGTGGAAGAGAATTGTTATTTGTCGAAACGGTGAAGGGAAGATGGAATTCGGTAGGTCATTTAGAAACACGTTATGTGATTCCGACAATGCCACGATTCGTAAAAAGAAGTCAAGTTTTCGATTCTCTGCCATTAAATGTGTCACCCCCATAATAATATAATATTCGGAAAGTGTGTTTCACTATGACATGACGGAGACGGGAAAATACAAAAAGGCTCACTAATGACATTATTTTTGCTCAACAAAACTAATCAAAAAGTGGAAGAGAATTGTTAGTTGTCGAAATGGTGAAGGGAAAATGGAATTCGGTAGGTCATTTGGAAACGCCTCATGTGATTCCGACTATGCCACGTTCCGTAAAAAAAAGTCAAGTCTTCGATTCTCTGTCATTGAATGTGTCACTTCCATAATAATATAATATTCGGAAATTGTCTTTCACTATGACTTGACGGAGACGGGAAAATCCCAAAAGGCTCACTAATGACATTGTTTTTTCTCAACAAAACTAATCGAAAAGTGGAAGAGAATTGTTATTTGTCGAAACGGTGAAGGGAATATGGAATTCGGTAGGTCAGTTCGAAATGCCTTATGTGATTCCGACAATGCCACGTTTCGTAAAAAAAAGTCAAGTCCTCGATTCTCTGCCATTGAATGTGTCACCCCCATAATAATATAATATTTGGAAAGTGTGTTTCACTATGACTTGACGGAGAGGGAAAATCCAATAAGGCTCACTAATGACATTATTTTTTCTCAACAAAACTAATCAAAAAGTGGAAGAGAATTGTTATTTGTCGAAACGGTGAAGGGAATATGGAATTCGGTAGGTCATTTGGAAACGCCTCATGTGATTCCGACTATGCCACGTTTCGTAAAAAAAAGTCAGGTCTTCGATTCTCTGCCATTGAATGTGTCACCCCCATAATAACATAATATTCGGAAATTGTCTTTCACTATGACTTGACGGAGACGGAAAAATCCAAAAAGGCTCACTAATGACATTGTTTTTTCTCAACAAAACTAATCAAAAAGTGGAAGAGAATAGTTATTTGTCGAAACGGTGAAGGGAAGATGGAATTCGGTAGGTCATTTAGAAACACATTATGTGATTCTGACAATGCCACGTTTCGTAAAAAAAAAGTCAAGTCTTCGATGCCCTCCCATTGAATGTTTCACCCCCATAATAATATAATATTCGGAAAGTGTGTTTCGCTATGACCTGACGGAGAGGGGGAAATCCAAAAAGGCTCACTAATGACATAATTTTTTCTCAACAAAACTAATCAAAAAGTTGAAGAGAATTGTTAGTTGTCGAAACGGTGAAGGGAAGATGGAATTCGGTAGGTCATTTAGAAACACATTATGTGATTCTGACAATGCCACGTTTCGTAAAAAAAAAGTCAAGTCTTCGATGCCCTGCCATTGAATGTTTCACCCCCATAATAATATAATATTCGGAAAGTGTGTTTCGCTATGACCTGACGGAGAGGGGGAAATCCAAAAAGGCTCACTAATGACATGATTTTTTCTCAACAAAACTAATCAAAAAGTTGAAGAGAATTGTTAGTTGTCGAAACGGTGAAGGGAAGATGGAATTCGGTAGGTCATTTAGATACACGTTATGTGATTCTGACAATGCCAAGTTTCGTAGAAAAAATCAAGTCTTCGATGCTCTGCCATTGAATGTTTCACACCCATAATAATATAATATTCGGAAAGTGTGTTTCGCTATGACCTGACGGAGAGGGGAAAATCCAAAAAAGCTCACTAATGACATAATTTTTTCTCAACAAAACTAATCAAAAAGTTGAAGAGAATTGTTATTTGTCGAAACGGTGAAGGGAATATGGAATTCGGTAGGTCATTTAGAAACACATTATGTGATTCTGACAATGCCACGTTTCGTAAAAAAAGTCAAGTCTTCGATGCTCTGTCATTGAATGTGTCACCCCCATAATAATATAATATTCGGAAAGTGTGTTTCACTATGACCTGACGGAGAGGGGAAAATCCAAAAAGGCTCACTAATGACATTATTTTTTCTCAACAAAACTAATCGAAAACTGGAAGAGAATTGTTATTTGTCGAAACGGTGAAGGGAATATGGAATTCGGTAGGTCATTTGGAAATGCCTTATGTGATTCCGACAATGCCACGTTTCGTGAAAAAAAGTCAAGTCTTCGATTCTCTGCCATTGAATGTGTCACCCCCATAATAATATAATATTTGGAAAGCGTGTTTCACTATGACTTGACGGAGAGGGAAAATCCAATAAGGCTCACTAATGACATTATTTTTTCTCAACACAACTAATCAAAAAGTGGAAGAGAGTTGCTATTTGTCGAAACGATGAAGGGAAGATGGAATTCGGTAGGTCATTTGGAAACGCCTCATGTGATTCCGACTATGCCACGTTTCGTAAAAAAAAGTCAGGTCTTCGATTCTCTGCCATTGAATGTGTCACCCCCATAATAACATAATATTCGGAAATAGTGTGTCACTATGACTTGACGGAGACGGGAAAATCCAAAAAGGCTCACTAATGACATTGTTTTTTCTCAACAAAACTATACAAAAAGTGGAAGAGAATAGTTATTTGTCGAAACGGTGAAGGGAAGATGGAATTCGGTAGGTCATTTAGAAAACCGTTATGTGATTCCGACAATGCCACGTTTCGTAAAAAGAAGTCAAGTCTTCGATGCCCTGCCATTGAATGTTTCACCCCCATAATAATATAATATTCGGAAAGTGTGTTTCACTATGACCTGACGGAGAGGGGAAAATCCAAAAAGGCTCACTAATGACATTATTTTTTCTCAACAAAACTAATCGAAAAGTGGAAGAGAATTGTTATTTGTCGAAACGGTGAAGGGAATATGGAATTCGGTAGGTCATTTGGAAACGCCTCATGTGATTCCGACTATGCCACGTTTCGTAAAAAAAAATCAGGTCTTCGATTCTCTGCCATTGAATGTGTCACCCCCATAATAACATAATATTCGGAAATTGTGTTTCACTATGACTTGACGGAGACGGGAAAATCCAAAGAGGCTAACCAATGACATTGTTTTTTCTCAACAAAACTAATCAAAAAGTGGAAGAGAATAGTTATTTGTCGAAACGGTGAAGGGAAGATGGAATTCGGTAGGTCATTTAGAAAACCGTTATGTGATTCCGACAATGCCACGTTTCGTAAAAAAAAAGTCAAGTCTTCGATGCCCTGCCATTGAATGTTTAACCCCCATAATTATATAATATTCGGAAAGTGTGTTTCGCTATGACCTGACGGAGAGGGGAAAATCCAAAAAGGCTCACTAATGACATAATTTTTTCTCAACAAAACTAATCAAAAAGTTGAAGAGAATTGTTAGTTGTCAAAACGGTGAAGGGAAGATGGAATTCGGTAGGTCATTTAGAAACACATTATGTGATTCTAACAATGCCACGTTTCGTAAAAAAAAGTCAAGTCTTCGATGCTCTGTCATTGAATGTGTCACCCCCATAATAATATAATATTCGGAAAGTGTGTTTCACTATGATTTGACTGAGAGGGGAAAATCCAAAAAGGCTCACTAATGACATTATTTTTTCTCAACAAAACTAATCAAAAAGTGGAAGAGAATTGTTATTTGTCGAAACGGTGAAGGGAAGATGGAATTCGGTAGGTCATTTAGAAAACCGTTATGTGATTCCGACAATGCCACGTTTCGTAAAAAAAAGTCAAGTCTTCGATGCCCTGCCATTGAATGTTTAACCCCCATAATTATATAATATTCGGAAAGTGTGTTTCGCTATGACCTGACGGAGAGGGGAAAATCCAAAAAGGCTCACTAATGACATAATGTTTTCTCAACAAAACTAATCAAAAAGTTGAAGAGAATTGTTAGTTGTCGAAACGGTGAAGGGAAGATGGAATTCGGTAGGTCATTTAGAAACACATTATGTGATTCTGACAATGCCACGTTTCGTAAAAAAAAGTCAAGTCTTCGATGCTCTGTCATTGAATGTGTCACCCCCATAATAATATAATATTCGGAAAGTGTGTTTCACTATGACTTGACTGAGAGGGGAAAATCCAAAAAGGCTCACTAATGACATTATTTTTTCTCAACAAAACTAATCAAAAAGTGGAAGAGAATTGTTATTTGTCGAAACGGTGAAGGGAAGATGGAATTCGGTAGGTCATTTAGAAATACGTTATGTGATTCTGACAATGCCAAGTTTCGTAGAAAAAAGTCAAGTCTTCGATGCTCTGCCATTGAATGTTTCACCCCCATAATAATATAATATTCGGAAAGTGTGTTTCGCTATGACCTGACGGAGAGGGGAAAATCCAAAAAGGCTCACTGATGACATAATTTTTTCTCAACAGAACTAATCAAAAAGTTGAAGAGAATTGTTATTTGTCGAAACGGTGAAGGGAAGATGGAATTCGGTAGGTCATTTAGAAACACATTATGTGATTCTGACAATGCCACGTTTTGTAAAAAAAGTCGAGTCTTCGATGCTCTGTCATTGAATGTGTCACCCCCATAATAATATAATATTCGGAAAGTGTGTTTCACCATGACCTGACGGAGAGGGGAAAATCTAAGAAGGCTCACTAATGACATTATTTTTTCTCAACAAAACTAATCGAAAAGTGGAAGAGAATTGTTATTTGTCGAAACGGTGAAGGGAAGATGGAATTCGGTAGGTCATTTAGAAGCACATTATGTGATCCTGACAATGCCACGTTTCGTAAAAAAAAGTAAAGTCTTCGATGC
This sequence comes from Diorhabda sublineata, assembly GCF_026230105.1. NCBI lineage: Eukaryota > Metazoa > Arthropoda > Insecta > Coleoptera > Chrysomelidae > Diorhabda > Diorhabda sublineata. The sequence goes on from NC_079486.1 coordinate 1,530,865, forward strand.
TCTGCCATTGAATGTGTCACCCCCATAATAATATGATATTCGGAAAGTGTGTTTCACTATGACTTGACGGAGAGGGAAAATCCAAAAAGGCTCACTAATGACATAATTTTTTCTCAACAAAACTAACCAAAAAGTGGAAGAGAATTGTTATTTGTCGAAACGATGAAGGGAAGCTGGAATTCGGTAGGTCATTTAGAAAAACGTTATGTGATTCTGGCAATGCCACGTTTCGTAAAAAAAAGTCAAGTCTTCGATTCTCTCCCATTAAATGTGTCACCCCCATAATAATATAGTATTCGGAAATTGTGTTTCACTATGACTTGACGGAGAGGGGAAAATCCAAAAAGGCTCACTAATCACATAATTTTTTCTCAACAAAATTAATCAAAAAGTGGAAGAGAATTGTTATTTATCGAAACGGTGAAGGGAATATGGAATTCGGTAGGTCATTTAGAAACACGTTATGTGATTCTAACAATGCCATGTTTCGTAGAAAAAAGTCAAGTCTTCGATGCTCTGCCATTGAATGTGTCACCCCCATAATAACATAATATTCGGAAATTGTATTTCACTATGACGTGACGGAGACGGGAAAATCCAAAGAGGCTCACCAATGACATTGTTTTTTCTCTACAAAACTAATCAAAAAGTGGAAGAGAATAGTTATTTGTCGAAACGGTGAAGGGAAGATGGAATTCGGTAGGTCATTTAGAAACACATTATGTGATTCTGACAATGCCACGTTTCGTAAAAAAAAGTCAAGTCTTCGATGCTCTGTCATTGAATGTGTCACCCCCATAATAATATAATATTCGGAAAGTGTGTTTCACTATGACTTGACTGAAAGGGGAAAATCCAAAAAGGCTCACTGATGACATAATTTTTCCTCAACAAAACTAATCAAAAAGTTGAAGAGAATTGTTAGTTGTCGAAACGGTGAAGGGAAGATGGAATTCGGTAGGTCATTTAGAAACACATTATGTGATTCTGACAATGCCACGTTTCGTAAAAAAAAGTCAAGTCTTCGATGCTCTGTCATTGAATGTGTCACCCCCATAATAATATAATATTCGGAAAGTGTGTTTCACCATGACCTGACGGAGAGGGGAAAATCTAAGAAGGCTCCCTAATGACATTATTTTTTCTCAACAAAACTAATCAAAAAGTGGAAGAGAATTGTTATTTGTCGAAACGGTGAAGGGAAGATGGAATTCGGTAGGTGATTTAGAAATACGTTATGTGATTCTGACAATGCCAAGTTTCGTAGAAAAAAGTCAAGTCGTCGATGCTCTGTCATTGAATGTTTCACCCCCATAATAATATAATATTCGGAAAGTGTGTTTCGCTATGACCTGACGGAGAGGGGAAAATCCAAAAAGGCTCACTGATGACATAATTTTTTCTCAACAAAACTAATCAAAAAGTTGAAGAGAATTGTTAGTTGTCGAAACGGTGAAGGGAAGATGGAATTCGGTAGGTCATTTAGAAACACATTATGTGATTCTGACAATGCCAAGTTTCGTAGAAAAAAGTCAAGTCTTCGATGCTCTGCCATTGAATGTTTCACCCCCATAATAATATAATATTCGGAAAGTGTGTTTCGCTATGACCTGACGGAGAGGGGAAAATCCAAAAAGGCTCACTGATGACATAATTTTTTCTCAACAGAACTAATCAAAAAGTTGAAGAGAATTGTTATTTGTCGAAACGATGAAGGGAAGATGGAATTCGGTAGGTCATTTAGAAAAACGTTATGTGATTCAGACAATGCCACGTTTCGTAAAAAAAGTCGAGTCTTCGATGCTCTGTCATTGAATGTGTCACCCCCATAATAATATAATATTCGGAAATTGTGTTTCACTATGACTTGACGGAGAGGGGAAAATCCAAAAAGCTCACTAATGAGATAATTTTTTCTCAAGAGAACTAATCAAAAAGTGGAAGAGAATTGTTGTTTATCGAAACGGTAAAGGGAATATGGAATTCGGTAGGTCATTTAGAAACACGTTATGTGATTCTGACAATGCCACGTTTCGTAGAAAAAAGTGAAGTCTTCGATGCTCTGCCATTGAATGTGTCACCCCCATAATAATATAATATTCGGAAAGTGTGTTTGACTATGACTTGACGGAGAGGGGAAAATCCAAAAAGGCTCACTGATGACATAATTTTTTCTCAACAAAACTAATCAAAAAGTTGAAGAGAATTGTTAGTTGTCGAAACGGTGAAGGGAAGATGGAATTCGGTAGGTCATTTAGAAACACATTATGTGATTCTGACAATGCCAAGTTTCGTAGAAAAAAGTCAAGTCTTCGATGCTCTGCCATTGAATGTTTCACCCCCATAATAATATAATATTCGGAAAGTGTGTTTCGCTATGACCTGACGGAGAGGGGAAAATCCAAAAAGGCTCACTGATGACATAATTTTTTCTCAACAGAACTAATCAAAAAGTTGAAGAGAATTGTTATTTGTCGAAACGATAAAGGGAAGATGGAATTCGGTAGGTCATTTAGAAAAACGTTATGTGATTCAGACAATGCCACGTTTCGTAAAAAAAGTCGAGTCTTCGATGCTCTGTCATTGAATGTGTCACCCCCATAATAATATAATATTCGGAAATTGTGTTTCACTATGACTTGACGGAGAGGGGAAAATCCAAAAAGCTCACTAATGAGATAATTTTTTCTCAAGAGAACTAATCAAAAAGTGGAAGAGAATTGTTGTTTATCGAAACGGTAAAGGGAATATGGAATTCGGTAGGTCATTTAGAAACACGTTATGTGATTCTGACAATGCCACGTTTCGTAGAAAAAAGTGAAGTCTTCGATGCTCTGCCATTGAATGTGTCACCCCCATAATAATATAATATTCGGAAAGTGTGTTTGACTATGACTTGACGGAGAGGGGAAAATCCAAAAAGGCTCACTAATGACATAATTTTTTCCGTACAAAACTAATCAAAAAGTGGAAGAGAATTGTTATTTGTCGAAACGATGAAGGGAAGATGGAATTCGGTAGGTCATTTAGAAACACGTTATGTGATTCTGACAATGCCACGTTTCGTAGAAAAAAGTCAAGTCTTCGATGCTCTGCCATTGAATGTGTCACCCCTATAATAATATAATATTCGGAAAGTGTGTTTGACTATGACTTGACGGAGAGGGGGAAAGACAAAAAGGCTCACTAATGACATAATTTTTTCTCAACAAAATTAATCAAAAAGTGGAAGAGAATTGTTATTTATCGAAACGGTGAAGGGAATATGGAATTCGGTAGGTCATTTAGAAACACGTTATGTGATTCCTACAATGCCAAGTTTCGTAAAAAAAAGTCAAGTCTTCGATGCTATGTCATTGAATGTGTCACCCCCATAATAATATAATATTCGGAAAGTGTGTTTCACTATGACTTGACTGAGAGGGGAAAATCCAAAAAGGCTCACTAATGACTTTATTTTTTCTCAACAAAACTAAGCAAAAAGTGGAAGAGAATTGTTATTTCTCGAAACGGTGAAGGGAAGATGGAATTCGGTAGGTCATTTAGAAATACGTTATGTGATTCTGACAATGCCAAGTTTCGTAGAAAAAAGTCAAGTCTTCGATGCTCTGCCATTGAATGTTTCACCCCCATAATAATATAATATTCGGAAAGTGTGTTTCGCTATGACCTGACGGAGAGGGGAAAATCCAAAAAGGCTCACTGATGACATAATTTTTTCTCAACAGAACTAATCAAAAAGTTGAAGAGAATTGTTATTTGTCGAAACGGTGAAGGGAAGATGGAATTCGGTAGGTCATTTAGAAACACATTATGTGATTCTGACAATGCCACGTTTCGTAAAAAAAGTCGAGTCATCGATGCTCTGTCATTGAATGTGTCACCCCCATAATAATATAATATTCGGAAAGTGTGTTTGACTATGACTTGACGGAGAGGGGAAAATCCAAAAAGGCTCACTAATGACATAATTTTTTCCGTACAAAACTAATCAAAAAGTGGAAGAGAATTGTTATTTGTCGAAACGATGAAGGGAAGATGGAATTCGGTAGGTCATTTACAAACATGTTATGTGATTCTGACAATGCCACGTTTCGTAGAAAAAAGTCAAGTCTTCGATGCTCTGCCATTGAATGTGTCACCCCCATAATAATATAATATTCGGAAAGTGTGTTTGACTATGACTTGACGGAGACGGGAAAATCCAAAAAGGCTCACTAATTACATTGTTTTTTCTCAACAAAACTAATCAACAAGTGTTATAGAAATGTTATTTGTCTAAACGGTGGAGGGAATATGAAATTCGGTAGGTCGTTTAGAAACGCATTATGTGATTCCAAATATGCAACGTTTCGTAAAAAAAATCAAGTCTTCGATGCTCTGCCAGTGAATGTGTCACCCCCATAATAATATAATATTCGTAAATTGTGTTTCACTATGACTTGACGGAGACGGGAAAATCCAAAAAGGCTCACTAATGACATTGTTTTTTCTCAACAAAACTAATCAAAAAGTGGGAGAGAATTGTTAATTGTCGAAACGGTGAAGGGAAGAAGGAATTCGGTAGCTCATTTGAAAATGCTTTATGTGATTCCGACAATGCCACGTTTCGTAAAAAAAAGTCAAGTTTTCGATTCTCTGCCATTAAATGTGTCACCGCCATAATAATATAATATTCGGAAAGTGTGTTTCACTATGACTTGACGGAGAGGGGAAAATCCAAAAAAGCTCACTAATGACATAATTTTCTCTCAACAAAACTAATCAAAAAGTGGAAGAGAATTGTTATTTATCGAAACGGTGAAGGGAATATGGAATTCGGTAGGTCATTTAGAAACACGTTATGTGATTCTGACAATGCCAAGTTTCGTAGAAAAAAGTCAAGTCTTCGATGCTCTGCCATTGAATGTGTCACCCTCATAATAATATCTTCGGAAAGTGTGTTTCGTTTCACTATGACTTGACGGAAAGGGAAAATCCAAAAAGGCTCACTAATGACATTATTTTTTCTCAACAGAACTAATCAAAAAGTGGAAGAGAATTGTTGTTTATCGGAACGGTGAAGGGAATATGGAATTCGGTAGGTCATTTAGAAACACATTATGTGATCCTGACAATGCCACGTTTCGTAAAAAAAAGTAAAGTCTTCGATGCTCTGCCATTGAATGTGTCACCCCCATAATAATATAATATCCGGAAAGTGTGTTTCACTATGACTTGACGGAGAGGGAAAATCCAAAAAGGCTCACTAATGACATAATTTTTTCTCAACAAAACTAATCAAAAAGTGGAAGAGAATTGTTATTTGTCGAAACGATGAAGGGAAGATGGAATTCGGTGATCATTTAGAAAAACGTTATGTGATTCTGACAATGCCACGTTTCGTAGAAAAAAGTCAAGTCTTCGATGCTCTGCCATTGAATGTGTCACCCCCATAATAATATAATATTCGGAAAGTGTGTTTCACTATGACTTGACGGAGAGGGAAAATCCAAAAAGGCTCACTAATGACATTATTTTTTCTCAACAGAACTTATCAAAAAGTGGAAGAGAATTGTTATTTATCGAAACGGTGAAGGGAATATGGAATTCGGTAGGTCATTTAGAAACACGTTATGTGATTCTGACAATGCCACGTTTCGTAGAAAAAAGTCAAGTCTTCGATGCTCTGCCATTGAATGTATCACCCCCATAATAATATAATATTCGGAAAGTGTGTTTGACTATGACTTGACGGAGAGGGGAAAATCCAAAAAGGCTCACTAATGACATAATTTTTTCTCAACAAAACTAATCAAAAAGTGGAAGAGAATTGTTATTTGTCGAAACGGTGAAGGGAAGATGGAATTCGGTAGGTCATTTAGAAAAACGTTATGTGATTCTGACAATGCCACGTTTCGTAAAAAAAAGTCAAGTCTTCGATTCTCTGCCATTGAATGTGTCACCCCCATAATAATATAATATAAGGAAAATGTGTTTCACTATGACTTGACGGAAAGGGAAAATCCAATAAGGCTCACTAATGACATTATCTTTTCTCATTAAAACTAATCAAAAAGTGGAAGAGAATTGTTATTTGTCGAAACGGTGAAGGGAATATGGAATTCGGTAGGTCATTTGGAAACGCCTCATGTGATTCCGACTATGCCACGTTTCGTGAAAAAAGTCAAGTCATCGATTCTCTGCCATTGAATGTGTCATCCCCATAATAATAAAATATTCGGAAATTGTGTTTCACTATGACTTGACGGAGACGGGAAAATCCAAAAAGGCTCACTAATGACATTGTTTTTTCTCAACAAAACTAATCAAAAAGTGGGAGAGAATTGTTAATTGTCGAAACGGTGAAGGGAAGAAGGAATTCGGTAGCTCATTTGGAAATGCTTTATGTGATTCCGACAATGCCACGTTTCGTAAAAAAAAGTCAAGTTTTCGATTCTCTGCCATTAAATGTGTCACCCCCATAATAATATAATATTCGGAAATTGTGTTTCACTATGACTTGACGGAGAAGGGAAAATCCAAAAAGGCTCACTAATGACATAATTTTTCCCAACAAAACTAATCAAAAAGTGGAAGAGAATTGTTATTTATCGAAACGGTGAAGGGAATATGGAATTCGGTAGGTCATTTAGAAACACGTTATGTGATTCTGACAATGCCACGTTTCGTAGAAAAAAGTCAAGTCTTCGATGCTCTGCCATTGAATGTGTCACCCCCATAATAATATAATATTCGGAAAGTGTGTTTGACTATGACTTGACGGAGAGGGGAAAATCCAAAAAGGCTCACTAATGACATAATTTTTTCTCAACAAAACTAATCAAAAAGTGGGAGAGAATTGTTATTTGTCGAAACGGTGAAGGGAATATGAAATTCGGTAGGTCGTTTAGAAACGCATTATGTGATTCCAAATATGCCACGTTTCGTAAAAAAAGTCAAGTCTTCGATGCTCTGCCATTGAATGTGTCACCCCCATAATAATATAATATTCGGAAATTGTGTTTCACTATGACTTGACGGAGACGGGAAAATCCAAAAAGGCTCACTAATGACATTGTTTTTTCTCAACAAAACTAATAAAAAATTGGGAGAGAATTGTTAATTGTCGAAACGGTGAAGGGAAGAAGGAATTCGGTAGCTCATTTGGAAATGTTTTATGTGATTCCGACAATGCTACGTTTCGTAAAAAAAAGTCAAGGTTTCGATTCTCTGCCATTAAATGTGTCACCGCCATAATAATATAATATTCGGAAAGTGTGTTTCACTATGACTTGACGGAGAGGGGAAAATCCAAAAAGGTTCACTAATGACATAATTTTTTCTCAACAAAACTAATCAAAAAGTGGAAGAGAATTGTTATTTATCGAAACGGTGAAGGGAAGAAGGAATTCGGTAGGTCATTTAGAAACACGTTATGTGATTCTGACAATGCCACGTTTCGTAAAAAAAAGTCAAGTCTTCGATTCTCTGCCACTGAATGTGTCACCACCATAATAATATAATATTAGGAAAATGTGTTTCACTATGACTTGACGGAAAGGGAAAATCCAAAAAGGCTCACTAATGACATTATTTTTTCTCAACAGAACTAATCAAAAAGTGGAAGAGAATTGTTATTTATCGAAACGGTGAAGGGAATATGGAATTCGGTAGGTCATTTAGAAAAACGTTATGTGATTCTGACAATGCCACGTTTCGTAGAAAAAAGTCACATCTTCGATGCTCTGCCATTGAATGTGTCACCCCCATAATAATATAATATTCGGAAAGTGTGTTTCACTATGACTTGACGGAGAGGGAAAATCCAAAAAGGCTCACTAATGACATTATTTTTTCTCAACAGAACTTATCAAAAAGTGGAAGAGAATTGTTATTTATCGAAACGGTGAAGGGAATATGGAATTCGGTAGGTCATTTAGAAACACGTTATGTGATTCTGACAATGCCACGTTTCGTAGAAAAAAGTCAAGTCTTCGATGCTCTGCCATTGAATGTATCACCCCCATAATAATATAATATTCGGAAAGTGTGTTTGACTATGACTTGACGGAGAGGGGAAAATCCAAAAAGGCTCACTAATGACATAATTTTTTCTCAACAAAACTAATCAAAAAGTGGAAGAGAATTGTTATTTGTCGAAACGGTGAAGGGAAGATGGAATTCGGTAGGTCATTTAGAAAAACGTTATGTGATTCTGACAATGCCACGTTTCGTAAAAAAAAGTCAAGTCTTCGATTCTCTGCCATTGAATGTGTCACCCCCATAATAATATAATATTAGGAAAATGTGTTTCACTATGACTTGACGGAAAGGGAAAATCCAATAAGGCTCACTAATGACATTATGTTTTCTCATTAAAACTAATCAAAAAGTGGAAGAGAATTGTTATTTGTCGAAACGGTGAAGGGAATATGGAATTCGGTAGGTCATTTGGAAACGCCTCATGTGATTCCGACTATGCCACGTTTCGTGAAAAATGTCAAGTCATCGATTCTCTGCCATTGAATGTGTCACCCCCATAATAATAAAATATTCGGAAATTGTGTTTCACTATGACTTGACGGAGACGGGAAAATCCAAAAAGGCTCACTAATGACATTGTTTTTTCTCAACAAAACTAATAAAAAATTGGGAGAGAATTAATAATTGTCGAAACGGTGAAGGTAAGAAGGAATTCGGTAGCTCATTTGGAAATGTTTTATGTGATTCCGACAATGCTACGTTCCGTAAAAAAAAGTCAAGGTTTCGATTCTCTGCCATTAAATGTGTCACCGCCATAATAATATAATATTCGGAAAGTGTGTTTCACTATGACTTGACGGAGAGGGGAAAATCCAAAGAGGTTCACTAATGACATAATTTTTTCTCAACAAAACTAATCAAAAAGTGGAAGAGAATTGTTATTTATCGAAACGGTGAAGGGAAGAAGGAATTCGGTAGGTCATTTAGAAACACGTTATGTGATTCTGACAATGCCACGTTTCGTAGAAAAAAGTCAAGTCTTCGATGCTCTGCCATTGAATGTGTCACCCCCATAATAATATAATATTCGGAAAGTGTGTTTGACTATGACTTGACGGAGAGGGGAAAATCCAAAAAGGCTCACTAATCACATAATTTTTTCTCAACAAAATTAATCAAAAAGTGGAAGAGAATTGTTATTTATCGAAACGGTGAAGGGAATATGGAATTCGGTAGGTCATTTAGAAACACGTTATGTGATTCTGACAATGCCACGTTTCGTAGAAAAAAGTCAAGTCTTCGATGCTCTGCCATTGAATGTGTCACCCCCATAATAATATAATATTCGACAAATGTGTTTGAATATGACTTGACGGAGAGGGAAAAATCCAAAAAGGCTCACTAATGACATAATTTTTTCTCAACAAAACTAATCAAAAGTGGAAGAGAATTGTTATTTGTCGAAACAGTGAAGGGAATATGAAATTCGGTAGGTCATTTAGAAACACATTATGTGATCCTGACAATGCCACGTTTCGTAAAAAAAGTCAAGGTTTCGATTCTCTGCCATTAAATGTGTCACCGCCATAATAATATAATATTCGGAAAATGTGTTTCACTATGACTTGACGGAAAGGGAAAATCCAAAAAGGCTCACTAATGACATTATTTTTTCTCAACAGAACTAATCAAAAAGTGGAAGAGAATTGTTATTTATCGAAACGGTGAAGAGAATATGGAATTCGGTAGGTCATTTAGAAAAACGTTATGTGATTCTGACAATGCCACGTTTCGTAGAAAAAAGTCAAGTCTTCGATGCTCTGCCATTGAATGTGTCACCCCCATAATAATATAATATTCGGAAAGTGTGTTTCACTATGACTTGACGGAGAGGGAAAATCCAAAAAGGCTCACTAATGACATTATTTTTTCTCAACAGAACTTATCAAAAAGTGGAAGAGAATTGTTATTTATCGAAACGGTGAAGGGAATATGGAATTCGGTAGGTCATTTAGAAACACGTTATGTGATTCTGACAATGCCACGTTTCGTAGAAAAAAGTCAAGTCTTCGATGCTCTGCCATTGAATGTATCACCCCCATAATAATATAATATTCGGAAAGTGTGTTTGACTATGACTTGACGGAGAGGGGAAAATCCAAAAAGGCTCACTAATGACATAATTTTTTCTCAACAAAACTAATCAAAAAGTGGAAGAGAATTGTTATTTGTCGAAACGGTGAAGGGAAGATGGAATTCGGTAGGTCATTTAGAAAAACGTTATGTGATTCTGACAATGCCACGTTTCGTAAAAAAAAGTCAAGTCTTCGATTCTCTGCCATTGAATGTGTCACCCCCATAATAATATAATATTAGGAAAATGTGTTTCACTATGACTTGACGGAAAGGGAAAATCCAATAAGGCTCACTAATGACATTATGTTTTCTCATTAAAACTAATCAAAAAGTGGAAGAGAATTGTTATTTGTCGAAACGGTGAAGGGAATATGGAATTCGGTAGGTCATTTGGAAACGCCTCATGTGATTCCGACTATGCCACGTTTCGTGAAAAATGTCAAGTCATCGATTCTCTGCCATTGAATGTGTCACCCCCATAATAATAAAATATTCGGAAATTGTGTTTCACTATGACTTGACGGAGACGGGAAAATCCAAAAAGGCTCACTAATGACATTGTTTTTTCTCAACAAAACTAATAAAAAATTGGGAGAGAATTAATAATTGTCGAAACGGTGAAGGTAAGAAGGAATTCGGTAGCTCATTTGGAAATGTTTTATGTGATTCCGACAATGCTACGTTCCGTAAAAAAAAGTCAAGGTTTCGATTCTCTGCCATTAAATGTGTCACCGCCATAATAATATAATATTCGGAAAGTGTGTTTCACTATGACTTGACGGAGAGGGGAAAATCCAAAAAGGTTCACTAATGACATAATTTTTTCTCAACAAAACTAATCAAAAAGTGGAAGAGAATTGTTATTTATCGAAACGGTGAAGGGAAGAAGGAATTCGGTAGGTCATTTAGAAACACGTTATGTGATTCTGACAATGCCACGTTTCGTAGAAAAAAGTCAAGTCTTCGATGCTCTGCCATTGAATGTGTCACCCCCATAATAATATAATATTCGGAAAGTGTGTTTGACTATGACTTGACGGAGAGGGGAAAATCCAAAAAGGCTCACTAATGACATAATTTTTTCTCAACAAAACTAATCAAAAAGTGGAAGAGAATTGTTATTTGTCGAAACGGTGAAGGGAAGATGGAATTCGGTAGGTCATTTAGAAAAACGTTATGTGATTCTGACAATGCCACGTTTCGTAAAAAAAAGTCAAGTCTTCGATTCTCTGCCATTGAATGTGTCACCCCCATAATAATATAATATTAGGAAAATGTGTTTCACTATGACTTGACGGAAAGGGAAAATCCAATAAGGCTCACTAATGACATTATGTTTTCTCATTAAAACTAATCAAAAAGTGGAAGAGAATTGTTATTTGTCGAAACGGTGAAGGGAATATGGAATTCGGTAGGTCATTTGGAAACGCCTCATGTGATTCCGACTATGCCACGTTTCGTGAAAAATGTCAAGTCATCGATTCTCTGCCATTGAATGTGTCACCCCCATAATAATAAAATATTCGGAAATTGTGTTTCACTATGACTTGACGGAGACGGGAAAATCCAAAAAGGCTCACTAATGACATTGTTTTTTCTCAACAAAACTAATAAAAAATTGGGAGAGAATTAATAATTGTCGAAACGGTGAAGGTAAGAAGGAATTCGGTAGCTCATTTGGAAATGTTTTATGTGATTCCGACAATGCTACGTTCCGTAAAAAAAAGTCAAGGTTTCGATTCTCTGCCATTAAATGTGTCACCGCCATAATAATATAATATTCGGAAAGTGTGTTTCACTATGACTTGACGGAGAGGGGAAAATCCAAAGAGGTTCACTAATGACATAATTTTTTCTCAACAAAACTAATCAAAAAGTGGAAGAGAATTGTTATTTATCGAAACGGTGAAGGGAAGAAGGAATTCGGTAGGTCATTTAGAAACACGTTATGTGATTCTGACAATGCCACGTTTCGTAGAGAAAAGTCAAGTCTTCGATGCTCTGCCATTGAATGTGTCACCCCCATAATAATATAATATTCGGAAAGTGTGTTTGACTATGACTTGACGGAGAGGGGAAAATCCAAAAAGGCTCACTAATCACATAATTTTTTCTCAACAAAATTAATCAAAAAGTGGAAGAGAATTGTTATTTATCGAAACGGTGAAGGGAATATGGAATTCGGTAGGTCATTTAGAAACACGTTATGTGATTCTGACAATGCCACGTTTCGTAGAAAAAAGTCAAGTCTTCGATGCTCTGCCATTGAATGTGTCACCCCCATAATAATATAATATTCGACAAATGTGTTTGAATATGACTTGACGGAGAGGGAAAAATCCAAAAAGGCTCACTAATGACATAATTTTTTCTCAACAAAACTAATCAAAAGTGGAAGAGAATTGTTATTTGTCGAAACAGTGAAGGGAATATGAAATTCGGTAGGTCATTTAGAAACACATTATGTGATCCTGACAATGCCACGTTTCGTAAAAAAAGTCAAGGTTTCGATTCTCTGCCATTAAATGTGTCACCGCCATAATAATATAATATTCGGAAAATGTGTTTCACTATGACTTGACGGAAAGGGAAAATCCAAAAAGGCTCACTAATGACATTATTTTTTCTCAACAGAACTAATCAAAAAGTGGAAGAGAATTGTTATTTATCGAAACGGTGAAGAGAATATGGAATTCGGTAGGTCATTTAGAAAAACGTTATGTGATTCTGACAATGCCACGTTTCGTAGAAAAAAGTCAAGTCTTCGATGCTCTGCCATTGAATGTGTCACCCCCATAATAATATAATATTCGGAAAGTGTGTTTCACTATGACTTGACGGAGAGGGAAAATCCAAAAAGGCTCACTAATGACATCATTTTTTCTCAACAGAACTTATCAAAAAGTGGAAGAGAATTGTTATTTATCGAAACGGTGAAGGGAATATGGAATTCGGTAGGTCATTTAGAAACACGTTATGTGATTCTGACAATGCCACGTTTCGTAGAAAAAAGTCAAGTCTTCGATGCTCTGCCATTGAATGTTTCACCCCCATAATAATATAATATTCGGAAAGTGTGTTTGACTATGACTTGACGGAGAGGGGAAAATCCAAAAAGGCTCACTAATGACATAATTTTTCCTCAACAAAACTAATCAAAAAGTGGAAGAGAATTGTTATTTGTCGAAACGGTGAAGGGAAGATGGAATTCGGTAGGTCATTTAGAAAAACGTTATGTGATTCTGACAATGCCACGTTTCGTAAAAAAAAGTCAAGTCTTCGATTCTCTGCCATTGAATGTGTCACCCCCATAATAATATAATATTAGGAAAATGTGTTTCACTATGACTTGACGGAAAGGGAAAATCCAATAAGGCTCACTAATGACATTATGTTTTCTCATTAAAACTAATCAAAAAGTGGAAGAGAATTGTTATTTGTCGAAACGGTGAAGGGAATATGGAATTCGGTAGGTCATTTGGAAACGCCTCATGTGATTCCGACTATGCCACGTTTCGTGAAAAATGTCAAGTCATCGATTCTCTGCCATTGAATGTGTCACCCCCATAATAATAAAATATTCGGAAATTGTGTTTCACTATGACTTGACGGAGACGGGAAAATCCAAAAAGGCTCACTAATGACATTGTTTTTTCTCAACAAAACTAATAAAAAATTGGGAGAGAATTAATAATTGTCGAAACGGTGAAGGTAAGAAGGAATTCGGTAGCTCATTTGGAAATGTTTTATGTGATTCCGACAATGCTACGTTCCGTAAAAAAAAGTCAAGGTTTCGATTCTCTGCCATTAAATGTGTCACCGCCATAATAATATAATATTCGGAAAGTGTGTTTCACTATGACTTGACGGAGAGGGGAAAATCCAAAAAGGTTCACTAATGACATAATTTTTTCTCAACAAAACTAATCAAAAAGTGGAAGAGAATTGTTATTTATCGAAACGGTGAAGGGAAGAAGGAATTCGGTAGGTCATTTAGAAACACGTTATGTGATTCCGACAATGCCACGTTTCGTAGAAAAAAGTCAAGTCTTCGATGCTCTGCCATTGAATGTGTCACCCCCATAATAATATAATATTCGGAAAGTGTGTTTGACTATGACTTGACGGAGAGGGGAAAATCCAAAAAGGCTCACTAATCACATAATTTTTTCTCAACAAAATTAATCAAAAAGTGGAAGAGAATTGTTATTTATCGAAACGGTGAAGGGAATATGGAATTCGGTAGGTCATTTAGAAACACGTTATGTGATTCTGACAATGCCACGTTTCGTAGAAAAAAGTCAAGTCTTCGATGCTCTGCCATTGAATGTGTCACCCCCATAATAATATAATATTCGACAAATGTGTTTGAATATGACTTGACGGAGAGGGGAAAATCCAAAAAGGCTCACTAATGACATAATTTTTTCTCAACAAAACTAATCAAAAGTGGAAGAGAATTGTTATTTGTCGAAACGGTGAAGGGAATATGAAATTCGGTAGGTCATTTAGAAACACATTATGTGATCCTGACAATGCCACGTTTCGTAAAAAAAGTCAAGTCTTCGATGCTCTGCTATTGAATGTGTCACCCCCATAATAATATAATATTCGGAAACTGTGTTTCACTATGACTTGACGGAGACGGGAAAATCCAAAAAGGCTCACTAATGACATTGATTTTTCTCAACAAAACTAATCAAAAAGTGGGAGAGAATTGTTAATTGTCGAAACGGTGAAGGGAAGAAGGAATTCGGTAGCTCATTTGGAAATGCTTTATGTGATTCCGACAATGCCACGTTTCGTAAAAAAAAGTCAAGTTTTCGATTCTCTGCCATTAAATGTGTCAACGCCATAATAATATAATATTCGGAAAGTGTGTTTCACTATGCTTCGACGGAGAGGGGAAAATCCAAAAAGGCTCACTAATGACATTATTTTTTCTCAACAAAACTAATCAAAAAGTGGAAGAGAATTGTTATTTGTCGAAACGGTGAAGGGAATATGGAATTCGGTAAGTCATTTGGAAACGCCTCATGTGATTCCGACTATGCCAGGTTTCGTAAAAAAAAGTCAAGTCTTCGATGCTCTGCCATTGAATTTGTCACCCCCATAATAATATAATATTCGGAAAGTGTGTTTCACTATGACTTGACGGAGAGGGGGAAATCCAAAAAGGCTCACTAATGACATAATTTTTTCTCAACAAAACTAATCAAAAAGTGGAAGAGAATTGTTATTTGTCGAAACGATGAAGGGAAGATGGAATTCGGTAGGTCATTTAGAAACACGTTATGTGATTCTGACAATGCCAAGTTTCATAGAAAAAAGTCAAGTCTTCGATGCTCTGCCATTGAATGTGTCACCCTCATAATAATATCTTCGGAAAGTGTGTTTCGTTTCACTATGACTTGACGGAAAGAGAAAATCCAAAAAGGCTCACTAATCACATTATTTTTTCTCAACAGAACTAATCAAAAAGTGGAAGAGAATTGTTGTTTATCGAAACGGTGAAGGGAATATGGAATTCGGTAGGTCATTTAGAAACACATTATGTGATCCTGACAATGCCACGTTTCGTAAAAAAAAGTAAAGTCTTCGATGCTCTGCAATTGAATATGTCACCCCCATAATAATATAATATTCGGAAAGTGTGTTTGACTATGACTTGACGGAGAGGGGAAAATCCAAAAAGGCTCACTAATGACATAATTTTTTCTCAACAAAACTAATCAAAAAGTGGAAGAGAATTGTTATTTGTCGAAACGATGAAGGGAAGATGGAATTCGGTAGGTCATTTAGAAAATCGTTATGTGATTCTGACAATGCCACGTTTCGTAAAAAAAGTCAAGTCTTCGATTCTCTGCCATTGAATGTGTCACCCCCATAATAATATAATATTCGGAAATTGTGTTCCACTATGACTTGACGGAGAGGGGAAAATCCAAAAAGGCTCACTAATCACATAATTTTTCCCAACAAAACTAATCAAAAAGTGTAAGAGAATTGTTAGTTGTCGAAACGGTAAAGGGAATATGGAATTCGGTAGGTCATTTAGAAACACGTTATGTGATTCTGACAATGCCAAGTTTCGTAGAAAAAAGTCAAGTCTTCGATGCTCTGCCATTGAATGTGTCACCCTCATAATAATATCTTCGGAAAGTGTGTTTCGTTTCACTATGACTTGACGGAAAGGGAAAATCCAAAAAGGCTCACTAATCACATTATTTTTTCTCAACAGAACTAATCAAAAAGTGGAAGAGAATTGTTGTTTATCGAAACGGTGAAGGGAATATGGAATTCGGTAGGTCATTTAGGAACACATTATGTGATCCTGACAATGCCACGTTTCGTAAAAAAAAGTAAAGTCTTCGATGCTCTGCAATTGAATGTGTCACCCCCATGATAATATAATATTCGGAAATTGTGTTTCACTATGACTTGACGGAGAGGGGAAAATCCAAAAAGGCTCACTAATTACATAATTTTTTCTCAACAAAACTAATCAAAAAGTGGAAGAGAATTGTTAGTTGTCGAAACGGTGAAGGGAATATGGAATTCGGTAGGTCATTTAGAAACACGTTATGTGATTCTGACAATGCCAAGTTTCGTAGAAAAAAGTCAAGTCTTCGATGCTCTGCCATTGAATGTGTCACCCCCATAATAATATGATATTAGGAAATTGTGTTTCACTATGACTTGACGAAGACGGGAAAATCCAAAAAGGCTAACTAATTACATTGTTTTTTTTCAACAAAACTAATCAAAAAGTGGGAGAGAATTGTTAATTGTCGAAACGGTGAAGGGAAGAAGGAATTCGGTAGCTTATTTGGAAATGCTTTATGTGATTCCGACAATGCCACGTTTCGTAAAAAAAAGTCAAGTTTTCGATTCTCTGCCATTAAATGTGTCACCGCCATAATAATATAATATTCGGAAAGTGTGTTTCACTATGACTTGACGGAGAGGGGAAAATCCAAAAAGGCTCACTAATGACATTATTTTTTCTCAACAAATTTAATCAAAAAGTGGAAGAGAATTGTTATTTGTCGAAACGGTGAAGGGAATATGGAATTCGGTAGGTCATTTGGAAACGCCTCATGTGATTCCGACTATGCCACGTTTCGTAAAAAAAAGTCAAGTCTTCGATTCTCTGCCATTGAATGTGTCACCCCCATAATAATATAATATTCGGAAATTGTGTTTCACTATGACTTGACGGAGACGGGAAAATCCAAAAAGGCTCACTAATGACATTATTTTTTCTCAACAAATTTAATCAAAAAGTGGAAGAGAATTGTTATTTGTCGAAACGGTGAAGGGAATATGGAATTCGGTAGGTCATTTGGAAACACGTTATGTGATTCTGACAATGCCAAGTTTCGTAGAAAAAAGTCAAGTCTTCGATGCTCTGCCATTGAATGTGTCACCCTCATAATAATATCTTCGGAAAGTGTGTTTCGTTTCACTATGACTTGACGGAAAGGGAAAATCCAAAAAGGCTCACTAATCACATTATTTTTTCTCAACAGAACTAATCAAAAAGTGGAAGAGAATTGTTGTTTATCGAAACGGTGAAGGGAATATGGAATTCGGTAGGTCATTTAGGAACACATTATGTGATCCTGACAATGCCACGTTTCGTAAAAAAAAGTAAAGTCTTCGATGCTCTGCAATTGAATGTGTCACCCCCATGATAATATAATATTCGGAAGTTTTGTTTCACTATGACTTGACGGAGAGGGGAAAATCCAAAAAGGCTCACTAATCACATAATTTTTTCTCAACAAAACTAATCAAAAAGTGGAAGAGAATTGTTAGTTGTCGAAACGGTGAAGGGAATATGGAATTCGGTAGGTCATTTAGAAACACGTTATGTGATTCTGACAATGCCAAGTTTCGTAGAAAAAAGTCAAGTCTTCGATGCTCTGCCATTGAATGTGTTACCCCCATAATAATATGATATTAGGAAATTGTGTTTCACTATGACTTGACGAAGACGGGAAAATCCAAAAAGGCTAACTAATTACATTGTTTTTTTTCAACAAAACTAATCAAAAAGTGGGAGAGAATTGTTAATTGTCGAAACGGTGAAGGGAAGAAGGAATTCGGTAGGTCATTTGGAAATGCTTTATGTGATTCCGACAATGCCACGTTTCGTAAAAAAAAGTCAAGTTTTCGATTCTCTGCCATTAAATGTGTCACCGCCATAATAATATAATATTCGGAAAGTGTGTTTCACTATGACTTGACGGAGAGGGGAAAATCCAAAAAGGCTCACTAATGACATTATTTTTTCTCAACAAATTTAATCAAAAAGTGGAAGAGAATTGTTATTTGTCGAAACGGTGAAGGGAATATGGAATTCGGTAGGTCATTTGGAAACGCCTCATGTGATTCCGACTATGCCACGTTTCGTAAAAAAAAGTCAAGTCTTCGATGCTTTGCCATTGAATGTGTCACCCCCATAATAATATAATATTCGGAAATTGTGTTTCACTATGACTTGACGGAGACGGGAAAATCCAAAAAGGCTCACTAATGACATTGTTTTTTCTCAACAAAACTGATCAAAAAGTGGGAGAGAATTGTTAATTGTCGAAACGGTGAAGGGAATATGAAATTCGGTAGGTCGTTTAGAAACGCATTATGTGATTCCAAATATGCCACGTTTCGTAAAAAAAGTCAAGTCTTCGATGCTTTGCCATTGAATGTGTCACCCCCATAATAATATAATATTCGGAAATTGTGTTTCACTATGACTTGACGGAGACGGGAAAATCCAAAAAGGCTCACTAATGACATTGTTTTTTCTCAACAAAACTGATCAAAAAGTGGGAGAGAATTGTTAATTGTCGAAACGGTGAAGGGAAGAAGGAATTCGGTAGCTCATTTG
Organism: Diorhabda sublineata; assembly: GCF_026230105.1. Classification (NCBI taxonomy): domain Eukaryota; kingdom Metazoa; phylum Arthropoda; class Insecta; order Coleoptera; family Chrysomelidae; genus Diorhabda; species Diorhabda sublineata. The sequence continues at coordinate 1,549,862 of NC_079486.1, forward strand.
GAAATGCTTTATGTGATTCCGACAATGCCACGTTTCGTAAAAAAAAGTCAAGTTTTCGATTCTCTGCCATTAAATGTGTCACCGCCATAATAATATAATATTCGGAAAGTGTGTTTCACTATGACTTGACGGAGAGGGGAAAATCCAAAAAGGCTCACTAATGACATTATTTTTTCTCAACAAATTTAATCAAAAAGTGGAAGAGAATTGTTATTTGTCGAAACGGTGAAGGGAATATGGAATTCGGTAGGTCATTTGGAAACGCCTCATGTGATTCCGACTATGCCACGTTTCGTAAAAAAAAGTCAAGTCTTCGATTCTCTGCCATTGAATGTGTCACCCCCATAATAATATAATATTCGGAAATTGTGTTAAACTATGACTTGACGGAGAGGGGAAAATCCAAAAAGGCTCACTAATGACATAATTTTTTCTCAACAAAACTAATCAAAAATTGGAAGAGAATTGTTATTTGTCGAAACGATGAAGGGAAGATGGAATTCGGTAGGTCATTTAGAAAAACGTTATGTGATTCTGACAATGCTACGTTTCGTAAAAAAAAGTCAAGTCTTCGATTCTCTGCCAATAAAAGTAACACCCCCATAATAATATAATATTCGGAAAATGAGTTTCACTATGACCTGACGGAGAGGGGAAAAACCAAAAAGGCTCACTAATGACATTATTTTTTCTCAACAGAACTAATCGAAAAGTGGAAGAGAATTGTTATTTGTCGAAACGGTGAAGGGAATATGGAATTCGGTAGGTCATTTAGAAACACATTATGTGATCCTGACAATGCCACGTTTCGTAAATAAAGATCAAGTCTTCGATGCTCTGCCATTGAATGTGTCACCCCCATAATAATATAATATTCGGAAAGTGTGTTTCACTATGACTTGACGGAGAGGGAAAATCCAAAAAAGGCTCACTAATGACATAATTTTTTCTCAAAAAAACTAATCAAAAATTGGAAGAGAATTGTTATTTGTCGAAACGATGAAGGGAAGATGGAATTCGGTAGGTCATTTAGAAAAACGTTATGTGATTCTGACAATGCCACGTTTCGTAAAAAAAAGTCAAGTCTTCGATTCTCTGCCATTGAATGTGTCACCCTCATAATAATATAATATTCGGAAAGTGGGTTGCACTATGACTTGACGGAGAGGGGAAATCCATAAAGGCTCACTAATGACATTGTTTTTTCTCAACAAAACTAATCAAAAAGTGGGAGAGAATTGTTAATTGTCGAAACGGTGAAGGGAAGATGGAATTCGGTAGCTCATTTGGAAATGCCTTATGTGATTCCGACAATGCCACGTTTCATAAAAAAAAGTCAAGTTTTCGATTTTCTGCCATTAAATGTGTCACCCCCATAATAATATAATATTCGGAAAGTGGGTTTCACTATGACTTGACGGAGACGGGAAAATCCAAAAAGGCTCACTAATGACATTATTTTTTCTCAACAAAACTAATAAAAAAGTGGAAGAGAATTGTTATTTGTCGAAACGGTGAAGGGAAGATGAAATTCGGTAGGTCGTTCAGAAACGCATTATGTGATTCCAAATATGCCACGTTCCGCAAAAAAAGTCAAGTCTTCGATTCTCTGCCACTGAATGTGTCACCCCCATAATAATATAATATTCGGAAATTGTGTTTCACTATGACTTGACGGAGAAGGGAAAATCCAAAAAGGCTCACTAATGACATTGTTTTTTCTCAACAAAACTAATCAAAAAGTGGAAGAGAATTGTTAGTTGTCGAAACGGTGAAGGGAATATGGAATTCGGTAGGTCATTTAAAGACACGTTATGTGATTCTGACAATGCCAAGTTTCGTAGAAAAAAGTCAAGTCTTCGATGCTCTGCCATTGAATGTGTCACCCTCATAATAATATTTTCGGAAAGTGTGTTTCGTTTCACTATGACTTGACGGAAAGGGAAAATTCAAAAAGGCTCACTAATGACATTATTTTTTTCAACAGAAATAATCAAAAAGTGGAAGAGAGTTGTTGTTTATCGAAACGGTGAAGGGAATATGGAATTCGGTAGGTCATTTAGAAACACATTATGTGATCCTGACAATGCCACGTTTTGTAAAAAAAGTCAAGTCTTCGATGCTCTACCATTGAATTTGTCATCCCCATAATAATATAATATTCGGAAAGTGTGTTTCACTATGACTTGACGGAGAGGGGAAATCCAAAAAGGCTCACTAATGACATAATTTTTTCTCAACAAAACTAATCAAAAAGTGGAAGAGAATTGTTGTTTGTCGAAACGATGAAGGGAAGATGGAATTCGGTAGGTCATTAAGAAAAACGTTATGTGATTCTGACAATGCCACGTTTCGTAGAAAAAAGTCAAGTCTTCGATTCTCTGCCATTGAATGTGTCACCCCCATAATAATATAATATTCGTGAATTGTGTTTCACTATGACTTGACGGAGAGGGGAAAATCCAAAAAGGCTCACTAATGACATTATTTTTTCTCAACAGAACTAATCAAAAAGTGGAAGAGAATTGTTATTTGTCGAAACGGTGAAGGGAAGATGGAATTCGGTAGGTCATTTAGAAAAACGTTATATGATACTGACAATGCCACGTTTCGTGAAAAAAAGTCAAGTCTTCGATTCTCTGCCATTGAATGTGTCAACCCCATAATAATATATTAGGAAATTGTGTTTCACTATGACTTGACGGAGAGGGGAAAATCCAAAAAGGCTCACTAATGACATAATTTTTTCTCAACAAAACTAATCAAAAAGTGGAAGAGAATTGTTAGTTGTCGAAACGGTGAAGGGAAGATGGAATTCGGTAGGTCTTTTAGAAAAACGTTATGTGATTCTGACAATGCCACGTTTCGTAGAAAAAAGTCAAGTCTTCGATGCTCTGCCATTGAATGTGTCACCCCCTTAATAATATAATATTCGGAAAGTGTTTTTGAATATGACTTGACGGAGAGGGGGAAATCCAAAAAGGCTCACTAATGACATAATTTTTTCTCAACAAAACTAATCAAAAATTGGAAGAGAATTGTTATTTGTCGAAACGATGAAGGGAAGATGGAATTCGGTAGGTCATTTAGAAAAACGTTATGTGATTCCGACAATGCCAAGTTTCGTAAAAAAAAGTCAAGTTTTCGATTCTCTGCCCATAAAAGTAACACCCCCATAATAATATAATATTCGGAAAATGAGTTTCACTATGACCTGACGGAGAGGGGAAAACCAAAAAGGCTCACTAATGACATTATTTTTTCTCAACAGAACTAATCGAAAAGTGGAAGAGAATTGTTATTTGTCGAAACGATGAAGGGAAGATGGAATTCGGTAGGTCATTTAGAAAAACGTTATGTGAATCTGACAATGCCACGTTTCGAAGAGAAAAGTCAAGTCTTCGATGCTCTGCAATTGAATGTGTCACCCCCATAATAATATAATATTCGGAAAGTGTGTTTGACTATGACTTGACGGAGAGAGGAAAATCGAAAAAGGCTCACTAATGACATTATTTTTTCTCAACAGAACTAATCAAAAAGTGGAAGAGAATTGTTATTTGTCGAAACGGTGAAGGGAAGATGGAATTCGGTAGGTCATTCAGAAAAACGTTATGTGATTCTGACAATGCCACGTTTCGTAAAAAAAAGTCAAGTCTTCGATTCTCTGCCATTGAATGTGTCACCCCCATAATAATATAATATTAGGAAATTGTGTTTCACTATGACTTGACGGAGAGAGGAAAATCCAAAAAGGCTCACTAATGACATAATTTTTTCTCAACAAAACTAATCAAAAAGTGGAAGAGAATTGTTAGTTGTCGAAACGATGAAGGGAAGATGGAATTCGGTAGGTCATTTAGAAAAACGTTATGTGATTCTGACAATGCCACGTTTCGTAAAAAAAAGTCAAGTCTTCGATTCTCTGCCAATGAAAGTAACACCCCCATAATAATATAATATTCGGAAAATGAGTTTCACTATGACCTGACGGAGAGGGGAAAAACCAAAAAGGCTCACTAATGACATTATTTTTTCTCAACAGAACTAATCGAAAAGTGGAAGAGAATTGTTATTTGTCGAAACGGTGAAGGGAATATGGAATTCGGTAGGTCATTTAGAAACACATTATGTGATCCTGACAATGCCACGTTTCGTAAAAAAAGATCAAGTCTTCGATGCTCTGCCATTGAATGTGTCACCCCCATAATAATATAATATTCGGAAATTGTGTTTCACTATGACCTGACGGAGAGGGGAAAAACCAAAAAGGCTCACTAATGACATTATATTTTCTCAACAGAACTAATCGAAAAGTGGGAGAGAATTGTTAATTGTCGAAACGGTGATGGGAAGATGGAATTCGGTAGCTCATTTGGAAATGCTTTATGTGATTACGACAATGCCACGTTTCGTAAAAAAAAGTCAAGTCTTCGATGCTCTGCCATTGAATGTGTCACCCCCATAATAATATAATATTAGGAAATTGTGTTTCACTATGACTTGACGGAGAGGGGAAAATCCAAAAAGACTCACTAATGACATAATTTTTTCTCAACAAAACTAATCAAAAAGTGGAAGAGAATTGTTAGTTGTCGAAACGGTGAAGGGAATATGGAATTCGGTAGGTCATCTAGAAACACGTTATGTGATTCTGACAATGCCAAGTTTCGTAGAAAAAAGTCAAGTCTTCGATGCTCTGCCATTGAATGTGTCACCCTTATAATAATATCTTCGGAAAGTGTATTTCACTATGACTTGACGTAGACGGGAAAATCCAAAAAGGCTCACTAATGACATTTTTTCCTAAAAAAACTAATCAAAAAGTGGAAGAGAATTGTTAGTTGTCGAAACGGTGAAGGGAATATGGAATTCGGTAGGTCATTTGGAAACGCCTCATGTGATTCCGACAATGCCACGTTTCGTAGAAAAAAGTCGAGTCTTCGATTCTCTGCCATTGAATGTGTCACACCCATAATAATATAATATTCGGAAAGTGTGTTTCACTATGACTTAACGGAGAGGGGAAAATTCAAAAAGGCTCACTAATGACATTGTTTTTTCTCAACAAAACTAATCAACAAGTGGTAGAGAATTGTTATTTGTCGAAACGGTGAAGGGAATATGGGATACGATAGGTCGTTTAGAAACGCATTATGTGATTCCAAATATGCCACGTTTCGTAAAAAAAAGTGAAGTCTTCGATGATCTGCCATTGAATGTGTCACCCTCATAATAATATCTTCGGAAAGCGTGTTTCACTATGACTTGACGGAGAGGGGAAATCCATAAAGGCTCACTATTGAAATTGTTTTTTCTCAACAAAACTAATCAAAAAGTGGAAGAGAATTGTTAGTTGTCGAAACGGTGAAGGGAAGATGGAATTCGGTAGCTCATTTGAAAATGCCTTATGTGATTCCGACAATGCCACGTTTCGTAAAAAAAAGTCAAGTTTTCGATTCTCTGCCATTAAATGTGTCACCCCAATAATAATATAATATTCGGAAAGTGTGTTTCACTATGACTTGACGGAGACGGGGAAATCCAAAAAGGCTCACTAATGACATTGTTTTTCCTCAACAAAACTAATCAACAAGTGGTAGAGAAATGTTATTTGTCGAAACGGTGAAGGGAATATGGAATTCGGTAGGTCGTTTAGAAACGCATTATGTGATTCCAAATATGCCACGTTTCGTAATAAAAGTCAAGTCTACGATGCTCTGCCATTGAATGTGTCACCCTTATAATAATATCTTCGGAAAGTGTATTTCACTATGACTTGACGGAGACGGGAAAATCCAAAAAGGCTCACTATTGACATTGTTTTTTCTCAACAGAACTAATCAAAAAGTGGAAGAGAATTGTTATTTATCGAAACGGTGAAGGGAATATGGAATTCGGTAGGTCATTTAGAACCACGTTGTGTGATTCTGACAATGCCAAATTTCGTAGAAAAAAGTCAAGTCTTCGATTCTCTGTCATTGAATATGTCACCCCCATAATAATATAATATTCGGAAAGTGTGTTTGACTATGACTTGACGGAGACGGGAAAATCCAAAAAGGCTCACTGATGACATTGTTTTTTCTCAACAAAACTAATCAAAAAATGGGAGAGAATTGTTAATTGTCGAAACGGGGAAGGGAAGATGGAATTCGGTAGCTCATTTGGAAATGCCTTATGTGATTCCGACAATGCCACGTTTCGTAAAAAAAAGTCAAGTCATTGATTCTCTGCCATTGAATGTGTCACCCCCATAATAATATATTATTTGGAAAGTGTTTCACTATGACTTGACGGAGAGGGAAAATCTAATGAGGCTTACTAATGACATTGTTTTTTCTCAACAAAACTAATCAAAAAGTGGGAGAGAATTGTTAATAGTCGAAACGGTGAAGGGAAGATGGAATTCGGTAGCTCATTGGGAAATGCTTTATGTGATTACGACAATGCCACGTTTCGTAATAAAAGTCAAGTCTACGATGCTCTGCCATTGAATGTGTCACCCTTATAATAATATCTTCGGAAAGTGTATTTCACTATGACTTGACGGAGACGAGAAAATCCAAAAAGGCTCACTATTGACATTGTTTTTTCTCAACAGAACTAATCAAAAAGTGGAAGAGAATTGTTATTTATCGAAACGGTGAAGGGAATATGGAATTCGGTAGGTCATTTAGAAACACGTTATGTGATTCTGACAATGCCAAATTTCGTAGAAAAAAGTCAAGTCTTCGATGCTCTGCCATTGAATGTGTCACCCCCATAATAATATAATATTCGGAAATTGTGTTTCACTATGACCTGACGGAGAGGGGAAAAACCAAAAAGGCTCACTAATGACATTATATTTTCTCAACAGAACTAATCGAAAAGTGGGAGAGAATTGTTAATTGTCGAAACGGTGATGGGAAGATGGAATTCGGTAGCTCATTTGGAAATGCTTTATGTGATTACGACAATGCCACGTTTCGTAAAAAAAAATCAAGTCTTCGATGCTCTGCCATTGAATGTGTCACCCCCATAATAATATAATATTAGGAAATTGTGTTTCACTATGACTTGACGGAGAGGGGAAAATCCAAAAAGACTCACTAATGACATAATTTTTTCTCAACAAAACTAATCAAAAAGTGGAAGAGAATTGTTAGTTGTCGAAACGGTGAAGGGAATATGGAATTCGGTAGGTCATCTAGAAACACGTTATGTGATTCTGACAATGCCAAGTTTCGTAGAAAAAAGTCAAGTCTTCGATGCTCTGCCATTGAATGTGTCACCCTTATAATAATATCTTCGGAAAGTGTATTTCACTATGACTTGACGTAGACGGGAAAATCCAAAAAGGCTCACTAATGACATTTTTTCCTAAAAAAACTAATCAAAAAGTGGAAGAGAATTGTTAGTTGTCGAAACGGTGAAGGGAATATGGAATTCGGTAGGTCATTTGGAAACGCCTCATGTGATTCCGACAATGCCACGTTTCGTAGAAAAAAGTCGAGTCTTCGATTCTCTGCCATTGAATGTGTCACACCCATAATAATATAATATTCGGAAAGTGTGTTTCACTATGACTTAACGGAGAGGGGAAAATTCAAAAAGGCTCACTAATGACATTGTTTTTTCTCAACAAAACTAATCAGCAAGTGGTAGAGAATTGTTATTTGTCGAAACGGTGAAGGGAATATGGGATACGATAGGTCGTTTAGAAACGCATTATGTGATTCCAAATATGCCACGTTTCGTAAAAAAAAGTGAAGTCTTCGATTCTCTGACATTGTTTTTTCTCAACAAAACTAATCAAAAAGTGGGAGAGAATTGTTAATTGTCGAAACGGTGAAGGGAAGATGGAATTCTGTAGCTCATTTGGAAATGCTTTATGTGATTACAACAATGCCAAGTTTCGTGAAAAAAAGTCAAGTCTTCGATGATCTGCCATTGAATGTGTCACCCTCATAATAATATCTTCGGAAAGCGTGTTTCACTATGACTTGACGGAGAGGGGGAATCCATAAAGGCTCACTATTGACATTGTTTTTTCTCAACAAAACTAATCAAAAAGTGGAAGAGAATTGTTAGTTGTCGAAACGGTGAAGGGAAGATGGAATTCGGTAGCTCATTTGAAAATGCCTTATGTGATTCCGACAATGCCACGTTTCGTAAAAAAAAGTCAAGTTTTCGATTCTCTGCCATTAAATGTGTCACCCCAATAATAATATAATATTCGGAAAGTGTGTTTCACTATGACTTGACGGAGACGGGGAAATCCAAAAAGGCTCACTAATGACATTGTTTTTCCTCAACAAAACTAATCAACAAGTGGTAGAGAAATGTTATTTGTCGAAACGGTGAAGGGAATATGGAATTCGGTAGGTCGTTTAGAAACGCATTATGTGATTCCAAATATGCCACGTTTCGTAATAAAAGTCAAGTCTACGATGCTCTGCCATTGAATGTGTCACCCTTATAATAATATCTTCGGAAAGTGTATTTCACTATGACTTGACGGAGACGGGAAAATCCAAAAAGGCTCACTATTGACATTGTTTTTTCTCAACAGAACTAATCAAAAAGTGGAAGAGAATTGTTATTTATCGAAACGGTGAAGGGAATATGGAATTCGGTAGGTCATTTAGAAACACGTTATGTGATTCTGACAATGCCAAATTTCGTAGAAAAAAGTCAAGTCTTCGATTCTCTGTCATTGAATATGTCACCCCCATAATAATATAATATTCGGAAAGTGTGTTTGACTATGACTTGACGGAGACGGGAAAATCCAAAAAGGCTCACTGATGACATTGTTTTTTCTCAACAAAACTAATCAAAAAATGGGAGAGAATTGTTAATTGTCGAAACGGGGAAGGGAAGATGGAATTCGGTAGCTCATTTGGAAATGCCTTATGTGATTCCGACAATGCCACGTTTCGTAAAAAAAAGTCAAGTCATTGATTCTCTGCCATTGAATGTGTCACCCCCATAATAATATATTATTTGGAAAGTGTTTCACTATGACTTGACGGAGAGGGAAAATCTAATGAGGCTTACTAATGACATTGGTTTTTCTCAACAAAACTAATCAAAAAGTGGGAGAGAATTGTTAATAGTCGAAACGGTGAAGGGAAGATGGAATTCGGTAGCTCATTGGGAAATGCTTTATGTGATTACGACAATGCCACGTTTCGTAATAAAAGTCAAGTCTACGATGCTCTGCCATTGAATGTGTCACCCTTATAATAATATCTTCGGAAAGTGTATTTCACTATGACTTGACGGAGACGAGAAAATCCAAAAAGGCTCACTATTGACATTGTTTTTTCTCAACAGAACTAATCAAAAAGTGGAAGAGAATTGTTATTTATCGAAACGGTGAAGGGAATATGGAATTCGGTAGGTCATTTAGAAACACGTTATGTGATTCTGACAATGCCAAATTTCGTAGAAAAAAGTCAAGTCTTCGATGCTCTGCCATTGAATGTGTCACCCCCATAATAATATAATATTCGGAAATTGTGTTTCACTATGACCTGACGGAGAGGGGAAAAACCAAAAAGGCTCACTAATGACATTATATTTTCTCAACAGAACTAATCGAAAAGTGGGAGAGAATTGTTAATTGTCGAAACGGTGATGGGAAGATGGAATTCGGTAGCTCATTTGGAAATGCTTTATGTGATTACGACAATGCCACGTTTCGTAAAAAAAAATCAAGTCTTCGATGCTCTGCCATTGAATGTGTCACCCCCATAATAATATAATATTAGGAAATTGTGTTTCACTATGACTTGACGGAGAGGGGAAAATCCAAAAAGACTCACTAATGACATAATTTTTTCTCAACAAAACTAATCAAAAAGTGGAAGAGAATTGTTAGTTGTCGAAACGGTGAAGGGAATATGGAATTCGGTAAGTCATCTAGAAACACGTTATGTGATTCTGACAATGCCAAGTTTCGTAGAAAAAAGTCAAGTCTTCGATGCTCTGCCATTGAATGTGTCACCCTTATAATAATATCTTCGGAAAGTGTATTTCACTATGACTTGACGTAGACGGGAAAATCCAAAAAGGCTCACTAATGACATTTTTTCCTAAAAAAACTAATCAAAAAGTGGAAGAGAATTGTTAGTTGTCGAAACGGTGAAGGGAATATGGAATTCGGTAGGTCATTTGGAAACGCCTCATGTGATTCCGACAATGCCACGTTTCGTAGAAAAAAGTCGAGTCTTCGATTCTCTGCCATTGAATGTGTCACACCCATAATAATATAATATTCGGAAAGTGTGTTTCACTATGACTTAACGGAGAGGGGAAAATTCAAAAAGGCTCACTAATGACATTGTTTTTTCTCAACAAAACTAATCAGCAAGTGGTAGAGAATTGTTATTTGTCGAAACGGTGAAGGGAATATGGGATACGATAGGTCGTTTAGAAACGCATTATGTGATTCCAAATATGCCACGTTTCGTAAAAAAAAGTGAAGTCTTCGATTCTCTGACATTGTTTTTTCTCAACAAAACTAATCAAAAAGTGGGAGAGAATTGTTAATTGTCGAAACGGTGAAGGGAAGATGGAATTCTGTAGCTCATTTGGAAATGCTTTATGTGATTACAACAATGCCAAGTTTCGTGAAAAAAAGTCAAGTCTTCGATGATCTGCCATTGAATGTGTCACCCTCATAATAATATCTTCGGAAAGCGTGTTTCACTATGACTTGACGGAGAGGGGGAATCCATAAAGGCTCACTATTGACATTGTTTTTTCTCAACAAAACTAATCAAAAAGTGGGACAGAATAGTTAATTGTCGAAACGGTGAAGGGAGGATGGAATTCGGTAGGTCATTTGGAAACGTCTCATGTGATTCCGACAATGCCAAGTTTCGTGAAAAAAAGTCAAGTCTTCGATGATCTGCCATTGAATGTGTCACCCTCATAATAATATCTTCGGAAAGCGTGTTTCACTATGACTTGACGGAGAGGGGAAATCCATAAAGGCTCACTATTGACATTGTTTTTTCTCAACAAAACTAATCAAAAAGTGGAAGAGAATTGTTAGTTGTCGAAACGGTGAAGGGAAGATGGAATTCGTTAGCTCATTTGAAAATGCCTTATGTGATTCCGACAATGCCACGTTTCGTAAAAAAAAGTCAAGTTTTCGATTCTCTGCCATTAAATGTGTCACCCCAATAATAATATAATATTCGGAAAGTGTGTTTCACTATGACTTGACGGAGACGGGGAAATCCAAAAAGGCTCACTAATGACATTGTTTTTCCTCAACAAAACTAATCAACAAGTGGTAGAGAAATGTTATTTGTCGAAACGGTGAAGGGAATATGGAATTCGGTAGGTCATTTAGAAACACGTTATGTGATTCCAAATATGCCACGTTTCGTAATAAAAGTCAAGTCTACGATGCTCTGCCATTGAATGTGTCACCCTTATAATAATATCTTCGGAAAGTGTATTTCACTATGACTTGACGGAGACGGGAAAATCCAAAAAGGCTCACTATTGACATTGTTTTTTCTCAACAGAACTAATCAAAAAGTGGAAGAGAATTGTTATTTATCGAAACGGTGAAGGGAATATGGAATTCGGTAGGTCATTTAGAAACACGTTATGTGATTCTGACAATGCCAAATTTCGTAGAAAAAAGTCAAGTCTTCGATTCTCTGTCATTGAATATGTCACCCCCATAATAATATAATATTAGGAAAGTGTGTTTGACTATGACTTGACGGAGACGGGAAAATCCAAAAAGGCTCACTGATGACATTGTTTTTTCTCAACAAAACTAATCAAAAAATGGGAGAGAATTGTTAATTGTCGAAACGGGGAAGGGAAGATGGAATTCGGTAGCTCATTTGGAAATGCCTTATGTGATTCCGACAATGCCACGTTTCGTAAAAAAAAGTCAAGTCATTGATTCTCTGCCATTGAATGTGTCACCCCCATAATAATATATTATTTGGAAAGTGTTTCACTATGACTTGACGGAGAGGGAAAATCTAATGAGGCTCACTAATGACATTGTTTTTTCTCAACAAAACTAATCAAAAAGTGGGAGAGAATTGTTAATAGTCGAAACGGTGAAGGGAAGATGGAATTCGGTAGCTCATTGGGAAATGCTTTATGTGATTACGACAATGCCACGTTTCGTAAAAAAGTCAAGTTTTCGATTCTCTGCCATTAAATGTGTCACCCCCATAATAATATAATATTCGGAAAGTGTGTTTCACTATGACTTGACGGAGAGGGGAAAATCCAAAAAGGCTCACTGATGACATAATTTTTTCTCAACAAAACTAATCAAAAAGTGGAAGAGAATTGTTAGTTGTCGAAACGGTGAAGGGAATATGGAATTCGGTAGGTCATTTAGAAACACGTTATGTGATTCTGACAATGCCAGGTTTCGTAAAAAAAAGTCGCATCTTCGATGCTCTGCCATTGAATGTGTCACCCCCATAATAATATAATAATCGAAAAGTGTGTTTCACTATGACTTGACGGAGAGGGAAAATCCAAAAAGGCTCACTAATGACATTATTTTTTCTCAACAGAACTAATCAAAAAGTGGAAGAGAATTGTTATTTATCGAAACGGTGAAGGGAATATGGAATTCGGTACGTCATTTAGAAACACGTTATGTGATTCTGACAATGCCAAGTTTCGTAGAAAAAAGTCAAGTCTTCGATGCTCTGCCATTGAATGTGTCACCCTCATAATAATATCTCCGGAAAGTGTGTTTCGTTTCACTATGACTTGACGGAAAGGGAAAATCCAAAAAGGCTCACTAATGACATTATTTTTTCTCAACAGAACTAATCAAAAAGTGGAAGAGAATTGTTATTTATCGCAACGGTGAAGGGAATATGGAATTCGGTAGGTCATTTAGAAACACGTTATGTGATTCTGACAATGCCACGTTTCGCAAAAAAAAAGTCAAGTCTTCGATGCTCTGCCATTGAATGTGTCGCCCCCATAATAATATAATATTCGGAAAGTGTGTTTGACTATAACTTGACGGAAAGGGAAAATCCAAAAAGGCTCACTAATGACATTATTTTTTCTCAACAGAACTAATCAAAAAGTGGAAGAGAATTGTTATTTATCGAAACGGTGAAGGGAATATGGAATTCGGTAGGTCATTTAGAAACACGTTATGTGATTCTGACAATGCCAAGTTTCGTAGAAAAAAGTCAAGTCTTCGATGCTCTGCAATTGAATGTGTCACCCCCATAATAATATAATATTCGGGAAGTGTGTTTGACTATGACTTGACGGAGAGGGGAAAATCCGAAAAGGCTCACTAATGACATAATTTTTTCTCAACAAAACTAATCAAAAAGTGGAAGAGAATTGTTAGTTTTCGAAACGGTGTGGAATATGGAATTCGGTAGGTCATTTAGAAACACGTTATGTGATTCTGACAATGCCACGTTTCGCAAAGAAAAAGTCAAGTCTTCGATGCTCTGCCATTGAATGTGTCACCCCCATAATAATATAATATTCGGAAAGTTTGTTTGACTATGACTTGACGGAGAGGGAAAATCCAAAAAGGCTCACTAATGACATAATTTTTTCTCAACAGAACTAATCAAAAAGTGGAAGAGAATTGTTATTTATCGCAACGGTGAAGGGAATATGGAATTCGGTAGGTCATTTAGAAACACGTTATGTGATTCTGACAATGCCACGTTTCGCAAAAAAAAAGTCAAGTCTTCGATGCTCTGCCATTGAATGTGTCGCCCCCATAATAATATAATATTCGGAAAGTGTGTTTGACTATGACTTGACGGAAAGGGAAAATCCAAAAAGGCTCACTAATGACATTATTTTTTCTCAACAGAACTAATCAAAAAGTGGAAGAGAATTGTTATTTATCGCAACGGTGAAGGGAATATGGAATTCGGTAGGTCATTTAGAAACACGTTATGTGATTCTGACAATGCCACGTTTCGTAAAAAAAGTCAAGTCTTCGATGCTCTGCCGTTGAATGTGTCACCTCCATAATAATATAATATTCGGAAAGTGTGTTTCACTATGACTTGACGGAGAGGGAAAATCCAAAAAGGCTCACTAATGACATTATTTTTTCTCAACAGAACTAATCAAAAAGTGGAAGAGAATTGTTATTTATCGAAACGGTGAAGGGAATATAGAATTCGGTAGGTCATTTAGAAACACGTTATGTGATTCTGACAATGCCACGTTTCGCAAAGAAAAAGTCAAGTCTTCGATGCTCTGCCATTGAATGTGTCACCCCCATAATAATATAATATTCGGAAAGTTTGTTTGACTATGACTTGACGGAGAGGGAAAATCCAAAAAGGCTCACTAATGACATAATTTTTTCTCAACAGAACTAATCAAAAAGTGGAAGAGAATTGTTATTTATCGAAACGGTGAAGGGAATATGGAATTCGGTAGGTCATTTAGAAACACGTTATGTGATTCTGACAATGCCAGGTTTCGTGAAAAAAAGTCAAGTCTTCGATGCTCTGCCATTGAATGTGTCACCCCCATAATAAGATAATATTCGGAAAGTGTGTTTCACTATGACTTGACGGAGAGGGAAAATCCAAAAAGGCTCACTAATGACATTATTTTTTCTCAACAGAACTAATCAAAAAGTGGAAGAGAATTGTTATTTATCGAAACGGTGAAGGGAATATGGAATTCGGTAGGTCATTTAGAAAAACGTTATGTGATTCTGTCAATGCCACGTTTCGTAAAAAAAAGTCAAGTCTTCGATGCTCTGCCATTGAATGTGTCACCCCCATAATAATATAATATTCGAAAAGTATGTTTGACTATGACTTGACGGAGAGGAGAAAATCCAAAAAGGCTCACTAATGACATTATTTTTTCTCAACAGAACTAATCAAAAAGTGGAAAAGAATTGTTAGTTATTGAAACGGTGAAGGGAATATGGAATTCGGTAGGTCATTTAGAAACACGTTATGTGATTCTGACAATGCCACGTTTCGTAAAAAAAAGTCAAGTCTTCGATGCTCAGACATTGAATGTGTCACCCCCATAATAATATAATATTCGGAAAGTGTGTTTGACTATGACTTGACGGAGAGGGGAAAATCCAAAAAGGCTCACAAATGACATAATTTTTTCTCAACAAAACTAATCAAAAAGTGGAAGAGAATTGTTATTTGTCGAAACGGTGAAGGGAATATGGAATTCGTTAGGTCATTTGGAAACGCCTCATGTGATTCCGACAATGCCACGTTTCGTAAAAAAAAGTCGTATCTTCGATTCTCTGCCATTGAATGTGTCACACCCATAATAATATAATACTCGGAAAGTGTGTTTCACTATGACTTGACGGAGAGGGGAAAATTCAGAAAGGCTCACTAATGACATTGTTTTTTCTCAACAAAACTAATCAACAAGTGGTAGAGAATTGTTGTTTGTCGAAACGGTGAAGGGAATATGGGATTCGGTGGGTCGATTAGAAACGCATTATGTGATTCCGACAATGCCAAGTTTCGTAAAAAAAAGTCAAGTCTTTGATGATCTGCCATTGAATGTGTCACCCTCATAATAATATCTTCGGAAAGCGTGTTTCACTATGACTTGACGGAGAGGGGAAATCCATAAACGCTCACTAATGACATTGTTTTTTCTCAACAAAACTAATCAAAAAGTGGAAGAGAATTGTTAGTTGTCGAAACGATGAAGGGAATATGGAATTCGATAGATCATTTAGAAACACGTTATGTGATTCTGACAATGCCACGTTTCGTAAAAAAAAGTCAAGTCTTCGATGCTCTGCCATTGAATGTGTCACCCCCATAATAATATAATATTCGGAAAGTGTGTTTCACTATGACTTGGCGGAGAGGGGAAAATCCAAAAAGGCTCACTAATGACATTGTTTTTTCTCAACAAAACTAATCAAAAAGTGGTAGAGAATTCTCATTTGTCGAAACGGTGAAGGGAATATGGGATTCGGTAGGTCGTTTAAAAACGCATTATGTGATTCCAAATATGCCACGTTTCGTAAAAAAAAGTGAAGTCTTCGATGTTCTGCCATTGAATGTGTCACCCTCATAATAATATCTTCGGAAAGCGTGTTTCACTATGACTTGGCGGAGAGGGGAAAATCCAAAAAGGCTCACTAATGACATTGTTTTTTCTCAACAAAACTAATCAAAAAGTGGTAGAGAATTCTCATTTGTCGAAACGGTGAAGGGAATATGGAATTCGATAGATCATTTAGAAACACGTTATGTGATTCTGACAATGCCACGTTTTTAAAAAAGTCAAATCTTCGATGCTCTGCCATTGAATGTGTCACACCCATAATAATATAATATTCGGAAAGTGTGTTTCACTATGACTTGACGGAGAGGGGAAATCCATAAAGGCTCACTAATGACATTGTTTTTTCTCAACAAAACTAATCAAAAAGTGGGAGAGAATAGTTAATTGTCGAAACGGTGAAGGGAAGATGGAATTCGGAGGCTCATTTGAAAACGCCTCATGTGATTCCGACAATGCCAAGTTTCGTAAACAAAAAGTCAAGTCTTCGATGATCTGCCATTGAATGTGTGACCCTCATAATAATATCTTCGGAAAGCGTGTTTCACTATGACTTGACGGAGAGGGGAAATCCATAAAGGCTCACTATTGACATTGTTTTTTGTCAACGAAACTAATCAAAAAGTGGGAGAGAATAGTTAATTGTCGGAACGGTGAAGGAAAGATGGAATTCGGTAGCTCATTTGGAAATGCCTTATGTGATTCCGACAATGCCACGTTTCGTGAAAAAAAGTCAAGTGTTCTATTCTCTGCCAATAAATGTAACACCCCCATAATAATATAATATTCGGAAAATGAGTATCACTATGACTTGACGGAGAGGGCAAATCCATAAAGGCTCACTATTGACATTGTTTTTTCTCAACAAAACTAATCAACAAGTGGTAGAGAATTGTTAATTGTCGAAACGGTGAAAGGAAGATGGAATTCGGTAGCTCATTTGGAAATGCCTTATGTGATTCCGACAATGCCACGTTTCGTAAAAAAAAGTCAAGTTTTCGATTCTCTGCCATTAAATGTGTCACCCCCATAATAATATAATATTCGGAAAGTGTGTTTCACTATGACTTGACGGAGACAGGAAAATCCAAAAAGGCTCACTAATGACATTGTTTTTTCTCAACAAAATCAAAAAGTGGAAGAGAATTGTTAGTTGTCGAAACAGTGAAGGGAATATGGAATTCGGTAGGTCATTTAGAAACACGTTATGTGATTCTGACAATGCCACGTTTCGTAAAAAAAAGTCAAGTCTTCGATGCTCTGCCTTTGAATGTGTCACCCCCATAATAATATAATATTCGAAAAGTGTGTTTGACTATGACTTGACGGAGAGGGGAAAATCCAAAAAGGCTCACTAATGATATTATTTTTTCTCAACAAAACTAATCAAAAAGTGGGAGAGAATTGTTAGTTGTCGAAACGGTGAAGGGAATATGGAATTCGGTAGGTCATTTGGAAACGCCTCATCTGATTCCGACAATGCCACGTTTCGTGAAAAAAAGTCAAGTTTTCGATTCTCTGCCATTAAATGTGCCACCCCCATAATAATATAATATTCGGAAAGTGTGTTTCACTATGACTTGACGGAGACAGGAAAATCCAAAAAGGCTCACTAATGACATTGTTTTTTCTCAACAAAACTAATCAAAAAGTGGAAGAGAATTGTTAGTTGTCGAAAAGGTGAAGGGAATATGGAATTCGGTAGGTCATTTAGAAACACGTTATGTGATTCTGACAATGCCACGTTTCGTAAAAAAAAGTCAAGTCTTCGATGCTCTGCCTTTGAATGTGTCACCCCCATAATAATATAATATTCGAAAAGTGTGTTTGACTATGACTTGAAGGAGAGGGGAAAATCCAAAAAGGCTCACTAATGACATAATTTTTGCTCAACAAAACTAATCAAAAAGTGGAAGAGAATTGTTAGTTGTCGCAACGGTGAAGGGATTATGGAATTCGGAAGGTCATTTAGAAAAACGTTATGTGATTCTGACAATGCCACGTTTCGTAAAAAAAAGTCAAGTCTTCGATGATCTGCCGTTGAATGTGTCACCCTCATAATAATATCTTCGGAAAGCGTGTTCCACTATGACTTGACGGAGAGGGGAAATCCATAAAGGCTCACTAAAGACATTGTTTCTTCTCAACAAAACTGATCAAAAAGTGGGAGAGAATAGTTAATTGTCGAAACGGTGAAGGGAAGATGGAATTCGGTAGCTCATTTGGAAACGCCTCATGTGATTCCGACAATGCCAAGTTTCGTAAAGAAAAGTCAAGTCTTCGATGATATGCCATTGAATGTGTCACCCTCATGATAATATCTTCGGAAAGTGTGTTTCACTATGACTTGACGGAGACAGGAAAATCCAAAAAGGCTCACTAATGACATTGTTTTTTCTCAACAAAACTAATCAAAAAGTGGAAGAGAATTGTTAGTTGTCGAAAAGGTGAAGGGAATATGGAATTCGGTAGCTCATTTGGAAACGCCTCATGTGATTCCGACAATGCCAAGTTTCGTAAAAAAAAGTCAAGTCTTCGATGATATGCCATTGAATGTGTCACCCTCATGATAATATCTTCGGAAAGTGTGTTTGACTATGACTTGAAGGAGAGGGGAAAATCCAAAAAGGCTCACTAATGACATAATTTTTTCTCAACAAAACTAATCAAAAAGTGGAAGAGAATTGTTAGTTGTCGAAACGGTGAAGGGATTATGGAATTCGGTAGGTCATTTAGAAAAACGTTATGTGATTCTGACAATGCCACGTTTCGTAAAAAAAAGTCAAGTCTTCGATGATCTGCCGTTGAATGTGTCACCCTCATAATAATATCTTCGGAAAGCGTGTTCCACTATGACTTGACGGAGAGGGGAAATCCATAAAGGCTCACTAATGACATTGTTTTTTCTCAACAAAACTGATCAAAAAGTGGGAGAGAATAGTTAATTGTCGAAACGGTGAAGGGAAGATGGAATTCGGTAGCTCATTTGGAAACGCCTCATGTGATTCCGACAATGCCAAGTTTCGTAAAAAAAAGTCAAGTCTTCGATGATATGCCATTGAATGTGTCACCCTCATGATAATATCTTCGGAAAGTGTGTTTCACTATGACTTGACGGAGACAGGAAAATCCAAAAAGGCTCACTAATGACATTGTTTTTTCTCAACAAAACTAATAAAAAGTGGAAGAGAATTGTTAGTTGTCGAAAAGGTGAAGGGAATATGGAATTCGGTAGGTCATTTAGAAACACGTTATGTGATTCTGACAATGCCACGTTCCGTAAAAAAAAGTCAAGTCATCGATGCTCTGCCTTTGAATGTGTCACCCCCATAATAATATAATATTCGAAAAGTGTGTTTGACTATGACTTGACGGAGAGGGGAAAATCCAAAAAGGCTCACTAATGACATAATTTTTTCTCAACAAAACTGATCAAAAAGTGGAAGAGAATTGTTAGTTGTCGAAACGGTGAAGGGATTATGGAATTCGGTAGGTCATTTGGAAACGCCTCATGTGATTCCGACAATGCCACGTTTCGTAAAAAAAAGTCGCATCTTCGATTCTCTGCCATTGAATGTGTCACACCCATAATAATATAATATTCGGAAAGTGTGTTTCACTATGACTTGACGGAGAGGGGAAAATTCAGAAAGGCTCACTAATGACATTGTTTTTTCCCAACAAAACTAATCAAGAAGTGGTAGAGAATTCTTATTTGTCGAAACGGTGAAGGGAATATGGGATTCGGTAGGTCGTTTAAAAACGCATTATGTGATTCCAAATATGCCACGTTTCGTAAAAAAAAGTAAAGTCTTCGATGCTCCGCCATTGAATGGGTTATCCTCATAATAATATCTTCGGAAAGTGTGTTTCACTATGACTTGACGGAGACAGGAAAATCCAAAAAGGCTCACTAATGACATTGTTTTTTCTCAACAAAACTAATCAAAAAGTGGAAGAGAATTGTTAGTTGTCGAAAAGGTGAAGGGAATATGGAATTCGGTAGGTCATTTAGAAACACGTTATGTGATTCTGACAATGCCACGTTCCGTAAAAAAAAGTCAAGTCTTCGATGCTCTGCCTTTGAATGTGTCACCCCCATAATAATATCTTCGGAAAGCGTGTTTCACTATTACTTGACGGAGAGGGGAAAATCCAAAAAGGCTCACTAATGACATTGTTTTTTCTCAACAAAACTAATCAAAAAGTGGGAGAGAATTGTTAATTGTCGAAACGGTGAAGGGAAGATGGAATTCGGTAGCTCATTTGGAAATGCCTTATGTGATTCCGACAATGCCACGTTTCGTAAAAAAAGTCAAGTTTTCGATTCTCTGCCATTAAATGTGTCACCCCCATAATAATATCTTCGGAAAGTGTGTTTCGTTTCACTATGATTTGACGGAAAGGGAAAATCCAAAAAGGCTCACTAATGACATTATTTTTTCTCAACAGAACTAATCAAAAAGTGGAAAAGAATTGTTATTTGTCGAAACGGTGAAGGGAATATGGGATTCGGTAGGTCGTTTAGAAACGCATTATGTGATTCCGACAATGCCAAGTTTCGTAAAAAAAAGTCAAGTCTTCGATGATCTGCCATTGAATGTGTCACCCTCATAATAATATCTTCGGAAAGCGTGTTTCACTATGACTTGACGGAGAGGGGAAATCCATAAAGACTCACTAATGACATTGTTTTTTCTCAACAAAACTAATCAAAAAGTGGAAGAGAATTGTTAGTTGTCGAAACGATGAAGGGAATATGGAATTCGATAGATCATTTAGAAACACGTTATGTGATTCTGACAATGCCACGTTTTTAAAAAAGTCAAATCTTCGATGCTCTGCCATTGAATGTGTCACACCCATAATAATATAATATTCGGAAAGTGTGTTTCACTATGACTTGACGGAGAGGGGAAAATCCAAAAAGGCTCACTAATGACATTGTTTTTTCTCAACAAAACTAATCAAAAAGTGGGAGAAAATTGTTAATTGTCGAAACGGTGAAGGGAAGATGGAATTCGGTAGGTCATTTGGAAACGCCTCATGTGATTCCGACAATGCCACGTTTCGTAAAAAAAAGTCGAGTCTTCGATTCTCTGCCATTGAATGTGTCACACCCATAATAATATAATATTCGGAAAGTGTGTTTCACTATGACTTGACGGAGAGGGGAAAATTCAGAAAGGCTCACTAATGACATTGTTCTTTGTCAACAAAACTAATCAACAAGTGGTAGAGAATTCTTATTTGTCGAAACGGTGAAGGGAATATGGGATTCGGTAGGTCGTTTAAAAACGCATTATGTGATTCCAAATATGCCACGTTTCGTAAAAAAAAGTGAAGTCTTCGATGTTCTGCCATTGAATGGGTTACCCTCATAATAATATCTTCGGGAAGCGTGTTTCACTATTACTTGACGGAGAGGGGAAAATCCAAAAAGGCTCACTAATGACATTGTTTTTTCTCAACAAAACTAATCAAAAAGTGGGAGAGAATTGTTAATTGTCGAAACGGTGAAGGGAAGATGGAATTCGGTAGCTCATTTGGAAATGCCTTATGTGATTCCGACAATGCCACGTTTCGTAAAAAAAGTCAAGTTTTCGATTCTCTGCCATTAAATGTGTCACCCCCATAATAATATCTTCGGAAAGTGTGTTTCGTTTCACTATGATTTGACGGAAAGGGAAAATCCAAAAAGGCTCACTAATGACATTATTTTTTCTCAACAGAACTAATCAAAAAGTGGAAAAGAATTGTTAGTTATTGAAACGGTGAAGGGAATATGGAATTCGTTAGATCATTTGGAAACGCCTCATGTGATTCCGACAATGCCACGTTTCGTAGAAAAAAGTCGAATCTTCGATTCTCTGCCATTGAATGTGTCACACCCATAATAATATAATACTCGGAAAGTGTGTTTCACTATGACTCCTCCGGAGAGGGGAAAATTCAGAAAGGCTCACTAATGACATTGTTTTTTCTCAACAAAACTGATCAACAAGTGGTAGAGAATTGTTATTTGTCGAAACGGTGAAGGGAATATGGGATTCGGTAGGTCGTTTAGAAACGCATTATGTGATTCCGACAATGTCAAGTTTCGTAAAAAAAAGTCAAGTCTTCGATGATCTGCCATTAATGTGTCACCCTCATAATAATATCTTCGGAAAGCGTGTTTCACTATGACTTGACGGAGAGGGGAAATCCATAAAGGCTCACTAATGACATTGTTTTTTCTCAACAAAACTAATCAAAAAGTGGAAGAGAATTGTTAGTTGTCGAAACGATGAAGGGAATATGGAATTCGATAGATCATTTAGAAACACGTTATGTGATTCTGACAATGCCACGTTTTTAAAAAAGTCAAATCTTCGATGCTCTGCCATTGAATGTGTCACACCCATAATAATATAATATTCGGAAAGTGTGTTTCACTATGACTTGACGGAGAGGGGAAAATCCAAAAAGGCTCACTAATGACATTGTTTTTTCTCAACAAAACTAATCAAAAAGTGGGAGAGAATTGTTAATTGTCGAAACGGTGAAGGGAAGATGGAATTCGGTAGGTCATTTGGAAACGCCTCATGTGATTCCGACAATGCCACGTTTCGTAAAAAAAAGTCGAGTCTTCGATTCTCTGCCATTGAATGTGTCACACCCATAATAATATAATATTCGGAAAGTGTGTTTCACTATGACTTGACGGAGAGGGGAAAATTCAGAAAGGCTCTCTAATGACATTGTTCTTTGTCAACAAAACTAATCAACAAGTGGTAGAGAATTCTTATTTGTCGAAACGGTGAAGGGAATATGGGATTCGTTAGATCATTTGGAAACGCCTCATGTGATTCCGACAATGCCACGTTTCGTAGAAAAAAGTCGAATCTTCGATTCTCTGCCATTGAATGTGTCACACCCATAATAATATAATACTCGGAAAGTGTGTTTCACTATGACTCCTCAGGAGAGGGGAAAATTCAGAAAGGCTCACTAATGACATTGTTTTTTCTCAACAAAACTAATCAAAAAGTGGGAGAGAATTGTTAATTGTCGAAACGGTGAAGGGAAGATGGAATTCGGTAGCTCATTTGGAAATGCCTTATGTGATTCCGACAATGCCACGTTTCGTAAAAAAAGTCAAGTCTTCGATGCTCTGCCATTGAATGTGTCACCCCCATAATAATATAATATTCGAAAAGTGTGTTTGACTATGACTTGACGGAGAGGGGAAAATCCAAAAAGGCTCACTAATGACATTATTTTTGCTCAACAAAACTAATCAAAAAGTGGAAGAGAATTGTTATTTGTCGAAACGGTGGAGGGAAGATGGAATTCGGTAGGTCATTTAGAAAATCGTTATGTGATTCTGACAATGCCACGTTTCGTAAAAAAAAGTCAAGACTTCGATGCTCTGCCATTGAATGTGTCACCCTCATAATAATATCTTCGGAAAGCGTGTTTCACTATGACTTGACGGAGAGGGGGAATCCATAAAGGCTCACTATTGACATTGCTTTTTCTCAACAAAACTAATCAAAAAGTGGGAGAGAATTGTTAATTGTCGAAACGGTGAAGGGAAGATGGAATTCGGTAGGTCATTTGGAAACGCCTCATGTGATTCCGACAATGCCACGTTTCGTAAAAAAAAGTCGAGTCTTCGATTCTCTGCGATTGAATGTTTCACACCCATAATAATATAATATTCGGAAAGTGTGTTTCACTATGACTTGACGGAGAGGGGAAAATTCAGAAAGGCTCACTAATGACATTGTTCTTTGTCAACAAAACTAATCAACAAGTGGTAGAGAATTCTTATTTGTCGAAACGGTGAAGGGAATATGGGATTCGGTAGGTCGTTTAAAAACGCATTATGTGATTCCAAATATGCCACGTTTCGTAAAAAAAAGTGAAGTCTTCGATGTTCTGCCATTGAATGGGTTACCCTCATAATAATATCTTCGGAAAGCGTGTTTCACTGTTACTTGACGGAGAGGGGAAATCCATAAAGGCTCACTAATGACATTGTTCTTTGTCAACAAAACTAATCAAAAAGTGGGAGAGAATAGTTAATTGTCGAAACGGTGAAGGGAAGATGGAATTCGGAGGCTCATTTGGAAACGCCTCATGTGATTCCGACAATGCCAAGTTTCGTAAACAAAAAGTCAAGTCTTCGATGATCTGCCATTGAATGTGTCACCCTCATAATAATATCTTCGGAAAGCGTGTTTCACTATGACTTGACGGAGAGGGGAAATCCATAAAGGCTCACTATTGACATTGTTTTTTGTCAACAAAACTAATCAAAAAGTGGGAGAGAATAGTTAATTGTCGAAACGGTGAAGGGAAGATGGAATTCGGTAGCTCATGTGGAAATGCCTCATGTGATTCCGACAATGCCACGTTTCGTAAAAAAAAGTCAAGTGTTCTATTCTCTGCCAATAAATGTAACACCCCCATAATAATATAATATTCGGAAAATGAGTATCACTATGACTTGACGGAGAGGGCAAATCCATAAAGGCTCACTATTGACATTGTTTTTTCTCAACAAAACTAATCAACAAGTGGTAGAGAATTGTTAATTGTCGAAACGGTGAAGGGAAGATGGAATTCGGTAGCTCATTTGGAAATGCCTTATGTGATTCCGACAATGCCACGTTTCGTAAAAAAAAGTCAAGTTTTCGATTCTCTGCCATTAAATGTGTCACCCCCATAATAATATAATATTCGGAAAGTGTGTTTCACTATGACTTGACGGAGACAGGAAAATCCAAAAAGTCTCACTAATGACATTGTTTTTTCTCAACAAAACTAATCAAAAAGTGGGAGAGAATAGTTAATTGTCGAAACGGTGAAGGGAAGATGGAATTCGGAGGCTCATTTGGAAACGCCTCATGTGATTCCGACAATGCCAAGTTTCGTAAAAAAAAGTCAAGTCTTCGATGATCTGCCATTGAATGTGTCACCCCCATAATAATATCTTCGTAAAGTGTGTTTCGTTTCACTATGACTTGACGGAAAGGGAAAATCCAAAAAGGCTCACTAATGACATTATTTTCTCTCAACAAAACTAATCAAAAAGTGGAAGAGAATTGTTATTTGTCGAAACGGTGAAGGGAAGATGGAATTCGGTGGGTCATTTAGAAAAACGTTATGTGATTCTGACAATGCCACGTTTCGTAAAAAAAAGTCAAGTCTTCGATGATCTGCCGTTGAATGTGTCACCCTCATAATAATATCTTCGGAAAGCGTGTTCCACTATGACTTGACGGAGAGGAGAAATCCATAAAGGCTCACTAATGACATTGTTTTTTCTCAACAAAACTGATCAAAAAGTGGGAGAGAATAGTTAATTGTCGAAACGGTGAAGGGAAGATGGAATTCGGTAGCTCATTTGGAAACGCCTCATGTGATTCCGACAATGCCAAGTTTCGTAAAAAATAGTCAAGTCTTCGATGATCTGCCATTCAATGTGTCACCCTCATAATAATATCTTCGGAAAGCGTGTTCCACTATGACTTGACGGAGAGGAGAAATCCATAAAGGCTCACTAATGACATTGTTTTTTCTCAACAAAACTGATCAAAAAGTGGGAGAGAATAGTTAATTGTCGAAACGGTGAAGGGAAGATGGAATTCGGTAGCTCATTTGGAAATGCCTTATATGATTCCAACAATGCCACATTCCGTAAAAAATAGTCAAGTTTTCGATTCTCTGCCATTAAATGTGTCACCCCCATAATAATATAATATTCGGATAGTGTTTTTCACTATGACTTGACGGAGACAGGAAAATCCAAAAAGGCTCACTAATGACATTGTTTTTTCTCAACAAAACTAATCAAAAAGTGGAAGAGAATTGTTAGTTGTCGAAACGGTGAAGGGAATATGGAATTCGGTAGATCATTTAGAAACACGTTATGTGATTCTGACAATGCCACGTTTCGTAAAAAAAAGTCAAATCTTCGATGCTCTGCCATTGAATGTGTCACCCCCATAATAATATAATATTCGGAAAGTGTGTTCCACTATGACTTGACGGAGAGGGGAAAATCCAAAAAGGCTCACTAATGACATTGTTTTTTCTCAACAAAACTAATCAAAAAGTGGGAGAGAATTGTTAATTGTCGAAACGGTGAAGGGAAGATGGAATTCGGTAGCTCATTTGGAAATGCCTTATGTGATTCCGACAATGCCACGTTTCGTAAAAAAAGTCAAGTTTTCGATTCTCTGCCATTAAATGTGTCACCCCCATAATAATATCTTCGGAAAGTGTGTTTCGTTTCACTATGATTTGACGGAAAGGGAAAATCCAAAAAGGCTCACTAATGACATTATTTTTTCTCAACAGAACTAATCAAAAAGTGGAAAAGAATTGTTAGTTATTGAAACGGTGAAGGGAATATGGAATTCGTTAGATCATTTGGAAACGCCTCATGTGATTCCGACAATGCCACGTTTCGTAGAAAAAAGTCGAATCTTCGATTCTCTGCCATTGAATGTGTCACACCCATAATAATATAATACTCGGAAAGTGTGTTTCACTATGACTCCTCCGGAGAGGGGAAAATTCAGAAAGGCTCACTAATGACATTGTTTTTTCTCAACAAAACTGATCAACAAGTGGTAGAGAATTGTTATTTGTCGAAACGGTGAAGGGAATATGGGATTCGGTAGGTCGTTTAGAAACGCATTATGTGATTCCGACAATGCCAAGTTTCGTAAAAAAAAGTCAAGTCTTCGATGATCTGCCATTAATGTGTCACCCTCATAATAATATCTTCGGAAAGCGTGTTTCACTATGACTTGACGGAGAGGGGAAATCCATAAAGGCTCACTAATGACATTGTTTTTTCTCAACAAAACTAATCAAAAAGTGGAAGAGAATTGTTAGTTGTCGAAACGATGAAGGGAATATGGAATTCGATAGATCATTTAGAAACACGTTATGTGATTCTGACAATGCCACGTTTTTAAAAAAGTCAAATCTTCGATGCTCTGCCATTGAATGTGTCACACCCATAATAATATAATATTCGGAAAGTGTGTTTCACTATGACTTGACGGAGAGGGGAAAATCCAAAAAGGCTCACTAATGACATTGTTTTTTCTCAACAAAACTAATCAAAAAGTGGGAGAGAATTGTTAATTGTCGAAACGGTGAAGGGAAGATGGAATTCGGTAGGTCATTTGGAAACGCCTCATGTGATTCCGACAATGCCACGTTTCGTAAAAAAAAGTCGAGTCTTCGATTCTCTGCCATTGAATGTGTCACACCCATAATAATATAATATTCGGAAAGTGTGTTTCACTATGACTTGACGGAGAGGGGAAAATTCAGAAAGGCTCTCTAATGACATTGTTCTTTGTCAACAAAACTAATCAACAAGTGGTAGAGAATTCTTATTTGTCGAAACGGTGAAGGGAATATGGGATTCGTTAGATCATTTGGAAACGCCTCATGTGATTCCGACAATGCCACGTTTCGTAGAAAAAAGTCGAATCTTCGATTCTCTGCCATTGAATGTGTCACACCCATAATAATATAATACTCGGAAAGTGTGTTTCACTATGACTCCTCAGGAGAGGGGAAAATTCAGAAAGGCTCACTAATGACATTGTTTTTTCTCAACAAAACTAATCAAAAAGTGGGAGAGAATTGTTAATTGTCGAAACGGTGAAGGGAAGATGGAATTCGGTAGCTCATTTGGAAATGCCTTATGTGATTCCGACAATGCCACGTTTCGTAAAAAAAGTCAAGTCTTCGATGCTCTGCCATTGAATGTGTCACCCCCATAATAATATAATATTCGAAAAGTGTGTTTGACTATGACTTGACGGAGAGGGGAAAATCCAAAAAGGCTCACTAATGACATTATTTTTGCTCAACAAAACTAATCAAAAAGTGGAAGAGAATTGTTATTTGTCGAAACGGTGGAGGGAAGATGGAATTCGGTAGGTCATTTAGAAAATCGTTATGTGATTCTGACAATGCCACGTTTCGTAAAAAAAAGTCAAGACTTCGATGCTCTGCCATTGAATGTGTCACCCTCATAATAATATCTTCGGAAAGCGTGTTTCACTATGACTTGACGGAGAGGGGGAATCCATAAAGGCTCACTATTGACATTGCTTTTTCTCAACAAAACTAATCAAAAAGTGGGAGAGAATTGTTAATTGTCGAAACGGTGAAGGGAAGATGGAATTCGGTAGGTCATTTGGAAACGCCTCATGTGATTCCGACAATGCCACGTTTCGTAAAAAAAAGTCGAGTCTTCGATTCTCTGCGATTGAATGTTTCACACCCATAATAATATAATATTCGGAAAGTGTGTTTCACTATGACTTGACGGAGAGGGGAAAATTCAGAAAGGCTCACTAATGACATTGTTCTTTGTCAACAAAACTAATCAACAAGTGGTAGAGAATTCTTATTTGTCGAAACGGTGAAGGGAATATGGGATTCGGTAGGTCGTTTAAAAACGCATTATGTGATTCCAAATATGCCACGTTTCGTAAAAAAAAGTGAAGTCTTCGATGTTCTGCCATTGAATGGGTTACCCTCATAATAATATCTTCGGAAAGCGTGTTTCACTGTTACTTGACGGAGAGGGGAAATCCATAAAGGCTCACTAATGACATTGTTCTTTGTCAACAAAACTAATCAAAAAGTGGGAGAGAATAGTTAATTGTCGAAACGGTGAAGGGAAGATGGAATTCGGAGGCTCATTTGGAAACGCCTCATGTGATTCCGACAATGCCAAGTTTCGTAAACAAAAAGTCAAGTCTTCGATGATCTGCCATTGAATGTGTCACCCTCATAATAATATCTTCGGAAAGCGTGTTTCACTATGACTTGACGGAGAGGGGAAATCCATAAAGGCTCACTATTGACATTGTTTTTTGTCAACAAAACTAATCAAAAAGTGGGAGAGAATAGTTAATTGTCGAAACGGTGAAGGGAAGATGGAATTCGGTAGCTCATGTGGAAATGCCTCATGTGATTCCGACAATGCCACGTTTCGTAAAAAAAAGTCAAGTGTTCTATTCTCTGCCAATAAATGTAACACCCCCATAATAATATAATATTCGGAAAATGAGTATCACTATGACTTGACGGAGAGGGCAAATCCATAAAGGCTCACTATTGACATTGTTTTTTCTCAACAAAACTAATCAACAAGTGGTAGAGAATTGTTAATTGTCGAAACGGTGAAGGGAAGATGGAATTCGGTAGCTCATTTGGAAATGCCTTATGTGATTCCGACAATGCCACGTTTCGTAAAAAAAAGTCAAGTTTTCGATTCTCTGCCATTAAATGTGTCACCCCCATAATAATATAATATTCGGAAAGTGTGTTTCACTATGACTTGACGGAGACAGGAAAATCCAAAAAGTCTCACTAATGACATTGTTTTTTCTCAACAAAACTAATCAAAAAGTGGGAGAGAATAGTTAATTGTCGAAACGGTGAAGGGAAGATGGAATTCGGAGGCTCATTTGGAAACGCCTCATGTGATTCCGACAATGCCAAGTTTCGTAAAAAAAAGTCAAGTCTTCGATGATCTGCCATTGAATGTGTCACCCCCATAATAATATCTTCGTAAAGTGTGTTTCGTTTCACTATGACTTGACGGAAAGGGAAAATCCAAAAAGGCTCACTAATGACATTATTTTCTCTCAACAAAACTAATCAAAAAGTGGAAGAGAATTGTTATTTGTCGAAACGGTGAAGGGAAGATGGAATTCGGTGGGTCATTTAGAAAAACGTTATGTGATTCTGACAATGCCACGTTTCGTAAAAAAAAGTCAAGTCTTCGATGATCTGCCGTTGAATGTGTCACCCTCATAATAATATCTTCGGAAAGCGTGTTCCACTATGACTTGACGGAGAGGAGAAATCCATAAAGGCTCACTAATGACATTGTTTTTTCTCAACAAAACTGATCAAAAAGTGGGAGAGAATAGTTAATTGTCGAAACGGTGAAGGGAAGATGGAATTCGGTAGCTCATTTGGAAACGCCTCATGTGATTCCGACAATGCCAAGTTTCGTAAAAAATAGTCAAGTCTTCGATGATCTGCCATTCAATGTGTCACCCTCATAATAATATCTTCGGAAAGCGTGTTCCACTATGACTTGACGGAGAGGAGAAATCCATAAAGGCTCACTAATGACATTGTTTTTTCTCAACAAAACTGATCAAAAAGTGGGAGAGAATAGTTAATTGTCGAAACGGTGAAGGGAAGATGGAATTCGGTAGCTCATTTGGAAATGCCTTATATGATTCCAACAATGCCACATTCCGTAAAAAATAGTCAAGTTTTCGATTCTCTGCCATTAAATGTGTCACCCCCATAATAATATAATATTCGGATAGTGTTTTTCACTATGACTTGACGGAGACAGGAAAATCCAAAAAGGCTCACTAATGACATTGTTTTTTCTCAACAAAACTAATCAAAAAGTGGAAGAGAATTGTTAGTTGTCGAAACGGTGAAGGGAATATGGAATTCGGTAGATCATTTAGAAACACGTTATGTGATTCTGACAATGCCACGTTTCGTAAAAAAAAGTCAAATCTTCGATGCTCTGCCATTGAATGTGTCACCCCCATAATAATATAATATTCGGAAAGTGTGTTCCACTATGACTTGACGGAGAGAGGAAAATCCAAAAAGGCTCACTAATGACATTGTTTTTTCTCAACAAAACTAATCAAAAAGTGGGAGAGAATTGTTAGTTGTCGAAACGGTGAAGGGAAGATGGAATTCGGTAGCTCATTTGGAAATGCCTTATGTGATTCCGACCATGCCACGTTTCGTGAAAAAAAGTCAAGTTTTCGATTCTCTGCCAATAAATGTAACACCCCCATAATAATATAATATTCGGAAAATGAGTTTCACTATGACTTAACGGAGACGGGAAAATCCAAAAAGGCTCACTAATGACATTGTTTTTTCTCAACAAAACTAATCAAAAAGTGGAAGAGAATTGTTAGTTGTCGAAACGGTGGAGGGAATATGGAATTCGGTAGGTCATTTAGAAACACGTTATGTGATTCTGACAATGCAACGTTTCGTAAAAAAAAGTAAAGTCTTCGATTGTCTGCCATTGAATGTGTCACCCCCATAATAATATAATATTCGGAAAGTGTGTTTGACTATGACTTGACAGAGAGGGGAAAATCCAAAAAAGCTCACAAAAGACATAATTTTTTCTCAACAAAACTAATCAAAAAGTGGAAGAGAATTGTTATTTGTCGAAACGGTGAAGGGAAGATGGAATTCGGTAGGTCATTTAGAAAAACGTTATGTGATTCTGACAATGCCACGTTTCGTAAAAAAAAGTCAAGTCTTCGATGCTCTGCCATTGAATGTGTCACCCCCATAATAATATATTATTCGAGAAGTGTGTTTGACTATGACTTGACGGAGAGGGGAAAATCCAAAAAGGCTCACTAATGACAGAATTTTTTCTCAACAAAACTAATCAACAAGTGGTAGAGAATTCTTATTTGTCGAAACGGTGAAGGGAATATGAGATTCGATAGGTCGTTTAAAAACGCATTATGTGATTGCAAATATGCCACGTTTCGTAAAAAAGAGTGAAGTCCTCGATGCTCTGCCATTGAATGTGTCACCCCCATAATAATATAATATTCGGAAAGTGTGTTTCACTATGACTTGACGGAGAGGGAAAATCCAAAAAGGCTCACTAATGACATTATTTATTCTCAACAAAACTAATTAAAAAGTGGAAGGGAATTGTTAGTTGTCGAAACGGTGAAGGGAAGATGGAATTCGGTAGGTCATTTGGAAACGCCTCATGTGATTCCGACAATGCCACGTTTCGTAAAAAAAAGTCAAGTCTTCGATTCTCTGCCATTGAATGTGTCACACCCATAATAATATAATATTCGGAAAGTGTGTTTCACTATGACTTGACGGAGAGGGGAAAATTCAGAAAGGCTCACTAATGACATTGTTTTTTCTCAACAAAACTAATCAACAAGTGGTAGAGAATTCTTATTTTTCGAAATGGTGAAGGGAATATGGGATTCGGTAGGTCCTTTAAAAACGCATTATGTGATTCCAAATATGCCACGTTTCGTAAAAAAAGTGAAGTCTTCGATGCTCTGCCATTGAATGGGTTACCTTCATAATAATATCTTCGGAAACCGTGTTTCACTGTTACTTGGCGGAGAGGGGAAATCCATAAAGGCTCACTAATGACATTGTTCTTTGTCAACAAATCTAATCAAAAAGTGGGAGAGAATAGTTAATTGTCGAAACGGTGAAGGGAAGATGGAATTCGGAGGCTCATTTGGAAACGCCTCATGTGATTCCGACAATGCCAAGTTTCGTAAAAAAAAGGTGAGTCTTCGATTCTCTGCCATTGAATGTGTCACACCCATAATAATATAATATTCGGAAAGTGTGTTTCACTATGACTTGACGGAGAGGGGAAAATTCAGAAAGGCTCACTAATGACATTGTTTTTTCTCAACAAAACTAATCAACAAGTGGTAGAGAATTCTTATTTGTCGAAACGGTGAAGGGAATATGGGATTCGGTAGCTCATTTGGAAATGCCTTATGTGCCATATGTGTTTTCGATTCTCTGCCATTAAATGTGTCACCCCATAATAATATTATATTCGGAAAGTGTGTTTCACTATGACTTGACGGAGACAGGAAAATCCAAAAAGGCTCACTAATGACATTGTTTTTTCTCAACAAAACTAATCAAAAAGTGGAAGAGAATTGTTAGTTGTCGAAACGGTGAAGGGAATATGGAATTCGGTAGGTCATTTAGAAACACGTTATGTGATTCTGACAATGCCACGTTTTGTAAAAAAAAGTCAAATCTTCGATGCTCTGCCATTGAATGTTTCACCCCCATAATAATGTAATATTCGGAAAGTGTGTTTCACTATGACTTGACGGAGACAGGAAAATCCGAAAAGACTCACTAATGACATTGTTTTTTCTCAACAAAACTAATCAAAAAGTGGAAGAGAATTGTTAGTTGTCGAAACGGTGAAGGGAATATGGAATTCGGTAGGTCATTTAGAAACACGTTATGTGATTCCGACAATGCCAAGTTTCGTAAGAAAAAGTCAAAAACGTCAAATCTTCGATTGTCTGCCATTAAATGTGTCACCCCCATAATAATATAATATTCGGAAAATGAGTTTCACTATGACTTGACGGAGAGGGAAAAATTCAAAAAGGCTCACTAATGACATTGTTTTTTTCTCAACAAAACTAATCAACAAGTGGTAGAGAATTGTAATTTGTCGAAACGGTGAAGGGAATATGGGATTCGGTAGCTCATTTGGAAACGCCTCATGTGATTCCGACAATGCCACGTTTCGTGAAAAAAAGTGAAGTCTTCGATGCTCTGCCATTGAATGGGTTACCCTCATAATGATATAATATTCGGAAAGGGTGTGTCACTATGACTTGACGGAGAGGGGAAAATCCAAAAAGGCTCACTAATGACATTGTTTTTTCTCAACAAAACTAATCAAAAAGTGGGAGAGAATTGTTAATTGTCGAAACGGTGAAGGGAAGATGGAATTCGGTAGCTCATTTGGAAATGCCTTATGTGATTCCGACAATGCCACGTTTCGTAAAAAAAAAAGTCAAGTTTTCGATTCTCCTCCAATAAATGTAACACCCCCATAATAATATAATATTCGGAAAATGAGTTTCACTATGACTTGACGGAGACGGGAAAATCCAAAAAGGCTCACTATTGACATTGTTTTTTCTCAACAAAACTAATCAAAAAGTGGGAGAGAATTGTTAATTGTCGAAACGGTGAAGGGAAGATGGAATTCGGTAGCTCATTTGGAAATGCCTCATGTGATTCCGACAATGCCACGTTTCGTATAAAAAAGTCAAGTTTTCGATTCTCTGCCATTAAATGTGTCACCCTAATAATAATATAATATTCGGAAAGTGTGTTTCACTATGACTTGACGGAGAGGGGAAAATTCAGAAAGGCTCACTATTGACATTGTTTTTTCTCAACAAAACTAATCAACAAGTGGTAGAGAATTCTTATTTGTCGAAACGGTGAAGGGAATATGGGATTCGGTAGGTCGTTTGAAAACGAATTATGTGATTCCAAATATGCCACGTTTCGTAAAAAAAGTGAAGTCTTCGATGCTCTGCCATTGAATGGGTTACCCCCATAATAATATCTTCGGAAAGCGTGTTTCACTGTGACTTGACGGAGAGGGGAAATCCATAAAGGCTCACTATTGACATTGTTTTTTCTCAACAAAACTAATCAAAAAGTGGGAGAGAATTGTTAATTGTCGAAACGGTGAAGGGAAGATGGAATTCGGTATGTCATTTAGAAAATCGTTATGTGATTCTGACAATGCCACGTTTCGTAAAAAAAAGTCAAGTCTTCGATGCTCTGCCATTGAATGTGTCACCCTCATAATAATATCTTCGGAAAGCGTGTTTCACTATGACTTGACGGAGAACGGAAATCCATAAAAGCTCACTATTGACATTGTTTTTTCTCAACAAAACTAATCAAAAAGTGGGAGAGAATTGTTAATTGTCGAAACGGTGAAGGGAAGATGGAATTCGGTATGTCATTTAGAAAATCGTTATGTGATTCTGACAATGCCACGTTTCGTAAAAAAAAGTCAAGTCTTCGACGCTCTCCCATTGAAAGTATCACCCTCATAATAATATCTTCGGAAAGTGTGTTTCACTATGACTTGACGGAGAGGGGAAAATCCAAAAAGGCTAACTAATGACATAATTTTTTCTCAACAAACTAATCAAAAAGTGGAAGAGAATTGTTAGTTGTCGAAACGGTGAAGGGAAGATGGAATTCGGTAGCTCATTTGGAAATGCCTTATGTGATTCCGACAATGCCACGTTTCGTAAAAAAAAGTCAAGTCTTCGATGCTCTGCCATTGAATGTGTCACCCCCATAATAATATAATATTCGAAAAGTGTGTTTGACTATGACTTGACGGAGAGGGGAAAATCCAAAAAGGCTCACTAATGACATAATTTCTTCTCAACAAAACTAATCAAAAAGTGGAAGAGAATTGTTATTTGTCGAAACGGTGAAGGGAATATGGGATTCGGTAGGTCGTTTAGAAACGCATTATGTGATTCCAAATATGCCAAGTTTCGTAAAATAAAGTCAAGTCTTCGATGATCTGCCATTGAAAGTGTCACACTCATAATAATATCTTCGAAAAGCGTGTTTCACTATGACTTGACTGAGAGGGGAAATCCATAAAGGCTCACTATTGACATTGTTTTTTCTCAACAAAACTAATCAAAAAGTGGGAGAGAATAGTTAATTGTCGAAACGGTGAAGGGAAGATGGAATTCGGAGGCTCATTTGGAAATGCCTTATGTGATTCCGACAATGCCACGTTTCGTAAAAAAAAATTCAAGTTTTCGATTCTCTGCCATTAAATGTGTCACCCTCATAATAATATCTTCGAAAAGCGTGTTTCACTATGACTTGACGGAGAGGGGAAATCCATAAAGGCTCACTATTGACATTGTTTTTTCTCAACAAAACTAATCAAAAAGTGGGAGAGAATTGTTAATTGTCGAAACGGTGAAGGGAAGATGGAATTCGTTAGGTCATTTGGAAACACGTTATGTGATTCTGACAATGCCACGTTTCGTACAAAAAAGTCGAGTCTTCGATTCTCTGCCAATGAATGTGTCACACCCATAATAATATAATATTCGGAAAGTGTGTTTCGCTATGACTTGACGGAGAGGGGAAAATTCAGAAAGGCTCGCTAATGACATTGTTTCTTCTCAACAAAACTAATCAACAAGTGGTAGAGAATTCTTATTTGTCGAAACGGTGAAGGGAATATGGGATTCGGTAGGTCGATTGAAAAACGCATTATGTGATTCCAAATATGCCACGTTTCGTAAAAAAAAGTGAAGTCTTCGATGCTCTGCCATTGAATGGGTTACCCTCATAATAATATCTTCGGAAAGCGTGCTTCACTGTGACTTGACGGAGAGGGGAAATCCATAAAGGCTCACTAATGACATTGTTTTTTCTCAACAAAACTAATCAAAAAGTGGGAGAGAATTGTTAATTGTCGAAACGGTGAAGGGAAGATGGAATTCGGTAGCTCATTTGGAAATGCCTTATGTGATTCCGACAATGCCACGTTTCGTAAAAAAAGTCAAGTCTTCGATGCTCTGCCATTGAATGTGTCACCCCCATAATAATATAATATTCGAAAAGTGTGTTTGACTATGACTTGACGGAGAGGGGAAAATCCAAAAAGGCTCACTAATGACATTATTTTTGCTCAACAAAACTAATCAAAAAGTGGAAGAGAATTGTTATTTGTCGAAACGGTGAAGGGAAGATGGAATTCGGTAGGTCATTTAGAAAATCGTTATGTGATTCTGACAATGCCATGTTTCGTAAAAAAAAGTCAAGACTTCGATGCTCTGCCATTGAATGTGTCACCCTCATAATAATATCTTCGGAAAGCGTGTTTCACTATGACTTGACGGAGAGGGGGAATCCATAAAGGCTCACTATTGACATTGCTTTTTCTCAACAAAACTAATCAAAAAGTGGGAGAGAATTGTTAATTGTCGAAACGGTGAAGGGAAGATGGAATTCGGTAGCTCATTTGGAAATGCCTTATGTGATTCCAACAATGCCACGTTTCGTGAAAAAAGTCAAGTTTTCGATTCTTTGCCAATAAATGTAACACCCCCATAATAATATAATATTCGGAAAATGAGTTTCACTATGACTTGACGGAGACGGGAAAATCCAAAAAGGCTCACTATTGACATTGTTTTTTCTCAACAAAACTAATCAAAAAGTGGGAGAGAATTGTTAATTGTCGAAACGTTGAAGGGAAGATGGAATTCGGTAGCTCATTTGGAAATGCCTTATGTGATTCCGACAATGCCACGTTTCGTAAAAAAAGTCAAGTTTTCGATTCTCTGCCAATAAATGTAACACCCCCATAATAATATAATATTCGGAAAATGAGTTTCACTATGACTTGACGGAGACGGGAAAATCCAAAAAGGCTCACTAATGACATTGTTTTTTCTCAACAAAACTAATCAGAAAGTGGAAGAGAATTGTTAGTTGTCGAAACTGTGGAGGGAATATGGAATTCGGTAGGTCATTTAGAAACACGTTATGTGATTCTGACAATGCCACGTTTCGTAAAAAAAAGTCAAGTCCTCGATTCCCTGCCATTGAATGTGTCACCCGCATAATAATATAATATTCGGAAATTGTGTTTCACTATGACTTGACGGAGAAGGGAAAATCTAAAAAGGCTCACTAATGACATTGTTTTTTCTCAACAAAACTAATCAAAAAGTGGGAGAGAATTGTTACTTGTCGAAACGGTGAAGGGAATATGGAATTCGGTAGGTCATTTAGAAACACGTTATGTGATTCTGAAAATGCCACGTTTCGTAAAAAAAAGTCAAATCTTCGATGCTCTGCCATTGAATGTGTCACCCCCATAATAATATAATATTCGGAGAGTGTGTTTCACTATGACCTGACGGAGAGGGGAAAATCCAAAAAAGCTCACTAATGACATTATTTTTTCCGAACAGAACTAATCAAAAAGTGGAAGAGAATTGTTAGTTGTCGAAACGGTGAAGGGAATATGGAACTCGGTAGGTCATTTGGAAACACGTTATGTGATTCCGACAATGCCAAATTTCGTAAAAAAAAGTCAAGTCTTCGATGCTCTGCCATTGAATGTGTCACCCCCATAATAATATAATAATATAATATTCGGAAAGTGTGTTTCACTATGACTTGACGAAGAGGGAACATCCAAAAAGGCTCACTAATGACATTATTTTTTCTCAACAAAACTAATCAAAAAGTGGAAGAGAATTATTAGTTGTCGAAACGGTGAAGGGAAGATGGAATTCGGTAGGTCATTTAGAAACACATTATGTGATTCTGTCAATGCCACGTTTCGTAAAAAAAAGGCAAGTCTTCGATGCTCTGCCATTGAATGTGTCACCCCCATAATAATATAATATTCGGAAAGTGTGTTTTACTATGACCTGACGGAGAGGGGAAAATCCAAAAAGGCTCTGATTCTGACAATGCCACGTTTCGTAAAAAAAAGTCAAGTCTTCGATTCTCTGCCATTGAATGTGTCACCCCCATAATAATATGATATTTGGAAAGTGTGTTTCACTATGACTTGACGGAGACGGGAAAATCCAAAAAACTCACTAATGACATTATTTTTTCTCAACAAAACTAATCAAAAAGTGGAAGAGAATTGTTATTTGTCGAAACGGTGAAGGGAATATGGAATTCGGTAGGTCATTTGAAATAGGCTCATGTAATTCCGACAATGCCACGTTTCGTAAAAAAAAGTCAAGTCTTCGATTCTCTGCCATCGAATGTGTCACCCCCATAATAATATAATATTCGGAAAGTGTGTTTCACTATGACTTGACGGAGAGGGGAAAATCCAAAAAGACTCATTAATGACATTGTTTTTTCTCAACAAAACTAATCAAAAAGTGGAAGAGAATTGTTATTTAACGAAACGGTGAAGGGAATATGGAATTCGGTAGGTAATTTAGAAAAACGTTATGTGATTCCGACAATGCCACGTTCCGTAAAAAAAGTCAAGTCTTCGATTCTCTGTCGTTGAATGTTTCACCCCCATAATAATATTATATTCGGAAAGTGTGTTTCACTATGACTTGACGGAGAGGGGAAAATCCACAAAGGCTCACTAATGACATTATTTTTCTCAACAAAACTAATCAAAAAGTGGAAGAGAATTGTTATTTGTCGAAACGGTGAGAGTAATATGGAATTCGGTAGGTCATTCAGAAACACGTTTTGTGATTCCGACAATTCCACGTTTCGTAAAAAAAAGTCAAGTCTTCGATGCTCTGCCATTGAATGTGTCACCCCCATAATAATATAATATTCGAAAAGTATGTTTCACTATGACTTGACGGAGACGGGAAAATCCAAAAAGGCTCACTAATGACATTGTTTTTTCTCAACAAAACTAATCAAAAAGAGGAAAAGAATTGTTAGTTGTCGAAACGGTGAAGGGAATATGTAATTCGGTAGGTCATTTAGAAACACGTTATGTGATTCCGACAATGCCACGTTCCGTAAAAAAAAGTCAAGTCTTCGATTCTCTGCCATTAAATGTGTCACCCCCATAATAATATAATATTCGAAAAGTATGTTTCACTATGACTTGACGGAGACGGGAAAATCCGAAAAGGCTCACTGATGACATTGTTTTTTCTCAACAAAACTAATCAAAAAGAGGAAAAGAATTGTTAGTTGTCGAAACCGTGTAGGGAATATGGAATTCGGTAGATCGTTTAGAAACGCATTATGTGTTTCTAAATATGCCACGTTTCGTGAAAAAAGTGAAGTCCTCGATGCTCTGCCATTGAATGTGTTACCCTCATAATAATATCTTCGGAAAGCGAGTTTCACTGTGACTTGACGGAGAGGGTAAATCCATATAGGCTCACATATGACCTTGTTTTTTCTCAACAAAACTAATCAAAAAGTGGGAGAGAATAGTTGATTGTCGGAACGGTGAAGGGAAGATGGAATTCGGTAGCTCATTTGGAAACGCCTCATCTGATTCCGACAATGCCACGTTTCGTAAAAAAAAGACAAGTCTTCGATTCTCTGCCATTAAATGTGTCACCCCCATAATAATATAATATTCGAAAAGTATGTTTCACTATGACTTGACGGAGACGGGAAAATCCAAAAAGGCTCACTGATGACATTGTTTTTTCTCAACAAAACTAATCAAAAAGAGGAAAAGAATTGTTAGTTGTCGAAACGGTGAAGGGAAGATGGAGTTCGGTAGGTCATTTAGAAACACATTATGTGATTCTGTCAATGCCACGTTTCGTAAAAAAAAGTCAAGTCTTCGATTCTCTGCCATTAAATGTGTCACCCCCATAATAATATAATATTCGAAAAGTATGTTTCACTATGACTTGACGGAGACGGGAAAATCCAAAAAAGGCTCACTGATGACATTGTTTTTTCTCAACAAAACTAATCAAAAAGAGGAAAAGAATTGTTAGTTGTCGAAACGGTGAAGGGAATATGTAATTCGGTAGGTCATTTAGAAACACGTTATGTGATTCCGACAATGCCACGTTCCGTAAAAAATGTCAAGTCTTCGATTCTCTGCCGTTGAATGTGTCACCCCCATAATAATATAATATTCGGAAAGTG
This sequence comes from Diorhabda sublineata, assembly GCF_026230105.1. Taxonomy (NCBI): domain Eukaryota; kingdom Metazoa; phylum Arthropoda; class Insecta; order Coleoptera; family Chrysomelidae; genus Diorhabda; species Diorhabda sublineata. The sequence continues at coordinate 1,590,191 of NC_079486.1, forward strand.
TGTTTCACTATGACTTGACGGAGAGGGGAAAATCCAAAAAGGCTCACTAATGACATAATTTTTTCTCAACAAAACTAATCAAAAATTGGAAGAGAATTGTTATTTGTCGAAACGGTGAGAGGAATATGGAATTCGGTAGGTCATTCAGAAACACGTTTTGTGATTCCGACAATTCCACGTTTCGTAAAAAAAAGTCAAGTCTTCGATGCTCTGCCATTGAATGTGTCACCCCCATAATAATATAATATTCGAAAAGTATGTTTCACTATGACTTGACGGAGACGGGAAAATCCAAAAAGGCTCACTAATGACATTGTTCTTTCTCAACAAAACTAATCAAAAAGATGAAAAGAATTGTTAGTTGTCGAAACGGTGAAGGGAATATGTAATTCGGTAGGTCATTTAGAAACACGTTATGTGATTCCGACAATGCCACGTTCCGTAAAAAAAGTCAACTCTTCGATTCTCTGCCATTAAATGTGTCACCCCCATAATAATATAATATTCGAAAAGTATGTTTCACTATGACTTGACGGAGACGGGAAAATCCAAAAAGGCTCACAGATGACATTGTTTTTTCTCAACAAAACTAATCAAAAAGAGGAAAAGAATTGTTAGTTGTCGAAACGGTGAAGGGAATATGTAATTCGGTAGGTCATTTAGAAACACGTTATGTGATTCCGACAATGCCACGTTCCGTAAAAAAAAGTCAAGTCTTCGATTCTCTGCCATTAAATGTGTCACCCCCATAATAATATAATATTCGAAAAGTATGTTTCACTATGACTTGACGGAGACGGGAAAATCCAAAAAGGCTCACTGATGACATTGTTTTTTCTCAACAAAACTAATCAAAAAGAGGAAAAGAATTGTTAGTTGTCGAAACGGTGAAGGGAAGATGGAATTCGGTAGGTCATTTAGAAACACATTATGTGATTCTGTCAATGCCACGTTTCGTAAAAAAAGGCAAGTCTTCGATGTTCTGCCATTGAATGTGTCACCCACATAATAATACAATATTCGGAAAGTGTGTTTCACTATGACTTGACAGAGAGGGGAAAATCCAAAAAGGCTCACTAATGATATTGTTTTTTCTCAACAAATCAAATCAAGAAGTAGAAGAGAATTGTAAGTTGTCGAAACGGTGAAGATAATATGGAATTCGGTAGGTCATTTAGAAACACGTTATGTGATTCTGACAATGCCACGTTTCGTAAAAAGAAGTCAAGTCTTCCATGCTCTGCCATTGAATGTGTCATCCCCATAATAATATAATATTAGGAAAGTGTGTTTCACTATGAACTGACGGAGAGGGGAAAATCCAAAAAGGCTCACTAATGACATTGTTTTTTCTCAACAAAACTAATCAAAAAGTGGAAGAGAATAGTTAGTTCTCGAAACGGTGAAAGGAAGATGGAATTCGGTAGGTCATTTGGAAACGCCTTATGTGATTCCGACAATGCCACGTTTCGTAAAAAAAAGTCAAGCCTTCGATGCTCTGCCATTGAATAATATAATGATAATATAATATTCGGAAAGTGTGTTTCGCTATGACTTGACGGAGAGAGGAAAATCCATAAAGACTCACTAATGACATTGTTTTTTCTTAACAAAACTAATCAAAAAGTGGGAGAGAATTGTTAGTTGTCGAAACGGTGAAGGGAATATGGAATTCGGTAGGTCATTTAGAAACACGTTATGTGATTCCGACAATGCCACGTTTCGTAAAAAAAAGTCAAGTCTTCGATGCTCTGCCATTGAATGTGTCACCCTCATAATAATATAATATTCGGAAAGTGTGTTCTACTATGATTTGACGGAGAAGGGAAAATCCAAAAAGGCTCACTAATGACATTGTTTTTTCTCAACAAAACTAATCAAAAAGTGGGACAGAATTGTTAGTTGTCGAAACGGTGAAGGGAATATGGAATTCGGTAGGTCGTTTAGAAACGCATTATGTGATTCCGACAATGCCACGTTTCGTAAAAAAAAGTCAAGTCTTCGATGCTCTGCCATTGAATGTGTCACCCCCATAATAATATAATATTCGGAAAGTGTGTTTCACTATGACTTGCGGAGAGGGGAAAATCCGAAAAGGCTCACTAATGACATTATTTTCTCTCAACAAAACTAATCAAAAAGTGGAAGAGAATTGGTATTTGTCGAAACGGTGAAGGGAATATGGAATTCGGTAGGTCGTTTAGAAACGCGTTATGTGATTCCAAGTATGCCACGATTCGTAAAAAAAAGTCAAGTTTTCGATTCTCTGCCATTAAATATGTCACCCCCATAATAATATAATATTCGGAGAGTATGTTTCACTATGACATGACGGAGACGGGAGAATCCAAAAAGGCTCACTAATGACATTGTTTTTTCTCAACAAAACTAATCAACAAGTGGGAGAGAATTGTTAATTGTCGAAACGGTGAAGGGAATATGGAATTCGGTAGGTCATTTAGAAACACGTTATGTGATTCCGACAATGCCACGTTCCGTAAAAAAAAGTCAAGTTTTCGATTCTCTGCCATTGAATGTGTCACCCCCATAATAATATAATATACGGAAAGTGTGTTTCACTATGACTTGACGGAGACGGGAAAATCCAAAAAGGCTCACTAAAGACATTGTTTTTTCTCAACAAAACTAATCAAAAAGAGGAAGAGAATTGTTATTTGTCGAAACGGTGGAGGGAATATGGAATTCGGTAGGTCGTTTAGAAACGCGGTATGTGATTCCAAGTATGCCACGTTTGGTAAAAAAAAGTCAAGTTTTCGATTCTCTGCCATTGAATCTGTCACCCCCATAATAATATAATATTCGGAAAGTGTGTTTCACTATGACTTGACGGAGACGGGAAAATCCAAAAAGGCTCACTAATGACATTATTTTTTCTCAACAAAACTAATCAAAAAAAGGAAGAGAATTGTTATTTGTCGAAACGGTGAAGGGAATATGGAACTCGGTAGGTCATTTGGAAACACGTTATGTGATTCCGACAATGCCAAATTTCGTAAAAAAAAGTCAAGTCTTCGATGCTCTGCCATTGAATGTGTCACCCACATAATAATATAATATTCGGAGAGTGTGTTTCACTATGACCTGACGGAGAGGGGAAAATCCAAAAAGGCTCACCAATGTCATTATTTTTTCTCAACAAAACTGATCAAAAAGTGGAAGAGAATTGTTATTTGTCGAAACGGTGAAGGGAATATGGAATTCGGTAGGTCGTTTAGAAACGCGTTATGTGATTCCAAGTATGCCACGTTTCGGAAAAAAAAGTCAAGTTTTCGATTCTCTGCCATTGAATGTGTCACCCCCATAATAATATAATATTCGGAAAGTGTGTTTCACTATGACTTGACGGAGACGGGAAAATCCAAAAAGGCTCACTAATGACATTATTATTTCTCAACAAAACTAATCAACAAGTGGGAGAGAATTGTTAGTTGTCGAAACGGTGAAGGGAAGATGAAATTCGGTAGGTCATTTGGAAACGCCTCATGTGATTCCGACAATGCCACGTTCCGTAAAAAAAAGTCAAGTCTTCGATTCTCTGCCATTGAATGTGTCACCCCCATAATAATATAATATACGGAAAGTGTGTTTCACTATGACTTGACGGAGACGGGAAAATCCAAAAAGGCTCACTAATGACATTGTTTTTTCTCAACAAAACTAATCAACAAGTGGGAGAGAATTGTTAATTGTCGAAACGGTGAAGGGGATATGGAATTCGGAAGCTTATTTGGAAATGCCTTATGTGGTTCCAACAATGCCACGTTTCATAAAAAAAAGTCAAGTTTTCGATTCTCTGCCATTAAATGTGTCACCCCCATAATAATATAATATTCGGAGAGTGTGTTTCACTATGACATGACGGAGACGGGAGAATCCAAAAAGGCTCACTAATGACATTGTTTTTTCTCAACAAAACTAATCAACAAGTGGGAGAGAATCGTTAATTTTCGAAACGGTGGAGAGAATATGGAATTCGGAAGCTTATTTGGAAATGCCTTATGTGGTTCCGACAATGCCACGTTTCGTAAAAAAAGTCAAGTTTTCGATTCTCTGCCATTAAATGTGTCACCCCCATAATAATATAATATTCGGAAAGTGTGTTTCGCTATGACCAGACGGAGAGGGGAAAATCCAAAAAGGCTCACTAATGACATAATTTTTTCTCAACAAAACTAATCAAAAAGTGGAAGAGAATTGTTATTTGTCGAAACGGTGAAGGGAAGATGGAATTCGGTAGGTCATTTAGAAACGCCTCATGTGATTCCGACAATGCCACGTTTCGTAAAAAAAAGTCAAGTCTTCGATTCTCTGCCATCGAATGTGTCACCCCCGTAATAATATAACATTCGGAAAGTGTGTTTCACTATGACTTGACGGAGAGGGGAAATCCATGAAGGCTCCCTAATGACATTGTTTTTTCTCAACAAAACTAATCAAAAAGTGGGAGAGAATTGTTAATTGTCGAAACGGTGAAGTGAAGATGGAATTCGGTAGCTCATTTGGAAATGCCTTATGTGATTCTGACAATGCCACGTTTCGTAAAGAGAAGTCAATTCTTCGATGCTCTGCCATTGAATGTGCCACCCCCATAATAATAAAATATTCGAAAACTGTGTTTGACTATTACTTGACGGAGAGGGGAAAATCCAAAAAGGCTCACTAATGACATAATTTTTTCCCAACAAAACTAATCAAAAAGTGGAAGGGAATTGTTAGTTGTCGAAACGGTGAAGGGAATATGGAATTCGGACGGTCATTTGGAAACGCCTCATGTGATTCCGACAATGCCACGTTTCGTAAAAAAATGACAAGTCTTCGATACTCTGCCATCGAATGTGTCACCTCCATAATAATATAATATTCGGAAAGTGTGTTTCACTATGACTTGACGGAGACGGGAAAATCCAAAAAGGCTCACTAATGACATTGTTTTATCTCAACAAAACTAATCAACAAGTGGGAGAGAATTGTTAATTGTCGAAACGGTGAAGGGGATATGGAATTCGGAAGCTTATTTGGAAATGCCTTATGTGGTTCCGACAATGCCACGTTTCATAAAAAAAAGTCAAGTTTTCGATTCTCTGCCATTAAATGTGTCACCCCCATAATAATATAATATTCGGAGAGTGTGTTTCACTATGACATGACGGAGACGGGAGAATCCAAAAAGGCTCACTAATGACATTGTTTTTTCTCAACAAAACTAATCAACAAGTGGGAGAGAATCGTTAATTTTCGAAACGGTGGAGAGAATATGGAATTCGGAAGCTTATTTGGAAATGCCTTATGTGGTTCCGACAATGCCACGTTTCGTAAAAAATGTCAAGTTTTCGATTCTCTGCCATTAAATGTGTCACCCCCATAATAATATAATATTCGGAAAGTGTGTTTCGCTATGACCAGACGGAGAGGGGAAAATCCAAAAAGGCTCACTAATGACATAATTTTTTCTCAACAAAACTAATCAAAAAGTGGAAGAGAATTGTTATTTGTCGAAACGGTGAAGGGAAGATGGAATTCGGTAGGTCATTTAGAAACGCCTCATGTGATTCCGACAATGCCACGTTTCGTAAAAAAAAGTCAAGTCTTCGATTCTCTGCCATCGAATGTGTCACCCCCGTAATAATATAACATTCGGAAAGTGTGTTTCACTATGACTTGACGGAGAGGGGAAATCCATGAAGGCTCCCTAATGACATTGTTTTTTCTCAACAAAACTAATCAAAAAGTGGGAGAGAATTGTTAATTGTCGAAACGGTGAAGGGAAGATGGAATTCGGTAGCTCATTTGGAAATGCCTTATGTGATTCTGACAATGCCACGTTTCGTAAAGAGAAGTCAATTCTTCGATGCTCTGCCATTGAATGTGCCACCCCCATAATAATAAAATATTCGAAAACTGTGTTTGACTATTACTTGACGGAGAGGGGAAAATCCAAAAAGGCTCACTAATGACATAATTTTTTCCCAACAAAACTAATCAAAAAGTGGAAGGGAATTGTTAGTTGTCGAAACGGTGAAGGGAATATGGAATTCGGACGGTCATTTGGAAACGCCTCATGTGATTCCGACAATGCCACGTTTCGTAAAAAAATGACAAGTCTTCGATACTCTGCCATCGAATGTGTCACCTCCATAATAATATAATATTCGGAAAGTGTGTTTCACTATGACTTGACGGAGACGGGAAAATCCAAAAAGGCTCACTAATGACATTGTTTTTTCTCAACAAAACTAATCAAAAAGTGGAAGAGAATTGTTATTTGTCGAAACGGTGAAGGGAATATGGAATTCGGTAGGTCATTTGGAAACGCATCATGTGATTCCGACAATGCCAAGTTTCGTAAAAAAAAGTCAAGTCTTCGATACTCTGCCATCGAATGTGTCACCTCCATAATAATATAATATTCGGAAAGTGTGTTTCACTATGACCTGACGGAGAGGGGAAATCCATAAAAGCTCACTAATGACATAATTTTTTCTCAACAAAACTAAACAAAAAGTGGAAGAGAATTGTTAGTTGTCGTAACGGTGAAGGGAATATGGAATTCGATAGGTTATTTGGAAATGCCTCATGTGATTCCGACAATGCCACGTTTCGTAAAAAAAAGTCAAGTTTTCGATTCTCTTCCATTAAATGTGTCACCCCCATAATAATATAATATTCGGAAAGTGTGTTTCACTATGACTTGACGGAGACGGGAAAATCCAAATAGGCTCACTAATGACATTATTTTTTCTCAACAAAACTAATCAAAAAGTGGAAGAAAATTGTTAGTTGTCGAAACGGTGAAGGGAATATGGAATTCGGTAGGTCATTTAGAAACGCCTCATGTGATTCCGACAATGCCACGTTTCGTACAAAAAAGTCAAGTCTTCGATTCTCTGCCATCGAATGTGTCACCCCCATAATAATATAATATTCGGAAAGTGTGTTTCACTATGACTTGAAGGAGAGGGGAAATCCATGAAGGCTCCCTAATGACATTGTTTTTTCTCAACAAAACTAATCAAAAAGTGGGAGAGAATAGTTAATTGTCGAAACGGTGAAGGGAAGATGGAATTCGGTAGCTCATTTGGAAATGCCTTATGTGATTCCGACAATGCCACGTTTCGTAAAAAAAAGTCAAGTCTTCGATTCTCTGCCATTGAATGTGTTACCCCCATAATAATATAATATTTGGAAAGTGTGTTTCACAATGACTTGACGGAAACGGGAAAATCCAAAAAAGCTCACTAATGACATTATTTTTTCTCAACAAAACTAATCAAAAAGTGGAAGAGAATTGTTATTTGTCGAAACGGTGAAGGGAATATGGAATTCGGTAAGTCATTTGAAAACGCCTCATGTGATTCCGACAATGCCACGTTTCGTAAAAAAAAGTCAAGTCTTCGATTCTCAGCCATTGAATATGTCACCCCCATAATAAAATAATATTTGGAAAGTGCGTTTCACTATGACTTGACGGAGAGGGAAAATCCAAAAAGGTTCACTAATGACATTGTTTTTTCTCAACAAAACTATTCAAAAAGTGGGAGAGAATTGTTAATTGTCGAAACGGTGAAGGGAATATGGAATTCGGTAGGTTATTTGGAAATGCCTCATGTGATTCCGCTAATGCCATGTTTCGTAAAAAAAAGTCGTCTTCGATTCTCTGCCATTGAATGTGTCACCCCCATAATAATATAATATTTGGAAAGTGTGTTTCACTATGACTTGACGGAGAGGGGAAATCCAAAAAGGCTCACTAATGACATTGTTTTTTCTCAACAAAACTAATCAAAAAGTGGGAGAGAATTGTTAATTATCGAAACGGTGAAGGGAAGGTGGAATTCGGTAGCTCATTTGGAAATGCCTTATGTGATTCCGACAATGCCACGTTTCGTATAAAAAAGTCAAGTCTTCGATTCTCTGCCATTGAATGTGTCACCCCCATAATAATATAATATTCGGAAAGTGTGTTTCACTATGACTTGACGGAGAGGAGAAATCCATAAAGGTTCACTAATGACATTGTTTTTTCTCAACAGAACTAATCAAAAAGTGGAAGAGAATTGTTATTTATCGAAACGGTGAAGGGAATATGGAATTCGGTAGGTCATTTAGAAACACGTTATGTGATTCCGACAATGCCACGTTTCGTAAAAAAAAGTCAAGTTTTCGATGCTCTGCCATTGAATGTGTCACCCCCATAATAATATAATATTCGGAAAGTGTGTTTCAGTATGACTTGACGGAGACGGGAAAATCCAAAAAGGCTCACTAATGACATTGTTTTTTCTCAACAAAACTAATCAAAAATTGGAAGAGAATTGTTAGTTGTCGAAACGGTGAAGGGAATATGGAATTCGGTAGGTCATTTAGAAACACGTTATGTGATTCCGACAATGCCACGTTTCGTAAAAAATGTCAAATCTTCGATTCTCTGCCATTGAATGTGTCACCTCCATAATAATATAATATTCGGAAAGTGTGTTTCACTATGAACTGACGGAGAGGGGAAATCCATAAAGGCTCACTAATGACATAATTTTTTCTCAACAAAACTAATCAAAAAGTGGAAGACAATTGTTAGTTGTCGTAACGGTGAAGGGAATATGGAATTCGGTAGGTTATTTGGAAATGCCTCATGTGATTCCGACAATGCCACGTTTCGTAAAAAAAAGTCAAGTTTTCGATTCACTGCCATTAAATGTGACACCCCCATAATAATATAATATTCGGAAAGTGTGTTTCACTATGACTTGACGGAGAGGGGGAAATCCAGAAAGGCTCACAAATGACACTATTTTTTCTCAACAAAACTAATCAAAAAGTGGAAAAGAATTGTTATTTGTCGAAACGGTGAAGGGAATATGGTATTCGGTAGGTCATTTGGAAACGCATCATGTGATTCCAACAATGCCAAGTTTCGTAAAAAAAAGTCAAGTCTTCGATTCTCTGCCATTAAATGTGTCACCACCATAATAATATAATATTCGGAAAGTGTGTTTCACTATGACTTGACTGAGACGGGAAAATCCAAAAAGGCTCACTAATGACATTATTTTTTCTCAACAAAACTAATCAAAAAGTGGAAGAGAATTGTTAGTTGTCGAAACGGTGAAGGGAATATGGAATTCGGTAGGTCATTTACAAACACGTTATGTGATTCCGACAATGCCACATTTCGTAAAAAAAAAATCAAATCTTCGATTCTCTGCCATTGAATGTGTCACCCCCATAATAATATAATATTCGGAAAGTGTGTTTCACTATGACTTGACGGAGACGGGAAAATCCAAAAAGGCGCACTAATGACATTGTTTTTTCTCAAGAAAACTAATCAAAAAGTGGGAGAGAATTGTTATTTGTCGAAACGCTGAAGGGAAGATGGAATTCGGTAGGTCATTTAGAAACACGTTATGTGATTCTGACAATGCCACGTTTCGTAAAAAAAAGTCAAGTCTTCGATTCTCTGCCATTGAATGTGTCATCCCCATAATAGTGTAATTTTCGGTAAGTGTGTTTCACTATGACTTGACGGAGACGGGAAAATCCAAAAAGGCTCACTAATGACATAATTTTTTCTCAACAAAACTAATCAAAAAGTGGAAGAGAATTGTTAGTTGTCGAAACGGTGAAGGGAAGATGGAATTCGGTAGGTCATTTAGAAAAACGTTATGTGATTCCGACAATGCCACGTTTCGTAAAAAACAGTCAAGTCTTCGATGCTCTGCCATTGAATGTGTCACCCCCATAATAATATAATATTCGGAAAGTGTGTTTCACTATGACTTGACGGAGACGGAAAAATCCAAAAAGGCTCACTAATGACATAATTTTTTCTCAACAAAACTAATCAAAAAGTGGAAGAGAATTGTTAGTTGTCGAAACGGTGAAGGGAAGATGGAATTCGGTAGGTCATTTAGAAACACGTTATGTGATTCCGACAATGCCACGTTCCGTAAAAAAAAAGTCAAGTCTTCGATGCTCTGCCATTGAATGTGTCACCCCCATGATAATATTATATTCGGAAAGTGTGTTTCACTATGACCTGACGTAGAGGGGAAAATCCAAAAAGGCTCACTGATGACATTATTTTTTCTCAACAAAACTAATCAGAAAGTGGAAGAGAATTGTTATTCGTCGAAACGTTGAAGGGAAGATGGAATTCGGTAGGTCATTTAGAAAAACGTTATGTGATTCCGACAATGCCACGTTTCGTAAAAAACAGTCAAGTCTTCGATGCTCTGCCATTGAATGTGTCACCCCCATAATAATATAATATTCGGAAAGTGTGTTTCACTATGACCTGACGGAGAGGGGAAAATCCAGAAAGGCTCACTAATGACATTATTCTTTCTCAACAAAACTAATCAAAAAGTGGAAGAGAATTGTTATTTGTCGAAACGGTGAAGGGAATATGGAATTCGGTAGGTCATTTAGAAAAACGTTATGTGATTCCGACAATGCCACGTTTCTAATAAAAAAATCAAGTCTTCGATTCTCTGCCATTGAATGTGTCACCCCCATAATAATATAATATTCGGAAAGTGTGTTTCGCTATGACCTGACGTAGAGGGGAAAATCCAAAAAGGCTCACTGATGACATTATTTTTTCTCAACAAAACTAATCAGAAAGTGGAAGAGAATTGTTATTTGTCGAAACGTTGAAGGGAAGATGGAATTCGGTAGGTCATTTAGAAAAACGTTATGTGATTCCGACAATGCCACGTTTCGTAAAAAACAGTCAAGTCTTCGATGCTCTGCCATTGAATGTGTCACCCCCATAATAATATAATATTCGGAAAGTGTGTTTCACTATGACCTGACGGAGAGGGGAAAATCCAGAAAGGCTCACTAATGACATTATTCTTTCTCAACAAAACTAATCAAAAAGTGGAAGAGAATTGTTATTTGTCGAAACGGTGAAGGGAATATGGAATTCGGTAGGTCATTTGGAAGCGCCTCATATGATTCCGACTATGCCAAGTTTCGTAAAAAAAAGTCAAATCTTCGATTCTCTGCCATTGAATGTGTCACCCCCATAATATAATAATATTCGGAAATTGTGTTTCTTTATGACTTGACGGAGAGGGGAAAATCCAAAAAGGCTCACTGATGACATTATTTTTTCTCAACAAAACTAATCAGAAAGTGGAAGAGAATTGTTATTTGTCGAAACGTTGAAGGGAAGATGGAATTCGGTAGGTCATTTAGAAAAACGTTATGTGATTCCGACAATGCCACGTTTCTAATAAAAAAATCAAGTCTTCGATTCTCTGCCATTGAATGTGTCACCCCCATAATAATATAATATTCGGAAAGTGTGTTTCGCTATGACCTGACGTAGAGGGGAAAATCCAAAAAGGCTCACTGATGACATTATTTTTTCTTAACAAAACTAATCAGAAAGTGGAAGAGAATTGTTATTTGTCGAAACGGTGAAGGGAATATGGAATTCGGTAGGTCATTTAGAAAAACGTTATGTGATTCCGACAATGCCACGTTTCTAATAAAAAAATCAAGTCTTCGATTCTCTGCCATTGAATGTGTCACCCCCATAATAATATAATATACGGAAAGTGTGTTTCACTATGACTTGACGGAGACGGGAAAATCCAAAAAGGCTCACTAATGACATTGTTTTTTCTCAACAAAACTAATCAACAAGTGGGAGAGAATTGTTAATTGTCGAAACGGTGAAGGGAATATGGAATTCGGAAGCTTATTTGGAAATGTCTTATGTGGTTACGACAATGCCACGTTTCATAAAAAAAAGTCAAGTTTTCGATTCTCTGCCATTAAATATGTCACCCCCATAATAATATAATATTCGGAGAGTATGTTTCACTATGACATGACGGAGACGGGAGAATCCAAAAAGGCTCACTAATGACATTGTTTTTTCTCAACAAAACTAATCAACAAGTGGGAGAGAATTGTTAATTGTCGAAACGGTGAAGGGAATATGGAATTCGGTAGGTCATTTAGAAACACGTTATGTGATTCCGACAATGCCACGTTCCGTAAAAAAAAGTCAAGTTTTCGATTCTCTGCCATTGAATGTGTCACCCCCATAATAATATAATATACGGAAAGTGTGTTTCACTATGACTTGACGGAGACGGGAAAATCCAAAAAGGCTCACTAATGACATTGTTTTTTCTCAACAAAACTAATCAAAAAGAGGAAGAGAATTGTTATTTGTCGAAACGGTGAAGGGAAGATGGAATTCGGTAGGTCATTTAGAAACGCCTCATGTGATTCCGACAATGCCACGTTTCGTAAAAAAAAGTCAAGTCTTCGATTCTCTGCCATCGAATGTGTCACCCCCGTAATAATATAACATTCGGAAAGTGTGTTTCACTATGACTTGACGGAGAGGGGAAATCCATGAAGGCTCCCTAATGACATTGTTTTTTCTCAACAAAACTAATCAAAAAGTGGGAGAGAATTGTTAATTGTCGAAACGGTGAAGGGAAGATGGAATTCGGTAGCTCATTTGGAAATGCCTTATGTGATTCTGACAATGCCACGTTTCGTAAAGAGAAGTCAATTCTTCGATGCTCTGCCATTGAATGTGCCACCCCCATAATAATAAAATATTCGAAAACTGTGTTTGACTATTACTTGACGGAGAGGGGAAAATCCAAAAAGGCTCACTAATGACATAATTTTTTCCCAACAAAACTAATCAAAAAGTGGAAGGGAATTGTTAGTTGTCGAAACGGTGAAGGGAATATGGAATTCGGACGGTCATTTGGAAACGCCTCATGTGATTCCGACAATGCCACGTTTCGTAAAAAAATGACAAGTCTTCGATACTCTGCCATCGAATGTGTCACCTCCATAATAATATAATATTCGGAAAGTGTGTTTCACTATGACTTGACGGAGACGGGAAAATCCAAAAAGGCTCACTAATGACATTGTTTTTTCTCAACAAAACTAAACAAAAAGTGGAAGAGAATTGTTAGTTGTCGTAACGGTGAAGGGAATATGGAATTCGATAGGTTATTTGGAAATGCCTCATGTGATTCCGACAATGCCACGTTTCGTAAAAAAAAGTCAAGTTTTCGATTCTCTTCCATTAAATGTGTCACCCCCATAATAATATAATATTCGGAAAGTGTGTTTCACTATGACTTGACGGAGACGGGAAAATCCAAATAGGCTCACTAATGACATTATTTTTTCTCAACAAAACTAATCAAAAAGTGGAAGAGAATTGTTAGTTGTCGAAACGGTGAAGGGAATATGGAATTCGGTAGGTCATTTAGAAACGCCTCATGTGATTCCGACAATGCCACGTTTCGTACAAAAAAGTCAAGTCTTCGATTCTCTGCCATCGAATGTGTCACCCCCATAATAATATAATATTCGGAAAGTGTGTTTCACTATGACTTGAAGGAGAGGGGAAATCCATGAAGGCTCCCTAATGACATTGTTTTTTCTCAACAAAACTAATCAAAAAGTGGGAGAGAATAGTTAATTGTCGAAACGGTGAAGGGAAGATGGAATTCGGTAGCTCATTTGGAAATGCCTCATGTGATTCCGACAATGCCACGTTTCGTAAAAAAAAGTCAAGTCTTCGATTCTCAGCCATTGAATATGTCACCCCCATAATAAAATAATATTTGGAAAGTGCGTTTCACTATGACTTGACGGAGAGGGAAAATCCAAAAAGGTTCACTAATGACATTGTTTTTTCTTAACAAAACTATTCAAAAAGTGGGAGAGAATTGTTAATTGTCGAAACGGTGAAGGGAATATGGAATTCGGTAGGTTATTTGGAAATGCCTCATGTGATTCCGCTAATGCCATGTTTCGTAAAAAAAAGTCGTCTTCGATTCTCTGCCATTGAATGTGTCACCCCCATAATAATATAATATTTGGAAAGTGTGTTTCACTATGACTTGACGGAGAGGGGAAATCCAAAAAGGCTCACTAATGACATTGTTTTTTCTCAACAGAACTAATCAAAAAGTGGAAGAGAATTGTTATTTATCGAAACGGTGAAGGGAATATGGAATTCGGTAGGTCATTTAGAAACACGTTATGTGATTCCGACAATGCCACGTTTCGTAAAAAAAAGTCAAGTTTTCGATGCTCTGCCATTGAATGTGTCACCCCCATAATAATATAATATTCGGAAAGTGTGTTTCAGTATGACTTGACGGAGACGGGAAAATCCAAAAAGGCTCACTAATGACATTGTTTTTTCTCAACAAAACTAATCAAAAATTGGAAGAGAATTGTTAGTTGTCGAAACGGTGGAGGGAATATGGAATTCGGTAGGTCATTTAGAAACACGTTATGTGATTCCGACAATGCCACGTTTCGTAAAAAATGTCAAATCTTCGATTCTCTGCCATTGAATGTGTCACCTCCATAATAATATAATATTCGGAAAGTGTGTTTCACTATGAACTGACGGAGAGGGGAAATCCATAAAGGCTCACTAATGACATAATTTTTTCTCAACAAAACTAATCAAAAAGTGGAAGACAATTGTTAGTTGTCGTAACGGTGAAGGGAATATGGAATTCGGTAGGTTATTTGGAAATGCCTCATGTGATTCCGACAATGCCAAGTTTCGTAAAAAAAAGTCAAGTCTTCGATTCTCTGCCATTAAATGTGTCACCACCATAATAATATAATATTCGGAAAGTGTGTTTCACTATGACTTGACTGAGACGGGAAAATCCAAAAAGGCTCACTAATGACATTATTTTTTCTCAACAAAACTAATCAAAAAGTGGAAGAGAATTGTTAGTTGTCGAAACGGTGAAGGGAATATGGATTTCGGTAGGTCATTTAGAAACACGTTATGTGATTCCGACAATGCCACATTTCGTAAAAAAAAATCAAATCTTCGATTCTCTGCCATTGAATGTGTCACCCCCATAATAATATAATATTCGGAAAGTGTGTTTCACTATGACTTGACGGAGACGGGAAAATCCAAAAAGGCGCACTAATGACATTGTTTTTTCTCAAGAAAACTAATCGAAAAGTGGGAGAGAATTGTTATTTGTCGAAACGCTGAAGGGAAGATGGAATTCGGTAGGTCATTTAGAAACACGTTATGTGATTCTGACAATGCCACGTTTCGTAAAAAAAAGTCAAGTCTTCGATTCTCTGCCATTGAATGTGTCATCCCCATAATAGTGTAATTTTCGGTAAGTGTGTTTCACTATGACTTGACGGAGACGGGAAAATCCAAAAAGGCTCACTAATGACATAATTTTTTCTCAACAAAACTAATCAAAAGTGGAAGAGAATTGTTAGTTGTCGAAACGGTGAAGGGAATATGTAATTCGGTAGGTCATTTAGAAACACGTTATGTGATTCCGACAATGCCACGTTCCGTAAAAAAAAGTCAAGTCTTCGATTCTCTGCCATTAAATGTGTCACCCCCATAATAATATGATATTCGAAAAGTATGTTTCACTATGACTTGACGGAGACGGGAAAATCCAGAAAGGCTCACTAATGACATTGTTTTTTCTCAACAAAACTAATCAAAAAGAGGAAAAGAATTGTTAGTTGTCGAAACGGTGAAGGGAATATGTAATTCGGTAGGTCATTTAGAAACACGTTATGTGATTCCGACAATGCCACGTTCCGTAAAAAAAAGTCAAGTCTTCGATTCTCTGCCATTAAATGTGTCACCCCCATAATAATATAATATTCGAAAAGTATGTTTCACTATGACTTGACGGAGACGGGAAAATCCAAAAGGCTCAATGATGACATTGTTTTTTCTCAACAAAACTAATCAAAAAGAGGAAAAGAATTGTTAGTTGTCGAAACGGTGAAGGGAATATGTAATTCGGTAGGTCATTTAGAAACACGTTATGTGATTCCGACAATGCCACGTTCCGTAAAAAAAGTCAAGTCTTCGATTCTCTGCCGTTGAATGTGTCACCCCCATAATAATATAATATTCGGAAAGTGTGTTTCACTATGACTTGACGGAGAGGGGAAAATCCAAAAAGGCTCACTAATGACATTTTTTTTCTCAACAAAACTAATCAAAAATTGGAAGAGAATTGTTATTTGTCGAAACGGTGAGAGGAATATGGAATTCGGTAGGTCATTCAGAAACACGTTTTGTGATTCCGACAATTCCACGTTTCGTAAAAAAAAGTCAAGTCTTCGATGCCCTGCCATTGAATGTGTCACCCCCATAATAATATAATATTCGAAAAGTATGTTTCACTATGACTTGACGGAGACGGGAAAATCCAAAAAGGCTAACTAATGACATTGTTTTTTCTCAACAAAACTAATCAAAAAGAGGAAAAGAATTGTTAGTTGTCGAAACGGTGAAGGGAATATGTAATTCGGTAGGTCATTTAGAAACACGTTATGTGATTCCGACAATGCCACGTTCCGTAAAAAAAAGTCAAGTCTTCGATTCTCTGCCATTAAATGTGTCACCCCCATAATAATATAATATTCGAAAAGTATGTTTCACTATGACTTGACGGAGACGGGAAAATCCAAAAAGGCTCACTAATGACATTGTTTTTTCTCAACAAAACTAATCAAAAAGAGGAAAAGAATTGTTAGTTGTCGAAACGGTGAAGGGAATATGTAATTCGGTAGGTCATTTAGAAACACGTTATGTGATTCCGACAATGCCACGTTCCGTAAAAAAAAGTCAAGTCTTCGATTCTCTGCCATTAAATGTGTCACCCCCATAATAATATAATATTCGAAAAGTATGTTTCACTATGACTTGACGGAGACGGGAAAATCCAAAAAGGCTCACTGATGACATTGTTTTTTCTCAACAAAACTAATCAAAAATTGGAAGAGAATTGTTATTTGTCGAAACGGTGAGAGGAATATGGAATTCGGTAGGTCATTCAGAAACACGTTTTGTGATTCCGACAATTCCACGTTTCGTAAAAAAAAGTCAAGTCTTCGATGCTCTGCCATTGAATGTGTCACCCCCATAATAATATAATATTCGAAAAGTATGTTTCACTATGACTTGACGGAGACGGGAAAATCCAAAAAGGCTCACTAATGACATTATTCTTTTTTCAACAGAACTAATCAAAAAGTGGAAGAGAATTGTTATTTGTCGAAACCGTGTAGGGAATATGGAATTCGGTAGATCGTTTAGAAACGCATTATGTGTTTCTAAATATGCCACGTTTCGTGAAAAAAGTGAAGTCCTCGATGTTCTACCATTGAAAGTGTTACCCTCATAATAATATCTTCGGAAAGCGTGTTTCACTGTGACTTGACGGAGAGGGTAAATCCATATAGGCTCACATATGACCTTGTTTTTTCTCAACAAAACTAATCAAAAAGTGGGAGAGAATAGTTAATTGTCGGAACGGTGAAGGGAAGATGGAATTCGGTAGCTCATTTGGAAACGCCTAATCTGATTCCGACAATGCCACGTTTCGTAAAAAAAAGTCAAGTCTTCGATGCTCTGCCATTGAATGTGTCACCCCCATAATAATATAATAATATGATATTCGGAAAGTGTGTTTCACTATGACCTGACGGAGAGGGGAAAATCCAGAAAGGCTCACTAATGACATTATTCTTTCTCAACAAAACTAATCAAAAAGTGGAAGAGAATTGTTATTTGTCGAAACGGTGAAGGGAATATGGAATTCGGTAGGTCATTTAGAAAAACGTTATGTGATTCCGACAATGCCACGTACCGTAAAAAAAAGTCAAGTCTTCGATTCTCTGCCATTAAATGTGTCACCCCCATAATAATATAATATTCGAAAAGTATGTTTCACTATGACTTGACGGAGACGGGAAAATCCAAAAAGGCTAACTGATGACATTGTTTTTTCTCAACAAAACTAATCAAAAATTGGAAGAGAATTGTTATTTGTCGAAACGGTGAGAGGAATATGGAATTCGGTAGGTCATTCAGAAACACGTTTTGTGATTCCGACAATTCCACGTTTCGTAAAAAAAAGTCAAGTCTTCGATGCTCTGCCATTGAATGTGTCACCCCCATAATAATATAATATTCGAAAAGTATGTTTCACTATGACTTGACGGATACGGGAAAATCCAAAAAGGCTCACTGATGACATTGTGTTTTCTCAACAAAACTAATCAAAAAGAGGAAAAGAATTGTTAGTTGTCGAAACGGTGAAGGGAATATGTAATTCGGTAGGTCATTTAGAAACACGTTATGTGATTCCGACAATGCCACGTTCCGTAAAAAAAAGTCAAGTCTTCGATTCTCTGCCATTAAATGTGTCACCCCCATAATAATATAATATTCAGAGAATATGTTTCACTATGACTTGTCGGAGACGGGAAAATCCAAAAAGGATCACTAATGACATTGTTTTTTCTAACAAAACTAATCAAAAAGAGGAAAAGAATTGTTAGTTGTCGAAACGGTGAAGGGAATATGTAATTCGGTAGGTCATTTAGAAACACGTTATGTGATTCCGACAATGCCACGTTTCGAAAAAAAAGGCAAGTCTTCGATTCTCTGCTATTGAATGTGTCACCCCCATAATAATATAATATTCGGAAAGTGTCTTTCACTATGAACTGATGGAGAGGGGAAAATCCAAAAAGGCTCACTAATGACATTATTCTTTTTTCAACAGAACTAATCAAAAAGTGGAAGAGAATTGTTATTTGTCGAAACCGTGTAGGGAATATGGAATTCGGTAGATCGTTTAGAAACGCATTATGTGTTTCTAAATATGTCACGTTTCGTGAAAAAAGTGAAGTCCTCGATGCTCTGCCATTGAATGTGTTACCCTCATAATAATATCTTCGGAAAGCGTGTTTCACTGTGACTTGACGGAGAGGGTAAATCCATATAGGCTCACATATGACCTAGTTTTTTCTCAACAAAACTAATCAAAAAGTGGGAGAGAATAGTTAATTGTCGGAACGGTGAAGGGAAGATGGAATTCGGTAGCTCATTTGGAAACGCCTCATCTGATTCCGACAATGCCACGTTTCGTAAAAAAAAGTCAAGTCTTCGATGCTCTGCCATTGAATGTGTCACCCCCATAATAATATAATAATATAATATTCGGAAAGTGTGTTTCACTATGACCTGACGGAGAGGGGAAAATCCAGAAAGGCTCACTAATGACATTATTCTTTCTCAACAAAACTAATCAAAAAGTGGAAGAGAATTGTTATTTGTCGAAACGGTGAAGGGAATATGGAATTCGGTAGGTCATTTAGAAAAACGTTATGTGATTCCGACAATGCCACGTTTCTAATAAAAAAATCAAGTCTTCGATTCTCTGCCATTGAATGTGTCACCCCCATAATAATATAATATTCGAAAAGTATGTTTCGCTATGACTTGACGGAGACGGGAAAATCCAAAAAGGCTCACTGATGACATTGTTTTTTCTCAACAAAACTAATCAAAAAGAGGAAAAGAATTGTTAGTTGTCGAAACGGTGAAGGGAATATGTAATTCGGTAGGTCATTTAGAAACACGTTATGTGATTCCGACAATGCCACGTTCCGTAAAAAAAGTCAAGTCTTCGATTCTCTGCCGTTGAATGTGTCACCCCCATAATAATATAATATTCGGAAAGTGTGTTTCACTATGACTTGACGGAGAGGGGAAAATCCAAAAAGGCTCACTAATGACATAATTTTTTCTCAACAAAACTAATCAAAAATTGGAAGAGAATTGTTATTTGTCGAAACGGTGAGAGGAATATGGAATTCGGTAGGTCATTCAGAAACACGTTTGGTGATTCCGACAATGCCACGTTTCTAATAAAAAAATCAAGTCTTCGATGCTCTGCCATTGAATGTGTCACCCCCATAATAATATAATATTCGAAAAGTATGTTTCACTATGACTTGACGGAGATGGGAAAATCCAAAAAGGCTCACTAATGACATTGTTTTTTCTCAACAAAACTAATCAAAAAGAGGAAAAGAATTGTTAGTTGTCGAAACGGTGAAGGGAATATGTAATTCGGTAGGTCATTTAGAAACACGTTATGTGATTCCGACAATGCCACGTTTCGAAAAAAAAGGCAAGTCTTCGATTCTCTGCTATTGAATGTGTCACCCCATAATAATATAATATTCGGAAAGTGAGTTTCACTATGACCTGACGGAGAGGGGAAAATCCAAAAAGGCTCACTAATGACAGTATTCTTTTTTCAACAGAACTAATCAAAAAGTGGAAGAGAATTGTTATTTGTCGAAACCGTGTAGGGAATATGGAATTCGGTAGATCGTTTAGAAACGCATTATGTGTTTCTAAATATGCCACGTTTCGTGAAAAAAGTGAAGTCCTCGATGCTCTGCCATTGAATGTGTTACCCTCATAATAATATCTTCGGAAAGCGTGTTTCACTGTGACTTGACGGAGAGGGTAAATCCATATAGGCTCACATATGACCTTGTTTTTTCTCAACAAAACTAATCAAAAAGTGGGAGAGAATAGTTAATTGTCGGAACGGTGAAGGGAAGATGGAATTCGGTAGCTCATTTGGAAACGCCTAATCTGATTCCGACAATGCCACGTTTCGTAAAAAAAAGTCAAGTCTTCGATGCTCTGCCATTGAATGTGTCACCCCCATAATAATATAAAAATATAATATTCGGAAAGTGTGTTTCACTATGACCTGACGGAGAGGGGGAAATCCAGAAAGGCTCACTAATGACATTATTCTTTCTCAACAAAACTAATCAAAAAGTGGAAGAGAATTGTTATTTGTCGAAACGGTGAAGGGAATATGGAATTCGGTAGGTCATTTAGAAAAACGTTATGTGATTCCGACAATGCCACGTTTCTAATAAAAAAATCAAGTCTTCGATTCTCTGCCATTGAATGTGTCACCCCCATAATAATATAATATTCGAAAAGTATGTTCCACTATGACTTGACGGAGACGGGAAAATCCAAAAAGGCTCACTAATGACATTGTTTTTTCTCAACAAAACTAATCAAAAAGAGGAAAAGGATTGTTAGTTGTCGAAACGGTGAAGGGAATATGTAATTCGGTAGATCATTTAGAAACACGTTATGTGATTCCGACAATGCCAAGTTCCGTAAAAAAAGTCAAGTCTTCGATTCTCTGCCATTAAATGTGTCACCCCCATAATAATATAATATTCGAAAAGTATGTTCCACTATGACTTGACGGAGAGGGGAAAATCCAAAAAGGCTCACTGATGACATTGTTTTTTCTCAACAAAACTAATCAAAAAGAGGAAAAGAATTGTTAGTTGTCGAAACGGTGAAGGGAATATGTAATTCGGTAGGTCATTTAGAAACACGTTATGTGATTCCGACAATGCCACGTTCCGTAAAAAAAGTCAAGTCTTCGATTCTCTGCCGTTGAATGTGTCACCCCCATAATAATATAATATTCGGAAAGTGTGTTTCACTATGACTTGACGGAGAGGGGAAAATCCAAAAAGGCTCACTAATGACATAATTTTTTCTCAACAAAACTAATCAAAAATTGGAAAAGAATTGTTATTTGTCTAAACGGTGAAGGGAATATGTAATTCGGTAGGTCATTTAGAAACACGTTATGTGATTACGACAATGCCACGTTTCGTAAAAAAAAGTCAAGTCTTCGATGCTCTGCCATTGAATGTGTCACCCCCATAATAATATAATAATATAATATTCGGAAAGTGTGTTTCACTATGACCTGACGGAGAGGGGAAAATCCAGAAAGGCTCACTAATGACATTATTCTTTCTCAACAAAACTAATCAAAAAGAGGAAAAGAATTGTTAGTTGTCGAAACGGTGAAGGGAATATGTAATTCGGTAGGTCATTTAGAAACACGTTATGTGATTTCGACAATGCCACGTTCCGTGAAAAAAAGTCAAGTTTTCGATTCTCTGCCATTAAATGTGTCACCCCCATAATAATATAATATTCGAAAAGTATGTTTCACTATGACTTGACGGAGACGGGAAAATCCAAAAAGGCTCACTGATGACATTGTTTTTTCTCAACAAAACTAATCAAAAAGAGGAAAAGAATTGTTAGTTGTCGAAACGGTGAAGGGAATATGTAATTCGGTATGTCATTTAGAAACACGTTATGTGATTCCGACAATGCCACGTTCCGTAAAAAAAAGTCAAGTCTTCGATTCTCTGCCATTAAATGTGTCACCCCCATAATAATATAATATTCGAAAAGTATGTTTCACTATGACTTGACGGAGACGGGAAAATCCAAAAAGGCTCACTGATGACATTGTTTTTTCTCAACAAAACTAATCAAAAAGAGGAAAAGAATTGTTAGTTGTCGAAACGGTGAAGGGAATATGTAATTCGGTAGGTCATTTAGAAACACGTTATGTGATTCTGTCAATGCCACGTTTCGTAAAAAAAAGTCAAGTCTTCGATTCTCTGCCATTAAATGTATCACCCCCATAATAATATAATATTCGAAAAGTATGTTTCACTATGACTTGACGGAGACGGGAAAATCCAAAAAGGCTCACTGATGACATTGTTTTTTCTCAACAAAACTAATCAAAAAGAGGAAAAGAATTGTTAGTTGTCGAAACGGTGAAGGGAATATGTAATTCGGTAGGTCATTTAGAAACACGTTATGTGATTCCGACAATGCCACATTCCGTAAAAAAAAGTCAAGTCTTCGATTCTCTGCCATTAAATGTGTCACCCCCATAATAATATAAAAATATAATATTCGGAAAGTGTGTTTCACTATGACCTGACGGAGAGGGGGAAATCCAGAAAGGCTCACTAATGACATTATTCTTTCTCAACAAAACTAATCAAAAAGTGGAAGAGAATTGTTATTTGTCGAAACGGTGAAGGGAATATGGAATTCGGTAGGTCATTTAGAAAAACGTTATGTGATTCCGACAATGCCACGTTTCTAATAAAAAAATCAAGTCTTCGATTCTCTGCCATTGAATGTGTCACCCCCATAATAATATAATATTCGAAAAGTATGTTCCACTATGACTTGACGGAGACGGGAAAATCCAAAAAGGCTCACTAATGACATTGTTTTTTCTCAACAAAACTAATCAAAAAGAGGAAAAGGATTGTTAGTTGTCGAAACGGTGAAGGGAATATGTAATTCGGTAGATCATTTAGAAACACGTTATGTGATTCCGACAATGCCAAGTTCCGTAAAAAAAAGTCAAGTCTTCGATTCTCTGCCATTAAATGTGTCACCCCCATAATAATATAATATTCGAAAAGTATGTTCCACTATGACTTGACGGAGAGGGGAAAATCCAAAAAGGCTCACTGATGACATTGTTTTTTCTCAACAAAACTAATCAAAAAGAGGAAAAGAATTGTTAGTTGTCGAAACGGTGAAGGGAATATGTAATTCGGTAGGTCATTTAGAAACACGTTATGTGATTCCGACAATGCCACGTTCCGTAAAAAAAGTCAAGTCTTCGATTCTCTGCCGTTGAATGTGTCACCCCCATAATAATATAATATTCGGAAAGTGTGTTTCACTATGACTTGACGGAGAGGGGAAAATCCAAAAAGGCTCACTAATGACATAATTTTTTCTCAACAAAACTAATCAAAAATTGGAAGAGAATTGTTATTTGTCTAAACGGTGAAGGGAATATGTAATTCGGTAGGTCATTTAGAAACACGTTATGTGATTACGACAATGCCACGTTTCGTAAAAAAAAGTCAAGTCTTCGATGCTCTGCCATTGAATGTGTCACCCCCATAATAATATAATAATATAATATTCGGAAAGTGTGTTTCACTATGACCTGACGGAGAGGGGAAAATCCAGAAAGGCTCACTAATGACATTATTCTTTCTCAACAAAACTAATCAAAAAGAGGAAAAGAATTGTTAGTTGTCGAAACGGTGAAGGGAATATGTAATTCGGTAGGTCATTTAGAAACACGTTATGTGATTTCGACAATGCCACGTTCCGTAAAAAAAAGTCAAGTTTTCGATTCTCTGCCATTAAATGTGTCACCCCCATAATAATATAATATTCGAAAAGTATGTTTCACTATGACTTGACGGAGACGGGAAAATCCAAAAAGGCTCACTGATGACATTGTTTTTTCTCAACAAAACTAATCAAAAAGAGGAAAAGAATTGTTAGTTGTCGAAACGGTGAAGGGAATATGTAATTCGGTATGTCATTTAGAAACACGTTATGTGATTCCGACAATGCCACGTTCCGTAAAAAAAAGTCAAGTCTTCGATTCTCTGCCATTAAATGTGTCACCCCCATAATAATATAATATTCGAAAAGTATGTTTCACTATGACTTGACGGAGACGGGAAAATCCAAAAAGGCTCACTGATGACATTGTTTTTTCTCAACAAAACTAATCAAAAAGAGGAAAAGAATTGTTAGTTGTCGAAACGGTGAAGGGAATATGTAATTCGGTAGGTCATTTAGAAACACGTTATGTGATTCTGTCAATGCCACGTTTCGTAAAAAAAAGTCAAGTCTTCGATTCTCTGCCATTAAATGTATCACCCCCATAATAATATAATATTCGAAAAGTATGTTTCACTATGACTTGACGGAGACGGGAAAATCCAAAAAGGCTCACTGATGACATTGTTTTTTCTCAACAAAACTAATCAAAAAGAGGAAAAGAATTGTTAGTTGTCGAAACGGTGAAGGGAATATGTAATTCGGTAGGTCATTTAGAAACACGTTATGTGATTCCGACAATGCCACATTCCGTAAAAAAAAGTCAAGTCTTCGATTCTCTGCCATTAAATGTGTCACCCCCATAATAATATAATATTCGAAAAGTATGTTTCACTATGACTTGACGGAGACGGGAAAATCCAAAAAGGATCACTAATGACATTGTTTTTTCTAACAAAACTAATCAAAAAGAGGAAAAGAATTGTTAGTTGTCGAAACGGTGAAGGGAATATGTAATTCGGTAGGTCATTTAGAAACACGTTATGTGATTCCGACAATGCCACGTTTCGAAAAAAAAGGCAAGTCTTCGATTCTCTGCTATTGAATGTGTCACCCCCATAATAATATAATATTCGGAAAGTGTGTTTCACTATGACCTGACGGAGAGGGGGAAATCCAAAAAGGCTCACTAATGACATTATTCTTTTTTCAACAGAACTAATCAAAAAGTGGAAGAGAATTGTTATTTGTCGAAACCGTGTAGGGAATATGGAATTCGGTAGATCGTTTAGAAACGCATTATGTGTTTCTAAATATGCCACGTTTCGTGAAAAAAGTGAAGTCCTCGATGCTCTGCCATTGAATGTGTTACCCTCATAATAATATCTTCGGAAAGCGTGTTTCACTGTGACTTGACGGAGAGGGTAAATCCATATAGGCTCACATATGACCTTGTTTTTTCTCAACAAAACTAATCAAAAAGTGGGAGAGAATAATTAATTGTCGGAACGGTGAAGGGAAGATGGAATTCGGTAGCTCATTTGGAAACGCCTCATCTGATTCCGACAATGCCACGTTTCGTAAAAAAAAGTCAAGTCTTCGATGCTCTGCCATTGAATGTGTCACCCCCATAATAATATAATAATATAATATTCGGAAAGTGTGTTTCACTATGACCTGACGGAGAGGGGAAAATCCAGAAAGGCTCACTAATGACATTATTCTTTCTCAACAAAACTAATCAAAAAGTGGAAGAGAATTGTTATTTGTCGAAACGGTGAAGGGAATATGGAATTCGGTAGGTCATTTAGAAAAACGTTATGTGATTCCGACAATGCCACGTTTCTAATAAAAAAATCAAGTCTTCGATTCTCTGCCATTGAATGTGTCACCCCCATAATAATATAATATTCGAAAAGTATGTTTCACTATGACTTGACGGAGACGGGAAAATCCAAAAAGGCTCACTAATGACATTGTTTTTTCTCAACAAAACTAATCAAAAAGAGGAAAAGAATTGTTAGTTGTCGAAACGGTGAAGGGAATATGTAATTCGGTAGGTCATTTAGAAACACGTTATGTGATTCCGACAATGCCACGTTCCGTAAAAAAAAGTCAAGTCTTCGATTCTCTGCCATTAAATGTGTCACCCCCATAATAATATAATATTCGAAAAGTATGTTTCACTATGACTTGACGGAGACGGGAAAATCCAAAAAGGCTCACTGATGACATTGTTTTTTCTCAACAAAACTAATCAAAAAGAGGAAAAGAATTGTTAGTTGTCGAAACGGTGAAGGGAATATGTAATTCGGTAGGTCATTTAGAAACACGTTATGTGATTCCGACAATGCCACGTTCCGTAAAAAAAGTCAAGTCTTCGATTCTCTGCCGTTGAATGTGTCACCCCCATAATAATATAATATTCGAAAAGTATGTTTCACTATGACTTGACGGAGACGGGAAAATCCAAAAAGGCTCACTAATGACATTGTTTTTTCTCAACAAAACTAATCAAAAAGAGGAAAAGAATTGTTAGTTGTCGAAACGGTGAAGGGAATATGTAATACGGTAGGTCATTTAGAAACACGTTATGTGATTCCGACAATGCCACGTTCCGTAAAAAAAAGTCAAGTCTTCGATTCTCTGCCATTAAATGTGTCACCCCCATAATAATATAATATTCGAAAAGTATGTTTCACTATGACTTGACGGAGACGGGAAAATCCAAAAAGGCTCACTGATGACATTGTTTTTTCTCAACAAAACTAATCAAAAAGAGGAAAAGAATTGTTAGTTGTCGAAACGGTGAAGGGAATATGTAATTCGGTAGGTCATTTAGAAACACGTTATGTGATTCCGACAATGCCACGTTCCGTAAAAAAAGTCAAGTCTTCGATTCTCTGCCATTAAATGTGTCACCCCCATAATAATATAATATTCGAAAAGTATGTTTCACTATGACTTGACGGAGACGGGAAAATCCAAAAAGGCTCACTGATGACATTGTTTTTTCTCAACAAAACTAATCAAAAAGAGGAAAAGAATTGTTAGTTGTCGAAACGGTGAAGGGAATATGGAATTCGGTAGGTCATTTAGAAAAACGTTATGTGATTCCGACAATGCCACGTTTCTAATAAAAAAATCAAGTCTTCGATTCTCTGCGATTGAATGTGTCACCCCCATAATAATATAATATTCGAAAAGTATGTTTCACTATGACTTGACGGAGACGGGAAAATCCAAAAAGGCTCACTGATGACATTGTTTTATCTCAACAAAACTAATCAAAAAGAGGAAAAGAATTGTTAGTTGTCGAAACGGTGAAGGGAAGATGGAATTCGGTAGGTCATTTAGAAACACATTATGTGATTCTGTCAATGCCACGTTTCGTAAAAAAAAGTCAAGTCTTCGATTCTCTGCCATTAAATGTGTCACCCCCATAATAATATAATATTCGAAAAGTATGTTTCACTATGACTTGACGGAGACGGGAAAATCCAAAAAGGCTCACTGATGACATTGTTTTTTCTCAACAAAACTAATCAAAAAGAGGAAAAGAATTGTTAGTTGTCGAAACGGTGAAGGGAATATGTAATTCGGTAGGTCATTTAGAAACACGTTATGTGATTCCGACAATGCCACGTTCCGTAAAAAAAGTCAAGTCTTCGATTCTCTGCCGTTGAATGTGTCACCCCCATAATAATATAATATTCGGAAAGTGTGTTTCACTATGACTTGACGGAGAGGGGAAAATCCAAAAAGGCTCACTAATGACATAATTTTTTCTCAACAGAACTAATCAAAAATTGGAAGAGAATTGTTATTTGTCGAAACAGTGAGAGGAATATGGAATTCGGTAGGTCATTCAGAAACACGTTATGTGATTCCGACAATGCCACGTTCCGTAAAAAAAAGTCAAGTCTTCGATTCTCTGCCATTAAATGTGTCACCCCCATAATAATATAATATTCGAAAAGTATGTTTCACTATGACTTGACGGAGACGGGAAAATCCAAAAAGGCTCACTGATGACATTGTTTTTTCTTAACAAAACTAATCAAAAAGAGGAAAAGAATTGTTAGTTGTCGAAACGCTGAAGGGAATATGGAATTCGGTAGGTCATTTAGAAAAACGTTATGTGATTCCGACAATGCCACGTTTCTAATAAAAAAATCAAGTCTTCGATTCTCTGCCATTGAATGTGTCACCCCCATAATAATATAATATTCGAAAAGTATGTTTCACTATGACTTGACGGAGACGGGAAAATCCAAAAAGGCTCACTGATGACATTGTTTTATCTCAACAAAACTAATCAAAAAGAGGAAAAGAATTGTTAGTTGTCGAAACGGTGAAGGGAAGATGGAATTCGGTAGGTCATTTAGAAACACGTTATGTGATTCCGACAATGCCACGTTCCGTAAAAAAAGTCAAGTCTTCGATTCTCTGCCGTTGAATGTGTCACCCCCATAATAATATAATATTCGGAAAGTGTGTTTCACTATGACTTGACGGAGAGGGGAAAATCCAAAAAGGCTCACTAATGACATAATTTTTTCTCAACAGAACTAATCAAAAATTGGAAGAGAATTGTTATTTGTCGAAACGGTGAGAGGAATATGGAATTCGGTAGGTCATTCAGAAACACGTTATGTGATTCCGACAATGCCACGTTCCGTAAAAAAAAGTCAAGTCTTCGATTCTCTGCCATTAAATGTGTCACCCCCATAATAATATAATATTCGAAAAGTATGTTTCACTATGACTTGACGGAGACGGGAAAATCCAAAAAGGCTCACTGATGACATTGTTTTTTCTCAACAAAACTAATCAAAAAGAGGAAAAGAATTGTTAGTTGTCGAAACGGTGAAGGGAATATGGAATTCGGTAGGTCATTTAGAAAAACGTTATGTGATTCCGACAATGCCACGTTTCTAATAAAAAAATCAAGTCTTCGATTCTCTGCCATTGAATGTGTCACCCCCATAATAATATAATATTCGAAAAGTATGTTTCACTATGACTTGACGGAGACGGGAAAATCCAAAAAGGCTCACTGATGACATTGTTTTATCTCAACAAAACTAATCAAAAAGAGGAAAAGAATTGTTAGTTGTCGAAACGGTGAAGGGAAGATGGAATTCGGTAGGTCATTTAGAAACACATTATGTGATTCTGTCAATGCCACGTTTCGTAAAAAAAAGTCAAGTCTTCGATTCTCTGCCATTAAATGTGTCACCCCCATAATAATATAATATTCGAAAAGTATGTTTCACTATGACTTGACGGAGACGGGAAAATCCAAAAAGGCTCACTGATGACATTGTTTTTTCTCAACAAAACTAATCAAAAAGAGGAAAAGAATTGTTAGTTGTCGAAACGGTGAAGGGAATATGTAATTCGGTAGGTCATTTAGAAACACGTTATGTGATTCCGACAATGCCACGTTCCGTAAAAAAAGTCAAGTCTTCGATTCTCTGCCGTTGAATGTGTCACCCCCATAATAATATAATATTCGGAAAGTGTGTTTCACTATGACTTGACGGAGAGGGGAAAATCCAAAAAGGCTCACTAATGACATAATTTTTTCTCAACAGAACTAATCAAAAATTGGAAGAGAATTGTTATTTGTCGAAACGGTGAAGGGAATATGGAATTCGGTAGGTCATTTAGAAAAACGTTATGTGATTCCGACAATGCCACGTTTCTAATAAAAAAATCAAGTCTTCGATTCTCTGCCATTGAATGTGTCACCCCAATAATAATATAATATTCGAAAAGTATGTTTCACTATGACTTGACGGAGACGGGAAAATCCAAAAAGGCTCACTAATGACATTGTTTTTTCTCAACAAAACTAATCAAAAAGAGGAAAAGAATTGTTAGTTGTCGAAACGGTGAAGGGAATATGTAATTCGGTAGGTCATTTAGAAACACGTTATGTGATTCCGACAATGCCACGTTCCGTAAAAAAAAGTCAAGTCTTCGATTCTCTGCCATTAAATGTGTCACCCCCATAATAATATAATATTCGAAAAGTATGTTTCACTATGACTTGAAGGAGACGGGAAAATCCAAAAAGGCTCACTGATGACATTGTTTTTTCTCAACAAAACTAATCAAAAAGAGGAAAAGAATTGTTAGTTGTCGAAACGGTGAAGGGAATATGTAATTCGGTAGGTCATTTAGAAACACGTTATGTGATTCCGACAATGCCACGTTCCGTAAAAAAAGTCAAGTCTTCGATTCTCTGCCGTTGAATGTGTCACCCCCATAATAATATAATATTCGAAAAGTATGTTTCACTATGACTTGACGGAGACGGGAAAATCCAAAAAGGCTCACTAATGACATTGTTTTTTCTCAACAAAACTAATCAAAAAGAGGAAAAGAATTGTTAGTTGTCGAAACGGTGAAGGGAATATGTAATTCGGTAGGTCATTTAGAAACACGTTATGTGATTCCGACAATGCCACGTTCCGTAAAAAAAGTCAAGTCTTCGATTCTCTGCCATTAAATGTGTCACCCCCATAATAATATAATATTCGAAAAGTATGTTTCACTATGACTTGACGGAGACGGGAAAATCCAAAAAGGCTCACTGATGACATTGTTTTTTCTCAACAAAACTAATCAAAAAGAGGAAAAGAATTCTAAGTTGTCGAAACGGTGAAGGGAATATGTAATTCGGTAGGTCATTTAGAAACACGTTATGTGATTCCGACAATGCCACGTTCCGTAAAAAAAAGTCAAGTCTTCGATTCTCTGCCATTAAATGTGTCACCCCCATAATAATATAATATTCGAAAAGTATGTTTCACTATGACTTGACGGAGACGGGAAAATCCAAAAAGGCTCACTGATGACATTGTTTTTTCTCAACAAAACTAATCAAAAAGAGGAAAAGAATTGTTAGTTGTCGAAACGGTGAAGGGAATATGGAATTCGGTAGGTCATTTAGAAAAACGTTATGTGATTCCGACAATGCCACGTTTCTAATAAAAAAATCAAGTCTTCGATTCTCTGCCATTGAATGTGTCACCCCCATAATAATATAATATTCGAAAAGTATGTTTCACTATGACTTGACGGAGACGGGAAAATCCAAAAAGGCTCACTGATGACATTGTTTTATCTGAACAAAACTAATCAAAAAGAGGAAAAGAATTGTTAGTTGTCGAAACGGTGAAGGGAAGATTGAATTCGGTAGGTCATTTAGAAACACATTATGTGATTCTGTCAATGCCTCGTTTCGTAAAAAAAAGTCAAGTCTTCGATTCTCTGCCATTAAATGAGTCACCCACATAATAATATATTATTCGAAAAGTATGTTTCACTATGACTTGACGGAGACGGGAAAATCCAAAAAGGCTCACTGATGACATTGTTTTTTCTCAACAAAACTAATCAAAAAGAGGAAAAGAATTGTTAGTTGTCGAAACGGTGAAGGGAATATGTAATTCGGTAGGTCATTTAGAAACACGTTATGTGATTCCGACAATGCCACGTTCCGTAAAAAAAGTCAAGTCTTCGATTCTCTGCCGTTGAATGTGTCACCCCCATAATAATATAATATTCGGAAAGTGTGTTTCACTATGACTTGACGGAGAGGGGAAAATCCAAAAAGGCTCACTAATGACATAATTTTTTCTCAACAAAACTAATCAAAAATTGGAAGAGAATTGTTATTTGTCGAAACGGTGAGAGGAATATGGAATTCGGTAGGTCATTCAGAAACACGTTTTGTGATTCCGACAATTCCACGTTTCGTAAAAAAAAGTCAAGTCTTCGATGCTCTGCCATTGAATGTGTCACCCCCATAATAATATAATATTCGAAAAGTATGTTTCACTATGACTTGACGGAGACGGGAAAATCCAAAAAGGCTCACTAATGACATTGTTTTTTCTCAACAAAACTAATCAAAAAGAGGAAAAGAATTGTTAGTTGTCGAAACGGTGAAGGGAATATGTAATTCGGTAGGTCATTTAGAAACACGTTATGTGATTCCGACAATGCCACGTTCCGTAAAAAAAAGTCAAGTCTTCGATTCTCTGCCATTAAATGTGTCACCCCCATAATAATATAATATTCGAAAAGTATGTTTCACTATGACTTGACGGAGACGGGAAAATCCAAAAAGGCTCACTGATGACATTGTTTTTTCTCAACAAAACTAATCAAAAAGAGGAAATGAATTGTTAGTTGTCGAAACGGTGAAGGGAATATGTAATTCGGTAGGTCATTTAGAAACACGTTATGTGATTCCGACAATGCCACGTTCCGTAAAAAAAAGTCAAGTCTTCGATTCTCTGCCATTAAATGTGTCACTTCCATAATAATATAATATTCGGAGAGTATGTTTCACTATGACTTGACGGAGACGGGAAAATCCAAAAGGATCACTAATGACATTATTCTTTTTTCAACAGAACTAATCAAAAAGTGGAAGAGAATTGTTATTTGTCGAAACCGTGTAGGGAATATGGAATTCGGTAGATCGTTTAGAAACGCATTATGTGTTTCTAAATATGCCACGTTTCGTGAAAAAAGTGAAGTCCTCGATGCTCTGCCATTGAATGTGTTACCCTCATAATAATATCTTCGGAAAGCGAGTTTCACTGTGACTTGACGGAGAGGGTAAATCCATATAGGCTCACATATGACCTTGTTTTTTCTCAACAAAACTAATCAAAAAGTGGGAGAGAATAGTTGATTGTCGGAACGGTGAAGGGAAGATGGAATTCGGTAGCTCATTTGGAAACGCCTCATCTGATTCCGACAATGCCACGTTTCGTAAAAAAAAGTCAAGTCTTCGATGCTCTGCCATTGAATGTGTCACCCCCATAATAATATAATAATATAATATTCGGAAAGTGTGTTTCACTATGACCTGACGGAGAGGGGAAAATCCAGAAAGGCTCACTAATGACATTATTCTTTCTCAACAAAACTAATCAAAAAGAGGAAAAGAATTGTTAGTTGTCGAAACGGTGAAGGGAATATGTAATTCGGTAGGTCATTTAGAAACACGTTATGTGATTCCGACAATGCCACGTTCCGTAAAAAAAAGTCAAGTCTTCGATTCTCTGCCATTAAATGTGTCACCCCCATAATAATATAAGATTCGAAAAGTATGTTTCACTATGACTTGACGGAGACGGGAAAATCCAAAAAGGCTCACTGATGACATTGTTTTTTCTCAACAAAACTAATCAAAAAGAGGAAAAGAATTGTTAGTTGTCGAAACGGTGAAGGGAATATGTAATTCGGTAGGTCATTTAGAAACACGTTATGTGATTCCGACAATGCCACGTTCCGTAAAAAAAGTCAAGTCTTCGATTCTCTGCCGTTGAATGTGTCACCCCCATAATAATATAATATTCGGAAAGTGTGTTTCACTATGACTTGACGGAGAGGGGAAAATCCAAAAAGGCTCACTAATGACATAATTTTTTCTCAACAAAACTAATCAAAAATTGGAAGAGAATTGTTATTTGTCGAAACGGTGAGAGGAATATGGAATTCGGTAGGTCATTCAGAAACACGTTTTGTGATTCCGACAATTCCACGTTTCGTAAAAAAAAGTCAAGTCTACGATGCTCTGCCATTGAATGTGTCAGCCCCATAATAATATAATATTCGAAAAGTATGTTTCACTATGACTTGACGGAGACGGGAAAATCCAAAAAGGCTCACTAATGACATTGTTTTTTCTCAACAAAACTAATCAAAAAGAGGAAAAGAATTGTTAGTTGTCGAAACGGTGAAGGGAATATGTAATTCGGTAGGTCATTTAGAAACACGTTATGTGATTCCGACAATGCCACGTTCCGTAAAAAAAAGTCAAGTCTTCGATTCTCTGCCATTAAATGTGTCACCCCCATAATAATATAATATTCGAAAAGTATGTTTCACTATGACTTGACGGAGACGGGAAAATCCAAAAAGGCTCACTGATGACATTGTTTTTTCTCAACAAAACTAATCAAAAAGAGGAAAAGAATTGTTAGTTGTCGGAACGGTGAAGGGAATATGTAATTCGGTAGGTCATTTAGAAACACGTTATGTGATTCCGACAATGCCACGTTCCGTAAAAAATGTCAAGTCTTCGATTCTCTGCCGTAGAATGTGTCACCCCCATAATAATATAATATTCGGAAAGTGTGTTTCACTATGACTTGACGGAGAGGGGAAAATCCAAAAAGGCTCACTAATGACATAATTTTTTCTCAACAAAACTAATCAAAAATTGGAAGAGAATTGTTATTTGTCGAAACGGTGAGAGGAATATGGAATTCGGTAGGTCATTCAGAAACACGTTTTGTGATTCCGACAATTCCACGTTTCGTAAAAAAAAGTCAAGTCTTCGATGCTCTGCCATTGAATGTGTCACCCCCATAATAATATAATATTCGAAAAGTATGTTTCACTATGACTTGACGGAGACGGGAAAATCCAAAAAGGCTCACTAATGACATTGTTTTTTCTCAACAAAACTAATCAAAAAGATGAAAAGAATTGTTAGTTGTCGAAACGGTGAAGGGAATATGTAATTCGGTAGGTCATTTAGAAACACGTTATGTGATTCCGACAATGCCACGTTCCGTAAAAAAAAGTCAAGTCTTCGATTCTCTGCCATTAAATGTGTCACCCCCATAATAATATAATATTCGGAAAGTGTGTTTCACTATGACTTGACGGAGACGGGAAAATCCAAAAAGGCTCACTGATGACATTGTTTTTTCTCAACAAAACTAATCAAAAAGAGGAAAAGAATTGTTAGTTGTCGAAACGGTGAAGGGAATATGGAATTCGGTAGGTCATTTAGAAAAACGTTATGTGATTCCGACAATGCCACGTTTCTAATAAAAAAATCAAGTCTTCGATTCTTTGCCATTGAATGTGTCACCCCCATAATAATATAATATTCGAAAAGTATGTTTCACTATGACTTGACGGAGACGGGAAAATCCAAAAAGGCTCACTGATGACATTGTTTTATCTCAACAAAACTAATCAAAAAGAGGAAAAGAATTGTTAGTTGTCGAAACGGTGAAGGGAAGATGGAATTCGGTAGGTCATTTAGAAACACATTATGTGATTCTGTCAATGCCACGTTCCGTAAAAAAAAGTCAAGTCTTCGATTCTCTGCCATTGAATGTGTCACCCCCATAATAATATAATATTCGGAAAGTGTGTTTTACTATGACCTGACGGAGAGGGGAAAATCCAAAAAGGCTCA
This sequence comes from Diorhabda sublineata, assembly GCF_026230105.1. NCBI lineage: Eukaryota > Metazoa > Arthropoda > Insecta > Coleoptera > Chrysomelidae > Diorhabda > Diorhabda sublineata. The sequence continues at coordinate 1,625,317 of NC_079486.1, forward strand.
CTAATGACATCATTTTTTTTTTCAACAAATCTAATCAAAAAGTGGAAGAGAATTGTTATTTGTCGAAACGGTGAAGGGAATAAGGAATTCGGTAGGTCGTTTAGAAACGCATTATGTGATTCCAAATATGCCAGGTTTCTTGAAAAAAAGTCAAGTCTTCGATGCTCTGCCATTGAATGTGTCACCACCATAATAATATAATATTCGGAAAGTGTGTTTCACTATGACCTGACATTATTTTTTCTCAACAAAACTAATCAAAAAGTGGAAGAGAATTGTTATTTGTCGAAACGGTGAAGGGAATATGGAATTCGGTAGGTCATTTGAAAACGCCTCATGTGATTCCGACAATGCCACGTTTCGTAAAAAAAAGTGAAGTCTTCGATTCTCGGCCATCGAATGTGTCACCCCCATAATAATATAATATTCGGAAAGTGTGTTTCACTATGACTTGACGGAGAGGGGAAATCCAAAAAGACTCCTTAATGACATTGTTTTTTCTCAACAAAACTAATCAAAAAGTGGGAGAGAATTGTTAATTGTCGAAACGGTGAAGGGAAGATGGAATTCGGTAGCTCATTTGGAAATGCCTTATGTGATTCCGACAATGCCACGATTCCTAAAAAAAAATCAACTTTTCGATTCTCTGCCATTAAATGTGTCACCCCCATAATAATATAATATTCGGAAAGTGTGTTTCACTATGACTTGACGGAGAGGGGAATCCATAAAGGCTCACTAATGACATTGTTTTTTCTCAACAAAACTAATCAAAAAGTGGGAGAGAATTGTTAATTGTCGAAATGGTAAAGGGAATATGGAATTCGGTAGCTCATTTGGAAATGCCTTATGTGATTCTGACAATGCCACGTTTCGTAAAAAAAAGTCAAGTCTTCGATTCTCTGCCATTGAATGTGTCACCCCCATAATAATATGATATTTGGAAAGTGTGTTTCACTATGACTTGACGGAGACGGGAAAATCCAAAAAACTCACTAATGACATTATTTTTTCTCAACAAAACTAATCAAAAAGTGGAAGAGAATTGTTATTTGTCGAAACGGTGAAGGGAATATGGAATTCGGTAGGTCATTTGAAATAGGCTCATGTAATTCCGACAATGCCACGTTTCGTAAAAAAAAGTCAAGTCTTCGATTCTCTACCATCGAATGTGATTCCGACAATGCCACGTTTCGTAAAAAAAAGTCAAGTCTTCGATGCTCTGCCATTGAATGTTTCACCCCCATAATCATATTATATTCGGAAAGTGTGTTTCACTATGACTTGACGGAGAGGGGAAAATCCACAAAGGCTCACTAATGACATTATTTTTCTCAACAAAACTAATCAAAAAGTGGAAGAGAATTGTTATTTGTCGAAACGGTGAAGGGAAGATGGAATTCGGTAGGTCATTTAGAAAAACGTTATGTGATTCCGACAATGCCACGTTTCTAATAAAAAAATCAATTCTTCGATTCTCTGCCATTGAATGTGTCACCCCCATAATAATATAATATTCGGAAAGTGTGTTTCGCTATGACCTGACGGAGAGGGGAAAATCCAAAAAGGCTCACTAATGACATAATTTTTTCTCAACAAAACTATTCAAAAAGTGGAAGAGAATTGTTAGTTGTTGAAACGGTGAAAAGAAGATGCAATTCGGTAGGTCATTTAGAAACACATTATGTGATTCTGACAATGCCACGTTTCGTAAAAAAAAGTCAAGTCTTCGATGCTCTGCCATTGAATGTGTCACCCCCATAATAATATAATATTCGGAAAGTGTGTTTCACTATGACTTGACGGAGAGGGGAAATCCATAAAGGCTCACTAATGACATTGTCTTTTCTCAACAAAACTAATCAAAAAGTGGGAGAGAATTGTTAATTGTCGAAACGGTGAAGGGAATATGGAATTCGGTAGCTCATTTGGAAATGCCTTATGTGATTCCAAATATGCCAGGTTTCGTATAAAAAAGTCAAGTCTTCGATTCTCTGCCATTGTATGTGTCACCCCCATAACAATATAATATTTGGAAAGTGTGTTTCACTATGACTTGACGGAGAGGGAAAATCCAAAAAGGTTCACTAATGACATTGTTTTTTCTCAACAAAACTAATCAAAAAGTGGGAGAGAAATGTTAATTGTCGAAACGGTGAAGGGAATATGGAATTCGGTAGCTCATTTGGAAATGCCTTATGTGATTCCGACAATGCCACGTTTCGTATAAAAAAGTCAAGTCTTCGATTCTCTGCCATTGAATGTGTCACCCCCATAATAATATAATATTTGGAAAGTGTGTTTCACTATGACTTGACGGAGAGGGAAAATCCAAAAAGGTTCACTAATGACATTGTTTTTTCTCAACAAAACTCATCAAAAAGTGGGAGAGAATTGTTAGTGGTCGAAACGGTGAAGGGAAGATGGAATTCGGTAGGTCATTTAGAAACACGCTATGTGATTCTGACAATGCCACGTTTCGTAAAAAAAAGACAAGTCTTCGATTCTCTGCCATTGAATGTGTCACCCCCATAATGATATAATATTCGGAAAGTGTGTTTCACTATGACTTGACGGAGAGGAGAAGTCCATAAAGGTTCACTAATGATATTGTTTTTTCTCAATAGAACTAATCAAAAAGTGGAAGAGAATTGTTATTTATCACTGACTTGACGGAGACGGGAAAATCCATAAAGGCTCAATAATGACATTGTTTTTTCTCAACAAAACTAATCAAAAAGTGGAAGAGAATTGTTAGTTGTCGAAACAGTGAAGGGAATATGGAATTCGGTAGGTCATTTAGAAACACGTTATGTGATTCCGACAATGCCACGTTTCGTAAAAAAAAGTCAAGTCTTCGATGCTCTGCCATTGAATGTGTCACCCCCATAATAATATAATATTCGGAAAGTGTGTTTCACTATGACTTGACGGAGAGGGGAAAATCCAAAAAGGCTAACTAATGACATTGTTTTTTCTCAACAAAACTGATCAAAAAGTGGAAAAGAATTGTTATTTGTCGAAACGGTAAAGGGAATATGGAATTCGGTAGGTCGTTTAGAAACGCATTATGTGATTCCAAATATGCCACGTTTCGTAAAAAAAAGTCAAGTCTTCGATTCTCTGCCATCGAATGTGTCACCCTCATAATAATATAATATTCGGAAAGTGTGTTTCACTATGACTTGACGGAGACGGAAAAATCCATAAAGGCTCACTAATGACATTGTTTTTTCTCAACAAAACTAATCAAAAAGTGGAAGAGAATTGTTAGTTGTCGAAACGGTGAAGGGAATATGGAATTCGGTAGGTCATTTAGAAACACGTTATGTGATTCCGACAATGCCACATTTCGTAAAAAAAAGTCAAGTCTTCGATTCTCTGCCATTGAATGTGTCACCTCCATAATAATATAATATTCGGAAAGTGTGTTTCACTATGACTTGACGGAGACGGGAAAATTCAAAATGGCTCACTATTGACATTGTTTTTTCTCAAGAAAACTAATCAAAAAGTGGGAGAGAATTGTTATTTGTCGAAAGGGTGGAGGGAAGATGGAATTCGGTAGGTCATTTAGAAACACGTTATGTGATTCTGACAATGCCACGTTTCGTAAAAAAAAGTCAAGCTTTCGATTCTCTGCCATTGAATGTGTCTCCCCCATAATAATATAATATTCGGAAAGTGTGTTTCACTATCGCTTGATGGAGACGGGAAAATTCATAAAGGCTCACTAATGACATTGTTTTTTCTCAACAAAACTAATCAAAAAGTGGAAGAGAATTGTTAGTTGTCGAAACGGTGAAGGGAATATGGAATTCGGTAGGTCATTTAGAAACACGTTATGTGATTCCGACAATGCCACATTTCGTAAAAAAAGTCAAGTCTTCGATTCTCTGCCATTGAATGTGTCACCTCCATAATAATATAATATTCGGAAAGTGTGTTTCACTATGACTTGACGGAGACGGGAAAATTCAAAATGGCTCACTATTGACATTGTTTTTTCTCAAGAAAACTAATCAAAAAGTGGGAGAGAATTGTTATTTGTCGAAACGGTGGAGGGAAGATAGAATTCGGTAGGTCATTTAGAAACACGTTATGTGATTCCGACAATGCCACATTTCGTAAAAAAAGTCAAGTCTTCGATGCTCTGCCATTGAATGTGTCACCCCCATAATAATATAATATTCGGAAAGTGTGTTTCACTATGACTTGACGGAGAGGGGAAAATCCAAAAAGGCTAACTAATGACATTGTTTTTTCTCAACAAAACTAATCAAAAAGTGGGAAAGAATTGTTATTTGTCGAAACGGTAAAGGGAATATGGAATTCGGTAGGTCGTTTAGAAACGCATTATGTGATTCCAAATATGCCACGTTTCGTAAAAAAAAGTCAAGTCTTCGATGCTCTGCCATTGAATGTGTCACACCCATAATAATATAATATTCGGAAAGTGTGTTTCGCTATGACCTGACAGAGAGGGGAAAATCCGAAAAGGCTCACTAATGACATAATTTTTCCTCAACAAAACTAATCAAAAAGTGGAAGAGAATTGTTAGTTGTCAAAACGGTGAAGGGAATATGGAATTCGGTAGGTCATTTAGAAACACGTTATGTGATTCCGACAATGCCACATTTCGTAAAAAAAAGTCAAGTCTTCGATTCTCTGCCATTGAATGTGTCACCTCCATAATAATATAATATTCGGAAAGTGTGTTTCACTATGACTTGACGGAGAGGGGAAAATTCAAAATGGCTCACTATTGACATTGTTTTTTCTCAAGAAAACTAATCAAAAAGTGGGAGAGAATTGTTATTTGTCGAAACGGTGGAGGGAAGATGGAATTCGGTAGGTCATTTAGAAACACGTTATGTGATTCTGACAATGCCACGTTTCGTAAAAAAAAGTCAAGCTTTCGATTCTCTGCCATTGAATGTGTCACCCCCATAATAATATAATATTCGGAAAGTGTGTTTCACTATCGCTTGATGGAGACGGGAAAATTCATAAAGGCTCACTAATGACATTGTTTTTTCTCAAGAAAACTAATCAAAAAGTGGGAGAGGATTGTTATTTGTCGTAACGGTGAAGGGAAGATGGAATTTGGTAGCTCATTCGGAAATGCCTTATGTGATTCCGACAATGCCACGTTTCGTAAAAAAAAGTCAACTTTTCGATTCTCTGCCATTGAATGTGTCACCCCCATAATAATATAATATTCGGAAAGTGTATTTCACTATGACTTGACGGAGACGGGAAAATCCAAAAAGGCTCACTAATGACATTATTTTTTCTCAACAAAACTAATCAAAAAGTGGAAGAGAATTGTTAGTTGTCGAAACGGTGAAGGGAATATGGAATTAGGTAGGTCATTTAGAAACACGTTATGTGATTCCGACAATGCCACGATTCGTAAAAAAAAGTCAAGTCTTCGATGCTCTGCCATTGAATGTGTCACCCCCTTAATGATATAATATTCGGAAAGTGTGTTTCACTATGACTTGACGGAGACGGGAAAATCCAAAAAGGCTCACTAATGACATTGTTTTTTCTCAACAAAACTAATTAAAAAGTGGAAGAGAATTGTTAGTTGTCGAAACGGTGAAGGGAATATGGAATTCGGTAGGTCATTTAGAAACACGTTATGTGATTCCGACAATGCCACGTTTCGTAAAAAAAAGTCAACTTTTCGATTCTCTGCCATTGAATGTGTCACCCCCATAATAATATAATATTCGGAAAGTGTATTTCACTATGACTTGACGGAGACGGGAAAATCCAAAAAGGCTCACTAATGACATTATTTTTTCTCAACAAAACTAATCAAAAAGTGGAAGAGAATTGTTAGTTGTCGAAACGGTGAAGGGAATATGGAATTAGGTAGGTCATTTAGAAACACGTTATGTGATTCCGACAATGCCACGATTCGTAAAAAAAAGTCAAGTCTTCGATGCTCTGCCATTGAATGTGTCACCCCCTTAATGATATAATATTCGGAAAGTGTGTTTCACTATGACTTGACGGAGACGGGAAAATCCAAAAAGGCTCACTAATGACATTGTTTTTTCTCAACAAAACTAATCAAAAAGTGGAAGAGAATTGTTAGTTGTCGTAACGGTGAAGGGAATATGGAATTCGGTAGGTCATTTAGAAACACGTTATGTGATTACGACAATGCCACGTTCCGTAAAAAATGTCAAATCTTCGATTCTCTGCCATTGAATGTGTCACCCCCATAATAATATAATATACGGAAAGTGTGTTTCACTATGACTTGACGGAGACGGGAAAATCCAAAAAGGCTCACTAATGACATTGTTTTTTCTCAAGAAAACTAATCGAAAAGTGGGAGAGAATTGTTAGTTGTCGAAACAGTGAAGGGAATATGGAATTCGGTAGGTCATTTAGAAACACGTTATGTGATTCCGACAATGCCACGTTTCGTAAAAAATGTCAAATCTTCGATTCTCTGCCATTGAATGTGTCACCTCCATAATAATATAACATTCGGAAAGTGTGTTTCACTATGACATGACGGAGAGAGGAAATCCATGAAGGCTCACTAATGACATAATTTTTTCTCAACAAAACTAATCAAAAAGTGGAAGAGAATTGTTAGTTGTCGTAACGGTGAAGGGAATATGGAATTCGGTAGGTTATTTGGAAATGCCTCATGTGATTCCGACAATGCCACGTTTCGTAGGAAAAAGTCAAGTTTCCGTTTCTCTGCCATTAAATGTGTCACCCCCATAATAATATAATATTCGGAAAGTGTGTTTCACTATGACTTGACGGAGACGGGAAAATCCAAAAAGGTTCACTAATGACATTATTTTTTCTCAACAAAACTAATCAAAAAGTGGAAGAGAATTGTTAGTTGTCGAAACGGTGAAGGGAATATGGAATTCGGTAGGTCATTTAGAAACACGTTATGTGATTCCGACAATGCCACATTTCGTAAAAAAAAGTCAAGTCTTCGATTCTCTGCCATTGAATGTGTCACCTCCATAATAATATAATATTCGGAAAGTGTGTTTCACTATGACTTGACGGAGACGGGAAAATCCAAAATGGCTCACTATTGACATTGTTTTTTCTCAAGAAAACTAATCAAAAAGTGGGAGAGAATTGTTATTTGTCCAAACGGTGGAGGGAATATGGAATTAGGTAGGTCATTTAGAAACACGTTATGTGATTCCGACAATGCCACGATTCGTAAAAAAAAGTCAAGTCTTCGATGCTCTGCCATTGAATGTGTCACCCCCTTAATAATATAATATTCGGAAAGTGTGTTTCATTATGACTTGACGGAGAGGGGAAAATCCAAAAAGGCTCACTAATGACATTGTTTTTTCTAAACAAAACTAATCAAAAAGTAGAAGAGTATTGTTAGTTGTCGAAACGGTGAAGGGAAGATGGAATTCGGTAGGTCATTTAGAAACACGTTATGTGATTCTGACAATGCCATGTTTCGTGAAAAAAAGTCAAATCTTCGATGCTCTGCCATTGAAAGTGTCACCCCCATAATAATATAATATTCGGAAAGTGTGTTTCACTATGACCTGACGGAGAGGGGAAAATCCAAAAAGGCTCTATAATGACATTATTTTTTTTTCAACAATCTAATCAAAAAGTGGAAGAGAATTGTTAGTTGTCGAAACGGTGATGGGAAGATGGAATTCGGTAGGTCATTTAGAAACACGTTATGTGATTCTGACAATGCCATGTTTCGTGAAAAAAAGTCAAATCTTCGATGCTCTGCCATTGAATGTGTCACCCCCATAATAATATAATATTCGGAAAGTGTGTTTCACTATGACCTGACGGAGAGGGGAAAATCCAAAAAGGCTCTATAATGACATTATTTTTTTTTCAACAAAACTAATCAAAAAGTGGAAGAGAATTGTTAGTTGTCGAAACGGTGAAGGGAAGATGGAATTCGGTAGTTCATTTAGAAACACGTTATGTGATTCTGACAATGCCATGTTTCGTGAAAAAAAGTCAAATCTTCGATGCTCTGCCATTGAATGTGTCACCCCCATAATAATATAATATTCGGAAAGTGTGTTTCACTTTGACCTGACGGAGACGGGAAAACCCAAAAAGGCTCACTAATGACATTGTTTTTTCTCAACAAAACTAATCAAAAAGTGGGAGAGAATTGTTAATTGTCGAAACGGTGAAGGGAAGATGGAATTCGGTAGCTCATTCGGAAATGCCTTATGTGATTCCGACAATGCCACGTTTCGTAAAAAAAAGTCGTTTTCGATTCTCTGCCATCAAATGTGTCACCCCCATAATAATATAATACTCGGAAAGTGTGTTTCACTATGACTTGACGGAGACGGGAAAATCCAAAAAGGCTCACTAATGACATTATTTTTTCTCAACAAAACTAATCAAAAAGTGGAAGAGAATTGTAAGTTGTCGAAACGGTGAAGGGAAGATGGAATTCTGTAGGTCATTGAGAAAAACGTTATGTGATTCCGACAATGCCACGTTTCATAAAAAAAAGTCAAATCTTCGAGGCTCTGCCATTAAATGTGTCACCCCCATAATAAGATAATATTCGGAAAGTGTTTTTCACTATGCCTTGACGGAGACGGGAAAATCCAAAAAGGCTCACTAATGACATTGTTTTTACTCAACAGTACTAATCAGAAAGTGGAAGAGAATTTTTATTTATCGAAACGATGGAGGGAATATGGAATTCGGTAGGTCATTTAGAAACACGTTATGTGATTCCGACAATGCCACGTTTCGTAAGAAAAAGTCAAGTCTTCGATGCTCTGCCATTGAATGTGTCACCCCCATAATAATATAATATTCGGAAAGTGTGTTTCACTATGACCTGACGGAGAGGGGAAAATCCAAAAAGGCTCTATAATGACATTATTTTTTTTTCAACAAAACTAATCAAAAAGTGGAAGAGAATTGTTAGTTGTCGAAACGGTGAAGGGAAGATGGAATTCGGTAGTTCATTTAGAAACACGTTATGTGATTCTGACAATGCCATGTTTCGTGAAAAAAAGTCAAATCTTCGATGCTCTGCCATTGAATGTGTCACCCCCATAATAATATAATATTCGGAAAGTGTGTTTCACTTTGACCTGACGGAGACGGGAAAACCCAAAAAGGCTCACTAATGACATTGTTTTTTCTCAACAAAACTAATCAAAAAGTGGGAGAGAATTGTTAATTGTCGAAACGGTGAAGGGAAGATGGAATTCGGTAGCTCATTCGGAAATGCCTTATGTGATTCCGACAATGCCACGTTTCGTAAAAAAAAGTCGTTTTCGATTCTCTGCCATCAAATGTGTCACCCCCATAATAATATAATACTCGGAAAGTGTGTTTCACTATGACTTGACGGAGACGGGAAAATCCAAAAAGGCTCACTAATGACATTATTTTTTCTCAACAAAACTAATCAAAAAGTGGAAGAGAATTGTAAGTTGTCGAAACGGTGAAGGGAAGATGGAATTCTGTAGGTCATTGAGAAAAACGTTATGTGATTCCGACAATGCCACGTTTCATAAAAAAAAGTCAAATCTTCGAGGCTCTGCCATTAAATGTGTCACCCCCATAATAATATAATATTCGGAAAGTGTTGTTCACTATGCCTTGACGGAGACGGGAAAATCCAAAAAGGCTCACTAATGACATTGTTTTTTCTCAACAGTACTAATCAGAAAGTGGAAGAGAATTTTTATTTATCGAAACGGTGGAGGGAATATGGAATTCGGTAGGTCATTTAGAAACACGTTATGTGATTCCGACAATGCCACGTTTCGTAAGAAAAAGTCAAGTCTTCGATGCTCTGCCATTGAATGTGTCACCCCCATAATAATATAATATTCGGAAAGTGTGTTTCACTATGACTTGACGGAGAGGGGAAAATCCAAAAAGGTTACTAATGACATTGTTTTTTCTCAACAAAACTAATCAAAAAGTGGAAGAGTATTGTTAGTTTTCGAAACGGTGAAGGGAAGATGGAATTCGGTAGGTCATTTAGAAACACGTTATGTGATTCTGACAATGCCATGTTTCGTAAAAAAAAGTCAAATCTTCAATGCTCTGCCATTGAATGTGTCACCCCCATAATAATATAATATTCGGAAAGTGTGTTTCACTATGACCTGACGGAGAGGGGAAAATCCAAAAAGGCTCTATAATGACATGACATTATTTTTTTTTCAACAAAACTAATCAAAAAGTGGAAGAGAATTGTTAGTTGTCGAAACGGTGAAGGGAATATGGAATTCGGTAGGTCGTTTAGAAACGCATTATGTGATTCCAAATATGCCACGTTTCGTGAAAAAAAGTGAAGTCTTCGATGCTCTGCCATTGAATGTGTCACACCCATAATAATATAATATTCGGAAAGTGTGTTTCGCTATGACCTGACAGAGAGGGGAAAATCCGAAAAGGCTCACTAATGACATAATTTTTCCTCAACAAAACTAATCAAAAAGTGGAAGAGAATTGTTAGTTGTCGAAACAGTGAAAAGAAGATGGAATTCGGTAGGTCATTTAGAAACACGTTATGTGATTCCGCTAATGCCACGTTTCGTGAAAAAAAGTCAAGTTTTCGATTCTCTGCCATTAAATGTGTCACCCCCATAATAATATAATATTCGGAAAGTGTATTTCACTATGACTTGACGGAGACGGAAAAATCCAAAAAGGCTCACTAATGACATTATTTTTTCTCAACAAAACTAATCAAAAAGTGGAAGAGAATTGTTAGTTGTCGAAACGGTGAAGGGAATATGGAATTCGGTAGGTCATTTAGAAACACGTTATGTGATTCCGACAATGCCACATTTCGTAAAAAAAAGTCAAGTCTTCGATTCTCTGCCATTGAATGTGTCACCTCCATAATAATATAATATTCGGAAAGTGTGTTTCACTATGACTTGACGGAGACGGGAAAATTCAAAATGGCTCACTATTGACATTGTTTTTTCTCAAGAAAACTAATCAAAAAGTGGGAGAGGATTGTTATTTGTCGTAACGGTGAAGGGAAGATGGAATTTGGTAGCTCATTCGGAAATGCCTTATGTGATTCCGACAATGCCACGTTTCGTAAAAAAAAGTCAACTTTTCGATTCTCTGCCATTGAATGTGTCACCCCCATAATAATATAATATTCGGAAAGTGTATTTCACTATGACTTGACGGAGACGGGAAAATCCAAAAAGGCTCACTAATGACATTATTTTTTCTCAACAAAACTAATCAAAAAGTGGAAGAGAATTGTTAGTTGTCGAAACGGTGAAGGGAATATGGAATTAGGTAGGTCATTTAGAAACACGTTATGTGATTCCGACAATGCCACGATTCGTAAAAAAAAGTCAAGTCTTCGATGCTCTGCCATTGAATGTGTCACCCCCTTAATGATATAATATTCGGAAAGTGTGTTTCACTATGACTTGACGGAGACGGGAAAATCCAAAAAGGCTCACTAATGACATTGTTTTTTCTCAACAAAACTAATTAAAAAGTGGAAGAGAATTGTTAGTTGTCGAAACGGTGAAGGGAATATGGAATTCGGTAGGTCATTTAGAAACACGTTATGTGATTCCGACAATGCCACGTTTCGTAAAAAATGTCAAATCTTCGATTCTCTGCCATTGAATGTGTCACCTCCATAATAATATAATATTCGGAAAGTGTGTTTCACTATGACCTGACGGAGAGGGGAAATCCATAAAAGCTCACTAATGACATAATTTTTTCTCAACAAAACTAATCAAAAAGTGGAAGAGAATTGTTAGTTGTCGTAACGGTGAAGGGAATATGGAATTCGGTAGGTCATTTAGAAACACGTTATGTGATTACGACAATGCCACGTTCCGTAAAAAATGTCAAATCTTCGATTCTCTGCCATTGAATGTGTCACCCCCATAATAATATAATATACGGAAAGTGTGTTTCACTATGACTTGACGGAGACGGGAAAATCCAAAAAGGCTCACTAATGACATTGTTTTTTCTCAAGAAAACTAATCGAAAAGTGGGAGAGAATTGTTAGTTGTCGAAACAGTGAAGGGAATATGGAATTCGGTAGGTCATTTAGAAACACGTTATGTGATTCCGACAATGCCACGTTTCGTAAAAAATGTCAAATCTTCGATTCTCTGCCATTGAATGTGTCACCTCCATAATAATATAACATTCGGAAAGTGTGTTTCACTATGACATGACGGAGAGAGGAAATCCATGAAGGCTCACTAATGACATAATTTTTTCTCAACAAAACTAATCAAAAAGTGGAAGAGAATTGTTAGTTGTCGTAACGGTGAAGGGAATATGGAATTCGGTAGGTTATTTGGAAATGCCTCATGTGATTCCGACAATGCCACGTTTCGTAGGAAAAAGTCAAGTTTCCGTTTCTCTGCCATTAAATGTGTCACCCCCATAATAATATAATATTCGGAAAGTGTGTTTCACTATGACTTGACGGAGACGGGAAAATCCAAAAAGGTTCACTAATGACATTATTTTTTCTCAACAAAACTAATCAAAAAGTGGAAGAGAATTGTTAGTTGTCGAAACGGTGAAGGGAATATGGAATTCGGTAGGTCATTTAGAAACACGTTATGTGATTCCGACAATGCCACATTTCGTAAAAAAAAGTCAAGTCTTCGATTCTCTGCCATTGAATGTGTCACCTCCATAATAATATAATATTCGGAAAGTGTGTTTCACTATGACTTGACGGAGACGGGAAAATCCAAAATGGCTCACTATTGACATTGTTTTTTCTCAAGAAAACTAATCAAAAAGTGGGAGAGAATTGTTATTTGTCCAAACGGTGGAGGGAATATGGAATTAGGTAGGTCATTTAGAAACACGTTATGTGATTCCGACAATGCCACGATTCGTAAAAAAAAGTCAAGTCTTCGATGCTCTGCCATTGAATGTGTCACCCCCTTAATAATATAATATTCGGAAAGTGTGTTTCATTATGACTTGACGGAGAGGGGAAAATCCAAAAAGGCTCACTAATGACATTGTTTTTTCTAAACAAAACTAATCAAAAAGTAGAAGAGTATTGTTAGTTGTCGAAACGGTGAAGGGAAGATGGAATTCGGTAGGTCATTTAGAAACACGTTATGTGATTCTGACAATGCCATGTTTCGTGAAAAAAAGTCAAATCTTCGATGCTCTGCCATTGAAAGTGTCACCCCCATAATAATATAATATTCGGAAAGTGTGTTTCACTATGACCTGACGGAGAGGGGAAAATCCAAAAAGGCTCTATAATGACATTATTTTTTTTTCAACAATCTAATCAAAAAGTGGAAGAGAATTGTTAGTTGTCGAAACGGTGATGGGAAGATGGAATTCGGTAGGTCATTTAGAAACACGTTATGTGATTCTGACAATGCCATGTTTCGTGAAAAAAAGTCAAATCTTCGATGCTCTGCCATTGAATGTGTCACCCCCATAATAATATAATATTCGGAAAGTGTGTTTCACTATGACCTGACGGAGAGGGGAAAATCCAAAAAGGCTCTATAATGACATTATTTTTTTTTCAACAAAACTAATCAAAAAGTGGAAGAGAATTGTTAGTTGTCGAAACGGTGAAGGGAAGATGGAATTCGGTAGTTCATTTAGAAACACGTTATGTGATTCTGACAATGCCATGTTTCGTGAAAAAAAGTCAAATCTTCGATGCTCTGCCATTGAATGTGTCACCCCCATAATAATATAATATTCGGAAAGTGTGTTTCACTTTGACCTGACGGAGACGGGAAAACCCAAAAAGGCTCACTAATGACATTGTTTTTTCTCAACAAAACTAATCAAAAAGTGGGAGAGAATTGTTAATTGTCGAAACGGTGAAGGGAAGATGGAATTCGGTAGCTCATTCGGAAATGCCTTATGTGATTCCGACAATGCCACGTTTCGTAAAAAAAAGTCGTTTTCGATTCTCTGCCATCAAATGTGTCACCCCCATAATAATATAATACTCGGAAAGTGTGTTTCACTATGACTTGACGGAGACGGGAAAATCCAAAAAGGCTCACTAATGACATTATTTTTTCTCAACAAAACTAATCAAAAAGTGGAAGAGAATTGTAAGTTGTCGAAACGGTGAAGGGAAGATGGAATTCTGTAGGTCATTGAGAAAAACGTTATGTGATTCCGACAATGCCACGTTTCATAAAAAAAAGTCAAATCTTCGAGGCTCTGCCATTAAATGTGTCACCCCCATAATAAGATAATATTCGGAAAGTGTTTTTCACTATGCCTTGACGGAGACGGGAAAATCCAAAAAGGCTCACTAATGACATTGTTTTTACTCAACAGTACTAATCAGAAAGTGGAAGAGAATTTTTATTTATCGAAACGATGGAGGGAATATGGAATTCGGTAGGTCATTTAGAAACACGTTATGTGATTCCGACAATGCCACGTTTCGTAAGAAAAAGTCAAGTCTTCGATGCTCTGCCATTGAATGTGTCACCCCCATAATAATATAATATTCGGAAAGTGTGTTTCACTATGACCTGACGGAGAGGGGAAAATCCAAAAAGGCTCTATAATGACATTATTTTTTTTTCAACAAAACTAATCAAAAAGTGGAAGAGAATTGTTAGTTGTCGAAACGGTGAAGGGAAGATGGAATTCGGTAGTTCATTTAGAAACACGTTATGTGATTCTGACAATGCCATGTTTCGTGAAAAAAAGTCAAATCTTCGATGCTCTGCCATTGAATGTGTCACCCCCATAATAATATAATATTCGGAAAGTGTGTTTCACTTTGACCTGACGGAGACGGGAAAACCCAAAAAGGCTCACTAATGACATTGTTTTTTCTCAACAAAACTAATCAAAAAGTGGGAGAGAATTGTTAATTGTCGAAACGGTGAAGGGAAGATGGAATTCGGTAGCTCATTCGGAAATGCCTTATGTGATTCCGACAATGCCACGTTTCGTAAAAAAAAGTCGTTTTCGATTCTCTGCCATCAAATGTGTCACCCCCATAATAATATAATACTCGGAAAGTGTGTTTCACTATGACTTGACGGAGACGGGAAAATCCAAAAAGGCTCACTAATGACATTATTTTTTCTCAACAAAACTAATCAAAAAGTGGAAGAGAATTGTAAGTTGTCGAAACGGTGAAGGGAAGATGGAATTCTGTAGGTCATTGAGAAAAACGTTATGTGATTCCGACAATGCCACGTTTCATAAAAAAAAGTCAAATCTTCGAGGCTCTGCCATTAAATGTGTCACCCCCATAATAATATAATATTCGGAAAGTGTTGTTCACTATGCCTTGACGGAGACGGGAAAATCCAAAAAGGCTCACTAATGACATTGTTTTTTCTCAACAGTACTAATCAGAAAGTGGAAGAGAATTTTTATTTATCGAAACGGTGGAGGGAATATGGAATTCGGTAGGTCATTTAGAAACACGTTATGTGATTCCGACAATGCCACGTTTCGTAAGAAAAAGTCAAGTCTTCGATGCTCTGCCATTGAATGTGTCACCCCCATAATAATATAATATTCGGAAAGTGTGTTTCACTATGACTTGACGGAGAGGGGAAAATCCAAAAAGGTTACTAATGACATTGTTTTTTCTCAACAAAACTAATCAAAAAGTGGAAGAGTATTGTTAGTTTTCGAAACGGTGAAGGGAAGATGGAATTCGGTAGGTCATTTAGAAACACGTTATGTGATTCTGACAATGCCATGTTTCGTAAAAAAAAGTCAAATCTTCAATGCTCTGCCATTGAATGTGTCACCCCCATAATAATATAATATTCGGAAAGTGTGTTTCACTATGACCTGACGGAGAGGGGAAAATCCAAAAAGGCTCTATAATGACATGACATTATTTTTTTTTCAACAAAACTAATCAAAAAGTGGAAGAGAATTGTTAGTTGTCGAAACGGTGAAGGGAATATGGAATTCGGTAGGTCGTTTAGAAACGCATTATGTGATTCCAAATATGCCACGTTTCGTGAAAAAAAGTGAAGTCCTCGATGCTCTGCCATTGAATGTGTCACCCCCATAATAATATAATATTCGGAAAGTGTGTTTCACTATGACTTGACGGAGAGGGGAAAATCCAAAAAGGCTCACTAATGACATTGTTTTTTCTCAACAAAACTAATCAAAAAGTGGAAGAGTATTGTTAGTTTTCGAAACGGTGAAGGGAAGATGGAATTCGGTAGGTCATTTAGAAACACGTTATGTGATTCTGACAATGCCATGTTTCGTAAAAAAAAGTCAAATCTTCGATGCTCTGCCATTGAATGTGTCACCCCCATAATAATATAATACTCGGGAAGTGTGTTTCACTATGACTTGACGGAGACGGGAAAATCCAAAAAGGTTCACTAATGACATTATTTTTTCTCAACAAAACTAATCAAAAAGTGGAAGAGAATTGTTAGTTGTCGAAACGGTGAAGGGAATATGGAATTCGGTAGGTCATTTAGAAACACGTTATGTGATTCCGACAATGCCACATTTCGTAAAAAAAAGTCAAGTCTTCGATTCTCTGCCATTGAATGTGTCACCTCCATAATAATATAATATTCGGAAAGTGTGTTTCACTATGACTTGACGGAGACGGGAAAATCCAAAATGGCTCACTATTGACATTGTTTTTTCTCAAGAAAACTAATCAAAAAGTGGGAGAGAATTGTTATTTGTCCAAACGGTGGAGGGAATATGGAATTAGGTAGGTCATTTAGAAACACGTTATGTGATTCCGACAATGCCACGATTCGTAAAAAAAAGTCAAGTCTTCGATGCTCTGCCATTGAATGTGTCACCCCCTTAATAATATAATATTCGGAAAGTGTGTTTCATTATGACTTGACGGAGAGGGGAAAATCCAAAAAGGCTCACTAATGACATTGTTTTTTCTAAACAAAACTAATCAAAAAGTAGAAGAGTATTGTTAGTTGTCGAAACGGTGAAGGGAAGATGGAATTCGGTAGGTCATTTAGAAACACGTTATGTGATTCTGACAATGCCATGTTTCGTGAAAAAAAGTCAAATCTTCGATGCTCTGCCATTGAAAGTGTCACCCCCATAATAATATAATATTCGGAAAGTGTGTTTCACTATGACCTGACGGAGAGGGGAAAATCCAAAAAGGCTCTATAATGACATTATTTTTTTTTCAACAATCTAATCAAAAAGTGGAAGAGAATTGTTAGTTGTCGAAACGGTGATGGGAAGATGGAATTCGGTAGGTCATTTAGAAACACGTTATGTGATTCTGACAATGCCATGTTTCGTGAAAAAAAGTCAAATCTTCGATGCTCTGCCATTGAATGTGTCACCCCCATAATAATATAATATTCGGAAAGTGTGTTTCACTATGACCTGACGGAGAGGGGAAAATCCAAAAAGGCTCTATAATGACATTATTTTTTTTTCAACAAAACTAATCAAAAAGTGGAAGAGAATTGTTAGTTGTCGAAACGGTGAAGGGAAGATGGAATTCGGTAGTTCATTTAGAAACACGTTATGTGATTCTGACAATGCCATGTTTCGTGAAAAAAAGTCAAATCTTCGATGCTCTGCCATTGAATGTGTCACCCCCATAATAATATAATATTCGGAAAGTGTGTTTCACTTTGACCTGACGGAGACGGGAAAACCCAAAAAGGCTCACTAATGACATTGTTTTTTCTCAACAAAACTAATCAAAAAGTGGGAGAGAATTGTTAATTGTCGAAACGGTGAAGGGAAGATGGAATTCGGTAGCTCATTCGGAAATGCCTTATGTGATTCCGACAATGCCACGTTTCGTAAAAAAAAGTCGTTTTCGATTCTCTGCCATCAAATGTGTCACCCCCATAATAATATAATACTCGGAAAGTGTGTTTCACTATGACTTGACGGAGACGGGAAAATCCAAAAAGGCTCACTAATGACATTATTTTTTCTCAACAAAACTAATCAAAAAGTGGAAGAGAATTGTAAGTTGTCGAAACGGTGAAGGGAAGATGGAATTCTGTAGGTCATTGAGAAAAACGTTATGTGATTCCGACAATGCCACGTTTCATAAAAAAAAGTCAAATCTTCGAGGCTCTGCCATTAAATGTGTCACCCCCATAATAAGATAATATTCGGAAAGTGTTTTTCACTATGCCTTGACGGAGACGGGAAAATCCAAAAAGGCTCACTAATGACATTGTTTTTACTCAACAGTACTAATCAGAAAGTGGAAGAGAATTTTTATTTATCGAAACGATGGAGGGAATATGGAATTCGGTAGGTCATTTAGAAACACGTTATGTGATTCCGACAATGCCACGTTTCGTAAGAAAAAGTCAAGTCTTCGATGCTCTGCCATTGAATGTGTCACCCCCATAATAATATAATATTCGGAAAGTGTGTTTCACTATGACCTGACGGAGAGGGGAAAATCCAAAAAGGCTCTATAATGACATTATTTTTTTTTCAACAAAACTAATCAAAAAGTGGAAGAGAATTGTTAGTTGTCGAAACGGTGAAGGGAAGATGGAATTCGGTAGTTCATTTAGAAACACGTTATGTGATTCTGACAATGCCATGTTTCGTGAAAAAAAGTCAAATCTTCGATGCTCTGCCATTGAATGTGTCACCCCCATAATAATATAATATTCGGAAAGTGTGTTTCACTTTGACCTGACGGAGACGGGAAAACCCAAAAAGGCTCACTAATGACATTGTTTTTTCTCAACAAAACTAATCAAAAAGTGGGAGAGAATTGTTAATTGTCGAAACGGTGAAGGGAAGATGGAATTCGGTAGCTCATTCGGAAATGCCTTATGTGATTCCGACAATGCCACGTTTCGTAAAAAAAAGTCGTTTTCGATTCTCTGCCATCAAATGTGTCACCCCCATAATAATATAATACTCGGAAAGTGTGTTTCACTATGACTTGACGGAGACGGGAAAATCCAAAAAGGCTCACTAATGACATTATTTTTTCTCAACAAAACTAATCAAAAAGTGGAAGAGAATTGTAAGTTGTCGAAACGGTGAAGGGAAGATGGAATTCTGTAGGTCATTGAGAAAAACGTTATGTGATTCCGACAATGCCACGTTTCATAAAAAAAAGTCAAATCTTCGAGGCTCTGCCATTAAATGTGTCACCCCCATAATAATATAATATTCGGAAAGTGTTGTTCACTATGCCTTGACGGAGACGGGAAAATCCAAAAAGGCTCACTAATGACATTGTTTTTTCTCAACAGTACTAATCAGAAAGTGGAAGAGAATTTTTATTTATCGAAACGGTGGAGGGAATATGGAATTCGGTAGGTCATTTAGAAACACGTTATGTGATTCCGACAATGCCACGTTTCGTAAGAAAAAGTCAAGTCTTCGATGCTCTGCCATTGAATGTGTCACCCCCATAATAATATAATATTCGGAAAGTGTGTTTCACTATGACTTGACGGAGAGGGGAAAATCCAAAAAGGTTACTAATGACATTGTTTTTTCTCAACAAAACTAATCAAAAAGTGGAAGAGTATTGTTAGTTTTCGAAACGGTGAAGGGAAGATGGAATTCGGTAGGTCATTTAGAAACACGTTATGTGATTCTGACAATGCCATGTTTCGTAAAAAAAAGTCAAATCTTCAATGCTCTGCCATTGAATGTGTCACCCCCATAATAATATAATATTCGGAAAGTGTGTTTCACTATGACCTGACGGAGAGGGGAAAATCCAAAAAGGCTCTATAATGACATGACATTATTTTTTTTTCAACAAAACTAATCAAAAAGTGGAAGAGAATTGTTAGTTGTCGAAACGGTGAAGGGAATATGGAATTCGGTAGGTCGTTTAGAAACGCATTATGTGATTCCAAATATGCCACGTTTCGTGAAAAAAAGTGAAGTCCTCGATGCTCTGCCATTGAATGTGTCACCCCCATAATAATATAATATTCGGAAAGTGTGTTTCACTATGACTTGACGGAGAGGGGAAAATCCAAAAAGGCTCACTAATGACATTGTTTTTTCTCAACAAAACTAATCAAAAAGTGGAAGAGTATTGTTAGTTTTCGAAACGGTGAAGGGAAGATGGAATTCGGTAGGTCATTTAGAAACACGTTATGTGATTCTGACAATGCCATGTTTCGTAAAAAAAAGTCAAATCTTCGATGCTCTGCCATTGAATGTGTCACCCCCATAATAATATAATACTCGGGAAGTGTGTTTCACTATGACTTGACGGAGACGGGAAAATCCAAAAAGGCTCACTAATGACATTATTTTTTCTCAACAAAACTAATCAAAAAGTGGAAGAGAATTGTTAGTTGTCGAAACGGTGAAGGGAAGATGGAATTCGGTAGGTCATTTAGAAGCACATTATGTGATTCTGTCAATGCCACGTTTCGTGAAAAAAAGTCAAGTCTTCGATGCTCTGCCATTGAATGTGTCACCCCCATAATAATATAATATTCGGAAAGTGTGTTTCACTATGACCTGACGGAGAGGGGAAAATCCAAAAAGGCTCACTAATGACATTATTTTTTCTCAACAAAACTAATCAAAAAGTGGAAAAGAATTGTTATTTGTCGAAACGGTGAAGGGAATATGGAATTCGGTAGGTCATTTGGAAACGCATCATGTGATTCCGACAGTGCCAAGTTTCGTAAAAAAAAGTCAAGTCTTCGATGCTCTGCCATTGAATGTGTCACCCCCCCATAATAATATAATATTCGGAAAGTGTGTTTCACTATGACTTGACGGAGAGGGAAAATCAAAAAAAACTCACTAATGACATTGTTTATTCTCAACAAAACTAATCAAAAAGTGGGAGAGAATTGTTAATTGTCGAAACGGTGAAGGGAAGATGGAATTTGGTAGCTCATTCGGAAATGCCTTATGTGATTCCGACAATGCCACGTTTCGTAAAAAAAAGTCAAGTTTTCGATTCTCTGCCATTAAATGTGTCACCCCCATAATAATATAATATTCGGAAAGTGTGTTTCACTATGACTTGACGGAGAAGGGAAAATCCAAAAAGGCTCACTAATGACATTGTTTTTTCTCAACAAAACTAATCAAAAAGTGGAAGAGAATTGTTATTTGTCGAAACGGTGAAGGAAATATGGAATTCGGTAGGTCATTTAGAAACACGTTATGTGATTCCGACAATGCCACGTTTCGTAAAAAATGTCAAATCTTCGATTCTCTGCCATTGAATGTGTCACCCTCATAATAATATAATATTCGGAAAGTGTGTTTCACTATGACCTGACGGAGAGGGGAAAATCCATAAAGGCTCACTAATGACATTGTTTTTTCTCAACAAAACTAATCAAAAAGTGGAAGAGAATTGTTATTTGCCGAAACGGTGAAGGGAATATGGAATTCGGTAGCTCATTTGGAAATGCCTTATGTGATTCCGACAATGCCACGTTTCGTAAAAAAAAGTCAAGTCTTCGATTCTCTGCCATTGAATTGGTTATCCTCATAATAATATAATATTTGGAAAGTGTGTTTCACTATGACTTGACGGAGAGGGAAAATCCAAAAAGGCTCACTAATGACATTGTTTTTTCTCGACAAAACTAATCAAAAAGTGGGAGAGAATTGTTAATTGTCGAAAGGGTGAAGGGAAGATGGAATTCGGTAGCTCATTTGGAAATGCTTTATGTGATTCCGACAATGCCACGTTTCGTAAAAAAAAGTCAAGTTTTCGATTCTCTGCCATTAAATGTGTCACCCCCATAATAATATAATATTCGGAAAGTGTGTTTCACTATAACTTGACGGAGAGGGGAAAATCCAAAAAGGCTCACTAATGACATTATTTTTTCTCAACAAAACTAATCAAAAAGTGGAAGAGAATTGTTATTTGTCGAAACGGTGAAGGGAATATGGAATTCGGTAGGTCATTTAGAAACACGTTATGTGATTCTGACAATGCCACGTTTCGTAAAAAAAAGTCAAATCTCCGATGCTCTGGCATTGAATGTGTCATCCCCATAATAATATAATATTCGGAAAGTGTGCTTCACTATGACTAGGCGGAGAGGGGAAAATCCAAAAAAGGTCACTAATGACATTGTTTTTTCTCAACCAAACTAATCAAAAAGTGGAAGAGTATTGTTAGTTGTCGGAACGGTGAAGGGAAGATGGAATTCGATAGCTCATTTGGAAACGCCTCATGTGATTCCGACAATGCCAAGTTTCGTAAAAAAAAGTCAAGTCTTCGATGCTCTGCCATTGAATGTGTCACCCTCATAATAATATAATATTCGGAAAGTGTGTTTCACTATGACTTGACGGAGAGGGGAAAATCCAAAAAGGCTCACTAATGACATTATTTTTTCTCAACAAAACTAATCAAAAAGTGGAAGATAATTGTTATTTGTCGAAACGGTGAAGGGAATATGGAATTCGGTAGGTCTTTGGAAACGGCTCATGTGATTCCGACTATGCCACGTTTCGTAAAAAAAAGTCAAGTCTTCGATTCTCTGCCATTGAATGTGTCACCCTCATAATAATATAATATTCGGAAATTGTGTTTCACTATGACTTGACGGAGAGGGGAAAATCCAAAAAGGCTCACTAATGACATAATTTTTCTCAACAAAATTAATCAAAAAGTGGAAGAGAATTGTTATTTATCGAAAAGGTGAAGGGAATATGGAATTCGGTAGGTCATTTAGAAACACGTTATGTGATTCCGACAATGCCACGTTTCGTAAAAAACAGTCAAGTCTTCGATGCTCTGCCATTGAATGTGTCACCCCCTTAATAATATAATATTCGGAAATTGTGTTTTACTATGACTTGACGGAGACGGAAAAATCCAAAGAGGCTCACTAATGACATAATTTTTTCTCAACAAAATTAATCAAAAAGTGGAAGAGAATTGTTAGTTGTCGAAACGGTGAAGGGAATATGGAATTCGGTAGGTCATTTAGAAACACGTTATGTGAATCCGACAATGCCACGTTTCGAAAAAAAAAATCAAGTCTTCGATGCTCTGCCATTGAATGTGTCACCCCCTTAATAATATAATATTCGGAAATTGTGTTTCACTATGACTTGACGGAGAGGGGAAAATCCAAAAAGGCTCACTAATGACATAATTTTTTCTCAACAAAATTAATCAAAAAGTGGAAGAGAATTGTTAGTTGTCGAAACGGTGAAGGGAATATGGAATTCGGTAGGTCATTTAGAAACACGTTATGTGATTCCGACAATGCCACGTTTCGTAGAAAATGTCAAATCTTCGATTCTCTGCCATTGAATGTGTCACCTCCATAATAATATAATATTCGGAAAGTGTGTTTCACTATGACCTTACGGAGAGGGGAAATCCATAAAGGCTCACTAATGACATAATTTTTTCTCAACAAAACTAATCAAAAAGTGGAAGAGAATTGTTAGTTGTCGAAACGGTGAAGGGAATATGGAATTCAGTAGGTCATTTGGAAACGCCTCATGTGATTCCGACTATGCCACGTTTCGTAAAAAAAGTCAAGTCTTCGATTCTCTGACATTGAATGTGTCACCCCCATAATAATATAATATTCGGAAATTGTGTTTCACAATGACTTGACGGAGAGGGGAAAATCCAAAAAGGCTCACTAATGACATAATTTTTTCTCAACAAAATTAATCAAAAAGTGGAAGAGAATTGTTAGTTGTCGAAACGGTGAAGGGAATATGGAATTTGGTAGGTCATTTAGAAACACGTTATGTGATTCTGACAATGCCAAGTTTCGTAGAAAAAAGTCAAGTCTTCCATGCTCTGCCATTGAATGTGTCACCCTCATAATAATATCTTCGGAAAGTGTGTTTCGTTTCACTATGACTTGACGGAAAGGGAAAATCCAAAAAGGCTCACCAATGACATTATTTTTTCTCAACAAAACTAATCGAAAAGTGGAAGAGAATTGTTATTTATCGAAACGGTGAAGGGAATATGGGATTCGGTAGGTCATTTAGAATTACGTTATGTAATTCCGACAATGTCACGTTACGTAAAAAAAAGTCAAGTCTTCGATGCTCTGCCATTGAATGTATCACCCCCATAATAATATAATATTCGGAAAGTGTGTTTCACTATGACCTGACGGAGAGGGGGAAATCCAAAAAGGCTCACCAATGACATTATTTTTTCTCAACAAAACTAATCGAAAAGTGGAAGAGAATTGTTATTTATCGAAAAGGTGAAGGGAATATGGAATTCGGTAGGTCATTTAGAAACACGTTATGTGATTCCGACAATGCCACGTTTCGTAAAAAACAGTCAAGTCTTCGATGCTCTGCCATTGAATGTGTCACCCCCTTAATAATATAATATTCGGAAATTGTGTTTTACTATGACTTGACGGAGACGGAAAAATCCAAAGAGGCTCACTAATGACATAATTTTTTCTCAACAAAATTAATCAAAAAGTGGAAGAGAATTGTTAGTTGTCGAAACGGTGAAGGGAATATGGAATTCGGTAGGTCATTTAGAAACACGTTATGTGAATCCGACAATGCCACGTTTCGAAAAAAAAAATCAAGTCTTCGATGCTCTGCCATTGAATGTGTCACCCCCTTAATAATATAATATTCGGAAATTGTGTTTCACTATGACTTGACGGAGAGGGGAAAATCCAAAAAGGCTCACTAATGACATAATTTTTTCTCAACAAAATTAATCAAAAAGTGGAAGAGAATTGTTAGTTGTCGAAACGGTGAAGGGAATATGGAATTCGGTAGGTCATTTAGAAACACGTTATGTGATTCCGACAATGCCACGTTTCGTAGAAAATGTCAAATCTTCGATTCTCTGCCATTGAATGTGTCACCTCCATAATAATATAATATTCGGAAAGTGTGTTTCACTATGACCTTACGGAGAGGGGAAATCCATAAAGGCTCACTAATGACATAATTTTTTCTCAACAAAACTAATCAAAAAGTGGAAGAGAATTGTTAGTTGTCGAAACGGTGAAGGGAATATGGAATTCAGTAGGTCATTTGGAAACGCCTCATGTGATTCCGACTATGCCACGTTTCGTAAAAAAAGTCAAGTCTTCGATTCTCTGACATTGAATGTGTCACCCCCATAATAATATAATATTCGGAAATTGTGTTTCACAATGACTTGACGGAGAGGGGAAAATCCAAAAAGGCTCACTAATGACATAATTTTTTCTCAACAAAATTAATCAAAAAGTGGAAGAGAATTGTTAGTTGTCGAAACGGTGAAGGGAATATGGAATTTGGTAGGTCATTTAGAAACACGTTATGTGATTCTGACAATGCCAAGTTTCGTAGAAAAAAGTCAAGTCTTCCATGCTCTGCCATTGAATGTGTCACCCTCATAATAATATCTTCGGAAAGTGTGTTTCGTTTCACTATGACTTGACGGAAAGGGAAAATCCAAAAAGGCTCACCAATGACATTATTTTTTCTCAACAAAACTAATCGAAAAGTGGAAGAGAATTGTTATTTATCGAAACGGTGAAGGGAATATGGGATTCGGTAGGTCATTTAGAATTACGTTATGTAATTCCGACAATGTCACGTTACGTAAAAAAAAGTCAAGTCTTCGATGCTCTGCCATTGAATGTATCACCCCCATAATAATATAATATTCGGAAAGTGTGTTTCACTATGACCTGACGGAGAGGGGGAAATCCAAAAAGACTCACTAATGACATAATTTTTTCTCAACAAAACTAATCAAAAAGTGGAAGAGAATTTTTATTTATCGAAACGGTGAAGGGAATATGGAATTCATGGTCATTTGGAAACGCATCATGTGATTCCGACAATGCCAAGTTTCGTAAAAAAAAGTCAAGTCTT
Source organism: Diorhabda sublineata (assembly GCF_026230105.1). Taxonomy (NCBI): domain Eukaryota; kingdom Metazoa; phylum Arthropoda; class Insecta; order Coleoptera; family Chrysomelidae; genus Diorhabda; species Diorhabda sublineata. The sequence goes on from NC_079486.1 coordinate 1,651,127, forward strand.
CGATGCTCTGCCATTGAATGTGTCACCCCCATAATAATATAATATTCGGAAAGTGTGTTTCACTATGACCTGACGGAGAGGGGAAAATCCAAAAAGGCTCACTAATGACATAATTTTTTCTCAACAAAACTAATCAAAAAGTGGAAGAGAATTGTTAGTATTCGAAACGGTGAAGGGAATATGGAATTCGGTAGGTCATTTAGAAACACGTTATGTGATTCCGACAACGCCACGTTTCGTAAAAAAAAGTCAAGTCTTCGATGCTCTGCCATTGAATGTGTCACCCCCATAATAATATAATATTCGGAAAGTGTGTTTCACTATGACTTGACGGAGAGGGAAAATCCGAAAAAACTCACTAATGACATTGTTTTTTCTCAACAATACTAATCAAAAAGTGGGAGAGAATTGTCGAAACGGTGAAGGGAAGATGGAATTTGGTAGCTCATTCGGAAATGCCTTATGTGATTCCGACAATGCCACGTTTCGTAAAAAAAAGTCAAGTTTTCGATTCTCTGCCATTAAATGTGTCACCCCCATATTAATATAATATTCGGAAAGTGTATTTCACTATGACTTGACGGAGACGGGAAAATCCAAAAAGGCTCACTAATGACATTATTTTTTCTCAACAAAACTAATCAAAAAGTGGAAGAGAATTGTTAGTTGTCGAAACGGTGAAGGGAATATGGAATTTGGTAGGTCATTTAGAAACACGTTATGTGATTCTGACAATGCCAAGTTTCGTAGAAAAAAGTCAAGTCTTCGATGCTCTGCCATTGAATGTGTCACCCTCATAATAATATCTTCGGAAAGTGTGTTTCGTTTCACTATGACTTGACGGAAAAGGAAAATCCAAAAAGGCTCACTAATGACATTATTTTTTCTCAACAAAACTAATCGAAAAGTGGAAGAGAATTGTTATTTATCGAAACGGTGAAGGGAATATGGGATTCGGTAGGTCATTTAGAATTACGTTATGTAATTCCGACAATGTCACGTTACGTAAAAAAAAGTCAAGTCTTCGATGCTCTGCCATTGAATGTATCACCCCCATAATAATATAATATTCGGAAAGTGTGTTTCACTATGACCTGACGGAGAGGGGGAAATCCAAAAAGGCTCACTAATGACATAATTTTTTCTCAACAAAACTAATCAAAAAGTGGAAGAGAATTTTTATTTATCGAAACGGTGAAAGGAATATGGAATTCATTGTCATTTGGAAACGCATCATGTGATTCCGACAATGCCAAGTTTCTTAAAAAAAAGTCAAGTCTTCGATGCTCTGCCATTGAATGTGTCACCCCCATAATAATATAATATTCGGAAAGTTTGTTTCACTATGACTTGACGGAGAGGGTAAAATCCAAAAAGGCTCACTAATGACATAATTTTTCTCAACAAAATTAATCAAAAAGTGGAAGAGAATTGTTATTTATCGAAAAGGTGAAGGGAATATGGAATTCGGTAGGTCATTTAGAAACACGTTATGTGATTCCGACAATGCCACGTTTCGTAAAAAACAGTCAAGTCTTCGATGCTCTGCCATTGAATGTGTCACCCCCTTAATAATATAATATTCGGGAATTGTGTTTTACTATGACTTGACGGAGACGGGAAAATCCAAAGAGGCTCACTAATGACATAATTTTTTCTCAACAAAATTAATCAAAAAGTGGAAGAGAATTGTTAGTTGTCGAAACGGTGAAGGGAATATGGAATTCGGTAGGTCATTTAGAAACACGTTATGTGATTCCGACAATGCCACGTTTCGTAAAAAAAAGTCAAGTCTTCGATGCTCTGCCATTGAATGTGTCACCCCCTTAATAATATAATATTCGGAAATTGTGTTTCACTATGACTTGACGGAGAGGGAAAATCCGAAAAAACTCACTAATGACATTGTTTTTTCTCAACAATACTAATCAAAAAGTGGGAGAGAATTGTCGAAACGGTGAAGGGAAGATGGAATTTGGTAGCTCATTCGGAAATGCCTTATGTGATTCCGACAATGCCACGTTTCGTAAAAAAAAGTCAAGTTTTCGATTCTCTGCCATTAAATGTGTCACCCCCATAATAATATAATATTCGGAAAGTGTATTTCACTATGACTTGACGGAGACGGGAAAATCCAAAAAGGCTCACTAATGACATTATTTTTTCTCAACAAAACTAATCAAAAAGAGGAAGAGAATTGTTAGTTGTCGAAACGGTGAAGGGAATATGGAATTAGGTAGGTCATTTAGAAACACGTTATGTGATTCCGACAACGCCACGTTTCGTAAAAAAAAGTCAAGTCTTCGATGCTCTGCCATTGAATGTGTCACCCCCATAATAATATAATATTCGGAAAGTGTGTTTCACTATGACTTGACGGAGAGGGAAAATCCGAAAAAACTCACTAATGACATTGTTTTTTCTCAACAATACTAATCAAAAAGTGGGAGAGAATTGTCGAAACGGTGAAGGGAAGATGGAATTTGGTAGCTCATTCGGAAATGCCTTATGTGATTCCGACAATGCCACGTTTCGTAAAAAAAAGTCAAGTTTTCGATTCTCTGCCATTAAATGTGTCACCCCCATAATAATATAATATTCGGAAAGTGTATTTCACTATGACTTGACGGAGACGGGAAAATCCAAAAAGGCTCACTAATGACATTATTTTTTCTCAACAAAACTAATCAAAAAGTGGAAGAGAATTGTTAGTTGTCGAAACGGTGAAGGGAATATGGAATTAGGTAGGTCATTTAGAAACACGTTATGTGATTCCGACAATGTCACGTTTCGTGAAAAAAGTCAAGTCTTCGATGCTCTGCCATTGAATGTGTCACCCCCTTAATAATATGATAATCGGAAAGTGTGTTTCACTATGACTTGACGGAGACGGGGAAATCCAAAAAGGCTCACTAATGACATCATTTTTTCTCAACAAAACTAATCAAAAAGTGGAAGAGAATTGTTAGTTGTCGAAACGGTGAAGGGAATATGGAATTTGGTAGGTCATTTAGAAACACGTTATGTGATTCTGACAATGCCAAGTTTCGTAGAAAAAAGTCAAGTCTTCCATGCTCTGCCATTGAATGTGTCACCCTCATAATAATATCTTCGGAAAGTGTGTTTCGTTTCACTATGACTTGACGGAAAGGGAAAATCCAAAAAGGCTCACTAATGACATTATTTTTTCTCAACAAAACTAATCGAAAAGTGGAAGAGAATTGTTATTTATCGAAACGGTGGAGGGAATATGGGATTCGGTAGGTCATTTAGAATTACGTTATGTAATTCCGACAATGTCACGTTACGTAAAAAAAAGTCAAGTCTTCGATGCTCTGCCATTGAATGTATCACCCCCATAATAATATAATATTCGGAAAGTGTGTTTCACTATGACCTGACGGAGAGGGGGAAATCCAAAAAGGCTCACTAATGACATAATTTTTTCTCAACAAAACTAATCAAAAAGTGGAAGAGAATTTTTATTTATCGAAACGGTGAAAGGAATATGGAATTCATGGTCATTTGGAAACGCATCATGTGATTCCGACAATGCCAAGTTTCGTAAAAAAAAGTCAAGTCTTCGATGCTCTGCCATTGAATGTGTCACCCCCATAATAATATAATATTCGGAAAGTGTATTTCACTATGACTTGACGGAGACGAGAAAATCCAAAAAGGCTCACTAATGACATTATTTTTTCTCAACAAAACTAATCAAAGAGTGGAAGAGAATTGTTAGTTGTCGAAACGGTGAAGGGAATATGGAATTAGGTAGGTCATTTAGAAAAACGTTATGTGATTCTGACAATGCCACGTTTCGTAAAAAAAAGTCAAGTCTTCGATGCTCTGCCATTGAATGTGTCACCCCCATAATAATATAATATTCGAAAAGTGTGTTTGACTATGACTTGACGGAGAGGGGAAAATCCAAAAAGGCTCACCAATGACATAAGTTTTTCTCAACAAAACTAATCAAAACGGGAAAGAGAATTGTTAGTTGTCGAAACGGTGAAGGGAATATGGAATTCGGTAGGTCATTTGGAAACGCCTCATGTGATTCCGACAATGCCAAGTTTCGTGAAAAAAAGTCAATTCTTCGATGATCTTCCATTGAATGTGTCACCCTCATAATAATATCTTCGGAAAGCGTGTTTCACTATGACTTGACGGAGAGGGGAAATCCATAAAGGCTCACTAATGACATTGTTTTTTCTCAACAAAACTAATCAAAAAGTGGGAGAGAATTGTTAATTGTCGAAACGGTGAAGGGAAGATGGAATTCGGTAGCTCATTTGGAAATGCCTTATGTGATTCCGACAATGCCACGATTTGTAAAAAGAAGACAAGTCTTCGATGCTTTGTCATTGAATGTGTCACCCCCATAATAATATAATATTCGGAAAGTGTGTTTCACTATGACATGACGGAGACGGGAACATCCAAAAAGGCTCACTAATGACATTGTTTTTTCTCAACAAAACTAATCAAAAAGTGGAAGAGAATTGTTAATTGTCGAAACAATGAAGGGAAGTTGGAATTCGGTAGCTCATTTGGAAATGCCTTATGTGATTCCGACAATGCCACGATTTGTAAAAAGAAGTCAAGTTTTCGATTCTCTGCCATTAGATGTGTCACCCCCATAATAATATAATATTCGGAAAGTGTGTTTCACTATGACTTGACGGAGAGGGGAAAATCCAAAAGGCTCACTGATGACATTGTTTTTTCTCAACAAAACTAATCAAAAAGTTGAAGAGTATTGTTAGTTGTCGAAACGGTGAAGGGAAGATGGAATTCGATAGGTCATTTAGAAACACGTTATGTGATTCTGACAATGCCACGGTTTGTAAAAAGAAGTCAAGTCTTCGATGCTCTGTCATTGAATGTGTCACGCCCATAATAATATAATATTCGGAAAGTGTGTTTCACTATGACATGACGGAGACGGGAAAACCCAAAAAGGCTTACTAATGACATAATTTTTTCTCCACAGAACTAATCAAAAAGTGGGAGAGAATTGTTAATTGTCGAAACGGTGAAGGGAAGATGGAATTCGGTAGCTCATTTGGAAATGCCTTATGTGATTCCGACAATGCCACGATTTGTTAAAAGAAGTCAAGTCTTCGATGCTCTGTCATTGAATGTGTCACCCCCATAATAATATAATATTCGGAAAGTGTGTTTCACTATGACATGACGGAGACGGGAAAACCCAAAAAGGCTCACTAATGACATTGTTTTTTCTCAACAAAACTAATCAAAAAGTGGAAGAGAATTGTTAATTGTCGAAACGGTGAAGGGAAGTTGGAATTCGGTAGCTCATTTGGAAATGCCTTATGTGATTCCGACAATGCCACGATTTGTAAAAAGAAGTCAAGTTTTCGATTCTCTGCCATTAAATGTGTCACCCCCATAATAATATAATATTCGGAAAATGTGTTTCACTATGACTTGACGGAGACGGGAACATCCAAAAAGGCTCACTAATGACATTGTTTTTTCTCAACAAAACTAATCAAAAAGTGGAAGAGAATTGTTAATTGTCGAAACGGTGAAGGGAAGATGGAATTCGGTAGCTCATTTGGAAATGCCTTATGTGATTCCGACAATGCCACGATTTGTAAAAAGAAGTCAAATCTCCGATGCTCTGCCATTGAATGTGTCACCCCCATAATAATATAATATTCGGAAAGTGTGTTTCACTATGACTTGACGGAGAGGGGAAAATCCAAAAAGGCTCACTAATGACATTGTTTTTTCTCAACAAAACTAATCAAAAAGTTGAAGAGTATTGTTAGTTGTCGAAACGGTGAAGGGAAGATGGAATTCGGTAGGTCATTTAGAAACACGTTATGTGATTCCGACAATGCCACGTTTCGTAAAAAACAGTCAAGTCTTCGATGCTCTGCCATTGAATGTGTCACCCCCTTAATAATATAATATTCGGAAATTGTGTTTTACTATGACTTGACGGAGACGGGAAAATCCAAAGAGGCTCACTAATGACATAATTTTTTCTCAACAAAATTAATCAAAAAGTGGAAGAGAATTGTTAGTTGTCGAAACGGTGAAGGGAATATGGAATTCGGTAGGTCATTTAGAAACACGTTATGTGATTCCGACAATGCCACGTTTCGTAAAAAAAAGTCAAGTCTTCGATGCTCTGCCATTGAATGTGTCACCCCCTTAATAATATAATATTCGGAAATTGTGTTTCACTATGACTTGACGGAGAGGGAAAATCCGAAAAAACTCACTAATGACATTGTTTTTTCTCAACAATACTAATCAAAAAGTGGGAGAGAATTGTCGAAACGGTGAAGGGAAGATGGAATTTGGTAGCTCATTCGGAAATGCCTTATGTGATTCCGACAATGCCACGTTTCGTAAAAAAAAGTCAAGTTTTCGATTCTCTGCCATTAAATGTGTCACCCCCATAATAATATAATATTCGGAAAGTGTATTTCACTATGACTTGACGGAGACGGGAAAATCCAAAAAGGCTCACTAATGACATTATTTTTTCTCAACAAAACTAATCAAAAAGAGGAAGAGAATTGTTAGTTGTCGAAACGGTGAAGGGAATATGGAATTAGGTAGGTCATTTAGAAACACGTTATGTGATTCCGACAACGCCACGTTTCGTAAAAAAAAGTCAAGTCTTCGATGCTCTGCCATTGAATGTGTCACCCCCATAATAATATAATATTCGGAAAGTGTGTTTCACTATGACTTGACGGAGAGGGAAAATCCGAAAAAACTCACTAATGACATTGTTTTTTCTCAACAATACTAATCAAAAAGTGGGAGAGAATTGTCGAAACGGTGAAGGGAAGATGGAATTTGGTAGCTCATTCGGAAATGCCTTATGTGATTCCGACAATGCCACGTTTCGTAAAAAAAAGTCAAGTTTTCGATTCTCTGCCATTAAATGTGTCACCCCCATAATAATATAATATTCGGAAAGTGTATTTCACTATGACTTGACGGAGACGGGAAAATCCAAAAAGGCTCACTAATGACATTATTTTTTCTCAACAAAACTAATCAAAAAGTGGAAGAGAATTGTTAGTTGTCGAAACGGTGAAGGGAATATGGAATTAGGTAGGTCATTTAGAAACACGTTATGTGATTCCGACAATGTCACGTTTCGTGAAAAAAGTCAAGTCTTCGATGCTCTGCCATTGAATGTGTCACCCCCTTAATAATATGATAATCGGAAAGTGTGTTTCACTATGACTTGACGGAGACGGGGAAATCCAAAAAGGCTCACTAATGACATCATTTTTTCTCAACAAAACTAATCAAAAAGTGGAAGAGAATTGTTAGTTGTCGAAACGGTGAAGGGAATATGGAATTTGGTAGGTCATTTAAAAACACGTTATGTGATTCTGACAATGCCAAGTTTCGTAGAAAAAAGTCAAGTCTTCCATGCTCTGCCATTGAATGTGTCACCCTCATAATAATATCTTCGGAAAGTGTGTTTCGTTTCACTATGACTTGACGGAAAGGGAAAATCCAAAAAGGCTCACTAATGACATTATTTTTTCTCAACAAAACTAATCGAAAAGTGGAAGAGAATTGTTATTTATCGAAACGGTGGAGGGAATATGGGATTCGGTAGGTCATTTAGAATTACGTTATGTAATTCCGACAATGTCACGTTACGTAAAAAAAAGTCAAGTCTTCGATGCTCTGCCATTGAATGTATCACCCCCATAATAATATAATATTCGGAAAGTGTGTTTCACTATGACCTGACGGAGAGGGGGAAATCCAAAAAGGCTCACTAATGACATAATTTTTTCTCAACAAAACTAATCAAAAAGTGGAAGAGAATTTTTATTTATCGAAACGGTGAAAGGAATATGGAATTCATGGTCATTTGGAAACGCATCATGTGATTCCGACAATGCCAAGTTTCGTAAAAAAAAGTCAAGTCTTCGATGCTCTGCCATTGAATGTGTCACCCCCATAATAATATAATATTCGGAAAGTGTATTTCACTATGACTTGACGGAGACGAGAAAATCCAAAAAGGCTCACTAATGACATTATTTTTTCTCAACAAAACTAATCAAAGAGTGGAAGAGAATTGTTAGTTGTCGAAACGGTGAAGGGAATATGGAATTAGGTAGGTCATTTAGAAAAACGTTATGTGATTCTGACAATGCCACGTTTCGTAAAAAAAAGTCAAGTCTTCGATGCTCTGCCATTGAATGTGTCACCCCCATAATAATATAATATTCGAAAAGTGTGTTTGACTATGACTTGACGGAGAGGGGAAAATCCAAAAAGGCTCACCAATGACATAAGTTTTTCTCAACAAAACTAATCAAAACGGGAAAGAGAATTGTTAGTTGTCGAAACGGTGAAGGGAATATGGAATTCGGTAGGTCATTTGGAAACGCCTCATGTGATTCCGACAATGCCAAGTTTCGTGAAAAAAAGTCAATTCTTCGATGATCTTCCATTGAATGTGTCACCCTCATAATAATATCTTCGGAAAGCGTGTTTCACTATGACTTGACGGAGAGGGGAAATCCATAAAGGCTCACTAATGACATTGTTTTTTCTCAACAAAACTAATCAAAAAGTGGGAGAGAATTGTTAATTGTCGAAACGGTGAAGGGAAGATGGAATTCGGTAGCTCATTTGGAAATGCCTTATGTGATTCCGACAATGCCACGATTTGTAAAAAGAAGTCAAGTCTTCGATGCTTTGTCATTGAATGTGTCACCCCCATAATAATATAATATTCGGAAAGTGTGTTTCACTATGACATGACGGAGACGGGAACATCCAAAAAGGCTCACTAATGACATTGTTTTTTCTCAACAAAACTAATCAAAAAGTGGAAGAGAATTGTTAATTGTCGAAACAATGAAGGGAAGTTGGAATTCGGTAGCTCATTTGGAAATGCCTTATGTGATTCCGACAATGCCACGATTTGTAAAAAGAAGTCAAGTTTTCGATTCTCTGCCATTAGATGTGTCACCCCCATAATAATATAATATTCGGAAAGTGTGTTTCACTATGACTTGACGGAGAGGGGAAAATCCAAAAAGGCTCACTGATGACATTGTTTTTTCTCAACAAAACTAATCAAAAAGTTGAAGAGTATTGTTAGTTGTCGAAACGGTGAAGGGAAGATGGAATTCGATAGGTCATTTAGAAACACGTTATGTGATTCTGACAATGCCACGGTTTGTAAAAAGAAGTCAAGTCTTCGATGCTCTGTCATTGAATGTGTCACCCCCATAATAATATAATATTCGGAAAGTGTGTTTCACTATGACATGACGGAGACGGGAAAACCCAAAAAGGCTTACTAATGACATAATTTTTTCTCCACAGAACTAATCAAAAAGTGGGAGAGAATTGTTAATTGTCGAAACGGTGAAGGGAAGATGGAATTCGGTAGCTCATTTGGAAATGCCTTATGTGATTCCGACAATGCCACGATTTGTTAAAAGAAGTCAAGTCTTCGATGCTCTGTCATTGAATGTGTCACCCCCATAATAATATAATATTCGGAAAGTGTGTTTCACTATGACATGACGGAGACGGGAAAACCCAAAAAGGCTCACTAATGACATTGTTTTTTCTCCACAGAACTAATCAAAAAGTGGGAGAGAATTGTTAATTGTCGAAACGGTGAAGGGAAGATGGAATTCGGTAGCTCATTTGGAAATGCCTTATGTGATTCCGACAATGCCACGATTTGTTAAAAGAAGTCAAGTCTTCGATGCTCTGTCATTGAATGTGTCACCCCCATAATAATATAATATTCGGAAAGTGTGTTTCACTATGACATGACGGAGACGGGAAAACCCAAAAAGGCTCACTAATGACATTGTTTTTTCTCAACAAAACTAATCAAAAAGTGGAAGAGAATTGTTAATTGTCGAAACGGTGAAGGGAAGTTGGAATTCGGTAGCTCATTTGGAAATGCCTTATGTGATTCCGACAATGCCACGATTTGTAAAAAGAAGTCAAGTTTTCGATTCTCTGCCATTAAATGTGTCACCCCCATAATAATATAATATTCGGAAAATGTGTTTCACTATGACTTGACGGAGACGGGAACATCCAAAAAGGCTCACTAATGACATTGTTTTTTCTCAACAAAACTAATCAAAAAGTGGAAGAGAATTGTTAATTGTCGAAACGGTGAAGGGAAGATGGAATTCGGTAGCTCATTTGGAAATGCCTTATGTGATTCCGACAATGCCACGATTTGTAAAAAGAAGTCAAATCTCCGATGCTCTGCCATTGAATGTGTCACCCCCATAATAATATAATATTCGGAAAGTGTGTTTCACTATGACTTGACGGAGAGGGGAAAATCCAAAAAGGCTCACTAATGACATTGTTTTTTCTCAACAAAACTAATCAAAAAGTTGAAGAGTATTGTTAGTTGTCGAAACGGTGAAGGGAAGATGGAATTCGGTAGGTCATTTAGAAACACGTTATGTGGTTCTGACAATGCCACGTTTTGTAAAAGAAAGTCAAGTCTTCGATGCTCTGCCATTGAATGTGTCGCCCCCATAATAATATAATATTCGGAAAGTGTGTTTCACTATGACCTGACGGAGAGGGGAAAATCCAAAAAGGCTCACTAATGACATAATTTTTTCTCAACAAAACTAATCAAAAAGTGGAAGAGAATTGTTAATTGTCGAAACGGTGAAGGGAAGTTGGAATTCGGTAGCTCATTTGGAAATACCTTATGTGATTCCGACAATGCCACGATTTGTAAAAAGAAGTCAAGTTTTCGATTCTCTGCCATTAAATGTGTCACCCCCATAATAATATAATATTCGGAAAGTGTGTTTCACTATGACTTGACGGAGACGGGAAAATCCAAAAAGGCTCACTAATGACATTGTTTTTTCTCAAGAAAACTAATCAAAAAGTGGGAGAGAATTGTTAATTGTCGAAACGGTGAAGGGAAGATGGAATTCGGTAGGTCATTTAGAAACACGTTATGTGATTCTGACAATGCCACGTTTCGTAAAAAAAAGGCAAATCTCCGATGCTCTGCCATTGAATGTGTCACCCCCATAATAATATAATATTCGGAAAGTGTGTTTCACTATGACTTGACGGAGAGGGGAAAATCCAAAAAGGCTCACTGATGACATTGTTTTTTCTCAACAAAACTAATCAAAAAGTTGAAGAGTATTGTTAGTTGTCGAAACGGTGAAGGGAAGATGGAATTCGGTAGGTCATTTAGAAACACGTTATGTGATTCTGACAATGCCACGTTTCTTAAAAGAAAGTCAAGTCTTCGATGCTCTGCCATTGAATGTGTCGCCCCCATAATAATATAATATTCGAAAAGTGTGTTTGACTATGACTTGACGGAGAGGGGAAAATCCAAAAAGGCTCACCAATGACATAAGTTTTTCTCAACAAAACTAATCAAAACGGGAAAGAGAATTGTTAGTTGTCGAAACGGTGAAGGGAATATGGAATTCGGTAGGTCATTTGGAAACGCCTCATGTGATTCCGACAATGCCAAGTTTCGTGAAAAAAAGTCAATTCTTCGATGATCTTCCATTGAATGTGTCACCCTCATAATAATATCTTCGGAAAGCGTGTTTCACTATGACTTGACGGAGAGGGGAAATCCATAAAGGCTCACTAATGACATTGTATTTTCTCAACAAAACTAATCAAAAAGTTGAAGAGTATTGTTAGTTGTCGAAACGGTGAAGGGAAGATGGAATTCGGTAGGTCATTTAGAAACACGTTATGTGATTCTGACAATGCCACGTTTCTTAAAAGAAAGTCAAGTCTTCGATGCTCTGCCATTGAATGTGTCGCCCCCATAATAATATAATATTCGGAAATTGTGTTTCACTATGACTTGACGGAGAGGGGAAAATCCAAAAAGGTTCACTAATGACATAATTATTTCTCAACAAAATTAATCAAAAAGTGGAAGAGAATTGTTAGTTGTCGAAACGGTGAAGGCAAGATGGAATTCGGTAAGTCATTTAGAAACACATTATGTAATTCTGACAATGCCACGTTTCGTAAAAAAAAGTCAAGTCTTCGATGCTCTGCCATTGAATGTGTCGCCCCCATAATAATATAATATTCGGAAAGTGTGTTTCACTATGACCTGACGGAGAGGGAAAAATCCAAAAAGGCTCACTAATGACATAATTTTTTCTCAACAAAACTAATCAAAAAGTGGAAGAGAATTGTTAGTTGTCGAAACGGTGAAGGGATGATGGAATTCTGTAGCTCATTTGGAAATGCCTTATGTGATTCCGACAATGCCACAATTTGTAAAAAGAAGTCAAGTCTTCGATGCTCTGTCATTGAATGTGTCACCCCCATAATAATATAATATTCGGAAAGTGTGTTTCACTATGACATGACGGAGAGGGAAAATCCAGAAACGCTCACTAATGACATTGTTTTTTCTCAACAAAACTAATCAAAAAGTGGAAGAGAATTGTTAATTGTCGAAACAATGAAGGGAAGTTGGAATTCGGTAGCTCATTTGGAAATGCCTTATGTGATTCCGACAATGCCACGATTTGTAAAAAGAAGTCAAGTTTTCGATTCTCTGCCATTAGATGTGTCACCCCCATAATAATATAATATTCGGAAAGTGTGTTTCACTATGACTTGACGGAGAGGGGAAAATCCAAAAAGGCTCACTGATGACATTGTTTTTTCTCAACAAAACTAATCAAAAAGTTGAAGAGTATTGTTAGTTGTCGAAACGGTGAAGGGAAGATGGAATTCGATAGGTCATTTAGAAACACGTTATGTGATTCTGACAATGCCACGGTTTGTAAAAAGAAGTCAAGTCTTCGATGCTCTGTCATTGAATGTGTCACCCCCATAATAATATAATATTCGGAAAGTGTGTTTCACTATGACATGACGGAGACGGGAAAACCCAAAAAGGCTTACTAATGACATAATTTTTTCTCCACAGAACTAATCAAAAAGTGGGAGAGAATTGTTAATTGTCGAAACGGTGAAGGGAAGATGGAATTCGGTAGCTCATTTGGAAATGCCTTATGTGATTCCGACAATGCCACGATTTGTTAAAAGAAGTCAAGTCTTCGATGCTCTGTCATTGAATGTGTCACCCCCATAATAATATAATATTCGGAAAGTGTGTTTCACTATGACATGACGGAGACGGGAAAACCCAAAAAGGCTCACTAATGACATTGTTTTTTCTCAACAAAACTAATCAAAAAGTGGAAGAGAATTGTTAATTGTCGAAACGGTGAAGGGAAGTTGGAATTCGGTAGCTCATTTGGAAATGCCTTATGTGATTCCGACAATGCCACGATTTGTAAAAAGAAGTCAAGTTTTCGATTCTCTGCCATTAAATGTGTCACCCCCATAATAATATAATATTCGGAAAATGTGTTTCACTATGACTTGACGGAGACGGGAACATCCAAAAAGGCTCACTAATGACATTGTTTTTTCTCAACAAAACTAATCAAAAAGTGGAAGAGAATTGTTAATTGTCGAAACGGTGAAGGGAAGATGGAATTCGGTAGCTCATTTGGAAATGCCTTATGTGATTCCGACAATGCCACGATTTGTAAAAAGAAGTCAAATCTCCGATGCTCTGCCATTGAATGTGTCACCCCCATAATAATATAATATTCGGAAAGTGTGTTTCACTATGACTTGACGGAGAGGGGAAAATCCAAAAAGGCTCACTAATGACATTGTTTTTTCTCAACAAAACTAATCAAAAAGTTGAAGAGTATTGTTAGTTGTCGAAACGGTGAAGGGAAGATGGAATTCGGTAGGTCATTTAGAAACACGTTATGTGGTTCTGACAATGCCACGTTTTGTAAAAGAAAGTCAAGTCTTCGATGCTCTGCCATTGAATGTGTCGCCCCCATAATAATATAATATTCGGAAAGTGTGTTTCACTATGACCTGACGGAGAGGGGAAAATCCAAAAAGGCTCACTAATGACATAATTTTTTCTCAACAAAACTAATCAAAAAGTGGAAGAGAATTGTTAATTGTCGAAACGGTGAAGGGAAGTTGGAATTCGGTAGCTCATTTGGAAATACCTTATGTGATTCCGACAATGCCACGATTTGTAAAAAGAAGTCAAGTTTTCGATTCTCTGCCATTAAATGTGTCACCCCCATAATAATATAATATTCGGAAAGTGTGTTTCACTATGACTTGACGGAGACGGGAAAATCCAAAAAGGCTCACTAATGACATTGTTTTTTCTCAAGAAAACTAATCAAAAAGTGGGAGAGAATTGTTAATTGTCGAAACGGTGAAGGGAAGATGGAATTCGGTAGGTCATTTAGAAACACGTTATGTGATTCTGACAATGCCACGTTTCGTAAAAAAAAGTCAAATCTCCGATGCTCTGCCATTGAATGTGTCACCCCCATAATAATATAATATTCGGAAAGTGTGTTTCACTATGACTTGACGGAGAGGGGAAAATCCAAAAAGGCTCACTGATGACATTGTTTTTTCTCAACAAAACTAATCAAAAAGTTGAAGAGTATTGTTAGTTGTCGAAACGGTGAAGGGAAGATGGAATTCGGTAGGTCATTTAGAAACACGTTATGTGATTCTGACAATGCCACGTTTCTTAAAAGAAAGTCAAGTCTTCGATGCTCTGCCATTGAATGTGTCGCCCCCATAATAATATAATATTCGGAAATTGTGTTTCACTATGACTTGACGGAGAGGGGAAAATCCAAAAAGGTTCACTAATGACATAATTATTTCTCAACAAAATTAATCAAAAAGTGGAAGAGAATTGTTAGTTGTCGAAACGGTGAAGGCAAGATGGAATTCGGTAAGTCATTTAGAAACACATTATGTAATTCTGACAATGCCACGTTTCGTAAAAAAAAGTCAAGTCTTCGATGCTCTGCCATTGAATGTGTCGCCCCCATAATAATATAATATTCGGAAAGTGTGTTTCACTATGACCTGACGGAGAGGGAAAAATCCAAAAAGGCTCACTAATGACATAATTTTTTCTCAACAAAACTAATCAAAAAGTGGAAGAGAATTGTTAGTTGTCGAAACGGTGAAGGGATGATGGAATTCTGTAGCTCATTTGGAAATGCCTTATGTGATTCCGACAATGCCACGATTTGTAAAAAGAAGTCAAGTCTTCGATGCTCTGTCATTGAATGTGTCACCCCCATAATAATATAATATTCGGAAAGTGTGTTTCACTATGACATGACGGAGAGGGAAAATCCAGAAACGCTCACTAATGACATTATTTTTTCTCAACAGAACTGATCAAAAAGTGGAAGAGAATTGTTATTTGTCGAAACGGTGAAGGGAATATGGAATTCGGTAGGTCATTTAGAAACACGTTATGTGATTCTGACAATGCCACGTTTCGTAAAAAAAGTCAAGTCTTCGATGCTCTGCCATTGAATGTGTCACCCCCATAATAATATAATAATCGGAAAGTGTGTTTCACTATGACTTGACGGAGAGGGGAAAATCCAAAAAGGCTGACTAATGATATTGGTTTTTCTCAACAAAACTAATCAAAAAGTGGAAGAGAATTGTTAATTGTCGAAACGGTGAAGGGAAGTTGGAATTCGGTAGCTCATTTGGAAATGCCTTATGTGATTCCGACAATGCCACGATTTGTAAAAAAAAGTCAAGTTTTCGATTCTCTGCCATTGAATGTGTCACCCCCATAATAATATAATATTCGGAAAGTGTGTTTCACTATGACTTGACGGAGAGGGAAAATCCAAAAAAACTCACTAATGACATTATTTTTTCTCAACAAAACTAATCAAAAAGTGGAAGAGAATTGTTATTTGTCGAAACGGTGAAGGGAATATGGAATTCGGTAGGTCATTTGGAAACGCCTTATATGATTCCGACAATGCCACATTTCGTAAAAAAAAGTCAAGTTTTCGATTCTCTGCCATTGAATGTGTCACTTCCATAATAATATAATATTCGGAAATTGTCTTTCACTATGACTTGACGGAGACAGGAAAATCCAAAAAGGCTCACTAATGACATTGTTTTTTCTCAACAAAACTAATCGAAAAGTGGAAGAGAATTGTTATTTGTCGAAACGGTGAAGGGAATATGGAATTCGGTAGGTCATTTGGAAATGCTTTATGTGATTCCGACAATGCCACGTTTCGTGAAAAAAAGTCAAGTCTTCGATTCTCTGCCAATGAATGTGTCACCCCCATAATAATATAATATTTGGAAAGTGTGTTTCACTATGACTTGACGGAGAGGGGAAATCCAATAAGGCTCACTAATGACATTATTTTTTCTCAACAAAACTAATCAAAAAGTGGAAGAGAATTGTTATTTGTCGAAACGGTGAAGGGAATATGGAATTCGGTAGGTCATTTGGAAACGCCTCATGTGATTCCGACTATGCCACGTTTCGTAAAAAAAAGTCAGGTCTTCGATTCTCTGCCATTGAATGTGTCACCCCCATAATAACATAATATTCGGAAATTGTCTTTCACTATGACTTGACGGAGACGGGAGAATCCAAAAAGGCTCACTAATGACATTGTTTTTTCTCAACAAAACTAATCAAAAAGTGGAAGAGAATAGTTATTTGTCGAAACGGTGAAGGGAAGATGGAATTCGATAGGTCATTTAGAAAACCGTTATGTGATTCCGACAATGCCACGTTTCGTAAAAAAAAAGTCAAGTCTTCGATGCCCTGCCATTGAATGTTTCACCCCCATAATAATATAATATTCGGAAAGTGTGTTTCGCTATGACCTGACGGAGAGGGGAAAATCCAAAAAAGCTCACTAATGACATAATTTTTTCTCAACAAAACTAATCAAAAAGTTGAAGAGAATTGTTAGTTGTCGAAACGGTGAAGGGAAGATGGAATTCGGTAGGTTATTTAGAAACACATTATGTGATTCTGACAATGCCACGTTTCGTAAAAAAAGTCAAGTCTTCGATGCTCTGCCATTGAATGTGTCACCCCCATAATAATATAATAATCGGAAAGTGTGTTTCACTATGACTTGACGGAGAGGGGAAAATCCAAAAAGGCTGACTAATGATATTGGTTTTTCTCAACAAAACTAATCAAAAAGTGGAAGAGAATTGTTATTTGTCGAAACGGTGAAGGGAATATGGAATTCGGTAGGTCATTTGGAAACGCCTTATGTGATTCCGACAATGCCACATTTCGTAAAAAAAAGTCAAGTTTTCGATTCTCTGCCATTGAATGTGTCACTTCCATAATAATATAATATTCGGAAATTGTCTTTCACTATGACTTGACGGAGACAGGAAAATCCAAAAAGGCTCACTAATGACATTGTTTTTTCTCAACAAAACTAATCGAAAAGTGGAAGAGAATTGTTATTTGTCGAAACGGTGAAGGGAATATGGAATTCGGTAGGTCATTTGGAAATGCTTTATGTGATTCCGACAATGCCACGTTTCGTGAAAAAAAGTCAAGTCTTCGATTCTCTGCCAATGAATGTGTCACCCCCATAATAATATAATATTTGGAAAGTGTGTTTCACTATGACTTGACGGAGAGGGGAAATCCAATAAGGCTCACTAATGACATTATTTTTTCTCAACAAAACTAATCAAAAAGTGGAAGAGAATTGTTATTTGTCGAAACGGTGAAGGGAATATGGAATTCGGTAGGTCATTTGGAAACGCCTCATGTGATTCCGACTATGCCACGTTTCGTAAAAAAAAGTCAGGTCTTCGATTCTCTGCCATTGAATGTGTCACCCCCATAATAACATAATATTCGGAAATTGTCTTTCACTATGACTTGACGGAGACGGGAGAATCCAAAAAGGCTCACTAATGACATTGTTTTTTCTTAACAAAACTAATCAAAAAGTGGAAGAGAATAGTTATTTGTCGAAACGGTGAAGGGAAGATGGAATTCGATAGGTCATTTAGAAAACCGTTATGTGATTCCGACAATGCCACGTTTCGTAAAAAAAAAGTCAAGTCTTCGATGCCCTGCCATTGAATGTTTCACCCCCATAATAATATAATATTCGGAAAGTGTGTTTCGCTATGACCTGACGGAGAGGGGAAAATCCAAAAAAGCTCACTAATGACATAATTTTTTCTCAACAAAACTAATCAAAAAGTTGAAGAGAATTGTTAGTTGTCGAAACGGTGAAGGGAAGATGGAATTCGGTAGGTTATTTAGAAACACATTATGTGATTCTGACAATGCCACGTTTCGTAAAAAAAAGTCAAGTCTTCGATGCTCTGTCATTGAATGTGTCACCCCCATAATAATATAATATTCGGAAAGTGTGTTTCACTATGACTTGACTGAGAGGGGAAAATCCAAAAAGGCTCACTAATGACATTATTTTTTCTCAACAAAACTAATCAAAAAGTGGAAGAGAATTGTTATTTGTCGAAACGGTGAAGGGAAGATGGAATTCGGTAGGTCATTTAGAAACACGTTATGTGATTCTGACAATGCCACGTTTCGTAAAAAAAAGTCAAGTCTTCGATGCTCTGTCATTGAATGTGTCACCCCTATAATAATATAATATTCGGAAAGTGTGTTTCGCTATGACCTGACGGAGAGGGGAAAATCCAAAAAGGCTCACTAATGACATAATTTTTTCTCAACAATACTAATCAAAAAGTTGAAGAGAATTGTTAGTTGTCGAAACGGTGAAGGGAATATGGAATTCGGTAGGTCAGTTGGAAACGCCTCATGTGATTCCGACTATGCCACGTTTCGTAAAAAAAAGTCAAGTCTTCGATTCTCTGCCATTGAATGTGTCACTTCCATAATAATATAATATTCGGAAATTGTCTTTCACTATGACTTGACGGAGACGGGAAAATCCCAAAAGGCTCACTAATGACATTGTTTTTTCTCAACAAAACTAATCGAAAAGTGGAAGAGAATTGTTATTTGTCGAAACGGTGAAGGGAATATGGAATTCGGTAGGTCAGTTGGAAATGCCTTATGTGATTCCGACAATGCCACGTTTCGTAAAAAAAGTCAAGTTCTCGATTCTCTGCCATTGAATGTGTCACCCCCATAATAATATAATATTTGGAAAGTGTGTTTCACTATGACTTGACGGAGAGGGAAAATCCAATAAGGCTCACTAATGACATTATTTTTTCTCAACAAAACTAATCAAAAAGTGGAAGAGAATTGTTATTTGTCGAAACGGTGAAGGGAATATGGAATTCGGTAGGTCATTTGGAAACGCCTCATGTGATTCCGACTATGCTACGTTTCGTAAAAAAAAGTCAGGTCTTCGATTCTCTGCCATTGAATGTGTCACCCCCATAATAACATAATATTCGGAAATTGTCTTTCACTATGACTTGACGGAGACGGAAAAATCCAAAAAGGCTCACTAATGACATTGTTTTTTCTCAACAAAACTAATCAAAAAGTGGAGGAGAATAGTTATTTGTCGAAACGGTGAAGGGAAGATGGAATTCGGTAGGTCATTTAGAAAACCGTTATGTGATTCCGACAATGCCACGTTTCGTAAAAAAAAAGTCAAGTCTTCGATGCCCTGCCATTGAATGTTTCACCCCCATAATAATATAATATTCGGAAAGTGTGTTTCGCTATGACCTGACGGAGAGGGGGAAATCCAAAAAGGCTCACTAATGACATAATTTTTTCTCAACAAAACTAATCAAAAAGTTGAAGAGAATTGTTAGTTGTCGAAACGGTGAAGGGAATATGGAATTCGGTAGGTCATTTAGAAACACATTATGTGATTCTGACAATGCCACGTTTCGTAAAAAAAAGTCAAGTCTTCGATTCTCTGCCATTGAATGTGTCACTTCCATAATAATATAATATTCGGAAATTGTCTTACACTATGACTTGACGGAGACGGGAAAATCCCAAAAGGCTCACTAATGACATTGTTTTTTCTCAACAAAACTAATCGAAAAGTGGAAGAGAATTGTTATTTGTCGAAACGGTGAAGGGAATATGGAATTCGGTAGGTCAGTTGGAAATGCCTTATGTGATTCCGACAATGCCACGTTTCGTAAAAAAAAGTCAAGTCCTCGATTCTCTGCCATTGAATGTGTCACCCCCATAATAATATAATATTTGGAAAGTGTGTTTCACTATGACTTGACGGAGAGGGAAAATCCAATAAGGCTCACTAATGACATTATTTTTTCTCAACAAAACTAATCAAAAAGTGGAAGAGAATTGTTATTTGTCGAAACGGTGAAGGGAATATGGAATTCGGTAGGTCATTTGGAAACGCCTCATGTGATTCCGACTATGCTACGTTTCGTAAAAAAAAGTCAGGTCTTCGATTCTCTGCCATTGAATGTGTCACCCCCATAATAACATAATATTCGGAAATTGTCTTTCACTATGACTTGACGGAGACGGAAAAATCCAAAAAGGCTCACTAATGACATTGTTTTTTCTCAACAAAACTAATCAAAAAGTGGAGGAGAATAGTTATTTGTCGAAACGGTGAAGGGAAGATGGAATTCGGTAGGTCATTTAGAAAACCGTTATGTGATTCCGACAATGCCACGTTTCGTAAAAAAAAAGTCAAGTCTTCGATGCCCTGCCATTGAATGTTTCACCCCCATAATAATATAATATTCGGAAAGTGTGTTTCGCTATGACCTGACGGAGAGGGGGAAATCCAAAAAGGCTCACTAATGACATAATTTTTTCTCAACAAAACTAATCAAAAAGTTGAAGAGAATTGTTAGTTGTCGAAACGGTGAAGGGAATATGGAATTCGGTAGGTCATTTAGAAACACATTATGTGATTCTGACAATGCCACGTTTCGTAAAAAAAAGTCAAGTCTTCGATGCTCTGTCATTGAATGTGTCACCCCCATAATAATATAATATTCGGAAAGTGTGTTTCACTATGACTTGACTGAGAGGGGAAAATCCAAAAAGGCTCACTAATGACATTATTTTTTCTCAACAAAACTAATCAAAAAGTGGAAGAGAATTGTTATTTGTCGAAACGGTGAAGGGAAGATGGAATTCGGTAGGTCATTTAGATACACGTTATGTGATTCTGACAATGCCAAGTTTCGTAGAAAAAATCAAGTCTTCGATGCTCTGCCATTGAATGTTTCACACCCATAATAATATAATATTCGGAAAGTGTGTTTCGCTATGACCTGACGGAGAGGGGAAAATCCAAAAAAGCTCACTAATGACATAATTTTTTTTTAACAAAACTAATCAAAAAGTTGAAGAGAATTGTTATTTGTCGAAACGGTGAAGGGAATATGGAATTCGGTAGGTCATTTAGAAACACATTATGTGATTCTGACAATGCCACGTTTCGTAAAAAAAAGTCAAGTCTTCGATGCTCTGTCATTGAATGTGTCACCCCCATAATAATATAATATTCGGAAAGTGTGTTTCACTATGACCTGACGGAGAGGGGAAAATCCAAAAAGGCTCACTAATGACATTATTTTTTCTCAACAAAACTAATCGAAAACTGGAAGAGAATTGTTATTTGTCGAAACGGTGAAGGGAATATGGAATTCGGTAGGTCATTTGGAAATGCCTTATGTGATTCCGACAATGCCACGTTTCGTAAAAAAAAGTCAAGTCTTCGATTATCTGCCATTGAATGTGTCACCCCCATAATAATATAATATTTGGAAAGCGTGTTTCACTATGACTTGACGGAGAGGGAAAATCCAATAAGGCTCACTAATGACATTATTTTTTCTCAACACAACTAATCAAAAAGTGGAAGAGAGTTGTTATTTGTCGAAACGGTGAAGGGAAGATGGAATTCGGTAGGTCATTTGGAAACGCCTCATGTGATTCCGACTATGCCACGTTTCGTAAAAAAAAGTCAGGTCTTCGATTCTCTGCCATTGAATGTGTCACCCCCATAATAACATAATATTCGGAAATAGTGTTTCACTATGACTTGACGGAGACGGGAAAATCCAAAGAGGCTCACCAATGACATTGTTTTTTCTCAACAAAACTAATCAAAAAGTGGAAGAGAATAGTTATTTGTCGAAACGGTGAAGGGAAGATGGAATTCGGTAGGTCATTTAGAAAACCGTTATGTGATTCCGACAATGCCACGTTTCGTAAAAAAAAGTCAAGTCTTCGATGCCCTGCCATTGAATGTTTAACCTCCATAATTATATAATATTCGGAAAGTGTGTTTCGCTATGACCTGACGGAGAGGGGAAAATCCAAAAAGGCTCACTAATGACATAATTTTTTCTCAACAAAACTAATCAAAAAGTTGAAGAGAATTGTTAGTTGTCGAAACGGTGAAGGGAAGATGGAATTCGGTAGGTCATTTAGAAACACATTATGTGATTCTGACAATGCCACGTTTCGTAAAAAAAAGTCAAGTCTTCGATGCTCTGTCATTGAATGTGTCACCCCCATAATAATATAATATTCGGAAAGTGTGTTTCACTATGACTTGACTGAGAGGGGAAAATCCAGAAAGGCTCACTAATGACATTATTTTTTCTCAACAAAACTAATCAAAAAGTGGAAGAGAATTGTTATTTGTCGAAACGGTGAAGGGAAGATGGAATTCGGTAGGTCATTTAGAAATACGTTATGTGATTCTGACAATGCCAAGTTTCGTAGAAAAAAGTCAAGTCTTCGATGCTCTGCCATTGAATGTTTCACCCCCATAATAATATAATATTCGGAAAGTGTGTTTCGCTATGACCTGACGGAGAGGGGAAAATCAAAAAAGGCTCACTGATGACATAATTTTTTCTCAACAGAACTAATCAAAAAGTTGAAGAGAATTGTTATTTGTCGAAACGGTGAAGGGAAGATGGAATTCGGTAGGTCATTTAGAAACACATTATGTGATTCTGACAATGCCACGTTTCGTAAAAAAAGTCGAGTCTTCGATGCTCTGTCATTGAATGTGTCACCCCCATAATAATATAATATTCGGAAAGTGTGTTTCACTATGACTTGACGGAGAGGGGAAATTTCTAAAGGCTCACTAATGACATTGTTTTTTCCCAACAAAACTAATCAAAAAGTGGGAGAGAATTGTTATTTGTCGAAACGGTGAAGGGAAGATGGAATTCGGTAGGTCATTTGGAAACGCCTCATGTGATTCCGACTATGCCACGTTTCGTAAAAAAAAATCAGGTCTTCGATTCTCTGCCATTGAATGTGTCACCCCCATAATAACATAATATTCGGAAATAGTGTTTCACTATGACTTGACTGAGAGGGGAAAATCCAAAAAGGCTCACTAATGACATTATTTTTTCTCAACAAAACTAATCAAAAAGTGGAAGAGAATTGTTATTTGTCGAAACGGTGAAGGGAAGATGGAATTCGGTAGGTCATTTAGAAATACGTTATGTGATTCTGACAATGCCAAGTTTCGTAGAAAAAAGTCAAGTCTTCGATGCCCTGCCATTGAATGTTTAACCCCCATAATTATATAATATTCGGAAAGTGTGTTTCGCTATGACCTGACGGAGAGGGGAAAATCCAAAAAGGCTCACTAATGACATAATTTTTTCTCAACAAAACTAATCAAAAAGTTGAAGAGAATTGTTAGTTGTCGAAACGGTGAAGGGAAGATGGAATTCGGTAGGTCATTTAGAAACACATTATGTGATTCTGACAATGCCACGTTTCGTAAAAAAAGTCGAGTCTTCGATGCTCTGTCATTGAATGTTTCACCCCCATAATAATATAATATTCGGAAAGTGTGTTTCGCTATGACCTGACGGAGAGGGGAAAATCAAAAAAGGCTCACTGATGACATAATTTTTTCTCAAAAGAACTAATCAAAAAGTTGAAGAGAATTGTTATTTGTCGAAACGGTGAAGGGAAGATGGAATTCGGTAGGTCA
Source organism: Diorhabda sublineata (assembly GCF_026230105.1). NCBI lineage: Eukaryota > Metazoa > Arthropoda > Insecta > Coleoptera > Chrysomelidae > Diorhabda > Diorhabda sublineata. The sequence continues at coordinate 1,674,991 of NC_079486.1, forward strand.
TTTAGAAACACATTATGTGATTCTGACAATGCCACGTTTCGTAAAAAAAGTCGAGTCTTCGATGCTCTGTCATTGAATGTGTCACCCCCATAATAATATAATATTCGGAAAGTGTGTTTCACTATGACTTGACGGAGAGGGGAAATTTCTAAAGGCTCACTAATGACATTGTTTTTTCCCAACAAAACTAATCAAAAAGTGGGAGAGAATTGTTAATTGTCGAAACGGTGAAGGGAAGATGGAATTCGGTAGGTCATTTAGAAACACATTATGTGATTCTGACAATGCCACGTTTCGTAAAAAAAAGTCAAGTCTTCGATGCTCTGTCATTGAATGTGTCACCCCCATAATAATATAATATTCGGAAAGTGTGTTTCACCATGACCTGACGGAGAGGGGAAAATCTAAGAAGGCTCACTAATGACATTATTTTTTCTCAACAAAACTAATCGAAAAGTGGAAGAGAATTGTTATTTGTCGAAACGGTGAAGGGAATATGGAATTCGGTAGATCATTTAGAAACACGTTATGTGATTCTGACAATGCCACGTTTCGTGGAAAAAAGTCAAGTCTTCGATGCTCTGCCATTGAACGTGTCACCCCCATAATAATATAATATTCGCAAAGTGTGTTTGACTATGACTTGACGGAGAGGGGAAAATCCAAAAAGGCTCACTAATGACATAATTTTTTCTCAACAAAACTAATCAAAAAGTGGAAGAGAATTGTTATTTGTCGAAACGATGAAGGGAAGATGGAATTCGGTAGGTCATTTAGAAACACGTTATGTGATTCAGACAATGCCACGTTTCGTAAAAAAAGTCGAGTCTTCGATGCTCTGTCATTGAATGTGTCACCCCCATAATAATATAATATTCGGAAATAGTGTTTCACTATGACTTGACGGAGAGGGGAAAATCCAAAAAGGCTCACTAATGAGATAATTTTTTCTCAACAGAACTAATCAAAAAGTGGAAGAGAATTGTTATTTGTCGAAACGATGAAGGGAAGATGGAATTCGGTAGGTCATTTAGAAACACGTTATGTGATTCTGACAATGCCACGTTTCGTAGAAAAAAGTCAAGTCTTCGATGCTCTGCCATTGAATGTGTCACCCCCATAATAATATAATATTCGGAAAGTGTGTTTGACTATGACTTGACGGAGAGGGGAAAAGACAAAAAGGCTCACTAATGACATAATTTTTTCTCAACAAAACTAATCAAAAAGTGGAAGAGAATTGTTATTTGTCGAAACGGTGAAAAGAAGATGGAATTCGGTAGGTCATTTAGAAACACGTTAAGTGATTCTGACAATGCCAAGTTTCGTAGAAAAAAGTCAAGTCTTCGATGCTCTGCCATTGAATGTGTCACCCACATAATAATATCTTCGGAAAGTGTGTTTCGTTTCACTATGACTTGACGAAAAGGGAAAATCCAAAAAGGCTCACTAATGACATTATTTTTTCTCAACAGAACTAATCAAAAAGTGGAAGAGAATTGTTGTTTATCGAAACGGTGAAGGGAATATGGAATTCGGTAGGTCATTTAGAAACACATTATGTGATCCTGACAATGCCACGTTTCGTAAAAAAAAGTCAAGTCTTCGATGCTCTGCCATTGAATGTGTCACCCCCATAATAATATAATATTCGGAAATTGTGTTTCACTATGACTTGACGGAGAGGGGAAAATCCAAAAAGGCTCACTAATGAGATAATTTTTTCTCAACAGAACTAATCAAAAAGTGGAAGAGAATTGTTGTTTATCGAAACGGTAAAGGGAATATGGAATTCGGTAGGTCATTTAGAAACACGTTATGTGATTCTGACAATGCCACGTTTCGTAAAAAAAAGTAAAGTCTTCGATTCTCTGCCATTAAATGTGTCAGCCCATAATAATATGATATTCGGAAAGTGTGTTTCACTATGACTTGACGGAGAGGGAAAATCCAAAAAGGCTCATTAAAGACATAATTTTTTCTCAACAAAACTAACCAAAAAGTGGAAGAGAATTGTTATTTGTCGAAACGATGAAGGGAAGCTGGAATTCGGTAGGTCATTTAGAAAAACGTTATGTGATTCTGGCAATGCCACGTTTCGTAAAAAGAAGACAAGTCTTCGATTCTCTCCCATTAAATGTGTCACCCCCATAATAATATAGTATTCGGAAATTGTGTTTCACTATGACTTGACGGAGAGGGGAAAATCCAAAAAGGCTCACTAATCACATAATTTTTTCTCAACAAAATTAATCAAAAAGTGGAAGAGAATTGTTATTTATCGAAACGGTGAAGGGAATATGGAATTCGGTAGGTCATTTCGAAACACGTTATGTGATTCTAACAATGCCATGTTTCGTAGAAAATAGTCAAGTCTTCGATGCTCTGCCATTGAATGTGTCACCCCCATAATAATATAATATTCGGAAAGTGTGTTTGACTATGACTTGACGGAGAGGGGAAAATCCAAAAAGGCTCACTAATGACATAATTTTTTCTCAACAAAACTAATCAAAAAGTGGAAGAGAATTGTTATTTGTCGAAACGGTGAAGGGAAGATGGAATTCGGTAGATCATTTAGAATAACGTTATGTGATTCTGACAATGCCACGTTTCGTAAAAAAAGTCAAGTCTTCGATTCTCTGCCATTGAATGTGTCACCCCCATAATAACATAATATTCGGAAATTGTGTTTCACTATGACTTGACGGAGAAGGGAAAATCCAAAGAGGCTCACCAATGACATTGTTTTTTCTCAACAAAACTAATCAAAAAGTGGAAGAGAATAGTTATTTGTCGAAACGGTGAAGGGAAGATGGAATTCGGTAGGTCATTTAGAAAACCGTTATGTGATTCCGACAATGCCACGTTTTGTAAAAAAAAGTCAAGTCTTCGATGCCCTGCCATTGAATGTTTAACCCCCATAATTATATAATATTCGGAAAGTGTGTTTCGCTATGACCTGACGGAGAGGGGAAAATCCAAAAAGGCTCACTAATGACATAATTTTTTCTCAACAAAACTAATCAAAAAGTTGAAGAGAATTGTTAGTTGTCGAAACGGTGAAGGGAAGATGGAATTCGGTAGGTCATTTAGAAACACATTATGTGATTCTGACAATGACACTTTTCGTAAAAAAAAGTCAAGTCTTCGATGCTCTGTCATTGAATGTGTCACCCCCATAATAATATAATATTCGGAAAGTGTGTTTGACTATGACTTGACGGAGAGGGGAAAAGATCGAAACGGTGAAGGGAAGATGGAATTCGGTAGGTCATTTAGAAATACGTTATGTGATTCTGACAATGCCAAGTTTCGTAGAAAAAAGTCAAGTCTTCGATGCTCTGCCATTGAATGTTTCACCCCCATAATAATATAATATTCGGGAAGTGTGTTTCGCTATGACCTGACGGAGAGGGGAAAATCCAAAAAGGCTCACTGATGACATAATTTTTTCTCAACAGAACTAATCAAAAAGTTGAAGAGAATTGTTATTTGTCGAAACGGTGAAGGGAAGATGGAATTCGGTAGGTCATTTAGAAACACATTATGTGATTCTGACAATGCCACGTTTCGTAAAAAAAGTCGAGTCATCGATGCTCTGTCATTGAATGTGTCACCCCCATAATAATATAATATTCGGAAAGTGTGTTTCACTATGACTTGACGGAGAGGGGAAATCCCTAAAGGCTCACTAATGACATTGTTTTTTCCCAACAAAACTAATCAAAAAGTGGGAGAGAATTGTTAATTGTCGAAACGGTGAAGGGAAGATGGAATTCGGTAGGTCATTTAGAAACACATTATGTTATTCTGACAATGCCACGTTTCGTAAAAAAAAGTCAAGTCTTCGATGCTCTGTCATTGAATGTGTCACCCCCATAATAATATAATATTCGGAAAGTGTGTTTCACCATGACCTGACGGAGAGGGGAAAATCTAAAAAGGCTCACTAATGACATTATTTTTTCTCAACAAAACTAATCGAAAAGTGGAAGAGAATTGTTATTTGTCGAAACGGTGAAGGGAATATGGAATTCGGTAGATCATTTAGAAACACGTTATGTGATTCTGACAATGCCACGTTTCGTAGAAAAAAGTCAAGTCTTCGATGCTCTGCCATTGAATGTGTCACCCCCATAATAATATAATATTCGGAAAGTGTGTTTGACTATGACTTGACGGAGAGGGGAAAATCCAAAAAGGCTCACTAATGACATAATTTTTTCCGAACAAAACTAATCAAAGAGTGGAAGAGAATTGTTATTTGTCGAAATGATGGAGGGAAGATGGAATTCGATAGGTCATTTAGAAAGACGTTATGTGATTCCGACAAAGCCACGTTTCGTAAAAAAAAGTCAAGTCTTCGATTCTCTGCCAATGAATGTGTCACCCCCATAATAATATAATATTCGGAAATTGTGTTTCACTATGACTTGACGGAGACGGGAAAATCCAAAAAGGCTCACTAATGACATTGTTTTTCCTCAACAAAACTAATCAAAAGGTGGGAGAGAATTGTTAATTGTCGAAACGGTGAAGGGAAGAAGGAATTCGGTAGCTCATTTGGAAATGCTTCATGTGATTCCGACAATGCCACGTTTCGTAAAAAAAAGTCAAGTTTTCGATTCTCTGCCATTAAATGTGTCAGCCCATAATAATATAATATCCGGAAATTGTGTTTCACTATGACTTGACGTAGAGGGGAAAATCCAAAAAGGCTCATTAAAGACATAATTTTTTCTCAACAAAACTAATCAAAAAGTGGAAGAGAATTGTTAGTTGTCGAAACGGTGAAGGCAATATGGAATTCGGTAGGTCATTTAGAAACACGTTAAGTGATTCTGACAATGCCAAGTTTCGTAGAAAAAAGTCAAGTCTTCGATGCTCTGCCATTGAATGTGTCACCCTCATAATAAAATCTTCGGAAAGTGTGTTTCGTTTCACTATGACTTGACGGAAAGGGAAAATCCAGAAAGGCTCACTAATGACATTATTTTTTCTCAACAGAACTAATCAAAAAGTGGAAGAGAATTGTTGTTTATCGAAACGGTGAAGGGAATATGGAATTCGGTAGGTCATTTAGAAGCACATTATGTGATCCTGACAATGCCACGTTTCGTAAAAAAAAGTAAAGTCTTCGATGCTCTGCCATTGAATGTGTCACCCCCATAATAATATGATATTCGGAAAGTGTGTTTCACTATGACTTGACGGAGAGGGAAAATCCAAAAAGGCTCACTAATGACATAATTTTTTCTCAACAAAACTAACCAAAAAGTAGAAGAGAATTGTTATTTGTCGAAACGATGAAGGGAAGCTGGAATTCGGTAGGTCATTTAGAAAAACGTTATGTGATTCTGGCAATGCCACGTTTCGTAAAAAAAAGTCAAGTCTTCGATTCTCTCCCATTAAATGTGTCACCCCCATAATAATATAGTATTCGGAAATTGTGTTTCACTATGACTTGACGGAGAGAGGAAAATCCAAAAAGGCTCACTAATCACATAATTTTTTCTCAACAAAATTAATCAAAAAGTGGAAGAGAATTGTTATTTATCGAAACGGTGAAGGGAATATGGAATTCGGTAGGTCATTTCGAAACACGTTATGTGATTCTAACAATGCCATGTTTCGTAGAAAATAGTCAAGTCTTCGATGCTCTGCCATTGAATGTGTCACCCCCATAATAATATAATATTCGGAAAGTGTGTTTGACTATGACTTGACGGAGAGGGGAAAATCCAAAAAGGCTCACTAATGACATAATTTTTTCTCAACAAAACTAATCAAAAAGTGGAAGAGAATTGTTATTTGTCGAAACGGTGAAGGGAAGATGGAATTCGGTAGATCATTTAGAATAACGTTATGTGATTCTGACAATGCCACGTTTCGTAAAAAAAAGTCAAGTCTTCGATTCTCTGCCATTGAATGTGTCACCCCCATAATAACATAATATTCGGAAATTGTGTTTCACTATGACTTGACGGAGACGGGAAAATCCAAAGAGGCTCACCAATGACATTGTTTTTTCTCAACAAAACTAATCAAAAAGTGGAAGAGAATAGTTATTTGTCGAAACGGTGAAGGGAAGATGGAATTCGGTAGGTCATTTAGAAAACCGTTATGTGATTCCGACAATGCCACGTTTTGTAAAAAAAAGTCAAGTCTTCGATGCCCTGCCATTGAATGTTTAACCCCCATAATTATATAATATTCGGAAAGTGTGTTTCGCTATGACCTGACGGAGAGGGGAAAATCCAAAAAGGCTCACTAATGACATAATTTTTTCTCAACAAAACTAATCAAAAAGTTGAAGAGAATTGTTAGTTGTCGAAACGGTGAAGGGAAGATGGAATTCGGTAGGTCATTTAGAAACACATTATGTGATTCTGACAATGACACTTTTCGTAAAAAAAAGTCAAGTCTTCGATGCTCTGTCATTGAATGTGTCACCCTCATAATAATATAATATTCGGAAAGTGTGTTTGACTATGACTTGACGGAGAGGGGAAAAGACAAAAAGGCTCACTAATGACATAATTTTTTCTCAACAAAATTAATCAAAAAGTGGAAGAGAATTGTTATTTATCGAAACGGTGAAGGGAAGATGGAATTCGGTAGGTCATTTAGAAACACGTTAAGTGATTCTGACAATGCCAAGTTTCGTAGTAAAAAGTCAAGTCTTCGATGCTCTGCCATTGAATGTTTCACCCCCATAATAATATAATATTCGGAAAGTGTGTTTCGCTATGACCTGACGGAGAGGGGAAAATCCAAAAAGGCTCACTGATGACATAATTTTTTCTCAACAGAACTAATCAAAAAGTTGAAGAGAATTGTTATTTGTCGAAACGGTGAAGGGAAGATGGAATTCGGTAGGTCATTTAGAAACACATTATGTGATTCTGACAATGCCACGTTTCGTAAAAAAAGTCGAGTCATCGATGCTCTGTCATTGAATGTGTCACCCCCATAATAATATAATATTCGGAAAGTGTGTTTCACTATGACTTGACGGAGAGGGGAAATCCCTAAAGGCTCACTAATGACATTGTTTTTTCCCAACAAAACTAATCAAAAAGTGGGAGAGAATTGTTAATTGTCGAAACGGTGAAAGGAAGATGGAATTCGGTAGGTCATTTAGAAACACATTATGTTATTCTGACAATGCCACGTTTCGTAAAAAAAAGTCAAGTCTTCGATGCTCTGTCATTGAATGTGTCACCCCCATAATAATATAATATTCGGAAAGTGTGTTTCACCATGACCTGACGGAGAGGGGAAAATCTAAAAAGGCTCACTAATGACATTATTTTTTCTCAACAAAACTAATCGAAAAGTGGAAGAGAATTGTTATTTGTCGAAACGGTGAAGGGAATATGGAATTCGGTAGATCATTTAGAAACACGTTATGTGATTCTGACAATGCCACGTTTCGTAGAAAAAAGTCAAGTCTTCGATGCTCTGCCATTGAATGTGTCACCCCCATAATAATATAATATTCGCAAAGTGTGTTTGACTATGACTTGACGGAGAGGGGAAAATCCAAAAAGGCTCACTAATGACATTGTTTTTTCTCAACAAAACTAATCAAAAGGTGGGAGAGAATTGTTATTTGTCGAAACGATGAAGGGAAGATGGAATTCGGTAGGTCATTTAGAAAAACGTTATGTGATTCAGACAATGCCACGTTTCGTAAAAAAAGTCGAGTCTTCGATGCTCTGTCATTGAATGTGTCACCCCCATAATAATATAATATTCGGAAATTGTGTTTCACTATGACTTGACGGAGAGGGGAAAATCCAAAAAGGCTCACTAATGAGATAATTTTTTCTCAACAGAACTAATCAAAAAGTGGAAGAGAATTGTTGTTTATCGAAACGGTAAAGGGAATATGGAATTCGGTAGGTCATTTAGAAACACGTTATGTGATTCTGACAATGCCACGTTTCGTAGAAAAAAGTGAAGTCTTCGATGCTCTGCCATTGAATGTGTCACCCCCATAATAATATAATATTCGGAAAGTGTGTTTGACTATGACTTGACGGAGAGGGGAAAATCCAAAAAGGCTCACTAATGACATAATTTTTTCCGTACAAAACTAATCAAAAAGTGGAAGAGAATTGTTATTTGTCGAAACGATGAAGGGAAGATGGAATTCGGTAGGTCATTTAGAAACACGTTATGTGATTCCGACAATGCCACGTTTCGTAGAAAAAAGTCAAGTCTTCGATGCTCTGCCATTGAATGTGTCACCCCCATAATAATATAATATTCGAAAAGTGTGTTTGACTATGATTTGACGGAGAGGGGAAAATCCAAAAAGGCTCACTAATGACATAATTTTTTCCGTACAAAACTAATCAAAAAGTGGAAGAGAATTGTTATTTGTCGAAACGATGAAGGGAAGATGGAATTCGGTAGGTCATTTAGAAACACGTTATGTGATTCCGACAATGCCACGTTTCGTAGAAAAAAGTCAAGTCTTCGATGCTCTGCCATTGAATGTGTCACCCCCATAATAATATAATATTCGAAAAGTGTGTTTGACTATGATTTGACGGAGAGGGGAAAAGACAAAAAGGCTCACTAATGAGATAATTTTTTCTCAACAGAACCAATCAAAAAGTGGAAGAGAATTGTTGTTTATCGAAACGGTAAAGGGAATATGGAATTCGGTAGGTCATTTAGAAACACGTTATGTGATTCTGACAATGCCACGTTTCGTAGAAAAAAGTCAAGTCTTCGATGCTCTGCCATTGAATGTGTCACCCACATAATAATATCTTCGGAAAGTGTGTTTCGTTTCACTATGAATTGACGAAAAGGGAAAATCCAAAAAGGCTCACTAATGACATTATTTTTTCTCAACAGAACTAATCAAAAAGTGGAAGAGAATTGTTGTTTATCGAAACGGTGAAGGGAATATGGAATTCGGTAGGTCATTTAGAAACACATTATGTGATCCTGACAATGCCACGTTTCGTAAAAAAAAGTCAAGTCTTCGATGCTCTGCCATTGAATGTGTCACCCCCATAATAATATAATATTCGGAAATTGTGTTTCACTATGACTTGACGGAGAGGGGAAAATCCAAAAAGGCTCACTAATGAGATAATTTTTTCTCAACAGAACTAATCAAAAAGTGGAAGAGAATTGTTGTTTATCGAAACGGTAAAGGGAATATGGAATTCGGTAGGTCATTTAGAAACACGTTATGTGATTCTGACAATGCCACGTTTCGTAGAAAAAAGTCAAGTCTTCGATGCTCTGCCAATGAATGTGTCACCCCCATAATAATATAATATTCGGAAAGTGTGTTTGACTATGACTTGACGGAGAGGGGAAAATACAAAAAGGCTCACTAATGACATAATTTTTTCCGTACAAAAATTAATCAAAAAGTGGAAGAGAATTGTTATTTGTCGAAACGATGAGGGGAAGATGGAATTCGGTAGGTCATTTAGAAACACGTTATGTGATTCTGACAATGCCACGTTTCGTAGAAAAAAGTCAAGTCTTCGATGCTCTGCCATTGAATGTGTCACCCCCATAATAATATAATATTCGGAAAGTGTGTTTGACTATGACTTGACGGAGAGGGGAAAATCCAAAAAGGCTCACTAATGACATTGTTTTTTCTCAACAAAACTAATCAAAAGGTGGGAGAGAATTGTTAATTGTCGAAACGGTGAAGGGAAGAAGGAATTCGGTAGCTCATTTGGAAATGCTTCATGTGATTCCGACAATGCCACGTTTCGTAAAAAAAAGTGAAGTTTTCGATTCTCTGCCATTAAATGTGTCACCCTCATAATAATATCTTCGGAAAGTGTGTTTCGTTTCACTATGACTTGACGGAGAGGGAAAATCCAAAAAGGCTCACTAATGACATTATTTTTTCTCAACAGAACTTATCAAAAAGTGGAAGAGAATTGTTATTTATCGAAACGGTGAAGGGAATATGGAATTCGGTAGGTCATTTAGAAACACGTTATGTGATTCTGACAATGCCACGTTTCGTAGAAAAAAGTCAAGTCTTCGATGCTCTGCCATTGAATGTATCACCCCCATAATAATATAATATTCGGAAAGTGTGTTTGACTATGACTTGTCGGAGAGGGGAAAATCCAAAAAGGCTCACTAATGACATAATTTTTTCTCAACAAAACTAATCAAAAAGTGGAAGAGAATTGTTATTTGTCGAAACGGTGAAGGGAAGATGGAATTCGGTAGGTCATTTAGAAAAACGTTATGTGATTCTGACAATGCCACGTTTCGTAAAAAAAAGTCAAGTCTTCGATTCTCTGCCATTGAATGTGTCACCCCCATAATAATATAATATTAGGAAAATGTGTTTCACTATGACTTGACGGAGACGGGAAAATCCAAAAAGGCTCACTAATTACATTGTTTTTTCTCAACAGAACTAATCAAAAAGTGGAAGAGAATTGTTGTTTATCGAAACGGTGAAGGGAATATGGAATTCGGTGATCATTTAGAAAAACGTTATGTGATTCTGACAATGCCACGTTTCGTAGAAAAAAGTCAAGTCTTCGATGCTCTGCCATTGAATGTGTCACCCCCATAATAATATAATATTCGGAAAGTGTGTTTCACTATGACTTGACGGAGAGGGAAAATCCAAAAAGGCTCACTAATGACATTATTTTTTCTCAACAGAACTTATCAAAAAGTGGAAGAGAATTGTTATTTATCGAAACGGTGAAGGGAATATGGAATTCGGTAGGTCATTTAGAAACACGTTATGTGATTCTGACAATGCCACGTTTCGTAGAAAAAAGTCAAGTCTTCGATGCTCTGCCATTGAATGTATCACCCCCATAATAATATAATATTCGGAAAGTGTGTTTGACTATGACTTGTCGGAGAGGGGAAAATCCAAAAAGGCTCACTAATGACATAATTTTTTCTCAACAAAACTAATCAAAAAGTGGAAGAGAATTGTTATTTGTCGAAACGGTGAAGGGAAGATGGAATTTGGTAGGTCATTTAGAAAAACGTTATGTGATTCTGACAAAACCACGTTTCGTAAAAAAAAGTCAAGTCTTCGATTCTCTGCCATTGAATGTGTCACCCCCATCATAATATAATATTCGGAAAGTGTGTTTCACTATGACTTGACGGAGAGGGGAAAATCCGAAAAAGCTCACTAATGACATAATTTTTTCTCAACAAAACTAATCAAAAAGTGGAAGAGAATTGTTATTTATCGAAACGGTGAAGGGAATATGGAATTCGGTAGGTCATTTAGAAACACGTTATGTGATTCTGACAATGCCAAGTTTCGTAGAAAAAAGTCAAGTCTTCGATGCTCTGCCATTGAATGTGTCACCCCCATAATAATATAATATTCGGAAAGTGTGTTTCACTATGACTTGACGGAGAGGGAAAATCCAAAAAGGCTCACTAATGACATAATTTTTTCTCAACAAAACTAATCAAAAAGTGGAAGAGAATTGTTATTTGTCGAAACGATGAAGGGAAGATGGAATTCGGTGATCATTTAGAAAAACGTTATGTGATTCTGACAATGCCACGTTTCGTAGAAAAAAGTCAAGTCTTCGATGCTCTGCCATTGAATGTGTCACCCCCATAATAATATAATATTCGGAAAGTGTGTTTCACTATGACTTGACGGAGAGGGAAAATCCAAAAAGGCTCACTAATGACATTATTTTTTCTCAACAGAACTTATCAAAAAGTGGAAGAGAATTGTTATTTATCGAAACGGTGAAGGGAATATGGAATTCGGTAGGTCATTTAGAAACACGTTATGTGATTCTGACAATGCCACGTTTCGTAGAAAAAAGTCAAGTCTTCGATGCTCTGCCATTGAATGTATCACCCCCATAATAATATAATATTCGGAAAGTGTGTTTGACTATGACTTGTCGGAGAGGGGAAAATCCAAAAAGGCTCACTAATGACATAATTTTTTCTCAACAAAACTAATCAAAAAGTGGAAGAGAATTGTTATTTATCGAAACGGTGAAGGGAAGATGGAATTCGGTGATCATTTAGAAAAACGTTATGTGATTCTGACAATGCCACGTTTCGTAGAAAAAAGTCAAGTCTTCGATGCTCTGCCATTGAATGTGTCACCCCCATAATAATATAATATTCGGAAAGTGTGTTTTACTATGACTTGACGGAGAGGGAAAATCCAAAAAGGCTCACTAATGACATTATTTTTTCTCAACAGAACTTATCAAAAAGTGGAAGAGAATTGTTATTTATCGAAACGGTGAAGGGAAGATGGAATTCAGTAGGTCATTTAGAAAAACGTTATGTGATTTTGACAATGCCACGTTTCGTAAAAAAAAGTCGAGTCTTCGATGCTCTGCCATTGAATGTGTCACCCCCATAATAATATAATATTCGGAAATTGTGTTTCACTATGACTTGACGGAGACGGGAAAATCCAAAAAGACTCACTAATGACATTGTTTTTTCTCAACAAAACTAATAGAAAATTGGGAGAGAATTGTTAATTGTCGAAACGGTGAAGGGAAGAAGGAATTCGGTAGCTCATTTGGAAATGCTTTATGTGATTCCGACAATGCCACGTTTCGTAAAAAAAAGTCAAGTTTTCGATTCTCTGCCATTAAAGGTGTCACCGCCATAATAATATAATATTCGGAAAGTGTGTTTCACTATGACTTGACGGAGAGGGGAAAATCCAAAAAGGTTCACTAATGACATCATTTTTTCCGAACAAAACTAATCAAAAAGTGGAAGAGAATTGTTATTTGTCGAAACGATGAAGGGAAGATGGAATTCTATAGGTCATTTAGAAAAACGTTATGTGATTCTGACAATGCCACGTTTCGTAAAAAAAAGTCAAGTATTCGATGCTCTACCATTGAATGTGTCACCCTCATAATAATATCTTCGGAAAGTGTGTTTCGTTTCACTATGACTTGACGGAAAGGGAAAATCCAAAAAGGCTCACTAATGACATTATTTTTTCTCAACAGAACTAATCAAAAAGTGGAAGAGAATTGAAGTTTATCGAAACGGTGAAGGGAATATGAAATTCGGTAGGTCGTTTAGAAACGCATTATGTGATTCCAAATATGCCACGTTTCGTAAAAAATGTCAAGTCTTCGATGCTCTGCCATTGAATGTGTCACCCCCATAATAATATAATATTCGGAAATTGTGTTTCACTATGACTTGACGGAGACGGGAAAATCCAAAAAGGCTCACTAATGACATTGTTTTTTCTCAACAAAACTAATCAAAAAGTGGGAGAGAATCGTTAATTGTCGAAACGGTGAAGGGAAGAAGGAATTCGGTAGCTCATTTGGAAATGCTTTATGTGATTCCGACAATGCCACGTTTCGTAAAAAAAAGTCAAGTTTTCGATTCTCTGCCATTAAATGTGTCACCCCCATAATAATATAATATTCGGAAATTGTGTTTCACTATGACTTGACGGAGAAGGGAAAATCCAAAAAGGCTCACTAATGACATAATTTTTCCCAACAAAACTAATCAAAAAGTGGAAGAGAATTGTTATTTATCGAAACGGTGAAGGGAATATGGAATTCGGTAGGTCATTTAGAAACACGTTATGTGATTCTGACAATGCCACGTTTCGTAGAAAAAAGTCAAGTCTTCGATGCTCTGCCATTGAATGTGTCACCCCCATAATAATATAATATTCGCAAAGTGTGTTTGACTATGACTTGACGGAGAGGGGAAAATCCAAAAAGGCTCACTAATGACATAATTTTTTCCGAACAAAACTAATCAAAAAGTGGCAGAGAATTGTTATTTGTCGAAACGATGAAGGGAAGATGGAATTCTATAGGTCATTTAGAAACACATTATGTGATCCTGACAATGCCACGTTTCGTAAAAAAAAGTAAAGTCTTCGATGCTCTGCCATTGAATGTGTCACCCCCATAATAATATAATATTCGGAAAGTGTGTTTCACTATGACTTGACGGAGAGGGAAAATCCAAAAAGGCTCACTAATGACATAATTTTTTCTCAACAAAACTAATCAAAAAGTGGAAGAGAATTGTTATTTGTCGAAACGATGAAGGGAAGATGGAATTCGGTGATCATTTAGAAAAACGTTATGTGATTCTGACAATGCCACGTTTCGTAGAAAAAAGTCAAGTCTTCGATGCTTTGCAATTGAATGTGTCACCCCCATAATAATATAATATTCGGAAAGTGTGTTTGACTATGACTTGACGGAGAGGGGAAAATCCAAAAAGGCTCACTAATGACATAATTTTTTCTCAACAAAACTAATCAAAAAGTGGGAGAGAATTGTTATTTGTCGAAACGGTGAAGGGAAGATGGAATTCGGTAAGTCATTTAGAAAAACGTTATGTGATTCTGACAATGCCACGTTTCGTAAAAAAAAGTCAAGTCTTCGATTCTCTGCCACTGAATGTGTCACCACCATAATAATATAATATTAGGAAAATGTGTTTCACTATGACTTGACGGAAAGGGAAAATCCAAAAAGGCTCACTAATGACATTATTTTTTCTCAACAGAACTAATCAAAAAGTGGAAGAGAATTGTTGTTTATCGAAACGGTGAAGGGAATATGAAATTCGGTAGGTCGTTTAGAAACGCATTATGTGATTCCAAATATGCCACGTTTCGTAAAAAATGTCAAGTCTTCGATGCTCTGCCATTGAATGTGTCACCCCCATAATAATATAATATTCGGAAATTGTGTTTCACTATGACTTGACGGAGACGGGAAAATCCAAAAAGGCTCACTAATGACATTGTTTTTTCTCAACAAAACTAATAAAAAATTGGGAGAGAATTGTTAATTGTCGAAACGGTGAAGGGAAGAAGGAATTCGGTAGCTCATTTGGAAATGTTTTATGTGATTCCGACAATGCTACGTTTCGTAAAAAAAAGTCAAGGTTTCGATTCTCTGCCATTAAATGTGTCACCGCCATAATAATATAATATTCGGAAAGTGTGTTTCACTATGACTTGACGGAGAGGGGAAAATCCAAAAAGGTTCACTAATGACATAATTTTTTCTCAACAAAACTAATCGAAAAGTGAAAGAGAATTGTTATTTATCGAAACGGTGAAGGGAATATGGAATTCGGTGGGTCATTTAGAAACACGTTATGTGATTCTGACAATGCCACGTTTCGTAGAAAAAAGTCAAGTCTTCGATGCTCTGCCATTGAATGTGTCACCCCCATAATAATATAATATTCGCAAAGTGTGTTTGACTATGACTTGACGGAGAGGGGAAAATCCAAAAAGGCTCACTAATGACATAATTTTTTCCGAACAAAACTAATCAAAAAGTGGCAGAGAATTGTTATTTGTCGAAACGATGAAGGGAAGATGGAATTCTATAGGTCATTTAGAAACACATTATGTGATCCTGACAATGCCACGTTTCGTAAAAAAAAGTAAAGTCTTCGATGCTCTGCCATTGAATGTGTCACACCCATAATAATATAATATTCGGAAAGTGTGTTTCACTATGACTTGACGGAGAGGGAAAATCCAAAAAGGCTCAGTAATGACATAATTTTTTCTCAACAAAACTAATCAAAAAGTGGAAGAGAATTGTTATTTGTCGAAACGATGAAGGGAAGATGGAATTCGGTGATCATTTAGAAAAACGTTATGTGATTCTGACAATGCCACGTTTCGTAGAAAAAAGTCAAGTCTTCGATGCTTTGCAATTGAATGTGTCACCCCCATAATAATATAATATTCGGAAAGTGTGTTTGACTATGACTTGACGGAGAGGGGAAAATCCAAAAAGGCTCACTAATGACATAATTTTTTCTCAACAAAACTAATCAAAAAGTGGGAGAGAATTGTTATTTGTCGAAACGATGAAGGGAAGATGGAATTCGGTAGGTCATTTAGAAAAACGTTATGTGATTCTGACAATGTCACGTTTTGTAAAAAAAATTCAAGTCTTCGATTCTCTGCCATTAAATGTTTCACCCCCATAATAATATAATATTCGGAAATTGTGTTTCACTATGACTTGACGGAGAGGGGAAAATCCAAAAAGGCTCACTAATCACATAATTTTTTCTCAACAAAATTAATCAAAAAGTGGAAGAGAATTGTTATTTATCGAAACGGTGAAGGGAATATGGAATTCGGTAGGTCATTTAGAAACACGTTATGTGATTCTGACAATGCCACGTTTCGTAGAAAAAAGTCAAGTCTTCGATGATCTGCCATTGAATGTGTCACCCCCATAATAATATAATATTCGGAAAGTGTGTTTGACTATGACTTGACGGAGAGGGGAAAATCCAAAAAGGCTCACTAATGACATAATTTTTCTCAACAAAACTAATCAAAAGTGGGAGAGAATTGTTAATTGTCGAAACGGTGAAGGGAAGATGGAATTCGGTAGCTCATTTGGAAATGCTTTATGTGATTACGACAATGCCACGTTTCGTGAAAAAAAGTCAAGTCTCCGATGCTCTGCCATTGAATGTGTCACCCCCATAATAATATAATATTAGGAAAGTGTGTTTGACTATGACTTGACGGAGAGGGGAAAATCCAAAAAGGCTCAGTAATGACATAATTTTTTCTCAACAAAACTAATCAAAAAGTGGAAGAGAATTGTTATTTGTCGAAACGATGAAGGGAAGATGGAATTCGGTAGGTCATTTAGAAAAACGTTATGTGATTCTGACAATGCCACGTTTCGTAGAAAAAAGTCAAGTCTTCGATGCTCTGCCATTGAATGTGTCACCCCCATAATAATATAATATTCGGAAAGTGTGTTTGACTATGACTTGACGGAGAGGGGAAAATCCAAAAAGGCTCACTAATGACATAATTTTTCTCAACAAAACTAATCAAAAGTGGAAGAGAATTGTTATTTGTCGAAACGGTGAAGGGAAGAAAGAATTCGGTAGCTCATTTGGAAATGCTTTATGTGATTCCAACAATGCCACGTTTCGTAAAAAAAAGTCAAGTATTCGATTCTCTGCCATTAAATGTGTCACCCCCATAATAATATAATATTCGGAAATTGTGTTTCACTATGACTTGACGGAGAGGGGAAAATCCAAAAAGGCTCACTAATGACATAATTTTTCCCAACAAAACTAATCAAAAAGTGGAAGAGAATTGTTAGTTGTCGAAACGGTGAAGGGAATATGGAATTCGGTAGGTCATTTAGAAACACGTTATGTGATTCTGACAATGCCAAGTTTTGTAGAAAAAAGTCAAGTCTTCGATGCTCTGCCATTGAATGTGTCACCCTCATAATAATATCTTCGGAAAGTGTGTTTCGTTTCACTATGACTTGACGGAAAGGGAAAATCCAAAAAGGCTCACTAATCACATCATTTTTTCTCAACAGAACTAATCAAAAAGTGGAAGAGAATTGTTGTTTATCGAAACGGTGAAGGGAATATGGAATTCGGTGGGTCATTTAGAAACACATTATGTGATCCTGACAATGCCACGTTTCGTAAAAAAAAGTAAAGTCTTCGATGCTCTGCAATTGAATGTGTCACCCCCATAATAATATAATATTCGGAAAGTGTGTTTGACTATGACTTGACGGAGAGGGGAAAATCCAAAAAGGCTCAGTAATGACATAATTTTTTCTCAACAAAACTAATCAAAAAGTGGAAGAGAATTGTTATTTGTCGAAACGATGAAGGGAAGATGGAATTCGGTAGGTCATTTAGAAAAACGTTATGTGATTCTGACAATGCCACGTTTCGTAAAAAAAGTCAAGTCTTCGATTCTCTGCCATTGAATGTGTCACCCCCATAATAATATAATATTCGGAAATTGTGTTTCACTATGACTTGACGGAGAGGGGAAAATCCAAAAAGGCTCACTAATCACATAATTTTTTCTCAACAAAATTAATCAAAAAGTGGAAGAGAATTGTTATTTATCGAAACGGTGAAGGGAATATGGAATTCGGTAGGTCATTTAGAAACACGTTATGTGATTCTGACAATGCCACGTTTCGTAGAAAAAAGTCAAGTCTTCGATGCTCTGCAATTGAATGTGTCACCCCCATAATAATATAATATTCGGGAAATGTGTTTGAATATGACTTGACGGAGAGGGGAAAATCCAAAAAGGCTCACTAATCACATAATTTTTTCTCAACAAAATTAATCAAAAAGTGGAAGAGAATTGTTATTTATCGAAACGGTGAAGGGAATATGGAATTCGGTAGGTCATTTAGAAACACGTTATGTGATTCTGACAATGCCACGTTTCGTAGAAAAAAGTCAAGTCTTCGATGCTCTGCCATTGAATGTGTCACCCCCATAATAATATAATATTCGGAAAGTGTGTTTGACTATGACTTGACGGAGAGGGGAAAATCCAAAAAGGCTCACTAATGACATAATTTTTCTCAACAAAACTAATCAAAAGTGGAAGAGAATTGTTATTTGTCGAAACGGTGAAGGGAAGAAGGAATTCGGTAGCTCATTTGGAAATGCTTTATGTGATTCTAACAATGCCACGTTTCGTAAAAAAAAGTCAGGTTTTCGATTCTCTGCCATTAAATGTGTCACCCCCATAATAATATAATATTCGGAAATTGTGTTTCACTATGACTTGACGGAGAGGGGAAAATCCAAAAAGGCTCACTAATGACATAATTTTTCCCAACAAAACTAATCAAAAAGTGGAAGAGAATTGTTAGTTGTCGAAACGGTGAAGGGAATATGGAATTCGGTAGGTCATTTAGAAACACGTTATGTGATTCTGACAATGCCAAGTTTTGTAGAAAAAAGTCAAGTCTTCGATGCTCTGCCATTGAATGTGTCACCCTCATAATAATATCTTCGGAAAGTGTGTTTCGTTTCACTATGACTTGACGGAAAGGGAAAATCCAAAAAGGCTCACTAATCACATCATTTTTTCTCAACAGAACTAATCAAAAAGTGGAAGAGAATTGTTGTTTATCGAAACGGTGAAGGGAATATGGAATTCGGTAGGTCATTTAGAAACACATTATGTGATCCTGACAATGCCACGTTTCGTAAAAAAAAGTAAAGTCTTCGATGCTCTGCAATTGAATGTGTCACCCCCATAATAATATAATATTCGGAAAGTGTGTTTGACTATGACTTGACGGAGAGGGGAAAATCCAAAAAGGCTCACTAATGACATTATTTTTTCTCAACAAAACTAATCAAAAAGTGGAAGAGAATTGTTATTTGTCGAAACGGTGAAGGGAATATGGAATTCGGTAGGTCATTTGGAAACGCCTCATGTGATTCCGACTATGCCACGTTTCGTAAAAAAAAGTCAAGTCTTCGATTCTCTGCTATTGAATGTGTCACCCCCATAATAATATCTTCGGAAAGTGTGTTTCGTTTCACTATGACTTGACGGAAAGGGAAAATCCAAAAAGGCTCACTAATCACATTATTTTTTCTCAACAGAACTAATCAAAAAGTGGAAGAGAATTGTTGTTTATCGAAACGGTGAAGGGAATATGGAATTCGGTAGGTCATTTAGGAACACATTATGTGATCCTGACAATGCCACGTTTCGTAAAAAAAAGTAAAGTCTTCGATGCTCTGCAATTGAATGTGTCACCCCCATGATAATATAATATTCGGAAATTGTGTTTCACTATGACTTGACGGAGAGGGGAAAATCCAAAAAGGCTCACTAATCACATAATTTTTTCTCAACAAAACTAATCAAAAAGTGGAAGAGAATTGTTAGTTGTCGAAACGGTGAAGGGAATATGGAATTCGGTAGGTCATTTAGAAACACGTTATGTGATTCTGACAATGCCAAGTTTCGTAGAAAAAAGTCAAGTCTTCGATGCTCTGCCATTGAATGTGTCACCCCCATAATAATATGATATTAGGAAATTGTGTTTCACTATGACTTGACGAAGACGGGAAAATCCAAAAAGGCTCACTAATTACATTGTTTTTTTTTTCAACAAAACTAATCAACAAGTGGTAGAGAAATGTTATGTGTCGAAACGGTGAAGGGAATATGAAATTCGGTAGGTCGTTTAGAAACGCATTATGTGATTCCAAATATGCCACGTTTCGTAAAAAAAGTCAAGTCTTCGATGCTTTGCCATTGAATGTGTCACCCCCATAATAATACAATATTCGGAAATTGTGTTTCACTATGACTTGACGGAGACGGGAAAATCCAGAAAGGCTCACTAATGACATTGTTTTTTCTCAACAAAACTGATCAAAAAGTGGGAGAGAATTGTTAATTGTCGAAACGGTGAAGGGAAGAAGGAATTCGGTAGCTCATTTGGAAATGCTTTATGTGATTCCGACAATGCCACGTTTCGTAAAAAAAAGTCAAGTTTTCGATTCTCTGCCATTAAATGTGTCACCGCCATAATAATATAATATTCGGAAAGTGTGTTTCACTATGACTTGACGGAGAGGGGAAAATCCAAAAAGGCTCACTAATGACATTATTTTTTCTCAACAAATTTAATCAAAAAGTGGAAGAGAATTGTTATTTGTCGAAACGGTGAAGGGAATATGGAATTCGGTAGGTCATTTGGAAACGTCTCATGTGATTCCGACTATGCCACGTTTCGTAAAAAAAAGTCAAGTCTTCGATTCTCTGCCATTGAATGTGTCACCCCCATAATAATATAATATTCGGAAATTGTGTTTCACTATGACTTGACGGAGACGGGAAAATCCAAAAAGGCTCACTAATGACATTGTTTTTTCTCAACAAAACTAATCAAAAAGTGGGAGAGAATTGTTAATTGTCAAAACGGTGAAGGGAAGAAGGAATTCGGTAGCTCATTTGGAAATGCTTTATGTGATTCCGACAATGCCACGTTTCGTAAAAAAAAGTCAAGTTTTCGATTCTCTGCCATTAAATGTGTCACCGCCATAATAATATAATATTCGGAAAGTGTGTTTCACTATGACTTGACGGAGAGGGGAAAATCCAAAAAGGCTCACTAATGACATTGTTTTTTCTCAACAAAACTAATCAAAAAGTGGAAGAGAATTGTTAGTTGTCGATACGGTGAAGGGAATATGGAATTCGGTAGGTCATTTAAAGACACGTTATGTGATTCTGACAATGCCAAGTTTCGTAGAAAGAAGTCAAGTCTTCGATGCTCTGCCATTGAATGTGTCACCCTCATAATAATATCTTCGGAAAGTGTGTTTCGTTTCACTAAGACTTGACGGAAAGGGAAAATTCAAAAAGGCTCACTAATGACATTATTTTTTTCAACAAAACTAATGAAAAAGTGGAAGAGAATTGTTATTTGTCGAAACGATGAAGGGAAGATGGAATTCGGTAGGTCATTTAGAAAAACGTTATGTGATTCTGACAATGCCACGTTTCGTAGAAAAAAGTCAAGTCTTCGATTCTCTGCCATTGAATGTGTCACCTCCATAATAATATAATATTCGGGAATTGTGTTTCACTATGACTTGACGGAGAGGGGAAAATCCAAAAAAGCTCACTAATGACATAATTTTTTCTCAACATAACTAATCAAAAAGTGGAAGAGAATTGTTATTTGTCGAAACGGTGAAGGGAATATGGAATTCGGTAGGTCATTTGGAAACGCCTCATGTGATTCCGACAATGCCACGTTTCGTAAAAAAAAGTCAAGTTTTCGATTCTCTGCCATTAAATGTGTCACCGCCATAATAATATAATATTCGGAAATTGTGTTTCACTATGACTTGACGGAGAGGGGAAAATCCAAAAAGGCTCACTAATGACATAATTTTTTCTCAACAAAACTAATCAAAAATTGGAAGAGAATTGTTATTTGTCGAAACGATGAAGGGAAGATGGAATTCGGTAGGTCATTTAGAAAAACGTTATGTGATTCTGACAATGCCACGTTTCGTAAAAAAAGTCAAGTCTTCGATTCTCTGCCAATAAAAGTAACACCCCCATAATAATATAATATTCGGTAAATGACATTATTTTTTCTCAACAGAACTAATCGAAAAGTGGAAGAGAATTGTTATTTGTCGAACGGTGAAGGGAATATGGAATTCGGTAGGTCATTTAGAAACACATTATGTGATCCTTACAATGCCACGTTTCGTAAATAAAGATCAAGTCTTCGATGCTCTGCCATTGAATGTGTCACCCCCATAATAATATAATATTCGGAAAGTGTGTTTCACTATGACTTGACGGAGAGGGAAAATCCAAAAAGGCTCACTAATGACATAATTTTTTCTCAAAAAAACTAATCAAAAATTGGAAGAGAATTGTTATTTGTCGAAATGATGAAGGGAAGATGGAATTCGGTAGGTCATTTAGAAAAACGTTATGTGATTCTGACAATGCCACGTTTCGTAAAAAAAAGTCAAGTCTTCGATTCTCTGCCAATAAAAGTAACACCCCCATAATAATATAATATTCGGAAAATGAGTTTCACTATGACCTGACGGAGAGGGGAAAAACCAAAAAGGCTCACTAATGACATTATTTTTCCTCAACAGAACTAATCGAAAAGTGGAAGAGAATTGTTATTTGTCGAAACGGTGAAGGGAAGATGGAATTCGGTAGCTCATTTGGAAATGCCTTACGTGATTCCGACAATGCCACGTTTCGTAAAAAAAAGTCAAGTCTTCGATTCTCTGCCATTGAATGTGTCACCCCCATAATAATATAATATTTGGAAAGTGTGTTTCACTATGACTTGACGGAGAGGGAAAATCCAATAAGGCTCACTAATGACATTGGTTTTTCTCAACAAAACTAATCAAAAAGTGGGAGAGAATTGTTAATTGTCGAAACGGTGAAGGGAAGATGGAATTCGGTAGCTCATTTGGAAATGCTTTATGTGATTACGACAATGCCACGTTTCGTAAAAAAAAGTCAAGTCTTCGATGCTCTGCCATTGAATGTGTCACCCCCTTAATAATATAATATTCGGAAAGTGTGTTTGACTATGACTTGACGGAGAGAGGAAAATCCAAAAAGGCTCACTAATGACATAATTTTTTCTCAACAGTACTAATCAAAAAGTGGAAGAGAATTGTTATTTGTCGAAACGGTGAAGGGAAGTTGGAATTCGGTAGGTCATTTAGAAAAACGTTATGTGATTCTGACAATGCCACGTTTCGTAAAAAAAGTCAAGTCTTCGATTCTCTGCCATTGAATGTGTCACCCCCATAATAATATAATATTAGGAAATTGTGTTTCACTATGACTTGACGGAGAGGGGGAAATCCAAAAAGACTCACTAATGACATAATTTTTTCTCAACAAAACTAATCAAAAAGTGGAAGAGAATTGTTAGTTGTCGAAACGGTGAAGGGAATATGGAATTCGGTAGGTCATCTAGAAACACGTTATGTGATTCTGACAATGCCAAGTTTCGTAGAAAAAAGTCAAGTCTTCGATGATCTGCCATTGAATGTGTCACCCTTATAATAATATCTTCGGAAAGTGTATTTCACTATGACTTGACGTAGACGGGAAAATCCAAAAAGGCTCACTAATGACATTTTTTCCTAAAAAAACTAATCAAAAAGTGGAAGAGAATTGTTAGTTGTCGAAACGGTGAAGGGAATATGGAATTCGGTAGGTCATTTGAAAACGCCTAATGTGATTCCAACAATGCCACGTTTCGTAATAAAAAGTCAAGTCTTCGATTCTCTGCCATTGAATGTGTCACCCTCATAATAATATAATATTCGGAAAGTGGGTTGCACTATGACTTGACGGAGAGGGGAAATCCATAAAGGCTCACTAATGACATTGTTTTTTCTCAACAAAACTAATCAAAAAGTGGGAGAGAATTGTTAATTGTCGAAACGGTGAAGGGAAGATGGAATTCGGTAGCTCATTTGGAAACGCCTAATGTGATTCCAACAATGCCACGTTTCATAAAAAAAAGTCAAGTTTTCGATTTTCTGCCATTAAATGTGTCACCCCCATAATAATATAATATTCGGAAAGTGGGTTTCACTATGACTTGACGGAGACGGGAAAATCCAAAAAGGCTCACTAATGACATTATTTTTTCTCAACAAAACTAATCAAAGAGTGGAAGAGAATTGTTAGTTGTCGAAACGGTGAAGGGAATATGGAATTAGGTAGGTCATTTAGAAAAACGTTATGTGATTCTGACAATGCCACGTTTCGTAAAAAAAAGTCAAGTCTTCGATGCTCTGCCATTGAATGTGTCACCCCCATAATAATATAATATTCGAAAAGTGTGTTTGACTATGACTTGACGGAGAGGGGAAAATCCAAAAAGGCTCACCAATGACATAAGTTTTTCTCAACAAAACTAATCAAAACGGGAAAGAGAATTGTTAGTTGTCGAAACGGTGAAGGGAATATGGAATTCGGTAGGTCATTTGGAAACGCCTCATGTGATTCCGACAATGCCAAGTTTCGTGAAAAAAAGTCAATTCTTCGATGATCTTCCATTGAATGTGTCACCCTCATAATAATATCTTCGGAAAGCGTGTTTCACTATGACTTGACGGAGAGGGGAAATCCATAAAGGCTCACTAATGACATTGTTTTTTCTCAACAAAACTAATCAAAAAGTGGGAGAGAATTGTTAATTGTCGAAACGGTGAAGGGAAGATGGAATTCGGTAGCTCATTTGGAAATGCCTTATGTGATTCCGACAATGCCACGATTTGTAAAAAGAAGTCAAGTCTTCGATGCTTTGTCATTGAATGTGTCACCCCCATAATAATATAATATTCGGAAAGTGTGTTTCACTATGACATGACGGAGACGGGAACATCCAAAAAGGCTCACTAATGACATTGTTTTTTCTCAACAAAACTAATAAAAAAGTGGAAGAGAATTGTTATTTGTCGAAACGGTGAAGGGAAGATGAAATTCGGTAGGTCGTTCAGAAACGCATTATGTGATTCCAAATATGCCACGTTCCGTAAAAAAAGTCAAGTCTTCGATGCTCTGCCATTGAATATGTCACCCCCATAATAATATAATATTCGGAAATTGTTTCACTATGACTTGACGGAGACGGGAAAATCCAAAAAGGCTCACTAATGACATTATTTTTTCTCAACAGAACTAATCGAAAAGTGGAACAGAATTGTTATTTGTCGAAACGGTGAAGGGAATATGGAATTCGGTAGGTCATTTAGAAACACATAATGTGATCCTGACAATGCCACGTTTCGTAAAAAAAGATCAAGTCTTCGATGCTCTGCCATTGAATGTGTCACCCCCATAATAATATAATATTCGGAAAGTGTGTTTCACTATGACTTGACGGAGAGGGAAAATCCAAAAAGGCTCACTAATGACATAATTTTTTCTCAAAAAAACTAATCAAAAATTGGAAGAGAATCGTTATTTGTCGAAACGATGAAGGGAAGATGGAATTCGGTAGGTCATTTAGAAAAACGTTATGTGATTCTGACAATGCCACGTTTCGTAAAAAAAAGTCAAGTCTTCGATTCTCTGCCATTGAATGTGTCACCCCCATAATAATATAATATTCGTGAATTGTGTTTCACTATGACTTGACGGAGAGGGGAAAATCCAAAAAGGCTCACTAATGACATTATTTTTTCTCAACAAAACTAATCAAAAAGTGGAAGAGAATTGTTATTTGTCGAAACGGTGAAGGGAATATGGAATTCGGTAGGTCATTTGGAAACGCCTCATGTGATTCCGACTATGCCACGTTTCGTAAAAAAAAGTCAAGTTTTCGATTCTCTGCCAATAAATGTGTCACCGCCATAATAATATAATATTCGGAAAGTGTGTTTCACTATGACTTGACGGAGAGGGGAAAATCCAAAAAGGCTCACTAATGACATTAATTTTTCTCAACGAAACTAATCAAAAAGTGGAAGAGAATTGTTATTTGTCGAAACGGCGAAGGGAATATGGAATTCGGTAGGTCATTTGGAAACGCCTCATGTGATTCCGACTATGCCACGTTTCGTAAAAAAAAGTCAAGTCTTCGATTCTCTGCCACTGAATGTGTCACCCCCATAATAATATAATATTCGGAAATTGTGTTTCACTATGACTTGACGGAGAAGGGAAAATCCAAAAAGGCTCACTAATGACATTGTTTTTTCTCAACAAAACTAATCAAAAAGTGGAAGAGAATTGTTAGTTGTCGAAACGGTGAAGGGAATATGGAATTCGGTAGGTCATTTAAAGACACGTTATGTGATTCTGACAATGCCAAGTTTCGTAGAAAAAAGTCAAGTCTTCGATGCTCTGCCATTGAATGTGTCACCCTCATAATAATATCTTCGGAAAGTGTGTGTCGTTTCACTATGACTTGACGGAAAGGGAAAATTCAAAAAGGCTCACTAATGACATTATTTTTTTCAACAGAAATAATCAAAAAGTGGAAGAGAGTTGTTTATCGAAACGGTGAAGGGAATATGGAATTCGGTAGGTCATTTAGAAACACATTATGTGATCCTGACAATGCCACGTTTTGTAAAAAAAAGTCAAGTCTTCGATGCTCTGCCATTGAATTTGTCATCCCCATAATAATATAATATTCGGAAAGTGTGTTTCACTATGACTTGACGGAGAGGGGAAAATCCAAAAAGGCTCACTAATGACATAATTTTTTCTCAACAAAACTAATCAAAAAGTGGAAGAGAATTGTTGTTTGTCGAAACGATGAAGGGAAGATGGAATTCGGTAGGTCATTTAGAAAAACGTTATGTGATTCTGACAATGCCACGTTTCGTAGAAAAAAGTCAAGTCTTCGATTCTCTGCCATTGAATGTGTCACCCCTATAATAATATAATATTCGTGAATTGTGTTTCACTATGACTTGACGGAGAGGGGAAAATCCAAAAAGGCTCACTAATGACATTATTTTTTCTCAACAGAACTAATCAAAAAGTGGAAGAGAATTGTTATTTGTCGAAACGGTGAAGGGAAGATGGAATTCGGTAGGTCATTTAGAAAAACGTTATATGATACTGACAATGCCACGTTTCGTAAAAAAAAGTCAAGTCTTCGATTCTCTGCAATTGAATGTGTCAACCCCATAATAATATATTAGGAAATTGTGTTTCACTATGACTTGACGGAGAGGGGAAAATCCAAAAAGGCTCACTAATGACATAATTTTTTCTCAACAAAACTAATCAAAAAGTGGAAGAGAATTGTTAGTTGTCGAAACGGTGAAGGGAAGATGGAATTCGGTAGGTCTTTTAGAAAAACGTTATGTGATTCTGACAATGCCACGTTTCGTAGAAAAAAGTCAAGTCTTCGATGCTCTGCCATTGAATGTGTCACCCCCTTAATAATATAATATTCGGAAAGTGTGTTTGACTATGACTTGACGGAGAGGGGGAAATCCAAAAAGGCTCACTAATGACATAATTTTTTCTCAACAATACTAATCAAAAATTGGAAGAGAATTGTTATTTGTCGAAACGATGAAGGGAAGATGGAATTCGGTAGGTCATTTAGAAAAACGTTATGTGATTCTGACAATGCCACGTTTCGTAAAAAAAAGTCAAGTCTTCGATTCTCTGCCATTGAATGTGTCACCCCCATAATAATATAATATTCGTGAATTGTGTTTCACTATGACTTGACGGAGAGGGGAAAATCCAAAAAGGCTCACTAATGACATTATTTTTTCTCAACAAAACTAATCAAAAAGTGGAAGAGAATTGTTATTTGTCGAAACGGTGAAGGGAATATGGAATTCGGTAGGTCATTTGGAAACGCCTCATGTGATTCCGACTATACCACGTTTCGTAAAAAAAAGTCAAGTTTTCGATTCTCTGCCAATAAATGTGTCACCGCCATAATAATATAATATTCGGAAAGTGTGTTTCACTATGACTTGACGGAGAGGGGAAAATCCAAAAAGGCTTACTAATGACATTAATTTTTCTCAACGAAACTAATCAAAAAGTGGAAGAGAATTGTTATTTGTCGAAACGGCGAAGGGAATATGGAATTCGGTAGGTCATTTGGAAACGCCTCATGTGATTCCGACTATGCCACGTTTCGTAAAAAAAAGTCAAGTCTTCGATTCTCTGCCACTGAATGTGTCACCCCCATAATAATATAATATTCGGAAATTGTGTTTCACTATGACTTGACGGAGAAGGGAAAATCCAAAAAGGCTCACTAATGACATTGTTTTTTCTCAACAAAACTAATCAAAAAGTGGAAGAGAATTGTTAGTTGTCGAAACGGTGAAGGGAATATGGAATTCGGTAGGTCATTTAAAGACACGTTATGTGATTCTGACAATGCCAAGTTTCGTAGAAAAAAGTCAAGTCTTCGATGCTCTGCCATTGAATGTGTCACCCTCATAATAATATCTTCGGAAAGTGTGTTTGGTTTCACTATGACTTGACGGAAAGGGAAAATTCAAAAAGGCTCACTAATGACATTATTTTTTTCAACAGAAATAATCAAAAAGTGGAAGAGAGTTGTTTATCGAAACGGTGAAGGGAATATGGAATTCGGTAGGTCATTTAGAAACACATTATGTGATCCTGACAATGCCACGTTTTGTAAAAAAAAGTCAAGTCTTCGATGCTCTGCCATTGAATTTGTCATCCCCATAATAATATAATATTCGGAAAGTGTGTTTCACTATGACTTGACGGAGAGGGGAAAATCCAAAAAGGCTCACTAATGACATAATTTTTTCTCAACAAAACTAATCAAAAAGTGGAAGAGAATTGTTGTTTGTCGAAACGATGAAGGGAAGATGGAATTCGGTAGGTCATTTAGAAAAACGTTATGTGATTCTGACAATGCCACGTTTCGTAGAAAAAAGTCAAGTCTTCGATTCTCTGCCATTGAATGTGTCACCCCCATAATAATATAATATTCGTGAATTGTGTTTCACTATGACTTGACGGAGAGGGGAAAATCCAAAAAGGCTCACTAATGACATTATTTTTTCTCAACAGAACTAATCAAAAAGTGGAAGAGAATTGTTATTTGTCGAAACGGTGAAGGGAAGATGGAATTCGGTAGGTCATTTAGAAAAACGTTATATGATACTGACAATGCCACGTTTCGTAAAAAAAAGTCAAGTCTTCGATTCTCTGCAATTGAATGTGTCAACCCCATAATAATATATTAGGAAATTGTGTTTCACTATGACTTGACGGAGAGGGGAAAATCCAAAAAGGCTCACTAATGACATAATTTTTTCTCAACAAAACTAATCAAAAAGTGGAAGAGAATTGTTAGTTGTCGAAACGGTGAAGGGAAGATGGAATTCGGTAGGTCTTTTAGAAAAACGTTATGTGATTCTGACAATGCCACGTTTCGTAGAAAAAAGTCAAGTCTTCGATGCTCTGCCATTGAATGTGTCACCCCCTTAATAATATAATATTCGGAAAGTGTGTTTGACTATGACTTGACGGAGAGGGGGAAATCCAAAAAGGCTCACTAATGACATAATTTTTTCTCAACAATACTAATCAAAAATTGGAAGAGAATTGTTATTTGTCGAAACGATGAAGGGAAGATGGAATTCGGTAGGTCATTTAGAAAAACGTTATGTGATTCCGACAATGCCAAGTTTCGTAAAAAAAAGTCAAGTTTTCGATTCTCTGCCAATAAAAGTAACACCCCCATAATAATATAATATTCGGAAAATGAGTTTCACTATGACCTGACGGAGAGGGGAAAACCAAAAAGGCTCACTAATGACATTATTTTTTCTCAACAGAACTAATCGAAAAGTGGAAGAGAATTGTTATTTGTGGAAACGATGAAGGGAAGATGGAATTCGGTAGGTCATTTAGAAAAACGTTATGTGATTCTGACAATGCCACGTTTCGTAGAGAAAAGTCAAGTCTTCGATGCTCTGCAATTGAATGTGTCACCCCCATAATAATATAATATTCGGAAAGTGTGTTTGACTATGACTTGACGGAGAGAGGAAAATCGAAAAAGGCTCACTAATGACATTATTTTTTCTCAACAGAACTAATCAAAAAGTGGAAGAGAATTGTTATTTGTCGAAACGGTGAAGGGAAGATGGAATTCGGTAGGTCATTCAGAAAAACGTTATATGATTCTGACAATGCCACGTTTCGTAAAAAAAAGTCAAGTCTTCGATTCTCTGCCATTGAATGTGTCACCCCCATAATAATATAATATTAGGAAATTGTGTTTCACTATGACTTGACGGAGAGGGGAAAATCCAAAAAGGCTCACTAATGACATAATTTTTTCTCAACAAAACTAATCAAAAAGTGGAAGAGAATTGTTAGTTGTCGAAACGGTGAAGGGAAGATGGAATTCGGTAGGTCTTTTAGAAAAACGTTATGTGATTCTGACAATGCCACGTTTCGTAGAAAAAAGTCAAGTCTTCGATGCTCTGCAATTGAATGTGTCACCCCCATAATAATATAATATTCGGAAAGTGTGTTTGACTATGACTTGACGGAGAGGGGAAAATCCAAAAAGGCTCACTAATGACATAATTTTTTCTCAACAAAACTAATCAAAAATTGGAAGAGAATTGTTATTTGTCGAAACGATGAAGGGAAGATGGAATTCGGTAGGTCATTTAGAAAAACGTTATGTGATTCTGACAATGCCAAGTTTCGTAAAAAAAAAGTCAAGTCTTCGATTCTCTGCCAATAAAAGTAACACCCCCATAATAATATAATATTCGGAAAATGAGTTCCACTATGACCTGACGGAGAGGGGAAAAACCAAAAAGGCTCACTAATGACATTATTTTTTCTCAACAGAACTAATCGAAAAGTGGAACAGAATTGTTATTTGTCGAAACGGTGAAGGGAATATGGAATTCGGTAGGTCATTTAGAAACACATTATGTGATCCTGACAATGCCACGTTTCGTAAAAAAAGATCAAGTCTTCGATGCTCTGCCATTGAATGTGTCACCCCCATAATAATATAATATTCGGAAAGTGTGTTTCACTATGACTTGACGGAGAGGGAAAATCCAAAAAGGCTCACTAATGACATAATTTTTTCTCAAAAAAACTAATCAAAAATTGGAAGAGAATTGTTATTTGTCGAAACGATGAAGGGAAGATGGAATTCGGTAGGGCATTTAGAAAAACGTTATGTGATTCTGACAATGCCACGTTTCGTAAAAAAAAGTCAAGTCTTCGATTCTCTGCCAATAAAAGTAACACCCCCATAATAATATAATATTCGGAAAATGAGTTTCACTATGACCTGACGGAGAGGGGAAAAACCAAAAAGGCTCACTAATGACATAATTTTTTCTCAACAGAACTAATCGAAAAGTGGAAGAGAATTGTTATTTGTCGAAACGGTGAAGGGAATATGGAATTTGGTAGGTCATTTAGAAACACATTATGTGATCCTGACAATGCCACGTTTCGTAAAAAAAGATCAAGTCTTCGATGCTCTGCCATTGAATGTGTCACCCCCATAATAATATAATATTCGGAAAGTGTGTTTCACTATGACTTGACGGAGAGGGAAAATCCAAAAAGGCTCACTAATGACATAATTTTTTCTCAAAAAAACTAATCAAAAATTGGAAGAGAATTGTTATTTGTCGAAACGATGAAGGGAAGATGGAATTCGGTATGTCATTTAGAAAAACGTTATGTGATTCCGACTATGCCAAGTTTCGTAAAAAAAAGTCAAGTTTTCGATTCTCTGCCAATAAAAGTAACACCCCCATAATAATATAATATTCGGAAAATGAGTTTCACTATGACCTGACGGAGAGGGGAAAAACCAAAAAGGCTCACTAATGACATTATATTTTCTCAACAGAACTAATCGAAAAGTGGGAGAGAATTGTTAATTGTCGAAACGGTGAAGGGAAGATGGAATTCGGTAGCTCATTTGGAAAGCTTTATGTGATTACGACAATGCCACGTTTCGTGAAAAAAAGTCAAGTCTTCGATGCTCTGCCATTGAATGTGTCACCCCCATAATAATATAATATTAGGAAATTGTGTTTCACTATGACTTGACGGAGAGGGGAAAATCCAAAAAGACTCACTAATGACATAATTTTTTCTCAACAAAACTAATCAAAAAGTGGAAGAGAATTGTTAGTTGTCGAAACGGTGAAGGGAATATGGAATTCGGTAGGTCATCTAGAAACACGTTATGTGATTCTGACAATGCCAAGTTTCGTAGAAAAAAGTCAAGTCTTCGATGCTCTGCCATTGAATGTGTCACCCTTATAATAATATCTTCGGAAAGTGTATTTCACTATGAATTGACGTAGACGGGAAAATCCAATAAGGCTCACTAATGACATTTTTTTCCTAAAAAAACTAATCAAAAAGTGGAAGAGAATTGTTAGTTGTCGAAACGGTGAAGGGAATATGGAATTCGGTAGGTTATTTGAAAACGCCTAATGTGATTCCAACAATGCCACGTTTCGTAAAAAAAAGTCAAGTCTTCGATTCTCTGCCATTGAATGTGTCACCCTCATAATAATATAATATTCGGAAAGTGGGTTGCACTATGACTTGACGGAGAGGGGAAATCCATAAAGGCTCACTAATGACATTGTTTTTTCTCAACAAAACTAATCAAAAAGTGGGAGAGAATTGTTAATTGTCGAAACGGTGAAGGGAAGATGGAATTCGGTAGCTCATTTGGAAATGCCTTATGTGATTCCGACAATGCCACGTTTCATAAAAAAAGTCAAGTTTTCGATTTTCTGCCATTAAATGTGTCACCCCCATAATAATATAATATTCGGAAAGTGGGTTTCACTATGACTTGACGGAGACGGGAAAATCCAAAAAGGCTCACTAATGACATTATTTTTTCTCAACAAAACTAATAAAAAAGTGGAAGAGAATTGTTATTTGTCGAAACGGTGAAGGGAAGTTGGAATTCGGTAGGTCATTTAGAAAAACGTTATGTAATTCCGACAATGCCACGTTTCGTAAAAAAAAGTCAAGTCTTCGATTCTCTGCCATTCAATGTGTCACCCCCATAATAATATATTTGGAAAGTGTGTTTCACTATGACTTGACGGAGAGGGAAAATCCATAAAGGCTCACTAATGACATAATTTTTTCTCAACAAAACTAATAAAAAGTGGAAGAGAATTGTTATTTGTCGAAACGGTGAAGGGAAGATGGAATTCGGTAGGTCATTTAGAAAAACGTTATGTAATTCCGACAATGCCACGTTTCGTAAAAAAAGTCAAGTCTTCGATTCTCTGCCATTGAATGTGTCACCCCCATAATAATATAATATTTGGAAAGTGTGTTTCACTATGACTTGACGGAGAGGGAAAATCCATGAAGGCTCACTAATGACATAATTTTTTCTCAACAAAACTAATAAAAAGTGGAAGAGAATTGTTATTTATCGAAACGGTGAAGGGAATATGGAATTCGGTAGGTCATTTAGAAACACGTTATGTGATTCTGACAATGCCAAGTTTCGTAGAAAAAAGTCAAGTATTCGATGCTCTGCCATTGAATGTGTTACCCTCATAATAATATCTTCGGGAAGCGTGTTTCACTGTGACTTGACGGAGAGGGGAAATCCATAAAGGCTCACTAATGACATTGTTTTTTCTCAACAAAACTAATCAAAAAGTGGGAGAGAATTGTTAATTGTCGAAACGGTGAAGGGAAGATGGAATTCGGTAGCTCATTTGGAAATGCCTTATGTGATTCCGACAATGCCACGTTTCGTAAAAAAAAGTCAAGTCATCGATTCTCTGCCATTGAATGTGTCACCCCCATAATAATATAATATTCGGAAAGTGTGTTGCACTATGACTTGACGGAGAGGAGAAATCCATAAAGGCTCACTAATGACATTATTTTTTCTCAACAAAACTAATCGAAAAGTGGAAGAGAATTGTTATTTGTCGAAACGGTGGAGGGAATATCGAAATTTGGCGTTTGAAAACGCCTCATGTGATTCCGACAATGCCACGTTTCGTAAAAAAAAGTCAAGTCATCGATTCTCTGCCATTGAATGTGTCACCCCCATAATAATATAATATTCGGAAAGTGTGTTGCACTATGACTTGACGGAGAGGAGAAATCCATAAAGGCTCACTAATGACATTGTTTTTTCTCAACAAAACTAATCAAAAAGTGGGAGAGAATTGTTAATTGTGGAAACGGTGGAGGGAAGATGGAATTCGGTAGCTCATTTGGAAATACCTTATGTGATTCCGACAATGCCACGTTTCGTAAAAAAAAGTCAAGTTTTCGATTCTCTGCCATTAAATGTGTCACCCCCATAATAATATAATATTCGGAAAGTGGGTTTCACTATGACTTGACGGAGACGGGAAAATCCAAAAAGGCTCACTAATGACATTATTTTTTCTCAACAAAACTAATAAAAAAGTGGAAGAGAATTGTTATTTGTCGAAACGGTGAAGGGAAGATCGAATTCGGTAGCTCATTTGGAAATGCCTTATGTGATTCCGACAATGCCACGTTTCGTAAAAAAAAGTCAAGTCTTCGATTCTCTGCCATTGAATGTGTCACCCCCATAATAATATAATATTCGGAAATTGTGTTTCACTATGACTTGACGGAGGGGGGAAAATCCAAAAAGGCTCACAATGACATAATTTTTTCTCAACAAAACTAATAAAAAGTGGAAGAGAATTGTTATTTGTCGAAACGATGAAGGGAAGATGGAATTCGGTAGGTCATTTAGAAACGCATTATGTGATTCCAAATAGGCCACGTTTCGTAAAAAAAACTGAAGTCTTCGATGCTCTGCCATTGAATGGGTTACCCTCATAATGATATCTTCGGAAAGCGTGTTTCACAATGACTTGACGGAGAGGGGGAAATCCAAAAAGGCCTACTAATGACATAAATTTTTCTCAACAAAACCAATCAAAAAGTGGAAGAGAATTGTTATTTATCGAAACAGTGAAGGGAATATGGAATTCGGTAGGTCATTTAGAAACACATTATGTGATTCTGACAATGCCAGGATTCGTAAAAAAAAGTCAAGTCTTCGATTCTCTGCCATTGAATGTGTCACCCCCATAATAATATAATATTCGGAAAGTGTGTTTCACTATGACTTGACGGAGAGGGTAAATCCAAAAAGGCTCACTAATGACATAATTTTTTCTCAACAGAACTAATCAAAAAGTGGAAGAGAATTGTTATTTATCGAAACGGTGAAGGGAATATGGAATTCGGTACGTCATTTAGAAACACGTTATGTGATTCTGACAATGCCAAGTTTCGTAGAAAAAAGTCAAGTCTTCGATGCTCTGCCATTGAATGTGTCACCCCCATAATAATATAATATTCGAAAAGTGTGTTTGACTATGACTTGACGGAGAGGGGAAAATCCAAAAAGGCTCACTAATGACATAATTTTTTCTCAACAAAACTAATCAAAAAGGGGCAGAGAATTGTTAGTTGTCGAAACGGTGAAGGGAAGATGGAATTCGGTAGGTCATTTAGAAACACGTTATGTGATTCTGACAATGCCACGTTTCCTAAAAAAAGTCAAGTCTTCGATGCTCTGCCATTGAATGTGTCACCCCCATAATAATATAATATTCGAAAAGTGTGTTTCACTATGACTTGACGGAGAGGGAAAATCCAAGAAGGCTCACTAATGACATTATTTTTTCTCAACAGAACTAATCAAAAAGTGGAAGAGAATTGTTAGTTGTCGAAACGGTGAAGGGAATATGGAATTCGGTAGGTCATTTAGAAACACGTTATGTGTTTCTGACAATGCCAAGTTTCGTAGAAAAAAGTCAAGTCTTCGATGCTCTGCCATTGAATGTGTCACCCTCATAATAATATCTTCGGAAAGTGTGTTTCGTTTCACTATGACTTGACGGAAAGGGGAAAATCCAAAAAGGCTCACTAATGACATAATTTTTTCTCAACAAAACTAATCAAAAAGTTGAAGAGAATTCTTATTTGTCGAAACGGTGAAGGGAAGATGGAATTCGGTAGGTCATTTAGAAAAACGTTATGTGATTCTGACAATGTCACGTTTCGTAAAAAAAAGTCAAGTCTTCGATGCTCTGCCATTGAATGTGTCACCCCCATAATAATATAATATTCGAAAAGTGTTTTTGACTATGACTTGACGGAGAGGGGAAAATCCAAAAAGGCTCACTAATGACATAAGTTTTTCTCAACAAAACTAATCAAAAAGGGGAAGAGAATTGTTAGTTGTCGAAACGGTGAAGGGAATATGGAATTCGGTAGGTCATTTGGAAACGCCTCATGTGATTCCGACAATGCCACGTTTCGTAGAAAAAAGTCGTCTTCGATTCTCTGCCATTGAATGTGTCACACCCATAATAATATAATATTCGGAAAGTGTGTTTCACTATGACTTAACGGAGAGGGGAAAATTCAAAAAGGCTCACTAATGACATTGTTTTTTCTCAACAAAACTAATCAACAAGTGGTAGAGAATTGTTATTTGTCGAAACGGTGAAGGGAATATGGGATACGATAGGTCGTTTAGAAACGCATTATGTGATTCCAAATATGCCACGTTTCGTAAAAAAAAGTGAAGTCTTCGATTCTCTGACATTGTTTTTTCTCAACAAAACTAATCAAAAAGTGGGAGAGAATTGTTAATTGTCGAAACGGTGAAGGGAAGATGGAATTCTGTAGCTCATTTGGAAATGCTTTATGTGATTACGACAATGCCAAGTTTCGTGAAAAAAAGTCAAGTCTTCGATGATCTGCCATTGAATGTGTCACCCTCATAATAATATCTTCGGAAAGCGTGTTTCACTATGACTTGACGGAGAGGGGGAATCCTTAAAGGCTCACTATTGACATTGTTTTTTCTCAACAAAACTAATCAAAAAGTGGGACAGAATAGTTAATTGTCGAAACGGTGAAGGGAGGATGGAATTCGGTAGGTTATTTGGAAACGTCTCATGTGATTCCGACAATGCCAAGTTTCGTGAAAAAAAGTCAAGTCTTCGATGATCTGCCATTGAATGTGTCACCCTCATAATAATATCTTCGGAAAGCGTGTTTCACTATGACTTGACGGAGAGGGGAAATCCATAAAGGCTCACTATTGACATTGTTTTTTCTCAACAAAACTAATCAAAAAGTGGAAGAGAATTGTTAGTTGTCGAAACGGTGAAGGGAAGATGGAATTCGGTAGCTCATTTGAAAATGCCTTATGTGATTCCGACAATGCCACGTTTCGTAAAAAAAAGTCAAGTTTTCGATTCTCTGCCATTAAATGTGTCACCCCAATAATAATATAATATTCGGAAAGTGTGTTTCACTATGACTTGACGGAGACGGGGAAATCCAAAAAGGCTCACTAATGACATTGTTTTTCCTCAACAAAACTAATCAACAAGTGGTAGAGAAATGTTATTTGTCGAAACGGTGAAGGGAATATGGAATTCGGTAGGTCGTTTAGAAACGCATTATGTGATTCCAAATATGCCACGTTTCGTAATAAAAGTCAAGTCTACGATGCTCTGCCATTGAATGTGTCACCCTTATAATAATATCTTCGGAAAGTGTATTTCACTATGACTTGACGGAGACGGGAAAATCCAAAAAGGCTCACTATTGACATTGTTTTTTCTCAACAGAACTAATCAAAAAGTGGAAGAGAATTGTTATTTATCGAAACGGTGAAGGGAATATGGAATTCGGTA
The DNA here is from genome assembly GCF_026230105.1 of Diorhabda sublineata. Classification (NCBI taxonomy): domain Eukaryota; kingdom Metazoa; phylum Arthropoda; class Insecta; order Coleoptera; family Chrysomelidae; genus Diorhabda; species Diorhabda sublineata. Next base: position 1,712,584 of record NC_079486.1, read on the forward strand.
GGTCATTTAGAAACACGTTATGTGATTCTGACAATGCCAAATTTCGTAGAAAAAAGTCAAGTCTTCGATTCTCTGTCATTGAATGTGTCACCCCCATAATAATATAATATTCGGAAAGTGTGTTTGACTATGACTTGACGGAGACGGGAAAATCCAAAAAGGCTCACTGATGCCATTGTTTTTTCTCAACAAAACTAATCAAAAAATGGGAGAGAATTGTTAATTGTCGAAACGGGGAAGGGAAGATGGAATTCGGTAGCTCATTTGGAAATGCCTTATGTGATTCCGACAATGCCACGTTTCGTAAAAAAAAGTCAAGTCATTGATTCTCTGCCATTGAATGTGTCACCCCCATAATAATATATTATTTGGAAAGTGTGTTTCACTATGACTTGACGGAGAGGGGAAATCTAATAAGGCTCACTAATGACATTGTTTTTTTTCAACAAAACTAATCAAAAAGTGGGAGAGAATTGTTAATAGTGGAAACGGTGAAGGGAAGATGGAATTCGGTAGCTCATTGGGAAATGCTTTATGTGATTACGACAATGCCACGTTTCGTAAAAAAAGTCAAGTTTTCGATTCTCTGCCATTAAATGTGTCACCCCCATAATAATATAATATTCGGAAAGTGTGTTTCACTATGACTTGACGGAGAGGGGAAAATCCAAAAAGGCTCACTAATGACATAATTTTTTCTCAACAAAACTAATCAAAAAGTGGAAGAGAATTGTTAGTTGTCGAAACGGTGAAGGGAATATGGAATTCGGTAGGTCATTTAGAAACACGTTATGTGATTCTGATAATGCCAAGTATCGTAGAAAAAAGTCAAGTATTCGATGCTCTACCATTGAATGTGTCACCCTCATAATAATATCTTCGGAAAGTGTGTTTCGTTTCACTATGACTTGACGGAAAGGGAAAATCCAAAAAGGCTCACTAATGACATTATTTTTTCTCAACAGAACTAATCAAAAAGTGGAAGAGAATTGTTATTTATCGAAACGGTGAAGGGAATATGGAATTCGGTAGGTCATTTAGAAACACGTTATGTGATTCTGACAATGCCAAGTTTCGTAGAAAAAAGTCAAGTCTTCGATGCTCTGCAATTGAATGTGTCACCCCCATAATAATATAATATTCGGGAAGTGTGTTTGACTATGACTTGACGGAGAGGGGAAAATCCGAAAAGGCTCACTAATGACATAATTTTTTCTCAACAAAACTAATCAAAAAGTGGAAGAGAATTGTTAGTTTTCGAAACGGTGTGGAATATGGAATTCGGTAGGTCATTTGGAAACGCCTCATGTGATTCCGACAATGCCACGTTTCGTAAAAAAAAGTCGAGTCTTCGATTCTCTGCCATTGAATGTGTCACACCCATAATAATATAATATTCGGAAAGTGTGTTTTACTATGACTTGACGGAGAGGGGAAAATTCAAAAAGGCTCACTAATGACATCATTTTTTCTCAACTGAACTAATCAAAAAGTGGAAGAGAATTGTTATTTGTCGAAACGGTGAAGGGAATATAGAAATTTGGCGTTTGAAAACGCCTCATGTGAATCCGACAATGCCACGTTTCGTAAAAAAAAGTCAAGTCTTCGATTCTCTGCCATTGAATGTGTCACCCCCATAATAATATAATATTCGAAATGTGTGTTGCACTATGACTTGACGGAGAGGGGAAATCCATAAAGGCTCACTAATGACATTGTTTTTCTCAACAAAACTAATCAAAAAGTGGGAGAGAATTGTTAATTGTCGAAACAGTGAAGGGAAGATGGAATTCGGTAGCTCATTTGGAAATGCCTTATGTGATTCCGACAATGCCCCGTTTCGTAAAAAAAAGTCAAGTTTTCGATTCTCTGCCATTAAATGTGTCACCCCCATAATAATATAATATTCGGAAAGTGGGTTTCACTATGACTTGACGGAGACGGGAAAATCCAAAAAGGCTCACTAATGACATAATTTTTTCTAAGCAAAACTAATCAAAAAGTGGAAGAGAATTGTTGGTTGTCGAAACGGTGAAGGGAATATGGAATTCGGTAGGTCATTTAGAAACACGTTATGTGAGTCTGACAATGCCATGTTTCGTAGAAAAAAGTCAAGTATTCGATGCTCTGCCATTGAATGTGTTACCCTCATAATAATATCTTCGGAAAGCGTGTTTCACTGTGACTTGACGGAGAGGGGAAATCCATAAAGGCTCACTAATGAAACTGTTTTTCCTCAACAAAACTAATCAAAAAGTGGGAGAGAATAGTTAATTGTCGAAACGGTGGAGAGAAGATGGAATTCGGTAGCTCATTTGGAAATGCCTTATGTGATTCCGACAATGCCACGTTTCGTAAAAAAAAGTCAAGTTTTCGATTCTCTGCCATTAAATGTGTCACCCCCATAATAATATAATATTCGGAAAGTGTGTTTCACTATGACTTGACGGAGACGGGAAAATCCAAAAAGGCTCACTGATGACATTGTTTTTTCTCAACAAAACTAATCAAAAAGTGGAAGAGAATTGTTAGTTGTCGAAACGGTGAAGGGAAGATGGAATTCGGTAGCTCATTTGGAAATGCCTTATGTGATTCCGACAATGCCACGTTTCGTAAAAAAAAGTCAAATTTTCGATTCTCTGCCATTGAATGTGTCACCATCATAATAATATAATATTCGGAAAGTGTGTTGCACTATGACTTGACGGAGAGGGGAAATCCATAAAGGCTCACTAATGACATTGTTTTTTCTCAACAAAACTAATCAAAAAGTGGGAGAGAATTGTTAATTGTCGAAACAGTGAAGGGAAGATGGAATTCGGTAGCTCATTTGGAAATGCCTTATGTGATTCCGACAATGCCAAGTTTCGTAAAAAAAAGTCAAGTCTTCGATGCTCTGCCATTGAATGTGTTACCCTCATAGTAATATCTTCGGAAAGCGTGTTTCACTATGACTTGACGGAGAGGGGAAATCCATAAAGGCTCACTAATGACATTGTTTTTTCTCAACAAAACTAATCAAAAAGTGGGAGAGAATTGTTAATTGTCGAAACGGTGAAGGGAAGATGGGATTCGGTAGCTCATTTGGAAATGCCTTATGTGATTCCGACAATGCCTCGTTTCGTAAAAAAAAGTCAAGTTTTCGATTCTCTGCCATTAAATGTGTCACCCCCATAATAATATAATATTCGGAAAGTGTGTTTCACTATGACTTGACGGAGACGGGAAAATCCAAAAAGGCTCACTAATGACATTGTTTTTTCTCAACAAAACTAATCAAAAAGTGGAAGAGAATTGTTAGTTGTCGAAACGGTGAAGGGAAGATGGAATTCGGTAGCTCATTTGGAAATGCCTTATGTGATTCCGACAATGCCACGTTTCGTAAAAAAAAGTCAAGTTTTCGATTCTCTGCCAATAAAAGTAACACCCCCATAATAATATAATATTCGGAAAATGAGTTTCACTATGACCTGACGGAGAGGGGAAAGTCCAAAAAGGCTCACTAATGACATAATTTTTTCTCAACAAAACTAATCAAAAAGTGGAAGAGAATTGTTAGTTGTCGAAACGGTGAAGGGAAGATGGAATTCGGTAGCTCATTTGGAAATGCCTATGTGATTCCGACAATGCCACGTTTCGTAAAAAAAAGTCAAGTTTTCGATTCTCTCCCATTGAATGTGTCACCATCATAATAATATAATATTCGGAAAGTGTGTTGCACTATGACTTGACGGAGAGGGGAAATCCATAAAGGCTCACTAATGACATTGTTTTTTCTCAACAAAACTAATCAAAAAGTGGGAGAGAATTGTTAATTGTCGAAACAGTGAAGGGAAGATGGAATTCGGTAGCTCATTTGGAAATGCCTCATGTGATTCCGACAATGCCACGTTTCGTAAAAAAAAGTCAAGTCTTCGATGCTCTGCAATTGAATGTGTCACCCCCATAATAATATAATATTCGGGAAGTGTGTTTGACTATGACTTGACGGAGAGGGGAAAATCCGAAAAGGCTCACTAATGACATAATTTTTTCTCAACAAAACTAATCAAAAAGTGGAAGAGAATTGTTAGTTTTCGAAACGGTGTGGAATATGGAATTCGGTAGGTCATTTGGAAACGCCTCATGTGATTCCGACAATGCCACGTTTCGTAAAAAAAAGTCGAGTCTTCGATTCTCTGCCATTGAATGTGTCACACCCATAATAATATAATATTCGGAAAGTGTGTTTTACTATGACTTGACGGAGAGGGGAAAATTCAAAAAGGCTCACTAATGACATCATTTTTTCTCAACTGAACTAATCAGAAAGTGGAAGAGAATTGTTATTTGTCGAAACGGTGAAGGGAATATAGAAATTTGGCGTTTGAAAACGCCTCATGTGAATCCGACAATGCCACGTTTCGTAAAAAAAAGTCAAGTCTTCGATTCTCTGCCATTGAATGTGTCACCCCCATAATAATATAATATTCGAAATGTGTGTTGCACTATGACTTGACGGAGAGGGGAAATCCATAAAGGCTCACTAATGACATTGTTTTTTCTCAACAAAACTAATCAAAAAGTGGGAGAGAATTGTTAATTGTCGAAACAGTGAAGGGAAGATGGAATTCGGTAGCTCATTTGGAAATGCCTTATGTGATTCCGACAATGCCCCGTTTCGTAAAAAAAAGTCAAGTTTTCGATTCTCTGCCATTAAATGTGTCACCCCCATAATAATATAATATTCGGAAAGTGGGTTTCACTATGACTTGACGGAGACGGGAAAATCCAAAAAGGCTCACTAATGACATAATTTTTTCTAAACAAAACTAATCAAAAAGTGGAAGAGAATTGTTGGTTGTCGAAACGGTGAAGGGAATATGGAATTCGGTAGGTCATTTAGAAACACGTTATGTGAGTCTGACAATGCCATGTTTCGTAGAAAAAAGTCAAGTATTCGATGCTCTGCCATTGAATGTGTTACCCTCATAATAATATCTTCGGAAAGCGTGTTTCACTGTGACTTGACGGAGAGGGGAAATCCATAAAGGCTCACTAATGAAACTGTTTTTTCTCAACAAAACTAATCAAAAAGTGGGAGAGAATTCTAAATTGTCGAAACAGTGAAGGGAAGATGGAATTCGGTAGCTCATTTGGAAATGCCTTATGTGATTCCGACAATGCCAAGTTTCGTAAAAAAAAGTCAAGTCTTCGATGCTCTGCCATTGAATGTGTTACCCTCATAGTAATATCTTCGGAAAGCGTGTTTCACTATGACTTGACGGAGAGGGGAAATCCATAAAGGCTCACTAATGACATTGTTTTTTCTCAACAAAACTAATCAAAAAGTGGGAGAGAATTGTTAATTGTCGAAACGGTGAAGGGAAGATGGGATTCGGTAGCTCATTTGGAAATGCCTTATGTGATTCCGACAATGCCTCGTTTCGTAAAAAAAAGTCAAGTTTTCGATTCTCTGCCATTAAATGTGTCACCCCCATAATAATATAATATTCGGAAAGTGTGTTTCACTATGACTTGACGGAGACGGGAAAATCCAAAAAGGCTCACTAATGACATTGTTTTTTCTCAACAAAACTAATCAAAAAGTGGAAGAGAATTGTTAGTTGTCGAAACGGTGAAGGGAAGATGGAATTCGGTAGCTCATTTGGAAATGCCTTATGTGATTCCGACAATGCCACGTTTCGTAAAAAAAAGTCAAGTTTTCGATTCTCTGCCAATAAAAGTAACACCCCCATAATAATATAATATTCGGAAAATGAGTTTCACTATGACCTGACGGAGAGCGGAAAGTCCAAAAAGGCTCACTAATGACATAATTTTTTCTCAACAAAACTAATCAAAAAGTGGAAGAGAATTGTTAGTTGTCGAAACGGTGAAGGGAAGATGGAATTCGGTAGCTCATTTGGAAATGCCTTATGTGATTCCGACAATGCCACGTTTCGTAAAAAAAAGTCAAGTTTTCGATTCTCTCCCATTGAATGTGTCACCATCATAATAATATAATATTCGGAAAGTGTGTTGCACTATGACTTGACGGAGAGGGGAAATCCATAAAGGCTCACTAATGACATTGTTTTTTCTCAACAAAACTAATCAAAAAGTGGGAGAGAATTGTTAATTGTCGAAACAGTGAAGGGAAGATGGAATTCGGTAGCTCATTTGGAAATGCCTCATGTGATTCCGACAATGCCACGTTTCGTAAAAAAAAGTCAAGTTTTCGATTCTCTGCCATTAAATGTGTCACCCCCATAATAATATAATATTCGGAAAGTGGGTTTCACTATGACTTGACGGAGAGGGAAAATCCAATAAGGCTCACTAATGACATTGTTTTTTCTCAACAAAACTAATCAAAAAGTGGGAGAGAATTGTTAATTGTCGAAACGGTGAAGAGAAGATGGAATTCGGTAGCTCATTTGGAAATGCCTTATGTGATTCCGACAATGCCACGTTTCGTAAAAAAAAGTCAAGTTTTCGATTCTCTGCCATTGAATGTGTCACCCCCATAATAATATAATATTCGGAAAGTGGGTTTCACTATGACTTGACGGAGACGGGAAAATCCAAAAAGGCTCACTAATGACATAATTTTTTCTCAACAAAACTAATCAAAAAGTGGAAGAGAATTGTTAGTTGTCGAAACGGTGAAGAGAATATGGAATTCGGTAGGTCATTTAGAAACACGTTATGTGAGTCTGACAATACCATGTTTCGTAGAAAAAAGTCAAGTATTCGATGCTCTGCCATTGAATGTGTTACCCTCATAATAATATCTTCGGAAAGCGTGTTTCACTGTGACTTGACGGAGAGGGGAAATCCATAAAGGCTCACTAATGAAACTGTTTTTTCTCAACAAAACTAATCAAAAATTGGGAGAGAATAGTTAATTGTCGAAACGGTGAAGAGAAGATGGAATTCGGTAGCTCATTTGGAAACGCCTCATGTGATTCCGACAATGCCAAGTTTCGTAAAAAAAAGTCAAGTTTTCGATTCTCTGCCATTAAATGTGTCACCCCTATAATAATATAATATTCGGAAAGTGGGTTTCACTATGACTTGACGGAGACGGGAAAATCCAAAAAGGCTCACTAATGACATAATTTTTTCTCAACAAAACTAATCAAAAAGTGGAAGAGAATTGTTAGTTGTCGAAACGGTGAAGGGAATATGGAATTCGGTAGGTCATTTAGAAACACGTTATGTGAGTCTGACAATGCCATGTTTCGTAGAAAAAAGTCAAGTCTTCGATGCTCTGCCATTGAATGTGTTACCCTCATAGTAATATCTTCGGAAAGCGTGTTTCACTATGACTTGACGGAGAGGGGAAATCCATAAAGGCTCACTAATGACATTGTTTTTTCTCAACAAAACTAATCAAAAAGTGGGAGAGAATTGTTAATTGTCGAAACGGTGAAGGGAAGATGGGATTCGGTAGCTCATTTGGAAATGCCTTATGTGATTCCGACAATGCCACGTTTCGTAAAAAAAAGTCAAGTTTTCGATTCTCTGCCATTAAATGTGTCACCCCCATAATAATATAATATTCGGAAAGTGTGTTTCACTATGACTTGAGGGAGACGGGAAAATCCAAAAAGGCTCACTAATGACATTGTTTTTTCTCAATAAAACTAATCAAAAAGTGGAAGAGAATTGTTAGTTGTCGAAACGGTGAAGGGAAGATGGAATTCGGTAGCTCATTTGGAAATGCCTTATGTGATTCCGACAATGCCACGTTTCGTAAAAAAAAGTCAAGTTTTCGATTCTCTGCCAATAAAAGTAACACCCCCATAATAATATAATATTCGGAAAATGAGTTTCACTATGACCTGACGGAGAGGGGAAAGTCCAAAAAGGCTCACTAATGACATAATTTTTTCTCAACAAAACTAATCAAAAAGTGGAAGAGAATTGTTGGTTGTCGAAACGGTGAAGGGAATATGGAATTCGGTAGGTCATTTAGAAACACGTTATGTGAGTCTGACAATGCCATGTTTCGTAGAAAAAAGTCAAGTATTCGATGCTCTGCCATTGAATGTGTTACCCTCATAATAATATCTTCGGAAAGCGTGTTTCACTGTGACTTGACGGAGAGGGGAAATCCATAAAGGCTCACTAATGAAACTGTTTTTTCTCAACAAAACTAATCAAAAATTGGGAGAGAATTCTAAATTGTCGAAACAGTGAAGGGAAGATGGAATTCGGTAGCTCATTTGGAAATGCCTTATGTGATTCCGACAATGCCAAGTTTCGTAAAAAAAAGTCAAGTCTTCGATGCTCTGCCATTGAATGTGTTACCCTCATAGTAATATCTTCGGAAAGCGTGTTTCACTATGACTTGACGGAGAGGGGAAATCCATAAAGGCTCACTAATGACATTGTTTTTTCTCAACAAAACTAATCAAAAAGTGGGAGAGAATTGTTAATTGTCGAAACGGTGAAGGGAAGATGGGATTCGGTAGCTCATTTGGAAATGCCTTATGTGATTCCGACAATGCCTCGTTTCGTAAAAAAAAGTCAAGTTTTCGATTCTCTGCCATTAAATGTGTCACCCCCATAATAATATAATATTCGGAAAGTGTGTTTCACTATGACTTGACGGAGACGGGAAAATCCAAAAAGGCTCACTAATGACATTGTTTTTTCTCAACAAAACTAATCAAAAAGTGGAAGAGAATTGTTAGTTGTCGAAACGGTGAAGGGAAGATGGAATTCGGTAGCTCATTTGGAAATGCCTTATGTGATTCCGACAATGCCACGTTTCGTAAAAAAAAGTCAAGTTTTCGATTCTCTGCCAATAAAAGTAACACCCCCATAATAATATAATATTCGGAAAATGAGTTTCACTATGACCTGACGGAGAGCGGAAAGTCCAAAAAGGCTCACTAATGACATAATTTTTTCTCAACAAAACTAATCAAAAAGTGGAAGAGAATTGTTAGTTGTCGAAACGGTGAAGGGAAGATGGAATTCGGTAGCTCATTTGGAAATGCCTTATGTGATTCCGACAATGCCACGTTTCGTAAAAAAAAGTCAAGTTTTCGATTCTCTCCCATTGAATGTGTCACCATCATAATAATATAATATTCGGAAAATGAGTTTCACTATGACCTGACGGAGAGGGGAAAGTCCAAAAAGGCTCACTAATGACATAATTTTTTCTCAACAAAACTAATCAAAAAGTGGAAGAGAATTGTTAGTTGTCGAAACAGTGAAGAGAATATGGAATTCGGTAGGTCATTTAGAAACACGTTATGTGAGTCTGACAATACCATGTTTCGTAGAAAAAAGTCAAGTATTCGATGCTCTGCCATTGAATGTGTTACCCTCATAATAATATCTTCGGAAAGCGTGTTTCACTGTGACTTGACGGAGAGGGGAAATCCATAAAGGCTCACTAATGAAACTGTTTTTTCTCAACAAAACTAATCAAAAATTGGGAGAGAATAGTTAATTGTCGAAACGGTGAAGAGAAGATGGAATTCGGTAGCTCATTTGGAAACGCCTCATGTGATTCCGACAATGCCAAGTTTCGTAAAAAAAGTCAAGTTTTCAATTCTCTGCCATTAAATGTGTCACCCCCATAATAATATAATATTCGGAAAGTGGGTTTCACTATGACTTGACGGAGACGGGAAAATCCAAAAAGGCTCACTAATGACATAATTTTTTCTCAACAAAACTAATCAAAAAGTGGAAGAGAATTGTTAGTTGTCGAAACGGTGAAGGGAATATGGAATTCGGTAGGTCATTTAGAAACACGTTATGTGAGTCTGACAATGCCATGTTTCGTAGAAAAAAGTCAAGTTTTCGATGCTCTGCCATTGAATGTGTTACCCTCATAGTAATATCTTCGGAAAGCGTGTTTCACTATGACTTGACGGAGAGGGGAAATCCATAATGGCTCACTAATGACATTGTTTTCTCTCAACAAAACTAATCAAAAAGTGGGAGAGAATTGTTAATTGTCGAAACGGTGAAGGGAAGATGGGATTCGGTAGCTCATTTGGAAATGCCTTATGTGATTCCGACAATGCCACGTTTCGTAAAAAAAAGTCAAGTTTTCGATTCTCTGCCATTAAATGTGTCACCCCCATAATAATATAATATTCGGAAAGTGTGTTTCACTATGACTTGAGGGAGACGGGAAAATCCAGAAAGGCTCACTAATGACATTGTTTTTTCTCAACAAAACTAATCAAAAAGTGGAAGAGAATTGTTAGTTGTCGAAACGGTGAAGGGAAGATGGAATTCGGTAGCTCATTTGGAAATGCCTTATGTGATTCCGACAATGCCAGGTTTCGTAAAAAAAAGTCAAGTTTTCGATTCTCTGCCAATAAAAGTAACACCCCCATAATAATATAATATTCGGAAAATGAGTTTCACTATGACCTGACGGAGAGGGGAAAGTCCAAAAAGGCTCACTAATGACATAATTTTTTCTCAACAAAACTAATCAAAAAGTGGAAGAGAATTGTTAGTTGTCGAAACGGTGAAGGGAAGATGGAATTCGGTAGCTCATTTGGAAATGCCTTATGTGATTCCGACAATGCCACGTTTCGTAAAAAAAAGTCAAGTTTTCGATTCTCTCCCATTGAATGTGTCACCATCATAATAATATAATATTCGGAAAGTGTGTTGCACTATGACTTGACGGAGAGGGGAAATCCATAAAGGCTCACTAATGACATTGTTTTTTCTCAACAAAACTAATCAAAAAGTGGGAGAGAATTGTTAATTGTCGAAACAGTGAAGGGAAGATGGAATTCGGTAGCTCATTTGGAAATGCCTCATGTTATTCCGACAATGCCACGTTTCGTAAAAAAAAGTCAAGTTTTCGATTCTCTGCCATTAAATGTGTCACCCCCATAATAATATAATATTCGGAAAGTGGGTTTCACTATGACTTGACGGAGAGGGAAAATCCAATAAGGCTCACGAATGACATTGTTTTTTCTCAACAAAACTAATCAAAAAGTGGGAGAGAATTGTTAATTGTCGAAACGGTGAAGGGAAGATGGAATTCGGTAGCTCATTTGGAAATGCCTTATGTGATTCCGACAATGCCACGTTTCGTAAAAAAAAGTCAAGTTTTCGATTCTCTGCCATTGAATGTGTCACCCCCATAATAATATAATATTCGGAAAGTGGGTTTCACTATGACTTGACGGAGACGGGAAAATCCAAAAAGGCTCACTAATGACATAATTTTTTCTCAACAAAACTAATCAAAAAGTGGAAGAGAATTGTTAGTTGTCGAAACGGTGAAGAGAATATGGAATTCGGTAGGTCATTTAGAAACACGTTATGTGAGTCTGACAATACCATGTTTCGTAGAAAAAAGTCAAGTATTCGATGCTCTGCCATTGAATGTGTTACCCTCATAATAATATCTTCGGAAAGCGTGTTTCACTGTGACTTGACGGAGAGGGGAAATCCATAAAGGCTCACTAATGAAACTGTTTTTTCTCAACAAAACTAATCAAAAATTGGGAGAGAATAGTTAATTGTCGAAACGGTGAAGAGAAGATGGAATTCGGTAGCTCATTTGGAAACGCCTCATGTGATTCCGACAATGCCAAGTTTCGTAAAAAAAAGTCAAGTTTTCGATTCTCTGCCATTAAATGTGTCACCCCCATAATAATATAATATTCGGAAAGTGGGTTTCACTATGACTTGACGGAGACGGGAAAATCCAAAAAGGCTCACTAATGACATAATTTTTTCTCAACAAAACTAATCAAAAAGTGGAAGAGAATTGTTAGTTGTCGAAACGGTGAAGGGAATATGGAATTCGGTAGGTCATTTAGAAACACGTTATGTGAGTCTGACAATGCCATGTTTCGTAGAAAAAAGTCAAGTCTTCGATGCTCTGCCATTGAATGTGTTACCCTCATAGTAATATCTTCGGAAAGCGTGTTTCACTATGACTTGACGGAGAGGGGAAATCCATAAAGGCTCACTAATGACATTGTTTTTTCTCAACAAAACTAATCAAAAAGTGGGAGAGAATTGTTAATTGTCGAAACGGTGAAGGGAAGATGGGATTCGGTAGCTCATTTGGAAATGCCTTATGTGATTCCGACAATGCCACGTTTCGTAAAAAAAAGTCAAGTTTTCGATTCTCTGCCATTAAATGTGTCACCCCCATAATAATATAATATTCGGAAAGTGTGTTTCACTATGACTTGAGGGAGACGGGAAAATCCAAAAAGGCTCACTAATGACATTGTTTTTCCTCAACAAAACTAATCAAAAAGTGGAAGAGAATTGTTAGTTGTCGAAACGGTGAAGGGAAGATGGAATTCGGTAGCTCATTTGGAAATGCCTTATGTGATTCCGACAATGCCACGTTTCGTAAAAAAAAAGTCAAGTTTTCGATTCTCCGCCAATAAAAGTAACACCCCCATAATAATATAATATTCGGAAAATTAGTTTCACTATGACCTGACGGAGAGGGGAAAGTCCAAATAGGCTGACTAATGACATAATTTTTTCTCAACAAAACTAATCAAAAAGTGGAAGAGAATTGTTAGTTGTCGAAACGGTGAAGGGAAGATGGAATTCGGTAGCTCATTTGGAAATGCCTTATGTGATTCCGACAATGCCAAGTTTCGTAAAAAAAAGTCAAGTTTTCGATTCTCTGCCATTGAATGTGTCACCATCATAATAATATAATATTCGGAAAGTGTATTGCACTATGACTTGACGGAGAGGGGAAATCCATAAAGGCTCACTAATGACATAATTTTTCTCAACAAAACTAATCAAAAAGTGGGAGAGAATTGTTAATTGTCGAAACAGTGAAGGGAAGATGGAATTCGGTAGCTCATTTGGAAATGCCTTATGTGATTCCGACAATGCCAAGTTTCGTAAAAAAAAGTCAAGTCTTCGATGCTCTGCCATTGAATGTGTTACCCTCATAGTAATATCTTCGGAAAGCGTGTTTCACTATGACTTGACGGAGAGGGGAAATCCATAAAGGCTCACTAATGACACTGTTTTTTCTCAACAAAACTAATCAAAAAGTGGGAGAGAATTGTTAATTGTCGAAACGGTGAAGGGAAGATGGGATTCGGTAGCTCATTTGGAAATGCCTTATGTGATTCCGACAATGCCACGTTTCGTAAAAAAAAGTCAATTTTTCGATTCTCTGCCATTAAATGTGTCACCCCCATAATAATATAATATTCGGAAAGTGTGTTTCACTATGACTTGACGGAGACGGGAAAATCCAAAAAGGCTCACTAATGACATTGTTTTTTCTCAACAAAACTAATCAAAAAGTGGAAGAGAATTGTTAGTTGTCGAAACGGTGAAGGGAAGATGGAATTCGGTAGCTCATTTGGAAATGCCTTAAGTGATTCCGACAATGCCACGTTTCGTAAAAAAAACTCAAGTTTTCGATTCTCTGCCAATAAAAGTAACACCCCCATAATAATATAATATTCGGAAAATGAGTTTCACTATGACCTGATGGAGAGGGGAAAGTCCAAAAAGGCTCACTAATGACATAATTTTTTCTCAACAAAACTAATCAAAAAGTGGAAGAGAATTGTTAGTTGTCGAAACGGTGAAGGGAAGATGGAATTCGGTAGCTCATTTGGAAATGCCTTATGTGATTCCGACAATGCCACGTTTCGTAAAAAAAAGTCAAGTTTTCGATTCTCTGCCATTGAATGTGTCACCATCATAATAATATAATATTCGGAAAGTGTGTTGCACTATGACTTGACGGAGAGGGGAAATCCATAAAGGCTCACTAATGACATTGTCTTTTCTCAACAAAACTAATCAAAAAGTGGGAGAGAATTGTTAATTGTCGAAACGGTGAAGGGAAGATGGGATTCGGTAGCTCATTTGGAAATGCCTTATGTGATTCCGACAATGCCACGTTTCGAAAAAAAAAGTCAATTTTTCGATTCTCTGCCATTAAATGTGTCACCCCCATAATAATATAATATTCGGAAAGTGTGTTTCACTATGACTTGACGGAGACGGGAAAATCCAAAAAGGCTCACTAATGACATTGTTTTTTCTCAACAAAACTAATCAAAAAGTGGAAGAGAATTGTTAGTTGTCGAAACGGTGAAGGGAAGATGGAATTCGGTAGCTCATTTGGAAATGCCTTATGTGATTCCGACAATGCCACGTTTCGTAAAAAAAAGTCAAGTTTTCGATTCTCTGCCAATAAAAGTAACACCCCCATAATAATATAATATTCGGAAAATGAGTTTCACTATGACCTGACGGAGAGGGGAAAGTCCAAAAAGGCTCACTAATGACATAATTTTTTCTCAACAAAACTAATCAAAAAGTGGAAGAGAATTGTTAGTTGTCGAAACGGTGAAGGGAAGATGGAATTCGGTAGCTCATTTGGAAATGCCTTATGTGATTCCGACAATGCCACGTTTCGTAAAAAAAAGTCAAGTTTTCGATTCTCTGCCATTAATTGTGTCACCCCCATATTAATATAATATTCGGAAAGTGGGTTTCACTATGACTTGACGGAGAGGGAAAATCCAATAAGGCTCACTAATGACATTGTTTTTTCTCAACAAAACTAATCAAAAAGTGGGAGAGAATTGTTAATTGTCGAAACGGTGAAGGGAAGATGGAATTCGGTAGCTCATTTGGAAATGCCTTATGTGATTCCGACAATGCCACGTTTCGTAAAAAAAAGTCAAGTTTTCGATTCTCTGCCATTAAATGTGTCACCCCCATAATAATATAATATTCGGAAAGTGGGTTTCACTATGACTTGACGGAGACGGGAAAATCCAAAAAGGCTCACTAATGACATAATTTTTTCTCAACAAAACTAATCAAAAAGTGGAAGAGAATTGTTAGTTGTCGAAACGGTGAAGGGAATATGGAATTCGGTAGGTCATTTAGAAACACGTTATGTGAGTCTGACAATGCCATGTTTCGTAGAAAAAAGTCAAGTATTCGATGCTCTGCCATTGAATGTGTTACCCTCATAATAATATCTTCGGAAAGCGTGTTTCACTGTGACTTGACGGAGAGGGGAAATCCATAAAGGCTCACTGATGAAACTGTTTTTTCTCAACAAAACTAATCAAAAATTGGGAGAGAATAGTTAATTGTCGAAACGGTGAAGAGAAGATGGAATTCGGTAGCTCATTTGGAAACGCCTCATGTGATTCCGACAATGCCAAGTTTCGTAAAAAAAAGTCAAGTCTTCGATGCTCTGCCATTGAATGTGTTACCCTCATAGTAATATCTTCGGAAAGCGTGTTTCACTATGACTTGACGGAGAGGGGAAATCCATAAAGGCTCACTAATGACATTGTTTTTTCTCAACAAAACTAATCAAAAAGTGGGAGAGAATTGTTAATTGTCGAAACGGTGAAGGGAAGATGGGATTCGGTAGCTCATTTGGAAATGCCTTATGTGATTCCGACAATGCCACGTTTCGTAAAAAAAAGTCAAGTTTTCGATTCTCTGCCATTAAATGTGTCACCCCCATAATAATATAATATTCGGAAAGTGTGTTTCACTATGACTTGAGGGAGACGGGAAAATCCAAAAAGGCTCACTAATGACATTGTTTTTTCTCAACAAAACTAATCAAAAGGTGGAAGAGAATTGTTAGTTGTCGAAACGGTGAAGGGAAGATGGAATTCGGTAGCTCATTTGGAAATGCCTTATGTGATTCCGACAATGCCACGTTTCGTAAAAAAAAGTCAAGTTTTCGATTCTCCGCCAATAAAAGTAACACCCCCATAATAATATAATATTCGGAAAATGAGTTTCACTATGACCTGACGGAGAGGGGAAAGTCCAAAAAGGCTCACTAATGACATAATTTTTTCTCAACAAAACTAATCAAAAAGTGGAAGAGAATTGTTATTTGTCGAAACGGTGAAGGGAAGATGGAATTCGGTAGCTCATTTGGAAATGCCTTATGTGATTCCGACAATGCCACGTTTCGTAAAAAAAAGTCAAGTTTTCGATTCTCTGCCATTGAATGTGTCACCATCATAATAATATAATATTCGGAAAGTGTGTTGCACTATGACTTGACGGAGAGGGGAAATCCATAAAGGCTCACTAATGACCTTGTTTTTTCTCAACAAAACTAATCAAAAAGTGGGAGAGAATTGTTAATTGTCGAAACAGTGAAGGGAAGATGGAATTCGGTAGCTCATTTGGAAATGCCTTATGTGATTCCGACAATGCCACGTTTCGTAAAAAAAAGTCAAGTTTTCGATTCTCTGCCATTAAATGTGTCACCCCCATAATAATATAATATTCGGAAAGTGTGTTTCACTATGACTTGACGGAGACGGGAAAATCCAAAAAGGCTCACTAATGACATTGTTTTTTCTCAACAAAACTAATCAAAAAGTGGGAGAGAATTGTTAGTTGTCGAAACGGTGAAGGGAAGATGGAATTCGGTAGCTCATTTGGAAATGCCTTATGTGATTCCGACAATGCCACGTTTCGTAAAAAAAAGTCAAGTTTTCGATTCTCTGCCAATAAAACTAACACCCCCATAATAATATAATATTCGGAAAATGAGTTTCACTATGACCTGACGGAGAGGGGAAAGTCCAAAAAGGCTCACTAATGACATAATTTTTTCTCAACAAAACTAATCAAAAAGTGGAAGAGAATTGTTAGTTGTCGAAACGGTGAAGTGAAGATGGAATTCGGTAGCTCATTTGGAAATGCCTTATGTGATTCCGACAATGCCACGTTTCGTAAAAAAAAGTCAAGTTTTCGATTCTCTGCCATTGAATGTGTCACTATCATAATAATATAATATTCGGAAAGTGTGTTGCACTATGACTTGACGGAGAGGGGGAATCCATAAAGGCTCACTAATGACATTGTTTTTTCTCAACAAAACTAATCAAAAAGTGGGAGAGAATTGTTAATTGTCGAAACAGTGAAGGGAAGATGGAATTCGGTAGCTCATTTGGAAATGCCTTATGTGATTCCGACAATGCCACGTTTCGTAAAAAAAAGTCAAGTTTTCGATTCTCTGCCATTAAATGTGTCACCCCCATAATAATATAATATTCGGAAAGTGGGTTTCACTATGACTTGACGGAGAGGGAAAATCCAATAAGGCTCACTAATGACATTGTTTTTTCTCAACAAAACTAATCAAAAAGTGGAAGAGAATTGTTATTTGTCGAAACGGTGAAGGGAAGATGGAATTCGGTAGCTCATTTGGAAATGCCTTATGTGATTCCGACAATGCCACGTTTCGTAAAAAAAAGTCAAGTTTTCGATTCTCTGCCATTGAATGTGTCACCATCATAATAATATAATATTCGGAAAGTGTGTTGCACTATGACTTGACGGAGAGGGGAAATCCATAAAGGCTCACTAATGACCTTGTTTTTTCTCAACAAAACTAATCAAAAAGTGGGAGAGAATTGTTAATTGTCGAAACAGTGAAGGGAAGATGGAATTCGGTAGCTCATTTGGAAATGCCTTATGTGATTCCGACAATGCCACGTTTCGTAAAAAAAAGTCAAGTTTTCGATTCTCTGCCATTAAATGTGTCACCCCCATAATAATATAATATTCGGAAAGTGTGTTTCACTATGACTTGACGGAGACGGGAAAATCCAAAAAGGCTCACTAATGACATTGTTTTTTCTCAACAAAACTAATCAAAAAGTGGAAGAGAATTGTTAGTTGTCGAAACGGTGAAGGGAAGATGGAATTCGGTAGCTCATTTGGAAATGCCTTATGTGATTCCGACAATGCCACGTTTCGTAAAAAAAAGTCAAGTTTTCGATTCTCTGCCAATAAAACTAACACCCCCATAATAATATAATATTCGGAAAATGAGTTTCACTATGACCTGACGGAGAGGGGAAAGTCCAAAAAGGCTCACTAATGACATAATTTTTTCTCAACAAAACTAATCAAAAAGTGGAAGAGAATTGTTAGTTGTCGAAACGGTGAAGTGAAGATGGAATTCGGTAGCTCATTTGGAAATGCCTTATGTGATTCCGACAATGCCACGTTTCGTAAAAAAAAGTCAAGTTTTCGATTCTCTGCCATTGAATGTGTCACTATCATAATAATATAATATTCGGAAAGTGTGTTGCACTATGACTTGACGGAGAGGGGGAATCCATAAAGGCTCACTAATGACATTGTTTTTTCTCAACAAAACTAATCAAAAAGTGGGAGAGAATTGTTAATTGTCGAAACAGTGAAGGGAAGATGGAATTCGGTAGCTCATTTGGAAATGCCTTATGTGATTCCGACAATGCCACGTTTCGTAAAAAAAAGTCAAGTTTTCGATTCTCTGCCATTAAATGTGTCACCCCCATAATAATATAATATTCGGAAAGTGGGTTTCACTATGACTTGACGGAGAGGGAAAATCCAATAAGGCTCACTAATGACATTGTTTTTTCTCAACAAAACTAATCAAAAAGTGGAAGAGAATTGTTAGTTGTCGAAACGGTGAAGGGAAGATGGAATTCGGTAGCTCATTTGGAAATGCCTTATGTGATTCCGACAATGCCACGTTTCGTAAAAAAAAGTCAAGTTTTCGATTCTCTGCCATTAATTGTGTCACCCCCATATTAATATAATATTCGGAAAGTGGGTTTCACTATGACTTGACGGAGAGGGAAAATCCAATAAGGCTCACTAATGACATTGTTTTTTCTCAACAAAACTAATCAAAAAGTGGGAGAGAATTGTTAATTGTCGAAACGGTGAAGGGAAGATGGAATTCGGTAGCTCATTTGGAAATGCCTTATGTGATTCCGACAATGCCACGTTTCGTAAAAAAAAGTCAAGTTTTTGATTCTCTGCCATTAAATGTGTCACCCCCATAATAATATAATATTCGGAAAGTGGGTTTCACTATGACTTGACGGAGACGGGAAAATCCAAAAAGGCTCACTAATGACATAATTTTTTCTCAACAAAACTAATCAAAAAGTGGAAGAGAATTGTTAGTTGTCGAAACGGTGAAGGGAATATGGAATTCGGTAGGTCATTTAGAAACACGTTATGTGAGTCTGACAATGCCATGTTTCGTAGAAAAAAGTCAAGTATTCGATGCTCTGCCATTGAATGTGTTACCCTCATAATAATATCTTCGGAAAGCGTGTTTCACTGTGACTTGACGGAGAGGGGAAATCCATAAAGGCTCACTAATGAAACTGTTTTTTCTCAACAAAACTAATCAAAAATTGGGAGAGAATAGTTAATTGTCGAAACGGTGAAGAGAAGATGGAATTCGGTAGCTCATTTGGAAACGCCTCATGTGATTCCGACAATGCCAAGTTTCGTAAAAAAAAGTCAAGTCTCCGATGCTCTGCCATTGAATGTGTTACCCTCATAGTAATATCTTCGGAAAGCGTGTTTCACTATGACTTGACGGAGAGGGGAAATCCATAAAGGCTCACTAATGACATTGTTTTTTCTCAACAAAACTAATCAAAAAGTGGGAGAGAATTGTTAATTGTCGAAACGGTGAAGGGAAGATGGGATTCGGTAGCTCATTTGGAAATGCCTTATGTGATTCCGACAATGCCACGTTTCGTAAAAAAAAGTCAAGTTTTCGATTCTCTGCCATTAAATGTGTCACCCCCATAATAATATAATATTCGGAAAGTGTGTTTCACTATGACTTGAGGGAGACGGGAAAATCCAAAAAGGCTCACTAATGACATTGTTTTTTCTCAACAAAACTAATCAAAAGGTGGAAGAGAATTGTTAGTTGTCGAAACGGTGAAGGGAAGATGGAATTCGGTAGCTCATTTGGAAATGCCTTATGTGATTCCGATAATGCCACGTTTCGTAAAAAAAAGTCAAGTTTTCGATTCTCCGCCAATAAAAGTAACACCCCCATAATAATATAATATTCGGAAAATGAGTTTCACTATGACCTGACGGAGAGGGGAAAGTCCAAAAAGGCTCACTAATGACATAATTTTTTCTCAACAAAACTAATCAAAAAGTGGAAGAGAATTGTTATTTGTCGAAACGGTGAAGGGAAGATGGAATTCGGTAGCTCATTTGGAAATGCCTTATGTGATTCCGACAATGCCACGTTTCGTAAAAAAAAGTCAAGTTTTCGATTCTCTGCCATTGAATGTGTCACCATCATAATAATATAATATTCGGAAAGTGTGTTGCACTATGACTTGACGGAGAGGGGAAATCCATAAAGGCTCACTAATGACCTTGTTTTTTCTCAACAAAACTAATCAAAAAGTGGGAGAGAATTGTTAATTGTCGAAACAGTGAAGGGAAGATGGAATTCGGTAGCTCATTTGGAAATGCCTTATGTGATTCCGACAATGCCACGTTTCGTAAAAAAAAGTCAAGTTTTCGATTCTCTGCCATTAAATGTGTCACCCCCATAATAATATAATATTCGGAAAGTGTGTTTCACTATGACTTGACGGAGACGGGAAAATCCAAAAAGGCTCACTAATGACATTGTTTTTTCTCAACAAAACTAATCAAAAAGTGGAAGAGAATTGTTAGTTGTCGAAACGGTGAAGGGAAGATGGAATTCGGTAGCTCATTTGGAAATGCCTTATGTGATTCCGACAATGCCACGTTTCGTAAAAAAAAGTCAAGTTTTCGATTCTCTGCCAATAAAACTAACACCCCCATAATAATATAATATTCGGAAAATGAGTTTCACTATGACCTGACGGAGAGGGGAAAGTCCAAAAAGGCTCACTAATGACATAATTTTTTCTCAACAAAACTAATCAAAAAGTGGAAGAGAATTGTTAGTTGTCGAAACGGTGAAGTGAAGATGGAATTCGGTAGCTCATTTGGAAATGCCTTATGTGATTCCGACAATGCCACGTTTCGTAAAAAAAAGTCAAGTTTTCGATTCTCTGCCATTGAATGTGTCACTATCATAATAATATAATATTCGGAAAGTGTGTTGCACTATGACTTGACGGAGAGGGGGAATCCATAAAGGCTCAATAATGACATTGTTTTTTCTCAACAAAACTAATCAAAAAGTGGGAGAGAATTGTTAATTGTCGAAACAGTGAAGGGAAGATGGAATTCGGTAGCTCATTTGGAAATGCCTTATGTGATTCCGACAATGCCACGTTTCGTAAAAAAAAGTCAAGTTTTCGATTCTCTGCCATTAAATGTGTCACCCCCATAATAATATAATATTCGGAAAGTGGGTTTCACTATGACTTGACGGAGAGGGAAAATCCAATAAGGCTCACTAATGACATTGTTTTTTCTCAACAAAACTAATCAAAAAGTGGAAGAGAATTGTTAGTTGTCGAAACGGTGAAGGGAAGATGGAATTCGGTAGCTCATTTGGAAATGCCTTATGTGATTCCGACAATGCCACGTTTCGTAAAAAAAAGTCAAGTTTTCGATTCTCTGCCATTGAATGTGTCACCATCATAATAATATAATATTCGGAAAGTGTGTTGCACTATGACTTGACGGAGAGGGGAAATCCATAAAGGCTCACTAATGACATTGTTTTTTCTCAACAAAACTAATCAAAAAGTGGGAGAGAATTGTTAATTGTCGAAACGGTGAAGGGAAGATGGGATTCGGTAGCTCATTTGGAAATGCCTTATGTGATTCCGACAATGCCACGTTTCGTAAAAAAAAGTCAATTTTTCGATTCTCTGCCATTAAATGTGTCACCCCCATAATAATATAATATTCGGAAAGTGTGTTTCACTATGACTTGACGGAGACGGGAAAATCCAAAAAGGCTCACTAATGACATTGTTTTTTAACAACAAAACTAATCAAAAAGTGGAAGAGAATTGTTAGTTGTCGTAACGGTGAAGGGAAGATGGAATTCGGTAGCTCATTTGGAAATGCCTTATGTGATTCCGACAATGCCACGTTTCGTAAAAAAAAGTCAAGTTTTCGATTCTCTGCCAATAAAAGTAACACCCCCATAATAATATAATATTCGGAAAATGAGTTTCACTATGACCTGACGGAGAGGGGAAAGTCCAAAAAGGCTCACTAATGACATAATTTTTTCTCAACAAAACTAATCAAAAAGTGGAAGAGAATTGTTAGTTGTCGAAACGGTGAAGGGAAGATGGAATTCGGTAGCTCATTTGGAAATGCCTTAAGTGATTCCGACAATGCCACGTTTCGTAAAAAAAGTCAAGTTTTCGATTCTCCGCCAATAAAAGTAACACCCCCATAATAATATAATATTCGGAAAATGAGTTTCACTATGACCTGACGGAGAGGGGAAAGTCCAAAAAGGCTCACTAATGACATAATTTTTTCTCAACAAAACTAATCAAAAAGTGGAAGAGAATTGTTAGTTGTCGAAACGGTGAAGGGAAGATGGAATTCGGTAGCTCATTTGGAAATGCCTTATGTGATTCCGACAATGCCAGGTTTCGTAAAAAAAAGTCAAGTTTTCGATTCTCTGCCATTGAATGTGTCACCATCATAATAATATAATATTCGGAAAGTGTGTTGCACTATGACTTGACGGAGAGGGGAAATCCATAAAGGCTCACTAATGACCTTGTTTTTTCTCAACAAAACTAATCAAAAAGTGGGAGAGAATTGTTAATTGTCGAAACAGTGAAGGGAAGATGGAATTCGGTAGCTCATTTGGAAATGCCTTATGTGATTCCGACAATGCCACGTTTCGTAAAAAAAAGTCAAGTTTTCGATTCTCTGCCATTAAATGTGTCACCCCCATAATAATATAATATTCGGAAAGTGTGTTTCACTATGACTTGACGGAGACGGGAAAATCCAAAAAGGCTCACTAATGACATTGTTTTTTCTCAACAAAACTAATCAAAAAGTGGAAGAGAATTGTTAGTTGTCGAAACAGTGAAGGGAAGATGGAATTCGGTAGCTCATTTGGAAATGCCTTATGTGATTCCGACAATGCCACGTTTCGTAAAAAAAAGTCAAGTTTTCGATTCTCTGCCAATAAAAGTAACACCCCCATAATAATATAATATTCGGAAAATGAGTTTCACTATGACCTGACGGAGAGGGGAAAGTCCAAAAAGGCTCACTAATGACATAATTTTTTCTCAACAAAACTAATCAAAAAGTGGAAGAGAATTGTTAGTTGTCGAAACGGTGAAGGGAAGATGGAATTCGGTAGCTCATTTGGAAATGCCTTATGTGATTCCGACAATGCCACGTTTCGTAAAAAAAAGTCAAGTTTTCGATTCTCCGCCAATAAAAGTAACACCCCCATAATAATATAATATTCGGAAAATGAGTTTCACTATGACCTGACGGAGAGGGGAAAGTCCAAAAAGGCTCACTAATGACATAATTTTTTCTCAACAAAACTAATCAAAAAGTGGAAGAGAATTGTTAGTTGTCGAAACGGTGAAGTGAAGATGGAATTCGGTAGCTCATTTGGAAATGCCTTATGTGATTCCGACAATGCCACGTTTCGTAAAAAAAAGTCAAGTTTTCGATTCTCTGCCATTGAATGTGTCACTATCATAATAATATAATATTCGG
The DNA here is from genome assembly GCF_026230105.1 of Diorhabda sublineata. Classification (NCBI taxonomy): domain Eukaryota; kingdom Metazoa; phylum Arthropoda; class Insecta; order Coleoptera; family Chrysomelidae; genus Diorhabda; species Diorhabda sublineata. Next base: position 1,736,068 of record NC_079486.1, read on the forward strand.
AAAGTGTGTTGCACTATGACTTGACGGAGAGGGGGAATCCATAAAGGCTCACTAATGACATTGTTTTTTCTCAACAAAACTAATCAAAAAGTGGGAGAGAATTGTTAATTGTCGAAACAGTGAAGGGAAGATGGAATTCGGTAGCTCATTTGGAAATGCCTTATGTGATTCCGACAATGCCAGGTTTCGTAAAAAAAAGTCAAGTTTTCGATTCTCTTCCATTAAATGTGTCACCCCCATAATAATATAATATTCGGAAAGTGGGTTTCACTATGACTTGACGGAGAGGGAAAATCCAATAAGGCTCACTAATGACATTGTTTTTTCTCAACAAAACTAATCAAAAAGTGGAAGAGAATTGTTAGTTGTCGAAACGGTGAAGGGAAGATGGAATTCGGTAGCTCATTTGGAAATGCCTTATGTGATTCCGACAATGCCACGTTTCGTAAAAAAAAGTCAAGTTTTCGATTCTCCGCCAATAAAAGTAACACCCCCATAATAATATAATATTCGGAAAATGAGTTTCACTATGACCTGACGGAGAGGGGAAAGTCCAAAAAGGCTCACTAATGACATAATTTTTTCTCAACAAAACTAATCAAAAAGTGGAAGAGAATTGTTAGTTGTCGAAACGGTGAAGTGAAGATGGAATTCGGTAGCTCATTTGGAAATGCCTTATGTGATTCCGACAATGCCACGTTTCGTAAAAAAAAGTCAAGTTTTCGATTCTCTGCCATTGAATGTGTCACTATCATAATAATATAATATTCGGAAAGTGTGTTGCACTATGACTTGACGGAGAGGGGGAATCCATAAAGGCTCACTAATGACATTGTTTTTTCTCACCAAAACTAATCAAAAAGTGGGAGAGAATTGTTAATTGTCGAAACAGTGAAGGGAAGATGGAATTCGGTAGCTCATTTGGAAATGCCTTATGTGATTCCGACAATGCCACGTTTCGTAAAAAAAAGTCAAGTTTTCGATTCTCTGCCATTAAATGTGTCACCCCCATAATAATATAATATTCGGAAAGTGGGTTTCACTATGACTTGACGGAGAGGGAAAATCCAATAAGGCTCACTAATGACATTGTTTTTTCTCAACAAAACTAATCAAAAAGTGGGAGAGAATTGTTAATTGTCGAAACGGTGAAGGGAAGATGGAATTCGGTAGCTCATTTGGAAATGCCTTATGTGATTCCGACAATGCCACGTTTCGTAAAAAAAAGTCAAGTTTTCGATTCTCTGCCATTAAATGTGTCACCCCCATAATAATATAATATTCGGAAAGTGGGTTTCACTATGACTTGACGGAGAGGGGAAATCCATAAAGGCTCACTAATGACATTGTTTTTTCTCAACAAAACTAATCAAAAAGTGGGAGAGAATTGTTAATTGTCGAAACGGTGAAGGGAAGATGGGATTCGGTAGCTCATTTGGAAATGCCTTATGTGATTCCGACAATGCCACGTTTCGTAAAAAAAAGTCAAGTTTTCGATTCTCTGCCATTAAATGTGTCACCCCCATAATAATATAATATTCGGAAAGTGTGTTTCACTATGACTTGAGGGAGACGGGAAAATCCAAAAAGGCTCACTAATGACATTGTTTTTTCTCAACAAAACTAATCAAAAAGTGGAAGAGAATTGTTAGTTGTCGAAACGGTGAAGGGAAGATGGAATTCGGTAGCTCATTTGGAAATGCCTTATGTGATTCCGACAATGCCACGTTTCGTAAAAAAAAGTCAAGTTTTCGATTCTCTGCCATTAAATGTGTCACCCCCATAATAATATAATATTCGGAAAGTGGGTTTCACTATGACTTGACGGAGAGGGGAAATCCATAAAGGCTCACTAATGACCTTGTTTTTTCTCAACAAAACTAATCAAAAAGTGGGAGAGAATTGTTAATTGTCGAAACGGTGAAGGGAAGATGGGATTCGGTAGCTCATTTGGAAATGCCTTATGTGATTCCGACAATGCCACGTTTCATAAAAAAAAGTCAAGTTTTCGATTCTCTGCCATTAAATGTGTCACCCCCATAATAATATAATATTCGGAAAGTGTGTTTCACTATGACTTGAGGGAGACGGGAAAATCCAAAAAGGCTCACTAATGACATTGTTTTTTCTCAACAAAACTAATCAAAAAGTGGAAGAGAATTGTTAATTGTCGAAACGGTGAAGGGAAGATGGAATTCGGTAGCTCATTTGGAAATGCCTTATGTGATTCCGACAATGCCACGTTTCGTAAAAAAAAGTCAAGTTTTCGATTCTCTGCCATTAAATGTGTCACCCCCATAATAATATAATATTCGGAAAGTGGGTTTCACTATGACTTGACGGAGAGGGGAAATCCATAAAGGCTCACTAATGACATTGTTTTTTCTCAACAAAACTAATCAAAAAGTGGGAGAGAATTGTTAATTGTCGAAACGGTGAAGGGAAGATGGGATTCGGTAGCTCATTTGGAAATGCCTTATGTGATTCCGACAATGCCACGTTTCGTAAAAAAAAGTCAATTTTTCGATTCTCTGCCATTAAATGTGTCACCCCCATAATAATATAATATTCGGAAAGTGTGTTTCACTATGACTTGACGGAGACGGGAAAATCCAAAAAGGCTCACTAATGACATTGTTTTTTCTCAACAAAACTAATCAAAAAGTGGAAGAGAATTGTTAGTTGTCGAAACGGTGAAGGGAAGATGGAATTCGGTAGCTCATTTGGAAATGCCTTATGTGATTCCGACAATGCCACGTTTCGTAAAAAAAAGTCAAGTTTTCGATTCTCCGCCAATAAAAGTAACACCCCCATAATAATATAATATTCGGAAAATGAGTTTCACTATGACCTGACGGAGAGGGGAAAGTCCAAAAAGGCTCACTAATGACATAATTTTTTCTCAACAAAACTAATCAAAAAGTGGAAGAGAATTGTTAGTTGTCGAAACGGTGAAGGGAAGATGGAATTCGGTAGCTCATTTGGAAATGCCTTATGTGATTCCGACAATGCCACGTTTCGTAAAAAAAAGTCAAGTTTTCGATTCTCTGCCATTGAATGTGTCACCATCATAATAATATAATATTCGGAAAGTGTGTTGCACTATGACTTGACGGAGAGGGGAAATCCATAAAGGCTCACTAATGACCTTGTTTTTTCTCAACAAAACTAATCAAAAAGTGGGAGAGAATTGTTAATTGTCGAAACAGTGAAGGGAAGATGGAATTCGGTAGCTCATTTGGAAATGCCTTATGTGATTCCGACAATGCCACGTTTCGTAAAAAAAAGTCAAGTTTTCGATTCTCTGCCATTAAATGTGTCACCCCCATAATAATATAATATTCGGAAAGTGTGTTTCACTATGACTTGACGGAGACGGGAAAATCCAAAAAGGCTCACTAATGACATTGTTTTTTCTCAACAAAACTAATCAAAAAGTGGAAGAGAATTGTTAGTTGTCGAAACGGTGAAGGGAAGATGGAATTCGGTAGCTCATTTGGAAATGCCTTATGTGATTCCGACAATGCCACGTTTCGTAAAAAAAAGTCAAGTTTTCGATTCTCTGCCAATAAAAGTAACACCCCCATAATAATATAATATTCGGAAAATGAGTTTCACTATGACCTGACGGAGAGGGGAAAGTCCAAAAAGGCTCACTAATGACATAATTTTTTCTCAACAAAACTAATCAAAAAGTGGAAGAGAATTGTTAGTTGTCGAAACGGTGAAGGGAAGATGGAATTCGGTAGCTCATTTGGAAATGCCTTATGTGATTCCGACAATGCCACGTTTCGTAAAAAAAAGTCAAGTTTTCGATTCTCCGCCAATAAAAGTAACACCCCCATAATAATATAATATTCGGAAAATGAGTTTCACTATGACCTGACGGAGAGGGGAAAGTCCAAAAAGGCTCACTAATGACATAATTTTTTCTCAACAAAACTAATCAAAAAGTGGAAGAGAATTGTTAGTTGTCGAAACGGTGAAGGGAAGATGGAATTCGGTAGCTCATTTGGAAATGCCTTATGTGATTCCGACAATGCCACGTTTCGTAAAAAAAAGTCAAGTTTTCGATTCTCTGCCATTAAATGTGTCACCCCCATAATAATATAATATTCGGAAAGTGGGTTTCACTATGACTTGACGGAGAGGGGAAATCCATAAAGGCTCACTAATGACATTGTTTTTTCTCAACAAAACTAATCAAAAAGTGGGAGAGAATTGTTAATTGTCGAAACGGTGAAGGGAAGATGGAATTCGGTAGCTCATTTGGAAATGCCTTATGTGATTCCGACAATGCCACGTTTCGTAAAAAAAAGTCAAGTTTTCGATTCTCTGCCATTAAATGTGTCACCCCCATATTAATATAATATTCGGAAAGTGGGTTTCACTATGACTTGACGGAGAGGGAAAATCCAATAAGGCTCACTAATGACATTGTTTTTTCTCAACAAAACTAATCATAAAGTGGGAGAGAATTGTTAATTGTCGAAACGGTGAAGGGAAGATGGAATTCGGTAGCTCATTTGGAAATGCCTTATGTGATTCCGACAATGCCACGTTTCGTAAAAAAAAGTCAAGTTTTCGATTCTCTGCCATTAAATGTGTCACCCCCATAATAATATAATATTCGGAAAGTGGGTTTCACTATGACTTGACGGAGACGGGAAAATCCAAAAAGGCTCACTAATGACATAATTTTTTCTCAACAAAACTAATCAAAAAGTGGAAGAGAATTGTTATTTGTCGAAACGGTGAAGGGAATATGGAATTCGGTAGGTCATTTAGAAACACGTTATGTGAGTCTGACAATGCCATGTTTCGTAGAAAAAAGTCAAGTATTCGATTCTCTGCCATTGAATGTGTCACCATCATAATAATATAATATTCGGAAAGTGTGTTGCACTATGACTTGACGGAGAGGGGGAATCCATAAAGGCTCACTAATGACATTGTTTTTTCTCAACAAAACTAATCAAAAAGTGGGAGAGAATTGTTAATTGTCGAAACAGTGAAGGGAAGATGGAATTCGGTAGCTCATTTGGAAATGCCTTATGTGATTCCGACAATGCCACGTTTCGTAAAAAAAAGTCAAGTTTTCGATTCTCTGCCATTAAATGTGTCACCCCCATAATAATATAATATTCGGAAAGTGGGTTTCACTATGACTTGACGGAGAGGGAAAATCCAATAAGGCTCACTAATGACATTGTTTTTTCTCAACAAAACTAATCAAAAAGTGGGAGAGAATTGTTAATTGTCGAAACGGTGAAGGGAAGATGGAATTCGGTAGCTCATTTGGAAATGCCTTATGTGATTCCGACAATGCCACGTTTCGTAAAAAAAAGTCAAGTTTTCGATTCTCTGCCATTAAATGTGTCACCCCCATAATAATATAATATTCGGAAAGTGGGTTTCACTATGACTTGAGGGAGACGGGAAAATCCAAAAAGGCTCACTAATGACATTGTTTTTTCTCAACAAAACTAATCAAAAAGTGGAAGAGAATTGTTAGATGTCGAAACGGTGAAGGGAAGATGGAATTCGGTAGCTCATTTGGAAATGCCTTATGTGATTCCGACAATGCCACGTTTCGTAAAAAAAAGTCAAGTTTTCGATTCTCTGCCATTGAATGTGTCACCCCCATAATAATATGATATTCGGAAAGTGTGTTTCACTATGACTTGACGGAGACGGGAAAATCCAAAAAGGCTCACTAATGACATTGTTTTTTCTCAACAAAACTAATCAAAAAGTGGAAGAGAATTGTTAGTTGTCGAAACGGTGAAGGGAAGATGGAATTCGGTAGCTCATTTGGAAATGCCTTATGTGATTCCGACAATGCCACGTTTCGTAAAAAAAAGTCAAGTTTTCGATTCTCTGCCAATAAAAGTAACACCCCCATAATAATATAATATTCGGAAAATGAGTTTCACTATGACCTGACGGAGAGGGGAAAGTCCAAAAAGGCTCACTAATGACATAATTTTTTCTCAACAAAACTAATCAAAAAGTGGAAGAGAATTGTTAGTTGTCGAAACGGTGAAGGGAAGATGGAATTCGGTAGCTCATTTGGAAATGCCTTATGTGATTCCGACAATGCCACGTTTCGTAAAAAAAGTCAAGTTTTCGATTCTCCGCCAATAAAAGTAACACCCCCATAATAATATAATATTCGGAAAATGAGTTTCACTATGACCTGACGGAGAGGGGAAAGTCCAAAAAGGCTCACTAATGACATAATTTTTTCTCAACAAAACTAATCAAAAAGTGGAAGAGAATTGTTAGTTGTCGAAACGGTGAAGGGAAGATGGAATTCGGTAGCTCATTTGGAAATGCCTTATGTGATTCCGACAATGCCACGTTTCGTAAAAAAAAGTCAAGTTTTCGATTCTCTGCCATTAAATGTGTCACCCCCATAATAATATAATATTCGGAAAGTGGGTTTCACTATGACTTGACGGAGATGGGAAATCCATAAAGGCTCACTAATGACATTGTTTTTTCTCAACAAAACTAATCAAAAAGTGGGAGAGAATTGTTAATTGTCGAAACGGTGAAGGGAAGATGGAATTCGGTAGCTCATTTGGAAATGCCTTATGTGATTCCGACAATGCCACGTTTCGTAAAAAAAAGTCAAGTTTTCGATTCTCTGCCATTAAATGTGTCACCCCCATATTAATATAATATTCGGAAAGTGGGTTTCACTATGACTTGACGGAGAGGGAAAATCCAATAAGGCTCACTAATGACATTGTTTTTTCTCAACAAAACTAATCAAAAAGTGGGAGAGAATTGTTAATTGTCGAAAGGGTGAAGGGAAGATGGAATTCGGTAGCTCATTTGGAAATGCCTTATGTGATTCCGACAATGCCACGTTTCGTAAAAAAAAGTCAAGTTTTCGATTCTCTGCCATTAAATGTGTCACCCCCATAATAATATAATATTCGGAAAGTGGGTTTCACTATGACTTGACGGAGACGGGAAAATCCAAAAAGGCTCACTAATGACATAATTTTTTCTCAACAAAACTAATCAAAAAGTGGAAGAGAATTGTTATTTGTCGAAACGGTGAAGGGAATATGGAATTCGGTAGGTCATTTAGAAACACGTTATGTGAGTCTGACAATGCCATGTTTCGTAGAAAAAAGTCAAGTATTCGATTCTCTGCCATTGAATGTGTCACCATCATAATAATATAATATTCGGAAAGTGTGTTGCACTATGACTTGACGGAGAGGGGGAATCCATAAAGGCTCACTAATGACATTGTTTTTTCTCAACAAAACTAATCAAAAAGTGGGAGAGAATTGTTAATTGTCGAAACAGTGAAGGGAAGATGGAATTCGGTAGCTCATTTGGAAATGCCTTATGTGATTCCGACAATGCCACGTTTCGTAAAAAAAAGTCATGTTTTCGATTCTCTGCCATTAAATGTGTCACCCCCATAATAATATAATATTCGGAAAGTGGGTTTCACTATGACTTGACGGAGAGGGAAAATCCAATAAGGCTCACTAATGACATTGTTTTTTCTCAACAAAACTAATCAAAAAGTGGGAGAGAATTGTTAATTGTCGAAACGGTGAAGGGAAGATGGAATTCGGTAGCTCATTTGGAAATGCCTTATGTGATTCCGACAATGCCACGTTTCGTAAAAAAAAGTCAAGTTTTCGATTCTCTGCCATTAAATGTGTCACCACGATAATAATATAATATTCGGAAAGTGGGTTTCACTATGACTTGACGGAGAGGGGAAATCCATAAAGGCTCACTAATGACATTGTTTTTTCTCAACAAAACTAATCAAAAAGTGGGAGAGAATTGTTAATTGTCGAAACGGTGGAGGGAAGATGGGATTCGGTAGCTCATTTGGAAATGCCTTATGTGATTCCGACAATGCCACGTTTCGTAAAAAAAAGTCAAGTTTTCGATTCTCTGCCATTAAATGTGTCACCCCCATAATAATATAATATTCGGAAAGTGTGTTTCACTATGACTTGAGGGAGACGGGAAAATCCAAATAGGCTCACTAATGACATTGTTTTTTCTCAACAAAACTAATCAAAAAGTGGAAGAGAATTGTTAGATGTCGAAACGGTGAAGGGAAGATGGAATTCGGTAGCTCATTTGGAAATGCCTTATGTGATTCCGACAATGCCACGTTTCGTAAAAAAAAGTCAAGTTTTCGATTCTCTGCCATTGAATGTGTCACCATCATAATAATATAATATTCGGAAAGTGTGTTGCACTATGACTTGACGGAGAGGGGAAATCCATAAAGGCTCACCAATGACATTGTTTTTTCTCAACAAAACTAATCAAAAAGTGGGAGAGAATTGTTAATTGTCGAAACGGTGAAGGGAAGATGGGATTCGGTAGCTCATTTGGAAATGCCTTATGTGATTCCGACAATGCCACGTTTCGTAAAAAAAAGTCAATTTTTCGATTCTCTGCCATTAAATGTGTCACCCCCATAATAATATAATATTCGGAAAGTGTGTTTCACTATGACTTGACGGAGACGGGAAATTCCAAAAAGGCTCACTAATGACATTGTTTTTTCTCAACAAAACTAATCAAAAAGTGGAAGAGAATTGTTAGTTGTCGAAACGGTGAAGGGAAGATGGAATTCGGTAGCTCATTTGGAAATGCCTTATGTGATTCCGACAATGCCACGTTTCGTAAAAAAAAGTCAAGTTTTCGATTCTCTGCCAATAAAAGTAACACCCCCATAATAATCTAATATTCGGATAATGAGTTTCACTATGACCTGACGGAGAGGGGAAAGTCCAAAAAGGCTCACTAATGACATAATTTTTTCTCAACAAAACTAATCAAAAAGTGGAAGAGAATTGTTAGTTGTCGAAACGGTGAAGGGAAGATGGAATTCGGTAGCTCATTTGGAAATGCCTTATGTGATTCCGACAATGCCACGTTTCGTAAAAAAAAGTCAAGTTTTCGATTCTCTGCCATTAAATGTGTCACCCCCATATTAATATAATATTCGGAAAGTGGGTTTCACTATGACTTGACGGAGAGGGAAAATCCAATAAGGCTCACTAATGACATTGTTTTTTCTCAACAAAACTAATCATAAAGTGGGAGAGAATTGTTAATTGTCGAAACGGTGAAGGGAAGATGGAATTCGGTAGCTCATTTGGAAATGCCTTATGTGATTCCGACAATGCCACGTTTCGTAAAAAAAAGTCAAGTTCTCGATTCTCTGCCATTAAATGTGTCACCCCCATAATAATATAATATTCGGAAAGTGGGTTTCACTATGACTTGACGGAGACGGGAAAATCCAAAAAGGCTCACTAATGACATAATTTTTTCTCAACAAAACTAATCAAAAAGTGGAAGAGAATTGTTAGTTGTCGAAACGGTGAAGGGAATATGGAATTCGGTAGGTCATTTAGAAACACGTTATGTGAGTCTGACAATGCCATGTTTCGTAGAAAAAAGTCAAGTATTCGATGCTCTGCCATTGAATGTGTTACCCTCATAATAATATCTTCGGAAAGCGTGTTTCACTGTGACTTGACGGAGAGGGGAAATCCATAAAGGCTCACTAATGAAACTGTTTTTTCTCAACAAAACTAATCAAAAATTGGGAGAGAATAGTTAATTGTCGAAACGGTGAAGAGAAGATGGAATTCGGTAGCTCATTTGAAAACGCCTCATGTGATTCCGACAATGCCAAGTTTCGTAAAAAAAAGTCAAGTCTTCGATGCTCTGCCATTGAATGTGTTACCCTCATAGTAATATCTTCGGAAAGCGTGTTTCACTATGACTTGACGGAGAGGGGAAATCCATAAAGGCTCACTAATGACATTGTTTTTTCTCAACAAAACTAATCAAAAAGTGGGAGAGAATTGTTAATTGTCGAAACGGTGAAGGGAAGATGGGATTCGGTAGCTCATTTGGAAATGCCTTATGTGATTCCGACAATGCCACGTTTCGTAAAAAAAAGTCAAGTTTTCGATTCTCTGCCATTAAATGTGTCACTCCCATAATAATATAATATTCGGAAAGTGTGTTTCACTATGACTTGACGGAGACGGGAAAATCCAAAAAGGCTCACTAATGACATTGTTTTTTCTCAACAAAACTAATCAAAAAGTGGAAGAGAATTGTTAGTTGTCGAAACGGTGAAGGGAAGATGGAATTCGGTAGCTCATTTGGAAATGCCTTATGTGATTCCGACAATGCCACGTTTCGTAAAAAAAAGTCAAGTTTTCGATTCTCTGCCAATAAAAGTAACACCCCCATAATAATATAATATTCGGAAAATGAGTTTCACTATGACCTGACGGAGAGGGGAAGGTCCAAAAAGGCTCACTAATGACATAATTTTTTCTCAACAAAACTAATCAAAAAGTGGAAGAGAATTGTTAGTTGTCGAAACGGTGAAGGGAAGATGGAATTCGGTAGCTCATTTGGAAATGCCTTATGTGATTCCGACAATGCCACGTTTCGTAAAAAAAAGTCAAGTTTTCGATTCTCTGCCATTGAATGTGTCACCATCATAATAATATAATATTCGGAAAGTGTGTTGCACTATGACTTGACGGAGAGGAGAAATCCACAAAGGTTCACTAATGACCTTGTTTTTTCTCAACAAAACTAATCAAAAAGTGGGAGAGAATTGTTAATTGTCGAAACAGTGAAGGGAAGATGGAATTCGGTAGCTCATTTGGAAATGCCTTATGTGATTCCGACAATGCCACGTTTCGTAAAAAAAAGTCAAGTTTTCGATTCTCTGCCATTAAATGTGTCACCCCCATAATAATATAATATTTGGAAAGTGGGTTTCACTATGACTTGACGGAGAGGGAAAATCCAATAAGGCTCACTAATGACATTGTTTTTTCTCAACAAAACTAATCAAAAAGTGGGAGAGAATTGTTAATTGTCGAAACGGTGAAGGGAAGATGGGATTCGGTAGCTCATTTGGAAATGCCTAATGTGATTCCGACAATGCCACGTTTCGTAAAAAAAAGTCAAGTTTTCGATTCTCTGCCATTAAATGTGTCACTCACATAATAATATAATATTCGGAAAGTGTGTTTCACTATGACTTGACGGAGACGGGAAAATCCAAAAAGGCTCACTAATGACATAATTTTTTCTCAACAAAACTAATCAAAAAGTGGAAGAGAATTGTTAGTTGTCGAAACGGTGAAGGGAATATGGAATTCGGTAAGTCATTTAGAAACACGTTATGTGAGTCTGACAATGCCATGTTTCGTAGAAAAAAGTCAAGTATTCGATGCTCTGCCATTGTATGTGTTACCCTCATAATAATATCTTCGGAAAGCGTGTTTCACTGTGACTTGACGGAGAGGGGAAATCCATAAAGGCTCACTAATGAAACTGTTTTTTCTCAACAAAACTAATCAAAAATTGGGAGAGAATAGTTAATTGTCGAAACGGTGAAGAGAAGATGGAATTCGGTAGCTCATTTGGAAACGCCTCATGGGATTCCGACAATGCCAAGTTTCGTAAAAAAAAGTCAAGTCTTCGATGCTCTGCCATTGAATGTGTTACCCTCATAGTAATATCTTCGGAAAGCGTGTTTCACTATGACTTGACGGAGAGGGTAAATCCATAAAGGCTCACTAATGACATTGTGTTTTCTCAACAAAACTAATCAAAAAGTGGGAGAGAATTGTTAATTGTCGAAACGGTGAAGGGAAGATGGGATTCGGTAGCTCATTTGGAAATGCCTTATGTGATTCCGACAATGCCACGTTTCGTAAAAAAAAGTCAATTTTTCAATTCTCTGCCATTAAATGTGTCACCCCCATAATAATATAATATTCGGAGAGTGTGTTTCACTATGACTTGACGGAGACGGGAAAATCCAAAAAGGCTCACTAATGACATTGTTTTTTCTCAACAAAACTAATCAAAAAGTGGAAGAGAATTGTTAGTTGTCGAAACGGTGAAGGGAAGATGGAATTCGGTAGCTCATTTGGAAATGCCTTATGTGATTCCGACAATGCCACGTTTCGTAAAAAAAAGTCAAGTTTTCGATTCTCTGCCAATAAAAGTAACACCCCCATAATAATATAATATTCGGAAAATGAGTTTCACTATGACCTGACGGAGAGGGGAAAGTCCAAAAAGGCTCACTAATGACATAATTTTTTCTCAACAAAACTAATCAAAAAGTGGAAGAGAATTGTTAGTTGTCGAAACGGTGAAGGGAAGATGGAATTCGGTAGCTCATTTGGAAATGCCTTATGTGATTCCGACAATGCCACGTTTCGTAAAAAAAAGTCAATTTTTCAATTCTCTGCCATTAAATGTGTCACCCCCATAATAATATAATATTCGGAGAGTGTGTTTCACTATGACTTGACGGAGACGGGAAAATCCAAAAAGGCTCACTAATGACATTGTTTTTTCTCAACAAAACTAATCAAAAAGTGGAAGAGAATTGTTAGTTGTCGAAACGGTGAAGGGAAGATGGAATTCGGTAGCTCATTTGGAAATGCCTTATGTGATTCCGACAATGCCACGTTTCGTAAAAAAAAGTCAAGTTTTCGATTCTCTGCCAATAAAAGTAACACCCCCATAATAATATAATATTCGGAAAATGAGTTTCACTATGACCTGACGGAGAGGGGAAAGTCCAAAAAGGCTGACTAATGACATAATTTTTTCTCAACAAAACTAATCAAAAAGTGGAAGAGAATTGTTAGTTGTCGAAACGGTGAAGGGAATATGGAATTCGGTAGGTCATTTAGAAACACGTTATGTGAGTCTGACAATGCCATGTTTCGTAGAAAAAAGTCAAGTATTCGATGCTCTGCCATTGAATGTGTTACCCTCATAATAATATCTTCGGACAGCGTGTTTCACTGTGACTTGACGGAGAGGGGAAATCCATAAAGGCTCACTAATGACATTGTTTTTTCTCAACAAAACTAATCAAAAAGTGGGAGAGAATTGTTAATTGTCGAAACAGTGAAGGGAAGATGGAATTCGGTAGCTCATTTGGAAATGCCTTATGTGATTCCGACAATGCCACGTTTCGTAAAAAAAGTCAAGTTTTCGATTCTCTGCCATTAAATGTGTCACCCCCATAATAATATAATATTCGGATAGTGTGTTTGACTATGACTTGACGGAGAGGGGAAAATCTAAAAAGGCTCACTAATGACATAATTTTTTCTCAACAAAACTAATCAAAAAGTGGAAGAGAATTGTTATTTGTCGAAACGATGGAGGGAAGATGGAATTCGGTAGGTCATTTAGAAACGCATTATGTGATTCCAAATAGGCCACGTTTCGTAAAAAAAACTGAAGTCTTCGATGCTCTGCCATTGAATGGGTTACCCTCATAATGATATCTTCGGGAAGCGTGTTTCACTGTGACTTGACGGAGAGGGGAAATGCATAAAGGCTCACTAATGACATTGTTTTTTCTCAACAAACCTAATCAAAAAGTGGGAGAGAATAGTTAATTGTCGGAACGGTGAAGGGAAGATGAAATTTGGTAGCTCATTTGGAAACGCCTCATGTGATTCCGACAATGCCAAGTTTCGTAAAAAAAAGTCAAGTCTCCGATGATCTGCCATTGAATGTGTCACCCTCATAATAATATCTTCGGAAAGCGTGTTCCGCTATGACTTGACAGAGAGGGGAAATCCATAAAGGCTCACTATTGACATTTTTTTTCTCTCAACAAAACTAATCAAAAAGTGGAAGAGAATTGTTAGTTGTCGAAACGGTGAAGGGAAGATGGAATTCGGTAGCTCATTTGGAAATGCCTTATGTGATTCCGACAATGCCACGTTTCGTAAAAAAAAGTCAAGTCTTCGATTCTCTGCCATTAAATGTGTCACCCCCATAATAATATAATATTCGGAAAGTGTGTTTCACTATGACTTGACGGAAACGGAAAAATCCAAAAAGGCTCACTAATGACATTGTTTTTTCTCAACAAAACTAATCAAAAAGTGGAAGAGAATTGTTATTTGTCGAAACGATGAAGGGAAGATGGAATTCGGTAGGTCATTTAGAAACGCATTATGTGATTCCAAATAGGCCACGTTTCGTAAAAAAAACTGAAGTCTTCGATGCTCTGCCATTGAATGGGTTACCCTCATAATGATATCTTCGGAAAGCGTGTTTCACAATGACTTGACGGAGAGGGGGAAATCCAAAAAGGCCTACTAATGACATAAATTTTTCTCAACAAAACCAATCAAAAAGTGGAAGAGAATTGTTATTTATCGAAACAGTGAAGGGAATATGGAATTCGGTAGGTCATTTAGAAACACATTATGTGATTCTGACAATGCCAGGATTCGTAAAAAAAAGTCAAGTCTTCGATTCTCTGCCATTGAATGTGTCACCCCCATAATAATATAATATTCGGAAAGTGTGTTTCACTATGACTTGACGGAGAGGGTAAATCCAAAAAGGCTCACTAATGACATAATTTTTTCTCAACAGAACTAATCAAAAAGTGGAAGAGAATTGTTATTTATCGAAACGGTGAAGGGAATATGGAATTCGGTACGTCATTTAGAAACACGTTATGTGATTCTGACAATGCCAAGTTTCGTAGAAAAAAGTCAAGTCTTCGATGCTCTGCCATTGAATGTGTCACCCCCATAATAATATAATATTCGAAAAGTGTGTTTGACTATGACTTGACGGAGAGGGGAAAATCCAAAAAGGCTCACTAATGACATAATTTTTTCTCAACAAAACTAATCAAAAAGGGGCAGAGAATTGTTAGTTGTCGAAACGGTGAAGGGAAGATGGAATTCGGTAGGTCATTTAGAAACACGTTATGTGATTCTGACAATGCCACGTTTCCTAAAAAAAGTCAAGTCTTCGATGCTCTGCCATTGAATGTGTCACCCCCATAATAATATAATATTCGAAAAGTGTGTTTCACTATGACTTGACGGAGAGGGAAAATCCAAGAAGGCTCACTAATGACATTATTTTTTCTCAACAGAACTAATCAAAAAGTGGAAGAGAATTGTTATTTATCGAAACGGTGAAGGGAATATGGAATTCGGTACGTCATTTAGAAACACGTTATGTGATTCTGACAATGCCAAAATTCGTAGAAAAAAGTCAAGTCTTCGATGCTCTGCCATTGAATGTGTCACCCTCATAATAATATCTTCGGAAAGTGTGTTTCGTTTCACTATGACTTGACGGAAAGGGAAAATCCAAAAAGGCTCACTATGACATTATTTTTTCTCAACAGAACTAATCAAAAAGTGGAAGAGAATTGTTATTTATCGCAACGGTGAAGGGAATATGGAATTCGGTAGGTCATTTAGAAACACGTTATGTGATTCTGACAATGCCACGTTTCGCAAAAAAAAAGTCAAGTCTTCGATGCTCTGCCATTGAATGTGTCAGCCCCATCATAATATAATATTCGGAAAGTGTGTTTGACTATAACTTGACGGAAAGGGAAAATCCGAAAAGGCTCACTAATGACATTACTTTTTCTCAACAGAACTATCAAAAAGTGGAAGAGAATTGTTATTTATCGCAACGGTGAAGGGAATATGGAATTCGGTAGGTCATTTAGAAACACGTTATGTGATTCTGACAATGCCACTTTTCGCAAAAAAAAAGTTAAGTTTCCGATTCTCTGCCATTAAATGTGTCACTCTCATAATAATATAATATTCGGAAAGTGTGTTTCACTATGACTTGACGGAGAGGGGAAAATCCAAATAGGCTCACTAATGACATAATTTTTTCTCAACAAAAATAATCAAAAAGTGGAAGAGAATTGTTAGTTGTCGAAACGGTGAAGGGAATATGGAATTCGGTAGGTCATTTAGAAACACGTTATGTGATTCTGACAATGCCAAGTTTCGTAGAAAAAAGCCAAGTATTCGATGCTCTGCCATTGAATGTGTCACCCTCATAATAATATCTTCGGAAAGTGTGTTTCGTTTCACTATGACTTGACGGAAAGGGAAAATCCAAAAAGGCTCACTAATAACATTATTTTTTCTCAACAGAACTAATCAAAAAGAGGAAGAGAATTGTTGTTTATCGAAACGGTGAAGGGAATATGGAATTCGGTAGGTCATTTAGAAACACATTATGTGATTCTGACAATGCCAGGATTCGTAAAAAAAAGTCAAGTCTTCGATTCTCTGCCATTGAATGTGTCACACCCATAATAATATAATATTCGGAAATTGTGTTTCACTATGACTTGACGGAGAGGGGAAAATCCAAAAAGGTTCACTAATGACATAATTTTTTCTCAACAAAACTAATCAAAAAGTGGAAGAGAATTGTTAGTTGTCGAAACGGTGAAGGGAAGATGGAATTCGGTAGGTCATTTAGAAACACGTTATGTGATTCTGACAATGCCACGTTTCGTAAAAAAAAGTCGCATCTTCGATGCTCTGCCATTGAATGTGTCACCCCCATAATAATATAATATTCGGAAAGTGTGTTTCACTATGACTTGACGGAGAGGGTAAATCCAAAAAAGCTCACTAATGACATAATTTTTTCTCAACAGAACTAATCAAAAAGTGGAAGACAATTGTTATTTATCGAAACGGTGGAGGGAATATGGAATTCGGTACGTCATTTAGAAACACGTTATGTGATTCTGACAATGCCAAGTTTCGTAGAAAAATGTCAAGTCTTCGATGCTCTGCCATTGAATGTGTCACCCTCATAATAATATCTTCGGAAAGTGTGTTTCGTTTCACTATGACTTGACGGAAAGGGAAAATCCAAAAAGGCTCACTAATGACATTATTTTTTCTCAACAGAACTAATCAAAAAGTGGAAGAGAATTGTTATTTATCGCAACGGTGAAGGGAATATGGAATTCGGTAGGTCATTTAGAAACACGTTATGTGATTCTGACAATGCCACGTTTCGCAAAAAAAAAGTCAAGTCTTCGATGCTCTGCCATTGAATGTGTCAGCCCCATCATAATATAATATTCGGAAAGTGTGTTTGACTATAACTTGACGGAAAGGGAAAATCCGAAAAGGCTCACTAATGACATTACTTTTTCTCAACAGAACTAATCAAAAAGTGGAAGAGAATTGTTATTTATCGCAACGGTGAAGGGAATATGGAATTCGGTAGGTCATTTAGAAACACGTTATGTGATTCTGACAATGCCACTTTTCGCAAAAAAAAAGTTAAGTTTCCGATTCTCTGCCATTAAATATGTCACTCTCATAATAATATAATATTCGGAAAGTGTGTTTCACTATGACTTGACGGAGAGGGGAAAATCCAAAGAGGCTCACTAATGACATAATTTTTTCTCAACAAAAATAATCAAAAAGTGGAAGAGAATTGTTAGTTGTCGAAACGGTGAAGGGAATATGGAATTCGGTAGGTCATTTAGAAACACGTTATGTGATTCTGACAATGCCAAGTTTCGTAGAAAAAAGCCAAGTATTCGATGCTCTGCCATTGAATGTGTCACCCTCATAATAATATCTTCGGAAAGTGTGTTTCGTTTCACTATGACTTGACGGAAAGGGAAAATCCAAAAAGGCTCACTAATAACATTATTTTTTCTCAACAGAACTAATCAAAAAGAGGAAGAGAATTGTTGTTTATCGAAACGGTGAAGGGAATATGGAATTCGGTAGGTCATTTAGAAACACATTATGTGATTCTGACAATGCCAGGTTTCGTGAAAAAAAGTCAAGTCTTCGATGCTCTGCCATTGAATGTGTCACCCCCATAATAAGATAATATTCGGAAAGTGTGTTTCACTATGACTTGACGGAGAGGGAAAATCCAAAAAGGCTCACTAATGACATTATTTTTTCTCAACAGAACTAATCAAAAAGTGGAAGAGAATTGTTATTTATCGAAACGGTGAAGGGAATATGGAATTCGGTAGGTCATTTAGAAAAACGTTATGTGATTCTGTCAATGCCACGTTTCGTAAAAAAAAGTCAAGTCTTCGATGCTCTGCCATTGAATGTGTCACCCCCATAATAATATGATATTCGAAAAGTATGTTTGACTATGACTTGACGGAGAACGGAAAATCCAAAAAGGCTCACTAATGACATAATTTTTTCTCAACAAAACTAATCAAAAAATGGGAGAGAATTGTTAGTTGTCGAAACGGTGAAGGGAATATGGAATTCGGTAGGTCATTTAGAAACAAGTTATGTGATTCTGACAATGCCACGTTTCGTAAAAAAAAGTCAAGTCTTCGATGCTCTGCCATTGAATGTGTCACCCCCATAATAATATAATATTCAGAAAGTGTGTTTCACTATGACTTGGCGGAGAGGGGAAAATTCAAAAAGGCTCACTAAAGACATTATTGTTTCTCAACAGAACCAATCAAAAAGTGGAAGAGCATTGTTAGTTGTCGAAACGGTGAAGGGAAGATGGAATTCTGTAGGTCATTTAGAAAAACGTTATGTGATTCTGACAATGCCACGTTTCGTAAAAAAAAGTCAAGTCTTCGATGCTCTGCCATTGAATGTGACACACCCATAATAATATAATATTCGGAAAGTGTGTTTCACTATGACTTGACGGAGAGGGGAAAATCCAAAAAGGCTCACTAATGACATTGTTTTTTCTCAACAAAACTAATCAAAAAGTGGTAGAGAATTCTTATTTGTCGAAACGTTGAAGGGAATATGGGATTCGGTAGGGCGTTTAAAAACGCATTATGTGATTCCAAATATGCCACGTTTCGTAAAAAAAAGTGAAGTCTTCGATGTTCTGCCATTGAATGGGTTACCCTCATAATAATATCTTCGGAAAGCGTGTTTCACTGTTACTTGACGGAGAGGGGAAATCCATAAAGGCTCACTAATGACATTGTTATTTGTCAACAAAACTAATCAAAAAGTGGGAGAGAATATTTAATTGTCGAAACGGTGAAGGGAAGATGGAATTCGGAGGCTCATTTGGAAAGGCCTCATGTGATTCCGACAATGCCAAGTTTCGTAAACAAAAAGTCAAGTGTTCGATGATCTGCCATTGAATGTGTGACCCTCATAATAATATCTTCGGAAAGCGTGTTTCACTATGACTTGACGGAGAGGGGAAATCCATAAAGGCTCACTATTGACATTGTTTTTTGTCAACAAAACTAATCAAAAAGTGGGAGAGAATAGTTAATTGTCGGAACGGTGAAGGAAAGATGGAATTCGGTAGCTCATTTGGAAATGCCTTATGTGATTCGGACAATGCCACGTTTCGTAAAAAAAAGTCAAGTGTTCTATTCTCTGCCAATAAATGTAACACCCCCATAATAATATAATATTCGGAAAATGAGTATCACTATGACTTGACGGAGAGGGCAAATCCATAAAGGCTCACTATTGACATTGTTTTTTCTCAACAAAACTAATCAACAAGTGGTAGAGAATTGTTAATTGTCGAAACGGTGAAGGGAAGATGGAATTCGGTAGCTCATTTGGAAATGCCTTATGTGATTCCGACAATGCCACGTTTCGTAAAAAAAAGTCAAGTTTTCGATTCTCTGCCATTAAATGTGTCACCCCCATAATAATATAATATTCGGAAAGTGTGTTTCACTATGACTTGACGGAGATAGGAAAATCCAAAAAGGCTCACTAATGACATTGTTTTTTCTCAACAAAACTAATCAAAAAGTGGAAGAGAATTGTTAGTTGTCGAAACGGTGAAGGGAATATGGAATTCGGTAGGTCATTTAGAAACACGTTATGTGATTCTGACAATGCCACGTTTCGTAAAAAAAAGTCAAGTCTTCGATGCTCTGCCTTTGAATGTGTCACCCCCATAATAATATAATATTCGAAAAGTGTGTTTGACTATGACTTGACGGAGAGGGGAAAATCCAAAAAGGCTCACTAATGACATTGTTTTTTCTCAACAAAACTAATCAAAAAGTGGTAGAGAATTCTTATTTGTCGAAACGTTGAAGGGAATATGGGATTCGGTAGGGCGTTTAAAAACGCATTATGTGATTCCAAATATGCCACGTTTCGTAAAAAAAAGTGAAGTCTTCGATGTTCTGCCATTGAATGGGTTACCCTCATAATAATATCTTCGGAAAGCGTGTTTCACTGTTACTTGACGGAGAGGGGAAATCCATAAAGGCTCACTAATGACATTGTTATTTGTCAACAAAACTAATCAAAAAGTGGGAGAGAATATTTAATTGTCGAAACGGTGAAGGGAAGATGGAATTCGGAGGCTCATTTGGAAACGCCTCATGTGATTCCGACAATGCCAAGTTTCGTAAACAAAAAGTCAAGTCTTCGATGATCTGCCATTGAATGTGTGACCCTCATAATAATATCTTCGGAAAGCGTGTTTCACTATGACTTGACGGAGAGGGGAAATCCATAAAGGCTCACTATTGACATTGTTTTTTGTCAACAAAACTAATCAAAAAGTGGGAGAGAATAGTTAATTGTCGGAACGGTGAAGGAAAGATGGAATTCGGTAGCTCATTTGGAAATGCCTTATGTGATTCGGACAATGCCACGTTTCGTAAAAAAAAGTCAAGTGTTCTATTCTCTGCCAATAAATGTAACACCCCCATAATAATATAATATTCGGAAAATGAGTATCACTATGACTTGACGGAGAGGGCAAATCCATAAAGGCTCACTATTGACATTGTTTTTTCTCAACAAAACTAATCAACAAGTGGTAGAGAATTGTTAATTGTCGAAACGGTGAAGGGAAGATGGAATTCGGTAGCTCATTTGGAAATGCCTTATGTGATTCCGACAATGCCACGTTTCGTAAAAAAAAGTCAAGTTTTCGATTCTCTGCCATTAAATGTGTCACCCCATAATAATATAATATTCGGAAAGTGTGTTTCACTATGACTTGACGGAGACAGGAAAATCCAAAAAGGCTCACTAATGACATTGTTTTTTCTCAACAAAACTAATCAAAAAGTGGAAGAGAATTGTTAGTTGTCGAAACGGTGAAGGGAATATGGAATTCGGTAGGTCATTTAGAAACACGTTATGTGATTCTGACAATGCCACGTTTCGTAAAAAAAAGTCAAGTCTTCGATGCTCTGCCTTTGAATGTGTCACCCCCATAATAATATAATATTCGAAAAGTGTGTTTGACTATGACTTGACGGAGAGGGGAAAATCCAAGAAGGCTCACTAATGACATAATTTTTTCTCAACAAAACTAATCAAAAAGTGGAAGAGAATTGTTAGTTGTCGAAACGGTGAAGGGATTATGGAATTCGGTAGGTCATTTAGAAAAACGTTATGTGATTCTGACAATGCCACGTTTCGTAAAAAAAAGTCAAGTCTTCGATGATCTGCCGTTGAATGTGTCACCCTCATAATAATACCTTCGGAAAGCGTGTTCCACTATGACTTGACGGAGAGGGGAAATCCATAAAGGCTCACTAATGACATTGTTTTTTCTCAACAAAACTGATCAAAAAGTGGGAGAGAATAGTTAATTGTCGAAACGGTGAAGGGAAGATGGAATTCGGTAGCTCATTTGGAAACGCCTCATGTGATTCCGACAATGCCAAGTTTCGTAAAAAAAAGTCAAGTCTTCGATGATATGCCATTGAATGTGTCACCCTCATGATAATATCTTCGGAAAGTGTGTTTGACTATGACTTGAAGGAGAGGGGAAAATCCAAAAAGGCTCACTAATGACATAATTTTTAATCAACAAAACTGATCAAAAAGTGGAAGAGAATTGTTAGTTGTCGAAACGGTGAAGGGATTATGGAATTCGGTAGGTCATTTAGAAAAACGTTATGTGATTCTGACAATGCCACGTTTCGTAAAAAAAAGTCAAGTCTTCGATGATCTGCCGTTGAATGTGTCACCCTCATAATAATATCTTCGGAAAGCGTGTTCCACTATGACTTGACGGAGAGGGGAAATCCATAAAGGCTCACTAATGACATTGTTTTTTCTCAACAAAACTGATCAAAAAGTGGGAGAGAATAGTTAATTGTCGAAACGGTGAAGGGAAGATGGAATTCGGTAGCTCATTTGGAAACGCCTCATGTGATTCCGACAATGCCAAGTTTCGTAAAAAAAAGTCAAATTTTCGATTCTCTGCCATTAAATGTGTCACCCCCATAATAATATCTTCGGAAAGTGTATTTCGTTTCACTATGATTTGACGGAAAGGGAAAATCCAAAAAGGCTCACTAATGACATTATTTTTTCTCAACAGAACTAATCAAAAAGTGGAAAAGAATTGTTAGTTATTGAAACGGTGAAGGGAATATGGAATTCGGTAGGTCATTTAGAAACACGTTATGTGATTCTGACAATGCCACGTTTCGTAAAAAAAAGTCAAGTCTTCGATGCTCAGACATTGAATGTGTCACCCCCATAATAATATAATATTCGGAAAGTGTGTTTGACTATGACTTGACGGAGAGGGGAAAATCCAAAAAGGCTCACAAATGACATAATTTTTTCTCAACAAAACTAATCAAAAAGTGGAAGAGAATTGTTATTTGTCGAAACGGTGAAGGGAATATGGAATTCGTTAGATCATTTGGAAACGCCTCATGTGATTCCGACAATGCCACGTTTCGTAAAAAAAAGTCGAATCTTCGATTCTCTGCCATTGAATGTGTCACACCCATAATAATATAATACTCGGAAAGTGTGTTTCACTATGACTTGACGGAGAGGGGAAAATTCAGAAAGGCTCACTAATGACATTGTTTTTTCTCAACAAAACTAATCAACAAGTGGTAGAGAATTGTTATTTGTCGAAACGGTGAAGGGAATATGGGATTCGGTAGGTCGTTTAGAAACGCATTATGTGATTCCGACAATGCCAAGTTTCGTAAAAAAAAGTCAAGTCTTCGATGATCTGCCATTGAATGTGTCACCCTCATAATAATATCTTCGGAAAGCGTGTTTCACTATGACTTGACGGAGAGGGGAAATCCATAAAGGCTCACTAATGACATTGTTTTATCTCAACAAAACTAATCAAAAAGTGGAAGAGAATTGTTAGTTGTCGAAACGATGAAGGGAATATGGAATTCGATAGATCATTTAGAAACACGTTATGTGATTCTGACAATGCCACGTTTCGTAAAAAAAAGTCAAGTCTTCGATGCTCAGACATTGAATGTGTCACCCCCATAATAATATAATATTCGGAAAGTGTGTTTGACTATGACTTGACGGAGAGGGGAAAATCCAAAAAGGCTCACAAATGACATAATTTTTTCTCAATAAAACTAATCAAAAAGTGGAAGAGAATTGTTATTTGTCGAAACGGTGAAGGGAATATGGAATTCGTTAGATCATTTGGAAACGCCTCATGTGATTCCGACAATGCCACGTTTCGTAAAAAAAAGTCGAATCTTCGATTCTCTGCCATTGAATGTGTCACACCCATAATAATATAATACTCGGAAAGTGTGTTTCACTATGACTTGACGGAGAGGGGAAAATTCAGAAAGGCTCACTAATGACATTGTTTTTTCTCAACAAAACTAATCAACAAGTGGTAGAGAATTGTTATTTGTCGAAACGGTGAAGGGAATATGGGATTCGGTAGGTCGTTTAGAAACGCATTATGTGATTCCGACAATGCCACGTTTCGTAAAAAAAAGTCGAGTCTTCGATTCTCTGCCATTGAATGTGTCACACCCATAATAATATAATATTCGGAAAGTGTGTTTCACTATGACTTGACGGAGAGGGGAAAATTCAGAAAGGCTCACTAATGACATTGTTTTTTCTCAACAAAACTAATCAACAAGTGGTAGAGAATTCTTATTTGTCGAAACGGTGAAGGGAATATGGGATTCGGTAGGTCGTTTAAAAACGCATTATGTGATTCCAAATATGCCACGTTTCGTAAAAAAAAGTGAAGTCTTCGATGTTCTGCCATTGAATGGGTTACCCTCAAAATAATATCTTCGGAAAGCGTGTTTCACTGTTACTTGACGGAGAGGGGAAATCCATAAAGGCTCACTAATGACATTGTTCTTTGTCAACAAAACTAATCAAAAAGTGGGAGAGAATAGTTAATTGTCGAAACGGTGAAGGGAAGATGGAATTCGGAGGCTCATTTGGAAACGCCTCATGTGATTCCGACAATGCCAAGTTTCGTAAACAAAAAGTCAAGTCTTCGATGATCTGCCATTGAATGTGTCACCCTCATAATAATATCTTCGGAAAGCGTGTTTCACTATGACTTGGCGGAGAGGGGAAATCCATAAAGGCTTACTATTGACATTGTTTTTTGTCAACAAAACTAATCAAAAAGTGGGAGAGAATAGTTAATTGTCGAAACGGTGAAGGGAAGATGGAATTCGGTAGCTCATGTGGAAATGCCTTATGTGATTCCGACAATGCCACGTTTCGTAAAAAAAAGTCAAGTGTTCTATTCTCTGCCAATAAATGTAACACCCCCATAATAATATAATATTCGGAAAATAAGTATCACTATGACTTGACGGAGAGGGCAAATCCATAAAGGCTCACTATTGACATTATTTTTTCTCAACAAAACTAATCAACAAGTGGTAGAGAATTGTTAATTGTCGAAACGGTGAAGGGAAGATGGAATTCGGTAGCTCATTTGGAAATGCCTTATGTGATTCCGACAATGCCACGTTTCGTAAAAAAAAGTCAAGTTTTCGATTCTCTGCCATTAAATGTGTCACCCCCATAATAATATAATATTCGGAAAGCGTGTTCCACTATGACTTGACGGAGAGGAGAAATCCATAAAGGCTCACTAATGACATTGTTTTTTCTCAACAAAACTGATCAAAAAGTGGGAGAGAATTGTTAATTGTCGAAACGGTGAAGGGAAGATGGAATTCGGTAGCTCATTTGGAAACGCCTCATGTGATTCCGACAATGCCAAGTTTCGTAAAAAATAGTCAAGTCTTCGATGATCTGCCATTGAATGTGTCACCCTCATAATAATATCTTCGGAAAGCGTGTTTCACTATGACTTGACGGAGAGGGGAAATCCATAAAGGCTCACTATTGACATTGTTTTATCTCAACAAAACTAATCAAAAAGTGGGAGAGAATTGTTAATTGTCGAAACGGTGAAGGGAAGATGGAATTCGGTATGTCATTTAGAAAATCGTTATATGATTCTGACAATGCCACGTTTCGTAAAAAAAAGTCAAGTCTTCGATGCTCTGCCATTGAATGTGTCACCCCCATAATAATATAATATTCGAAAAGTGTGTTTGACTATGACTTGACGGAGAGGGGAAAATCCAAAAAGGCTCACTAATGACATAATTTTTTCTCAACAAAACTAATCAAAAAGTGGAAGAGAATTGTTATTTGTCGAAACGGTGAAGGGAGGATGGAATTCGGTAGCTCATTTGGAAATGCCTTATGTGATTCCGACAATGCCACGTTTCGTAAAAAAAAGTCAAGTTTTCGATTCTCTGCCATTAAATGTGTCACCCTCATAATAATATAATATTCGGAAAGTGTATTTCACTATGACTTGACGGAGACGGGAAAATCCAAATAGGCTCACTAATGACATTGTTTTTTCTCAACAAAATTAATCAAAAAGTGGAAAAGAATTGTTATTTGTCGAAACGGTGAAGGGAAGATGGAATTCGTTAGGTCATTTGGAAACACGTTATGTGATTCTGACAATGCCACGTTTCGTAAAAAAAAGTCAAGTCTTCGATGCTCTGCCATTGAATGTGTCACCCCCATAATAATATAATATTAGAAAAGTGTGTTTGACTATGACTTGACGGAGACGGGAAAATCCAAAAAGGCTCACTGATGACATTGTTTTTTCTCAACAAAACTAATCAAAAAGTGGAAGAGAATTGTTAGTTGTCGAAACGGTGAAGGGAATATGGAATTCGGTAGGTCATTTGGAAACGCCTCATGTGATTCCGACAATGCCACGTTTCGTAAAAAAAAGTCGAGTCTTCGATTCTCTGCCAATGAATGTGTCACACCCATAATAATATAATATTCGGAAAGTGTGTTTCGCTATGACTTGACGGAGAGGGGAAAATTCAGAAAGGCTCGCTAATGACATTGTTTCTTCTCAACAAAACTAATCAACAAGTGGTAGAGAATTCTTATTTGTCGAAACGGTGAAGGGAATATGGGATTCGGTAGGTCGTTTGAAAACGCATTATGTGATTCCAAATATGCCACGTTTCGTAAAAAAAAAGTGAAGTCTTCGATGCTCTGCCATTGAATGGGTTACCCTCATAATAATATCTTCGGAAAGCGTGCTTCACTGTGACTTGACGGAGAGGGGAAATCCATAAAGGCTCACTAATGACATTGTTTTTTCTCAACAAAACTAATCAAAAAGTGGAAGAGAATTGTTAGTTGTCGAAACGGTGAAGGGAATATGGAATTCGGTAGGTCATTTGGAAACGCCTCATGTGATTCCGACAATGCCACGTTTCGTAAAAAAAAGTCGAGTCTTCGATTCTCTGCCAATGAATGTGTCACACCCATAATAATATAATATTCGGAAAGTGTGTTTCGCTATGACTTGACGGAGAGGGGAAAATTCAGAAAGGCTCGCTAATGACATTGTTTCTTCTCAACAAAACTAATCAACAAGTGGTAGAGAATTCTTATTTGTCGAAACGGTGAAGGGAATATGGGATTCGGTAGGTCGTTTGAAAACGCATTATGTGATTCCAAATATGCCACGTTTCGTAAAAAAAAAGTGAAGTCTTCGATGCTCTGCCATTGAATGGGTTACCCTCATAATAATATCTTCGGAAAGCGTGCTTCACTGTGACTTGACGGAGAGGGGAAATCCATAAAGGCTCACTAATGACATTGTTTTTTCTCAACAAAACTAATCAAAAAGTGGGAGAGAATTGTTAATTGTCGAAACGGTGAAGGGAAGATGGAATTCGGTAGCTCATTTGGAAATGCCTTATGTGATTCCGACAATGCCACGTTTCGTAAAAAAAGTCAAGTCTTCGATGCTCTGCCATTGAATGTGTCACCCCCATAATAATATAATATTCGAAAAGTGTGTTTGACTATGACTTGACGGAGAGGGGAAAATCCAAAAAGGCTCACTAATGACATTATTTTTGCTCAACAAAACTAATCAAAAAGTGGAAGAGAATTGTTATTTGTCGAAACGGTGAAGGGAAGATGGAATTCGGTAGGTCATTTAGAAAATCGTTATGTGATTCTGACAATGCCACGTTTCGTAAAAAAAAGTCAAGACTTCGATGCTCTGCCATTGAATGTGTCACCCCCATAATAATATAATATTCGAAAAGTGTGTTTCACTATGACTTGACGGAGAGGGGGAATCCATAAAGGCTCACTATTGACATTGTTTTTTCTCAACAAAACTAATCAAAAAGTGGGAGAGAATTGTTAATTGTCGAAACGGTGAAGGGAAGATGGAATTCGGTAGCTCATTTGGAAATGCCTTATGTGATTCCGACAATGCCACGTTTCGTGAAAAAAGTCAAGTTTTCGATTCTCTGCCAATAAATGTAACACCCCCATAATAATATAATATTCGGAAAATGAGTTTCACTATGACTTGACGGAGACGGGAAAATCCAAAAAGGCTCACTATTGACATTGTTTTTTCTCAACAAAACTAATCAAAAAGTGGGAGAGAATTGTTAATTGTCGAAACGTTGAAGGGAAGATGGAATTCGGTAGCTCATTTGGAAATGCCTTATGTGATTCCGACAATGCCACGTTTCGTAAAAAAAGTCAAGTTTTCGATTCTCTGCCAATAAATGTAACACCCCCATAATAATATAATATTCGGAAAATGAGTTTCACTATGACTTGACGGAGACGGGAAAATCCAAAAAGGCTCACTATTGACATTGTTTTTTCTCAACAAAACTACTCAAAAAGTGGGAGAGAATTGTTAATTGTCGAAACGGTGAAGGGAAGATGGAATTCGGTATGTAATTTAGAAACACGTTATGTGATTCTGACAATGGCACGTTTCGTAAAAAAAAGTCAAGTTTTCGATTCTCTGCCATTAAATGTAACACCCCCATAATAATGTAATATTCGGAACGTGTGTTTCACTATGACTTGACGGAGAGGGGAAAATCCAAAAAGGCTCACTAATGACATTGTTTTTTCTCAACAAAACTAATCAGAAAGTGGAAGAGAATTGTTAGTTGTCGAAACTGTGGAGGGAATATGGAATTCGGTAGGTCATTTAGAAACACGTTATGTGATTCTGACAATGCCACGTTTCGTAAAAAAAAGTCAAAAAAGTCAAGTCTTCGATTCTCTGCCATTAAATGTGTCACCCCATAATAATATCTTCGGAAAGCGTGTTTCACTGTGACTTGACGGAGAGGGGAAATCCATAAAGGCTCACTAATGACATTGTTTTTTCTCAACAAAACTAATCAAAAAGTGGGAGAGAATAGTTAATTGTCGAAACGGTGAAGGGAAGATGGAATTCGGTAGCTCATTTGGAAATGCCTTATGTGATTCCGACAATGCCACGTTTCGTAAAAAAAAGTCAAGTTTTCGATTCTCTGCCATTAAATGTGTCACCCCCATAATAATATAATATTCGGAAAATGAGTTTCACTATGACTTGAAGGAGAGGGGAAAATTCAAAAAGGCTCACTAATGACATTGTTTTTTCTCAACAAAACTAATCAACAAGTGGTAGAGAATTGTTATTTGTCGAAACGGTGAAGGGAATATGGGATTCGGTAGGTCGTTTAGAAACGCATTATGTGATTCCAAATATGCCACGTTTCGTAAAAAAAAGTGAAGTCTTCGATGCTCTGCCATTGAATGGGTTACCCTCATAATAATATCTTCGGAAAACGTGTTTCACTGTCACTTGACGGAGAGGGGAAATCCATAAAGGCTCACTAATGACATTGTTTTTTCTCAACAAAACTAATCAAAAAGTGGGAGAGAATTGTTAATTGTCGAAACGGTGAAGGGAAGATGGAATTCGGTAGCTCATTTGGAAATGCCTTATGTGATTCCGACAATGAACCGTTTCGTAAAAAAAAGTCAAGTCTTCGATGCTCTGCCATTGAATGTGTCACCCCCATAATAATATAATATTCGAAAAGTGTGTTTGACTATGACTTGACGGAGAGGGGAAATCCATAAAGGCTCACTATTGACATTGTTTTTTCTCAACAAAACTAATCAAAAAGTGGGAGAGAATTGTTAATTGTCGAAACGGTGAAGGGAAGATGGAATTCGGTAGCTCATTTGGAAATGCCTTATGTGATTCCGACAATGCCACGATTCGTAAAAAAAGTCAACTTTTCGATTCTCTGCCATTAAATGTGTCACCCTCATAATAATATAATATTCGGAAAGTGTGTTTCACTATGACTTGACGGAGACGGGAAAATCCAAAAAGGCTCACTAATGACATTGTTTTTTCTCAACAAAACTAATCAAAAAGTGGAAGAGAATTGTTAGTTGTCGAATCAGTGAAGGGAATATGGAATTCGTTAGGTCATTTGGAAACACGTTATGTGATTCTGACAATACCACGTTTCGTAAAAAAAAGTCAAATCTTCGATGCTCTGCCATTGAATGTGTTACCCTCATAATAATATAATATTAGAAAAGTGTGTTTGACTATGACTTGACGGAGAGGGGAAAATCCAAAAAGGCTCACTAATGACATTGTTTTTTCTCAACAAAATTAATCAAAAAGTGGAAAAGAATTGTTATTTGTCGAAACGGTGAAGGGAAGATGGAATTCGTTAGGTCATTTGGAAACACGTTATGTGATTCTGACAATGCCACGTTTCGTAAAAAAAAGTCAAGTCTTCGATGCTCTGCCATTGAATGTGTCACCCCCATAATAATATAATATTAGAAAAGTGTGTTTGACTATGACTTGACGGAGAGGGGAAAATCCAAAAAGGCTCACTAATGACATAATTTTTTCTCAACAAAACTAATCAAAAAGTGGAAGAGAATTGTTAGTTGTCGAAACGGTGAAGGGAATATGGAATTCGGTAGGTCATTTGGAAACGCCTCATGTGATTCCGACAATGCCACGTTTCGTAAAAAAAAGTCGAGTCTTCGATTCTCTGCCAATGAATGTGTCACACCCATAATAATATAATATTCGGAAAGTGTGTTTCGCTATGACTTGACGGAGAGGGGGAAATTCAGAAAGGCTCGCTAATGACATTGTTTCTTCTCAACAAAACTAATCAACAAGTGGTAGAGAATTCTTATTTGTCGAAACGGTGAAGGGAATATTGGATTCGGTAGGTCGTTTGAAAACGCATTATGTGATTCCAAATATGCCACGTTTCGTAAAAAAAGTGAAGTCTTCGATGCTCTGCCATTGAATGGGTTACCCTCATAATAATATCTTCGGAAAGCGTGCTTCACTGTGACTTGACGGAGAGGGGAAATCCATAAAGGCTCACTAATGACATTGTTTTTTCTCAACAAAACTAATCAAAAAGTGGGAGAGAATTGTTAATTGTCGAAACGGTGAAGGGAAGATGGAATTCGGTAGCTCATTTGGAAATGCCTTATGTGATTCCGACAATGCCACGTTTCGTAAAAAAAGTCAAGTCTTCGATGCTCTGCCATTGAATGTGTCACCCCCATAATAATATAATATTCGAAAAGTGTGTTTGACTATGACTTGACGGAGAGGGGAAAATCCAAAAAGGCTCACTAATGACATTATTTTTGCTCAACAAAACTAATCAAAAAGTGGAAGAGAATTGTTATTTGTCGAAACGGTGAAGGGAAGATGGAATTCGGTAGGTCATTTAGAAAATCGTTATGTGATTCTGACAATGCCACGTTTCGTAAAAAAAAGTCAAGACTTCGATGCTCTGCCATTGAATGTGTCACCCTCATAATAATATCTTCGGAAAGCGTGTTTCACTATGACTTGACGGAGAGGGGGAATCCATAAAGGCTCACTATTGACATTGTTTTTTCTCAACAAAACTAATCAAAAAGTGGGAGAGAATTGTTAATTGTCGAAACGGTGAAGGGAAGATGGAATTCGGTAGCTCATTTGGAAATGCCTTATGTGATTCCGACAATGCCACGTTTCGTGAAAAAAGTCAAGTTTTCGATTCTCTGCCAATAAATGTAACACCCCCATAATAATATAATATTCGGAAAATGAGTTTCACTATGACTTGACGGAGACGGGAAAATCCAAAAAGGCTCACTATTGACATTGTTTTTTCTCAACAAAACTACTCAAAAAGTGGGAGAGAATTGTTAATTGTCGAAACGGTGAAGGGAAGATGGAATTCGGTAGGTAATTTAGAAACACGTTATGTGATTCTGACAATGCCACGTTTCGTAAAAAAAAGTCAAGTTTTCGATTCTCTGCCATTAAATGTAACACCCCCATAATAATGTAATATTCGGAAAGTGTGTTTCACTATGACTTGACGGAGAGGGGAAAATCCAAAAAGGCTCACTAATGACATTGTTTTTTCTCAACAAAACTAATCAGAAAGTGGAAGAGAATTGTTAGTTGTCGAAACTGTGGAGGGAATATGGAATTCGGTAGGTCATTTAGAAACACGTTATGTGATTCTGACAATGCCACGTTTCGTAAAAAAAAGTCAAAAAAGTCAAGTCTTCGATTCTCTGCCATTAAATGTGTCACCCCCATAATAATATCTTCGGAAAGCGTGTTTCACTGTGACTTGACGGAGAGGGGAAATCCATAAAGGCTCACTAATGACATTGTTTTTTCTCAACAAAACTAATCAAAAAGTGGGAGAGAATAGTTAATTGTCGAAACGGTGAAGGGAAGATGGAATTCGGTAGCTCATTTGGAAATGCCTTATGTGATTCCGACAATGAACCGTTTCGTAAAAAAAAGTCAAGTCTTCGATGCTCTGCCATTGAATGTGTCACCCCCATAATAATATAATATTCGGAAAATGAGTTTCACTATGACTTGAAGGAGAGGGGAAATCCATAAAGGCTCACTATTGACATTGTTTTTTATCAACAAAACTAATCAACAAGTGGTAGAGAATTGTTATTTGTCGAAACGGTGAAGGGAATATGGGATTCGGTAGGTCGTTTAGAAACGCATTATGTGATTCCAAATATGCCACGTTTCGTAAAAAAAAGTGAAGTCTTCGATGCTCTGCCATTGAATGGGTTACCCCCATAATAATATCTTCGGAAAGCGTGTTTCACTGTCACTTGACGGAGAGGGGAAATCCATAAAGGCTCACTAATGACATTGTTTTTTCTCAACAAAACTAATCAAAAAGTGGGAGAGAATTGTTAATTGTCGAAACGGTGAAGGGAAGATGGAATTCGGTAGCTCATTTGGAAATGCCTTATGTGATTCCGACAATGAACCGTTTCGTAAAACAAAGTCAAGTCTTCGATGCTCTGCCATTGAATGTGTCACCCCCATAATAATATAATATTCGAAAAGTGTGTTTGACTATGACTTGACGGAGAGGGGAAATCCATAAAGGCTCACTATTGACATTGTTTTTTCTCAACAAAACTAATCAAAAAGTGGGAGAGAATTGTTAATTGTCGAAACGGTGAAGGGAAGATGGAATTCGGTAGCTCATTTGGAAATGCCTTATGTGATTCCGACAATGCCACGTTTCGTAAAAAAAGTCAACTTTTCGATTCTCTGCCATTAAATGTGTCACCCTCATAATAATATAATATTCGGAAAGTGTGTTTCACTATGACTTGACGGAGACGGGAAAATCCAAAAAGGCTCACTAATGACATTGTTTTTTCTCAACAAAACTAATCAAAAAGTGGAAGAGAATTGTTAGTTGTCGAATCAGTGAAGGGAATATGGAATTCGTTAGGTCATTTGGAAACACGTTATGTGATTCTGACAATACCACGTTTCGTAAAAAAAAGTCAAATCTTCGATGCTCTGCCATTAAATGTGTCACCCTCATAATAATATAATATTCGGAAAGTGTGTTTCACTATGACTTGACGGAGACGGGAAAATCCAAAAAGGCTCACTAATGACATTGTTTTTTCTCAACAAAATTAATCAAAAAGTGGAAGAGAATTGTTATTTGTCGAAACGGTGAAGAGAAGATGGAATTCGGTATGTCATTTAGAAAATAGTTATGCGATCGTGACAATGCCACGTTTCGTAAAAAAAAGTCAAGTCTTCGATGCTCTGCCATTGAATGTGTCACCCCCATAATAATATAATATTCGAAAAGTCTGTTTGACTATGACTTGACGGAGAGGGGAAAATCCAAAAAGGCTCACTAATGACATAATTTTTTCTCAACAAAACTAATCAAAAAGTGGAAGAGAATTGTTAGTTGTCGAAACGGTGAAGGGAATATGGAATTCGGTAGGTCATTTGGAAACGCCTCATGTGATTCCGACAATGCCACGTTTCGTAAAAAAAAGTCGAGTCTTCGATTCTCTGCCATTGAATGTGTCACACCCATAATAATATAATATTCGGAAAGTGTGTTTCACTATGACTTGACGGAGAGGAGAAAATTCAGAAAGGCTCACTAATGACATTGTTTTTTCTCAACAAAACTAATCAACAAGTGGTAGAGAATTCTTATTTGTCGAAACGGTGAAGGGAATATGGGAATCGGTAGGTCGTTTGAAAACGCATTATGTGATTCCAAATATGCCACGTTTCGTAAAAAAAAGTGAAGTCTTCGATGCTCTGCGTTTGAATGTGTCACCCCCATAATAATATAATATTCGAAAAGTGTGTTTGACTATGACTTGACGCAGAGGGGAAAATCCAAAAAGGCTCACTAATGACATAATTTTTTCTCAAGAAAACTAATCAAAAAGTGGAAGAGAATTGTTAGTTGTCGAAACGGTGAAGGGAATATGGAATTCGGTAGGTCGTTTGAAAACGCATTATGTGATTCCAAATATGCCACGTTTCGTAAAAAAAAGTGAAGTCTTCGATGCTCTGCCATTGAATGGGTTACCCTCATAATAATATCTTCGGAAAGCCTGTTTCACTGTGACTTGACGGAGAGGGGAAATCCATAAAGGCTCAGTAATGACATTGTTTTTTCTCAACAATACTAATCAAAAAGTGGGAGAGAATTGTTAATTGTCGAAACGGTGAAGGGAAGATGGAATTCGGTAGCTCATTTGGAAAAGCCTTATGTGATTCCGACAATGCCACGTTTCGTAAAAAAAAGTCAAGTCTTCGATGCTCTGCCATTGAATGTGTCACCCCCATAATAATATAATATTCGAAAAGTGTGTTTGACTATGACTTGACGGAGAGGGGAAAATCCAAAAGGCTCACTAATGACATTGTTTTTTCTCAACAAAACTAATCAAAAAGTGGGAGAGAATAGTTAATTGTCGAAACGGTGAAGGGAAGATGGAAGTCGGTAGCTCATTTGGAAACGCCTCATGTGATTCCGACAATGCCAAAATTTCGTAAAATAAAGTCAAGTCTTCGATGATCTGCCATTGAATGTGTCACCCTCATAATAATATCTTCGGAAAGCGTGTTTCACTATGACTTGACGGAGAGGGGAAATCCATAAAGGCACACTATTGACATTATTTTTTCTCAACAAAACTAATCAAAAAGTGGGAGAGAGTTGTTAATTGTCGAAACGGTGAAGGGAAGATGGAATTCGGTAGCTCATTTGGAAATGCCTTATGTGATTCCGACAATGCCACGTTTCGTAAAAAAAAGTCAAGTATTCGATTCTCTGCCATTAAATGTGTCACCCTCATAATAATATAATATTGGGAAAGTGTGTTTCACTATGACTTGACGGAGACGGGAAAATCCAAAAAGGCTCACTAATGACATTGTTTTTTCTCAACAAAACTAATCAAAAAGTGGAAGAGAATTGTTAGTTGTCGAATCAGTGAAGGGAATATGGAATTCGTTAGGTCATTTGGAAAAACGTTATGTGATTCTGACAATGCCACGTTTCGTAAAAAAAAGTCAAATCTTCGATGCTCTGCCATTGAATGTGTTACCCTCATAATAATATCTTCGGAAAGCGTGTTTCACTGTGACTTGACGGAGAGGGGAAATCCATAAAGGCTCACTAATGACATTGTTTTTTCTCAACAAAATTAATCAAAAAGTGGAAGAGAATTGTTTTTTGTCGAAACGGTGAAGGGAAGATGGAATTCGGTAGGTCATTTAGAAAATCGTTATGTGATTCTGACAATGCCACGTTTCGTAAAAAAAAGTCAAGTCTTCGATGCTCTGCCATTGAATTGTCACCCCCATAATAATATAATATTCGAAAAGTGTGTTTGACTATGACTTGACGGAGAGGGGAAAATCCAAAAAGGCTCACTAATGACATAATTTTCTCTCAACAAAACTCATCAAAAAGTGGAAGAGAATTGTTAGTTGTCGAAACGGTGAAGGGAATATGGAATTCGGTAGGTCATTTGGAAACGCCTCATGTGATTCCGACAATGCCACGTTTCGTAAAAAAAAGTCGAGTCTTCGATTCTCTGCCATTGAATGTGTCACACCCATAATAATATAATATTCGGAAAGTGTGTTTCACTATGACTTGAGGGAGAGGGGAAAATTCAGAAAGGCTCACTAATGACATTGTTTTTTCTCAACAAAACTAATCAACAAGTGGTAGAGAATTCTTATTTGTCGAAACGGTGAAGGGAATATGGGATTCGGTAGGTCGTTTGAAAACGCATTATGTGATTCCAAATATGCCACGTTTCGTAAAAAAAAGTGAAGTCTTCGATGCTCTGCCATTGAATGTGTTACCCTCATAATAATATCTTCGGAAAGCGTGTTTCACTGTGACTTGACGGAGAGGGGAAATCCATAAAGGCTCACTAATGACATTGTTTTTTCTCAACAAAACTAATCAAAAAGTGGAAGAGAATTGTTAGTTGTCGAAACGGTGAAGGGAATATGGAATTCGGTAGGTCATTTGGAAACGCCTCATGTGATTCCGACAATGCCACGTTTCGTAAAAAAAAGTCGAGTCTTCGATTCTCTGCCATTGAATGTGTCACACCCATAATAATATAATATTCGGAAAGTGTGTTTCACTATGACTTGACGGAGAGGGGAAAATTCAGAAAGGCTCACTAATGACATTGTTTTTTCTCAACAAAACTAATCAACAAGTGGTAGAGAATTCTTATTTGTCGAAACGGTGAAGGGAATATGGGATTCGGTAGGTCGTTTGAAAACGCATTATGTGATTCCGACAATGCCACGTTTCGTAAAAAAAAGTCGAGTCTTCGATTCTCTGCCATTGAATGTGTCACACCCATAATAATATAATATTCGGAAAGTGTGTTTCACTATGACTTGACGGAGAGGGGAAAATTCAGAAAGGCTCACTAATGACATTGTTTTTTCTCAACAAAACTAATCAACAAGTGGTAGAGAATTCTTATTTGTCGAAACGGTGAAGGGAATATGGAATTCGGTAGGTCGTTTGAAAACGCATTATATGATTCCAAATATGCCACGTTTCGTAAAAAAAAGTGAAGTCTTCGATGCTCTGCCATTGAATGGGTTACCCTCATAATAATATCTTCGGAAAGCGTGTTTCACTGTGACTTGACGGAGAGGGGAAATCCATAAAGGCTCAGTAATGACATTGTTTTTTCTCAACAAAACTAATCAAAAAGTGGGAGAGAATTGTTAATTGTCGAAACGGTGAAGGGAAGATGGAATTCGGTAGCTCATTTGGAAATGCCTTATGTGATTCCGACAATGCCACGTTTCGTAAAAAAAAGTCAAGTCTTCGATGATCTGCCATTGAATGTGTCACCCTCATAATAATATCTTCGGAAAGCGTGTTTCACTATGACTTGACGGAGAGGGGAAATCCATAAAGGCTCACTATTGACATTGTTTTTTCTCAACAAAACTAATCAAAAAGTGGGAGAGAATTGTTAATTGTCGAAACGGTGAAGGGAAGATGGAATTCGGTAGCTCATTTGGAAATGCCTTATGTGATTCCGACAATGCCACGTTTCGTAAAAAAAAGTCAAATTTTCGATTCTCTGCCATTAAATGTTTCACCCTCATAATAATATAATATTCGGAAAGTGTGTTTCACTATGACTTGACGGAGACGGGAAAATCCAAAAAGGCTCACTAATGACATTGTTTTTTCTCAACAAAACTAATCAACAAGTGGTAGAGAATTCTTATTTGTCGAAACGGTGAAGGGAATATGGGATTCGGTAGGTCGTTTGAAAACGCATTATGTGATTCCAAATATGCCACGTTTCGTAAAAAAAAGTGAAGCCTTCGATGCTCTGCCATTGAATGTGTTACCCTCATAATAATATCTTCGGAAAGCGTGTTTCACTGTGACTTGACGGAGAGGGGAAATCCATAAAGGCTCACTAATGACATTGTTTTTTCTCAACAAAATTAATCAAAAAGTGGAAGAGAATTGTTATTTGTCGAAACGGTGAAGGGAAGATGGAATTCGGTAGGTCATTTAGAAAATCGTTATGTGATTGTGACAATGCCACGTTTCGTAAAAAAAGTCAAGTCCTCGATGCTCTGCCATTGAATGTGTCACCCCCATAATAATATAATTTTCGAAAAGTGTGTTTGACTATGACTTGACGGAGAGGGGAAAATCCAAAAAGGCTCACTAATGACATAATTTTTTCTCAAGAAAACTAATCAAAAAGTGGAAGAGAATTGTTAGTTGTCGAAACGGTGAAGGGAATATGGAATTCGGTAGGTCGTTTGAAAACGCATTATGTGATTCCAAATATGCCACGTTTCGTAAAAAAAAGTGAAGTCTTCGATGCTCTGCCATTGAATGGGTTACCCTCATAATAATATCTTCGGAAAGCCTGTTTCACTGTGACTTGACGGAGAGGGGAAATCCATAAAGGCTCAGTAATGACATTGTTTTTTCTCAACAATACTAATCAAAAAGTGGGAGAGAATTGTTAATTGTCGAAACGGTGAAGGGAAGATGGAATTCGGTAGCTCATTTGGAAAAGCCTTATGTGATTCCGACAATGCCACGTTTCGTAAAAAAAAGTCAAGTCTTCGATGCTCTGCCATTGAATGTGTCACCCCCATAATAATATAATATTCGAAAAGTGTGTTTGACTATGACTTGACGGAGAGGGGAAAATCCAAAAGGCTCACTAATGACATTGTTTTTTCTCAACAAAACTAATCAAAAAGTGGGAGAGAATAGTTAATTGTCGAAACGGTGAAGGGAAGATGGAAGTCGGTAGCTCATTTGGAAACGCCTCATGTGATTCCGACAATGCCAAAATTTCGTAAAATAAAGTCAAGTCTTCGATGATCTGCCATTGAATGTGTCACCCTCATAATAATATCTTCGGAAAGCGTGTTTCACTATGACTTGACGGAGAGGGGAAATCCATAAAGGCACACTATTGACATTATTTTTTCTCAACAAAACTAATCAAAAAGTGGGAGAGAGTTGTTAATTGTCGAAACGGTGAAGGGAAGATGGAATTCGGTAGCTCATTTGGAAATGCCTTATGTGATTCCGACAATGCCACGTTTCGTAAAAAAAAGTCAAGTATTCGATTCTCTGCCATTAAATGTGTCACCCTCATAATAATATAATATTGGGAAAGTGTGTTTCACTATGACTTGACGGAGACGGGAAAATCCAAAAAGGCTCACTAATGACATTGTTTTTTCTCAACAAAACTAATCAAAAAGTGGAAGAGAATTGTTAGTTGTCGAATCAGTGAAGGGAATATGGAATTCGTTAGGTCATTTGGAAAAACGTTATGTGATTCTGACAATGCCACGTTTCGTAAAAAAAAGTCAAATCTTCGATGCTCTGCCATTGAATGTGTTACCCTCATAATAATATCTTCGGAAAGCGTGTTTCACTGTGACTTGACGGAGAGGGGAAATCCATAAAGGCTCACTAATGACATTGTTTTTTCTCAACAAAATTAATCAAAAAGTGGAAGAGAATTGTTTTTTGTCGAAACGGTGAAGGGAAGATGGAATTCGGTAGGTCATTTAGAAAATCGTTATGTGATTCTGACAATGCCACGTTTCGTAAAAAAAAGTCAAGTCTTCGATGCTCTGCCATTGAATTGTCACCCCCATAATAATATAATATTCGAAAAGTGTGTTTGACTATGACTTGACGGAGAGGGGAAAATCCAAAAAGGCTCACTAATGACATAATTTTCTCTCAACAAAACTCATCAAAAAGTGGAAGAGAATTGTTAGTTGTCGAAACGGTGAAGGGAATATGGAATTCGGTAGGTCATTTGGAAACGCCTCATGTGATTCCGACAATGCCACGTTTCGTAAAAAAAAGTCGAGTCTTCGATTCTCTGCCATTGAATGTGTCACACCCATAATAATATAATATTCGGAAAGTGTGTTTCACTATGACTTGAGGGAGAGGGGAAAATTCAGAAAGGCTCACTAATGACATTGTTTTTTCTCAACAAAACTAATCAACAAGTGGTAGAGAATTCTTATTTGTCGAAACGGTGAAGGGAATATGGGATTCGGTAGGTCGTTTGAAAACGCATTATGTGATTCCAAATATGCCACGTTTCGTAAAAAAAAGTGAAGTCTTCGATGCTCTGCCATTGAATGTGTTACCCTCATAATAATATCTTCGGAAAGCGTGTTTCACTGTGACTTGACGGAGAGGGGAAATCCATAAAGGCTCACTAATGACATTGTTTTTTCTCAACAAAACTAATCAAAAAGTGGAAGAGAATTGTTAGTTGTCGAAACGGTGAAGGGAATATGGAATTCGGTAGGTCATTTGGAAACGCCTCATGTGATTCCGACAATGCCACGTTTCGTAAAAAAAAGTCGAGTCTTCGATTCTCTGCCATTGAATGTGTCACACCCATAATAATATAATATTCGGAAAGTGTGTTTCACTATGACTTGACGGAGAGGGGAAAATTCAGAAAGGCTCACTAATGACATTGTTTTTTCTCAACAAAACTAATCAACAAGTGGTAGAGAATTCTTATTTGTCGAAACGGTG
Source organism: Diorhabda sublineata (assembly GCF_026230105.1). NCBI lineage: Eukaryota > Metazoa > Arthropoda > Insecta > Coleoptera > Chrysomelidae > Diorhabda > Diorhabda sublineata. The sequence goes on from NC_079486.1 coordinate 1,776,011, forward strand.
AAGGGAATATGGGATTCGGTAGGTCGTTTGAAAACGCATTATGTGATTCCGACAATGCCACGTTTCGTAAAAAAAAGTCGAGTCTTCGATTCTCTGCCATTGAATGTGTCACACCCATAATAATATAATATTCGGAAAGTGTGTTTCACTATGACTTGACGGAGAGGGGAAAATTCAGAAAGGCTCACTAATGACATTGTTTTTTCTCAACAAAACTAATCAACAAGTGGTAGAGAATTCTTATTTGTCGAAACGGTGAAGGGAATATGGAATTCGGTAGGTCGTTTGAAAACGCATTATATGATTCCAAATATGCCACGTTTCGTAAAAAAAAGTGAAGTCTTCGATGCTCTGCCATTGAATGGGTTACCCTCATAATAATATCTTCGGAAAGCGTGTTTCACTGTGACTTGACGGAGAGGGGAAATCCATAAAGGCTCAGTAATGACATTGTTTTTTCTCAACAAAACTAATCAAAAAGTGGGAGAGAATTGTTAATTGTCGAAACGGTGAAGGGAAGATGGAATTCGGTAGCTCATTTGGAAATGCCTTATGTGATTCCGACAATGCCACGTTTCGTAAAAAAAAGTCAAGTCTTCGATGATCTGCCATTGAATGTGTCACCCTCATAATAATATCTTCGGAAAGCGTGTTTCACTATGACTTGACGGAGAGGGGAAATCCATAAAGGCTCACTATTGACATTGTTTTTTCTCAACAAAACTAATCAAAAAGTGGGAGAGAATTGTTAATTGTCGAAACGGTGAAGGGAAGATGGAATTCGGTAGCTCATTTGGAAATGCCTTATGTGATTCCGACAATGCCACGTTTCGTAAAAAAAAGTCAAATTTTCGATTCTCTGCCATTAAATGTTTCACCCTCATAATAATATAATATTCGGAAAGTGTGTTTCACTATGACTTGACGGAGACGGGAAAATCCAAAAAGGCTCACTAATGACATTGTTTTTTCTCAACAAAACTAATCAACAAGTGGTAGAGAATTCTTATTTGTCGAAACGGTGAAGGGAATATGGGATTCGGTAGGTCGTTTGAAAACGCATTATGTGATTCCAAATATGCCACGTTTCGTAAAAAAAAGTGAAGCCTTCGATGCTCTGCCATTGAATGTGTTACCCTCATAATAATATCTTCGGAAAGCGTGTTTCACTGTGACTTGACGGAGAGGGGAAATCCATAAAGGCTCACTAATGACATTGTTTTTTCTCAACAAAATTAATCAAAAAGTGGAAGAGAATTGTTATTTGTCGAAACGGTGAAGGGAAGATGGAATTCGGTAGGTCATTTAGAAAATCGTTATGTGATTGTGACAATGCCACGTTTCGTAAAAAAAGTCAAGTCCTCGATGCTCTGCCATTGAATGTGTCACCCCCATAATAATATAATTTTCGAAAAGTGTGTTTGACTATGACTTGACGGAGAGGGGAAAATCCAAAAAGGCTCACTAATGACATAATTTTTTCTCAACAAAACTAATCAAAAAGTGGAAGAGAATTGTTAGTTGTCGAAACGGTGAAGGGAATATGGAATTCGGTAGGTTATTTGGAAACGCCTCATGTGATTCCGACAATGCCACGTTTCGTAAAAAAAAGTCGAGTCTTCGATTCTCTGCCATTGAATGTGTCACACCCATAATAATATAATATTCGGAAAGTGTGTTTCACTACGAGTTGACGGAGAGGGGAAATCCATAAAGGCTCACTAATGACATTGTTTTTTCTCAACAAAATTAATCAAAAAGTGGAAGAGAATTGTTATTTGTCGAAACGGTGAAGGGAAGATGGAATTCGGTAGGTCATTTAGAAAATCGTTATGTGATTGTGACAATGCCACGTTTCGTAAAAAAAGTCAAGTCCTCGATGCTCTGCCATTGAATGTGTCACCCCCATAATAATATAATTTTCGAAAAGTGTGTTTGACTATGACTTGACGGAGAGGGGAAAATCCAAAAAGGCTCACTAATGACATAATTTTCTCTCAACAAAACTAATCAAAAAGTGGAAGAGAATTGTTAGTTGTCGAAACGGTGAAGGGAATATGGAATTCGGTAGGTCATTTGGAAACACGTTATGTGATTCTGACAATGCCACGTTTCGTAAAAAAAAGTCAAGTCTTCGATGCTCTGCCATTGAATGGGTTACCCTCATGATAATATCTTCGGAAAGCGTGTTTCACTGTGACTTGACGGAGAGGGGAAATCCATAAAGGCTCACTATTGACATTGTTTTTTCTCAACAAAACTAATCAAAAAGTGGGAGAGAATTGTTAATTGTCGAAACGGTGAAGGGAAGATGGAATTCGGTAGCTCATTTGGAAATGCCTTATGTGATTCCGACAATGCCACGTTTCGTAAAAAAAAGTCAAGTTTTCGATTCTCTGCCATTAAATGTGTCACCCTCATAATAATATAAAATTCGGAAAGTGTGTTTCACTATGACTTGACGGAGACGGGAAAATCCAAAAAGGCTCACTAATGACATTGTGTTTTCTCAACAAAACTAATCAAAAAGTGGAAGAGAATTGTTAGTTGTCGAATCGGTGAAGGGAATATGGAATTCGTTAGGTCATTTAGAAACACGCTATGAGATTCTGACAATGCCACGTTTCGTAAAAAAAAGTCGAGTCTTCGATTCTCTGCCATTGAATGTGTCACACCCATAATAATTCAATGTTCGGAAAGTGTGTTTCTCTATGACTTGACGGAGAGGGGAAAATTCAGGAAGGCTCACTAATAACATTGTTTTTTCTCAACAAAACTAATCAACAAGTGGTAGAGACTTCTTATTTGTCGAAACGGTGAAGGGAATATGGGATTCGGTAGGTCGTTTGAAAACGCATTATGTGATTCCAAATATGCCACGTTTCGTAAAAAAAAGTGAAGTCTTCGATGCTCTGCCATTGAATGGGTTACCCTCATAATAATATCTTCGGAAAGCGTGTTTCACTGTGACTTGACGGAGAGGGGAAATCCATAAAGGCTCACTAATGACATTGTTTTTTCTCAACAAAACTAATCAAAAAGTGGAAGAGAATTGTTAGTTGTCGAATCGGTGAAGGGAATATGGAATTCGTTAGGTCATTTAGAAACACGTTATGAGATTCTGACAATGCCACGTTTCGTAAAAAAAAGTCAAATCTTCGATGCTCTGCCAATGAATGTGTTACCCTCATAATAATATCTTCGGAAAGCGTGTTTCACTGTGACTTGACGGAGAGGGGAAATCCATAAAGGCTCACTAATGACATTGTTTTTTGTCTACAAAACTAATCAAAAAGTGGGAGAGAATAGTTAATTGTCGAAACGGTGAAGGGAAGATGGAATTCGGTAGCTCATTTGGAAACGCCTCATGTGATTCCGACAATGCCAAGTTTCGTAAAAAAAGTCAAATCTTCGATGCTCTGCCATTGAATGTGTCACCCTCATAATAATATCTTCGGAAAGCGTGTTTCACTGTGACTTGACGGAGAGGGGAAATCCATAAAGGCTCACTAATGACATTGTATTTTCTCAACAAAACTAATCAAAAAGTGGGAGAGAATAGTTAATTGTCGAAACGGTGAAGGGAAGATGGAATTCGGTAGATCATTTGGAAATGCCTTATGTGATTCTGACAATGCCACGTTTCGTAAAAAAAAGTCAAGTTTTCGATTCTCTGCCATTAAATGTGTCACCTCTATAATTATATAATATTCGGAAAATGAGTTTCACTATGACTTGACGGAGAGGGGAATATTCAAAAAGGCTCACTAATGACATTGTTTTTTCTCAACAAAACTAATCAACAAGTGGTAGAGAATTGTTATTTGTCAAATCGGTGAAGGGAATATGGAATTCGTTAGGTCATTTAGAAACACGTTATGGGATTCTGACAATGCCACGTTTCGTAAAAAAAGTCAAATCTTCGATGCTCTGCCATTGAATGTGTTACCCCCATAATAATATCTTCGGAAAGCGTGTTTCACAATGACTTGACGGGGAGGGGAAATCCATAAAGGCTCACTATTGACATTGTTTTTTCTCAATAAAACTAATCAAAAAGTGGGAGAGAATTGTTAATTGTCGAAACGGTGAAGGGAAGATGGAGTTCGGTAGCTCATTTGGAAATGCCTTATGTGATTCCGACAATGCCACGTTTCGTAAAAAAAAGTCAAGTCTTCGATGCTCTGCCATTGAATGCGTCACCCCCATAATAATATAATATTCGAAAAGTGTGTTTGACTATGACTTGACGGAGAGGGGAAAATCCAAAAAGGCTCACTAATGACATAATTTTTTCTCAACAAAAATAATCAAAAAGTGGGAGAGAATAGTTAATTGTCGAAACGGTGAAGGGAAGATGGAATTCGGTAGCTCATTTAGAAACGCCTCATGTGATTCCGACAATGCCAAGTTTCGTAAAAAAAAGTCAAGTCTTCGATGATCTGCCATTGAATGTGTCACCCCCATAATAATATAATATTCGGAAAGTGTGTTTCACTGTGACTTGACGGAGAGGGGAAATCCATAAAGGCTCACTAATGACATTATTTTTTGTCTACAAAACTAATCAAAAAGTGGGAGAGAATAGTTAATTGTCGAAACGGTGAAGGGAAGATGGAATTCGGTAGCTCATTTGGAAACGCCTCATGTGATTCCGACAATGCCAAGTTTCGTAAAAAAAAGTCAAGTCTTCGATGATCTGCTATTGAATGTGTCACCCTCATAATAATATCTTCGGAAAGCGTGTTTCACAATGACTTGACGGGGAGGGGAAATCCATAAAGGCTCACTATTGACATTGTTTTTTCTCAATAAAACTAATCAAAAAGTGGGAGAGAATTGTTAATTGTCGAAACGGTGAAGGGAAGATGGAGTTCGGTAGCTCATTTGGAAATGCCTTATGTGATTCCGACAATGCCACGTTTCGTAAAAAAAAGTCAAGTCTTCGATGCTCTGCCATTGAATGCGTCACCCCCATAATAATATAATATTCGAAAAGTGTGTTTGACTATGACTTGACGGAGAGGGGAAAATCCAAAAAGGCTCACTAATGACATAATTTTTTCTCAACAAAACTAATCAAAAAGTGGAAGAGAATTGTTAGTTGTCGAAACGGTGAAGGGAATATGGAATTCGGTAGGTCATTTGGAAACGCCTCATGTGATTCCGACAATGCCACGTTTCGTAAAAAAAAGTCAAGTTTTCGATTCTCTGCCATTAAATGTGTCACCCCCATAATAATATAATATTCGGAAAATGAGTTTCACTATGACTTGACGGAGAGGGGATAATTCAAAAAGGCTCACTAAAGACATTGTTTTTTCTCAACAAAACTAATCAACAAGTGGTAGAGAATTGTTATTTGTCGAAACGGTGAAGGGAATATGGGATTCGGTAGGTCGTTTAGAAACGCATTATGCGATTCCAAATATGCCACGTTTCGTAAAAAAAAGTGAAGTCTTCGATGCTCTGCCATTGAATGGGTTACCCTCATGATAATATCATCGGAAAGCGTGTTTCACTGTGACTTGACGGAGAGGGGAAATCCATAAAGGCTCACTAATGACATTGTTTTTTCTCAACAAAAATAATCAAAAAGTGGGAGAGAATAGTTAATTGTCGAAACGGTGAAGGGAAGATGGAATTCGGTAGCTCATTTAGAAACGCCTCATGTGATTCCGACAATGCCAAGTTTCGTAAAAAAAAGTCAAGTCTTCGATGATCTGCCATTGAATGTGTCACCCCCATAATAATATAATATTCGGAAAGTGTGTTTCACTGTGACTTGACGGAGAGGGGAAATCCATAAAGGCTCACTAATGACATTATTTTTTGTCTACAAAACTAATCAAAAAGTGGGAGAGAATAGTTAATTGTCGAAACGGTGAAGGGAAGATGGAATTCGGTAGCTCATTTGGAAACGCCTCATGTGATTCCGACAATGCCAAGTTTCGTAAAAAAAAGTCAAGTCTTCGATGATCTGCTATTGAATGTGTCACCCTCATAATAATATCTTCGGAAAGCGTGTTTCACTATGACTTGACGGAAAGGGGAAATCCATAAAGGCTCACTATTGACACTGTTTTTTCTCAACAAAACTAATCAAAAAGTGGGAGAGAATAGTTAATTGTCGAAACGGTGAAGGGAAGATGGAATTCGGTAGCTCATTTGGAAATGCCTTATGTGATTCCGACAATGCCACGTTTCGTAAAAAAAAGTCAAGTTTTCGATTCTCTGCCATTAAATGTGTCACCCCCATAATAATGTAATATTCGGAAAGTATGTTTAACTATGACTTGACGGAGAGGGGAAAATCCAAAAAGGCTCACTAATGACATTGTTTTTTCTCAACAAAACTAATCAAAAAGTGGAAGAGAATTGTTAATTGTCGAAGCGGTGAAGGGAAGATGGAATTCGGTAGGTCATTTAGAAACACGTTATGTGATTCTGACAATGCCACGTTTCGTAAAAAAAAGTCAAATCTTCGATGCTCTGCCATTGAATGGGTTACCCTCATAATAATATCTTCGGAAAGCGTGTTTCACTGTGACTTGACGGAGAGGGGAAATCCATAAAGGCTCACTAATGACATTGTTTTTTCTCAAAAAAACTAATCAAAAAGTGGGAGAGAATAGTTAATTGTCGAAACGGTGAAGGGAAGATGGAATTCGGTAGCTCATTTGGAAACGCCTCATGTGATTCCGACAATGCCAAGTTTCGTAAAAAAAAGTCAAGTCTTCGATGATCTGCCATTGAATGTGTCACCCCCATAATAATATAATATTCGAAAAGTGTGTTTGACTATGACTTGACGGAGAGGGGAAAATCCAAAAAGGCTCACTAATGACATAATTTTTTCTCAACAAAACTAATCAAAAAGTGGGAGAGAATAGTTAATTGTCGGAACGGTGAAGGGAAGATGGAATTCGGTAGCTCATTTGGAAACGCCTCATGTGATTCCGACAATGCCAAGTTTCGTAAAAAAAAGTCAAGTCTTCGATGATCTGCCATTGAATGTGTCACCCCCATAATAATATAATATTCGGAAAGTGTGTTTCACTATATCTTGACGGAGAGGGGAAAATCCAAAAAGGCACACAAATGACATTGTTTTTTCTCAACAAAACTAATCAAAAAGTGGAAGAGAATTGTTAATTGTCGAAGCGGTGAAGGGAAGATGGAATTCGGTAGGTCATTTAGAAACACGTTATGTGATTCTGACAATGCCACGTTTCGTAAAAAAAAGTCAAATCTTCGATGCTCTGCCATTGAATGGGTTACCCTCATAATAATATCTTCGGAAAGCGTGTTTCACTGTGACTTGACGGAGAGGGGAAATCCATAAAGGTTCACTAATGACATTGTTTTTTCTCAAAAAAACTAATCAAAAAGTGGGAGAGAATAGTTAATTGTCGAAACGGTGAAGGGAAGATGGAATTCGGTAGCTCATTTGGAAACGCCTCATGTGATTCCGACAATGCCAAGTTTCGTAAAAAAAAGTCAAGTCTTCGATGATCTGCCATTGAATGTGTCACCCTCATAATAATATCTTCGGAAAGCGTGTTTCACTATGACTTGACGGAAAGGGGAAATCCATAAAGGCTCACTATTGACACTGTTTTTTCTCAACAAAACTAATCAAAAAGTGGGAGAGAATAGTTAATTGTCGAAACGGTGAAGGGAAGATGGAAGTCGGTAGCTCATTTGGAAATGCCTCATGTGATTCCGACAATGCCAAGTTTCGTAAAAAAAAGTCAAGTCTTCGATGATCTGCCATTGAATGTGTCACCCTCATAATAATATCTTCGAAAAGCGTGTTTCACTATGACTTGACGGAAAGGGGAAATCCATAAAGGTTCACTATTGACACTGTTTTTTCTCAACAAAACTAATCAAAAAGTGGGAGAGAATAGTTAATTGTCGAAACGGTGAAGGGAAGATGGAATTCGGTAGCTCATTTGGAAATGCCTTATGTGATTCCGACAATGCCACGTTTCGTAAAAAAAAGTCAAGTTTTCGATTCTCTGCCATTAAATGTGTCACCCCCATAATAATGTAATATTCGGAAAGTATGTTTCACTATGACTTGACGGAGAGGGGAAAATCCAAAAAGGCTCACTAATGACATTGTTTTTTCTCAACAAAACTAATCAAAAAGTGGAAGAGAATTGTTAGTTGTCGAAACTGTGAAGGGAATATGGATTTCGGTAGGTCATTTAGAAACACGTTATGTGATTCTGACAATGCCACGTTCCGTAAAAAAAAGTCAAATCTTCGATGCTCTGCCATTGAATGTGTCACCCTCATAATAATATCTTCGGAAAGCGTGTTTCACTGTGACTTGACGGAGAGGGGAAATCCATAAAGGCTCACTAATGACATTTTATTTTCTCAACAAAACTAATCAAAAAGTGGGAGAGAATAATTAATTGTCGAAACGGTGAAGGGAAGATGGAATTCGGTAGCTCATTTGGAAATGCCTTATGTGATTCCGACATTGCCACGTTTCGTAAAAAAAAGTCAAGTTTTCGATTATCTGCCATTAAATGTGTCACCCTCATAATAATATAATATTCGGAAAGTGTGTTTCACTATGACTTGACGGAGACGTGAAAATCCAAAAAGGCTCACTAATGACATTGTTTTTTCTCAACAAAACTAATCAAAAAGTGGAAGAGAATTGTTAGTTGTCGAATCGGTGAAGGGAATATGGAATTCGTTAGGTCATTTAGAAACACGTTATGTGATTCTGACAATGCCACGTTTCGTAAAAAAAAGTCAAATCTTCGATGCTCTGCCATTGAATGGGTTACCCTCATAATAATATCTTCGGAAAGCGTGTTTCACTGTGACTTGACGGAGAGGGGAAATCCATAAAGGCTCACTAATGACATTGTTTTTTCTCAACAAAACTAATCAAAAAGTGGGAGAGAATAGTTAATTGTCGAAACGGTGAAGGGAAGATGGAAGTCGGTAGCTCATTTGGAAATGCCTCATGTGATTCCGACAATGCCAAGTTTCGTAAAAAAAAGTCAAGTCTTCGATGATCTGCCATTGAATGTGTCACCCTCATAATAATATCTTCGAAAAGCGTGTTTCACTATGACTTGACGGAAAGGGGAAATCCATAAAGGCTCACTATTGACACTGTTTTTTCTCAACAAAACTAATCAAAAAGTGGGAGAGAATAGTTAATTGTCGAAACGGTGAAGGGAAGATGGAATTCGGTAGCTCATTTGGAAATGCCTCATGTGATTCCGACAATGCCAAGTTTCGTAAAAAAAAGTCAAGTCTTCGATGATCTGCCATTGAATGTGTCACCCTCATAATAATATCTTCGAAAAGCGTGTTTCACTATGACTTGACGGAAAGGGGAAATCCATAAAGGCTCACTAATGACATTGTTTTTTCTCAACAAAATTAATCAAAAAGTGGAAGAGAATTGTTATTTGTCGAAACGGTGAAGGGAAGATGGAATTCGGTAGGTCATTTAGAAAATCGTTATGTGATTCTGACAATGCCACGTTTCGTAAAAAAAAGTCAAGTCTTCGATGATCTGCCATTGAATGTGTCACCCCCATAATAATATAATATTCGAAAAGTGTGTTTGACTATGACTTGACGGAGAGGGGAAAATCCAAAAAGGCTCACTAATGACATAATTTTTTCTCAACAAAACTAATCAAAAATTGGAAGAGAATTGTTAGTTGTCGAAACGGTGAAGGGAATATGGAATTCGGTAGGTCATTTGGAAACGCCTCATGTCATTCCGACAATGCAACGTTTCGTAAAAAAAAGTCGAGTCTTCGATTCTCTGCCATTGAATGTGTCACACCCATAATAATATAATATTCGGAAAGTGTGTTTCACTATGACTTGACGGAGAGGGGAAAATTCAGAAAGGCTCACTAATGACATTGTTTTTTCTCAACAAAACTAATCAACAAGTGGTAGAGAATTGTTATTTGTCGAAACGGTGAAGGGAATATGGGGTAGGTCGTTTAGAAACGCATTATGTGATTCCAAATATGCCACGTTTCGTAAAAACAAAGTGAAGTCTTCGATGCTCTGCCATTGAATGGGTTACCCTCATAATAATATCTTCGGAAAGCGTGTTTCACTGTGACTTGACGGAGAGGGGAAATCCATAAAGGCTCACTAATGACATTGTTTTTTCTCAACAAAACTAATCAAAAAGTGGGAGAGAATAGTTAATTGTCGAAACGGTGAAGGGAAGATGGAATTCGGTAGCTCATTTGGAAATGCCTCATGTGATTCCGACAATGCCAAGTTTCGTAAAAAAAAGTCAAGTCTTCGATGATCTGCCATTGAATGTGTCACCCTCATAATAATATCTTCGAAAAGCGTGTTTCACTATGACTTGACGGAAAGGGGAAATCCATAAAGGCTCACTAATGACATTGTTTTTTCTCAACAAAACTAATCAAAAAGTGGGAGAGAATAGTTAATTGTCGAAACGGTGAAGGGAAGATGGAATTCGGTAGCTCATTTGGAAATGCCTCATGTGATTCCGACAATGCCAAGTTTCGTAAAAAAAAGTCAAGTCTTCGATGATCTGCCATTGAATGTGTCACCCTCATAATAATATCTTCGAAAAGCGTGTTTCACTATGACTTGACGGAAAGGGGAAATCCATAAAGGCTCACTAATGACATTGTTTTTTCTCAACAAAATTAATCAAAAAGTGGAAGAGAATTGTTATTTGTCGAAACGGTGAAGGGAAGATGGAATTCGGTAGGTCATTTAGAAAATCGTTATGTGATTCTGACAATGCCACGTTTCGTAAAAAAAAGTCAAGTCTTCGATGATCTGCCATTGAATGTGTCACCCCCATAATAATATAATATTCGAAAAGTGTGTTTGACTATGACTTGACGGAGAGGGGAAAATCCAAAAAGGCTCACTAATGACATAATTTTTTCTCAACAAAACTAATCAAAAATTGGAAGAGAATTGTTAGTTGTCGAAACGGTGAAGGGAATATGGAATTCGGTAGGTCATTTGGAAACGCCTCATGTCATTCCGACAATGCCACGTTTCGTAAAAAAAAGTCGAGTCTTCGATTCTCTGCCATTGAATGTGTCACACCCATAATAATATAATATTCGGAAAGTGTGTTTCACTATGACTTGACGGAGAGGGGAAAATTCAGAAAGGCTCACTAATGACATTGTTTTTTCTCAACAAAACTAATCAACAAGTGGTAGAGAATTGTTATTTGTCGAAACGGTGAAGGGAATATGGGATTCGGTAGGTCGTTTAGAAACGCATTATGTGATTCCAAATATGCCACGTTTCGTAAAAACAAAGTGAAGTCTTCGATGCTCTGCCATTGAATGGGTTACCCTCATAATAATATCTTCGGAAAGCGTGTTTCACTGTGACTTGACGGAGAGGGGAAATCCATAAAGGCTCACTAATGACATTGTTTTTTCTCAACAAAACTAATCAAAAAGTGGGAGAGAATAGTTAATTGTCGAAACGGTGAAGGGAAGATGGAAGTCGGTAGCTCATTTGGAAATGCCTCATGTGATTCCGACAATGCCAAATTTCGTAAAAAAAAGTCAAGTCTTCGATGATCTGCCATTGAATGTGTCACCCCCATAATAATATAATATTCGGAAAGTGTGTTTCACTATGACTTGACGGAGAGGGGAAAATCCAAAAAGGCTCACTAATGACATTGTTTTTTCTCAACAAAACTAATCAAAAAGTGGAAGAGAATTGTTAATTGTCGAAACGGTGAAGGGAAGATGGAATTCGGTAGGTCATTTAGAAACACGTTATGTGATTCTGACAATGCCACGTTTCGTAAAAAAAAGTCAAATCTTCGATGCTCTGCCATTGAATGGGTTACCCTCATAATAATATCTTCGGAAAGCGTGTTTCACTGTGACTTGACGGAAAGGGGAAATCCATAAAGGCTCACTAATGACATTGTTTTTTCTTAACAAAACTAATCAAAAAGTGGGAGAGAATAGTTAATTTTCGAAACGGTGAAGGGAAGATGGAATTCGGTAGCTCATTTGGAAACGCCTCATGTGATTCCGACAATGCCAATTTTCGTAAAAAAAGTCAAGTCTTCGATTCTCTGCCATTGAATGTGTCACACCCATAATAATATAATATTCGGAAAGTGTGTTTCACTATGACTTGACGGAGAGGGGAAAATTCAGAAAGGCTCACTAATGACATTGTTTTTTCTCAACAAAACTAATCAACAAGTGGTAGAGAATTGTTATTTGTCGAAACGGTGAAGGGAAGATGGAATTCGGTAGCTCATTTGGAAATGCCTTATGTGATTCCGACAATGCCACGTTTCGTAAAAAAAAGTCAAATCTTCGATGCTCTGCCATTGAATGTGTCACCCTCATAATAATATCTTCGGAAAGCGTGTTTCACTATGACTTGACGGAAAGGGGAAATCCATAAAGGCTCACTATTGACATTGTTTTTTCTCAACAAAACTAATCAAAAAGTGGGAGAGAATAGTTAATTGTCGAAACGGTGAAGGGAAGATGGAATTCGGCAGCTCATTTGGAAATGCCTTATGTGATTCCGACAATGCCACGTTTCGTAAAAAAATGTCAAGTTTTCGATTCTCTGCCATTGAATGTGTCACCCTCATAATAATATCTTCGGAAAGCGTGTTTCACTGTGACTTGACGGAGAGGGGAAATCCATAAAGGCTCACTAATGACATTGTGTTTTCTCAACAAAACTAATCAAAAAGTGGAAGAGAATTGTTAGTTGTCGAATCGGTGAAGGGAATATGGAATTCGTTAGGTCATTTAGAAACACGTTATGTGATTCTGACAATGCCACGTTTCGTAAAAAAAAAGTCAAGTTTTCGATTCTCTGCCATTGAATGTGTCACCCTCATAATAATATCTTCGGAAAGCGTGTTTCACTGTGACTTGACGGAGAGGGGAAATCCATAAAGGCTCACTAATGACATTGTGTTTTCTCAACAAAACTAATCAAAAAGTGGGAGAGAATAGTTAATTGTCGAAACGGTGAAGGGAAGATGGAATTCGGTAGCTCATTTGGAAATGCCTTATGTGATTCCGACAATGCCACGTTTCGTAAAAAAATGTCAAGTTTTCGATTCTCTGCCATTAAATGTGTCACCCTCATAATAATATAATATTCGGAAAGTGTGTTTCACTATGACTTGACGGAGACGGGAAAATCCAAAAAGGCTCACTAATGACATTGTTTTTTCTCAACAAAACTAATCAAAAAGTGGAAGAGAATTGTTAGTTGTCGAATCGGTGAAGGGAATATGGAATTCGTTAGGTCATTTAGAAACACGTTATGTGATTCTGACAATGCCACGTTTCGTAAAAAAAAGTCAAATCTACGATGCTCTGCTATTGAATGTGTTACCCTCATAATAATATCTTAGGTAAGCGTGTTTCACTGTGACTTGACGGAGAGGGGAAATCCATAAAGGCTCACTAATGACATTGTTTTTTCTCAACAAAATTAATCAAAAAGTGGAAGAGAATTGTTATTTGTCGAAACGGTGAAGGGAAGATGGAATTCGGTAGGTCATTTAGAAAATCGTTATGTGATTCTGACAATGCCACGTTTCGTAAAAACAAGTCAAGTCTTCGATGATCTGCCATTGAATGTGTCACCCCCATAATAATATAATATTCGAAAAGTGTTTTTGACTATGACTTGACGGAGAGGGAAAAATCCAAAAAGGCTCACTAATGACATAATTTTTTCTCAACAAAACTAATCAAAAAGTGGAAGAGAATTGTTAGTTGTCGAAACGGTGAAGGGAATATGGAATTCGGTAGGTCATTTGGAAACGCCTTATGTGATTCCGACAATGCCACGTTTCGTAAAAAAAAGTCGAGTCTTCGATTCTCTGCCATTGAATGTGTCACACCCATAATAATATAATATTCGGAAAGTGTGTTTCACTATGACTTGACGGAGAGGGGAAAATTCAGAAAGGCTCACTAATGACATTGTTTTTTCTCAACAAAACTAATCAAAAAGTGGAAGAGAATTGTTAGTTGTCGAAACTGTGAAGGGAATATGGAATTCGGTAGGTCATTTAGAAACACGTTATGTGATTCTGACAATGCCACGTTTCGTAAAAAAAAGTCAAATCTTCGATGCTCTGCCATTGAATGTGTCACCCTCATAATAATATCTTCGGAAAGCGTGTTTCACTATGACTTGACGGAAAGGGGAAATCCATAAAGGCTCACTATTGACATTGTTTTTTCTCAACAAAACTAATCAAAAAGTGGGAGAGAATAGTTAATTGTCGAAACGGTGAAGGGAAGATGGAATTCGTTAGGTCATTTAGAAACACGTTATGTGATTCTGACAATGCCACGTTTCGTAAAAAAAAAGTCAAGTTTTCGATTCTCTGCCATTGAATGTGTCACCCTCATAATAATATCTTCGGAAAGCGTGTTTCACTGTGACTTGACGGAGAGGGGAAATCCATAAAGGCTCACTAATGACATTGTGTTTTCTCAACAAAACTAATCAAAAAGTGGGAGAGAATAGTTAATTGTCGAAACGGTGAAGGGAAGATGGAATTCGGTAGCTCATTTGGAAATGCCTTATGTGATTCCGACAATGCCACGTTTCGTAAAAAAATGTCAAGTTTTCGATTCTCTGCCATTAAATGTGTCACCCTCATAATAATATAATATTCGGAAAGTGTGTTTCACTATGACTTGACGGAGACGGGAAAATCCAAAAAGGCTCACTAATGACATTGTTTTTTCTCAACAAAACTAATCAAAAAGTGGAAGAGAATTGTTAGTTGTCGAATCGGTGAAGGGAATATGGAATTCGTTAGGTCATTTAGAAACACGTTATGTGATTCTGACAATGCCACGTTTCGTAAAAAAAAGTCAAATCTACGATGCTCTGCTATTGAATGTGTTACCCTCATAATAATATCTTAGGTAAGCGTGTTTCACTGTGACTTGACGGAGAGGGGAAATCCATAAAGGCTCACTAATGACATTGTTTTTTCTCAACAAAATTAATCAAAAAGTGGAAGAGAATTGTTATTTGTCGAAACGGTGAAGGGAAGATGGAATTCGGTAGGTCATTTAGAAAATCGTTATGTGATTCTGACAATGCCACGTTTCGTAAAAAAAAGTCAAGTCTTCGATGATCTGCCATTGAATGTGTCACCCCCATAATAATATAATATTCGAAAAGTGTTTTTGACTATGACTTGACGGAGAGGGGAAAATCCAAAAAGGCTCACTAATGACATAATTTTTTCTCAACAAAACTAATCAAAAAGTGGAAGAGAATTGTTAGTTGTCGAAACGGTGAAGGGAATATGGAATTCGGTAGGTCATTTGGAAACGCCTTATGTGATTCCGACAATGCCACGTTTCGTAAAAAAAAGTCGAGTCTTCGATTCTCTGCCATTGAATGTGTCACACCCATAATAATATAATATTCGGAAAGTGTGTTTCACTATGACTTGACGGAGAGGGGAAAATTTTGAAAGGCTCACTAATGACATTGTTTTTTCTCAACAAAACTAATCAACAAGTGGTAGAGAATTGTTATTTGTCGAAACGGTGAAGGGAATATGGGATTCGGTAGGTCGTTTAGAAACGCATTATGTGTTTCCAAATATGCCACGTTTCGTAAAAAAAAGTGAAGTCTTCGATGCTCTGCCATTGAATGGGTTACCCTCATAATAATATCTTCGGAAAGCGTGTTTCACTGTGACTTGACGGAGAGGGGAAATCCATAAAGGCTCACTAATGACATTGTTTTTTCTCAACAAAACTAATCAAAAAGTGGGAGAGAATAGTTAATTGTCGAAACGGTGAAGGGAAGATGGAAGTCGGTAGCTCATTTGGAAATGCCTCATGTGATTCCGACAATGCCAAATTTCGTAAAAAAAAGTCAAGTCTTCGATGATCTGCCATTGAATGTGTCACCCCCATAATAATATAATATTCGGAAAGTGTGTTTCACCATGACTTGACGGAGAGGGGAAAATCCAAAAAGGCTCACTAATGACATAATTTTTTCTCAACAAAACTAATCAAAAAGTGGAAGAGAATTGTTAGTTGTCGAAACGGTGAAGGGAATATGGAATTCGGTAGGTCATTTGGAAACGCCTTATGTGATTCCGACAATGCCACGTTTCGTAAAAAAAAGTCGAGTCTTCGATTCTCTGCCATTGAATGTGTCACACCCATAATAATATAATATTCGGAAAGTGTGTTTCACTATGACTTGACGGAGAGGGGAAAATTCAGAAAGGCTCACTAATGACATTGTTTTTTCTCAACAAAACTAATCAACAAGTGGTAGAGAATTGTTATTTGTCGAAACGGTGAAGGGAATATGGGATTCGGTAGGTCGTTTAGAAACGCATTATGTGATTCCAAATATGCCACGTTTCGTAAAAAAAAGTGAAGTCTTTGATGCTCTGCCATTGAATGGGTTACCCTCATAATAATATCTTCGGAAAGCGTGTTTCACTGTGACTTGACGGAGAGGGGAAATCCATAAAGGCTCACTAATGACATTGTTTTTTCTCAACAAAACTAATCAAAAAGTGGGAGAGAATAGTTAATTGTCGAAACGGTGAAGGGAAGATGGAAGTCGGTAGCTCATTTGGAAATGCCTCATGTGATTCCGACAATGCCAAATTTCGTAAAAAAAAGTCAAGTCTTCGATGATCTGCCATTGAATGTGTCACCCCCATAATAATATAATATTCGGAAAGTGTGTTTCACTATGACTTGACGGAGAGGGGAAAATCCAAAAAGGCTCACAAATGACATTGTTTTTTCTCAACAAAACTAATCAAAAAGTGGAAGAGAATTGTTAATTGTCGAAACGGTGAAGGGAAGATGGAATTCGGTAGGTCATTTAGAAACACGTTATGTGATTCTGACAATGCCACGTTTCGTAAAAAAAAGTCAAATCTTCGATGCTCTGCCATTGAATGGGTTACCCTCATAATAATATCTTCGGAAAGCGTGTTTCACTGTGACTTGACGGAGAGGGGAAATCCATAAAGGCTCACTAATGACATTGTTTTTTCTCAACAAAACTAATCAAAAAGTGGGAGAGAATAGTTAATTGTCGAAACGGTGAAGGGAAGATGGAATTCGGTAGCTCATTTGGAAACGCCTCATGTGATTCCGACAATGCCAAGTTTCGTAAAAAAAAGTCAAGTCTTCGATGATCTGCCATTGAATGTATCACCCTCATAATAATATCTTCGGAAAGCGTGTTTCACTATGACTTGACAGAAAGGGGAAATCCATAAAGGCTCACTATTGACATTGTTTTTTCTCAACAAAACTAATCAAAAAGTGGGAGAGAATAGTTAATTGTCGAAACGGTGAAGGGAAGATGGAATTCGGTAGCTCATTTGGAAATGCCTTATGTGATTCCGACAATGCCACGTTTCGTAAAAAAAAGTCAAGTTTTCGATTCTCTGCCATTAAATGTGTCACCCCCATAATAATGTAATATTCGGAAAGTGTGTTTCACTAAGACTTGACAGATAGGGGAAAATCCAAAAAGGCCCACTAATGACATTGTGTTTTCTCAACAAAACTAATCAAAAAGTGGAAGAGAATTGTTAGTTGTCGAAACTGTGAAGGGAATATGGAATTCGGTAGGTCATTTAGAAACACGTTATGTGATTCTGACAATACCACGTTTCGTAAAAAAAAGTCAAATCTTCGATGCTATGCCATTGAATGTGTCACCCTCATAATAATATCTTCGGAAAGCGTGTTTCACTGTGACTTGACGGAGAGGGGAAATCCATAAAGGCTCACTAATGACATTGTTTTTTCTCAACAAAACTAATCAAAAAGTGGAAGAGAATTGTTAGTTGTCGAATCGGTGAAGGGAATATGGAATTCGTTAGGTCATTTAGAAACACGTTATGTGATTCTGACAATGCCACGTTTCGTAAAAAAAAGTCAAATCTTCGATGCTCTGCCATTGAATGTGTTACCCTCATAATAATATCTTAGGAAAGCGTGTTTCACTGTGACTTGACGGAGAGGGGAAATCCATAAAGGCTCACTAATGACATTGTTTTTTCTCAACAAAATTAATCAAAAAGTGGAAGAGAATTGTTATTTGTCGAAACGGTGAAGGGAAGATGGAATTCGGTAGGTCATTTAGAAAATCGTTATGTGATTCTGACAATGCCACGTTTCGTAAAAAAAGTGAAGTCTTCGATGCTCTGCCATTGAATGGGTTACCCTCATAATAATATCTTCGGAAAGCGTGTTTCACTGTGACTTGACGGAGAGGGGAAATCCATAAAGGCTCACTAATGACATTGTTTTTTCTCAACAAAACTAATCAAAAAGTGGGAGAGAATAGTTAATTGTCGAAACGGTGAAGGGAAGATGGAAGTCGGTAGCTCATTTGGAAATGCCTCATGTGATTCCGACAATGCCAAGTTTCGTAAAAAAAAGTCAAGTCTTCGATGATCTGCCATTGGATGTGTCACCCCCATAATAATATAATATTCGGAAAGTGTGTTTCACTATGACTTGACGGAGAGGGGAAAATCCAAAAAGGCTCACAAATGACATTGTTTTTACTCAACAAAACTAATCAAAAAGTGGAAGAGAATTGTTAATTGTCGAAACGGTGAAGGGAAGATGGAATTCGGTAGGTCATATAGAAACACGTTATGTGATTCTGACAATGCCACGTTTCGTAAAAATAAGTCAAATCTTCGATGCTCTGCCATTGAATGGGTTACCCTCATAATAATATCTTCGGAAAGCGTGTTTCACTGTGACTTGACGGAGAGGGGAAATCCATAAAGGCTCACTAATGACATTGTTTTTTCTCAACAAAACTAATCAAAAAGTGGGAGAGAATAGTTAATTGTCGAAACGGTGAAGGGAAGATGGAATTCGGTAGCTCATTTGGAAACGCCTCATGTGATTCCGACAATGCCAAGTTTCGTAAAAAAAAGGCAAACCTTCGATGATCTGCCATTGTATGTGTCACCCTCATAATAATATCTTCGAAAAGCGTGTTTCACTATGACTTGACGGAAAGGGGAAATCCATAAAGGCTCACTATTGACATTGTTTTTTCTCAACAAAACTAATCAAAAAGTGGGAGAGAATAGTTAATTGTCGAAACGGTGAAGGGAAGATGGAATTCGGTAGCTCATTTGGAAATGCCTTATGTGATTCCGACAATGCCACGTTTCGTAAAAAAAAGTCAAGTTTTCGATTCTCTGCCATTAAATGTGTCACCCCCATAATAATGTAATATTCGGAAAGTGTGTTTCACTATGACTTGACGGAGAGGGGAAAATCCAAAAAGGCTCACTAATGACATTGTTTTTTCTCAACAAAACTAATCAAAAAGTGGAAGAGAATTGTTAGTTGTCGAAACTGTGAAGGGAATATGGAATTCGGTAGGTCATTTAGAAACACGTTATGTGATTCTGACAATGCCACGTTTCGTAAAAGTCAAATCTTCGATGCTCTTCCATTGAATGTGTCACCCTCATAATAATATCTTCGGAAAGCGTGTTTCACTATGACTTGACGGAAAGGGGAAATCCATAAAGGCTCACTATTGACATTGTTTTTTCCCAACAAAACTAATCAAAAAATGGGAGAGAATAGTTAATTGTCGAAACGGTGAAGGGAAGATGGAATTCGGTAGCTCATTTGGAAATGCCTTATGTGATTCCGACAATGCCATGTTTCGTAAAAAAAAGTCAAGTTTTCGATTCTCTGCCATTATATGTGTCACCCCCATAATAATGTAATATTCGGAAAGTGTGTTTCACTATGACTTGACGGAGAGGGGAAAATCCGAAAAGGCTCACTAATGACATTGTTTTTTCTCAACAAAACTAATCAAAAAGTGGAAGAGAATTGTTAGTTGTCGAAACTGTGAAGGGAATATGGAATTCGGTAGGTCATTTAGAAACACGTTATGTGATTCTGACAATGCCACGTTTCGTAAAAAAAAGTCAAGTCTTCGATGATCTGCCATTGAATGTGTCACCCCCATAATAATATAATATTCGAAAAGTGTGTTTGACTATGACTTGACGGAGAGGGGAAAATCCAAAAAGGCTCACTAATGACATAATTTTTTCTCAACAAAACTAATCAAAAATTGGAAGAGAATTGTTAGTTGTCGAAACGGTGAAGGGAATATGGACTTCGGTAGGTCATTTGGAAACGCCTCATGTGATTCCGACAATGCCACGTTTCGTAAAAAAAAGTCAAGTTTTCGATTCTCTGCCATTAAATGTGTCACCCTCATAATAATATAATATTAGGAAAGTGTGTTTCACTATGACTTGACGGAGACGGGAAAATCCAAAAAGGCTCACTAATGACATTGTTTTTTCTCAACAAAACTAATCAAAAAGTGGAAGAGAATTGTTAGTTGTCGAATCGGTGAAGGGAATATGGAATTCGTTAGGTCATTTAGAAACACGTTATGTGATTCTGACAATGCCACGTTTCGTGAAAAAAAGTCAAATCTTCGATGCTCTGCCATTGAATGTGTTACCCTCATGATAATATCTTAGGAAAGCGTGTTTCACTGTGACTTGACGGAGAGGGGAAATCCATAAAGGCTCACTAATGACATTGTTTTTTCTCAACAAAATTAATCAAAAAGTGGAAGAGAATTGTTATTTGTCGAAACGGTGAAGGGAAGATGGAATTCGGTAGGTCATTTAGAAAATCGTTATGTGATTCTGACAATGCCACGTTTCGTAAAAAAAGTCAAGTCTTCGATGATCTGCCATTGAATGTGTCACTCCCATAATAATATAATATTCGAAAAGTGTGTTTGACTATGACTTGACGGAGAGGGAAAAATCCAAAAAGGCTCACTAATGACATAATTTTTTCTCAACAAAACTAATCAAAAATTGGAAGAGAATTGTTAGTTGTCGAAACGGTGAAGGGAATATGGAATTCGGTAGGTCATTTGGAAACGCCTCATGTGATTCCGACAATGCCACGTTTCGTAAAAAAAAGTCGAGTCTTCGATTCTCTGCCATTAAATGTGTCTCCCCCATAATAATATAATATTCGGAAAATGAGTTTCACTATGACTTGACGGAGAGGGGCAAATTCAAAAAGGCTCACTAATGACATTGTTTTTTCTCAACAAAACTAATCAACAAGTGGTAGAGAATTGTTATTTGTCGAAACGGTGAAGGGAATATGGGATTCGGTAGGTCGTTTAGAAACGCATTATGTGATTCTAAATATGCCACGTTTCGTAAAAAAAAGTGAAGTCTTCGATGCTCTGCCATTGAATGGGTTACCCTCATAATAATATCTTCGGAAAGCGTGTTTCACTGTGACTTGACGGAGAGGGGAAATTCATGAAGGCTCACTAATGACATTGTTTTTTCTCAACAAAACTAATCAAAAAGTGGGAGAGAATAGCTAATTGTCGAAACGGTGAAGGGAAGATGGAATTCGGTAGCTCATTTGGAAATGCCTTATGTGATTCCGACAATGCCAAGTTTCGTAAAAAAAAGTCAAGTTTTCGATTCTCTGCCATTGAATGTGTTACCCTCATAATAATATCTTCGGAAAGCGTGTTTCACTGTGACTTGACGGAGAGGGGAAATCCATAGAGGCTCACTAATGACATTGTTTTTTCTCAACAAAACTAATCAAAAAGTGGGAGAGAATAGTTAATTGTCGAAACGGTGAAGGGAAGATGGAATTTGGAAGCTCATTTGGAAATGCCTTATGTGATTCCGACAATGCCAAGTTTCGTAAAAAAAAGTCAAGTTTTCGATTCTCTGCCATTAAATGTGTCACCCCCATAACAATATAATATTCGGAAAATGAGTTTCACTATGACTTGACGGTGAGGGGAAAATTCAAAAAGGCTCACTAATGACATTGTTTTTTCTCAACAAAACTAATCAACAAGTGGTAGAGAATTGTTATTTGTCGAAACGGTGAAGGGAATATGGGATTCGGTAGGTCGTTTAGAAACGCATTATGTGATTCTAAATATGCCACGTTTCGTAAAAAAAAGTGAAGTCTTCGATGCTCTGCCATTGAATGGGTTACCCTCATAATAATATCTTCGGAAAGCGTGTTTCACTGTGACTTGACGGAGAGGGGAAATCCATAAAGGCTTACTAATGACATTGTTTTTTCTCAACAAAACTAATCAAAAAGTGGGAGAGAATTGTTGATTGTCGAAACGGTGAAGGGAAGATGGAATTCGGTAGCTCATTTGGAAATGCCTTATGTGATTCCAACAATGCCACGTTTCGTAAAAAAAAGTCAAGTCTTCGATTCTCTGCCAATAAATGTGTCACCCCCATAATAATATAATATTCGGAAAATGAGTTTCACTATGACTTAACGGAGAGGCGAAATCCATAAAGGCTCACTATTGACATTGTTTTTTCTCAACAATACTAAACAAAAAGTGGGAGAGAATTGTTAATTGTCGAAACGGTGAAGGGAAGATGGAATTCGGTAGCTCATTTGGAAATGCCTTAAGTGATTCCGACAATGCCACGTTTCGTAAAAAAAAGTCAAGTTT
The DNA here is from genome assembly GCF_026230105.1 of Diorhabda sublineata. Lineage (NCBI taxonomy): Eukaryota > Metazoa > Arthropoda > Insecta > Coleoptera > Chrysomelidae > Diorhabda > Diorhabda sublineata. Next base: position 1,798,604 of record NC_079486.1, read on the forward strand.
TCGATTCTCTGCCATTAAATGTGTCACCCCCATAATAATATAATATTCGGAAAATGAGTTTCACTATGACTTGACGGAGAGGGGAAATCCATAAAGGCTCACTATTGACATTGTTTTTTCTCAACAAAACTAAACAAAATGTGGGAGAGAATTGTTAATTGTCGGAACGGTGAAGGGAAGATGGAATTCGGTAGCTCATTTGGAAATGCCTTAAGTGATTCCGACAATGCCACGTTTCGTGAAAAAAAGTCAAGTTTTCGATTCTCTGCCATTAAATTTGTCACCCCCATAATAATATAATATTCGGAAAGTGTGTTTCACTATGACTTGACGGAGAGGGGAAAATCCAAAAAGGCTCACTAATGACATTGTTTTTTCTCAACAAAACTAATCAAAAAGTGGAAGAGAATTGTTAGTTGTCGAAACGGTGAAGGGAATATGGAATTCGGTAGGTCATTTAGAAACACGTTATGTGATTCCGACAATGCCAAGATTCGTAAAAAAAAAAGTCATAAAAGTCAAGTCTTCGATTCTCTGCCATTAAATGTGTCACCTCCATAATAATATAATATTCGGAAAGTGTGTTTCACTATGACTTGACGGAGACGGGAAAATTCAAAAAGGCACACTAATGATATTGTTTTTTCTCAACAAAACTAATCAATAAGTGGTAGAAAATTGTTATTTGCCGAAACGTTGAAGGGAAGATGGAATTCGGTAGCTCATTTGGAAATTCCTTATGTGATTCTGACAATGCCACGTTTCGTAAAAAAAAGTCAAATCTTCGATGCTCTGCCATTGAATGTGTCACCCCCATAATAATATAATATTCGGAAAGTGCGTTTCACTATGACTTGACGGAGAGGGGAAATCCATAAAGGCTTACTATTGACATTGTTTTTTATCAACAAAACTAATCAAAAAGTGGGAGAGAATTGTTAATTGTCGAAACGGTGAAGGGAAGATGGAATTCGGTAGCTCATTTGGAAATGCCTTATGTGATTCCCACAATGCCACGTTTCGTAAAAAAAAAGTCAAGTTTTCGATTCTCTGCCATTAAATGTGTCACCCCCATAATAATATAATATTCGGAAAGTGTGTTTCACTATGACTTGACGGAGAGGGGAAAATCCAAAATGGCTCACTAATGACATTGTTTTTTCTCAACAAAACTAATCAAAAAGTGGAATGGAATTGTTAGTTGTCGAAACGGTGAAGGGAATATGGAATTCGGTAGGTCATTTAGAAACACGTTATGTGATTCCGACAATGCCAAATTTCGTAAAAAAAAGTCAAAAAAATCAAGTTTTCGATTCTCTGCCATTAAATGTGTCACCCCCATAATAATATAATATTCGGAAAGTGTGTTTCACTATGACTTGACGGAGAGGGGAAAATCCAAAAAGGCTCACTAATGACATAATTTTTTCTCAACAAAACTAATCAAAAGGTGGAAGAGAATTGTTAGTGTTCGAAACGGTGAAGGGAATATGGAATTCGGTAGGTCATTTAGAAACACGTTATGTGATTCTGACAATGCCACGTTTCGTAAAAAAAAGTCAAATCTTCGATGCTCTGCCATTGAATGTGTCACCCCCATAATAATATAATATTCGGAAAGTGCGTTTCACTATAACTTGACGGAGAGGGGAAAATCCAAAAAGGCTCACAAATGACATTGTTTTTTCTCAACAAAACTAATCAAAAAGTGGAAGAGAATTGTTAGTTGTCGAAACGGTGAAGGGAATATGGAATTCGGTAGGTCATTTAGAAACACGTTATGTGATTCCGACAATGCCAAATTTCGTAAAAAAAAGTCAAAAAAATCAAGTTTTCGATTCTCTGCCATTAAATGTGTCACCCCCATAATAATATAATATTCGGAAAGTGTGTTTCACTATGACTTGACGGAGACGGGAAAATTCAAAAAGGCTCACTAATGACATTGTTTTTTCTCAACAAAACTAATCAAAAAGTGGGAGAGAATACTTAATTGTCGAAACGGTGAAGGGAAGATGGAATTCGGTAGCTCATTTGGAAATGCCTTAAGTGATTCCGACAATGCCACGTTTCGTAAAAAAAAAGTCAAGTTTTCGATTCTCTGCCATTAAATGTGTCACCCCCATAATAATATAATATTCGGAAAGTGTGTTTAACTATGACTTGACGGAGACGGGAAAATCCAAAAAGGCTCACTAATGACATTGTTTTTTCTCAACAAAACTAATCAAAAAGTGGGAGAGAATTGTTAGTTGTCGAAACGGTGAAGGGAATATGGAATTCGTAGGTCATTTAGAAACACGTTATGTGATTCTGACAATGCCACGTTTCGTAAAAAAAGTCAAATCCTCGATGCTCTGCCATTGAATGTGTTACCCTCATAATAATATCTTCGGAAAGCGTGTTTCACTATAACTTGACGGAGAGGGGAAAATCCAAAAAGGCTCACTAATGACATTGTTTTTTCTCAATAAAACTAATCAAAAAGTGGGAGAGAATTGTTAGTTGTCGAAACGGTGTAGGGAATATGGAATTCGTAGGTCATTTAGAAACACGTTATGTGATTCTGGCAATGCCACGTTTCGTAAAAAAAGTCAAATCTTCGATGCTCTGCCATTGAATGTGTTACCCTCATAAAAATATCTTCGGAAAGCGTGTTTCACTATGACTTGACGGAGAGGGGAAATCCATGAAGGCTCACTATTGACATTGTTTTTTCTCAACAAAACTAATCAAAAAGTGGGAGAGAATTGTTAATTGTCGAAACGGTGAAGGGAAGATGGAATTCGGTAGCTCATTTGGAAATGCCTTATGTGATTCCGACAATGCCACGTTTCGTAAAAAAAAGTCAAGTTTTCGATTCCCTGCCATTAAATGTGTCACCCCCATAATAACATAATATTCGGAAAGTGTGTTTCACTATGACTTGACGGAGACGGGAAAATTCAAAAAGGCTCACTAATGACATTGTTTTTTCTCAACAAAACTAATCAACAAGTGGTAGAGAATAGTTAATTGTCGAAACGGTGAAGGGAAGATGGAATTCGGTAGCTCATTTGGAAATGCCTTATGTGATTCCGATAATGCCACGTTTCGTAAAAAAAAGTCAAGTTTTCGATTCTCTGCCATTAAATGTGTCACCTCCATAATAATATAATATTCGGAAAGTGTGTTTCACTATGACTTGACGGAGACGGGAAAATTCAAAAAGGCTCACTAATGACATTGTTTTTTCTCAACAAAACTAATCAAAAAGTGGGAGAGAATTGTTAATTGTCGAAACGGTGAAGGGAAGATGGAATTCGGTAGCTCATTTGGAAATGCCTTATGTGATTCCGACAATGCCGTTTCGTAAAAAAAAGTCAAGTTTTCGATTCCCTGCCATTAAATGTGTCACCCCCATAATAACATAATATTCGGAAAGTGTGTTTCACTATGACTTGACGGAGACGGGAAAATTCAAAAAGGCTCACTAATGACATTGTTTTTTCTCAACAAAACTAATCAACAAGTGGTAGAGAATTGTTATTTGTCGAAACGTTGAAGGGAAGATGGAATTCGGTAGCTCATTTGGAAATGCCTTATGTGATTCCGACAATGCCACGTTTCGTAAAAAAAAGTCAAGTCTTCGATGATCTGCCATTGAATATGTCACCCTCATAATAATATCTTCGGAAAGCGTGTTTCACTATGACTTGACGGAGAGGGGAAATCCATAAAGGCTCACTATTGACATTGTTTTTTCTCAACAAAACTAATCAAAAAGTGGGAGAGAATTGTTAATTGTCGAAACGGTGAAGGGAAGATGGAATTTGGTAGCTCATTTGGAAATGCCTTATGTGATTCCGACAATGCCACGTTTCGTAAAAAAAAGTCAAGTTTTCGATTCCCTGCCATTAAATGTGTCACCCCCATAATAACATAATATTCGGAAAGTGTGTTTCACTATGACTTGACGGAGACGGGAAAATTCAAAAAGGCTCACTAATGACATTGTTTTTTCTCAACAAAACTAATCAACAAGTGGTAGAGAATAGTTAATTGTCGAAACGGTGAAGGGAAGATGGAATTCGGTAGCTCATTTGGAAATGCCTTATGTGATTCCGATAATGCCACGTTTCGTAAAAAAAAGTCAAGTTTTCGATTCTCTGCCATTAAATGTGTCACCTCCATAATAATATAATATTCGGAAAGTGTGTTTCACTATGACTTGACGGAGACGGGAAAATTCAAAAAGGCTCACTAATGACATTGTTTTTTCTCAACAAAACTAATCAAAAAGTGGGAGAGAATTGTTAATTGTCGAAACGGTGAAGGGAAGATGGAATTCGGTAGCTCATTTGGAAATGCCTTATGTGATTCCGACAATGCCGTTTCGTAAAAAAAAGTCAAGTTTTCGATTCCCTGCCATTAAATGTGTCACCCCCATAATAACATAATATTCGGAAAGTGTGTTTCACTATGACTTGACGGAGACGGGAAAATTCAAAAAGGCTCACTAATGACATTGTTTTTTCTCAACAAAACTAATCAACAAGTGGTAGAGAATTGTTATTTGTCGAAACGTTGAAGGGAAGATGGAATTCGGTAGCTCATTTGGAAATGCCTTATGTGATTCCGACAATGCCACGTTTCGTAAAAAAAAGTCAAGTCTTCGATGATCTGCCATTGAATATGTCACCCTCATAATAATATCTTCGGAAAGCGTGTTTCACTATGACTTGACGGAGAGGGGAAATCCATAAAGGCTCACTATTGACATTGTTTTTTCTCAACAAAACTAATCAAAAAGTGGGAGAGAATTGTTAATTGTCGAAACGGTGAAGGGAAGATGGAATTCGGTAGCTCATTTGGAAATGCCTTATGTGATTCCGACAATGCCACGTTTCGTAAAAAAAAGTCAAGTTTTCGATTCTCTGCCATTAAATGTGTCACCCCCATAATAATATAATATTCGGAAAGTGTGTTTCACTATGACTTGACGGAGAGGGGAAAATCCAAAAAGGCTCACTAATGACATTGTTTTTTCTAAACAAAACTAATCAAAAAGTGGAAGAGAATTGTTAATTGTCGAAACGGTGAAGGGAAGATGGAATTCGGTAGCTCATTTGGAAATGCCTTATGTGATTCCGACAATGCCGTTTCGTAAAAAAAAGTCAAGTTTTCGATTCCCTGCCATTAAATGTGTCACCCCCATAATAACATAATATTCGGAAAGTGTGTTTCACTATGACTTGACGGAGACGGGAAAATTCAAAAAGGCTCACTAATGACATTGTTTTTTCTCAACAAAACTAATCAACAAGTGGTAGAGAATTGTTATTTGTCGAAACGTTGAAGGGAAGATGGAATTCGGTAGCTCATTTGGAAATGCCTTATGTGATTCCGACAATGCCACGTTTCGTAAAAAAAAGTCAAGTCTTCGATGATCTGCCATTGAATGTGTCAACCTCATAATAATATCTTCGGAAAGCGTGTTTCACTATGACTTGACGGAGAGGGGAAATCCATAAAGGCTCACTATTGACATTGTTTTTTCTCAACAAAACTAATCAAAAAGTGGGAGAGAATTGTTAATTGTCGAAACGGTGAAGGGAAGTTGGAATTCGGTAGCTCATTTGGAAATGCCTTATGTGATTCCGACAATGCCACGTTTCGTAAAAAAAGTCAAGTTTTCGATTCTCTGCCATTAAATGTGTCACCCCTATAATAATATAATATTCGGAAAGTGTGTTTCACTATGACTTGACGGAGAGGGGAAAATCCAAAAAGGCTCACTAATGACATTGTTTTTTCTAAAAAAAACTAATCAAAAAGTGGAAGAGAATTGTAAGTTGTCGAAACGGTGAAGGGAATATGTAATTCGGTAGGTCATTTAGAAACACGTTATGTGATTCTGACAATGCCACGTTTCGTAAAAAAAAGTCAAATCTTCGATGCTCTGCCATTGAATGTGTCACCCCCATAATAATATAATATTCGGAAAGTGTGTTTCACTGTGACTTGACGGAGAGGGGAAATCCATTAAGGCTCACTAATGACATTGTTTTTTCTCAACAAAACTAATCAAAAAGTGGGAGAGAATACTTAATTGTTGAAACGGTGAAGGGAAGATGGAATTCGGTAGCTCATTTGGAAATGCCTTAAGTGATTCCGACAATGCCACGTTTCGTAAAAAAAAGTCAAGTTTTCGATTCTCTGCCATTAAATGTGTCACCCCCATAATAATATAATATTCGGAAAGTGTGTTTCACTATGACTTGACGGAGACGGGAAAATCCATAAAGGCTCACTAATGACATTGTTTTTTCTCAACAAAACTAATCAAAAAGTGGGAGAGAATAGTTAATTGTCGAAACGGTGAAGGGAAGATGGAATTCGGTAGCTCATTTGGAAATGCCTTATGTGATTCCGACAATGCCACGTTTCGTAAAAAAAAGTCAAGTTTTCGATTCTCTGCCATTAAATGTGTCACCCCCATAATAATATAATATTCGGAAAGTGTATTTCACTATGACTTGACGGAGAGGGGAAAATCCAAAAAGGCTCACTAATGACATTGTTTTTTCTCAACAAAACTAATCAAAAAGTGGAAGAGAATTGTTAGTTATCGAAACGGTGAAGGGAATATGGAATTCGGTAGGTCATTTAGAAACACGTTATGTGATTCTGACAATGCCACGTTTCGTAAAAAAAGTCTAATCTTCGATGCTCTGCCATTGATTGTGTCACCCCCATAATAATATAATATTCGGAAATTGTGTTTCACTATAACTTGACGGAGAGGGAAAAATCCAAAAAGGCTCACTAATGACATTGTTTTTTCTCAACAAAACTAATCAAAAAGTGGAAGAGAACTGTTAGTTGTCGAAACGGTGAAGGGAATATGGAATTCGATAGGTCATTTAGAAACACGTTATGTGATTCCGACAATGCCAAGATTCGTAAAAAAAAAGTCAAAAAAGTCAAGTCTTCGATTCTCTGTCATTAAATGTGTCACCCCCATAATAATATAATATTCGGAAAGTGTGTTTCACTATGACTTGACGGAGACGGGAAAATTCAAAAAGGCTCACTAATGACATTGTTTTTTCTAAACAAAACTAATCAAAAAGTGGAAGAGAATTGTAAGTTGTCGAAACGGTGAAGGGAATATGTAATTCGGTAGGTCATTTAGAAACACGTTATGTGATTCTGACAATGCCACGTTTCGTAAAAAAAAGTCAAATCTTCGATGCTCTGCCATTGAATGTGTCACCCCCATAATAATATAATATTCGGAAAGTGTGTTTCACTGTGACTTGACGGAGAGGGGAAATCCATTAAGGCTCACTAATGACATTGTTTTTTCTCAACAAAACTAATCAAAAAGTGGGAGAGAATACTTAATTGTTGAAACGGTGAAGGGAAGATGGAATTCGGTAGCTCATTTGGAAATGCCTTAAGTGATTCCGACAATGCCACGTTTCGTAAAAAAAAGTCAAGTTTTCGATTCTCTGCCATTAAATGTGTCACCCCCATAATAATATAATATTCGGAAAGTGTGTTTCACTATGACTTGACGGAGACGGGAAAATCCATAAAGGCTCACTAATGACATTGTTTTTTCTCAACAAAACTAATCAAAAAGTGGGAGAGAATAGTTAATTGTCGAAACGGTGAAGGGAAGATGGAATTCGGTAGCTCATTTGGAAATGCCTTATGTGATTCCGACAATGCCACGTTTCGTAAAAAAAAGTCAAGTTTTCGATTCTCTGCCATTAAATGTGTCACCCCCATAATAATATAATATTCGGAAAGTGTATTTCACTATGACTTGACGGAGAGGGGAAAATCCAAAAAGGCTCACTAATGACATTGTTTTTTCTCAACAAAACTAATCAAAAAGTGGAAGAGAATTGTTAGTTATCGAAACGGTGAAGGGAATATGGAATTCGGTAGGTCATTTAGAAACACGTTATGTGATTCTGACAATGCCACGTTTCGTAAAAAAAAAGTCTAATCTTCGATGCTCTGCCATTGATTGTGTCACCCCCATAATAATATAATATTCGGAAATTGTGTTTCACTATAACTTGACGGAGATGGAAAAATCCAAAAAGGCTCACTAATGACATTGTTTTTTCTCAACAAAACTAATCAAAAAGTGGAAGAGAACTGTTAGTTGTCGAAACGGTGAAGGGAATATGGAATTCGATAGGTCATTTAGAAACACGTTATGTGATTCCGACAATGCCAAGATTCGTAAAAAAAAAGTCAAAAAAGTCAAGTCTTCGATTCTCTGTCATTAAATGTGTCACCCCCATAATAATATAATATTCGGAAAGTGTGTTTCACTATGACTTGACGGAGACGGGAAAATTCAAAAAGGCTCACTAATGACATTGTTTTTTCTCAACAAAACTAATCAACAAGTGGTAGAGAATTGTTATTTGTCGAAACGTTGAAGGGAAGATGGAATTCGGTAGCTCATTTGGAAATGCCTTATGTGATTCCGACAATGCCACGTTTCGTAAAAAAAAGTCAAGTCTTCGATGATCTGCCATTGAATGTATCACCCTCATAATAATATCTTCGGAAAGCGTGTTTTACTATGACTTGACGGAGAGGGGAAATCCATAAAGGCTCACTATTGACATTGTTTTTTCTCAACAAAACTAATCAAAAAGTGGGAGAGAATTGTTAATTGTCGAAACGGTGAAGGGAAGATGGAATTCGGTATCTCATTTGGAGATGCCTTATGTAATTCCGACAATGCCACGTTTCGTAAAAAAAAGTCAAGTCTTCGATTCTCTGCTATTAAATGTGTCACCCCTATAATAATATAATATTCGGAAAGTGTGTTTCACTATGACTTGACGGAGAGGGGAAAATCCAAAAAGGCTCACTAATGACATTGTTTTTTCTCAACAAAACTAATCAAAAATTGGGAGAGAATACTTAATTGTCGAAACGGTGAAGGGAAGATGGAATTCGGTAGCTCATTTGGAAATGCCTTAAGTGATTCCGACAATGCCACGTTTCGTAAAAAAAGTCAAGTTTTCGATTCTCTGCCATTAAATGTGTCACCCCCATAATAATATAATATTCGGAAAATGAGTTTCACTATGACTTGACGGAGAGGGGAAATCCATAAAGGCTCACTATTGACATTGTTTTTTCTCAACAAAACTAATCAAAAAGTGGGAGAGAATTGTTAATTGTCGAAACGGTGAAGGGAAGATGGAATTCGGTATCTCATTTGGAAATGCCTTATGTGATTCCGACAATGCCACGTTTCGTAAAAAAAAGTCAAGTTTTCGATTCTCTGCCATTGAATTTGTCACCCCCATAATAATATAATATTCGGAAAGTGTGTTTCACTATGACTTGACGGAGAGGGAAAAATCCAAAAAGGCTCACTAATGACATTGTTTTTTCTCAACAAAACTAATCAAAAAATGGTAGAGAATTGTTATTTGTCGTAACGGTGAAGGGAATATAGGATTCGGTAGGTCGTTTAGAAACGCTTTATGTGATTCCAAATATGCCACGTTTCGTAAAAAAAAAGTGAAGTCTTCGATGCTCTGCCATTGAATGGGTTACCCTCATAATAATATCTTCGGAAAGCGTGTTTCACTGTGACTTGACGGAGAGGGGAAATCCGTAAAGGCTCACTAATGACATTGTTTTTTCTCAAAAAAACTAATCAAAAAGTGGGAGAGAATAGTTAATTGTCGAAACGGTGAAGGGAAGATGGAATTAGGTAGCTCATTTGGAAACGCCCCATGTGATTCCGACAATGCCAAGTTTCGTAAAAAAAGTCAAGTCTTCGATTATCTGCCATTGAATGTGTCACCCCCATAATAATATAATATTCGGAAAGTGTGTTTCACTATGACTTGACGGAGACGGGAAAATCCAAAAAGGCTCACTAATGACATTTTTTTTTCTCAACAAAACTAATCAAAAAGTGGGAGAGAATAAATAATTGTCGAAACGGTGAAGGGAAGATGGAATTAGGTAGCTCATTTGGAAACGCCCCATGTGATTCCGACAATGCCAAGTTTCGTAAAAAAAGTCAAGTCTTCGATGATCTGCCATTGAATGTGTCACCCCCATAATAATATAATATTCGGAAAGTGTGTTTCACTATGACTTGACGGAGAGGGGAAATCCATAAAGGCTCACCATTGACATTGTTTTTTCTCAACAAAACTAATCAAAAAGTGAGAGAGAATTGTTAATTGTCGAAACGGTGAAGGGAAGATGGAATTCGGTATCTCATTTGGAAATGCCTTATGTGATTCCGACAATGCCACGTTTCGTAAAAAAAAGTCAATTTTTCGATTCTCTGCCATTAAATTTGTCACCCCCATAATAATATAATATTCGGAAAGTATGTTTCACTATGACTTGACGGAGAGGGGAAAATCCAAAAAGGCTCATTAATGACATTGTTTTTTCTCAACAAAACTAATCAAAAAGTGGAAGAGAATTGTTAGTTGTCGAAACGGTGAAGGGAATATGGAATTCGGTAGGTCATTTAGAAACACGTTATGTGATTCTGACAATACCACGTTTAGTAAAAAAAAGTCAAATCTCGATGCTCTGCCATTGAATGTGTTACCCTCATAATAATATCTTCGGAAAGCGTGTTTCACTGTGACTTGACGGAGAGGGGAAATCCATAAAGGCTCACTAATGACATTGTTTTTTCTCAACAAAACTAATCAAAAATTGGGAGAGAATACTTAATTGTCGAAACGGTGAAGGGAAGATGGAATTCGGTAGCTCATTTGGAAATGCCTTATGTGATTCCGACAATGCCACGTTTCGTAAAAAAAAGTCAAGTTTTCGATTCTCTGCCATTAAATTTGTCACCCCCATAATAATATAATATTCGGAAAGTGTGTTCCACTATGACTTGACGGAGAGGGGAAAATCCAAAAAGGCTCACTAATGACATTGTTTTTTCTCAAGAAAACTAATCAAAAAATGGAAGAGAATTGTTAGTTGTCGAAACGGTGAAGGGAATATGGAATTCGGTAGGTCATTTAGAAACACGTTATGTGATTCCGACAATGCCAAGATTCGTAAAAAAAAAGTCAAAAAAGTCAAGTCTTCGATTCTCTGCCATTAAATGTGTCACCTCCATAATAATATAATATTCGGAAAGTGTGTTTCACTATGACTTGACGGAGACGGGAAAATCCAAAAAGGCTCACTAATGACAATGTTTTTTCTCAACAAAACTAATCAAAAAGTGGAACAGAATTGTTAGTTGTCGAAACGGTGAAGGGAATATGGAATTCGGTAGGTCATTTAGAAACACGTTATGTGATTCTGACAATGCCACGTTTCGTAAAAAAAAGTCAAATCTTCGATGCTCTGCCATTGAATGTGTTACCCTCATAATAATATCTTCGGAAAGCGTGTTTCACTGTGACTTGACGGAGAGGGGAAATCCATAAAGGCTCACTAATGACATTGTTTTTTCTCAACAAAACTAATCAAAAAGTGGGAGAGAATAGTTAATTGTCGAAACGGTGAAGGGAAGATGGAATTCGGTAGCTCATTTGGAAATGCCTTATGTTATACCGACAATGCCACGTTTCGTAAAAAAAAGTCAAGTTTTCGATTCTCTGCCATTGAATGTGTCACCCCCATAATAATATAATATTCGGAAAGTGTGTTTCACTATGACTTGACGGAGAGGGGGAAATCCGAAAAGGCTCACTAATGACATTGTTTTTTCTCAACAAAACTAATCAACAAGTGGTAAAGAATTGTTATTTGTCGAAACGGTGAAGGGAATATAGGATTCGGTAGGTCGTTTAGAAACGATTTATGTGATTCCAAATATGCCACGTTTCGTAAAAAAAAGTGAAGTCTTCGATGCTCTGCCATTGAATGGGTTACCATCATAATAATATCTTCGGAAAGCGTGTTTCACTGTGACTTGACGGAGAGGGGAAATCCGTAAAGGCTCACTAATGACATTGTTTTTTCTCAACAAACCTAATCAAAAAGTGGGAGAGAATAGTTAATTGTCGAAACGGTGAAGGGAAGATGGAATTAGGTAGCTCATTTGGAAACGCCCCATGTGATTCCGACAATGCCAAGTTTCGTAAAAAAAGTCAAGTCTTCGATGATCTGCTATTGAATGTGTCACCCCCATAATAATATAATATTCGGAAAGTGTGTTTCACTATGACTTGACGGAGAGGGGGAAATCCGAAAAGGCTCACTAATGACATTGTTTTTTCTCAACAAAACTAATCAAAAAGTGGAAGAGAATTGTTAGTTGTCGAAACGGTGAAGGGAATATGGAATTCGTAGGTCATTTAGAAACACGTTATGTGATTCTGACAATGCCACGTTTCGTAAAAAAAGTCAAATCTTCGATGCTCTGCCATTGAATGTGTTACCCTCATAATAATATCGTCGGAAAGCGTGTTTCACTATGACTTGACAGAGAGGGGAAATCCATAAAGGCTCACTATTGACATTGTTTTTTCTCAACAAAACTAATCAAAAAGTAGGAGGGAATTGTTAATTGTCGAAACGGTGAAGGGAAGATGGAATTCGGTAGCTCATTTGGAAATGCCTTATGTGATTCCGACAATGCCACGTTTCGTAAAAAAAAGTCAAGTTTTCGATTCTCTGCCATTGAATGTGTCACCCCCATAATAATATAATATTCGGAAAGTGTGTTTCACTATGACTTGACGGAGAGGGGGAAATCCAAAAAGGCTCACTAATGACATTGTTTTTTCTCAACAAAACTAATCAAAAAGTGGAAGAGAATTGTTAGTTGTCGAAACGGTGAAGGGAATATGGAATTCGGTAGGTCATTTAGAAACACGTTATGTGATTCCGACAATGCCAAATTTCGTAAAAAAAAGTCAAAAAAATCAAGTCTTCGATTCTCTGCCATTAGATGTGTCACCCCCATAATAATATAATATTCGGAAAGTGTGTTCCACTATGACTTGACGGAGACGGGAAAATCCAAAAAGGCTCACTAATGACATTGTTTTTTCTCAACAAAACTAATCAAAAAGTGGAAGAGAATTGTTAGTTGTCAAAACGGTGAAGGGAATATGGAATTCGGTAGGTCATTTAGAAACACGTTAAGTGATTCTGACAATGCCACGTTTCGTAAAAAAAAGTCAAATCTTCGATGCTCTGCCATTGAATGTGTCACCCCCATAATAATATAATATTCGGAAAGTGCGTTTCACTATGACTTGACGGAGAGGGGAAATCCATAAAGGCTTACTATTGACATTGTTTTTTCTCAACAAAACTAATCAAAAAGTGGGAGAGAATTGTTAATTGTCGATACGGTGAAGGGAAGGTGGAATTCGGTAGCTCATTTGGAAATGCCTCATGTGATTCCGACAATGCCACGTTACGTAAAAAAAAAGTCAAGTTTTCGATTCTCTGCCATTAAATGTGTCACCCCCATAATAATATAATATTCGGAAAGTGTGTTTCACTATGACTTGACGGAGACGGGAAAATCCATAAAGGCTCACTAATGACATTGTTTTTCCTCAAGAAAACTAATCAAAAAGTGGGAGAGAATAGTTAATTGTCGAAACGGTGAAGGGAAGATGGAATTCGGTAGCTCATTTGGAAATGCCTTATGTGATTCCGACAATGCCACGTTTCGTAAAAAAAAATCAAGTTTTCGATTCTCTGCCATTAAATGTGTCACCCCCATAATAATATAATATTCCGAAAGTGTGTTTCACTATGACTTGACGGAGAGGGGAAAATCCAAAAAGGCTCACTAATGACATTTTTTTTTCTCAACAAAACTAATCAAAAAGTGGAAGAGAATTGTTAGTTGTCGAAACGGTGAAGGGAATATGGAATTCGGTAGCTCATTTGGAAATGACTTAAGTAATTCCGACAATGCCACGTTTCGTAAAAAAAAGTCAAGTTTTCGATTCTCTGCCATTAAATGTGTCACCCCCATAATAATATAATATTCGGAAAGTGTGTTTCACTATGACTTGACGGAGAGGGGGAAATCCAAAAAGGCTCACTAATGACATTGTTTTTTCTCAACAAAACTAATCAAAAAGTGGAAGAGAATTGTTAGTTGTCGAAACGGTGAAGGGAATATGGAATTCGGTAGCTCATTTGGAAATGCCTTATGTGATTCCGACAATGCCACGTTTCGTAAAAAAAAGTCAAGTTTTCGATTCTCTGCCATTAAATGTGTCACCCCCATAATAATATAATATTCCGAAAGTGTGTTTCACTATGACTTGACGGAGAGGGGAAAATCCAAAAAGGCTCACTAATGACATTGTTTTTTCTCAACAAAACTAATCAAAAAGTGGAAGAGAATTGTTAGTTGTCGAAACGGTGAAGGGAATATGGAATTCGGTAGGTCATTTAGAAACACGTTATGTGATTCCGACAATGCCAAATTTCGTAAAAAAAAGTCAAAAAAATCAAGTCTTCGATTCTCTGCCATTAAATGTGTCACCCCCATAATAATATAATATTCGGAAAGTGTGTTTCACTATGACTTGACGGAGAGGGGAAATCCATAAAGGCTTACTATTGACATTGTTTTTTCTCAACAAAACTAATCAAAAAAGGGAGAGAATTGTTAATTGTCGAAACGGTGAAGGGAAGATGGAATTCGGTAGCTCATTTGGAAATGCCTTATGTGATTCCGACAATGCCACGTTTCGTAAAAAAAAGTCAAGTTTTCAATTCTCTGCCATTAAATGTGTCACCCCCATAATAATATAATATTCGGAAAGTGTGTTTCACTATGACTTGACGGAGACGGGAAAATCCATAAAGGCTTACTAATGACATTGTTTTTTCTCAACAAAACTAATCAAAAAGTGGGAGAGAATAAATAATTGTCGAAACGGTGAAGGGAAGATGGAATTCGGTAGCTCATTTGGAAATGCCTTATGTGATTCCGACAATGCCACGTTTCGTAAAAGAAAGTCAAGTTTTCGATTCTCTGCCATAAAATGTGTCACCCCCATAATAATATAATATTCGGAAAGTGTGTTTCACTATGAATTGACGGAGAGGGGAAAATCCAAAAAGGCTCACTAATGACATTGTTTTTTCTCAACAAAACTAATCAAAAAGTGGAAGAGAATTGTTAGTTGTCGAAACGGTGAAGGGAAGATGGAATTCGGTAGCTCATTTGGAAATGCCTTATGTGATTCCGACAATGCCACGTTTCGTAAAAAAAAGTCAAGTTTTCGATTCTCTGCCATTAAATGTGTCACCCCCATAATAATATAATATTCGGAAAATGAGTTTCACTATGACTTGACGGAGAGGGGAAATCCATAAAGGCTCACTATTGACATTGTTTTTTCTCAACAAAACTAATCAAAAAGTGGGAGAGAATTGTTAATTGTCGAAACGGTGAAGGGAAGATGGAATTCGGTAGCTCATTTGGAAATGCCTTAAGTGATTCCGACAATGCCACGTTTCGTAAAAAAAGTCAAGTTTTCGATTCTCTGCCATTAAATGTGTCACCCCCAAAATAATATAATATTCGGAAAGTGTGTTTCACTATGACTTGACGGAGACGGGAAAATCCATAAAGGCTCACTAATGACATTGTTTTTTCTCAAGAAAACTAATCAAAAAGTGGGAGAGAATAGTTAATTGTCGAAACGGTGAAGGGAATATGGAATTCGGTAGCTCATTTGGAAATGCCTTAAGTGATTCCGACAATGCCACTTTTCGTAAAAAAAAAGTCAAGTTTTCGATTCTCTGCCATTAAATGTGTCACCCCCAAAATAATATAATATTCGGAAAGTGTGTTTCACTATGACTTGACGGAGTCGGGAAAATCCATAAAGGCTCACTAATGACATTGTTTTTTCTCAAGAAAACTAATCAAAAAGTGGGAGAGAATAGTTAATTGTCTAAACGGTGAAGGGAAGATGGAATTCGGTAGCTCATTTGGAAATGCCTTATGTGATTCCGACAATGCCACGTTTCGTAAAAAAAAGTCAAGTTTTCGATTCTCTGCCATTAAATGTGTCACCCCCAAAATAATATAATATTCGGAAAGTGTGTTTCACTATGACTTGACGGAGAGGGGAAAATCCAAAAAGGCTCACTAATGACATTGTTTTTTCTCAACAAAACTAATCAAAAAGTGGAAGAGAATTGTTAGTTGTCGAAACGGTGAAGGGAATATGGAATTCGGTAGGTCATTTAGAAACACGTTATGTGATTCTGACAATGCCACGTTTCGTAAAAAAAAGTCAAATCTTCGATGCTCTGCCATTGAATGTGTCACCCCCATAATGATATGATATTCGGAAAGTGCGTTTCACTATGACTTGACGGAGAGGGGAAAATCCAAAAAGGCTCACTAATGACATTGTTTTTTCTCAACAAAACTAATCAAAAAGTGGAAGAGAATTGTTAGTTGTCGAAACGGTGAAGGGAATATGGAATTCGGTAGGTCATTTAGAAACACGTTATGTGATTCCGACAATGCCACGTTTCGTAAAAAAAAGTCAAATCTTCGATGCTCTGCCATTGAATGTGTCACCCCCATAATGATATAATATTCGGAAAGTGCGTTTCACTATGACTTGACGGAGAGGGGAAATCCATAAAGGCTTACTATTGACATTGTTTTTTCTCAACAAAACTAATCAAAAAGTGGAAGAGAATTGTTAGTTGTCGAAACGGTGAAGGGAATATGGAATTCGGTAGGTCATTTAGAAACACGTTATGTGATTCTGACAATGCCACGTTTCGTAAAAAAAAGTCAAATCTTCGATGCTCTGCCATTGAATGTGTCAACCCCATAATAATATAATATTCGGAAAGTGTGTTTCACTATGACTTGACGGAGAGGGGAAAATCCAAAAAGGCTCACTAATGACATTGTTTTTTCTCAACAAAACTAATCAAAAAGTGGAAGAGAATTGTTAGTTGTCGAAACGGTGAAAGGAATATGGAATTCGGTAGGTTATTTAGAAACACGTTATGTGATTCCGACAATGCCAAGTTTCGTAAAAAAAAAGTCAAAAAAGTCAAGTTTTCGATTCTCTGCCATTAAATGTGTCACCTCCATAAGAATATAATATTCGGAAAGTGTGTTTCACTATGACTTGACGGAGACGGGAAAATTCAAAAAGCCTCACTAATGACATTGTTTTTTCTCAACAAAACTAATCAAAAAGTGGAAGAGAATTGTTAGTTGTCGAAACGGTGAAGGGAATATGGAATTCGGTAGGTCATTTAGAAACACGTTATGTGATTCTGACAATGCCACGTTTCGTAAAAAAAAGTCAAATCTTCGATGCTCTGCCATTGAATGTGTTACCCTCATAATAATATAATATTCGGAAAGTGTGTTTCACTATGACTTGACGGAGAGGGGAAAATCCAAAAAGGCTCACTAATGACATTGTTTTTTCTCAACAAAACTAATCAAAAAGTGGAAGAGAATTGTTAGTTGTCGAAACGATGAAGGGAATATGGAATTCGGTAGGTCATTTAGAAACACGTTATGTGATTCCGACAATGCCACGTTTCGTAAAAAAAAGTCAAATCTTCGATGCTCTGCCATTGAATGTGTCACCCCCATAATGATATAATATTCGGAAAGTGCGTTTCACTATGACTTGACGGAGAGGGGAAATCCATGAAGGCTTACTATTGACATTGTTTTTTCTCAACAAAACTAATCAAAAAGTGGGAGAGAATTGTTAATTGTCGAAACGGTGAAGGGAAGATGGAATTCGGTAGCTCATTTGGAAATGCCTTATGTGATTCCGACAATGCCACGTTTCGTAAAAAAAAGTCAAGTTTTCGATTCTCTGCCATTAAATGTGTCACCCCCATAATAATATAATATTCGGAAAGTGTGTTTCACTATGACTTGACGGAGAGGGGAAAATCCAAAAAGGCTCACTAATGACATTGTTTTTTCTCAACAAAACTAATCAAAAAGTGGAAGAGAATTGTTAGTTGTCGAAACGGTGAAGGGAATATGGAATTCGGTAGGTCATTTAGAAACACGTTATGTGATTCTGACAATGCCACGTTTCGTAAAAAAAAGTCAAATCTTCGATGCTCTGCCATTGAATGTGTCACCCCCATAATGATATAATATTTCCAAAGTGTGTTTCACTATGACTTGACGGAGAGGGGAAAATCCAAAAAGGCTCACTAATGACATTGTTTTTTCTCAACAAAACTAATCAAAAAGTGGAAGAGAATTTTTAGTTGTCGAAACGGTGAAGGGAAGATGGAATTCGGTAGCTCATTTGGAAATGCCTTATGTGATTCCGACAATGCCACGTTTCGTAAAAAAAAGTCAAGTTTTCGATTCTCTGCCATTAAATGTGTCACCCCCATAATAATATAATATTCGGAAAGTGTGTTTCACTATGACTTGACGGAGAGAGGAAAATCCAAAAAGGCTCACTAATGACATTGTTTTTTCTCAACAAAACTAATCAAAAAGTGGGAGAGAATTGTTAATTGTCGAAACGGTGAAGGGAAGATGGAATTCGGTAGCTCATTTGGAAATGCCTTAAGTGATTCCGACAATGCCACGTTTCGTAAAAAAAAGTCAAGTTTTCGATTCTATGCCATTAAATGTGTCACCCCCATAATAATATAATATTCGGAAAATGAGTTTCACTATGACTTGACGGAGAGGGGAAAATCCAAAAAGGCTCACTAATGACATTGTTTTTTCTCAACAAATCTAATCAAAAAGTGGGAGAGTATAGTTAATTGTCGAAACGGTGAAGGGAAGATGGAATTCGGTAGCTCATTTGGAAATGCCTTATGTGATTCCGACAATGCCACGTTTCGTAAAAAAAAGTCAAGTTTTCGATTCTCTGCCATTAAATGTGTCACCCCCATAATAATATAATATTCGGAAAGTGTGTTTCACTATGACTTGACGGAGAGGGGAAAATCCAAAAAGGCTCACTAATGACATTGTTTTTTCTCAACAAAACTAATCAAAAAGTGGAAGAGAATTGTTAGTTGTCGAAACGGTGAAGGGAATATGGAATTCGGTAGCTCATTTGGAAATGCCTTAAGTGATTCCGACAATGCCACGTTTCGTAAAAAAAAGTCAAGTTTTCGATTCTCTGCCATTAAATGTGTCACCCCCATAAAAATATAATATTCGGAAAATGAGTTTCACTATGACTTGAGGGAGAGGGGAAATCCATAAAGGCTCACTAACGACATTGTTTTTTCTCAACAAAACTAATCAAAAAGTGGAAGAGAATTGTTAGTTGTCGAAACGGTGAAGGGAATATGGAATTCGGTAGGTCATTTAGAAACACGTAATGTGATTCTGACAATGCCACGTTTCGTAAAAAAAGTCAAATCTTCGATACTCTGCCATTGAATGTGTTACCCTCATAATAATATCTTCGGAAAGCGTGTTTCACTGTGACTTGACGGAGAGGGGAAATCCATAAAGGCTCACTATTGACATTGTTTTTTCTCAACAAAACTAATCAAAAAGTGGAAGAGAATTGTTAGTTGTCGAAACGGTGAAGGGAATATGGAATTCGGTAGAGCATTTAGAAACACGTTATGTGATTCTGACAATGCCACGTTTCGTAAAAAAGGTCAAATCTTGGATACTCTGCCATTGAATGTGTTACCCTCATAATAATATCTTCGGAAAGCGTGTTTCACTGTGACTTGACGGAGAGGGGAAATCCATAAAGGCTCACTATTGACATTGTTTTTTCTCAACAAAACTAATCAAAAAGTGGGAGAGAATTGTTAATTGTCGAAACGGTGAAGGGAAGATGGAATTCGGTAGCTCATTTGGAAATGCCTTAAGTGATTCCGACAATGCCACGTTTCGTAAAAAAAAGTCAAGTTTTCGATTCTCTGCCATTAAATGTGTCACCCCCATAATAATATAATATTCGGAAAATGAGTTTTACTATGACTTGACGGAGAGGGGAAATCCATAAAGGCTCACTATTGACATTGTTTTTTCTCAACAAAACTAATCAAAAAGTGGGAGAGAATTGTTAATTGTCGAAACGGTGAAGGGAAGATGGAATTCGGTATCTCATTTGGAAATGCCTTATGTGATTCGGACAATGCCAAGTTTCGTAAAAAAAAGTCAAGTTTTCGATTCTCTGCCATTAAATTTGTCACCCCCATAATAATATAATATTCGGAAAGTGTGTTTCACTATGACTTGACGGAGAGGGGAAAATCCAAAAAGGCTCACTAATGACATTGTTTTTTCTCAACAAAACTAATCAAAAAGTGGAAGAGAATTGTTAGTTGTCGAAACGGTGAAGGGAATATGGAATTCGGTAGGTCATTTAGAAACACGTTATGTGATTCTGACAATGCCACGTTTCGTAAAAAAAAGTCAAATCTTCGATGCTCTGCCATTAAATGTGTCACCTCCATAATAATATAATATTCGGAAAGTGTGTTCCACTATGACTTGACGAAGACGGGAAAATCCAAAAAGGCTCACTAATGACATTGTTTTTTCTCAACAAAACTAATCAAAAAGTGGAAGAGAATTGTTAGTTGTCGAAACGGTGAAGGGAATATGGAATTCGGTAGGTCATTTAGAAACACGTTATGTGATTCTGACAATGCCACGTTTCGTAAAAAAAAGTCAAATCTTCGATGCTCTGCCATTAAATGTGTCACCCCCATAATAATATAATATTCGGAAAATGAGTTTCACTATGACTTGACGGAGAGAGGAAAATTCAAAAAGGCTCACTAATGACATTGTTTTTTCTCAACAAAACTAATCAATAAGTGGTAGAGAATAGTTAATTGTCGAAACGGTGAAGGGAAGATGGAATTCGGTAGCTCATTTGGAAACGCCTCATGTGATTCCGACAATGCCAAGTTTCGTAAAAAAAGTCAAGTCTTCGATGATCTGCCATTGAATGTGTCAACCCCATAATAATATAATATTCGGAAAGTGTGTTTCACTATGACTTGACGGAGAGGGGAAAATCCAAAAAGGCTCACTAATGACATTGTTTTTTCTCAACAAAACTAATCAAAAAGTGGAAGAGAATTGTTAGTTGTCGAAACGGTGAAAGGAATATGGAATTCGGTAGGTTATTTAGAAACACGTTATGTGATTCCGACAATGCCAAGTTTCGTAAAAAAAAAGTCAAAAAAGTCAAGTTTTCGATTCTCTGCCATTAAATGTGTCACCTCCATAAGAATATAATATTCGGAAAGTGTGTTTCACTATGACTTGACGGAGACGGGAAAATTCAAAAAGCCTCACTAATGACATTGTTTTTTCTCAACAAAACTAATCAAAAAGTGGAAGAGAATTGTTAGTTGTCGAAACGGTGAAGGGAATATGGAATTCGGTCGGTCATTTAGAAACACGTTATGTGATTCTGACAATGCCACGTTTCGTAAAAAAAAAGTCAAATCTTCGATGCTCTGCCATTGAATGTGTTACCCTCATAATAATATCTTCGGAAAGCGTGTTTCACTGTGACTTGACGGAGAGGGGAAATCCATAAAGGCTCACTACTGACATTGTTTTTTCTCAACAAAACTAATCAAAAAGTGGGAGAGAATTGTTAATTGTCGAAACGGTGAAGGGAAGAGGGAAATCGGTAGCTCATTTGGAAATGCCTTATGTGATTCCGACAATGCCACGTTTCGTAAAAAAAAGTCAAGTTTTCGATTCTCTGCCATTAAATGTTTCACCCCCATAATAATATAATATTCGGAAAGTGTGTTTCACTATGACTTGACGGAGAGGGGAAAATCCAAAAAGGCTCACTAATGACATTGTTTTTTCTCAAGAAAACTAATCAAAAAATGGAAGAGAATTGTTAGTTGTCGAAACGGTGAAGGGAATATGGAATTCGGTAGGTCATTTAGAAACACGTTATGTGATTCCGACAATGCCAAGATTCGTAAAAAAAAAGTCAAAAAAGTCAAGTCTTCGATTCTCTGCCATTAAATGTGTCACCCCCATAATAATATAATATTCGGAAAGTGTGTTTCACTATGACTTGACGGAGACGGGAAAATCCATAAAGGCTCACTAATGACATTGTTTTTTCTCAAGAAAACTAATCAAAAAGTGGGAGAGAATAGTTAATTGTCGAAACGGTGAAGGGAATATGGAATTCGGTAGCTCATTTGGAAATGCCTTAAGTGATTCCGACAATGCCACTTTTCGTAAAAAAAAAGTCAAGTTTTCGATTCTCTGCCATTAAATGTGTCACCCCCAAAATAATATAATATTCGGAAAGTGTGTTTCACTATGACTTGACGGAGACGGGAAAATCCATAAAGGCTCACTAATGACATTGTTTTTTCTCAAGAAAACTAATCAAAAAGTGGGAGAGAATAGTTAATTGTCTAAACGGTGAAGGGAAGATGGAATTCGGTAGCTCATTTGGAAATGCCTTATGTGATTCCGACAATGCCACGTTTCGTAAAAAAAAGTCAAGTTTTCGATTCTCTGCCATTAAATGTGTCACCCCCAAAATAATATAATATTCGGAAAGTGTGTTTCACTATGACTTGACGGAGAGGGGAAAATCCAAAAAGGCTCACTAATGACATTGTTTTTTCTCAACAAAACTAATCAAAAAGTGGAAGAGAATTGTTAGTTGTCGAAACGGTGAAGGGAATATGGAATTCGGTAGGTCATTTAGAAACACGTTATGTGATTCTGACAATGCCACGTTTCGTAAAAAAAAGTCAAATCTTCGATGCTCTGCCATTGAATGTGTCACCCCCATAATGATATGATATTCGGAAAGTGCGTTTCACTATGACTTGACGGAGAGGGGAAAATCCAAAAAGGCTCACTAATGACATTGTTTTTTCTCAACAAAACTAATCAAAAAGTGGAAGAGAATTGTTAGTTGTCGAAACGGTGAAGGGAATATGGAATTCGGTAGGTCATTTAGAAACACGTTATGTGATTCCGACAATGCCACGTTTCGTAAAAAAAAGTCAAATCTTCGATGCTCTGCCATTGAATGTGTCACCCCCATAATGATATAATATTCGGAAAGTGCGTTTCACTATGACTTGACGGAGAGGGGAAATCCATAAAGGCTTACTATTGACATTGTTTTTTCTCAACAAAACTAATCAAAAAGTGGAAGAGAATTGTTAGTTGTCGAAACGGTGAAGGGAATATGGAATTCGGTAGGTCATTTAGAAACACGTTATGTGATTCTGACAATGCCACGTTTCGTAAAAAAAAGTCAAATCTTCGATGCTCTGCCATTGAATGTGTCAACCCCATAATAATATAATATTCGGAAAGTGTGTTTCACTATGACTTGACGGAGAGGGGAAAATCCAAAAAGGCTCACTAATGACATTGTTTTTTCTCAACAAAACTAATCAAAAAGTGGAAGAGAATTGTTAGTTGTCGAAACGGTGAAAGGAATATGGAATTCGGTAGGTTATTTAGAAACACGTTATGTGATTCCGACAATGCCAAGTTTCGTAAAAAAAAAGTCAAAAAAGTCAAGTTTTCGATTCTCTGCCATTAAATGTGTCACCTCCATAAGAATATAATATTCGGAAAGTGTGTTTCACTATGACTTGACGGAGACGGGAAAATTCAAAAAGCCTCACTAATGACATTGTTTTTTCTCAACAAAACTAATCAAAAAGTGGAAGAGAATTGTTAGTTGTCGAAACGGTGAAGGGAAGATGGAATTCGGTAGCTCATTTGGAAATGCCTTATGTGATTCCGACAATGCCACGTTTCGTAAAAAAAAGTCAAGTTTTCGATTCTCTGCCATTAAATGTGTCACCCCCATAATAATATAATATTCGGAAAGTGTGTTTCACTATGACTTGACGGAGAGGGGAAAATCCAAAAAGGCTCACTAATGACATTGTTTTTTCTCAACAAAACTAATCAAAAAGTGGAAGAGAATTGTTAGTTGTCGAAACGGTGAAGGGAATATGGAATTCGGTAGGTCATTTAGAAACACGTTATGTGATTCTGACAATGCCACGTTTCGTAAAAAAAAGTCAAATCTTCGATGCTCTGCCATTGAATGTGTCACCCCCATAATGATATAATATTTCCAAAGTGTGTTTCACTATGACTTGACGGAGAGGGGAAAATCCAAAAAGGCTCACTAATGACATTGTTTTTTCTCAACAAAACTAATCAAAAAGTGGAAGAGAATTTTTAGTTGTCGAAACGGTGAAGGGAAGATGGAATTCGGTAGCTCATTTGGAAATGCCTTATGTGATTCCGACAATGCCACGTTTCGTAAAAAAAAGTCAAGTTTTCGATTCTCTGCCATTAAATGTGTCACCCCCATAATAATATAATATTCGGAAAGTGTGTTTCACTATGACTTGACGGAGAGAGGAAAATCCAAAAAGGCTCACTAATGACATTGTTTTTTCTCAACAAAACTAATCAAAAAGTGGGAGAGAATTGTTAATTGTCGAAACGGTGAAGGGAAGATGGAATTCGGTAGCTCATTTGGAAATGCCTTAAGTGATTCCGACAATGCCACGTTTCGTAAAAAAAAGTCAAGTTTTCGATTCTATGCCATTAAATGTGTCACCCCCATAATAATATAATATTCGGAAAATGAGTTTCACTATGACTTGACGGAGAGGGGAAAATCCAAAAAGGCTCACTAATGACATTGTTTTTTCTCAACAAATCTAATCAAAAAGTGGGAGAGTATAGTTAATTGTCGAAACGGTGAAGGGAAGATGGAATTCGGTAGCTCATTTGGAAATGCCTTATGTGATTCCGACAATGCCACGTTTCGTAAAAAAAAGTCAAGTTTTCGATTCTCTGCCATTAAATGTGTCACCCCCATAATAATATAATATTCGGAAAGTGTGTTTCACTATGACTTGACGGAGAGGGGAAAATCCAAAAAGGCTCACTAATGACATTGTTTTTTCTCAACAAAACTAATCAAAAAGTGGAAGAGAATTGTTAGTTGTCGAAACGGTGAAGGGAATATGGAATTCGGTAGCTCATTTGGAAATGCCTTAAGTGATTCCGACAATGCCACGTTTCGTAAAAAAAAGTCAAGTTGTCGATTCTCTGCCATTAAATGTGTCACCCCCATAAAAATATAATATTCGGAAAATGAGTTTCACTATGACTTGAGGGAGAGGGGAAATCCATAAAGGATCACTAACGACATTGTTTTTTCTCAACAAAACTAATCAAAAAGTGGAAGAGAATTGTTAGTTGTCGAAACGGTGAAGGGAATATGGAATTCGGTAGGTCATTTAGAAACACGTAATGTGATTCTGACAATGCCACGTTTCGTAAAAAAAGTCAAATCTTCGATACTCTGCCATTGAATGTGTTACCCTCATAATAATATCTTCGGAAAGCGTGTTTCACTGTGACTTGACGGAGAGGGGAAATCCATAAAGGCTCACTATTGACATTGTTTTTTCTCAACAAAACTAATCAAAAAGTGGAAGAGAATTGTTAGTTGTCGAAACGGTGAAGGGAATATGGAATTCGGTAGAGCATTTAGAAACACGTTATGTGATTCTGACAATGCCACGTTTCGTAAAAAAGGTCAAATCTTGGATACTCTGCCATTGAATGTGTTACCCTCATAATAATATCTTCGGAAAGCGTGTTTCACTGTGACTTGACGGAGAGGGGAAATCCATAAAGGCTCACTATTGACATTGTTTTTTCTCAACAAAACTAATCAAAAAGTGGGAGAGAATTGTTAATTGTCGAAACGGTGAAGGAAAGATGGAATTCGGTAGCTCATTTGGAAATGCCTTAAGTGATTCCGACAATGCCACGTTTCGTAAAAAAAAGTCAAGTTTTCGATTCTCTGCCATTAAATGTGTCACCCCCATAATAATATAATATTCGGAAAATGAGTTTTACTATGACTTGACGGAGAGGGGAAATCCATAAAGGCTCACTATTGACATTGTTTTTTCTCAACAAAACTAATCAAAAAGTGGGAGAGAATTGTTAATTGTCGAAACGGTGAAGGGAAGATGGAATTCGGTATCTCATTTGGAAATGCCTTATGTGATTCGGACAATGCCAAGTTTCGTAAAAAAAAGTCAAGTTTTCGATTCTCTGCCATTAAATTTGTCACACCCATAATAATATAATATTCGGAAAGTGTGTTTCACTATGACTTGACGGAGAGGGGAAAATCCAAAAAGGCTCACTAATGACATTGTTTTTTCTCAACAAAACTAATCAAAAAGTGGAAGAGAATTGTTAGTTGTCGAAACGGTGAAGGGAATATGGAATTCGGTAGGTCATTTAGAAACACGTTATGTGATTCTGACAATGCCACGTTTCGTAAAAAAAAGTCAAATCTTCGATGCTCTGCCATTAAATGTGTCACCTCCATAATAATATAATATTCGGAAAGTGTGTTCCACTATGACTTGACGAAGACGGGAAAATCCAAAAAGGCTCACTAATGACATTGTTTTTTCTCAACAAAACTAATCAAAAAGTGGAAGAGA
The DNA here is from genome assembly GCF_026230105.1 of Diorhabda sublineata. Classification (NCBI taxonomy): domain Eukaryota; kingdom Metazoa; phylum Arthropoda; class Insecta; order Coleoptera; family Chrysomelidae; genus Diorhabda; species Diorhabda sublineata. Next base: position 1,825,091 of record NC_079486.1, read on the forward strand.
ATTGTTAGTTGTCGAAACGGTGAAGGGAATATGGAATTCGGTAGGTCATTTAGAAACACGTTATGTGATTCTGACAATGCCACGTTTCGTAAAAAAAAGTCAAATCTTCGATGCTCTGCCATTAAATGTGTCACCCCCATAATAATATAATATTCGGAAAATGAGTTTCACTATGACTTGACGGAGAGAGGAAAATTCAAAAAGGCTCACTAATGACATTGTTTTTTCTCAACAAAACTAATCAATAAGTGGTAGAGAATAGTTAATTGTCGAAACGGTGAAGGGAAGATGGAATTCGGTAGCTCATTTGGAAACGCCTCATGTGATTCCGACAATGCCAAGTTTCGTAAAAAAAGTCAAGTCTTCGATGATCTGCCATTGAATGTGTCAACCCCATAATAATATAATATTCGGAAAGTGTGTTTCACTATGACTTGACGGAGAGGGGAAAATCCAAAAAGGCTCACTAATGACATTGTTTTTTCTCAACAAAACTAATCAAAAAGTGGAAGAGAATTGTTAGTTGTCGAAACGGTGAAAGGAATATGGAATTCGGTAGGTTATTTAGAAACACGTTATGTGATTCCGACAATGCCAAGTTTCGTAAAAAAAAAGTCAAAAAAGTCAAGTTTTCGATTCTCTGCCATTAAATGTGTCACCTCCATAAGAATATAATATTCGGAAAGTGTGTTTCACTATGACTTGACGGAGACGGGAAAATTCAAAAAGCCTCACTAATGACATTGTTTTTTCTCAACAAAACTAATCAAAAAGTGGAAGAGAATTGTTAGTTGTCGAAACGGTGAAGGGAATATGGAATTCGGTCGGTCATTTAGAAACACGTTATGTGATTCTGACAATGCCACGTTTCGTAAAAAAAAAGTCAAATCTTCGATGCTCTGCCATTGAATGTGTTACCCTCATAATAATATCTTCGGAAAGCGTGTTTCACTGTGACTTGACGGAGAGGGGAAATCCATAAAGGCTCACTACTGACATTGTTTTTTCTCAACAAAACTAATCAAAAAGTGGGAGAGAATTGTTAGTTGTCGAAACGGTGAAGGGAAGAGGGAAATCGGTAGCTCATTTGGAAATGCCTTATGTGATTCCGACAATGCCACGTTTCGTAAAAAAAAGTCAAGTTTTCGATTCTCTGCCATTAAATGTTTCACCCCCATAATAATATAATATTCGGAAAGTGTGTTTCACTATGACTTGACGGAGAGGGGAAAATCCAAAAAGGCTCACTAATGACATTGTTTTTTCTCAAGAAAACTAATCAAAAAATGGAAGAGAATTGTTAGTTGTCGAAACGGTGAAGGGAATATGGAATTCGGTAGGTCATTTAGAAACACGTTATGTGATTCCGACAATGCCAAGATTCGTAAAAAAAAAGTCAAAAAAGTCAAGTCTTCGATTCTCTGCCATTAAATGTGTCACCCCCATAATAATATAATATTCGGAAAGTGTGTTTCACTATGACTTGACGGAGACGGGAAAATCCAAAAAGGCTCACTAATGACATTGTTTTTTCTCAACAAAACTAATCAAAAAGTGGAAGAGAATTGTTAGTTGTCGAAACGGTGAAGGGAATATGGAATTCGGTAGGTCATTTAGAAACACGTTATGTGATTCTGACAATGCCACGTTTCGTAAAAAAAAGTCAAATCTCCGATGCTCTGCCATTGAATGTGTTACCCTCATAATAATATCTTCGGAAAGCGTGTTTCACTGTGACTTGACGGAGAGGGGAAATCCATAAAGGCTCACTAATGACATTGTTTTTTCTCAACAAAACTAATCAAAAAGTGGGAGAGAATAGTTAATTGTCGAAACGGTGAAGGGAAGATGGAATTCGGTAGCTCATTTGGAAATGCCTTATGTGATTCCGACAATGCCACGTTTCGTAAAAAAAAGTCAAGTTTTCGATTCTCTGCCATTAAATGTGTCACCCCCATAATAATATAATATTCGGAAAATGAGTTTCACTATGACTCGACGGAGAGAGGAAAATTCAAAAAGGCTCACTAATGACATTGTTTTTTCTCAACAAAACTAATCAACAAGTGGTAGAGAATTGTTATTTGTCGAAACGGTGAAGGGAATATAGGATTCGGTAGGTCATTTAGAAACACGTTATGTGATTCCGACAATGCCACGTTTCGTAAAAAAAAGTCAAATCTTCGATGCTCTGCCATTGAATGTGTCACCCCCATAATGATATAATATTCGGAAAGTGCGTTTCACTATGACTTGACGGAGAGGGGAAATCCATGAAGGCTCACTAATGACATTGTTTTTTCTCAACAAAGAATCAAAAAGTGGGAGAGAATTGTTAGTTGTCGAAACGGTGAAGGGAAGATGTAATTCGGTAGCTCATTTGGAAATGCCTTATGTGATTCCGACAATGCCACGTTTCGTAAAAAAAAGTCAAATCTTCGATGCTCTGCCATTAAATGTGTCACCCCCATAATAATATAATATTCGGAAAATGAGTTTCACTATGACTTGACGGAGAGAGGAAAATTCAAAAAGGCTCACTAATGACATTGTTTTTTCTCAACAAAACTAATCAACAAGTGGTAGAGAATAGTTAATTGTCGAAACGGTGAAGGGAAGATGGAATTCGGTAGCTCATTTGGAAACGCCTCATGTGATTCCGACAATGCCAAGTTTCGTAAAAAAAGTCAAGTCTTCGATGATCTGCCATTGAATGTGTCAACCCCATAATAATATAATATTCGGAAAGTGTGTTTCACTATGACTTGACGGAGAGGGGAAAATCCAAAAAGGCTCACTAATGACATTGTTTTTTCTCAACAAAACTAATCAAAAAGTGGAAGAGAATTGTTAGTTGTCGAAACGGTGAAAGGAATATGGAATTCGGTAGGTTATTTAGAAACACGTTATGTGATTCCGACAATGCCAAGTTTCGTAAAAAAAAAGTCAAAAAAGTCAAGTTTTCGATTCTCTGCCATTAAATGTGTCAACTCCATAAGAATATAATATTCGGAAAGTGTGTTTCACTATGACTTGACGGAGACGGGAAAATTCAAAAAGCCTCACTAATGACATTGTTTTTTCTCAACAAAACTAATCAAAAAGTGGAAGAGAATTGTTAGTTGTCGAAACGGTGAAGGGAATATGGAATTCGGTAGGTCATTTAGAAACACGTTATGTGATTCTGACAATGCCACGTTTCGTAAAAAAAAAGTCAAATCTTCGATGCTCTGCCATTGAATGTGTTACCCTCATAATAATATCTTCGGAAAGCGTGTTTCACTGTGACTTGACGGAGAGGGGAAATCCATAAAGGCTCACTACTGACATTGTTTTTTCTCAACAAAACTAATCAAAAAGTGGGAGAGAATTGTTAATTGTCGAAACGGTGAAGGGAAGAGGGAAATCGGTAGCTCATTTGGAAATGCCTTATGTGATTCCGACAATGCCACGTTTCGTAAAAAAAAGTCAAGTTTTCGATTCTCTGCCATTAAATGTGTCACCCCCATAATAATATAATATTCGGAAAGTGTGTTTCACTATGACTTGACGGAGACGGGAAAATCCAAAAAGGCTCACTAATGACATTGTTTTTTCTCAACAAAACTAATCAAAAAGTGGAAGAGAATTGTTAGTTGTCGAAACGGTGAAGGGAATATGGAATTCGGTAGGTCATTTAGAAACACGTTATGTGATTCTGACAATGCCACGTTTCGTAAAAAAAAGTCAAATCTCCGATGCTCTGCCATTGAATGTGTTACCCTCATAATAATATCTTCGGAAAGCGTGTTTCACTGTGATTTGACGGAGAGGGGAAATCCATAAAGGCTCACTAATGACATTGTTTTTTCTCAACAAAACTAATCAAAAAGTGGGAGAGAATAGTTAATTGTCGAAACGGTGAAGGGAAGATGGAATTCGGTAGCTCATTTGGAAATGCCTTATGTGATTCCGACAATGCCACGTTTCGTAAAAAAAAGTCAAGTTTTCGATTCTCTGCCAGTAAATGTGTCACCCCCATAATAATATAATATTCGGAAAATGAGTTTCACTATGACTCGACGGAGAGAGGAAAATTCAAAAAGGCTCACTAATGACATTGTTTTTTCTCAACAAAACTAATCAACAAGTGGTAGAGAATTGTTATTTGTCGAAACGGTGAAAGGAATATAGGATTCGGTAGGTCGTTTAGAAACGCTTTATGTGATTCCAAATATGCCACGTTTCGTAAAAAAAGTGAAGTCTTCGATGCTCTGCCATTGAATGGGTTACCCTCATGATAATATCTTCGGAAAGCGTGTTTCAGTGTGACTTAACGGAGAGGGGAAATCCGTAAAGGCTCACTAATGACATTGTTTTTTCTCAACAAACCTAATCAAAAAGTGGGAGAGAATAGTTAATTGTCGAAACGGTGAAGGGAAGATGGAATTAGGTAGCTCATTTGGAAACGCCCCATGTGATTCCGACAATGCCAAGTTTCGTAAAAAAAGTCAAGTCTTCGATGATCTGCCATTGAATGTGTCACCCCCATAATAATATAATATTCGGAAAGTGTGTTTCACTATGACTTGACGGAGAGGGGAAAATCCGAAAAGGCTCACTAATGACATTGTTTTTTCTCAACAAAACTAATCAAAAAGTGGAAGAGAATTGTTAGTTGTCGAAACGGTGAAGGGAATATGGAATTCGTAGGTCATTTAGAAACACGTTATGTGATTCTGACAATGCCACGTTTCGTAAAAAAAGTCAAATCTTCGATGCTCTGCCATTGAATGTGTTACCCTCATAATAATATCGTCGGAAAGCGTGTTTCACTATGACTTGACAGAGAGGGGAAATCCATAAAGGCTCACTATTGACATTGTTTTTTCTCAACAAAACTAATCAAAAAGTGGGAGAGAATTGTTAATTGTCGAAACGGTGAAGGGAAGATGGAATTCGGTAGCTCATTTGGAAATGCCTTATGTGATTCCGACAATGCCACGTTTCGTAAAAAAAAGTCAAGTATTCGATTCTCTGCCATTAAATGTGTCACCCCCATAATAATATAATATTCGGAAAGTGTGTTTCACTATGACTTGACGGAGAGGGGGAAATCCATAAAGGCTCACTAATGACATTGTTTTTTCTCAACAAAACTAATCAAAAAGTGGAAGAGAATTGTTAGTTGTCGAAACGGTGAAGGGAATATGGAATTCGGTAGGTCATTTAGAAACACGTTATGTGATTCCGACAATGCCAAATTTCGTAAAAAAAAGTCAAAAAAATCAAGTCTTCGATTCTCTGCCATTAGATGTGTCACCCCCATAATAATATAATATTCGGAAAGTGTGTTTCACTATGACTTGACGGAGACGGGAAAATCCAAAAAGGCTCACTAATGACATTGTTTTTTCTCAACAAAACTAATCAAAAAGTGGAAGAGAATTGTTAGTTGTCAAAACGGTGAAGGGAATATGGAATTCGGTAGGTCATTTAGAAACACGTTATGTGATTCTGACAATGCCACGTTTCGTAAAAAAAAGTCAAATCTTCGATGCTCTGCCATTGAATGTGTCACCCCCATAATAATATAATATTCGGAAAGTGCGTTTCACTATGACTTGACGGAGAGGGGAAATCCATAAAGGCTTACTATTGACATTGTTTTTTCTCAACAAAACTAATCAAAAAGTGGGAGAGAATAGTTAATTGTCGAAACGGTGAAGGGAAGATGGAATTCGGTAGCTCATTTGGAAATGCCTTATGTGATTCCGACAATGCCACGTTTCGTAAAAAAAAGTCAAGTTTTCAATTCTCTGCCATTAAATGTGTCACCCCCATAATAATATAATATTCGGAAAGTGTGTTTCACTATGACTTGACGGAAACGGGAAAATCCATAAAGGCTTACTAATGACATTGTTTTTTCTCAACAAAACTAATCAAAAAGTGGGAGAGAATAGTTAATTGTCGAAACGGTGAAGGGAAGATGGAATTCGGTAGCTCATTTGGAAATGCCTTATGTGATTCCGACAATGCCACGTTTCGTAAAAAAAAGTCAAATCTTCGATGCTCTGCCATTGAATGTGTCACCCCCATAATAATATAATATTCGGAAAGTGCGTTTCACTATGACTTGACGGAGAGGGGAAATCCATAAAGGCTTACTATTGACATTGTTTTTTCTCAACAAAACTAATCAAAAAGTGGGAGAGAATAGTTAATTGTCGAAACGGTGAAGGGAAGATGGAATTCGGTAGCTCATTTGGAAATGCCTTATGTGATTCCGACAATGCCACGTTTCGTAAAAGAAAGTCAAGTTTTCGATTCTCTGCCATTAAATGTGTCACCCCCATAATAATATAATATTCGGAAAGTGTGTTTCACTATGACTTGACGGAGAGGGGAAAATCCAAAAAGGCTCACTAATGACATTGTTTTTTCTCAACAAAACTAATCAAAAAGTGGAAGAGAATTGTTAGTTGTCGAAACGGTGAAGGGAATATGGAATTCGGTAGCTCATTTGGAAATGCCTTAAGTGATTCCGACAATGCCATGTTTCGTAAAAAAAAGTCAAGTTTTCGATTCTCTGCCATTAAATGTGTCACCCCCATAATAATATAATATTCGGAAAATGAGTTTCACTATGACTTGACGGAGAGGGGAAATCCATAAAGGCTCACTATTGACATTGTTTTTTCTCAACAAAACTAATCAAAAAGTGGGAGAGAATTGTTAATTGTCGAAACGGTGAAGGGAATATGGAATTCGGTAGCTCATTTGGAAATTCCTTAAGTGATTCCGACAATGCCACTTTTCGTAAAAAAAAGTCAAATCTTCGATGCTCTGCCATTGAATGTGTCACCCCCATAATAATATAATATTCGGAAAGTGCGTTTCACTATGACTTGACGGAGAGGGGAAATCCATAAAGGCTTACTATTGACATTGTTTTTTCTCAACAAAACTAATCAAAAAGTGGGAGAGAATAGTTAATTGTCGAAACGGTGAAGGGAAGATGGAATTCGGTAGCTCATTTGGAAATGCCTTATGTGATTCCGACAATGCCACGTTTCGTAAAAAAAAGTCAAGTTTTCAATTCTCTGCCATTAAATGTGTCACCCCCATAATAATATAATATTCGGAAAGTGTGTTTCACTATGACTTGACGGAAACGGGAAAATCCATAAAGGCTTACTAATGACATTGTTTTTTCTCAACAAAACTAATCAAAAAGTGGGAGAGAATAGTTAATTGTCGAAACGGTGAAGGGAAGATGGAATTCGGTAGCTCATTTGGAAATGCCTTATGTGATTCCGACAATGCCACGTTTCGTAAAAGAAAGTCAAGTTTTCGATTCTCTGCCATTAAATGTGTCACCCCCATAATAATATAATATTCGGAAAGTGTGTTTCACTATGACTTGACGGAGAGGGGAAAATCCAAAAAGGCTCACTAATGACATTGTTTTTTCTCAACAAAACTAATCAAAAAGTGGAAGAGAATTGTTAGTTGTCGAAACGGTGAAGGGAATATGGAATTCGGTAGCTCATTTGGAAATGCCTTAAGTGATTCCGACAATGCCATGTTTCGTAAAAAAAAGTCAAGTTTTCGATTCTCTGCCATTAAATGTGTCACCCCCATAATAATATAATATTCGGAAAATGAGTTTCACTATGACTTGACGGAGAGGGGAAATCCATAAAGGCTCACTATTGACATTGTTTTTTCTCAACAAAACTAATCAAAAAGTGGGAGAGAATTGTTAATTGTCTAAACGGTGAAGGGAAGATGGAATTCGGTAGCTCATTTGGAAATGCCTTATGTGCTTCCGACAATGCCACGTTTCGTAAAAAAAAGTCAAATCTTCGATGCTCTGCCATTGAATGTGTCACCCCCATAATAATATAATATTCGGAAAGTGCGTTTCACTATGACTTGACGGAGAGGGGAAATCCATAAAGGCTTACTATTGACATTGTTTTTTCTCAACAAAACTAATCAAAAAGTGGGAGAGAATAGTTAATTGTCGAAACGGTGAAGGGAAGATGGAATTCGGTAGCTCATTTGGAAATTCCTTAAGTGATTCCGACAATGCCACTTTTCGTAAAAAAAAAGTCAAGTTTTCGATTCTCTGCCATTAAATGTGTCACCCCCATAATAATATAATATTCGGAAAATGAGTTTCACTATGACTTGACGGAGAGGGGAAATCCATAAAGGCTCACTAGTGACATTGTTTTTTCTCAACAAAACTAATCAAAAAGTGGGAGAGAATTGTTAATTGTCTAAACGGTGAAGGGAAGATGGAATTCGGTAGCTCATTTGGAAATGCCTTATGTGCTTCCGACAATGCCACGTTTCGTAAAAAAAAGTCAAATCTTCGATGCTCTGCCATTGAATGTGTCACCCCCATAATAATATAATATTCGGAAAGTGCGTTTCACTATGACTTGACGGAGAGGGGAAATCCATAAAGGCTTACTATTGACATTGTTTTTTCTCAACAAAACTAATCAAAAAGTGGGAGAGAATAGTTAATTGTCGAAACGGTGAAGGGAAGATGGAATTCGGTAGCTCATTTGGAAATGCCTTATGTGATTCCGACAATGCCACGTTTCGTAAAAGAAAGTCAAGTTTTCGATTCTCTGCCATTAAATGTGTCACCCCCATAATAATATAATATTCGGAAAGTGTGTTTCACTATGACTTGACGGAGAGGGGAAAATCCAAAAAGGCTCACTAATGACATTGTTTTTTCTCAACAAAACTAATCAAAAAGTGGGAGAGAATTGTTAATTGTCTAAACGGTGAAGGGAAGATGGAATTCGGTAGCTCATATGCCTTATGTGATTCCGACAATGCCACGTTTCGTAAAAGAAAGTCAAGTTTTCGATTCTCTGCCATTAAATGTGTCACCCCCATAATAATATAATATTCGGAAAGTGTGTTTCACTATGACTTGACGGAGAGGGGAAAATCCAAAAAGGCTCACTAATGACATTGTTTTTTCTCAACAAAACTAATCAAAAAGTGGAAGAGAATTGTTAGTTGTCGAAACGGTGAAGGGAATATGGAATTCGGTAGCTCATTTGGAAATGCCTTAAGTGATTCCGACAATGCCATGTTTCGTAAAAAAAAGTCAAGTTTTCGATTCTCTGCCATTAAATGTGTCACCCCCATAATAATATAATATTCGGAAAATGAGTTTCACTATGACTTGACGGAGAGGGGAAATCCATAAAGGCTCACTATTGACATTGTTTTTTCTCAACAAAACTAATCAAAAAGTGGGAGAGAATAGTTAATTGTCGAAACGGTGAAGGGAAGATGGAATTCGGTAGCTCATTTGGAAATGCCTTATGTGATTCCGACAATGCCACGTTTCGTAAAAGAAAGTCAAGTTTTCGATTCTCTGCCATTAAATGTGTCACCCCCATAATAATATAATATTCGGAAAGTGTGTTTCACTATGACTTGACGGAGAGGGGAAAATCCAAAAAGGCTCACTAATGACATTGTTTTTTCTCAACAAAACTAATCAAAAAGTGGAAGAGAATTGTTAGTTGTCGAAACGGTGAAGGGAATATGGAATTCGGTAGCTCATTTGGAAATTCCTTAAGTGATTCCGACAATGCCATGTTTCGTAAAAAAAAGTCAAGTTTTCGATTCTCTGCCATTAAATGTGTCACCCCCATAATAATATAATATTCGGAAAATGAGTTTCACTATGACTTGACGGAGAGGGGAAATCCATAAAGGCTCACTAGTGACATTGTTTTTTCTCAACAAAACTAATCAAAAAGTGGGAGAGAATTGTTAATTGTCTAAACGGTGAAGGGAAGATGGAATTCGGTAGCTCATTTGGAAATGCCTTAAGTGATTCCGACAATGCCACGTTTCGTAAAAAAAAGTCAAGTTTTCGATTCTATGCCATTAAATGTGTCACCCCCATAATAATATAATATTCGAAAAATGAGTTTCACTATGACTTGACGGAGAGGGGAAAATCCAAAAAGGCTCACTAATGACATTGTTTTTTCTCAACAAATCTAATCAAAAAGTGGGAGAGTATAGTTAATTGTCAAAACGGTGAAGGGAAGATGGAATTCGGTAGCTCATTTGGAAATGCCTTATGTGATTCCGACAATGCCACGTTTCGTAAAAAAAAGTCAAGTTTTCGATTCTCTGCCATTAAATGTGTCACCCCCATAATAATATAATATTCGGAAAGTGTGTTTCACTATGACTTGACGGAGAGGGGAAAATCCAAAAAGGCTCACTAATGACATTGTTTTTTCTCAACAAAACTAATCAAAAAGTGGAAGAGAATTGTTAGTTGTCGAAACGGTGAAGGGAATATGGAATTTGGTAGCTCATTTGGAAATGCCTTAAGTGATTCCGACAATGCCACGTTTCGTAAAAAAAAGTCAAGTTTTCGATTCTCTGCCATTAAATGTGTCACCCCCATAAAAATATAATATTCGGAAAATGAGTTTCACTATGACTTGAGGGAGAGGGGAAATCCATAAAGGCTCACTAACGACATTGTTTTTTCTCAACAAAACTAATCAAAAAGTGGAAGAGAATTGTTAGTTGTCGAAACGGTGAAGGGAATATGGAATTCGGTAGGTCATTTAGAAACACGTAATGTGATTCTGACAATGCCACGTTTCGTAAAAAAAGTCAAATCTTCGATACTCTGCCATTGAATGTGTTACCCTCATAATAATATCTTCGGAAAGCGTGTTTCACTGTGACTTGACGGAGAGGGGAAATCCATAAAGGCTCACTATTGACATTGTTTTTTCTCAACAAAACTAATCAAAAAGTGGAAGAGAATTGTTAGTTGTCGAAACGGTGAAGGGAATATGGAATTCGGTAGAGCATTTAGAAACACGTTATGTGATTCTGACAATGCCACGTTTCGTAAAAAAGGTCAAATCTTGGATACTCTGCCATTGAATGTGTTACCCTCATAATAATATCTTCGGAAAGCGTGTTTCACTGTGACTTGACGGAGAGGGGAAATCCATAAAGGCTCACTATTGACATTGTTTTTTCTCAACAAAACTAATCAAAAAGTGGGAGAGAATTGTTAATTGTCGAAACGGTGAAGGGAAGATGGAATTCGGTAGCTCATTTGGAAATGCCTTAAGTGATTCCGACAATGCCACGTTTCGTAAAAAAAAGTCAAGTTTTCGATTCTCTGCCATTAAATGTGTCACCCCCATAATAATATAATATTCGGAAAATGAGTTTTACTATGTCTTGACGGAGAGGGGAAATCCATAAAGGCTCACTATTGACATTGTTTTTTCTCAACAAAACTAATCAAAAAGTGGGAGAGAATTGTTAATTGTCGAAACGGTGAAGGGAAGATGGAATTCGGTATCTCATTTGGAAATGCCTTATGTGATTCGGACAATGCCAAGTTTCGTAAAAAAAAGTCAAGTTTTCGATTCTCTGCCATTAAATTTGTCACCCCCATAATAATATAATATTCGGAAAGTGTGTTTCACTATGACTTGACGGAGAGGGGAAAATCCAAAAAGGCTCACTAATGACATTGTTTTTTCTCAACAAAACTAATCAAAAAGTGGAAGAGAATTGTTAGTTGTCGAAACGGTGAAGGGAATATGGAATTCGGTAGGTCATTTAGAAACACGTTATGTGATTCTGACAATGCCACGTTTCGTAAAAAAAAGTCAAATCTTCGATGCTCAGCCATTAAATGTGTCACCTCCATAATAATATAATATTCGGAAAGTGTGTTCCACTATGACTTGACGAAGACGGGAAAATCCAAAAAGGCTCACTAATGACATTGTTTTTTCTCAACAAAACTAATCAAAAAGTGGAAGAGAATTGTTAGTTGTCGAAACGGTGAAGGGAATATGGAATTCGTAGGTCATTTAGAAACACGTTATGTGATTCTGACAATGCCACGTTTCGTAAAAAAAGTCAAATCTTCGATACTCTGCCATTGAATGTGTTACCCTCATAATAATATCTTCGGAAAGCGTGTTTCACTGTGACTTGACGGAGAGGGGAAATCCATAAAGGCTCACTATTGACATTGTTTTTTCTCAACAAAACTAATCAAAAAGTGGAAGAGAATTGTTAGTTGTCGAAACGGTGAAGGGAATATGGAATTCGGTAGAGCATTTAGAAACACGTTATGTGATTCTGACAATGCCACGTTTCGTAAAAAAGGTCAAATCTTGGATACTCTGCCATTGAATGTGTTACCCTCATAATAATATCTTCGGAAAGCGTGTTTCACTGTGACTTGACGGAGAGGGGAAATCCATAAAGGCTCACTATTGACATTGTTTTTTCTCAACAAAACTAATCAAAAAGTGGAAGAGAATTGTTAGTTGTCGAAACGGTGAAGGGAATATGGAATTCGGTAGAGCATTTAGAAACACGTTATGTGATTCTGACAATGCCACGTTTCGTAAAAAAGGTCAAATCTTGGATACTCTGCCATTGAATGTGTTACCCTCATAATAATATCTTCGGAAAGCGTGTTTCACTGTGACTTGACGGAGAGGGGAAATCCATAAAGGCTCACTAATGACATTGTTTTTTCTCAACAAAACTAATCAAAAAGTGGGAGAGAATAGTTAATTGTCGAAACGGTGAAGGGAAGATGGAATTCGGTAGCTCATTTGGAAATGCCTTATGTGATTCCGACAATGCCACGTTTCGTAAAAAAAAGTCAAGTTTTCGATTCTCTGCCATTAAATGTGTCACCCCCATAATAATATAATATTCGGAAAATGAGTTTCACTATGACTCGACGGAGAGAGGAAAATTCAAAAAGGCTCACTAATGACATTGTTTTTTCTCAACAAAACTAATCAACAAGTGGTAGAGAATTGTTATTTGTCGAAACGGTGAAGGGAATATAGGATTCGGTAGGTCGTTTAGAAACGCTTTATGTGATTCCAAATATGCCACGTTTCGTAAAAAAAAGTGAAGTCTTCGATGCTCTGCCATTGAATGGGTTACCCTCATGATAATATCTTCGGAAAGCGTGTTTCACTGTGACTTAACGGAGAGGGGAAATCCGTAAAGGCTCACTAATGACATTGTTTTTTCTCAACAAACCTAATCAAAAAGTGGGAGAGAATAGTTAATTGTCGAAACGGTGAAGGGAAGATGGAATTATGTAGCTCATTTGGAAACGCCCCATGTGATTCCGACAATGCCAAGTTTCGTAAAAAAAGTCAAGTCTTCGATGATCTGCCATTGAATGTGTCACCCCCATAATAATATAATATTCGGAAAGTGTGTTTCACTATGACTTGACGGAGAGGGGAAAATCCGAAAAGGCTCACTAATGACATTGTTTTTTCTCAACAAAACTAATCAAAAAGTGGAAGAGAATTGTTAGTTGTCGAAACGGTGAAGGGAATATGGAATTCGTAGGTCATTTAGAAACACGTTATGTGATTCTGACAATGCCACGTTCGTAAAAAAAGTCAAATCTTCGATGCTCTGCCATTGAATGTGTTACCCTCATAATAATATCGTCGGAAAGCGTGTTTCACTATGACTTGACAGAGAGGGGAAATCCATAAAGGCTCACTATTGACATTGTTTTTTCTCAACAAAACTAATCAAAAAGTGGGAGAGAATTGTTAATTGTCGAAACGGTGAAGGGAAGATGGAATTCGGTAGCTCATTTGGAAATGCCTTATGTGATTCCGACAATGCCACGTTTCGTAAAAAAAAAGTCAAGTTTTCGATTCTCTGCCATTAAATGTGTCACCCCCATAATAATATAATATTCGGAAAGTGTGTTTCACTATGACTTGACGGAGAGGGGGAAATCCATAAAGGCTCACTAATGACATTGTTTTTTCTCAACAAAACTAATCAAAAAGTGGAAGAGAATTGTTAGTTGTCGAAACGGTGAAGGGAATATGGAATTCGGTAGGTCATTTAGAAACACGTTATGTGATTCCGACAATGCCAAATTTCGTAAAAAAAAGTCAAAAAAATCAAGTCTTCGATTCTCTGCCATTAGATGTGTCACCCCCATAATAATATAATATTCGGAAAGTGTGTTTCACTATGACTTGACGGAGACGGGAAAATCCAAAAAGGCTCACTAATGACATTGTTTTTTCTCAACAAAACTAATCAAAAAGTGGAAGAGAATTGTTAGTTGTCAAAACGGTGAAGGGAATATGGAATTCGGTAGGTCATTTAGAAACACGTTATGTGATTCTGACAATGCCACGTTTCGTAAAAAAAAGTCAAATCTTCGATGCTCTGCCATTGAATGTGTCACCCCCATAATAATATAATATTCGGAAAGTGCGTTTCACTATGACTTGACGGAGAGGGGAAATCCATAAAGGCTTACTATTGACATTGTTTTTTCTCAACAAAACTAATCAAAAAAGGGAGAGAATTGTTAATTGTCGAAACGGTGAAGGGAAGATGGAATTCGGTAGCTCATTTGGAAATGCCTTATGTGATTCCAACAATGCCACGTTTCGTAAAAAAAAGTCAAGTTTTCAATTCTCTGCCATTAAATGTGTCACCCCCATAATAATATAATATTCGGAAAGTGTGTTTCACTATGACTTGACGGAAACGGGAAAATCCATAAAGGCTTACTAATGACATTGTTTTTTCTCAACAAAACTAATCAAAAAGTGGGAGAGAATAGTTAATTGTCGAAACGGTGAAGGGAAGATGGAATTCGGTAGCTCATTTGGAAATGCCTTATGTGATTCCGACAATGCCACGTTTCGTAAAAGAAAGTCAAGTTTTCGATTCTCTGCCATTAAATGTGTCACCCCCATAATAATATAATATTCGGAAAGTGTGTTTCACTATGACTTGACGGAGAGGGGAAAATCCAAAAAGGCTCACTAATGACATTGTTTTTTCTCAACAAAACTAATCAAAAAGTGGAAGAGAATTGTTAGTTGTCGAAACGGTGAAGGGAATATGGAATTCGGTAGCTCATTTGGAAATGCCTTAAGTGATTCCGACAATGCCATGTTTCGTAAAAAAAAGTCAAGTTTTCGATTCTCTGCCATTAAATGTGTCACCCCCATAATAATATAATATTCGGAAAATGAGTTTCACTATGACTTGACGGAGAGGGGAAATCCATAAAGGCTCACTATTGACATTGTTTTTTCTCAACAAAACTAATCAAAAAGTGGGAGAGAATTGTTAATTGTCGAAACGGTGAAGGGAATATGGAATTCGGTAGCTCATTTGGAAATGCCTTAAGTGATTCCGACAATGCCACTTTTCGTAAAAAAAAAGTCAAGTTTTCGATTCTCTGCCATTAAATGTGTCACCCCCATAATAATATAATATTCGGAAAATGAGTTTCACTATGACTTGACGGAGAGGGGAAATCCATAAAGGCTCACTAGTGACATTGTTTTTTCTCAACAAAACTAATCAAAAAGTGGGAGAGAATTGTTAATTGTCTAAACGGTGAAGGGAAGATGGAATTCGGTAGCTCATTTGGAAATGCCTTATGTGATTCCGACAATGCCACGTTTCGTAAAAAAAAGTCAAATCTTCGATGCTCTGCCATTGAATGTGTCACCCCCATAATAATATAATATTCGGAAAGTGCGTTTCACTATGACTTGACGGAGAGGGGAAATCCATAAAGGCTTACTATTGACATTGTTTTTTTTCAACAAAACTAATCAAAAAGTGGGAGAGAATAGTTAATTGTCGAAACGCTGAAGGGAAGATGGAATTCGGTAGCTCATTTGGAAATGCCTTATGTGATTCCGACAATGCCACGTTTCGTAAAAGAAAGTCAAGTTTTCGATTCTCTGCCATTAAATGTGTCACCCCCATAATAATATAATATTCGGAAAGTGTGTTTCACTATGACTTGACGGAGAGGGGAAAATCCAAAAAGGCTCACTAATGACATTGTTTTTTCTCAACAAAACTAATCAAAAAGTGGAAGAGAATTGTTAGTTGTCGAAACGGTGAAGGGAATATGGAATTCGGTAGCTCATTTGGAAATGCCTTAAGTGATTCCGACAATGCCATGTTTCGTAAAAAAAAGTCAAGTTTTCGATTCTCTGCCATTAAATGTGTCACCCCCATAATAATATAATATTCGGAAAATGAGTTTCACTATGACTTGATGGAGAGGGGAAATCCATAAAGGCTCACTATTGACATTGTTTTTTCTCAACAAAACTAATCAAAAAGTGGGAGAGAATTGTTAATTGTCGAAACGGTGAAGGGAATATGGAATTCGGTAGCTCATTTGGAAATGCCTTAAGTGATTCCGACAATGCCACTTTTCGTAAAAAAAAAGTCAAGTTTTCGATTCTCTGCCATTAAATGTGTCACCCCCATAATAATATAATATTCGGAAAATGAGTTTCACTATGACTTGACGGAGAGGGGAAATCCATAAAGGCTCACTAGTGACATTGTTTTTTCTCAACAAAACTAATCAAAAAGTGGGAGAGAATTGTTAATTGTCTAAACGGTGAAGGGAAGATGGAATTCGGTAGCTCATTTGGAAATGCCTTATGTGATTCCGACAATGCCACGTTTCGTAAAAAAAAGTCAAGTTTTCGATTCTCTGCCATTAAATGTGTCACCCCCATAATAATATAATATTCGGAAAGTGTGTTTCACTATGACTTGACGGAGAGGGGAAAATCCAAAAAGGCTCACTAATGACATTGTTTTTTCTCAACAAAACTAATCAAAAAGTGGAAGAGAATTGTTAGTTGTCGAAACGGTGAAGGGAATATGGAATTCGGTAGGTCATTTAGAAACACGTTATGTGATTCCGACAATGCCACGTTTCGTAAAAAAAAGTCAAATCTTCGATGCTCTGCCATTGAATGTGTCACCCCCATAATGATATAATATTCGGAAAGTGCGTTTCACTATGACTTAACGGAGAGGGGAAATCCATGAAGGCTTACTATTGACATTGTTTTTTCTCAACAAAACTAATCAAAAAGTGGGAGAGAATTGTTAATTGTCGAAACGGTGAAGGGAAGATGGAATTCGGTAGCTCATTTGGAAATGCCTTATGTGATTCCGACAATGCCACGTTTCGTAAAAAAAAGTCAAGTTTTCGATTCTCTGCCATTAAATGTGTCACCCCCATAATAATATAATATTCGGAAAGTGTGTTTCACTATGACTTGACGGAGAGGGGAAAATCCAAAAAGGCTCACTAATGACATTGTTTTTTCTCAACAAAACTAATCAAAAAATGGAAGAGAATTGTTAGTTGTCGAAACGGTGAAGGGAATATGGAATTCGGTAGCTCATTTGGAAATGCCTTAAGTGATTCCGACAATGCCACGTTTCGTAAAAAAAAGTCAAGTTTTCGATTCTCTGCCATTAAATGTGTCACCCCCATAATAATATAATAATCGGAAAATGAGTTTCACTATGACTTGACGGAGAGGGGAAATCCATAAAGGCTCACTAACGACATTGTTTTTTCTCAACAAAACTAATCAAAAAGTGGAAGAGAATTGTTAGTTGTCGAAACGGTGAAGGGAATATGGAATTCGGTAGGTCATTTAGAAACACGTTATGTGATTCTGACAATGCCACGTTTCGTAAAAAAAGTCAAATCTTCGATACTCTGCCATTGAATGTGTTACCCTCATAATAATATCTTCGGAAAATGAGTTTCACTATGACTTGACGGAGAGGGGAAATCCATAAAGGCTCACTATTGACATTGTTTTTTCTCAACAAAACTAATCAAAAAGTGGGAGAGAATTGTTAATTATCGAAACGGTGAAGGGAAGATGGAATTCGGTATCTCATTTGGAAATGCCTTATGTGATTCGGACAATGCCAAGTTTCGTAAAAAAAAGTCAAGTTTTCGATTCTCTGCCATTAAATTTGTCACCCCCATAATAATATAATATTCGGAAAGTGTGTTTCACTATGACTTGACGGAGAGGGGAAAATCCAAAAAGGCTCACTAATGACATTGTTTTTTCTCAACAAAACTAATCAAAAAGTGGAAGAGAATTGTTAGTTGTCGAAACGGTGAAGGGAATATGGAATTCGGTAGGTCATTTAGAAACACGTTATGTGATTTCGACAATGCCAAGATTCGTAAAAAAAAAGTCAAAAAGTCAAGTTTTCGATTCTCTGCCATTAAATGTGTCACCTCCATAATAATATAATATTCGGAAAATGAGTTTCACTATGACTTGACGGAGAGGGGAAATCCATGAAGGCTCACTAATGACATTGTTTTTTCTCAACAAAACTAATCAAAAAGTGGGAGAGAATTGTTAATTGTCGAAACGGTGAAGGGAAGATGGAATTCGGTATCTCATTTGGAAATGCCTTATGTGATTCCGACAATGCCACGTTTCGTAAAAAAAGTCGAGTCTTCGATTCTCTGCCATTAAATTTGTCACCCCCATAATAATATAATATTCGGAAAGTGTGTTTCACCATGAATTGACGGAGACGGGAAAATTCAAAAGGGCTCACTAATGACATTGTTTTTTCTCAACAAAACTAATCAACAAGTGGTAGAGAATTGTTATTTGTCGAAACGTTGAAGGGAAGATGGAATTCGGTAGCTCATTTGGAAATGCCTTATGTGATTCCGACAATGCCACGTTTCGTAAAAAAAGTCGAGTCTTCGATTCTCTGCCATTAAATTTGTCACCCCCATAATAATATAATATTCGGAAAGTGTGTTTCACCATGACTTGACGGAGACGGGAAAATTCAAAAGGGCTCACTAATGACATTGTTTTTTCTCAACAAAACTAATCAACAAGTGGTAGAGAATTGTTATTTGTCGAAACGTTGAAGGGAAGATGGAATTCGGTAGCTCATTTGGAAATGCCTTATGTGATTCGGACAATGCCAAGTTTCGTAAAAAAAAGTCAAGTTTTCGATTCTCTGCCATTAAATTTGTCACCCCCATAATAATATAATATTCGGAAAGTGTGTTTCACTATGACTTGACGGAGAGGGGAAAATCCAAAAAGGCTCACTAATGACATTGTTTTTTCTCAACAAAACTAATCAAAAAGTGGAAGAGAATTGTTAGTTGTCGAAACGGTGAAGGGAATATGGAATTCGGTAGGTCATTTAGAAACACGTTATGTGATTCTGACAATGCCACGTTTCGTAAAAAAAAGTCAAATCTTCGATGCTCTGCCATTAAATGTGTCACCTCCATAATAATATAATATTCGGAAAGTGTGTTTCACTATGACTTGACGAAGACGGGAAAATCCAAAAAGGCTCACTAATGACATTGTTTTTTCTCAACAAAACTAATCAAAAAGTGGAAGAGAATTGTTAGTTGTCGAAACGGTGAAGGGAATATGGAATTCGGTAGGTCATTTAGAAACACGTTATGTGATTCTGACAATGCAACGTTTCGTAAAAAAAAGTCAAATCTTCGATGCTCTGCCATTAAATGTGTCACCCCCATAATAATAGAATATTCGGAAAATGAGTTTCACTATGACTTGACGGAGAGAGGAAAATTCAAAAAGGCTCACTAATGACATTGTTTTTTCTCAACAAAACTAATCAACAAGTGGTAGAGGATAGTTAATTGTCGAAACGGTGAAGGGAATATGGAATTCGGTAGGTCATTTAGAAACACGTTATGTGATTCTGACAATGCAACGTTTCGTAAAAAAAAGTCAAATCTTCGATGCTTTGCCATTAAATGTGTCACCCCCATAATAATATAATATTCGGAAAATGAGTTTCACTATGACTTGACGGAGAGAGGAAAATTCAAAAAGGCTCACTAATGACATTGTTTTTTCTCAACAAAACTAATCAACAAGTGGTAGAGAATAGTTAATTGTCGAAACGGTGAAGGGAAGATGGAATTCGGTAGCTCATTTGGAAATGCCTTATGTGATTCCGACAATGCCACGTTTCGTAAAAAAAAGTCAAGTTTTCGATTCTCGGCCATTAAATTTGTCACCCCCATAATAATATAATATTCGGAAAGTGTGTTTCACTATGACTTGACGGAGACGGGAAAATTAAAAAGGGCTCACTAATGACATTGTTTTTTCTCAACAAAACTAATCAACAAGTGGTAGAGAATTGTTATTTGTCGAAACGTTGAAGGGAAGATGGAATTCGGTAGCTCATTTGGAAATGCCTTATGTGATTCCGACAATACCACGTTTCGTAAAAAAAAGTCAAGTCTTCGATGATCTGCCATTGAATGTGTTACCCTCATAATAATATCTTCGGAAAGCGTGTTTCACTGTGACTCGACGGAGAGGGGGGATCCATAAAGGCTCACTAATGACATTGTTTTTTCTCAACAAAACTAATCAAAAAGTGGGAGAGAATAGTTAATTGTCGAAACGGTGAAGGGAAGATGGAATTCGGTAGCTCATTTGGAAATGCCTTAAGTGATTCCGACAATGCCACGTTTCGTAAAAAAAGTCAAGTTTTCGATTCTCTGCCATTAAATGTGTCACCTCCATAATAATATAATATTCGGAAAATGAGTTTCACTATGACTTGACGGAGAGGGAAAATCCATAAAGGCTCAATATTGACATTGTTTTTTCTCAACAAAACTAATCAAAAAGTGGGAGAGAATTGTTAATTGTCGAAACGGTGAAGGGAAGATGGAATTCGGTATCTCATTTGGAAATGCCTTATGTGATTCCGACAATGCCACGTTTCGTAAAAAAAAGTCAAGTTTTCGATTCTCTGCCATTAAATTTGTCACCCCCATAATAATATAATATTCGGAAAGTGTGTTTCACTATGACTTGACGGAGACAGGAAAATCCAAAAAGGCTCACTAATGACATTGTTTTTTCTCAACGAAACTAATCAAAAAGAGGAAGAGAATTGTTAGTTGTCGAAACGGTGAAGGGAATATGGAATTCGGTAGGTCATTTAGAAACACGTTATGTGATTCTGACAATGCCACGTTTCGTAAAAAAAAATCAAATCTTCGATGCTCTGCCATTGAATGTGTCACCCCCATAATAATATAATATTCGGAAAGTGCGTTTCACTATGACTTGACGGAGAGGGGAAGTCCATAAAGGCTCACTATTGACATTGTTTTTTCTCAACAAAACTAATCAAAAAATGGGAGAGAATTGTTAATTGTCGAAACGGTGAAGGGAAGATGGAATTCGGTAGCTCATTTGGAAATGCCTTATGTGATTCCGACAATGCACGTTTCGTAAAAAAAGTCAAGTTTTCGATTCTCTGCCATTAAATGTGTCACCCCCATAATAATATAATATTCGGAAAGTGTGTTTCACTATGACTTGACGGAGACGGGAAAATCCATAAAGGCTCACTAATGACATCGTTTTTTCTCAACAAAACTAATCAAAAAGTGGGAGAGAATTGTTATTTGTCGAAACGGTTAAGGGAATATGGGATTCGGTAGGTCCTTTAGAAACGCATTATGTGATTCCAAATATGCCACGTTTCGTAAAAAAAAGTAAAGTCTTCGATGCTCTGCCATTGAATGGGTTACCCTCATAATAATATCTTCGAAAAGCGTGTTTCACTGTGACTTGACGGAGAGGGGAAATCCATAAAGGCTCACTAATGACATTGTTTTTTCTCAACAAAACTCGACAATGCCAAGTTTCGTAAAAAAAAGTCAAGTCTTCGATGATCTGCCATTGAATGTGTCACCCTCATAATAATATCTTCGGAAAGCGTGTTTCACTATGACGTGACGGAGAGGGGAAATCCATAAAGGCTCACTATTGACATTGTTTTTTCTCAACAAAATTAATCAAAAAGTGGGAGAGAATTGTTGATTGTCGAAACGGTGAAGGGAAGATGGAATTCGGTAGCTCATTTGGAAATGCCTCATGTGATTCCGACAATGCCAAGTTTCGTAAAAAAAAGTCAAGTCTTCGATGATCTGCCATTGAATGTGTCACCCTCATAATAATATCTTCGGAAAGCGTGTTTCACTATGACTTGACGGAGAGGGGAAATCCATAAAGGCTCACTATTGACATTGTTTTTTCTCAACAAAACTAATCAAAAAGTGGGAGAGAATTGTTAATTGTCGAAACGGTGAAGGGAATATGGGATTCGGTAGGTCCTTTAGAAACGCATTATGTGATTCCAAATATGCCACGTTTCGTGAAAAAAAGTGAAGTCTTCGATGCTCTGCCATTGTATGGGTTACCCTCATAATAATATCTTCGAAAAGCGTGTTTCACTGTGACTTGACGGAGAGGGGAAATCCATAAAGGCTCACTAATGACATTGTTTTTTCTCAACAAAACTCGACAATGCCAAGTTTCGTAAAAAAAAGTCAAGTCTTCGATGATCTGCCATTGAATGTGTCACCCTCATAATAATATCTTCGGAAAGCGTGTTTCACTATGACGTGACGGAGAGGGGAAATCCATAAAGGCTCACTATTGACATTGTTTTTTCTCAATAAAATTAATCAAAAAGTGGGAGAGAATTGTTAATTGTCGAAACGGTGAAGGGAAGATGGAATTCGGTAGCTCATTTGGAAACGCCTCATGTGATTCCGACAATGCCAAGTTTCGTAAAAAAAAGTCAAGTCTTCGATGATCTGCCATTGAATGTGTCACCCTCATAATAATATCTTCGGAAAGCGTGTTTCACTGTGACTTGACGGAGAGGGGAAATCCATAAAGGCTCACTATTGACATTGTTTTTTCTCAACAAAACTAATCAAAAAGTGGGAGAGAATAGTTAATTGTCGAAACGGTGAAGGGAAGATGGAATTCGGTAGCTCATTTGGAAATGCCTTATGTGATTCCGACAATGCCACGTTTCGTAAAAAAAAGTCAAGTTTTCGATTCTCTGCCATTAAATGTGTCACCCCCATAATAATATAATATTCGGAAAGTGTGTTTCACTATGACTTGACGGAGAGGGGAAATCCATAAAGGCTCAATATTGACATTGTTTTTCTCAACAAAACAAATCAAAAAGTGGGAAAGAATTGTTAATTGTCGAAACGGTGAAGGGAAGATGGAATTCGGTAGCTCATTTGGAAATGCCTTATGTGATTCCGACAATGCCACGTTTCGTAAAAAAAAGTCAAGTTTTTGATTCTCTGCCATTAAATGTGTCACCCCCATAATAATATAATATTCGGAAAGTGTGTTTCACTGTGACTTGACGGAGAGGGGAAATCCATAAAGGCTCACTAATGACATTGTTTTTTCTCAACAAAACTCGACAATGCCAAGTTTCGTAAAAAAAAGTCAAGTCTTCGATGATCTGCCATTGAATGTGTCACCCTCATAATAATATCTTCGGAAAGCGTGTTTCACTATGACGTGACGGAGAGGGGAAATCCATAAAGGCTCACTATTGACATTGTTTTTTCTCAACAAAATTAATCAAAAAGTGGGAGAGAATTGTTAATTGTCGAAACGGTGAAGGGAAGATGGAATTCGGTAGCTCATTTGGAAACGCCTCATGTGATTCCGACAATGCCAAGTTTCGTAAAAAAAAGTCAAGTCTTCGATGATCTGCCATTGAATGTGTCACCCTCATAATAATATCTTCGATAAGCGTGTTTCACTATGACTTGACGGAGAGGGGAAATCCATAAAGGCTCACTATTGACATTGTTTTTTCTCAACAAAACTTATCAAAAAGTGGGAGAGAATTGTTAATTGTCGAAACGGTGAAGGGAATATGGGATTCGGTAGGTCCTTTAGAAACGCATTATGTGATTCCAAATATGCCACGTTTCGTGAAAAAAAGTGAAGTCTTCGATGCTCTGCCATTGAATGTGTTACCCTCATAATAATATCTTCGGAAAGCGTGTTTCACTGTGACTTGACGGAGAGGGGAAATCCATAAAGGCTCACTAATGACATTGTTTTTTCTCAACAAAACTAATCAAAAAGTGGGAGAGTATAGTTAATTGTCGAAACGGTGAAGGGAAGATGGAATTCGGTAGCTCATTTGGAAATGCCTTATGTGATTCCGACAATGCCACGTTTCGTAATAAAAAGTCAAGTTTTCGATTCTCTGCCATTAAATGTGTCACCCCCATAATAATATAATATTTGGAAAATGAGTTTTAGTATGACTTGACGGAGAGGGGAAATTCAAAAAGGCTCACTAATGACATTGTTTTTTCTCAACATAACTAATCAACAAGTGGTAGAGAATTGTTATTTGTAGAAACGGTGAAGGGAATATGGGATTCGGTAGGTCGTTTAGAAACGCATTATGTGATTCCAAATATGCCACGTTTCGTAAAAAAAAGTGAAGTCTTCGATGCTCTGCCATTGAATGGGTTACCCTCATAATAATATCTTCGGAAAGCGTGTTTCACTGTGACTTGACGGAGAGGGGAAATCCATAAAGGCTCACTACCGACATTGTTTTTCTCAACAAAACTACTCAAAAAGTGGGAGAGAATAGTTAATTGTCGAAACGGTGAAGGCAAGATGGAATTCGGTAGCTCATTTGGAAACGTCTCATGTGATTCCGACAATGCCAAGTTTCGTAAAAAAAAGTCAAGTCTTCGATGATCTGCCATTGAATGTGTCACCCTCATAATAATATCTTCGGAAAGCGTGTTTCACTATGACTTGACGGAGAGGGGAAATCCATAAAGGCTCACTATTGACATTGTTTTTTCTCAACAAAACTAATCAAAAAGTGGGAGAGAATAGTTAATTGTCGAAACGGTGAAGGGAAGATGGAATTCGGTAGCTCATTTGGAAACGCCTCATGTGATTCCGACAATGCCAAGTTTCGTAAAAAAAAGTCAAGTCTTCGATGATCTGCCATTGAATGTGTCACCCTCATAATAATATCTTCGGAAAGCGTGTTTCACTGTGACTTGACGGAGAGGGGAAATCCATAAAGGCTCACTATTGACATTGTTTTTTCTCAACAAAACTAATCAAAAAGTGGGAGAGAATAGTTAATTGTCGAAACGGTGAAGGGAAGATGGAATTCGGTAGCTCATTTGGAAATGCCTTATGTGATTCCGACAATGCCACGTTTCGTAAAAAAAATCAAGTTTTCGATTCTCTGCCATTAAATGTGTCACCCCCATAATAATATAATATTCGGAAAGTGTGTTTCACTATGACTTGACGGAGAGGGGAAATCCATAAAGGCTCAATATTGACATTGTTTTTCTCAACAAAACAAATCAAAAAGTGGGAGAGAATTGTTAATTGTCGAAACGGTGAAGGGAAGATGGAATTCGGTAGCTCATTTGGAAATGCCTTATGTGATTCCGACAATGCCACGTTTCGTAAAAAAAAGTCAAGTTTTTGATTCTCTGCCATTAAATGTGTCACCCCCATAATAATATAATATTCGGAAAGTGTGTTTCACTATGACTTGACGGAGAGGGGAAAATGCAAAAAGGCTCACTAATGACATTGTTTTTTCTCAACAAAACTAATCAAAAAGTGGGAGAGAATTGTTAGTTGTCGAAACGGTGAAGGGAATATGGAATTCGGTAGGTCATTTAGAAACACGTTATGTGATTCCGACAATGCCAAGTTTCGTAAAAAAAAGTCAAAAAAGTCAAGTCTTCGATTCTCTGCCATTAAATGTGTCACCCCCATAATAATATAATATTCGGAAAGTGTGTTTCACTATGACTTGACGGAGACGGGAAAATGCAAAAAGGCTCACTAATGACATTGTTTTTTCTCAACAAAACTAATCAAAAAGTGGGAGAGAATTGTTAGTTGTCGAAACGGTGAAGGGAATATGGAATTCGGTAGGTCATTTAGAAACACGTTATGTGATTCTGACAATGCCACGTTTCGTAAAAAAAAGTTAAATTTCGATGCTCTGCCATTGAATGTGTTACCCTCATAATAATATCTTCGGAAAGCGTGTTTCACTGTGACTTGACGGAGAGGGGAAATCCATAAAGGCTCACTAATGACATTGTTTTTTCTCAACAAAACTAATCAAAAAGTGGGAGAGAATAGTTAATTGTCGAAACGGTGAAGGGAAGATGGAATTCGGTAGCTCATTTGGAAATGCCTTATGTGATTCCGACAATGCCACGTTTCGTAAGAAAAAGTCAAGTTTTCGATTCTCTGCCATTAAATGTGTCACCCCCATAATAATATAATATTCGGAAAATGAGTTTCACTATGACTTGACGGAGAGGGGAAAATTCAAAAAGGCTCACTAATGACATTGTTTTTTCTCAACAAAACTAATCAACAAGTGGTAGAGAATTGTTATTTGTCGAAACGGTGAAGGGAATATGGGATTCGGTAGGTCCTTTAGAAACGCATTATGTGATTCCAAATATGCCACGTTTCGTAAAAAAAAGTGAAGTCTTCAATGCTCTGCCATTGAATGGGTTACCCTCATAATAATATCTTCGGAAAGCGTGTTTCACTGTGACTTGACGGAGAGGGGAAATCCATAAAGGCTCACTAATGACATTGTTTTTTCTCAACAAAACTCGACAATGCCAAGTTTCGTAAAAAAAAGTCGTTTTCGATTCTCTGCCATTAAATGTGTCACCCCCATGATAATATAATATTCGGAAAGTGTGTTTCACTATGACTTGACGGAGAGGGGAAAATCCAAAAAGGCTCACTAATGACATTGTTTTTTCTCAACAAAACTAATCAAAAAGTGGGAGAGAATAGTTAATTGTCGAAACGGTGAAGGGAAGATGGAATTCGGTAGCTCATTTGGAAATGCCTTATGTGATTCCGACAATGCCACGTTTCGTAAAAAAAAGTCAAGTTTTCGATTCTCTGCCATTAAATGTGTCACCCCCATAATAATATAATATTCGGAAAATGAGTTTCACTATGACTTGACGGAGAGGGGAAATATCAAAAAGGCTCACTAATGACATTGTTTTTTCTCAACATAACTAATCAAAAAGTGGAAGAGAATTGTTAGTTGTCGAAACGGTGAAGGGAATATGGAATTCGGTAGGTCATTTAGAAACACGTTATGTGATTCCGACAATGCCAAGTTTCGTAAAAAAAAGTCAAAAAAGTCAAGTCTTCGATTCTCTGCCATTAAATGTGTCACCCCCATAATAATATAATATTCGGAAAGTGTGTTTCACTATGACTTGACGGAGACGGGAAAATGCAAAAAGGCTCACTAATGACATTGTTTTTTCTCAACAAAACTAATCAAAAAGTGGGAGAGAATTGTTAGTTGTCGAAACGGTGAAGGGAAGATGGAATTCGGTAGCTCATTTGGAAATGCCTTATGTGATTCCGACAATGCCACGTTTCGTAAAAAAAAGTCAAGTTTTCGATTCTCTGCCATTAAATGTGTCACCCCCATAATAATATAATATTCGGAAAATGAGTTTCACTATGACTTGACGGAGAGGGGAAAATTCAAAAAGGCTCACTAATGACATTGTTTTTTCTCAACAAAACTAATCAACAAGTGGTAGAGAATTGTTATTTGTCGAAACGGTTAAGGGAATATGGGATTCGGTAGGTCCTTTAGAAACGCATTATGTGATTCCAAATATGCCACGTTTCGTAAAAAAAAGTGAAGTCTTCGATGCTCTGCCATTGAATGGGTTACCCTCATAATAATATCTTCGGAAAGCGTGTTTCACTGTGACTTGACGGAGAGGGGAAATCCATAAAGGCTCACTAATGACATTGTTTTTTCTCAACAAAACTCGACAATGCCAAGTTTCGTAAAAAAAAGTCAAGTCTTCGATGATCTGCCATTGAATGTGTCACCCTCATAATAATATCTTCGGAAAGCGTGTTTCACTATGACGTGACGGAGAGGGGAAATCCATAAAGGCTCACTATTGACATTGTTTTTTCTCAACAAAACTAATCAAAAAGTGGGAGAGAATTGTTAATTGTCGAAACGGTGAAGGGAAGATGGAATTCGGTAGCTCATTTGGAAACGCCTCATGTGATTCCGACAATGCCAAGTTTCGTAAAAAAAAGTCAAGTCTTCGATGATCTGCCATTGAATGTGTCACCCTCATGATAATATCTTCGGAAAGCGTGTTTCACTATGACTTGACGGAGAGGGGAAATCCATAAAGGCTCACTATTGACATTGTTTTTTCTCAACAAAACTAATCAAAAAGTGGGAGAGAATTGTTAATTGTCGAAACGGTGAAGGGAATATGGGATTCGGTAGGTCCTTTAGAAACGCATTATGTGATTCCAAATATGCCACGTTTCGTGAAAAAAAGTGAAGTCTTCGATGCTCTGCCATTGAATGTGTTACCCTCATAATAATATCTTCGGAAAGCGTGTTTCACTGTGACTTGACGGAGAGGGGAAATCCATAAAGGCTCACTAATGACATTGTTTTTTCTCAACAAAACTAATCAAAAAGTGGGAGAGTATAGTTAATTGTCGAAACGGTGAAGGGAAGATGGAATTCGGTAGCTCATTTGGAAATGCCTTATGGGATTCCGACAATGCCACGTTTCGTAATAAAAAGTCAAGTTTTCGATTCTCTGCCATTAAATGTGTCACCCCCATAATAATATAATATTTGGAAAATGAGTTTCACTATGACTTGACGGAGAGGGGAAATTCAAGAAGGCTCACTAATGACATTGTTTTTTCTCAACATAACTAATCAACAAGTGGTAGAGAATTGTTATTTGTAGAAACGGTGAAGGGAATATGGGATTCGGTAGGTCGTTTAGAAACGCATTATGTGATTCCAAATATGCCACGTTTCGTAAAAAAAAGTGAAGTCTTCGATGCTCTGCCATTGAATGGGTTACCCTCATAATAATATCTTCGGAAAGCGTGTTTCACTGTGACTTGACGGAGAGGGGAAATCCATAAAGGCTCACTACCGACATTGTTTTTCTCAACAAAACTACTCAAAAAGTGGGAGAGAATAGTTAATTGTCGAAACGGTGAAGGGAAGATGGAATTCGGTAGCTCATTTGGGAACGTCTCATGTGATTCCGACAATGCCAAGTTTCGTAAAAAAAAGTCAAGTCTTCGATGATCTGCCATTGAATGTGTCACCCTCATAATAATATCTTCGGAAAGCGTGTTTCACTATGACTTGACGGAGAGGGGAAATCCATAAAGGCTCACTATTGACATTGTTTTTTCTCAACAAAACTAATCAAAAAGTGGGAGAGAATAGTTAATTGTCGAAACGGTGAAGGGAAGATGGAATTCGGTAGCTCATTTGGAAACGCCTCATGTGATTCCGACAATGCCAAGTTTCGTAAAAAAAAGTCAAGTCTTCGATGATCTGCCATTGAATGTGTCACCCTCATAATAATATCTTCGGAAAGCGTGTTTCACTGTGACTTGACGGAGAGGGGAAATCCATAAAGGCTCACTATTGACATTGTTTTTTCTCAACAAAACTAATCAAAAAGTGGGAGAGAATAGTTAATTGTCGAAACGGTGAAGGGAAGATGGAATTCGGTAGCTCATTTGGAAATGCCTTATGTGATTCCGACAATGCCACGTTTCGTAAAAAAAAGTCAAGTTTTCGATTCTCTGCCATTAAATGTGTCACCCCCATAATAATATAATATTCGGAAAGTGTGTTTCACTATGACTTGACGGAGAGGGGAAAATGCAAAAAGGCTCACTAATGACATTGTTTTTTCTCAACAAAACTAATCAAAAAGTGGGAGAGAATTGTTAGTTGTCGAAACGGTGAAGGGAATATGGAATTCGGTAGGTCATTTAGAAACACGTTATGTGATTCTGACAATGCCACGTTTCGTAAAAAAAAGTTAAATTTCGATGCTCTGCCATTGAATGTGTTACCCTCATAATAATATCTTCGGAAAGCGTGTTTCACTGTGACTTGACGGAGAGGGGAAATCCATAAAGGCTCACTACTGACATTGTTTTTTCTCAACAAAACTAATCAAAAAGTGGGAGAGAATAGTTAATTGTCGAAACGGTGAAGGAAAGATGGAATTCGGTAGCTCATTTGGAAACGCCTCATGTGATTCCGACAATGAAAAGTTTCGTAAAAAAAAGTCAAGTTTTTGATTCTCTGCCATTAAATGTGTCACCCCCATAATAATATAATATTCGGAAAGTGTGTTTCACTATGACTTGACGGAGAGGGGAAAATCCAAAAAGGCTCACTAATGACATTGTTTTTTCTCAACAAAACTAATCAAAAAGTGGGAGAGAATAGTTAATTGTCGAAACGGTGAAGGAAAGATGGAATTCGGTAGCTCATTTGGAAACGCCTCATGTGATTCCGACAATGAAAAGTTTCGTAAAAAAAAGTCAAGTTTTTGATTCTCTGCCATTAAATGTGTCACCCCCATAATAATATAATATTCGGAAAGTGTGTTTCACTATGACTTGACGGAGAGGGGAAAATCCAAAAAGGCTCACTACTGACATTGTTTTTTCTCAACAAAACTAATCAAAAAGTGGGAGAGAATAGTTAATTGTCGAAACGGTGAAGGAAAGATGGAATTCGGTAGCTCATTTGGAAACGCCTCATGTGATTCCGACAATGAAAAGTTTCGTAAAAAAAAGTCAAGTTTTCGATTCTCTGCCATTAAATGTGTCACCCCCATAATAATATAATATTCGGAAAGTGTGTTTCACTATGACTTGACGGAGAGGGGAAATCCATAAAGGCTCACTATTGACATTGTTTTTTCTCAACAAAACTAATCAAAAAGTGGGAGAGAATAGTTAATTGTCGAAACGGTGAAGGAAAGATGGAATTCGGTAGCTCATTTGGAAATGCCTTATGTGATTCCGACAATGCCACGTTTCGTAAAAAAAAGTCAAGTTTTTGATTCTCTGCCATTAAATGTGTCACCCCCATAATAATATAATATTCGGAAAGTGTGTTTCACTATGACTTGACGGAGAGGGGAAAATCCAAAAAGGCTCACTAATGACATTGTTTTTTCTCAACAAAACTAATCAAAAAGTGGAAAAGAATTGTTAGTTGTCGAAACGGTGAAGGGAATATGGAATTCGGTAGGTCATTTAGAAACACGTTATGTGATTCCGACAATGCCAAGTTTCGTAAAAAAAAGTCAAAAAAGTCAAGTCTTCGATTCTCTGCCATTAAATGTGTCACCCCCATAATAATATAATATTCGGAAAGTGTGTTTCACTATGACTTGACGGAGACGGGAAAATGCAAAAAGGCTCACTAATGACATTGTTTTTTCTCAACAAAACTAATCAAAAAGTGGGAGAGAATTGTTAGTTGTCGAAACGGTGAAGGGAATATGGAATTCGGTAGGTCATTTAGAAACACGTTATGTGATTCTGACAATGCCACGTTTCGTAAAAAAAAGTTAAATCTTCGATGCTCTGCCAATGAATGTGTTACCCTCATAATAATATCTTCGGAAAGCGTGTTTCACTGTGACTTGACGGAGAGGGGAAATCCATAAAGGCTCACTAATGACATTGTTTTTTCTCAACAAAACTAATCAAAAAGTGGGAGAGAATAGTTAATTGTCGAAACGGTGAAGGGAAGATGGAATTCGGTAGCTCATTTGGAAATGCCTTATGTGATTCAGACAATGCCACGTTTCGTGAAAAAAAGTCAAGTTTTGGATTCTCTGCCATTAAATGTGTCACCCCCATAATAATAAAATATTCGGAAAATGAGTTTCACTATGACTTGACGGAGAGGGGAAAATTCAAAAAGGCTCACTAATGACATTGTTTTTTCTCAACAAAACCAATCAACAAGTGGTAGAGAATTGTTATTTGTCGAAACGGTGAAGGGAGTATGGGATTCGGTAGGTCCTTTAGAAACGCATTATGTGATTCCAAATATGCCACGTTTCGTAAAAAAAAGTGAAGTCTTCGATGCTCTGCCATTGAATGGGTTACCCTCATAATAATATCTTCGGAAAGCGTGTTTCACTGTGACTTGACGGAGAGGGGAAATCCATAAAGGCTCACTAATGACATTGTTTTTTCTCAACAAAACTTGACAATGCCAAGTTTCGTAAAAAAAGTCGTTTTCGATTCTCTGCCATTAAATGTGTCACCCCCATAATAATATAATATTCGGAAAGTGTGTTTCACTATGACTTGACGGAGAGGGGAAAATCCAAAAAGGCTCACTAATGACATTGTTTTTTCTCAACAAAACTAATCAAAAAGTGGGAGAGAATAGTTAATTGTCGAAACGGTGAAGGGAAGATGGAATTCGGTAGCTCATTTGGAAATGCCTTATGTGATTCCGACAATGCCACGTTTCGTAATAAAAAGTCAAGTTTTCGATTCTCTGCCATTAAATGTGTCACCCCCATAATAATATAATATTCGGAAAATGAGTTTCACTATGACTTGACGGAGAGGGGAAAATTCAAAAAGGCTCACTAATGACATTGTTTTTTCTCAACAAAACTAATCAACAAGTGGTAGAGAATTGTTATTTGTAGAAACGGTGAAGGGAATATGGGATTCGGTAGGTCGTTTAGAAACGCATTATGTGATTCCAAATATGCCACGTTTCGTAAAAAAAAGTGAAGTCTTCGATGCTCTGCCATTGAATGGGTTACCCTCATAATAATATCTTCGGAAAGCGTGTTTCACTGTGACTTGACGGAGAGGGGAAATCCATAAAGGCTCACTACTGACATTGTTTTTTCTCAACAAAACTAATCAAAAAGTGGGAGAGAATAGTTAATTGTCGAAACGGTGAAGGAAAGATGGAATTCGGTAGCTCATTTGGAAACGCCTCATGTGATTCCGACAATGCCAAGTTTCGTAAAAAAAAGTCAAGTTTTCGATTCTCTGCCATTAAATGTGTCACCCCCATAATAATATAATATTCGGAAAGTGTGTTTCACTATGACTTGACGGAGAGGGGAAATCCATAAAGGCTCACTATTGACATTGTTTTTTCTCAACAAAACAAATCAAAAAGTGGGAGAGAATTGTTAATTGTCGAAACGGTGAAGGGAAGATGGAATTCGGTAGCTCATTTGGAAATGCCTTATGTGATTCCGACAATGCCACGTTTCGTAAAAAAAAGTCAAGTTTTTGATTCTCTGCCATTAAATGTGTCACCCCCATAATAATATAATATTCGGAAAGTGTGTTTCACTATGACTTGACGGAGAGGGGAAAATCCAAAAAGGCTCACTAATGACATTGTTTTTTCTCAACAAAACTAATCAAAAAGTGGAAAAGAATTGTTAGTTGTCGAAACGGTGAAGGGAATATGGAATTCGGTAGGTCATTTAGAAACACGTTATGTGATTCCGACAATGCCAAGTTTCGTAAAAAAAAGTCAAAAAAGTCAAGTCTTCGATTCTCTGCCATTAAATGTGTCACCCCCATAATAATATAATATTCGGAAAGTGTGTTTCACTATGACTTGACGGAGAGGGGAAAATCCAAAAAGGCTCACTAATGACATTGTTTTTTCTCAACAAAACTAATCAAAAAGTGGGAGAGAATAGTTAATTGTCGAAACGGTGAAGGGAAGATGGAATTCGGTAGCTCATTTGGAAATGCCTTATGTGATTCCGACAATGCCACGTTTCGTAATAAAAAGTCAAGTTTTCGATTCTCTGCCATTAAATGTGTCACCCCCATAATAATATAATATTCGGAAAATGAGTTTCACTATGACTTGACGGAGAGGGGAAAATTCAAAAAGGCTCACTAATGACATTGTTTTTTCTCAACAAAACTAATCAACAAGTGGTAGAGAATTGTTATTTGTAGAAACGGTGAAGGGAATATGGGATTCGGTAGGTCGTTTAGAAACGCATTATGTGATTCCAAATATGCCACGTTTCGTAAAAAAAAGTGAAGTCTTCGATGCTCTGTCATTGATTGGGTTACCCTCATAATAATATCTTCGGAAAGCGTGTTTCACTGTGACTTGACGGAGAGGGGAAATCCATAAAGGCTCACTACTGACATTGTTTTTTCTCAACAAAACTAATCAAAAAGTGGGAGAGAATAGTTAATTGTCGAAACGGTGAAGGAAAGATGGAATTCGGTAGCTCATTTGGAAACGCCTCATGTGATTCCGACAATGCCAAGTTTCGTAAAAAAAGTCAAGTTTTCGATTCTCTGCCATTAAATGTGTCACCCCCATAATAATATAATATTCGGAAAGTGTGTTTCACTATGACTTGACGGAGAGGGGAAATCCATAAAGGCTCACTATTGACATTGTTTTTTCTCAACAAAACAAATCAAAAAGTGGGAGAGAATTGTTAATTGTCGAAACGGTGAAGGGAATATGGAATTCGGTAGGTCATTTAGAAACACGTTATGTGATTCCGACAATGCCAAGTTTCGTAAAAAAAGTCAAAAAAGTCAAGTCTTCGATTCTCTGCCATTAAATGTGTCACCCCCATAATAATATAATATTCGGAAAATGAGTTTCACTATGACTTGACGGAGAGGGGAAAATTCAAAAAGGCTCACTACTGACATTGTTTTTTCTCAACAAAACTAATCAAAAAGTGGGAGAGAATAGTTAATTGTCGAAACGGTGAAGGAAAGATGGAATTCGGTAGCTCATTTGGAAACGCCTCATGTGATTCCGACAATGCCACGTTTCGTAAAAAAAAGTCAAGTTTTCGATTCTCTGCCATTAAATGTGTCACCCCCATAATAATATAATATTCGGAAAATGAGTTTCACTATGACTTGACGGAGAGGGGAAAATTCAAAAAGGCTC
The DNA here is from genome assembly GCF_026230105.1 of Diorhabda sublineata. Lineage (NCBI taxonomy): Eukaryota > Metazoa > Arthropoda > Insecta > Coleoptera > Chrysomelidae > Diorhabda > Diorhabda sublineata. The sequence continues at coordinate 1,859,714 of NC_079486.1, forward strand.
ACTAATGACATTGTTTTTTCTCAACAAAACTAATCAACAAGTGGTAGAGAATTGTTATTTGTAGAAACGGTGAAGGGAATATGGGATTCGGTAGGTCGTTTAGAAACGCATTATGTGATTCCAAATATGCCACGTTTCGTAAAAAAAAGTGAAGTCTTCGATGCTCTGCCATTGAATGGGTTACCCTCATAATAATATCTTCGGAAAGCGTGTTTTACTGTGACTTGACGGAGAGGGGAAATCCATAAAGGCTCACTACTGACATTGTTTTTTCTCAACAAAACTAATCAAAAAGTGGGAGAGAATAGTTAATTGTCGAAACGGTGAAGGAAAGATGGAATTCGGTAGCTCATTTGGAAACGCCTCATGTGATTCCGACAATGCCAAGTTTCGTAAAAAAAAGTCAAGTTTTCGATTCTCTGCCATTAAATGTGTCACCCCCATAATAATATAATATTCGGAAAGTGTGTTTCACTATGACTTGACGGAGATGGGAAATCCATAAAGGCTCACTATTGACATTGTTTTTTCTCAACAAAACAAATCAAAAAGTGGGAGAGAATTGTTAATTGTCGAAACGGTGAAGGGAATATGGAATTCGGTAGGTCATTTAGAAACACGTTATGTGATTCCGACAATGCCAAGTTTCGTAAAAAAAAGTCAAAAAAGTCAAGTCTTCGATTCTCTGCCATTAAATGTGTCACCCCCATAATAATATAATATTCGGAAAATGAGTTTCACTATGACTTGACGGAGAGGGGAAAATTCAAAAAGGCTCACTACTGACATTGTTTTTTCTCAACAAAACTAATCAAAAAGTGGGAGAGAATAGTTAATTGTCGAAACGGTGAAGGAAAGATGGAATTTGGTAGCTCATTTGGAAACGCCTCATGTGATTCCGACAATGCCAAGTTTCGTAAAAAAAAGTCAAGTCTTCGATGATCTGCCATTGAATGTGTCACCCTCATAATAATATCTTCGGAAAGCGTGTTTCACTATGACTTGACGGAGAGGGGAAATCCATAAAGGCTCACTATTGACATTGTTTTTTCTAAACAAAACTAATCAAAAAGTGGGAGAGAATTGTTAATTGTCGAAACGGTGAAGGGAAGATGGAATTCGGTAGCTCATTTGGAAATGCCTTATGTGATTCCGACAATGCCACGTTTCGTAAAAAAAAAGTCAAGTTTTCGATTCTCTGCCCTTAAATGTGTCACCAACATAATAATATAATATTCGGAAAATGTGTTTCACTATGACTTGACGGAGAGGGGAAAATCCAAAAAGGCTCACTAATGACATTGTTTTTTCTCAACAAAACTAATCAAAAAGTGGAAGAGAATTGTTAGTTGTCGAAACGGTGAAGGGAATATGGAATTCGGTAGGTCATTTAGAAACACGTTATGTGATTCTGACAATGCCACGTTTCGTAAAAAAAAAGTCAAATCTTCGATGCTCTGCCATTGAATGTGTTACCCTCATAATAATATATTCGGAAAGAGTGTTCCACTGTGACTTGACGGAGAGGGGAAATCCATAAAGGCTCACTAATGACATTGTTTTTTCTCAACAAAACTAATCAAAAAGTGGGAGAGAATAGTTAATTGTCGAAACGATGAAGGGAAGATGGAATTCGGTAGCTCATTTGGAAATGCCTTATGTGATTCCGACAATGCCACGTTTCGTAAAAAAAAGTCAAGTTTTCGATTCTCTGCCATTAAATGTGTCACCTCCATAATAATATATTATTTGGAAAATGAGTTTCACTATGACTTGACGGAGAGGGGAAATTCAAAAAGGCTCACTAATGACATTGTTTTTTCTCAACATAACTAATCAACAAGTGGTAGAGAATTGTTATTTGTAGAAACGGTGAAGGGAATATGGGATTCGGTAGGTCGTTTAGAAACGCATTATGTGATTCCAAATATGCCACGTTTCGTAAAAAAAAGTGAAGTCTTCGATGCTCTGCCATTGAATGGGTTACCCTCATAATAATATCTTCGGGAAGCGTGTTTCACTATGACTTGACGGAGAGGGGAAATCCATAAAGGCTCACTATTGACATTGTTTTTTCTCAACAAAACTAATCAAAAAGTGGGAGAGAATATTTAAATGTCGAAACGGTGAAGGGAAGATGGAATTCGGTAGCTCATTTGGAAACGCCTCATGTGATTCCGACAATGCCACGTTTCGTAAAAAAAGTCAAGTTTTCGATTCTCTGCCATTAAATGTGTCACCCCCATAATAATATAATATTCGAAAAATGAGTTTCACTATGACTTGACGGAGATGGGAAAATTCAAAAAGGCTCACTAATGACATTGTTTTTTCTCAACAAAACTAATCAACAAGTGGTAGAGAATTGATATTTGTAGAAACGGTGAAGGGAATATGGGATTCGGTAGGTCGTTTAGAAACGCATTATGTGATTCCAAATATGCCACGTTTCGTAAAAAAAAGTGAAGTCTTCGATGTTCTGCCATTGATTGGGTTACCCTCATAATAATATCTTCGGAAAGCGTGTTTCACTGTGACTTGACGAAGAGGGGAAATCCATAAAGGCTCACTACTGACATTGTTTTTTCTCAACAAAACTAATCAAAAAGTGGGAGAGAATAGTTATTTGTCGGAACGGTGAAGGAAAGATGGAATTCGGTAGCTCATTTGGAAACGCCTCATGTGATTCCGACAATGCCAAGTTTCGTAAAAAAAAGTCAAGTTTTCGATTCTCTGCCATTAAATGTGTCACCCCCATAATAATATAATATTCGGAAAGTGTGTTTCACTATGACTTGACGGAGAGGGGAAATCCATAAAGGCTCACTATTGACATTGTTTTTTCTCAACAAAACAAATCAAAAAGTGGGAGAGAATTGTTAATTGTCGAAACGGTGAAGGGAATATGGAATTCGGTAGGTCATTTAGAAACACGTTATGTGATTCCGACAATGCCAAGTTTCGTAAAAAAAAGTCAAAAAAGTCAAGTCTTCGATTCTCTGCCATTAAATGTGTCACCCCCGTAATAATATAATATTCGGAAAATGAGTTTCACTATGACTTGACGGAGAGGGGAAAATTCAAAAAGGCTCACTACTGACATTGTTTTTTCTCAACAAAACTAATCAAAAAGTGGGAGAGAATAGTTAATTGTCGAAACGGTGAAGGAAAGATGGAATTCGGTAGCTCATTTGGAAACGCCTCATGTGATTCCGACAATGCCAAGTTTCGTAAAAAAAAGTCAAGTCTTCGATGATCTGCCATTGAATGTGTCACCCTCATAATAATATCTTCGGAAAGCGTGTTTCACTATGACTTGACGGAGAGATGAAATCCATAAAGGCTCACTATTGACATTGTTTTTTCTCAACAAAACTAATCAAAAAGTGGGAGAGAATTGTTAATTGTCGAAACGGTGAAGGGAAGATGGAATTCGGTAGCTCATGTGGAAATGCCTTATGTGATTCCGACAATGCCACGTTTCGTAAAAAAAAGTCAAGTTTTCGATTCTCTGCCATTAAATGTGTCACCAACATAATAATATAATATTCGGAAAGTGTGTTTCACTATGACTTGACGGAGAGGGGAAAATCCAAAAAGGCTCACTAATGACATTGTTTTTTCTCAACAAAACTAATCAAAAAGTGGAAGAGAATTGTTAGTTGTCGAAACGGTGAAGGGAATATGGAATTCGGTAGGTCATTTAGAAACACGTTATGTGATTCTGACAATGCCACGTTTCGTAAAAAAAAAGTCAAATCTTCGATGCTCTGCCATTGAATGTGTTACCCTCATAATAATATATTCGGAAAGAGTGTTCCACTGTGACTTGACGGAGAGGGGAAATCCATAAAGGCTCACTAATGACTTTGTTTTTTCTCAACAAAACTAATCAAAAAGTGGGAGAGAATAGTTAATTGTCGAAACGATGAAGGGAAGATGGAATTCGGTAGCTCATTTGGAAATGCCTTATGTGATTCCGACAATGCCACGTTTCGTAAAAAAAAGTCAAGTTTTCGATTCTCTGCCATTAAATGTGTCACCTCCATAATAATATATTATTTGGAAAATGAGTTTCACTATGACTTGACGGAGAGGGGAAATTCAAAAAGGCTCACTAATGACATTGTTTTTTCTCAACATAACTAATCAACAAGTGGTAGAGAATTGTTATTTGTAGAAACGGTGAAGGGAATATGGGATTCGGTAGGTCGTTTAGAAACGCATTATGTGATTCCAAATATGCCACGTTTCGTAAAAAAAAGTGAAGTCTTCGATGCTCTGCCATTGAATGGGTTACCCTCATAATAATATCTTCGGAAAGCGTGTTTTACTGTGACTTGACGGAGAGGGGAAATCCATAAAGGCTCACTACTGACATTGTTTTTTCTCAACAAAACTAATCAAAAAGTGGGAGAGAATAGTTAATTGTCGAAACGGTGAAGGAAAGATGGAATTCGGTAGCTCATTTGGAAACGCCTCATGTGATTCCGACAATGCCAAGTTTCGTAAAAAAAAGTCAAGTTTTCGATTCTCTGCCATTAAATGTGTCACCCCCATAATAATATAATATTCGGAAAGTGTGTTTCACTATGACTTGACGGAGAGGGGAAATCCATAAAGGCTCACTATTGACATTGTTTTTTCTCAACAAAACAAATCAAAAAGTGGGAGAGAATTGTTAATTGTCGAAACGGTGAAGGGAATATGGAATTCGGTAGGTCATTTAGAAACACGTTATGTGATTCCGACAATGCCAAGTTTCGTAAAAAAAAGTCAAAAAAGTCAAGTCTTCGATTCTCTGCCATTAAATGTGTCACCCCCATAATAATATAATATTCGGAAAATGAGTTTCACTATGACTTGACGGAGAGGGGAAAATTCAAAAAGGCTCACTACTGACATTGTTTTTTCTCAACAAAACTAATCAAAAAGTGGGAGAGAATAGTTAATTGTCGAAACGGTGAAGGAAAGATGGAATTTGGTAGCTCATTTGGAAACGCCTCATGTGATTCCGACAATGCCAAGTTTCGTAAAAAAAAGTCAAGTCTTCGATGATCTGCCATTGAATGTGTCACCCTCATAATAATATCTTCGGAAAGCGTGTTTCACTATGACTTGACGGAGAGGGGAAATCCATAAAGGCTCACTATTGACATTGTTTTTTCTAAACAAAACTAATCAAAAAGTGGGAGAGAATTGTTAATTGTCGAAACGGTGAAGGGAAGATGGAATTCGGTAGCTCATTTGGAAATGCCTTATGTGATTCCGACAATGCCACGTTTCGTAAAAAAAAAGTCAAGTTTTCGATTCTCTGCCATTAAATGTGTCACCAACATAATAATATAATATTCGGAAAATGTGTTTCACTATGACTTGACGGAGAGGGGAAAATCCAAAAAGGCTCACTAATGACATTGTTTTTTCTCAACAAAACTAATCAAAAAGTGGAAGAGAATTGTTAGTTGTCGAAACGGTGAAGGGAATATGGAATTCGGTAGGTCATTTAGAAACACGTTATGTGATTCTGACAATGCCACGTTTCGTAAAAAAAAAGTCAAATCTTCGATGCTCTGCCATTGAATGTGTTACCCTCATAATAATATATTCGGAAAGAGTGTTCCACTGTGACTTGACGGAGAGGGGAAATCCATAAAGGCTCACTAATAACATTGTTTTTTCTCAACAAAACTAATCAAAAAGTGGGAGAGAATAGTTAATTGTCGAAACGATGAAGGGAAGATGGAATTCGGTAGCTCATTTGGAAATGCCTTATGTGATTCCGACAATGCCACGTTTCGTAAAAAAAAGTCAAGTTTTCGATTCTCTGCCATTAAATGTGTCACCTCCATAATAATATATTATTTGGAAAATGAGTTTCACTATGACTTGACGGAGAGGGGAAATTCAAAAAGGCTCACTAATGACATTGTTTTTTCTCAACATAACTAATCAACAAGTGGTAGAGAATTGTTATTTGTAGAAACGGTGAAGGGAATATGGGATTCGGTAGGTCGTTTAGAAACGCATTATGTGATTCCAAATATGCCACGTTTCGTAAAAAAAAGTGAAGTCTTCGATGCTCTGCCATTGAATGGGTTACCCTCATAATAATATCTTCGGAAAGCGTGTTTCACTGTGACTTGACGGAGAGGGGGAATCCATAAAGGCTCACTACTGACATTGTTTTTCTCAACAAAACTAATCAAAAAGTGGGAGAGAATAGTTAATTGTCGAAACGGTGAAGGGAAGATGGAATTCGGTAGCTCATTTGGAAACGCCTCATGTGATTCCGACAATGCCAAGTTTCGTAAAAAAAAGTCAAGTCTTCGATGATCTGCCATTGAATGTGTCACCCTCATAATAATATCTTCGGAAAGCGTGTTTCACTATGACTTGACGGAGAGGGGAAATCCATAAAGGCTCACTATTGACATTGTTTTTTCTCAACAAAACTAATCAAAAAGTGGGAGAGAATATTTAAATGTCGAAACGGTGAAGGGAAGATGGAATTCGGTAGCTCATTTGGAAATGCCTTATGTGATTCCGACAATGCTACGTTTCGTAATAAAAAGTCAAGTTTTCGATTCTCTGCCATTAAATGTGTCACCCCCATAATAATATAATATTTGGAAAATGAGTTTCACTATGACTTGACGGAGAGGGGAAATTCAAAAAGGCTCACTAATGACATTGTTTTTTCTCAACATAACTAATCAACAAGTGGTAGAGAATTGTTATTTGTAGAAACGGTGAAGGGAATATGGGATTCGGTAGGTCGTTTAGAAACGCATTATGTGATTCCAAATATGCCACGTTTCGTAAAAAAAAGTCGTTTTCGATTCTCTGCCATTAAATGTGTCACCCCCATAATAATATAATATTCGGAAAGTGTGTTTCACTATGACTTGACGGAGAGGGGAAAATCCAAAAAGGCTCACTAATGACATTGTTTTTTCTCAACAAAACTAATCAAAAAGTGGAAGAGAATTGTTAGTTGTCGAAACGGTGAAGGGAATATGGAATTCGGTAAGTCATTTAGAAACACGTTATGTGATTCTGACAATGCCACGTTTCCTAAAAAAGAGTCAAATATTCGATGCTCTGCCATTGAATGTGTCACCCCCATAATAATATAATATTCGGAAATTGTGTTTCACTATGACTTGACGGAGAGGGGTATTCAAAAAGGCTCAATGATGACATTGTTTTTTCTCAACAAAACTAATCAAAAAGTGGGAGAGAATAGTTAATTGTCGAAACGGTGAAGGGAAGATGGGATTCGGTAGCTCATTTGGAAACGCCTCATGTGATTCCGACAATGCCAAGGTTCGTAGAAAAAAGTCAATTCTTCGATGATCTGCCATTGAATGTGTCACCCTCATAATAATATCTTCGGAAAGCGTGTTTCACTATGACTTGACGGAGAGATGAAATCCATAAAGGCTCACTATTGACATTGTTTTTTCTCAACAAAACTAATCAAAAAGTGGGAGAGAATTGTTAATTGTCGAAACGGTGAAGGGAAGATGGAATTCGGTAGCTCATGTGGAAATGCCTTGTGATTCCGACAATGCCACGTTTCGTAATAAAAAGTCAAGTTTTCGATTCTCTGCCATTAAATGTGTCACCCCCATAATAATATAATATTTGGAAAATGAGTTTCACTATGACTTGACGGAGAGGGGAAATTCAAAAAGGCTCACTAATGACATTGTTTTTTCTCAACATAACTAATCAACAAGTGGTAGAGAATTGTTATTTGTAGAAACGGTGAAGGGAATATGGGATTCGGTAGGTCGTTTAGAAACGCATTATGTGATTCCAAATATGCCACGTTTCGTAAAAAAAAGTCGTTTTCGATTCTCTGCCATTAAATGTGTCACCCCCATAATAATATAATATTTGGATAGTGTGTTTCACTATGACTTGACGGAGAGGGGAAAATCCAAAAAGGCTCACTAATGACATTGTTTTTTCTCAACAAAACTAATCAAAAAGTGGAAGAGAATTGTTAGTTGTCGAAACGGTGAAGGGAATATGGAATTCGGTAGGTCATTTAGAAACACGTTATGTGATTCTGACAATGCCACGTTTCCTAAAAAAGAGTCAAATCTTCGATGCTCTGCCATTGAATGTGTCACCCCCATAATAATATAATATTCGGAAATTGTGTTTCACTATGACTTGACGGAGAGGGGTATTCAAAAAGGCTCAATGATGACATTGTTTTTTCTCAACAAAACTAATCAAAAAGTGGGAGAGAATAGTTAATTGTCGAAACGGTGAAGGGAAGATGGAATTCGGTAGCTCATTTGGAAACGCCTCATGTGATTCCGACAATGCCAAGTTTCGTAGAAAAAAGTCAATTCTTCGATGATCTGCTATTGAATGTGTCACCCTCATAATAATATCTTCGGAAAGCGTGTTTCACTATGACTTGACGGAGAGATGAAATCCATAAAGGCTCACTATTGACATTGTTTTTTCTCAACAAAACTAATCAAAAAGTGGGAGAGAATTGTTAATTGTCGAAACGGTGAAGGGAAGATGGAATTCGGTAGCTCATGTGGAAATGCCTTATGTGATTCCGACAATGCCACGTTTCGTAATAAAAAGTCAAGTTTTCGATTCTCTGCCATTAAATGTGTCACCCCCATAATAATATAATATTTGGAAAATGAGTTTCACTATGACTTGACGGAGAGGGGAAATTCGAAAAGGCTCACTAATGACATTGTTTTTTCTCAACATAACTAATCAACAAGTGGTAGAGAATTGTTATTTGTCGAAACGGTGAAGGGAAGATGGAATTTGGTAGCTCATTTGGAAATGCCTTATGTGATTCCAAATATGCCACGTTTCGTAAAAAAAAGTCGTTTTCGATTCTCTGCCATTAAATGTGTCACCCCCATAATAATATAATATTCGGATAGTGTGTTTCACTATGACTTGACGGAGAGGGGAAAATCCAAAAAGGCTCACTAATGACATTGTTTTTTCTCAACAAAACTAATCAAAAAGTGGAAGAGAATTGTTAGTTGTCGAAACGGTGAAGGGAATATGGAATTCGGTAGGTCATTTAGATACACGTTATGTGATTCTCACAATGCCACGTTTCCTAAAAAAGAGTCAAATCTTCGATGCTCTGCCATTGAATGTGTCACCCCCATAATAATATAATATTCGGAAATTGTGTTTCACTATGACTTGACGGAGAGGGGTATTCAAAAAGGCTCACTGATGGCATTGTTTTTTCTCAACAAAACTAATCAAAAAGTGGGAGAGAATAGTTAATTGTCGAAACGGTGAAGGGAAGATGGAATTCGGTAGCTCATTTGGAAACGCCTCATGTGATTCCGACAATGCCAAGTTTCGTAGAAAAAAGTCAATTCTTCGATGATCTGCCATTGAATGTGTCACCCTCATAATAATATCTTCGGAAAGCGTGTTTCACTATGACTTGACGGAGAGATGAAATCCATAAAGGCTCACTATTGACATTGTTTTTTCTCAACAAAACTAATCAAAAAGTGGGAGAGAATTGTTAATTGTCGAAACGGTGAAGGGAAGATGGAATTCGGTAGCTCATGTGGAAATGCCTTATGTGATTCCGACAATGCCACGTTTCGTAAAAAAAAGTCAAGTTTTCGATACTCTGCCATTAAATGTGTCACCCTCATAATAATATAATATTCGGAAAGTGTGTTTCACTATGACTTGACGGAGACGGGAAAATCCAAAAAGGCTCACTAATGACATTATTTTTTCTCAACAAAACTAATCAAGAGGTGGAAGAGAATTGTTAGTTGTCGAAACGGTGAAGGGAATATGGAATTCGGTAAGTCATTTAGAAACACGTTATGTGATTCTGACAATGCCACGTTTCCTAAAAAAGAGTCAAATCTTCGATGCTCTGCCATTGAATGTGTCACCCCCATAATAATATAATATTCGGAAATTGTGTTTCACTATGACTTGACGGAGAGGGGTATTCAAAAAGGCTCAATGATGACATTGTTTTTTCTCAACAAAACTAATCAAAAAGTGGGAGAGAATAGTTAATTGTCGAAACGGTGAAGGGAAGATGGAATTCGGTAGCTCATTTGGAAACGCCTCATGTGATTCCGACAATGCCAAGGTTCGTAGAAAAAAGTCAATTCTTCGATGATCTGCCATTGAATGTGTCACCCTCATAATAATATCTTCGGAAAGCGTGTTTCACTATGACTTGACGGAGAGATGAAATCCATAAAGGCTCACTATTGACATTGTTTTTTCTCAACAAAACTAATCAAAAAGTGGGAGAGAATTGTTAATTGTCGAAACGGTGAAGGGAAGATGGAATTCGGTAGCTCATGTGGAAATGCCTTGTGATTCCGACAATGCCACGTTTCGTAATAAAAAGTCAAGTTTTCGATTCTCTGCCATTAAATGTGTCACCCCCATAATAATATAATATTTGGAAAATGAGTTTCACTATGACTTGACGGAGAGGGGAAATTCAAAAAGGCTCACTAATGACATTGTTTTTTCTCAACATAACTAATCAACAAGTGGTAGAGAATTGTTATTTGTAGAAACGGTGAAGGGAATATGGAATTCGGTAGGTCATTTAGAAACACGTTATGTGATTCTGACAATGCCACGTTTCGTAAAAAAAAATCAAGTCTTCGATGCTCTGCCATTGAGTGTGTCACCCCCATAGTAATATAATATTCGGAAAGTGTGTTTGACTATGACTTGACGGAGAGGGGAAAATCCAAAAAGGCTCACTAATGGCATAATTTTTTTTTAACAAAACTAATCAAAAAGTGGAAGAGAATTGTTATTTGTCGAAACGGTGAAGGGAAGATGGAATTCGGTAGGTCATTTAGAAAAACATTATGTGATTCTGACAATGCCACGTTTCGTAAAAAAAAGTCAAGTCTTCGATGCTCTGCCATTGAATGTGTCACCCCCATAATAATATAATATTCGAAAAGTGTGTTTGACTATGACTTGACGGAGAGGGGAAAATCCAAAAAGGCTCACTAATGACATAATTTTTTCTCAACAAAACTAATCAAAAAGTGGAAGAGAATTGTTAGTTGTTGAAACGGTGAAGAGAATATGGAATTCTGTAGGTCATTTGGAAACGCCTCATGTGATTCCGACAATGCCACGTTTCGTAAAAAAAAGTCAAGTCTTCGACGCTCTCCCATTGAAAGTATCACCCTCATAATAATATCTTCGGAAAGTGTGTTTCACTATGACTTGACGGAGACGGGAAAATCCAAAAAGGCTCACTAATGACATCATTTTTTCTCAACAGAACTAATCAAAAAGTGGAAGAGAATTGTTGTTTATCGAAACGGTGAAGGGAATATGGAATTCGGTAGATCATTTAGAAACACGTTATGTGATTCCGACAATGCCACGTTTCGTAAAAAAAAGTCGGGTCTTCGATGCTCTGCCATTGAATGTGTCACCCCCATAATAGTATCTTCGGAAAGTGTGTTTCACTATGACTTGTCGGAGAGGGGAAAATCCAAAAAGGCTCACTAATGACATAATTTTTTCTCAACAAACTAATCAAAAAGTGGAAGAGAATTGTTAGTTGTCGAAACGGTGAAGGGAAGATGGAATTCGGTAGGTCATTCAGAAACACGTCATGTGATTCCGACAATGCCAGGTTTCGTAAAAAAAAGTCAAGTTTTCGATGCTCTGCCATTGAATGTGTCACCCCCATAATAGTATAATATACGGAAAGTGTGTTTCACAATGACCTGACGGAGAGGGGAAAATCCAAAAAGGCTCAATAATGACATTATTTTTTCTCAGCAAAACTAATCAAAAAGTGGAAGAGAATTGTTATTTGTCGAAACGGTGAAGGGAAGATGGAATACGGTAGGTCATTTAGAAAAACGTTATGTAATTCCGACAATGCCACGTTTCGTAAAAAAAAGTCAAGTCTTCGATGCTCTGCCATTGAATGTGTCACCCCCATATTAATATAATATTCGGAAAGTGTGTTTCACTATGACCTGACGGAGAGGGGAAAATCCAAAAAGGCTCACTAATGACATAATTTTTTCTCAACAAAACTAATCAAGAAGTGGAAGAGAATTGTTATTTGTCGAAACGGTGAAGGGAAGATGGAATTCGGTAGATCATTTAGAAACACGTTATGTGACTCTGACAATGCCACGTTTCTCAAAAAGTCGGGTCTTCGATGCTCTGCCATTGAATGTGTCACCCCCATAATAGTATAATATACGGGAAGTGTGTTTCACTATGACTTGACGGAGAGGGGAAAATCCAAAAAGGCTCAATAATGACATTATTTTTTCTCAGCAAAACTAATCAAAAAGTGGAAGAGAATTGTTATTTGTCGAAACGGTGAAGGGAAGATGGAATACGGTAGGTCATTTAGAAAAACGATATGTAATTCCGACAATGCCACGTTTCGTAAAAAAAAGTCAAGTCTTCGATGCTCTGCCATTGAATGTGTCACCCCCATATTAATATAATATTCGGAAAGTGTGTTTCGTTTCACTATGACTTGACGGATAGGGGAAAATCCAAAAAGGCTCACTAATGACATAATTTTTTCTCAACAAACTAATCAAAAAGTGGAAGAGAATTGTTAGTTGTCGAAACGGTGAAGGGAAGATGGAATTCGGTAGGTCATTCAGAAACACGTCATGTGATTCCGACAATGCCAGGTTTCGTAAAAAAAAGTCAAGTCTTCGATGCTCTGCCATTGAATGTGTCACCCCCATAATAGTATAATATACGGAAAGTGTGTTTCACTATGACCTGACGGAGAGGGGAAAATCCAAAAAGGCTCAATAATGACATTATTTTTTCTCAGCAAAACTAATCAAAAAGTGGAAGAGAATTGTTAGTTGTCGAAACGGTGAAGGGAAGATGGAATTCGGTAGGTCATTCAGAAACACGTCATGTGATTCCGACAATGCCAGGTTTCGTAAAAAAAAGTCAAGTCTTCGATGCTCTGCCATTGAATGTGTCACCCCCATAATAGTATAATATACGGAAAGTGTGTTTCACAATGACCTGACGGAGAGGGGAAAATCCAAAAAGGCTCAATAATGACATTATTTTTTCTCAGCAAAACTAATCAAAAAGTGGAAGAGAATTGTTATTTGTCGAAACGGTGAAGGGAAGATGGAATACGGTAGGTCATTTAGAAAAACGTTATGTAATTCCGACAATGCCACGTTTCGTAAAAAAAAGTCAAGTCTTCGATGCTCTGCCATTGAATGTGTCACCCCCATATTAATATAATATTCGGAAAGTGTGTTTCACTATGACCTGACGGAGAGGGGAAAATCCAAAAAGGCTCACTAATGACATAATTTTTTCTCAACAAAACTAATCAAGAAGTGGAAGAGAATTGTTATTTGTCGAAACGGTGAAGGGAAGATGGAATTCGGTAGATCATTTAGAAACACGTTATGTGACTCTGACAATGCCACGTTTCTCAAAAAGTCGGGTCTTCGATGCTCTGCCATTGAATGTGTCACCCCCATAATAGTATAATATACGGGAAGTGTGTTTCACTATGACTTGACGGAGAGGGGAAAATCCAAAAAGGCTCAATAATGACATTATTTTTTCTCAGCAAAACTAATCAAAAAGTGGAAGAGAATTGTTATTTGTCGAAACGGTGAAGGGAAGATGGAATACGGTAGGTCATTTAGAAAAACGATATGTAATTCCGACAATGCCACGTTTCGTAAAAAAAAGTCAAGTCTTCGATGCTCTGCCATTGAATGTGTCACCCCCATATTAATATAATATTCGGAAAGTGTGTTTCGTTTCACTATGACTTGACGGATAGGGGAAAATCCATAAAGGCTTACTAATGACATCATTTTTTCTCAACAGAACTAATCAAAAAGTGGAAGAGAATTGTTGTTTATCGAAACGGTGAAGGGATTATGGAATTCGGTAGATCATTTAGAAACACGTTATGTGATTCCGACAATGCCACGTTTCGTAAAAAAAAGTCAAGTCTTCGATGCTCTGCCATTGAGTGTGTCACCCCCATAGTAATATAATATTCGGAAAGTGTGTTTGACTATGACTTGACGGAGAGGGGAAAATCCAAAAAGGCTCACTAATGGCATAATTTTTTTTTAACAAAACTAATCAAAAAGTGGAAGAGAATTGTTATTTGTCGAAACGGTGAAGGGAAGATGGAATTCGGTAGGTCATTTAGAAAAACATTATGTGATTCTGACAATGCCACGTTTCGTAAAAAAAAGTCAAGTCTTCGATGCTCTGCCATTGAATGTGTCACCCCCATAATAATATAATATTCGAAAAGTGTGTTTGACTATGACTTGACGGAGAGGGGAAAATCCAAAAAGGCTCACTAATGACATAATTTTTTCTCAACAAAACTAATCAAAAAGTGGAAGAGAATTGTTAGTTGTTGAAACGGTGAAGAGAATATGGAATTCTGTAGGTCATTTGGAAACGCCTCATGTGATTCCGACAATGCCACGTTTCGTAAAAAAAAGTCAAGTCTTCGACGCTCTCCCATTGAAAGTATCACCCTCATAATAATATCTTCGGAAAGTGTGTTTCACTATGACTTGACGGAGACGGGAAAATCCAAAAAGGCTCACTAATGACATCATGTTTTCTCAACAGAACTAATCAAAAAGTGGAAGAGAATTGTTGTTTATCGAAACGGTGAAGGGAATATGGAATTCGGTAGATCATTTAGAAACACGTTATGTGATTCCGACAATGCCACGTTTCGTAAAAAAAAGTCGGGTCTTCGATGCTCTGCCATTGAATGTGTCACCTCCATAATAGTATCTTCGGAAAGTGTGTTTCACTATGACTTGTCGGAGAGGGGAAAATCCAAAAAGGCTCACTAATGACATAATTTTTTCTCAACAAACTAATCAAAAAGTGGAAGAGAATTGTTAGTTGTCGAAACGGTGAAGGGAAGATGGAATTCGGTAGGTCATTCAGAAACACGTCATGTGATTCCGACAATGCCAGGTTTCGTAAAAAAAAGTCAAGTCTTCGATGCTCTGCCATTGAATGTGTCACCCCCATAATAGTATAATATACGGAAAGTGTGTTTCACTATGACCTGACGGAGAGGGGAAAATCCAAAAAGGCTCAATAATGACATTATTTTTTCTCAGCAAAACTAATCAAAAAGTGGAAGAGAATTGTTATTTGTCGAAACGGTGAAGGGAAGATGGAATACGGTAGGTCATTTAGAAAAACGTTATGTAATTCCGACAATGCCACGTTTCGTAAAAAAAAGTCAAGTCTTCGATGCTCTGCCATTGAATGTGTCACCCCCATATTAATATAATATTCGGAAAGTGTGTTTCGTTTCACTATGACTTGACGGATAGGGGAAAATCCATAAAGGCTTACTAATGACTTTGTTTTTTCTCAACAAAACTAATCAAAAAGTGGGAGAGAATTGTTAGTTGTGGAAGCGGTGTAGGAAAGATGGAATTCGGTAGGTCGTTTAGAAACGCGTTATGTGATTCCAAATATGCCACGTTTCGTAAAAAAAAGTCAAGTCTTCGATTCTCTGCCATTGAATGTGTCACCCGCATAATAATATAATATTCGGAAATTGTGTTTCACTATGACTTGACGGAGAGGGGAAAATCCAAAAAGGCTCACTAATGACATAATTTTTTCTCAACAAAACTAATCAAAAAGTGGAAGAGAATTGTTATTTGTCGAAACGGTGAAGGGAAGATGGAATTCAGTAGGTCATTTAGAAAAACATTATGTGATTCTGACAATGCCACGTTTGGTAAAAAAAAGTCAAGTCTTCGATGCTCTGCCATTGAATGTGTCACCCCCATAATAATATAATGTTCGAAATGTGTGTTTGACTATGACTTGACGGAGAGGGGAAAATCCAAAAAGGCTCACTAATGACATAATTTTTTCTCAACAAAACTAATCAAAAAGTGGAAGAGAATTGTTAGTTGTCGAAACGGTGAAGGGAATATGGAATTCGGTAGGTCATTTAGAAACACGTTATGTGATTCTGACAATGCCACGTTTCTTAAAAAAAGTCAAGTCTTCGATGCTCTCCCATTGAATGTGTCACCCTCATAATAATATCTTCGGAAAGTGTGTTTCGTTTCACTATGACTTGACGGATAGGGGAAAATCCATAAAGGCTTACTAATGACATTGTTTTTTCTCAACAAACTAATCAAAAAGTGGAAGAGAATTGTTAGTTGTCGAAACGGTGTAGGGAAGATGGAAGTCGGTAGGTCGTTTAGAAACGCGTTATGTGATTCCGACAATGCCACGTTTCGTAAAAAAAAGTCAAGTCTTCGACGCTCTCCCATTGAAAGTATCACCCTCATAATATCTTCGGAAAGCGTGTTTCACTATGACTTGACGGAGAGGGGAAATCCATAAAGGCTCACTAATGACATTGTTTTTTCTCAACAAAACTAATCAAAAAGTGGGAGATAATTGTTAGTTGTCGAAACGGTGTAGGGAAGATGGAATTCGGTAGGTCGTTTAGAAACGCGTTATGTGATTCCGACAATGCCACGTTTCGTAAAAAAAAGTCAAGTCTTCGACGCTCTCCCATCGAAAGTATCAACCTCATAATAATATCTTCGGAAAGTGTGTTTCACTATGACTTGACGGAGAGGGGAAAATCCAAAAAGGCTGACTAATGACATAATTTTCTCTCAACAAACTAATCAAAAAGTGGAAGAGAATTGTTAGTTGTCGAAACGGTGAAGGGAAGATGGAATTCGGTAGCTCATTTGGAAAAACGATATGTAATTCCGACAATGCCACGTTTCGTAAAAAAAAGTCAAGTCTTCGATGCTCTGCCATTGAATGTTTCACCCCCATAATAATATAATATTCGGAAAGTGTGTTTCACTATGACTTGACGGAGAGGGTAAATCCAAAAAGGCTCACTAATGACATAATTTTTCCTCAACAAAACTAATCAAAAAGTGGAAGAGAATTGTTATTTATCGAAACGGTGAAGGGAAGATGGAATTCAGTAGGTCATTTAGAAAAACATTATGTGATTCCGACAATGCCACGTTTCGTAAAAAAAAGTCAAGTCTTCGACGCTCTCCCATTGAAAGTATCACCCTCATAATAATATCTTCGGAAAGTGTGTTTCACTATGACTTGACGGAGAGGGGAAAATCCAAAAAGGCTAACTAATGACATAATTTTTTCTCAACAAACTAATCAAAAAGTGGAAGAGAATTGTTAGTTGTCGAAACGGTGAAGGGAAGATGGAATTCGGTAGCTCATTTGGAAATGCCTTATGTGATTCCGACAATGCCACGTTTCGTAAAAAAAGTCAAGTTTTCGATTCTCTGCCATTGAATGTGTCACCCCCATAATAATATAATATTCGGAAAGTGTGTTTCACTATGACTTGACGGAGAGGGTAAATCCAAAAAGGCTCACTAATGACATAATTTTTTCTCAACAAAACTAATCAAAAAGTGGAAGAGAATTGTTATTTGTCGAAACGGTGAAGGGAAGATGGAATTCAGTAGGTGATTTAGAAAAACATTATGTGATTCCGACAATGCCACGTTTCGTAAAAAAAAGTCAAGTCTTCGACGCTCTCCCATTGAAAGTATCACCCTCATAATAATATCTTCGGAAAGTGTGTTTCACTATGACTTGACGGAGAGGGGAAAATCCAAAAAGGCTGACTAATGACATAATTTTTTCTCAACAAACTAATCAAAAAGTGGAAGAGAATTGTTAGTTGTCGAAACGGTGAAGGGAAGATGGAATTCGGTAGCTCATTTGGAAATGCCTTATGTGATTCCGACAATGCCACGTTTCGTAAAAAAAAGTCAAGTTTTCGATTCTCTGCCATTGAATGTGTCACCCCCATAATAATATAATATTCGGAAAGTGTGTTTCACTATGACTTGACGGAGAGGGTAAATCCAAAAAGGCTCACTAATGACATAATTTTTTCTCAACAAAACTAATCAAAAAGTGGAAGAGAATTGTTATTTGTCGAAACGGTGAAGGGAAGATGGAATTCAGTAGGTCATTCAGAAAAACATTATGTGAATCCGACAATGCCACGTTTCGTAAAAAAAAGTCAAGTCTTCGACGCTCTCCCATTGAAAGTATCACCCTCATAATAATATCTTCGGAAAGTGTGTTTCACTATGACTTGACGGAGAGGGGAAAATCCAAAAAGGCTGACTAATGACATAATTTTTTCTCAACAAACTAATCAAAAAGTGGAAGAGAATTGTTAGTTGTCGAAACGGTGAAGGGAAGATGGAATTCGGTAGCTCATGTGGAAATGCCTTATGTGATTCCGACAATGCCACGTTTCGTAAAAAAAAGTCAAGTTTTCGATACTCTGCCATTAAATGTGTCACCCTCATAATAATATAATATTCGGAAAGTGTGTTTCACTATGACTTGACGGAGACGGGAAAATCCAAAAAGGCTCACTAATGACATTATTTTTTCTCAACAAAACTAATCAAGAGGTGGAAGAGAATTGTTAGTTGTCGAAACGGTGAAGGGAATATGGAATTCGGTAGGTCATTTAGAAACACGTTATGTGATTCTGACAATGCCACGTTTCGTAAAAAAAAAGTCAAATCTTCGATGCTCTGCCATTGAATGTGTTACCCTCATAATAATATCTTCGGAAAGCGTGTTTCACTGTGACTTGACGGAGAATCCATAAAGGCTCACTAATGACATTGTTTTTTCTCAACAAAACTAATCAAAAAGTGGGAGAGAATAGTTAATTGTAGAAACGGTGAAGGGAAGGTGGAATTCGGTAGCTCATTTGGAAATGCCTTATGTGATTCCGACAATGCCACGTTTCGTAATAAAAAGTCAAGTTTTCGATTCTCTGCCATTAAATGTGTCACCCCCATAATAATATAATATTTGGAAAATGAGTTTCACTATGACTCGACGCAGAGGGGAAATTCAAAAAGGCTCACTAATGACATTGTTTTTTCTCAACATAACTAATCAACAAGTGGTAGAGAATTGTTATTTGTAGAAACGGTGAAGGGAATATGGGATTCGGTAGGTCGTTTAGAAACGCATTATGTGATTCCAAATATGCCACGTTTCGTAAAAAAAAGTGAAGTCTTCGATGCTCTGCCATTGAATGGGTTACCCTCATAATAATATCTTCGGAAAGCGTGTTTCACTGTGACTTGACGGAGAGGGGAAATCCATAAAGGCTCACTACTGACATTGTTTTTATCAACAAAACTAATCAAAAAGTGGGAGAGAATAGTTAATTGTCGAAACGGTGAAGGGAAGATGGAATTCGGTAGCTCATTTGGAAACGCCTCATGTGATTCCGACAATGCCAAGTTTCGTAAAAAAAAGTCAAGTCTTCGATGATCTGCCATTGAATGTGTCACCCTCATAATAATATCTTCGGAAAGCGTGTTTCACTATGACTTGACGGAGAGGGGAAATCCATAAAGGCTCACTATTGACATTGTTTTTTCTCAACAAAACTAATCAAAAAGTGGGAGAGAATTGTTAATTGTCGAAACGGTGAAGGGAAGATGGAATTCGGTAGCTCATTTGGAAATGCCTTATGTGATTCCGACAATGCCACGTTTCGTAAAAAAAAGTCAAGTTTTCGATTCTCTGCCATAAAATGTGTCACCAACATAATAATATAATATTCGGAAAGTGTGTTTCACTATGACTTGACGGAGAGGGGAAAATCCAAGAAGGCTCACTAATGACATTGTTTTTTCTCAACAAAACTAATCAAAAAGTGGGAGAGAATTGTTAGTTGTCGAAACAGTGAAGGGAATATGGAATTCGGTAGGTCATTTAGAAACACGTTATGTGATTCCGACAATGCCAAGTTTCGTAAAAAAAGGCAAAAAAGTAAAGTCTTCGATTCTCTGCCATTAAATGTATCACCCCAATAATAATATAATTTTCGGAAAGTGTGTTTCACTATGACTTGACGGAGACGGGAAAATCCAAAATGGCTCACTAATGACATTGTTTTTTCTCAACAAAAATAATCAAAAAGTGGGAGAGAATTGTTAGTTGTCGAAACGGTGAAGGGAATATGGAATTCGGTAGGTCATTTAGAAACACGTTATGTGATTCTGACAATGCCACGTTTCGTAAAAAAAAGTCAAATCTTCGATGCTCTGCCATTGAATGTGTTACCCTCATAATAATATCTTCGGAAAGAGTGTTTCACTGTGACTTGACGGAGAGGGGAAATCCATAAAGGCTCACTAATGACATTGTTTTTTCTCAACAAAACTAATCAAAAAGTGGGAGAGAATAGTTAATTGTCGAAACGATGAAGGGAAGATGGAATTCGGTAGCTCATTTGGAAATGCCTTATGTGATTCCGACAATGCCACGTTTTGTAAAAAAAAGTCAAGTTTTCGATTCTCTGCCATTAAATGTGTCACCTCCATAATAATATAATATTTGGAAAATGAGTTTCACTATGACTTGACGGAGAGGGGAAATTCAAAAAGGCTCACTAATGACATTGTTTTTTCTCAACATAACTAATCAACAAGTGGTAGAGAATTGTTATTTGTAGAAACGGTGAAGGGAATATGGGATTCGGTAGGTCGTTTAGAAACGCATTATGTGATTCCAAATATGCCACGTTTCGTAAAAAAAAAGTCAAATCTTCGATGCTCTGCCATTGAATGTGTTACCCTCATAATAATATCTTCGGAAAGCGTGTTTCACTGTGACTTGACGGAGAATCCATAAAGGCTCACTAATGACATTGTTTTTTCTCAACAAAACTAATCAAAAAGTGGGAGAGAATAGTTAATTGTAGAAACGGTGAAGGGAAGGTGGAATTCGGTAGCTCATTTGGAAATGCCTTATGTGATTCCGACAATGCCACGTTTCGTAATAAAAAGTCAAGTTTTCGATTCTCTGCCATTAAATGTGTCACCCCCATAATAATATAATATTTGGAAAATGAGTTTCACTATGACTCGACGCAGAGGGGAAATTCAAAAAGGCTCACTAATGACATTGTTTTTTCTCAACATAACTAATCAACAAGTGGTAGAGAATTGTTATTTGTAGAAACGGTGAAGGGAATATGGGATTCGGTAGGTCGTTTAGAAACGCATTATGTGATTCCAAATATGCCACGTTTCGTAAAAAAAAGTGAAGTCTTCGATGCTCTGCCATTGAATGGGTTACCCTCATAATAATATCTTCGGAAAGCGTGTTTCACTGTGACTTGACGGAGAGGGGAAATCCATAAAGGCTCACTACTGACATTGTTTTTATCAACAAAACTAATCAAAAAGTGGGAGAGAATAGTTAATTGTCGAAACGGTGAAGGGAAGATGGAATTCGGTAGCTCATTTGGAAACGCCTCATGTGATTCCGACAATGCCAAGTTTCGTAAAAAAAAGTCAAGTCTTCGATGATCTGCCATTGAATGTGTCACCCTCATAATAATATCTTCGGAAAGCGTGTTTCACTATGACTTGACGGAGAGGGGAAATCCATAAAGGCTCACTATTGACATTGTTTTTTCTCAACAAAACTAATCAAAAAGTGGGAGAGAATTGTTAATTGTCGAAACGGTGAAGGGAAGATGGAATTCGGTAGCTCATTTGGAAATGCCTTATGTGATTCCGACAATGCCACGTTTCATAAAAAAAAGTCAAGTTTTCGATTCTCTGCCATAAAATGTGTCACCAACATAATAATATAATATTCGGAAAGTGTGTTTCACTATGACTTGACGGAGAGGGGAAAATCCAAAAAGGCTCACTAATGACATTGTTTTTTCTCAACAAAACTAATCAAAAAGTGGGAGAGAATTGTTAGTTGTCGAAACAGTGAAGGGAATATGGAATTCGGTAGGTCATTTAGAAACACGTTATGTGATTCTGACAATGCCACATTTCGTAAAAAAAAGGCAAAAAAGTAAAGTCTTCGATTCTCTGCCATTAAATGTATCACCCCCATAATAATATAATATTCGGAAAGTGTGTTTCACTATGACTTGACGGAGACGGGAAAATCCAAAATGGCTCACTAATGACATTGTTTTTTCTCAACAAAACTAATCAAAAAGTGGGAGAGAATTGTTAGTTGTCGAAACGGTGAAGGGAATATGGGATTCGGTATGTCGTTTAGAAACACGTTATGTGATTCTGACAATGCCACATTTCGTAAAAAAAAAGTCAAATCTTCGATGCTCTGCCATTGAATGTGTTACCCTCATAATAATATCTTCGGAAAGCGTGTTTCACTGTGACTTGACGGAGAATCCATAAAGGCTCACTAATGACATTGTTTTTTCTCAACAAAACTAATCAACAAGTGGTAGAGAATTGTTAGTTGTCGAAACGGTGAAGGGAATATGGAATTCGGTAGGTCATTTAGAAACACGTTATGTGATTCTGACAATGCCACGTTTCTTAAAAAAAGTCAAGTCTTCGATGCTCTCCCATTGAATGTGTCACCCTCATAATAATATCTTCGGAAAGTGTGTTTCGTTTCACTATGACTTGACGGATAGGGGAAAATCCATAAAGGCTTACTAATGACATTGTTTTTTCTCAACAAAACTAATCAAAAAGTGGGAGAGAATTGTTAGTTGTCGAAACGGTGTAGGGAAGATGGAATTCGGTAGGTCGTTTAGAAACGCGTTATGTGATTCCGACAATGCCACGTTTCGTAAAAAAATGTCAAGTCTTCGACGCTCTCCCATTGAAAGTATCACCCTCATAATAATATCTTCGGAAAGCGTGTTTCACTATGACTTGACGGAGAGGAGGAATCCATAAAGGCTCACTAATGACATTGTTTTTTCTCAACAAAACTAATCAAAAAGTGGGAGAGAATATTTAAATTTCGAAACGGTGAAGGGAAGATGGAATTCGGTAGGTCGTTTAGAAACGCGTTATGTGATTCTGACAATGCCACGTTCCGTAAAAAAAAGTCAAGTCTTCGATGCTCTGCCATTGAATGTGTCACCCACCCTCATAATAATATAGTATTCGAAAAGTGTGTTTGACTATGACTTGACGGAGAGGGGAAAATCCAAAAAGGCTCACTAATGACATAATTTTTTCTCAACAAAACTAATCAAAAAGTGGAAGAGAATTGTTAGTTGTCGAAACGGGGAAGAGAATATGGAATTCTGTAGGTCATTTGGAAACGCCTCATGTGATTCCGACAATGCCACGTTTCGTAAAAAAAAATCAAGTCTTCGACGCTCTCCCATTGAAAGTATCACCCTCATAATAATATCTTCGGAAAGTGTGTTTCACTATGACTTGACGGAGACGGGAAAATCCAAAAAGGCTCACTAATGACATCATTTTTTCTCAACAGAACTAATCAAAAAGTGGAAGAGAATTGTTGTTTATCGAAACGGTGAAGGGAATATGGAATTCGGTAGATCATTTAGAAACACGTTATGTGATTCCGACAATGCCACGTTTCGTAAAAAAAAGTCGGGTCTTCGATGCTCTGCCATTGAATGTGTCACCCCCATAATAGTATCTTCGGAAAGTGTGTTTCACTCAACAAAACTAATCAAAAAGTGGAAGAGAATTGTTATTTGTCGAAACGGTGAAGGGAAGATGGAATTCAGTAGGTCATTTAGAAAAACATTATGTGATTCTGACAATGCCACGTTTGGTAAAAAAAAGTCAAGTTTTCGATGCTCTGCCATTGAATGTGTCACCCCCATAATAATATAATGTTCGAAATGTGTGTTTGACTATGACTTGACGGAGAGGGGAAAATCCAAAAAGGCTCACTAATGACATAATTTTTTCTCAACAAAACTAATCAAAAAGTGGAAGAGAATTGTTAGTTGTCGAAACGGTGAAGGGAAGATGGAATTCAGTAGGTCATTTAGAAAAACATTATGTGATTCTGACAATGCCACGTTTGGTAAAAAAAAGTCAAGTCTTCGATGCTCTGCCATTGAATGTGTCACCCCCATAATAATATAATGTTCGAAATGTGTGTTTGACTATGACTTGACGGAGAGGGGAAAATCCAAAAAGGCTCACTAATGACATAATTTTTTCTCAACAAAACTAATCAAAAAGTGGAAGAGAATTGTTAGTTGTCGAAACGGTGAAGGGAATATGGAATTCGGTAGGTCATTTAGAAACACGTTATGTGATTCTGACAATGCCACGTTTCTTAAAAAAAGTCAAGTCTTCGATACTCTCCCATTGAATGTGTCACCCTCATAATAATATCTTCGGAAAGTGTGTTTCGTTTCACTATGACTTGACGGATAGGGGAAAATCCATAAAGGCTTACTAATGACATTGTTTTTTCTCAACAAAACTAATCAAAAAGTGGGAGAGAATTGTTAGTTGTCGAAACGGTGTAGGGAAGATGGAATTCGGTAGGTCGTTTAGAAACGCGTTATGTGATTCCGACAATGCCACGTTTCGTAAAAAAAAGTCAAGTCTTCGACGCTCTCCCATTGAAAGTATCACACTCATAATAATATCTTCGGAAAGCGTGTTTCACTATGACTTGACAGAGAGGGGAAATCCATGAAGGCTCACTAATGACATTGTTTTTTCTCAACAAAACTAATCAAAAAGTGGGAGATAATTGTTAGTTGTCGAAACGGTGTAGGGAAGATGGAATTCGGTAGGTCGTTTAGAAACGCGTTATGTGATTCCGACAATGCCACGTTTCGTAAAAAAAAGTCAAGTCTTCGACGCTCTCCCATTGAAAGTATCACCCTCATAATAATATCTTCGGAAAGTGTGTTTCACTATGACTTGACGGAGACGGGAAAATCCAAAAAGGCTCACTAATGACATCATTTTTTCTCAACAGAACTAATCAAAAAGTGGAAGAGAATTGTTGTTTATCGAAACGGTGAAGGGAATATGGAATTCGGTAGATCATTTAGAAACACGTTATGTGATTCCGACAATGCCACGTTTCGTAAAAAAAAGTCGGGTCTTCGATGCTCTGCCATTGAATTTGTCACCCCCATAATAGTATCTTCGGAAAGTGTGTTTCACTCAACAAAACTAATCAAAAAGTGGAAGAGAATTGTTATTTGTCGAAACGGTGAAGGGAAGATGGAATTCAGTAGGTCATTTAGAAAAACATTATGTGATTCTGACAATGCCACGTTTGGTAAAAAAAAGTCAAGTTTTCGATGCTCTGCCATTGAATGTGTCACCCCCATAATAATATAATGTTCGAAATGTGTGTTTGACTATGACTTGACGGAGAGGGGAAAATCCAAAAAGGCTCACTAATGACATAATTTTTTCTCAACAAAACTAATCAAAAAGTGGAAGAGAATTGTTAGTTGTCGAAACGGTGAAGGGAATATGGAATTCGGTAGGTCATTTAGAAACACGTTATGTGATTCTGACAATGCCACGTTTCTTAAAAAAAGTCAAGTCTTCGATACTCTCCCATTGAATGTGTCACCCTCATAATAATATCTTCGGAAAGTGTGTTTCGTTTCACTATGACTTGACGGATAGGGGAAAATCCATAAAGGCTTACTAATGACATTGTTTTTTCTCAACAAAACTAATCAAAAAGTGGGAGAGAATTGTTAGTTGTCGAAACGGTGTAGGGAAGATGGAATTCGGTAGGTCGTTTAGAAACGCGTTATGTGATTCCGACAATGCCACGTTTCGTAAAAAAAAGTCAAGTCTTCGACGCTCTCCCATTGAAAGTATCACACTCATAATAATATCTTCGGAAAGCGTGTTTCACTATGACTTGACAGAGAGGGGAAATCCATGAAGGCTCACTAATGACATTGTTTTTTCTCAACAAAACTAATCAAAAAGTGGGAGATAATTGTTAGTTGTCGAAACGGTGTAGGGAAGATGGAATTCGGTAGGTCGTTTAGAAACGCGTTATGTGATTCCGACAATGCCACGTTTCGTAAAAAAAAGTCAAGTCTTCGACGCTCTCCCATTGAAAGTATCACCCTCATAATAATATCTTCGGAAAGTGTGTTTCACTATAACTTGACGGAGAGGGGAAAATCCAAAAAGGCTGACTAATGACATAATTTTTTCTCAACAAACTAATCAAAAAGTGGAAGAGAATTGTTAGTTGTCGAAACGGTGAAGGGAAGATGGAATTCGGTAGCTCATTTGGAAATGCCTTATGTGATTCCGACAATGCCACGTTTCGTAAAAAAAAGTCCAGTTTTCGATTCTCTGCCATTGAATGTGTCACCCCCATAATAATATAATATTCGAAAAGTGTGTTTCACTATGACTTGACGGAGAGGGTAAATCCAAAAAGGCTCACTAATGACATAATTTTTTCTCAACAAAACTAATCAAAAAGTGGAAGAGAATTGTTATTTATCGAAACGGTGAAGGGAAGATGGAATTCAGTAGGTCATTTAGAAAAACATTATGTGATTCCGACAATGCCACGTTTCGTAAAAAAAAGTCAAGTCTTCGACGCTCTCCCATTGAAAGTATCACCCTCATAATAATATCTTCGGAAAGTGTGTTTCACTATGACTTGACGGAGAGGGGAAAATCCAAAAAGGCTGACTAATGACATAATTTTTTCTCAACAAACTAATCAAAAAGTGGAAGAGAATTGTTAGTTGTCGAAACGGTGAAGGGAAGATGGAATTCGGTAGCTCATTTGGAAATGCCTTATGTGATTCCGACAATGCCACGTTTCGTAAAAAAAAGTCAAGTTTTCGATTCTCTGCCATTGAATGTGTCACCCCCATAATAATATAATATTCGGAAAGTGTGTTTCACTATGACTTGACGGAGAGGGTAAATCCAAAAAGGCTCACTAATGACATAATTTTTTCTCAACAAAACTAATCAAAAAGTGGAAGAGAATTGTTATTTGTCGAAACGGTGAAGGGAAGATGGAATTCAGTAGGTGATTTAGAAAAACATTATGTGATTTCGACAATGCCACGTTTCGTAAAAAAAAGTCAAGTCTTCGACGCTCTCCCATTGAAAGTTTCACCCTCATAATAATATCTTCGGAAAGTGTGTTTCACTATGACTTGACGGAGAGGGGAAAATCCAAAAAGGCTGACTAATGACATAATTTTTTCTCAACAAACTAATCAAAAAGTGGAAGAGAATTGTTAGTTGTCGAAACGGTGAAGGGAAGATGGAATTCGGTAGCTCATTTGGAAATGCCTTATGTGATTCCGACAATGCCACGTTTCGTAAAAAAAGTCAAGTTTTCGATTCTCTGCCATTGAATGTGTCACCCCCATAATAATATAATATTCGGAAAGTGTGTTTCACTATGACTTGACGGAGAGGGTAAATCCAAAAAGGCTCACTAATGACATAATTTTTTCTCAACAAAACTAATCAAAAAGTGGAAGAGAATTGTTATTTGTCGAAACGGTGAAGGGAAGATGGAATTCAGTAGGTCATTCAGAAAAACATTATGTGATTCCGACAATGCCACGTTTCGTAAAAAAAAGTCAAGTCTTCGATGCTCTGCCATTGAATGTGTCACCCCCATAATAATATAATATTCGAAAAGTGTGTTTGACTATGACTTGACGGAGAGGGGAAAATCCAAAAAGGCTGACTAATGACATAATTTTCTCTCAACAAACTAATCAAAAAGTGGAAGAGAATTGTTAGTTGTCGAAACGGTGAAGGTGAAGGGAAGATGGAATTCGGTAGCTCATTTGGAAATGCCTTATGTGATTCCGACAATGCCACGTTTCGTAAAAAAAAGTCAAGTCTTCGACGCTCTCCCATTGAATGTGTCACCCCCATAATAATATAATATTCGGAAAGTGTGTTTCACTATGACCTGACGGAGAGGGGAAAATCCAAAAAGGCTGACTAATAACATAATTTTTTCTCAACAAACTAATCAAAAAGTGGAAGAGAATTGTTAGTTGTCGAAACGGTGAAGGGAAGATGGAATTCGGTAGCTCATTTGGAAATGCCTTATGTGATTCCGACAATGCCACGTTTCGTAAAAAAAAGTCAAGTTTTCGATTCTCTGCCATTGAATGTGTCACCCCCATAATAATATAATATTCGGAAAGTGTGTTTCACTATGACTTGACGGAGAGGGTAAATCCAAAAAGGCTCACTAATGACATAATTTTTTCTCAACAAAACTAATCAAAAAGTGGAACAGAATTGTTATTTGTCGAAACGGTGAAGGGAAGATGGAATTCAGTAGGTCATTCAGAAAAACATTATGTGATTCCGACAATGCCACGTTTCGTAAAAAAAAGTCAAGTCTTCGACGCTCTCCCATTGAAAGTATCACCCTCATAATAATATCTTCGGAAAGTGTGTTTCACTATGACTTGACGGAGAGGGGAAAATCCAAAAAGGCTGACTAATGACATAATTTTCTCTCAACAAACTAATCAAAAAGTGGAAGAGAATTGTTAGTTGTCGAAACGGTGAAGGGAAGATGGAATTCGGTAGGTCATTTAGAAACACGTCATGTGATTCCGACAATGCCAGGTTTCGTAAAAAAAAGTCAAGTCTTCGACGCTCTCCCATTGAATGTGTCACCCCCATAATAATATAATATTCGGAAAGTGTGTTCCACTATGACTTGTCGGAGAGGGGAAAATCCAAAAAGGCTCACTAATGACATAATTTTTTCTCAACAAACTAATCAAAAAGTGGAAGAGAATTGTTAGTTGTCGAAACGGTGAAGGGAAGATGGAATTCGGTAGGTCATTTAGAAACACGTCATGTGATTCCGACAATGCCAGGTTTCGTAAAAAAAAGTCAAGTCTTCGATGCTCTGCCATTGAATGTGTCACCCCCATAATAGTATAATATACGGAAAGTGTGTTTCACTATGACCTGACAGAGAGGGGAAAATCCAAAAAGGCTGACTAATGACATAATTTTTTCTCAACAAACTAATCAAAAAGTGGAAGAGAATTGTTAGTTGTCGAAACGGTGAAGGGAAGATGGAATTCGGTAGCTCATTTGGAAATGCCTTATGTGATTCCGACAATTCCACGTTTCGTAAAAAAAAGTCAAGTTTTCGATTCTCTGCCATTGAATGTGTCACCCCCATAATAATATAATATTCGGAAAGTGTGTTTCACTATGACTTGACGGAGAGGGTAAATCCAAAAAGGCTCACTAATGACATAATTTTTTCTCAACAAAACTAATCAAAAAGTGGAAGAGAATTGTTATTTGTCGAAACGGTGAAGGGAAGATGGAATTCAGTAGGTCATTCAGAAAAACATTATGTGATTCCGACAATGCCACGTTTCGTAAAAAAAAGTCAAGTCTTCGATGCTCTGCCATTGAATGTGTCACCCCCATAATAATATAATATTGGGAAAGTGTGTTTCACTATGACTTGACGGAGAGGGTAAATCCAAAAAGGCTCACTAATGACATAATTTTTTCTCAACAAAACTAATCAAAAAGTGGAAGAAAATTGTTATTTGTCGAAACGGTGAAGGGAAGATGGAATTCAGTAGGTCATTCAGAAAAACATTATGTGATTCCGACAATGCCACGTTTCGTAAAAAAAGTCAAGTCTTCGACGCTCTCCCATTGAAAGTATCACCCTCATAATAATATCTTCGGAAAGTGTGTTTCACTATGACTTGTCGGAGAGGGGAAAATCCAGAAAGGCTCACTAATGACATAATTTTTTCTCAACAAACTAATCAAAAAGTGGAAGAGAATTGTTAGTTGTCGAAACGGTGAAGGGAAGATGGAATTCGGTAGATCATTTAGAAACACGTTATGTGATTCCGACAATGCCACGTTTCGTAAAAAAAAGTCGGGTCTTCGATGCTCTGCCATTAAATGTGTCACCCCCATAATAGTATCTTCGGAAAGTGTGTTTCACTATGACTTGTCGGAGAGGGGAAAATCCAGAAAGGCTCACTAATGACATAATTTTTTCTCAACAAACTAATCAAAAAATGGAAGAGAATTGTTAGTTGTCGAAACGGTGAAGGGAAGATGGAATTCGGTAGGTCATTCAGAAACACGTCATGTGATTCCGACAATGCCAGGTTTCGTAAAAAAAAGTCAAGTCTTCGATGCTCTGCCATTGAATGTGTCACCCCCATAATAGTATCTTCGGAAAGTGTGTTTCACTATGACTTGTCGGAGAGGGGAAAATCCAAAAAGGCTCACTAATGACATAATTTTTTCTCAACAAACTAATCAAAAAATGGAAGAGAATTGTTAGTTGTCGAAACGGTGAAGGGAAGATGGAATTCGGTAGGTCATTCAGAAACACGTCATGTGATTCCGACAATGCCAGGTTTCGTAAAAAAAAGTCAAGTCTTCGATGCTCTGCCATTGAATGTGTCACCCCCATAATAGTATCTTCGGAAAGTGTGTTTCACTATGACCTGACGGAGAGGGGAAAATCCAAAAAGGCTCAATAATGACATTATTTTTTCTCAGCAAAACTAATCAAAAAGTGGAAGAGAATTGTTATTTGTCGAAACGGTGAAGGGAAGATGGAATACGGTAGGTCATTTAGAAAAACGTTATGTAATTCCGACAATGCCACGTTTCGTAAAAAAAAGTCAAGTCTTCGATGCTCTGCCATTGAATGTGTCACCCCCATAATAGTATAATATACGGAAAGTGTGTTTCACTATGACCTGACAGAGAGGGGAAAATCCAAAAAGGCTGACTAATGACATAATTTTTTCTCAACAAACTAATCAAAAAGTGGAAGAGAATTGTTAGTTGTCGAAACGGTGAAGGGAAGATGGAATTCGGTAGCTCATTTGGAAATGCCTTATGTGATTCCGACAATTCCACGTTTCGTAAAAAAAAGTCAAGTTTTCGATTCTCTGCCATTGAATGTGTCACCCCCATAATAATATAATATTCGGAAAGTGTGTTTCACTATGACTTGACGGAGAGGGTAAATCCAAAAAGGCTCACTAATGACATAATTTTTTCTCAACAAAACTAATCAAAAAGTGGAAGAGAATTGTTATTTGTCGAAACGGTGAAGGGAAGATGGAATTCAGTAGGTCATTCAGAAAAACATTATGTGATTCCGACAATGCCACGTTTCGTAAAAAAAAGTCAAGTCTTCGATGCTCTGCCATTGAATGTGTCACCCCCATAATAATATAATATTGGGAAAGTGTGTTTCACTATGACTTGACGGAGAGGGTAAATCCAAAAAGGCTCACTAATGACATAATTTTTTCTCAACAAAACTAATCAAAAAGTGGAAGAAAATTGTTATTTGTCGAAACGGTGAAGGGAAGATGGAATTCAGTAGGTCATTCAGAAAAACATTATGTGATTCCGACAATGCCACGTTTCGTAAAAAAAGTCAAGTCTTCGACGCTCTCCCATTGAAAGTATCACCCTCATAATAATATCTTCGGAAAGTGTGTTTCACTATGACTTGTCGGAGAGGGGAAAATCCAGAAAGGCTCACTAATGACATAATTTTTTCTCAACAAACTAATCAAAAAGTGGAAGAGAATTGTTAGTTGTCGAAACGGTGAAGGGAAGATGGAATTCGGTAGATCATTTAGAAACACGTTATGTGATTCCGACAATGCCACGTTTCGTAAAAAAAAGTCGGGTCTTCGATGCTCTGCCATTAAATGTGTCACCCCCATAATAGTATCTTCGGAAAGTGTGTTTCACTATGACTTGTCGGAGAGGGGAAAATCCAGAAAGGCTCACTAATGACATAATTTTTTCTCAACAAACTAATCAAAAAATGGAAGAGAATTGTTAGTTGTCGAAACGGTGAAGGGAAGATGGAATTCGGTAGGTCATTCAGAAACACGTCATGTGATTCCGACAATGCCAGGTTTCGTAAAAAAAAGTCAAGTCTTCGATGCTCTGCCATTGAATGTGTCACCCCCATAATAGTATCTTCGGAAAGTGTGTTTCACTATGACTTGTCGGAGAGGGGAAAATCCAAAAAGGCTCACTAATGACATAATTTTTTCTCAACAAACTAATCAAAAAATGGAAGAGAATTGTTAGTTGTCGAAACGGTGAAGGGAAGATGGAATTCGGTAGGTCATTCAGAAACACGTCATGTGATTCCGACAATGCCAGGTTTCGTAAAAAAAAGTCAAGTCTTCGATGCTCTGCCATTGAATGTGTCACCCCCATAATAGTATCTTCGGAAAGTGTGTTTCACTATGACCTGACGGAGAGGGGAAAATCCAAAAAGGCTCAATAATGACATTATTTTTTCTCAGCAAAACTAATCAAAAAGTGGAAGAGAATTGTTATTTGTCGAAACGGTGAAGGGAAGATGGAATACGGTAGGTCATTTAGAAAAACGTTATGTAATTCCGACAATGCCACGTTTCGTAAAAAAAAGTCAAGTCTTCGATGCTCTGCCATTGAATGTGTCACCCCCATATTAATATAATATTCGGAAAGTGTGTTTCGTTTCACTATGACTTGACGGATAGGGGAAAATCCATAAAGGCTTACTAACGACTTTGTTTTTTCTCAACAAAACTAATCAAAAAGTGGGAGAGAATTGTTAGTTGTGGAAGCGGTGTGGGAAAGATGGAATTCGGTAGGTCGTTTAGAAACGCGTTATGTGATTCCAAATATGCCACGTTTCGTAAAAAAAAGTCAAGTCTTCGATTCTCTGCCATTGAATGTGTCACCCGCATAATAATATAATATTCGGAAATTGTGTTTCACTATGACTTGACGGAGAGGGGAAAATCCAAAAAGGCTCACTAATGACATAATTTTTTCTCAACAAAACTAATCAAAAAGTGGAAGAGAATTGTTATTTGTCGAAACGGTGAAGGGAAGATGGAATTCAGTAGGTTATTTAGAAAAACATTATGTGATTCTGACAATGCCACGTTTGGTAAAAAAAAGTCGAGTCTTCGATGCTCTGCCATTGAATGTGTCACCCCCATAATAATATAATGTTCGAAATGTGTGTTTGACTATGACTTGACGGAGAGGGGAAAATCCAAAAAGGCTCACTAATGACATAATTTTTTCTCAACAAAACTAATCAAAAAGTGGAAGAGAATTGTTAGTTGTCGAAACGGTGAAGGGAATATGGAATTCGGTAGGTCATTTAGAAACACGTTATGTGATTCTGACAATGCCACGTTTCTTAAAAAAAGTCAAGTCTTCGATGCTCTCCCATTGAATGTGTCACCCTCATAATAATATCTTCGGAAAGTGTGTTTCGTTTCACTATGACTTGACGGATAGGGGAAAATCCATAAAGGCTTACTAATGACATTGTTTTTTCTCAACAAAACTAATCAAAAAGTGGGAGAGAATTGTTAGTTGTCGAAACGGTGTAGGGAAGATGGAATTCGGTAGGTCGTTTAGAAACGCGTTATGTGATTCCGACAATGCCACGTTTCGTAAAAAAGTCAAGTCTTCGACGCTCTCCCATCGAAAGTATCAACCTCATAATAATATCTTCGGAAAGTGTGTTTCACTATAACTTGACGGAGAGGGGGAAATCCAAAAAGGCTGACTAATGACATAATTTTTTCTCAACAAACTAATCAAAAAGTGGAAGAGAATTGTTAGTTGTCGAAACGGTGAAGGGAAGATGGAATTCGGTAGCTCATTTGGAAATGCCTTATGTGATTCCGACAATGCCACGTTTCGTAAAAAAAAGTCCAGTTTTCGATTCTCTGCCATTGAATGTGTCACCCCCATAATAATATAATATTCGGAAAGTGTGTTTCACTATGACTTGACGGAGAGGGTAAATCCAAAAAGGCTCACTAATGACATAATTTTTTCTCAACAAAACTAATCAAAAAGTGGAAGAGAATTGTTATTTGTCGAAACGGTGAAGGGAAGATGGAATTCAGTAGGTGATTTAGAAAAACATTATGTGATTCCGACAATGCCACGTTTCGTAAAAAAAAGTCAAGTCTTCGACGCTCTCCCATTGAAAGTATCACCCTCATAATAATATCTTCGGAAAGTGTGTTTCACTATGACTTGACGGAGAGGGGAAAATCCAAAAAGGCTGACTAATGACATAATTTTTTCTCAACAAACTAATCAAAAAGTGGAAGAGAATTGTTAGTTGTCGAAACGGTGAAGGGAAGATGGAATTCGGTAGCTCATTTGGAAATGCCTTATGTGATTCCGACAATGCCACGTTTCGTAAAAAAAAGTCAAGTTTTCGATTCTCTGCCATTGAATGTGTCACCCCCATAATAATATAATATTCGGAAAGTGTGTTTCACTATGACTTGACGGAGAGGGTAAATCCAAAAAGGCTCACTAATGACATAATTTTTTCTCAACAAAACTAATCAAAAAGTGGAAGAGAATTGTTATTTGTCGAAACGGTGAAGGGAAGATGGAATTCAGTAGGTCATTCAGAAAAACATTATGTGATTCCGACAATGCCACGTTTCGTAAAAAAAAGTCAAGTCTTCGATGCTCTGCCATTGAATGTGTCACCCCCATAATAATATAATATTCGAAAAGTGTGTTTGAATATGACTTGACGGAGAGGGGAAAATCCAAAAAGGCTCACTAATGACATAATTTTTTCTCAACAAAACTAATCAAAAAGTGGAAGAAAATTGTTATTTGTCGAAACGGTGAATGGAAGATGGAATTCAGTAGGTCATTCAGAAAAACATTATGTGATTCCGCCAATGCCACGTTTCGTAAAAAAAGTCAAGTCTTCGACGCTCTCCCATTGAAAGTATCACCCTCATAATAATATCTTCGGAAAGTGTGTTTCACTATGACTTGTCGGAGAGGGGAAAATCCAGAAAGGCTCACTAATGACATAATTTTTTCTCAACAAACTAATCAAAAAGTGGAAGAGAATTGTTAGTTGTCGAAACGGTGAAGGGAAGATGGAATTCGGTAGATCATTTAGAAACACGTTATGTGATTCCGACAATGCCACGTTTCGTAAAAAAAAGTCGGGTCTTCGATGCTCTGCCATTAAATGTGTCACCCCCATAATAGTATCTTCGGAAAGTGTGTTTCACTATGACTTGTCGGAGAGGGGAAAATCCAGAAAGGCTCACTAATGACATAATTTTTTCTCAACAAACTAATCAAAAAATGGAAGAGAATTGTTAGTTGTCGAAACGGTGAAGGGAAGATGGAATTCGGTAGGTCATTTAGAAACACGTCATGTGATTCCGACAATGCCAGGTTTCGTAAAAAAAAGTCAAGTCTTCGATGCTCTGCCATTGAATGTGTCACCCCCATAATAGTATAATATACGGAAAGTGTGTTTCACTATGACCTGACAGAGAGGGGAAAATCCAAAAAGGCTGACTAATGACATAATTTTTTCTCAACAAACTAATCAAAAAGTGGAAGAGAATTGTTAGTTGTCGAAACGGTGAAGGGAAGATGGAATTCGGTAGCTCATTTGGAAATGCCTTATGTGATTCCGACAATTCCACGTTTCGTAAAAAAAAGTCAAGTCTTCGATGCTCTGCCATTGAATGTGTCACCCCCATAATAATATAATATTGGGAAAGTGTGTTTCACTATGACTTGACGGAGAGGGTAAATCCAAAAAGGCTCACTAATGACATAATTTTTTCTCAACAAAACTAATCAAAAAGTGGAAGAAAATTGTTATTTGTCGAAACGGTGAAGGGAAGATGGAATTCAGTAGGTCATTCAGAAAAACATTATGTGATTCCGACAATGCCACGTTTCGTAAAAAAAGTCAAGTCTTCGACGCTCTCCCATTGAAAGTATCACCCTCATAATAATATCTTCGGAAAGTGTGTTTCACTATGACTTGTCGGAGAGGGGAAAATCCAGAAAGGCTCACTAATGACATAATTTTTTCTCAACAAACTAATCAAAAAGTGGAAGAGAATTGTTAGTTGTCGAAACGGTGAAGGGAAGATGGAATTCGGTAGATCATTTAGAAACACGTTATGTGATTCCGACAATGCCACGTTTCGTAAAAAAAAGTCGGGTCTTCGATGCTCTGCCATTAAATGTGTCACCCCCATAATAGTATCTTCGGAAAGTGTGTTTCACTATGACTTGTCGGAGAGGGGAAAATCCAGAAAGGCTCACTAATGACATAATTTTTTCTCAACAAACTAATCAAAAAATGGAAGAGAATTGTTAGTTGTCGAAACGGTGAAGGGAAGATGGAATTCGGTAGGTCATTCAGAAACACGTCATGTGATTCCGACAATGCCAGGTTTCGTAAAAAAAAGTCAAGTCTTCGATGCTCTGCCATTGAATGTGTCACCCCCATAATAGTATCTTCGGAAAGTGTGTTTCACTATGACTTGTCGGAGAGGGGAAAATCCAAAAAGGCTCACTAATGACATAATTTTTTCTCAACAAACTAATCAAAAAATGGAAGAGAATTGTTAGTTGTCGAAACGGTGAAGGGAAGATGGAATTCGGTAGGTCATTCAGAAACACGTCATGTGATTCCGACAATGCCAGGTTTCGTAAAAAAAAGTCAAGTCTTCGATGCTCTGCCATTGAATGTGTC
Organism: Diorhabda sublineata; assembly: GCF_026230105.1. Taxonomy (NCBI): domain Eukaryota; kingdom Metazoa; phylum Arthropoda; class Insecta; order Coleoptera; family Chrysomelidae; genus Diorhabda; species Diorhabda sublineata. Next base: position 1,896,185 of record NC_079486.1, read on the forward strand.
ACCCCCATAATAGTATCTTCGGAAAGTGTGTTTCACTATGACCTGACGGAGAGGGGAAAATCCAAAAAGGCTCAATAATGACATTATTTTTTCTCAGCAAAACTAATCAAAAAGTGGAAGAGAATTGTTATTTGTCGAAACGGTGAAGGGAAGATGGAATACGGTAGGTCATTTAGAAAAACGTTATGTAATTCCGACAATGCCACGTTTCGTAAAAAAAAGTCAAGTCTTCGATGCTCTGCCATTGAATGTGTCACCCCCATATTAATATAATATTCGGAAAGTGTGTTTCGTTTCACTATGACTTGACGGATAGGGGAAAATCCATAAAGGCTTACTAATGACTTTGTTTTTTCTCAACAAAACTAATCAAAAAGTGGGAGAGAATTGTTAGTTGTGGAAGCGGTGTGGGAAAGATGGAATTCGGTAGGTCGTTTAGAAACGCGTTATGTGATTCCAAATATGCCACGTTTCGTAAAAAAAAGTCAAGTCTTCGATTCTCTGCCATTGAATGTGTCACCCGCATAATAATATAATATTCGGAAATTGTGTTTCACTATGACTTGACGGAGAGGGGAAAATCCAAAAAGGCTCACTAATGACATAATTTTTTCTCAACAAAACTAATCAAAAAGTGGAAGAGAATTGTTATTTGTCGAAACGGTGAAGGGAAGATGGAATTCAGTAGGTTATTTAGAAAAACATTATGTGATTCTGACAATGCCACGTTTGGTAAAAAAAAGTCGAGTCTTCGATGCTCTGCCATTGAATGTGTCACCCCCATAATAATATAATGTTCGAAATGTGTGTTTGACTATGACTTGACGGAGAGGGGAAAATCCAAAAAGGCTCACTAATGACATAATTTTTTCTCAACAAAACTAATCAAAAAGTGGGAGAGAATTGTTAGTTGTCGAAACGGTGTAGGGAAGATGGAATTCGGTAGGTCGTTTAGAAACGCGTTATGTGATTCCGACAATGCCACGTTTCGTAAAAAAGTCAAGTCTTCGACGCTCTCCCATCGAAAGTATCAACCTCATAATAATATCTTCGGAAAGTGTGTTTCATTATAACTTGACGGAGAGGGGGAAATCCAAAAAGGCTGACTAATGACATAATTTTTTCTCAACAAACTAATCAAAAAGTGGAAGAGAATTGTTAGTTGTCGAAACGGTGAAGGGAAGATGGAATTCGGTAGCTCATTTGGAAATGCCTTATGTGATTCCGACAATGCCACGTTTCGTAAAAAAAAGTCCAGTTTTCGATTCTCTGCCATTGAATGTGTCACCCCCATAATAATATAATATTCGGAAAGTGTGTTTCACTATGACTTGACGGAGAGGGTAAATCCAAAAAGGCTCACTAATGACATAATTTTTTCTCAACAAAACTAATCAAAAAGTGGAAGAGAATTGTTATTTGTCGAAACGGTGAAGGGAAGATGGAATTCAGTAGGTGATTTAGAAAAACATTATGTGATTCCGACAATGCCACGTTTCGTAAAAAAAAGTCAAGTCTTCGACGCTCTCCCATTGAAAGTATCACCCTCATAATAATATCTTCGGAAAGTGTGTTTCACTATGACTTGACGGAGAGGGGAAAATCCAAAAAGGCTGACTAATGACATAATTTTTTCTCAACAAACTAATCAAAAAGTGGAAGAGAATTGTTAGTTGTCGAAACGGTGAAGGGAAGATGGAATTCGGTAGCTCATTTGGAAATGCCTTATGTGATTCCGACAATGCCACGTTTCGTAAAAAAAAGTCAAGTTTTCGATTCTCTGCCATTGAATGTGTCACCCCCATAATAATATAATATTCGGAAAGTGTGTTTCACTATGACTTGACGGAGAGGGTAAATCCAAAAAGGCTCACTAATGACATAATTTTTTCTCAACAAAACTAATCAAAAAGTGGAAGAGAATTGTTATTTGTCGAAACGGTGAAGGGAAGATGGAATTCAGTAGGTCATTCAGAAAAACATTATGTGATTCCGACAATGCCACGTTTCGTAAAAAAAAGTCAAGTCTTCGATGCTCTGCCATTGAATGTGTCACCCCCATAATAATATAATATTCGAAAAGTGTGTTTGAATATGACTTGACGGAGAGGGGAAAATCCAAAAAGGCTCACTAATGACATAATTTTTTCTCAACAAAACTAATCAAAAAGTGGAAGAGAATTGTTATTTGTCGAAACGGTGAAGGGAAGATGGAATTCGGTAGCTCATTTGGAAATGCCTTATGTCATTCCGATAATGCCAGGTTTCGTAAAAAAAAGTCAAGTTTTCGATTCTCTGTCATTGAATGTGTCACCCTCATAACAATATAATATTCGGAAAGTGTGTTTCACTATGACTTGACGGAGACGGGAAAATCCAAAAAGACTCACTAATGACATTATTTTTTCTCAACAGAACTAATCAAAAAGTGGAAGAGAATTGTTGTTTATCGAAACGGTGAAGGGAAGATGGAATTCGGTAGGTCATTTAGAAACACGTCATGTGATTCCGACAATGCCAGGTTTCGTAAAAAAAAGTCAAGTCTTCGATACTCTGCCATTGAATGTGTCACCCCCATAATAGTATAATATACGGAAAGTGTGTTTCACTATGACCTGACGGAGAGGGGAAAATCCAAAAAGGCTGACTAATAACATAATTTTTTCTCAACAAACTAATCAAAAAGTGGAAGAGAATTGTTAGTTGTCGAAACGGTGAAGGGAAGATGGAATTCGGTAGCTCATTTGGAAATGCCTTATGTGATTCCGACAATGCCACGTTTCGTAAAAAAAAGTCAAGTTTTCGATTCTCTGCCATTGAATGTGTCACCCCCATAATAATATAATATTCGGAAAGTGTGTTTCACTATGACTTGACGGAGAGGGTAAATCCAAAAAGGCTCACTAATGACATAATTTTTTCTCAACAAAACTAATCAAAAAGTGGAAGAGAATTGTTATTTGTCGAAACGGTGAAGGGAAGATGGAATTCAGTAGGTCATTCAGAAAAACATTATGTGATTCCGACAATGCCACGTTTCGTAAAAAAAAGTCAAGTCTTCGATGCTCTGCCATTGAATGTGTCACCCCCATAATAATATAATATTCGAAAAGTGTGTTTGAATATGACTTGACGGAGAGGGGAAAATCCAAAAAGGCTCACTAATGACATAATTTTTTCTCAACAAAACTAATCAAAAAGTGGAAGAGAATTGTTATTTGTCGAAACGGTGAAGGGAAGATGGAATTCGGTAGCTCATTTGGAAATGCCTTATGTCATTCCGATAATGCCAGGTTTCGTAAAAAAAAGTCAAGTTTTCGATTCTCTGTCATTGAATGTGTCACCCTCATAACAATATAATATTCGGAAAGTGTGTTTCACTATGACTTGACGGAGACGGGAAAATCCAAAAAGACTCACTAATGACATTATTTTTTCTCAACAGAACTAATCAAAAAGTGGAAGAGAATTGTTGTTTATCGAAACGGTGAAGGGAAGATGGAATTCGGTAGGTCATTTAGAAACACGTCATGTGATTCCGACAATGCCAGGTTTCGTAAAAAAAAGTCAAGTCTTCGATACTCTGCCATTGAATGTGTCACCCCCATAATAGTATAATATACGGAAAGTGTGTTTCACTATGACCTGACGGAGAGGGGAAAATCCAAAAAGGCTGACTAATAACATAATTTTTTCTCAACAAACTAATCAAAAAGTGGAAGAGAATTGTTAGTTGTCGAAACGGTGAAGGGAAGATGGAATTCGGTAGCTCATTTGGAAATGCCTTATGTGATTCCGACAATGCCACGTTTCGTAAAAGAAAGTCAAGTCTTCGACGCTCTCCCATTGAAAGTATCACCCTCATAATAATATCTTCGGAAAGTGTGTTTCACTATGACTTGACGGAGAGGGGAAAATCCAAAAAGGCTGACTAATGACATAATTTTTTCTCAACAAACTAATCAAAAAGTGGAAGAGAATTGTTAGTTGTCGAAACGGTGAAGGTGAAGGGAAGATGGAATTCGGTAGCTCATTTGGAAATGCCTTATGTGATTCCGACAATGCCACGTTTCGTAAAAAAAAGTCAAGTCTTCGACGCTCTCCCATTGAATGTGTCACCCCCATAATAATATAATATTCGGAAAGTGTGTTCCACTATGACTTGTCGGAGAGGGGAAAATCCAAAAAGGCTCACTAATGACATAATTTTTTCTCAACAAACTAATCAAAAAGTGGAAGAGAATTGTTAGTTGTCGAAACGGTGAAGGGAAGATGGAATTCGGTAGGTCATTTAGAAACACGTCATGTGATTCCGACAATGCCAGGTTTCGTAAAAAAAAGTCAAGTATTCGATGCTCTGCCATTGAATGTGTCACCCCCATAATAGTATAATATACGGAAAGTGTGTTTCACTATGACCTGACAGAGAGGGGAAAATCCAAAAAGGCTGACTAATGACATAATTTTTTCTCAACAAACTAATCAAAAAGTGGAAGAGAATTGTTAGTTGTCGAAACGGTGAAGGGAAGATGGAATTCGGTAGCTCATTTGGAAATGCCTTATGTGATTCCGACAATGCCACGTTTCGTAAAAAAAAGTCAAGTTTTCGATTCTCTGCCATTGAATGTGTCACCCCCATAATAATATAATATTCGGAAGTGTGTTTCACTATGACTTGACGGAGAGGGTAAATCCAAAAAGGCTCACTAATGACATAATTTTTTCTCAACAAAACTAATCAAAAAGTGGAAGAGAATTGTTATTTGTCGAAACGGTGAAGGGAAGATGGAATTCAGTAGATCATTCAGAAAAACATTATGTGATTCCGACAATGCCACGTTTCGTAAAAAAAAGTCAAGTCTTCGACGCTCTCCCATTGAAAGTATCACCCTCATAATAATATCTTCGGAAAGTGTGTTTCACTATGACTTGACGGAGAGGGGAAAATCCAAAAAGGCTGACTAATGACATAATTTTTTCTCAACAAACTAATCAAAAAGTGGAAGAGAATTGTTAGTTGTCGAAACGGTGAAGGGAAGATGGAATTCGGTAGGTCATTTGGAAATGCCTTATGTGATTCCGACAATGCCACGTTTCGTAAAAAAAAGTCAAGTTTTCGATTCTCTGCCATTGAATGTGTCACCCCCATAATAATATAATATTCGGAAAGTGTGTTTCACTATGACTTGACGGAGAGGGTAAATCCAAAAAGGTTCACTAATGACATAATTTTTTCTCAACAAAACTAATCAAAAAGTGGAAGAGAATTGTTATTTGTCGAAACGGTGAAGGGAAGATGGAATTCAGTAGGTCATTCAGAAAAACATTATGTGATTCCGACAATGCCACGTTTCGTAAAAAAAAGTCAAGTCTTCGATGCTCTGCCATTGAATGTGTCACCCCCATAATAATATAATATTGGGAAAGTGTGTTTCACTATGACTTGACGGAGAGGGTAAATCCAAAAAGGCACACTAATGACATAATTTTTTCTCAACAAAACTAATCAAAAAGTGGAAGAGAATTGTTATTTGTCGAAACGGTGAAGGGAAGATGGAATTCAGTAGGTCATTCAGAAAAACATTATGTGATTCCGACAATGCCACGTTTCGTAAAAAAAAGTCAAGTCTTCGACGCTCTCCCATTGAAAGTATCACCCTCATAATAATATCTTCGGAAAGTGTGTTTCACTATGACTTGACGGAGAGGGGAAAATCCAAAAAGGCTGACTAATGACATAATTTTTTCTCAACGAACTAATCAAAAAGTGGAAGAGAATTGTTAGTTGTCGAAACGGTGAAGGGAAGATGGAATTCGGTAGCTCATTTGGAAATGCCTTATGTGATTCCGACAATGCCACGTTTCGTAAAAAAAAAGTCAAGTTTTCGATACTCTGCCATTGAATGTGTCACCTCCATAATAGTATAATATACGGAAAGTGTGTTTCACTATGACCTGACGGAGAGGGGAAAATCCAAAAAGGCTGACTAATAACATAATTTTTTCTCAACAAACTAATCAAAATGTGGAAGAGAATTGTTAGTTGTCGAAACGGTGAAGGGAAGATGGAATTCGGTAGCTCATTTGGAAATGCCTTATGTGATTCCGACAATGCCACGTTTCGTAAAAAAAAGTCAAGTCTTCGATGCTCTGCCATTGAATGTGTCACCCCCATAATAGTATAATATACGGAAAGTGTGTTTCACTATGACCTGACAGAGAGGGGAAAATCCAAAAAGGCTAACTAATGACATAATTTTTTCTCAACAAACTAATCAAAAAGTGGAAGAGAATTGTTGTTTATCGAAACGGTGAAGGGAATATGGAATTCGGTAGATCATTTAGAAACACGTTATGTGATTCCGACAATGCCACGTTTCGTAAAAAAAAGTCGGGTCTTCGATGCTCTGCCATTGAATGTGTCACCCCCATAATAGTATCTTCGGAAAGTGTGTTTCACTCAACAAAACTAATCAAAAAGTGGAAGAGAATTGTTATTTGTCGAAACGGTGAAGGGAAGATGGAATTCAGTAGGTCATTTAGAAAAACATTATGTGATTCTGACAATGCCACGTTTGGTAAAAAAAAGTCAAGTCTTCGATGCTCTGCCATTGAATGTGTCACCCCCATAATAATATAATGTTCGAAATGTGTGTTTGACTATGACTTGACGGAGAGGGGAAAATCCAAAAAGGCTCACTAATGACATAATTTTTTCTCAACAAAACTAATCAAAAAGTGGAAGAGAATTGTTAGTTGTCGAAACGGTGAAGGGAAGATGGAATTCAGTAGGTCATTTAGAAAAACATTATGTGATTCTGACAATGCCATGTTTGGTAAAAAAAAGTCAAGTCTTCGATGCTCTGCCATTGAATGTGTCACCCCCATAATAATATAATGTTCGAAATGTGTGTTTGACTATGACTTGACGGAGAGGGGAAAATCCAAAAAGGCTCACTAATGACATAATTTTTTCTCAACAAAACTAATCAAAAAGTGGAAGAGAATTGTTAGTTGTCGAAACGGTGAAGGGAATATGGAATTCGGTAGGTCATTTAGAAACACGTTATGTGATTCTGACAATGCCACGTTTCTTAAAAAAAGTCAAGTCTTCGATGCTCTCCCATTGAATGTGTCACCCTCATAATAATATCTTCGGAAAGTGTGTTTCGTTTCACTATGACTTGACGGATAGGGGAAAATCCATAAAGGCTTACTAATGAAATTGTTTTTTCTCAACAAAACTAATCAAAAAGTGGGAGAGAATTGTTAGTTGTCGAAACGGTGTAGGGAAGATGGAATTCGGTAGGTCGTTTAGAAACGCGTTATGTGATTCCGACAATGCCACGTTTCGTAAAAAAAAGTCAAGTCTTCGACGCTCTCCCATTGAAAGTATCACCCTCATAATAATATCTTCGGAAAGCGTGTTTCACTATGACTTGACAGAGAGGGGAAATCCATGAAGGCTCACTAATGACATTGTTTTTTCTCAACAAAACTAATCAAAAAGTGGGAGATAATTGTTAGTTGTCGAAACGGTGTAGGGAAGATGGAATTCGGTAGGTCGTTTAGAAACGCGTTATGTGATTCCGACAATGCCACGTTTCGTAAAAAAAAGTCAAGTCTTCGACGCTCTCCCATTGAAAGTATCACCCTCATAATAATATCTTCGGAAAGTGTGTTTCACTATAACTTGACGGAGAGGGGAAAATCCAAAAAGGCTGACTAATGACATGATTTTTTCTCAACAAACTAATCAAAAAGTGGAAGAGAATTGTTAGTTGTCGAAACGGTGAAGGGAAGATGGAATTCGGTAGCTCATTTGGAAATGCCTTATGTGATTCCGACAATGCCACGTTTCGTAAAAAAAAGTCCAGTTTTCGATTCTCTGCCATTGAATGTGTCACCCCCATAATAATATAATATTCGGAAAGTGTGTTTCACTATGACTTGACGGAGAAGGTAAATCCAAAAAGGCTCACTAATGACATAATTTTTTCTCAACAAAACTAATCAAAAAGTGGAAGAGAATTGTTATTTATCGAAACGGTGAAGGGAAGATGGAATTCAGTAGGTCATTTAGAAAAACATTATGTGATTCCGACAATGCCACGTTTCGTAAAAAAAAGTCAAGTCTTCGACGCTCTCCCATTGAAAGTATCACCCTCATAATAATATCTTCGGAAAGTGTGTTTCACTATGACTTGACGGAGAGGGGAAAATCCAAAAAGGCTGACTAATGACATAATTTTTTCTCAACAAACTAATCAAAAAGTGGAAGAGAATTGTTAGTTGTCGAAACGGTGAAGGGAAGATGGAATTCGGTAGCTCATTTGGAAATGCCTTATGTGATTCCGACAATGCCACGTTTCGTAAAAAAAAGTCAAGTTTTCGATTCTCTGCCATTGAATGTGTCACCCCCATAATAATATAATATTCGGAAAGTGTGTTTCACTATGACTTGACGGAGAGGGTAAATCCAAAAAGGCTCACTAATGACATAATTTTTTCTCAACAAAACTAATCAAAAAGTGGAAGAGAATTGTTATTTGTCGAAACGGTGAAGGGAAGATGGAATTCAGTAGGTGATTTAGAAAAACATTATGTGATTCCGACAATGCCACGTTTCGTAAAAAAAAGTCAAGTCTTCGACGCTCTCCCATTGAAAGTATCACCCTCATAATAATATCTTCGGAAAGTGTGTTTCACTATGACTTGACGGAGAGGGGAAAATCCAAAAAGGCTGACTAATGACATAATTTTTTCTCAACAAACTAATCAAAAAGTGGAAGAGAATTGTTAGTTGTCGAAACGGTGAAGGGAAGATGGAATTCGGTAGCTCATTTGGAAATGCCTTATGAGATTCCGACAATGCCACGTTTCGTAAAAAAAGTCAAGTTTTCGATTCTCTGCCATTGAATGTGTCACCCCCATAATAATATAATATTCGGAAAGTGTGTTTCACTATGACTTGACGGAGAGGGTAAATCCAAAAAGGCTCACTAATGACATAATTTTTTCTCAACAAAACTAATCAAAAAGTGGAAGAGAATTGTTATTTGTCGAAACGGTGAAGGGAAGATGGAATTCAGTAGGTCATTCAGAAAAACATTATGTGATTCCGACAATGCCACGTTTCGTAAAAAAAAGTCAAGTCTTCGATGCTCTGCCATTGAATGTGTCACCCCCATAATAATATAATATTCGAAAAGTGTGTTTGACTATGACTTGACGGAGAGGGGAAAATCCAAAAAGGCTCACTAATGACATAATTTTTTCTCAACAAAACTAATCAAAAAGTGGAAGAGAATTGTTATTTGTCGAAACGGTGAAGGGAAGATGGAATTCGGTAGCTCATTTGGAAACACGTCATGTGATTCCGACAATGCCAGGTTTCGTAAAAAAAAGTCAAGTTTTCGATTCTCTGTCATTGAATGTGTCACCCTCATAACAATATAATATTCGGAAAGTGTGTTTCACTATGACTTGACGGAGACGGGAAAATCCAAAAAGACTCACTAATGACATTATTTTTTCTCAACAGAACTAATCAAAAAGTGGAAGAGAATTGTTGTTTATCGAAACGGTGAAGGGAAGATGGAATTCGGTAGGTCATTTAGAAACACGTCATGTGATTCCGACAATGCCAGGTTTCGTAAAAAAAAGTCAAGTCTTCGATACTCTGCCATTGAATGTGTCACCCCCATAATAGTATAATATACGGAAAGTGTGTTTCACTATGACCTGACGGAGAGGGGAAAATCCAAAAAGGCTGACTAATAACATAATTTTTTCTCAACAAACTAATCAAAAAGTGGAAGAGAATTGTTAGTTGTCGAAACGGTGAAGGGAAGATGGAATTCGGTAGCTCATTTGGAAATGCCTTATGTGATTCCGACAATGCCACGTTTCGTAAAAAAAAGTCAAGTTTTCGATTCTCTGCCATTGAATGTGTCACCCCCATAATAATATAATATTCGGAAAGTGTGTTTCACTATGACTTGACGGAGAGGGTAAATCCAAAAAGGCTCACTAATGACATAATTTTTTCTCAACAAAACTAATCAAAAAGTGGAAGAGAATTGTTATTTGTCGAAACGGTGAAGGGAAGATGGAATTCGGTAGCTCATTTGGAAACACGTCATGTGATTCCGACAATGCCAGGTTTCGTAAAAAAAAGTCAAGTTTTCGATTCTCTGTCATTGAATGTGTCACCCTCATAACAATATAATATTCGGAAAGTGTGTTTCACTATGACTTGACGGAGACGGGAAAATCCAAAAAGACTCACTAATGACATTATTTTTTCTCAACAGAACTAATCAAAAAGTGGAAGAGAATTGTTGTTTATCGAAACGGTGAAGGGAAGATGGAATTCGGTAGGTCATTTAGAAACACGTCATGTGATTCCGACAATGCCAGGTTTCGTAAAAAAAAGTCAAGTCTTCGATACTCTGCCATTGAATGTGTCACCCCCATAATAGTATAATATACGGAAAGTGTGTTTCACTATGACCTGACGGAGAGGGGAAAATCCAAAAAGGCTGACTAATAACATAATTTTTTCTCAACAAACTAATCAAAAAGTGGAAGAGAATTGTTAGTTGTCGAAACGGTGAAGGGAAGATGGAATTCGGTAGCTCATTTGGAAATGCCTTATGTGATTCCGACAATGCCACGTTTCGTAAAAAAAAGTCAAGTTTTCGATTCTCTGCCATTGAATGTGTCACCCCCATAATAATATAATATTCGGAAAGTGTGTTTCACTATGACTTGACGGAGAGGGTAAATCCAAAAAGGCTCACTAATGACATAATTTTTTCTCAACAAAACTAATCAAAAAGTGGAAGAGAATTGTTATTTGTCGAAACGGTGAAGGGAAGATGGAATTCAGTAGGTCATTCAGAAAAACATTATGTGATTCCGACAATGCCACGTTTCGTAAAAAAAAGTCAAGTCTTCGACGCTCTCCCATTGAAAGTATCACCCTCATAATAATATCTTCGGAAAGTGTGTTTCACTATGACTTGACGGAGAGGGGAAAATCCAAAAAGGCTGACTAATGACATAATTTTTTCTCAACAAAACTAATCAAAAAGTGGAAGAGAATTGTTATTTGTCGAAACGGTGAAGGGAAGATGGAATTCAGTAGGTCATTCAGAAAAACATTATGTGATTCCGACAATGCCACGTTTCGTAAAAAAAGTCAAGTCTTCGACGCTCTCCCATTGAAAGTATCACCCTCATAATAATATCTTCGGAAAGTGTGTTTCACTGTGACTTGTCGGAGAGGGGAAAATCCAGAAAGGCTCACTAATGACATAATTTTTTCTCAACAAACTAATCAAAAAGTGGAAGAGAATTGTTAGTTGTCGAAACGGTGAAGGGAAGATGGAATTCGGTAGATCATTTAGAAACACGTTATGTGATTCCGACAATGCCACGTTTCGTAAAAAAAAGTCGGGTCTTCGATGCTCTGCCATTGAATGTGTCACCCCCATAATAGTATCTTCGGAAAGTGTGTTTCACTATGACTTGTCGGAGAGGGGAAAATCCAAAAAGGCTCACTAATGACATAATTTTTTCTCAACAAACTAATCAAAAAATGGAAGAGAATTGTTAGTTGTCGAAACGGTGAAGGGAAGATGGAATTCGGTAGGTCATTCAGAAACACGTCATGTGATTCCGACAATGCCAGGTTTCGTAAAAAAGTCAAGTCTTCGATGCTCTGCCATTGAATGTGTCACCCCCATAATAGTATCTTCGGAAAGTGTGTTTCACTATGACTTGTCGGAGAGGGGAAAATCCAAAAAGGCTCACTAATGACATAATTTTTTCTCAACAAACTAATCAAAAAATGGAAGAGAATTGTTAGTTGTCGAAACGGTGAAGGGAAGATGGAATTCGGTAGGTCATTCAGAAACACGTCATGTGATTCCGACAATGCCAGGTTTCGTAAAAAAAAGTCAAGTCTTCGATGCTCTGCCATTGAATGTGTCACCCCCATAATAGTATCTTCGGAAAGTGTGTTTCACTATGACCTGACGGAGAGGGGAAAATCCAAAAAGGCTCAATAATGACATTATTTTTTCTCAGCAAAACTAATCAAAAAGTGGAAGAGAATTGTTATTTGTCGAAACGGTGAAGGGAAGATGGAATACGGTAGGTCATTTAGAAAAACGTTATGTAATTCCGACAATGCCACGTTTCGTAAAAAAAAGTCAAGTCTTCGATGCTCTGCCATTGAATGTGTCACCCCCATATTAATATAATATTCGGAAAGTGTGTTTCGTTTCACTATGACTTGACGGATAGGGGAAAATCCATAAAGGCTTACTAATGACTTTGTTTTTTCTCAACAAAACTAATCAAAAAGTGGGAGAGAATTGTTAGTTGTGGAAGCGGTGTAGGAAAGATGGAATTCGGTAGGTCGTTTAGAAACGCGTTATGTGATTCCAAATATGCCACGTTTCGTAAAAAAAAGTCAAGTCTTCCATTCTCTGCCATTGAATGTGTCACCCGCATAATAATATAATATTCGGAAATTGTGTTTCACTATGACTTGACGGAGAGGGGAAAATCCAAAAAGGCTCACTAATGACATAATTTTTTCTCAACAAAACTAATCAAAAAGTGGAAGAGAATTGTTATTTGTCGAAACGGTGAAGGGAAGATGGAATTCAGTAGGTCATTTAGAAAAACATTATGTGATTCTGACAATGCCACGTTTGGTAAAAAAAAGTCAAGTCTTCGATGCTCTGCCATTGAATGTGTCACCCCCATAATAATATAATGTTCGAAATGTGTGTTTGACTATGACTTGACGGAGAGGGGAAAATCCAAAAAGGCTCACTAATGACATAATTTTTTCTCAACAAAACTAATCAAAAAGTGGAAGAGAATTGTTAGTTGTCGAAACGGTGAAGGGAATATGGAATTCGGTAGGTCATTTAGAAACACGTTATGTGATTCTGACAATGCCACGTTTCTTAAAAAAAGTCAAGTCTTCGATGCTCTCCCATTGAATGTGTCACCCTCATAATAATATCTTCGGAAAGTGTGTTTCGTTTCACTATGACTTGACGGATAGGGGAAAATCCATAAAGGCTTACTAATGACATTGTTTTTTCTCAACAAAACTAATCAAAAAGTGGGAGAGAATTGTTAGTTGTCGAAACGGTGTAGGGAAGATGGAATTCGGTAGGTCGTTTAGAAACGCGTTATGTGATTCCGACAATGCCACGTTTCGTAAAAAAAAGTCAAGTCTTCGACGCTCTCCCATTGAAAGTATCACCCTCATAATAATATCTTCGGAAAGCGTGTTTCACTATGACTTGACGGAGAGGGGAAATCCATAAAGGCTCACTAATGACATTGTTTTTTCTCAACAAAACTAATCAAAAAGTGGGAGATAATTGTTAGTTGTCGAAACGGTGTAGGGAAGATGGAATTCGGTAGGTCGTTTAGAAACGCGGTATGTGATTCCGACAATGCCACGTTTCGTAAAAAAGTCAAGTCTTCGACGCTCTCCCATCGAAAGTATCAACCTCATAATAATATCTTCGGAAAGTGTGTTTCACTATAACTTGACGGAGAGGGGGAAATCCAAAAAGGCTGACTAATGACATAATTTTTTCTCAACAAACTAATCAAAAAGTGGAAGAGAATTGTTAGTTGTCGAAACGGTGAAGGGAAGATGGAATTCGGTAGCTCATTTGGAAATGCCTTATGTGATTCCGACAATGCCACGTTTCGTAAAAAAAAGTCCAGTTTTCGATTCTCTGCCATTGAATGTGTCACCCCCATAATAATATAATATTCGGAAAGTGTGTTTCACTATGACTTGACGGAGAGGGTAAATCCAAAAAGGCTCACTAATGACATAATTTTTTCTCAACAAAACTAATCAAAAAGTGGAAGAGAATTGTTATTTGTCGAAACGGTGAAGGGAAGATGGAATTCAGTAGGTGATTTAGAAAAACATTATGTGATTCCGACAATGCCACGTTTCGTAAAAAAAAGTCAAGTCTTCGACGCTCTCCCATTGAAAGTATCACCCTCATAATAATATCTTCGGAAAGTGTGTTTCACTATGACTTGACGGAGAGGGGAAATTCAAAAAGGCTGACTAATGACATAATTTTTTCTCAACAAACTAATCAAAAAGTGGAAGAGAATTGTTGTCGAAACGGTGAAGGGAAGATGGAATTCGGTAGCTCATTTGGAAATGCCTTATGTGATTCCGACAATGCCACGTTTCGTAAAAAAAAGTCAAGTTTTCGATTCTCTGCCATTGAATGTGTCACCCCCATAATAATATAATATTCGGAAAGTGTGTTTCACTATGACTTGACGGAGAGGGTAAATCCAAAAAGGCTCACTAATGACATAATTTTTTCTCAACAAAACTAATCAAAAAGTGGAAGAGAATTGTTATTTGTCGAAACGGTGAAGGGAAGATGGAATTCAGTAGGTCATTCAGAAAAACATTATGTGATTCCGACAATGCCACGTTTCGTAAAAAAAAGTCAAGTCTTCGATGCTCTGCCATTGAATGTGTCACCCCCATAATAATATAATATTCGAAAAGTGTGTTTGAATATGACTTGACGGAGAGGGGAAAATCCAAAAAGGCTCACTAATGACATAATTTTTTCTCAACAAAACTAATCAAAAAGTGGAAGAGAATTGTTATTTGTCGAAACGGTGAAGGGAAGATGGAATTCGGTAGCTCATTTGGAAATGCCTTATGTCATTCCGATAATGCCAGGTTTCGTAAAAAAAGTCAAGTTTTCGATTCTCTGTCATTGAATGTGTCACCCTCATAACAATATAATATTCGGAAAGTGTGTTTCACTATGACTTGACGGAGACGGGAAAATCCAAAAAGACTCACTAATGACATTATTTTTTCTCAACAGAACTAATCAAAAAGTGGAAGAGAATTGTTGTTTATCGAAACGGTGAAGGGAAGATGGAATTCGGTAGGTCATTTAGAAACACGTCATGTGATTCCGACAATGCCAGGTTTCGTAAAAAAAAGTCAAGTCTTCGATACTCTGCCATTGAATGTGTCACCCCCATAATACTATAATATACGGAAAGTGTGTTTCACTATGACCTGACGGAGAGGGGAAAATCCAAAAAGGCTGACTAATAACATAATTTTTTCTCAACAAACTAATCAAAAAGTGGAAGAGAATTGTTAGTTGTCGAAACGGTGAAGAGAAGATGGAATTCGGTAGCTCATTTGGAAATGCCTTATGTGATTCCGACAATGCCACGTTTCGTAAAAAAAAGTCAAGTTTTCGATTCTCTGCCATTGAATGTGTCACCCCCATAATAATATAATATTCGGAAAGTGTGTTTCACTATGACTTGACGGAGAGGGTAAATCCAAAAAGGCTCACTAATGACATAATTTTTTCTCAACAAAACTAATCAAAAAGTGGAAGAGAATTGTTATTTGTCGAAACGGTGAAGGGAAGATGGAATTCAGTAGGTCATTCAGAAAAACATTATGTGATTCCGACAATGCCACGTTTCGTAAAAAGAAGTCAAGTCTTCGATGCTCTGCCATTGAATGTGTCACCCCCATAATAATATAATATTCGAAAAGTGTGTTTGAATATGACTTGACGGAGAGGGGAAAATCCAAAAAGGCTCACTAATGACATAATTTTTTCTCAACAAAACTAATCAAAAAGTGGAAGAGAATTGCTATTTATCGAAACGGTGAAGGGAAGATGGAATTCGGTAGCTCATTTGGAAATGCCTTATGTCATTCCGATAATGCCAGGTTTCGTAAAAAAAAGTCAAGTTTTCGATTCTCTGTCATTGAATGTGTCACCCTCATAACAATATAATATTCGGAAAGTGTGTTTCACTATGACTTGACGGAGACGGGAAAATCCAAAAAGACTCACTAATGACATTATTTTTTCTCAACAGAACTAATCAAAAAGTGGAAGAGAATTGTTGTTTATCGAAACGGTGAAGGGAAGATGGAATTCGGTAGGTCATTTAGAAACACGTCATGTGATTCCGACAATGCCAGGTTTCGTAAAAAAAAGTCAAGTCTTCGATACTCTGCCATTGAATGTGTCACCCCCATAATAGTATAATATACGGAAAGTGTGTTTCACTATGACCTGACGGAGAGGGGAAAATCCAAAAAGGCTGACTAATAACATAATTTTTTCTCAACAAACTAATCAAAAAGTGGAAGAGAATTGTTAGTTGTCGAAACGGTGAAGGGAAGATGGAATTCGGTAGCTCATTTGGAAATGCCTTATGTGATTCCGACAATGCCACGTTTCGTAAAAAAAAAGTCAAGTTTTCGATTCTCTGCCATTGAATGTGTCACCCCCATAATAATATAATATTCGGAAAGTGTGTTTCACTATGACTTGACGGAGAGGGTAAATCCAAAAAGGCTCACTAATGACATAATTTTTTCTCAACAAAACTAATCAAAAAGTGGAAGAGAATTGTTATTTGACGAAACGGTGAAGGGAAGATGGAATTCAGTAGGTCATTCAGAAAAACATTATGTGATTCCGACAATGCCACGTTTCGTAAAAAAAAGTCAAGTCTTCGACGCTCTCCCATTGAAAGTATCACCCTCATAATAATATCTTCGGAAAGTGTGTTTCACTATGACTTGACGGAGAGGGGAAAATCCAAAAAGGCTGACTAATGACATAATTTTTTCTCAACAAACTAATCAAAAAGTGGAAGAGAATTGTTAGTTGTCGAAACGGTGAAGGTGAAGGGAAGATGGAATTCGGTAGCTCATTTGGAAATGCCTTATGTGATTCCGACAATGCCACGTTTCGTAAAAAAAAGTCAAGTCTTCGACGCTCTCCCATTGAATGTGTCACCCCCATAATAATATAATATTCGGAAAGTGTGTTCCACTATGACTTGTCGGAGAGGGGAAAATCCAAAAAGGCTCACTAATGACATAATTTTTTCTCAACAAACTAATCAAAAAGTGGAAGAGAATTGTTAGTTGTCGAAACGGTGAAGGGAAGATGGAATTCGGTAGGTCATTTAGAAACACGTCATGTGATTCCGACAATGCCAGGTTTCGTAAAAAAAAGTCAAGTCTTCGATGCTCTGCCATTGAATGTGTCACCCCCATAATAGTATAATATACGGAAAGTGTGTTTCACTATGACCTGACAGAGAGGGGAAAATCCAAAAAGGCTGACTAATGACATAATTTTTTCTCAACAAACTAATCAAAAAGTGGAAGAGAATTGTTAGTTGTCGAAACGGTGAAGGGAAGATGGAATTCGGTAGCTCATTTGGAAATGCCTTATGTGATTCCGACAATGCCACGTTTCGTAAAAAAAAGTCAAGTTTTCGATTCTCTGCCATTGAATGTGTCACCCCCATAATAATATAATATTCGGAAAGTGTGTTTCACTATGACTTGACGGAGAGGGGTAAATCCAAAAATGCTCACTAATGACATAATTTTTTCTCAACAAAACTAATCAAAAAGTGGAAGAGAATTGTTATTTGTCGAAACGGTGAAGGGAAGATGGAATTCAGTAGGTCATTCAGAAAAACATTATGTGATTCCGACAATGCCACGTTTCGTAAAAAAAAGTCAAGTCTTCGACGCTCTCCCATTGAAAGTATCACCCTCATAATAATATCTTCGGAAAGTGTGTTTCACTATGACTTGACGGAGAGGGGAAAATCCAAAAAGGCTGACTAATGACATAATTTTTTCTCAACAAACTAATCAAAAAGTGGAAGAGAATTGTTAGTTGTCGAAACGGTGAAGGGAAGATGGAATTCGGTAGCTCATTTGGAAATGCCTTATGTGATTCCGACAATGCCACGTTTCGTAAAAAAAAGTCAAGTTTTCGATTCTCTGCCATTGAATGTGTCACCCCCATAATAATATAATATTCGGAAAGTGTGTTTCACTATGACTTGACGGAGAGGGTAAATCCAAAAAGGTTCACTAATGACATAATTTTTTCTCAACAAAACTAATCAAAAAGTGGAAGAGAATTGTTATTTGTCGAAACGGTGAAGGGAAGATGGAATTCAGTAGGTCATTCAGAAAAACATTATGTGATTCCGACAATGCCACGTTTCGTAAAAAAAAGTCAAGTCTTCGATGCTCTGCCATTGAATGTGTCACCCCCATAATAATATAATATTGGGAAAGTGTGTTTCACTATGACTTGACGGAGAGGGTAAATCCAAAAAGGCTCACTAATGACATAATTTTTTCTCAACAAAACTAATCAAAAAGTGGAAGAGAATTGTTATTTGTCGAAACGGTGAAGGGAAGATGGAATTCAGTAGGTCATTCAGAAAAACATTATGTGATTCCGACAATGCCACGTTTCGTAAAAAAAAGTCAAGTCTTCGACGCTCTCCCATTGAAAGTATCACCCTCATAATAATATCTTCGGAAAGTGTGTTTCACTATGACTTGACGGAGAGGGGAAAATCCAAAAAGGCTGACTAATGACATAATTTTTTCTCAACAAACTAATCAAAAAGTGGAAGAGAATTGTTAGTTGTCGAAACGGTGAAGGGAAGATGGAATTCGGTAGCTCATTTGGAAATGCCTTATGTGATTCCGACAATGCCACGTTTCGTAAAAAAAAGTCAAGTTTTCGATACTCTGCCATTGAATGTGTCACCCCCATAATAGTATAATATACGGGAAGTGTGTTTCACTATGACCTGACGGAGAGGGGAAAATCCAAAAAGGCTGACTAATAACATAATTTTTTCTCAACAAACTAATCAAAAAGTGGAAGAGAATTGTTAGTTGTCGAAACGGTGAAGGGAAGATGGAATTCGGTAGCTCATTTGGAAATGCCTTATGTGATTCCGACAATGCCACGTTTCGTAAAAAAAAGTCAAGTTTTCGATTCTCTGCCATTGAATTTGTCACCCCCATAATAATATAATATTCGGAAAGTGTGTTTCACTATGACTTGACGGAGAGGGTAAATCCAAAAAGGCTCACTAATGACATAATTTTTTCTCAACAAAACTAATCAAAAAGTGGAAGAGAATTGTTATTTGTCGAAACGGTGAAGGGAAGATGGAATTCAGTAGGTCATTCAGAAAAACATTATGTGATTCCGACAATGCCACGTTTCGTAAAAAAAAGTCAAGTCTTCGACGCTCTCCCATTGAAAGTATCACCCTCATAATAATATCTTCGGAAAGTGTGTTTCACTATGACTTGACGGAGAGGGGAAAATCCAAAAAGGCTGACTAATGACATAACTTTTTCTCAACAAACTAATCAAAAAGTGGAAGAGAATTGTTAGTTGTCGAAACGGTGAAGGGAAGATGGAATTCGGTAGCTCATTTGGAAATGCCTTATGTGATTCCGACAATGCCACGTTTCGTAAAAAAAAGTCAAGTTTTCGATTCTCTGCCATTGAATGTGTCACCCCCATAATAATATAATATTCGGAAAGTGTGTTTCACTATGACTTGACGGAGAGGGTAAATCCAAAAAGGTTCACTAATGACATAATTTTTTCTCAACAAAACTAATCAAAAAGTGGAAGAAAATTGTTATTTGTCGAAACGGTGAAGGGAAGATGGAATTCAGTAGGTCATTCAGAAAAACATTATGTGATTCCGACAATGCCACGTTTCGTAAAAAAAAGTCAAGTCTTCGATGCTCTGCCATTGAATGTGTCACCCCCATAATAATATAATATTGGGAAAGTGTGTTTCACTATGACTTGACGGAGAGGGTAAATCCAAAAAGGCTCACTAATGACATAATTTTTTCTCAACAAAACTAATCAAAAAGTGGAAGAGAATTGTTATTTGTCGAAACGGTGAAGGGAAGATGGAATTCAGTAGGTCATTCAGAAAAACATTATGTGATTCCGACAATGCCACGTTTCGTAAAAAAAAGTCAAGTCTTCGACGCTCTCCCATTGAAAGTATCACCCTCATAATAATATCTTCGGAAAGTGTGTTTCACTATGACTTGACGGAGAGGGGAAAATCCAAAAAGGCTGACTAATGACATAATTTTTTCTCAACAAACTAATCAAAAAGTGGAAGAGAATTGTTAGTTGTCGAAACGGTGAAGGGAAGATGGAATTCGGTAGCTCATTTGGAAATGCCTTATGTGATTCCGACAATGCCACGTTTCGTAAAAAAAAGTCAAGTTTTCGATTCTCTGCCATTGAATGTGTCACCCCCATAATAATATAATATTCGGAAAGTGTGTTTCACTATGACCTGACAGAGAGGGGAAAATCCAAAAAGGCTGACTAATGACATAATTTTTTCTCAACAAACTAATCAAAAAGTGGAAGAGAATTGTTATTTGTCGAAACGGTGAAGGGAAGATGGAATTCGGTAGCTCATTTGGAAATGCCTTATGTCATTCCGACAATGCCACGTTTCGTAAAAAAAAGTCAAGTTTTCGATTCTCTGCCATTGAATGTGTCACCCCCATAATAATATAATATTCGGAAAGTGTGTTTCACTATGACCTGACAGAGAGGGGAAAATCCAAAAAGGCTGACTAATGACATAATTTTTTCTCAACAAAACTAATCAAAAAGTGGAAGAGAATTGTTATTTGTCGAAACGGTGAAGGGAAGATGGAATTCAGTAGGTGATTTAGAAAAACATTATGTGATTCCGACAATGCCACGTTTCGTAAAAAAAAGTCAAGTCTTCGACGCTCTCCCATTGAAAGTATCACCCTCATAATAATATCTTCGGAAAGTGTGTTTCACTATGACTTGACGGAGACGGGAAAATCCAAAAAGGCTGACTAATGACATAATTTTTTCTCAACAAACTAATCAAAAAGTGGAAGAGAATTGTTAGTTGTCGAAACGGTGAAGGGAAGATGGAATTCGGTAGCTCATTTGGAAATGCCTTATGTGATTCCGACAATGCCACGTTTCGTAAAAAAAAGTCAAGTTTTCGATTCTCTGCCATTGAATGTGTCACCCCCATAATAATATAATATTCGGAAAGTGTGTTTCACTATGACTTGACGGAGAGGGTAAATCCAAAAAGGCTCACTAATGACATAATTTTTTCTCAACAAAACTAATCAAAAAATGGAAGAGAATTGTTATTTGTCGAAACGGTGAAGGGAAGATGGAATTCAGTAGGTCATTCAGAAAAACATTATGTGATTCCGACAATGCCACGTTTCGTAAAAAAAAGTCAAGTCTTCGATGCTCTGCCATTGAATGTGTCACCCCCATAATAATATAATATTCGAAAAGTGTGTTTGAATATGACTTGACGGAGAGGGGAAAATCCAAAAAGGCTCACTAATGACATAATTTTTTCTCAACAAAACTAATCAAAAAGTGGAAGAGAATTGTTATTTGTCGAAACGGTGAAGGGAAGATGGAATTCGGTAGCTCATTTGGAAATGCCTTATGTCATTCCGATAATGCCAGGTTTCGTAAAAAAAAGTCAAGTTTTCGATTCTCTGTCATTGAATGTGTCACCCTCATAACAATATAATATTCGGAAAGTGTGTTTCACTATGACTTGACGGAGACGGGAAAATCCAAAAAGACTCACTAATGACATTATTTTTTCTCAACAGAACTAATCAAAAAGTGGAAGAGAATTGTTGTTTATCGAAACGGTGAAGGGAAGATGGAATTCGGTAGGTCATTTAGAAACACGTCATGTGATTCCGACAATGCCAGGTTTCGTAAAAAAAAGTCAAGTCTTCGATACTCTGCCATTGAATGTGTCACCCCCATAATAGTATAATATACGGAAAGTGTGTTTCACTATGACCTGACGGAGAGGGGAAAATCCAAAAAGGCTGACTAATAACATAATTTTTTCTCAACAAACTAATAAAAAAGTGGAAGAGAATTGTTAGTTGTCGAAACGGTGAAGGGAAGATGGAATTCGGTAGCTCATTTGGAAATGCCTTATGTGATTCCGACAATGCCACGTTTCGTAAAAAAAAGTCAAGTTTTCGATTCTCTGCCATTGAATGTGTCACCCCCATAATAATATAATATTCGGAAAGTGTGTTTCACTATGACTTGACGGAGAGGGTAAATCCAAAAAGGCTCACTAATGACATAATTTTTTCTCAACAAAACTAATCAAAAAGTGGAAGAGAATTGTTATTTGTCGAAACGGTGAAGGGAAGATGGAATTCAGTAGGTCATTCAGAAAAACATTATGTGATTCCGACAATGCCACGTTTCGTAAAAAAAAGTCAAGTCTTCGATGCTCTGCCATTGAATGTGTCACCCCCATAATAATATAATATTCGAAAAGTGTGTTTGAATATGACTTGACGGAGAGGGGAAAATCCAAAAAGGCTCACTAATGACATAATTTTTTCTCAACAAAACTAATCAAAAAGTGGAAGAGAATTGTTATTTGTCGAAACGGTGAAGGGAAGATGGAATTCGGTAGCTCATTTGGAAATGCCTTATGTCATTCCGATAATGCCAGGTTTCGTAAAAAAAAGTCAAGTTTTCGATTCTCTGTCATTGAATGTGTCACCCTCATAACAATATAATATTCGGAAAGTGTGTTTCACT
Organism: Diorhabda sublineata; assembly: GCF_026230105.1. NCBI lineage: Eukaryota > Metazoa > Arthropoda > Insecta > Coleoptera > Chrysomelidae > Diorhabda > Diorhabda sublineata. The sequence continues at coordinate 1,918,750 of NC_079486.1, forward strand.
ATGACTTGACGGAGACGGGAAAATCCAAAAAGACTCACTAATGACATTATTTTTTCTCAACAGAACTAATCAAAAAGTGGAAGAGAATTGTTGTTTATCGAAACGGTGAAGGGAAGATGGAATTCGGTAGGTCATTTAGAAACACGTCATGTGATTCCGACAATGCCAGGTTTCGTAAAAAAAAGTCAAGTCTTCGATACTCTGCCATTGAATGTGTCACCCCCATAATAGTATAATATACGGAAAGTGTGTTTCACTATGACCTGACGGAGAGGGGAAAATCCAAAAAGGCTGACTAATAACATAATTTTTTCTCAACAAACTAATAAAAAAGTGGAAGAGAATTGTTAGTTGTCGAAACGGTGAAGGGAAGATGGAATTCGGTAGCTCATTTGGAAATGCCTTATGTGATTCCGACAATGCCACGTTTCGTAAAAAAAAGTCAAGTTTTCGATTCTCTGCCATTGAATGTGTCACCCCCATAATAATATAATATTCGGAAAGTGTGTTTCACTATGACTTGACGGAGAGGGTAAATCCAAAAAGGCTCACTAATGACATAATTTTTTCTCAACAAAACTAATCAAAAAGTGGAAGAGAATTGTTATTTGTCGAAACGGTGAAGGGAAGATGGAATTCAGTAGGTCATTCAGAAAAACATTATGTGATTCCGACAATGCCACGTTTCGTAAAAAAAAGTCAAGTCTTCGATGCTCTCCCATTGAAAGTATCACCCTCATAATAATATCTTCGGAAAGTGTGTTTCACTATGACTTGACGGAGAGGGGAAAATCCAAAAAGGCTGACTAATGACATAATTTTTTCTCAACAAACTAATCAAAAAGTGGAAGAGAATTGTTAGTTGTCGAAACGGTGAAGGGAAGATGGAATTCGGTAGCTCATTTGGAAATGCCTTATGTGATTCCGACAATGCCACGTTTCGTAAAAAAAAGTCAAGTTTTCGATTCTCTGCCATTGAATGTGTCACCCCCATAATAATATAATATTCGGAAAGTGTGTTTCACTATGACTTGACGGAGAGGGTAAATCCAAAAAGGTTCACTAATGACATAATTTTTTCTCAACAAAACTAATCAAAAAGTGGAAGAGAATTGTTATTTGTCGAAACGGTGAAGGGAAGATGGAATTCAGTAGGTCATTCAGAAAAACATTATGTGATTCCGACAATGCCACGTTTCGTAAAAAAAAGTCAAGTCTTCGATGCTCTGCCATTGAATGTGTCACCCCCATAATAATATAATATTGGGAAAGTGTGTTTCACTATGACTTGACGGAGAGGGTAAATCCAAAAAGGCTCACTAATGACATAATTTTTTCTCAACAAAACTAATCAAAAAGTGGAAGAGAATTGTTATTTGTCGAAACGGTGAAGGGAAGATGGAATTCAGTAGGTCATTGAGAAAAACATTATGTGATTCCGACAATGCCACGTTTCGTAAAAAAAGTCAAGTCTTCGACGCTCTCCCATTGAAAGTATCACCCTCATAATAATATCTTCGGAAAGTGTGTTTAACTATGACTTGTCGGAGAGGGGAAAATCCAGAAAGGCTCACTAATGACATAATTTTTTCTCAACAAACTAATCAAAAAGTGGAAGAGAATTGTTAGTTGTCGAAACGGTGAAGGGAAGATGGAATTCGGTAGGTCATTTAGAAACACGTCATGTGATTCCGACAATGCCAGGTTTCGTAAAAAAAAGTCAAGTCTTCGATGCTCTGCCATTGAATGTGTCACCCCCATAATAGTATAATATACGGAAAGTGTGTTTCACTATGACCTGACGGAGAGGGGAAAATCCAAAAAGGCTCAATAATGACATTATTTTTTCTCAGCAAAACTAATCAAAAAGTGGAAGAGAATTGTTATTTGTCGAAACGGTGAAGGGAAGATGGAATTCGGTAGCTCATTTGGAAATGCCTTATGTGATTCCGACAATGCCACGTTTCGTAAAAAAAAGTCAAGTTTTCGATTCTCTGCCATTGAATGTGTCACCCCCATAATAATATAATATTCGGAAAGTGTGTTTCACTATGACTTGACGGAGAGGGTAAATCCAAAAAGGCTGACTAATGACATAATTTTTTCTCAACAAACTAATCAAAAAGTGGAAGAGAATTGTTAGTTGTCGAAACGGTGAAGGGAAGATGGAATTCGGTAGCTCATTTGGAAATGCCTTATGTGATTCCGACAATGCCACGTTTCGTAAAAAAAAGTCAAGTTTTCGATTCTCTGCCATTGAATGTGTCACCCCCATAATAATATAATATTCGGAAAGTGTGTTTCACTATGACTTGACGGAGAGGGTAAATCCAAAAAGGCTCACTAATGACATAATTTTTTCTCAACAAAACTAATCAAAAAATGGAAGAGAATTGTTATTTGTCGAAACGGTGAAGGGAAGATGGAATTCAGTAGGTCATTCAGAAAAACATTATGTGATTCCGACAATGCCACGTTTCGTAAAAAAAAGTCAAGTCTTCGATGCTCTGCCATTGAATGTGTCACCCCCATAATAATATAATATTCGAAAAGTGTGTTTGAATATGACTTGACGGAGAGGGGAAAATCCAAAAAGGCTCACTAATGACATAATTTTTTCTCAACAAAACTAATCAAAAAGTGGAAGAGAATTGTTATTTGTCGAAACGGTGAAGGGAAGATGGAATTCGGTAGCTCATTTGGAAATGCCTTATGTCATTCCGATAATGCCAGGTTTCGTAAAAAAAAGTCAAGTTTTCGATTCTCTGTCATTGAATGTGTCACCCTCATAACAATATAATATTCGGAAAGTGTGTTTCACTATGACTTGACGGAGACGGGAAAATCCAAAAAGACTCACTAATGACATTATTTTTTCTCAACAGAACTAATCAAAAAGTGGAAGAGAATTGTTGTTTATCGAAACGGTGAAGGGAAGATGGAATTCGGTAGGTCATTTAGAAACACGTCATGTGATTCCGACAATGCCAGGTTTCGTAAAAAAAAGTCAAGTCTTCGATACTCTGCCATTGAATGTGTCACCCCCATAATAGTATAATATACGGAAAGTGTGTTTCACTATGACCTGACGGAGAGGGGAAAATCCAAAAAGGCTGACTAATAACATAATTTTTTCTCAACAAACTAATAAAAAAGTGGAAGAGAATTGTTAGTTGTCGAAACGGTGAAGGGAAGATGGAATTCGGTAGCTCATTTGGAAATGCCTTATGTGATTCCGACAATGCCACGTTTCGTAAAAAAAAGTCAAGTTTTCGATTCTCTGCCATTGAATGTGTCACCCCCATAATAATATAATATTCGGAAAGTGTGTTTCACTATGACTTGACGGAGAGGGTAAATCCAAAAAGGCTCACTAATGACATAATTTTTTCTCAACAAAACTAATCAAAAAGTGGAAGAGAATTGTTATTTGTCGAAACGGTGAAGGGAAGATGGAATTCAGTAGGTCATTCAGAAAAACATTATGTGATTCCGACAATGCCACGTTTCGTAAAAAAAAGTCAAGTCTTCGATGCTCTCCCATTGAAAGTATCACCCTCATAATAATATCTTCGGAAAGTGTGTTTCACTATGACTTGACGGAGAGGGGAAAATCCAAAAAGGCTGACTAATGACATAATTTTTTCTCAACAAACTAATCAAAAAGTGGAAGAGAATTGTTAGTTGTCGAAACGGTGAAGGGAAGATGGAATTCGGTAGCTCATTTGGAAATGCCTTATGTGATTCCGACAATGCCACGTTTCGTAAAAAAAAGTCAAGTTTTCGATTCTCTGCCATTGAATGTGTCACCCCCATAATAATATAATATTCGGAAAGTGTGTTTCACTATGACTTGACGGAGAGGGTAAATCCAAAAAGGTTCACTAATGACATAATTTTTTCTCAACAAAACTAATCAAAAAGTGGAAGAGAATTGTTATTTGTCGAAACGGTGAAGGGAAGATGGAATTCAGTAGGTCATTCAGAAAAACATTATGTGATTCCGACAATGCCACGTTTCGTAAAAAAAAGTCAAGTCTTCGATGCTCTGCCATTGAATGTGTCACCCCCATAATAATATAATATTGGGAAAGTGTGTTTCACTATGACTTGACGGAGAGGGTAAATCCAAAAAGGCTCACTAATGACATAATTTTTTCTCAACAAAACTAATCAAAAAGTGGAAGAGAATTGTTATTTGTCGAAACGGTGAAGGGAAGATGGAATTCAGTAGGTCATTGAGAAAAACATTATGTGATTCCGACAATGCCACGTTTCGTAAAAAAAGTCAAGTCTTCGACGCTCTCCCATTGAAAGTATCACCCTCATAATAATATCTTCGGAAAGTGTGTTTAACTATGACTTGTCGGAGAGGGGAAAATCCAGAAAGGCTCACTAATGACATAATTTTTTCTCAACAAACTAATCAAAAAGTGGAAGAGAATTGTTAGTTGTCGAAACGGTGAAGGGAAGATGGAATTCGGTAGGTCATTTAGAAACACGTCATGTGATTCCGACAATGCCAGGTTTCGTAAAAAAAAGTCAAGTCTTCGATGCTCTGCCATTGAATGTGTCACCCCCATAATAGTATAATATACGGAAAGTGTGTTTCACTATGACCTGACGGAGAGGGGAAAATCCAAAAAGGCTCAATAATGACATTATTTTTTCTCAGCAAAACTAATCAAAAAGTGGAAGAGAATTGTTATTTGTCGAAACGGTGAAGGGAAGATGGAATTCGGTAGCTCATTTGGAAATGCCTTATGTGATTCCGACAATGCCACGTTTCGTAAAAAAAAGTCAAGTTTTCGATTCTCTGCCATTGAATGTGTCACCCCCATAATAATATAATATTCGGAAAGTGTGTTTCACTATGACTTGACGGAGAGGGTAAATCCAAAAAGGCTGACTAATGACATAATTTTTTCTCAACAAACTAATCAAAAAGTGGAAGAGAATTGTTAGTTGTCGAAACGGTGAAGGGAAGATGGAATTCGGTAGCTCATTTGGAAATGCCTTATGTGATTCCGACAATGCCACGTTTCGTAAAAAAAAGTCAAGTTTTCGATTCTCTGCCATTGAATGTGTCACCCCCATAATAATATAATATTCGGAAAGTGTGTTTCACTATGACTTGACGGAGAGGGTAAATCCAAAAAGGTTCACTAATGACATAATTTTTTCTCAACAAAACTAATCAAAAAGTGGAAGAGAATTGTTATTTGTCGAAACGGTGAAGGGAAGATGGAATTCAGTAGGTCATTCAGAAAAACATTATGTGATTCCGACAATGCCACGTTTCGTAAAAAAAAGTCAAGTCTTCGATGCTCTGCCATTGAATGTGTCACCCCCATAATAATATAATATTGGGAAAGTGTGTTTCACTATGACTTGACGGAGAGGGTAAATCCAAAAAGGCTCACTAATGACATAATTTTTTCTCAACAAAACTAATCAAAAAGTGGAAGAGAATTGTTATTTGTCGAAACGGTGAAGGGAAGATGGAATTCAGTAGGTCATTCAGAAAAACATTATGTGATTCCGACAATGCCACGTTTCGTAAAAAAAAGTCAAGTCTTCGACGCTCTCCCATTGAAAGTATCACCCTCATAATAATATCTTCGGAAAGTGTGTTTCACTATGACTTGACGGAGAGGGGAAAATCCAAAAAGGCTGACTAATGACATAATTTTTTCTCAACAAACTAATCAAAAAGTGGAAGAGAATTGTTAGTTGTCGAAACGGTGAAGGGAAGATGGAATTCGGTAGCTCATTTGGAAATGCCTTATGTGATTCCGACAATGCCACGTTTCGTAAAAAAAAGTCAAGTTTTCGATACTCTGCCATTGAATGTGTCACCCCCATAATAGTATAATATACGGGAAGTGTGTTTCACTATGACCTGACGGAGAGGGGAAAATTCAAAAAGGCTGACTAATAACATAATTTTTTCTCAACAAACTAATCAAAAAGTGGAAGAGAATTGTTAGTTGTCGAAACGGTGAAGGGAAGATGGAATTCGGTAGCTCATTTGGAAATGCCTTATGTGATTCCGACAATGCCACGTTTCGTAAAAAAAAGTCAAGTTTTCGATTCTCTGCCATTGAATTTGTCACCCCCATAATAATATAATATTCGGAAAGTGTGTTTCACTATGACTTGACGGAGAGGGTAAATCCAAAAAGGCTCACTAATGACATAATTTTTTCTCAACAAAACTAATCAAAAAGTGGAAGAGAATTGTTATTTGTCGAAACGGTGAAGGGAAGATGGAATTCAGTAGGTCATTCAGAAAAACATTATGTGATTCCGACAATGCCACGTTTCGTAAAAAAAAGTCAAGTCTTCGACGCTCTCCCATTGAAAGTATCACCCTCATAATAATATCTTCGGAAAGTGTGTTTCACTATGACTTGACGGAGAGGGGAAAATCCAAAAAGGCTGACTAATGACATAACTTTTTCTCAACAAACTAATCAAAAAGTGGAAGAGAATTGTTAGTTGTCGAAACGGTGAAGGGAAGATGGAATTCGGTAGCTCATTTGGAAATGCCTTATGTGATTCCGACAATGCCACGTTTCGTAAAAAAAAGTCAAGTTTTCGATTCTCTGCCATTGAATGTGTCACCCCCATAATAATATAATATTCGGAAAGTGTGTTTCACTATGACTTGACGGAGAGGGTAAATCCAAAAAGGTTCACTAATGACATAATTTTTTCTCAACAAAACTAATCAAAAAGTGGAAGAAAATTGTTATTTGTCGAAACGGTGAAGGGAAGATGGAATTCAGTAGGTCATTCAGAAAAACATTATGTGATTCCGACAATGCCACGTTTCGTAAAAAAAAGTCAAGTCTTCGATGCTCTGCCATTGAATGTGTCACCCCCATAATAATATAATATTGGGAAAGTGTGTTTCACTATGACTTGACGGAGAGGGTAAATCCAAAAAGGCTCACTAATGACATAATTTTTTCTCAACAAAACTAATCAAAAAGTGGAAGAGAATTGTTATTTGTCGAAACGGTGAAGGGAAGATGGAATTCAGTAGGTCATTCAGAAAAACATTATGTGATTCCGACAATGCCACGTTTCGTAAAAAAAAGTCAAGTCTTCGACGCTCTCCCATTGAAAGTATCACCCTCATAATAATATCTTCGGAAAGTGTGTTTCACTATGACTTGACGGAGAGGGGAAAATCCAAAAAGGCTGACTAATGACATAATTTTTTCTCAACAAACTAATCAAAAAGTGGAAGAGAATTGTTAGTTGTCGAAACGGTGAAGGGAAGATGGAATTCGGTAGCTCATTTGGAAATGCCTTATGTGATTCCGACAATGCCACGTTTCGTAAAAAAAAGTCAAGTTTTCGATTCTCTGCCATTGAATGTGTCACCCCCATAATAATATAATATTCGGAAAGTGTGTTTCACTATGACCTGACAGAGAGGGGAAAATCCAAAAAGGCTGACTAATGACATAATTTTTTCTCAACAAACTAATCAAAAAGTGGAAGAGAATTGTTATTTGTCGAAACGGTGAAGGGAAGATGGAATTCGGTAGCTCATTTGGAAATGCCTTATGTCATTCCGACAATGCCACGTTTCGTAAAAAAAAGTCAAGTTTTCGATTCTCTGCCATTGAATGTGTCACCCCCATAATAATATAATATTCGGAAAGTGTGTTTCACTATGACCTGACAGAGAGGGGAAAATCCAAAAAGGCTGACTAATGACATAATTTTTTCTCAACAAAACTAATCAAAAAGTGGAAGAGAATTGTTATTTGTCGAAACGGTGAAGGGAAGATGGAATTCAGTAGGTGATTTAGAAAAACATTATGTGATTCCGACAATGCCACGTTTCGTAAAAAAAAGTCAAGTCTTCGACGCTCTCCCATTGAAAGTATCACCCTCATAATAATATCTTCGGAAAGTGTGTTTCACTATGACTTGACGGAGACGGGAAAATCCAAAAAGGCTGACTAATGACATAATTTTTTCTCAACAAACTAATCAAAAAGTGGAAGAGAATTGTTAGTTGTCGAAACGGTGAAGGGAAGATGGAATTCGGTAGCTCATTTGGAAATGCCTTATGTGATTCCGACAATGCCACGTTTCGTAAAAAAAAGTCAAGTTTTCGATTCTCTGCCATTGAATGTGTCACCCCCATAATAATATAATATTCGGAAAGTGTGTTTCACTATGACTTGACGGAGAGGGTAAATCCAAAAAGGCTCACTAATGACATAATTTTTTCTCAACAAAACTAATCAAAAAATGGAAGAGAATTGTTATTTGTCGAAACGGTGAAGGGAAGATGGAATTCAGTAGGTCATTCAGAAAAACATTATGTGATTCCGACAATGCCACGTTTCGTAAAAAAAAGTCAAGTCTTCGATGCTCTGCCATTGAATGTGTCACCCCCATAATAATATAATATTCGAAAAGTGTGTTTGAATATGACTTGACGGAGAGGGGAAAATCCAAAAAGGCTCACTAATGACATAATTTTTTCTCAACAAAACTAATCAAAAAGTGGAAGAGAATTGTTATTTGTCGAAACGGTGAAGGGAAGATGGAATTCGGTAGCTCATTTGGAAATGCCTTATGTCATTCCGATAATGCCAGGTTTCGTAAAAAAAAGTCAAGTTTTCGATTCTCTGTCATTGAATGTGTCACCCTCATAACAATATAATATTCGGAAAGTGTGTTTCACTATGACTTGACGGAGACGGGAAAATCCAAAAAGACTCACTAATGACATTATTTTTTCTCAACAGAACTAATCAAAAAGTGGAAGAGAATTGTTGTTTATCGAAACGGTGAAGGGAAGATGGAATTCGGTAGGTCATTTAGAAACACGTCATGTGATTCCGACAATGCCAGGTTTCGTAAAAAAAAGTCAAGTCTTCGATACTCTGCCATTGAATGTGTCACCCCCATAATAGTATAATATACGGAAAGTGTGTTTCACTATGACCTGACGGAGAGGGGAAAATCCAAAAAGGCTGACTAATAACATAATTTTTTCTCAACAAACTAATAAAAAAGTGGAAGAGAATTGTTAGTTGTCGAAACGGTGAAGGGAAGATGGAATTCGGTAGCTCATTTGGAAATGCCTTATGTGATTCCGACAATGCCACGTTTCGTAAAAAAAAGTCAAGTTTTCGATTCTCTGCCATTGAATGTGTCACCCCCATAATAATATAATATTCGGAAAGTGTGTTTCACTATGACTTGACGGAGAGGGTAAATCCAAAAAGGCTCACTAATGACATAATTTTTTCTCAACAAAACTAATCAAAAAGTGGAAGAGAATTGTTATTTGTCGAAACGGTGAAGGGAAGATGGAATTCAGTAGGTCATTCAGAAAAACATTATGTGATTCCGACAATGCCACGTTTCGTAAAAAAAAGTCAAGTCTTCGATGCTCTCCCATTGAAAGTATCACCCTCATAATAATATCTTCGGAAAGTGTGTTTCACTATGACTTGACGGAGAGGGGAAAATCCAAAAAGGCTGACTAATGACATAATTTTTTCTCAACAAACTAATCAAAAAGTGGAAGAGAATTGTTAGTTGTCGAAACGGTGAAGGGAAGATGGAATTCGGTAGCTCATTTGGAAATGCCTTATGTGATTCCGACAATGCCACGTTTCGTAAAAAAAAGTCAAGTTTTCGATTCTCTGCCATTGAATGTGTCACCCCCATAATAATATAATATTCGGAAAGTGTGTTTCACTATGACTTGACGGAGAGGGTAAATCCAAAAAGGTTCACTAATGACATAATTTTTTCTCAACAAAACTAATCAAAAAGTGGAAGAGAATTGTTATTTGTCGAAACGGTGAAGGGAAGATGGAATTCAGTAGGTCATTCAGAAAAACATTATGTGATTCCGACAATGCCACGTTTCGTAAAAAAAAGTCAAGTCTTCGATGCTCTGCCATTGAATGTGTCACCCCCATAATAATATAATATTGGGAAAGTGTGTTTCACTATGACTTGACGGAGAGGGTAAATCCAAAAAGGCTCACTAATGACATAATTTTTTCTCAACAAAACTAATCAAAAAGTGGAAGAGAATTGTTATTTGTCGAAACGGTGAAGGGAAGATGGAATTCAGTAGGTCATTGAGAAAAACATTATGTGATTCCGACAATGCCACGTTTCGTAAAAAAAGTCAAGTCTTCGACGCTCTCCCATTGAAAGTATCACCCTCATAATAATATCTTCGGAAAGTGTGTTTAACTATGACTTGTCGGAGAGGGGAAAATCCAGAAAGGCTCACTAATGACATAATTTTTTCTCAACAAACTAATCAAAAAGTGGAAGAGAATTGTTAGTTGTCGAAACGGTGAAGGGAAGATGGAATTCGGTAGGTCATTTAGAAACACGTCATGTGATTCCGACAATGCCAGGTTTCGTAAAAAAAAGTCAAGTCTTCGATGCTCTGCCATTGAATGTGTCACCCCCATAATAGTATAATATACGGAAAGTGTGTTTCACTATGACCTGACGGAGAGGGGAAAATCCAAAAAGGCTCAATAATGACATTATTTTTTCTCAGCAAAACTAATCAAAAAGTGGAAGAGAATTGTTATTTGTCGAAACGGTGAAGGGAAGATGGAATACGGTAGGTCATTTAGAAAAACGTTATGTAATTCCGACAATGCCACGTTTCGTAAAAAAAAGTCAAGTCTTCGATGCTCTGCCATTGAATGTGTCACCCCCATATTAATATAATATTCGGAAAGTGTGTTTCGTTTCACTATGACTTGACGGATAGGGGAAAATCCATAAAGGCTTACTAATGACTTTGTTTTTTCTCAACAAAACTAATCAAAAAGTGGGAGAGAATTGTTAGTTGTGGAAGCGGTGTAGGAAAGATGGAATTCAGTAGGTCATTCAGAAAAACATTATGTGATTCCGACAATGCCACGTTTCGTAAAAAAAGTCAAGTCTTCGACGCTCTCCCATTGAAAGTATCACCCTCATAATAATATCTTCGGAAAGTGTGTTTCACTATGACTTGTCGGAGAGGGGAAAATCCAGGAAGGCTCACTAATGACATAATTTTTTCTCAACAAACTAATCAAAAAGTGGAAGAGAATTGTTAGTTGTCGAAACGGTGAAGGGAAGATGGAATTCGGTAGGTCATTTAGAAACACGTCATGTGATTCCGACAATGCCAGGTTTCGTAAAAAAAAGTCAAGTCTTCGATGCTCTGCCATTGAATGTGTCACCCCCATAATAGTATAATATACGGAAAGTGTGTTTCACTATGACCTGACGGAGAGGGGAAAATCCAAAAAGGCTCAATAATGACATTATTTTTTCTCAGCAAAACTAATCAAAAAGTGGAAGAGAATTGTTATTTGTCGAAACGGTGAAGGGAAGATGGAATACGGTAGGTCATTTAGAAAAACGTTATGTAATTCCGACAATGCCACGTTTCGTCAAAAAAAGTCAAGTCTTCGATGCTCTGCCATTGAATGTGTCACCCCCATATTAATATAATATTCGGAAAGTGTGTTTCGTTTCACTATGACTTGACGGATAGGGGAAAATCCATAAAGGCTTACTAATGACTTTGTTTTTTCTCAACAAAACTAATCAAAAAGTGGGAGAGAATTGTTAGTTGTGGAAGCGGTGTAGGAAAGATGGAATTCGGTAGGTCGTTTAGAAACGCGTTATGTGATTCCAAATATGCCACGTTTCGTAAAAAAAAGTCAAGTCTTCGATTCTCTGCCATTGAATGTGTCACCCCCATAATAATATAATATTCGGAAATTGTGTTTCACTATGACTTGACGGAGAGGGGAAAATCCAAAAAGGCTCACTAATGACATAATTTTTTCTCAACAAAACTAATCAAAAAGTGGAAGAGAATTGTTATTTGTCGAAACGGTGAAGGGAAGATGGAATTCAGTAGGTCATTTAGAAAAACATTATGTGATTCTGACAATGCCACGTTTCTTAAAAAAAGTCAAGTCTTCGATGCTCTCCCATTGAATGTGTCACCCTCATAATAATATCTTCGGAAAATGTGTTTCACTATGAGTTGACGGATAGGGAAAAATCCAAAAAGGCTTACTAATGACATTGTTTTTTCTCAACAAAACTAATCAAAAAGTGGGAGAGAATTGTTAGTTGTCGAAACGGTGTAGGGAAGATGGAATTCGGTAGGTCGTTTAGAAACGCGTTATGTGATTCCAAAAATGCCGCGTTTCGTAAAAAAAAGTCAAGTCTTCGACGCTCTCCCATTGAAAGTATCACCCTCATAATAATATCTTCGGAAAGCGTGTTTCACTATGACTTGACGGAGAGGGGAAATCCATAAAGGCTCACTAATGACATTATTTTTTCTCAACAAAACTAATCAAAAAGTGGAAGAGAATTGTTATTTGTCGAAACGGTGAAGGGAAGATGGAATTCAGTAGGTCATTCAGAAAAGCATTATGTGATTCCGACAATGCCACGTTTCGTAAAAAAAAGTCAAGTCTTCGACGCTCTCCCATTGAAAGTATCACCCTCATGATAATATCTTCGGAGAGTGTGTTTCACTATGACTTGACGGAGAGGGGAAAATCCAAAAAGGCTGACTAATGACATAATTTTTTCTCAACAAACTAATCAAAAAGTGGAAGAGAATTGTTATTTGTCGAAACGGTGAAGGGAAGATGGAATTCAGTAGGTCATTCAGAAAAACATTATGTGATTCCGACAATGCCACGTTTCGTAAAAAAAAGTCAAGTCTTCGACGCTCTCCCATTGAAAGTATCACCCTCATGATAATATCTTCGGAGAGTGTGTTTCACTATGACTTGACGGAGAGGGGAAAATCCAAAAAGGCTGACTAATGACATAATTTTTTCTCAACAAACTAATCAAAAAGTGGAAGAGAATTGTTAGTTGTCGAAACGGTGAAGGGAAGATGGAATTCGGTAGCTCATTTGGAAATGCCTTATGTGATTCCGACAATGCCACGTTTCGTAAAAAAAAGTCAAGTTTTCGATTCTCTGCCATTGAATGTGTCACCCCCATAATAATATAATATTCGGAAAGTGTGTTTCACTATGACTTGACGGAGAGGGTAAATCCAAAAGGTTCACTAATGACATAATTTTTTCTCAACAAAACTAATCAAAAAGTGGAAGAGAATTGTTATTTGTCGAAACGGTGAAGGGAAGATGGAATTCAGTAGGTCATTCAGAAAAACATTATGTGATTCCGACAATGCCACGTTTCGTAAAAAAAAGTCAAGTCTTCGATGCTCTGCCATTGAATGTGTCACCCCCATAATAATATAATATTGGGAAAGTGTGTTTCACTATGACTTGACGGAGAGGGTAAATCCTAAAAGGCTCACTAATGACATAATTTTTTCTCAACAAAACTAATCAAAAAGTGGAAGAGAATTGTTATTTGTCGAAACGGTGAAGGGAAGATGGAATTCAGTAGGTCATTCAGAAAAACATTATGTGATTCCGACAATGCCACGTTTCGTAAAAAAAGTCAAGTCTTCGACGCTCTCCCATTGAAAGTATCACCCTCATAATAATATCTTCGGAAAGTGTGTTTCACTATGACTTGTCGGAGAGGGGAAAATCCAGAAAGGCTCACTAATGACATAATTTTTTCTCAACAAACTAATCAAAAAGTGGAAGAGAATTGTTAGTTGTCGAAACGGTGAAGGGAAGATGGAATTCGGTAGGTCATTTAGAAACACGTCATGTGATTCCGACAATGCCAGGTTTCGTAAAAAAAAGTCAAGTTCTCGATGCTCTGCCATTGAATGTGTCACCCCCATAATAGTATAATATACGGAAAGTGTGTTTCACTATGACCTGACGGAGAGGGGAAAATCCAAAAAGGCTCAATAATGACATTATTTTTTCTCAGCAAAACTAATCAAAAAGTGGAAGAGAATTGTTATTTGTCGAAACGGTGAAGGGAAGATGGAATACGGTAGGTCATTTAGAAAAACGTTATGTAATTCCGACAATGCCACGTTTCGTAAAAAAAAGTCAAGTCTTCGATGCTCTGCCATTGAATGTGTCACCCCCATATTAATATAATATTCGGAAAGTGTGTTTCGTTTCACTATGACTTGACGGATAGGGGAAAATCCATAAAGGCTTACTAATGACTTTGTTTTTTCTCAACAAAACTAATCAAAAAGTGGGAGAGAATTGTTAGTTGTGGAAGCGGTGTAGGAAAGATGGAATTCGGTAGGTCGTTTAGAAACGCGTTATGTGATTCCAAATATGCCACGTTTCGTAAAAAAAAGTCAAGTCTTCGATTCTCTGCCATTGAATGTGTCACCCCTATAATAATATAATATTCGGAAATTGTGTTTCACTATGACTTGACGGAGAGGGGAAAATCCAAAAAGGCTCACTAATGACATAATTTTTTCTCAACAAAACTAATCAAAAAGTGGAAGAGAATTGTTATTTGTCGAAACGGTGAAGGGAATATGGAATTCGGTAGGTCATTTAGAAACACGTTATGTGATTCTGACAATGCCACGTTTCTTAAAAAAAGTCAAGTCTTCGATGCTCTCCCATTGAATGTGTCACCCTCATAATAATATCTTCGGAAAATGTGTTTCACTATGACTTGACGGATAGGGAAAAATCCAAAAAGGCTTACTAATGACATTGTTTTTTCTCAACAAAACTAATCAAAAAGTGGGAGAGAATTGTTAGTTGTCGAAACGGTGTAGGGAAGATGGAATTCGGTAGGTCGTTTAGAAACGCGTTATGTGATTCCAAAAATGCCACGTTTCGTAAAAAAAAGTCAAGTCTTCGACGCTCTCCCATTGAAAGTATCACCCTCATAATAATATCTTCGGAAAGCATGTTTCACTATGACTTGACGGAGAGGGGAAATCCATAAAGGCTCACTAATGACATTATTTTTTCTCAACAAAACTAATCAAAAAGTGGGAGATAATTGTTAGTTGTCGAAACGGTGTAGGGAAGATGGAATTCGGTAGGTCGTTTAGAAACGCGTTATGTGATTCCGACAATTCCACGTTTCGTAAAAAAAAGTCAAGTCTTCGACGCTCTCCCATTGAAAGTATCACCCTCATAATAATATCTTCGGAAAGTGTGTTTCACTATGACTTGACGGAGAGGGGAAAATCCAAAAAGGCTGACTAATGACATAATTTTTTCTCAACAAACTAATCAAAAAGTGGAAGAGAATTGTTAGTTGTCGAAACGGTGAAGGGAAGATGGAATTCGGTAGCTCATTTGGAAATGCCTTATGTGATTCCGACAATGCCACGTTTCGTAAAAAAAAGTCAAGTTTTCGATTCTCTGCCATTGAATGTGTCACCCCCATAATAATATAATATTCGGAAAGTGTGTTTCACTATGACTTGACGGAGAGGGTAAATCCAAAAAGGCTCACTAATGACATAATTTTTTCTCAACAAAACTAATCAAAAGGTGGAAGAGAATTGTTATTTGTCGAAACGGTGAAGGGAAGATGGAATTCAGTAGGTCATTCAGAAAAACATTATGTGATTCCGACAATGCCACGTTTCGTAAAAAAAAGTCAAGTCTTCGACGCTCTCCCATTGAAAGTATCACCCTCATAATAATATCTTCGGAAAGTGTGTTTCACTATGACTTGACGGAGAGGGGAAAATCCAAAAAGGCTGACTAATGACATAATTTTTTCTCAACAAACTAATCAAAAAGTGGAAGAGAATTGTTAGTTGTCGAAACGGTGAAGGTGAAGGGAAGATGGAATTCGGTAGCTCATTTGGAAATGCCTTATGTGATTCCGACAATGCCACGTTTCGTAAAAAAAAGTCAAGTCTTCGACGCTCTCCCATTGAATGTGTCACCCCCATAATAATATAATATTCGGAAAGTGTGTTCCACTATGACTTGTCGGAGAGGGGAAAATCCAAAAAGGCTCACTAATGACATAATTTTTTCTCAACAAACTAATCAAAAAGTGGAAGAGAATTGTTAGTTGTCGAAACGGTGAAGGGAAGATGGAATTCGGTAGGTCATTTAGAAACACGTCATGTGATTCCGACAATGCCAGGTTTCGTAAAAAAAAGTCAAGTCTTCGATGCTCTGCCATTGAATGTGTCACCCCCATAATAGTATAATATACGGAAAGTGTGTTTCACTATGACCTGACAGAGAGGGGAAAATCCAAAAAGGCTGACTAATGACATAATTTTTTCTCAACAAACTAATCAAAAAGTGGAAGAGAATTGTTAGTTGTCGAAACGGTGAAGGGAAGATGGAATTCGGTAGCTCATTTGGAAATGCCTTATGTGATTCCGACAATGCCACGTTTCGTAAAAAAAAGTCAAGTTTTCGATTTTCTGCCATTGAATGTGTCACCCCCATAATAATATAATATTCGGAAAGTGTGTTTCACTATGACTTGACGGAGAGGGTAAATCCAAAAAGGTTCACTAATGACATAATTTTTTCTCAACAAAACTAATCAAAAAGTGGAAGAGAATTGTTATTTGTCGAAACGGTGAAGGGAAGATGGAATTCAGTAGGTCATTCAGAAAAACATTATGTGATTCCGACAATGCCACGTTTCGTAAAAAAAGTCAAGTCTTCGACGCTCTCCCATTGAAAGTATCACCCTCATAATAATATCTTCGGAAAGTGTGTTTCACTATGACTTGTCGGAGAGGGGAAAATCCAGAAAGGCTCACTAATGACATAATTTTTTCTCAACAAACTAATCAAAAAGTGGAAGAGAATTGTTAGTTGTCGAAACGGTGAAGGGAAGATGGAATTCGGTAGGTCATTTAGAAACACGTCATGTGATTCCGACAATGCCAGGTTTCGTAAAAAAAAGTCAAGTCTTCGATGCTCTGCCATTGAATGTGTCACCCCCATAATAGTATAATATACGGAAAGTGTGTTTCACTATAACCTGACGGAGAGGGGAAAATCCAAAAAGGCTCAATAATGACATAATTTTTTCTCAACAAACTAATCAAAAAGTGGAAGAGAATTGTTAGTTGTCGAAACGGTGAAGGGAAGATGGAATTCGGTAGGTCATTTAGAAACACGTCATGTGATTCCGACAATGCCAGGTTTCGTAAAAAAAAGTCAAGTCTTCGATGCTCTGCCATTGAATGTGTCACCCCCATAATAGTATAATATACGGAAAGTGTGTTTCACTATGACCTGACAGAGAGGGGAAAATCCAAAAAGGCTGACTAATGACATAATTTTTTCTCAACAAACTAATCAAAAAGTGGAAGAGAATTGTTAGTTGTCGAAACGGTGAAGGGAAGATGGAATTCGGTAGCTCATTTGGAAATGCCTTATGTGATTCCGACAATGCCACGTTTCGTAAAAAAAAGTCAAGTTTTCGATTTTCTGCCATTGAATGTGTCACCCCCATAATAATATACTATTCGGAAAGTGTGTTTCACTATGACTTGACGGAGAGGGTAAATCCAAAAAGGTTCACTAATGACATAATTTTTTCTCAACAAAACTAATCAAAAAGTGGAAGAGAATTGTTATTTGTCGAAACGGTGAAGGGAAGATGGAATTCAGTAGGTCATTCAGAAAAACATTATGTGATTCCGACAATGCCACGTTTCGTAAAAAAAGTCAAGTCTTCGACGCTCTCCCATTGAAAGTATCACCCTCATAATAATATCTTCGGAAAGTGTGTTTCACTATGACTTGTCGGAGAGGGGAAAATCCAGAAAGGCTCACTAATGACATAATTTTTTCTCAACAAACTAATCAAAAAGTGGAAGAGAATTGTTAGTTGTCGAAACGGTGAAGGGAAGATGGAATTCGGTAGGTCATTTAGAAACACGTCATGTGATTCCGACAATGCCAGGTTTCGTAAAAAAAAGTCAAGTCTTCGATGCTCTGCCATTGAATGTGTCACCCCCATAATAGTATAATATACGGAAAGTGTGTTTCACTATAACCTGACGGAGAGTGGAAAATCCAAAAAGGCTCAATAATGACATTATTTTTTCTCAGCAAAACTAATCAAAAAGTGGAAGAGAATTGTTATTTGTCGAAACGGTGAAGGGAAGATGGAATACGGTAGGTCATTTAGAAAAACGTTATGTAATTCCGACAATGCCACGTTTCGTAAAAAAAAGTCAAGTCTTCGATGCTCTGCCATTGAATGTGTCACCCCCATATTAATATAATATTCGGAAAGTGTGTTTCGTTTCACTATGACTTGACGGATAGGGGAAAATCCATAAAGGCTTACTAATGACTTTGTTTTTTCTCAACAAAACTAATCAAAAAGTGGGAGAGAATTGTTAGTTGTCGAAGCGGTGTAGGAAAGATGGAATTCGGTAGGTCGTTTAGAAACGCGTTATGTGATTCTAAATATGCCACGTTTCGTAAAAAAAAGTCAAGTTTTCGATTCTCTGCCATTGAATGTGTCACCCCCATAATAATATAATATTCGGAAAGTGTGTTTCACTATGACTTGACGGAGAGGGTAAATCCAAAAAGGCTCACTAATGACATAATTTTTTCTCAACAAAACTAATCAAAAGGTGGAAGAGAATTGTTATTTGTCGAAACGGTGAAGGGAAGATGGAATTCAGTAGGTCATTCAGAAAAACATTATGTGATTCCGACAATGCCACGTTTCGTAAAAAAAAGTCAAGTCTTCGACGCTCTCCCATTGAAAGTATCACCCTCATAATAATATCTTCGGAAAGTGTGTTTCACTATGACTTGACGGAGAGGGGAAAATCCAAAAAGGCTGACTAATGACATAATTTTTTCTCAACAAACTAATCAAAAAGTGGAAGAGAATTGTTAGTTGTCGGAACGGTGAAGGTGAAGGGAAGATGGAATTCGGTAGCTCATTTGGAAATGCCTTATGTGATTCCGACAATGCCACGTTTCGTAAAAAAAAGTCAAGTCTTCGACGCTCTCCCATTGAATGTGTCACCCCCATAATAATATAATATTCGGAAAGTGTGTTCCACTATGACTTGTCGGAGAGGGGAAAATCCAAAAAGGCTCACTAATGACATAATTTTTTCTCAACAAACTAATCAAAAAGTGGAAGAGAATTGTTAGTTGTCGAAACGGTGAAGGGAAGATGGAATTCGGTAGGTCATTTAGAAACACGTCATGTGATTCCGACAATGCCAGGTTTCGTAAAAAAAAGTCAAGTCTTCGATGCTCTGCCATTGAATGTGTCACCCCCATAATAGTATAATATACGGAAAGTGTGTTTCACTATGACCTGACAGAGAGGGGAAAATCCAAAAAGGCTGACTAATGACATAATTTTTTCTCAACAAACTAATCAAAAAGTGGAAGAGAATTGTTAGTTGTCGAAACGGTGAAGGGAAGATGGAATTCGGTAGCTCATTTGGAAATGCCTTATGTGATTCCGACAATGCCACGTTTCGTAAAAAAAAGTCAAGTTTTCGATTTTCTGCCATTGAATGTGTCACCCCCATAATAATATAATATTCGGAAAGTGTGTTTCACTATGACTTGACGGAGAGGGTAAATCCAAAAAGGTTCACTAATGACATAATTTTTTCTCAACAAAACTAATCAAAAAGTGGAAGAGAATTGTTATTTGTCGAAACGGTGAAGGGAAGATGGAATTCAGTAGGTCATTCAGAAAAACATTATGTGATTCCGACAATGCCACGTTTCGTAAAAAAAGTCAAGTCTTCGACGCTCTCCCATTGAAAGTATCACCCTCATAATAATATCTTCGGAAAGTGTGTTTCACTATGACTTGTCGGAGAGGGGAAAATCCAGAAAGGCTCACTAATGACATAATTTTTTCTCAACAAACTAATCAAAAAGTGGAAGAGAATTGTTAGTTGTCGAAACGGTGAAGGGAAGATGGAATTCGGTAGGTCATTTAGAAACACGTCATGTGATTCCGACAATGCCAGGTTTCGTAAAAAAAAGTCAAGTCTTCGATGCTCTGCCATTGAATGTGTCACCCCCATAATAGTATAATATACGGAAAGTGTGTTTCACTATAACCTGACGGAGAGGGGAAAATCCAAAAAGGCTCAATAATGACATAATTTTTTCTCAACAAACTAATCAAAAAGTGGAAGAGAATTGTTAGTTGTCGAAACGGTGAAGGGAAGATGGAATTCGGTAGGTCATTTAGAAACACGTCATGTGATTCCGACAATGCCAGGTTTCGTAAAAAAAAGTCAAGTCTTCGATGCTCTGCCATTGAATGTGTCACCCCCATAATAGTATAATATACGGAAAGTGTGTTTCACTATGACCTGACAGAGAGGGGAAAATCCAAAAAGGCTGACTAATGACATAATTTTTTCTCAACAAACTAATCAAAAAGTGGAAGAGAATTGTTAGTTGTCGAAACGGTGAAGGGAAGATGGAATTCGGTAGCTCATTTGGAAATGCCTTATGTGATTCCGACAATGCCACGTTTCGTAAAAAAAAGTCAAGTTTTCGATTTTCTGCCATTGAATGTGTCACCCCCATAATAATATACTATTCGGAAAGTGTGTTTCACTATGACTTGACGGAGAGGGTAAATCCAAAAAGGTTCACTAATGACATAATTTTTTCTCAACAAAACTAATCAAAAAGTGGAAGAGAATTGTTATTTGTCGAAACGGTGAAGGGAAGATGGAATTCAGTAGGTCATTCAGAAAAACATTATGTGATTCCGACAATGCCACGTTTCGTAAAAAAAGTCAAGTCTTCGACGCTCTCCCATTGAAAGTATCACCCTCATAATAATATCTTCGGAAAGTGTGTTTCACTATGACTTGTCGGAGAGGGGAAAATCCAGAAAGGCTCACTAATGACATAATTTTTTCTCAACAAACTAATCAAAAAGTGGAAGAGAATTGTTAGTTGTCGAAACGGTGAAGGGAAGATGGAATTCGGTAGGTCATTTAGAAACACGTCATGTGATTCCGACAATGCCAGGTTTCGTAAAAAAAAGTCAAGTCTTCGATGCTCTGCCATTGAATGTGTCACCCCCATAATAGTATAATATACGGAAAGTGTGTTTCACTATAACCTGACGGAGAGGGGAAAATCCAAAAAGGCTCAATAATGACATTATTTTTTCTCAGCAAAACTAATCAAAAAGTGGAAGAGAATTGTTATTTGTCGAAACGGTGAAGGGAAGATGGAATACGGTAGGTCATTTAGAAAAACGTTATGTAATTCCGACAATGCCACGTTTCGTAAAAAAAAGTCAAGTCTTCGATGCTCTGCCATTGAATGTGTCACCCCCATATTAATATAATATTCGGAAAGTGTGTTTCGTTTCACTATGACTTGACGGATAGGGGAAAATCCATAAAGGCTTACTAATGACTTTGTTTTTTCTCAACAAAACTAATCAAAAAGTGGGAGAGAATTGTTAGTTGTCGAAGCGGTGTAGGAAAGATGGAATTCGGTAGGTCGTTTAGAAACGCGTTATGTGATTCTAAATATGCCACGTTTCGTAAAAAAAAGTCAAGTCTTCGATTCTCTGCCATTGAATGTGTCACCCCCATAATAATATAATATTCGGAAATTGTGTTTCACTATGACTTGACGGAGAGGCGAAAATCCAAAAAGGCTCACTAATGACATAATTTTTTCTCAACAAAACTAATCAAAAAGTGGAAGAGAATTGTTATTTGTCGAAACGGTGAAGGGAAGATGGAATTCAGTAGGTCATTTAGAAAAACATTATGTGATTCTGACAATGTCACGTTTGGTAAAAAAAAGTCAAGTCTTCGATGCTCTGCCATTGAATGTGTCACCCCCATAATAATATAATATTCGAAATGTGTGTTTGACTATGACTTGACGGAGAGGGGAAAATCCAAAAAGGCTCACTAATGACATAATTTTTTCTCAACAAAACTAATCAAAAAGTGGAAGAGAATTGTTAGTTGTCGAAACGGTGAAGGGAATATGGAATTCGGTAGGTCATTTAGAAACACGTTATGTGATTCTGACAATGCCACGTTTCTTAAAAAAAGTCAAGTCTTCGATGCTCTCCCATTGAATGTGTCACCCTCATAATAATATCTTCGGAAAATGTGTTTCACTATGACTTGACGGATAGGGAAAAATCCAAAAAGGCTTACTAATGACATTGTTTTTTCTCAACAAAACTAATCAAAAAGTGGGAGAGAATTGTTAGTTGTCGAAACGGTGTAGGGAAGATGGAATTCGGTAGGTCGTTTAGAAACGCGTTATGTGATTCCGACAATGCCACGTTTCGTAAAAAAAAGTCAAGTCTTCGACGCTCTCCCATTGAAAGTATCACCCTCATAATAATATCTTCGGAAAGTGTGTTTCACTATGACTTGACGGAGAGGGGAAAATCCAAAAAGGCTGACTAATGACATAATTTTTTCTCAACAAACTAATCAAAAAGTGGAAGAGAATTGTTAGTTGTCGAAACGGTGAAGGGAAGATGGAATTCGGTAGCTCATTTGGAAATGCCTTATGTGATTCCGACAATGCCACGTTTCGTAAAAAAAAGTCAAGTTTTCGATTCTCTGCCATTGAATGTGTCACCCCCATAATAATATAATATTCGGAAAGTGTGTTTCATTATGACTTGACGGAGAGGGTAAATCCAAAAAGGCTCACTAATGACATAATTTTTTCTCAACAAAACTAATCAAAAGGTGGAAGAGAATTGTTATTTGTCGAAACGGTGAAGGGAAGATGGAATTCAGTAGGTCATTCAGAAAAACATTATGTGATTCCGACAATGCCACGTTTCGTAAAAAAAAGTCAAGTCTTCGACGCTCTCCCATTGAAAGTATCACCCTCATAGTAATATCTTCGGAAAGTGTGTTTCACTATGACTTGACGGAGAGGGGAAAATCCAAAAAGGCTGATTAATGACATAATTTTTTCTCAACAAACTAATCAAAAAGTGGAAGAGAATTGTTAGTTGTCGAAACGGTGAAGGGAAGATGGAATTCGGTAGCTCATTTGGAAATGCCTTATGTGATTCCGACAATGCCACGTTTCGTAAAAAAAAGTCAAGTTTTCGATTCTCTGCCATTGAATGTGTCACCCCCATAATAATATAATATTCGGAAAGTGTGTTTCACTATGACTTGACGGAGAGGGTAAATCCAAAAAGGCTCACTAATGACATAATTTTTTCTCAACAAAACTAATCAAAAAGTGGAAGAGAATTGTTAGTTGTCGAAGCGGTGTAGGAAAGATGGAATTCGGTAGGTCGTTTAGAAACGCGTTATGTGATTCTAAATATGCCACGTTTCGTAAAAAAAAGTCAAGTCTTCGATTCTCTGCCATTGAATGTGTCACCCCCATAATAATATAATATTCGGAAATTGTGTTTCACTATGACTTGACGGAGAGGGGAAAATCCAAAAAGGCTCACTAATGACATAATTTTTTCTCAACAAAACTAATCAAAAAGTGGAAGAGAATTGTTATTTGTCGAAACGGTGAAGGGAAGATGGAATTCAGTAGGTCATTTAGAAAAACATTATGTGATTCTGACAATGCCACGTTTGGTAAAAAAAAGTCAAGTCTTCGATGCTCTGCCATTGAATGTGTCACCCCCATAATAATATAATATTCGAAATGTGTGTTTGACTATGACTCGACGGAGAGGGGAAAATCCAAAAAGGCTCACTAATGACATAATTTTTTCTCAACAAAACTAATCAAAAAGTGGAAGAGAATTGTTAGTTGTCGAAACGGTGAAGGGAATATGGAATTCGGTAGGTCATTTAGAAACACGTTATGTGATTCTGACAATGCCACGTTTCTTAAAAAAAGTCAAGTCTTCGACGCTCTCCCATTGAAAGTATCACCCTCATAATAATATCTTCGGAAAGCGTGTTTCACTATGACTTGACGGAGAGGGGAAATCCATAAAGGCTCACTAATGACATTATTTTTTCTCAACAAAACTAATCAAAAAGTGGGAGATAATTGTTAGTTGTCGAAACGGTGTAGGGAAGATGGAATTCGGTAGGTCGTTTAGAAACGCGTTATGTGATTCCGACAATGCCACGTTTCGTAAAAAAAAGTCAAGTCTTCGACGCTCTCCCATTGAAAGTATTACCCTCATAATAATATCTTCGGAAAGCGTGTTTCACTATGACTTGACGGAGAGGGGAAATCCATAAAGGCTCACTAATGACATTATTTTTTCTCAACAAAACTAATCAAAAAGTGGGAGATAATTGTTAGTTGTCGAAACGGTGTAGGGAAGATGGAATTCGGTAGGTCGTTTAGAAACGCGTTATGTGATTCCGACAATGCCACGTTTCGTAAAAAAAAGTCAAGTCTTCGACGCTCTCCCATTGAAAGTATCACCCTCATAATAATATCTTCGGAAAGTGTGTTTCACTATGACTTGACGGAGAGGGGAAAATCCAAAAAGGCTGACTAATGACATAATTTTTTCTCAACAAACTAATCAAAAAGTGGAAGAGAATTGTTAGTTGTCGAAACGGTGAAGGGAAGATGGAATTCGGTAGCTCATTTGGAAATGCCTTATGTGATTCCGACAATGCCACGTTTCGTAAAAAAAAGTCAAGTTTTCGATTCTCTGCCATTGAATGTGTCACCCCCATAATAATATAATATTCGGAAAGTGTGTTTCACTATGACTTGACGGAGAGGGTAAATCCAAAAAGGCTCACTAATGACATAATTTTTTCTCAACAAAACTAATCAAAAGGTGGAAGAGAATTGTTATTTGTCGAAACGGTGAAGGGAAGATGGAATTCAGTAGGTCATTTAGAAAAACATTATGTGATTCCGACAATGCCACGTTTCGTAAAAAAAAGTCAAGTCTTCGACGCTCTCCCATTGAAAGTATCACCCTCATAATAATATCTTCGGAAAGTGTGTTTCACTATGACTTGACGGAGAGGGGAAAATCCAAAAAGGCTGACTAATGACATAATTTTTTCTCAACAAACTAATCAAAAAGTGGAAGAGAATTGTTAGTTGTCGAAACGGTGAAGGGAAGATGGAATTCGGTAGCTCATTTGGAAATGCCTTATGTGATTCCGACAATGCCACGTTTCGTAAAAAAAAGTCAAGTTTTCGATTCTCTGCCATTGAATGTGTCACCCCCATAATAATATAATATTCGGAAAGTGTGTTTCACTATGACTTGACGGAGAGGGTAAATCCAAAAAGGCTCACTAATGACATAATTTTTTCTCAACAAAACTAATCAAAAAGTGGAAGAGAATTGTTATTTGTCGAAACGGTGAAGGGAAGATGGAATTCAGTAGGTCATTTGGAAACGCCTCATGTGATTCCGACAATGCCACGTTTCGTAAAAAAAAGTCAAGTCTTCGACGTTCTCCCATTGAAAGTATCACCCTCATAATAATATCTTCGGAAAGCGTGTTTCACTATGACTTGACGGAGAGGGGAAATCCATAAAGGCTCACTAATGACATTGTTTATTCTCAACAAAACTAATCAAAAAGTGGGAGATAATTGTTAGTTGTCGAAACGGTGAAGAGAATATGGAATTCGGTAGGTCATTTGGAAACGCCTCATGTGATTCCGACAATGCCACGTTTCGTAAAAAAAAGTCGGGTCTTCGATTCTCTGCCATTGAATGTTTCACACCCATAATAATATAATATTCGGAAAGTGTGTTTCACTATGACTTGACGGATAGGGGAAAATCCATAAAGGCTTACTAATGACATTGTTTTTTCTCAACAAAACTAATCAAAAAGTGGGAGAGAATTGTTAGTTGTCGAAACGGTGTAGGGAAGATGGAATTCGATAGGTCGTTTAGAAACGCGTTATGTGATTCCGACAATGCCAGGTTTCGTAAAAAAAAAGTCAAGTCTTCGATGCTCTGCCATTGAATGTGTCACCCCCATAATAGTATAATATACGGAAAGTGTGTTTCACTATGACCTGACGGAGAGGGGAAAATCCAATAAGGCTCAATAATGACATTATTTTTTCTCAGCAAAACTAATCAAAAAGTGGAAGAGAATTGTTATTTGTCGAAACGGTGAAGGGAAGATGGAATTCGGTAGGTCATTTAGAAAAACGTTATGTAATTCCGACAATGCCACGTTTCGTAAAAAAAAGTCAAGTCTTCGACGCTCTCCCATTGAAAGTATCACCCTCATAATAATATCTTCGGAAAGTGTGTTTCACTATGACTTGTCGGAGAGGGGAAAATCCAAAAAGGCTCACTAATGACATAATTTTTTCTCAACAAACTAATCAAAAAGTGGAAGAGAATTGTTAGTTGTCGAAACGGTGAAGGGAAGATGGAATTCGGTAGGTCATTTAGAAACACGTCATGTGATTCCGACAATGCCAGGTTTCGTAAAAAAAAGTCAAGTCTTCTATGCTCTGCCATTGAATGTGTCACCCCCATAATAGTATAATATACGGAAAGTGTGTTTCACTATGACCTGACGGAGAGGGGAAAATCCAAAAAGGCTCAATAATGACATTATTTTTTCTCAGCAAAACTAATCAAAAAGTGGAAGAGAATTGTTATTTGTCGAAACGGTGAAGGGAAGATGGAATTTAGTAGGTCATTTAGAAAAACATTATGTGATTCCGACAATGCCACGTTTCGTAAAAAAAAGTCAAGTCTTCGACGCTCTCCCATTGAAAGTATCACCCTCATAATAATATCTTCGGAAAGTGTGTTTCACTATGACTTGACGGAGAGGGGAAAATCCAAAAAGGCTGACTAATGACTTTGTTTTTTCTCAACAAAACTAATCAAAAAGTGGAAGAGAATTGTTAGTTGTCGAAACGGTGAAGGGAAGACGGAATTCGGTAGCTTATTTGGAAATGCCTTATGTGATTCCGACAATGCCACGTTTCGTAAAAAAAAGTCAAGTTTTCGATTCTCTGCCATTGAATGTGTCACCCCCATAATAATATAATATTCGGAAAGTGTGTTTCACTATGACTTGACGGAGAGGGGAAAATCCAAAAAGGCTCACTAATGACATAATTTTTTCTCAACAAAACTAATCAAAAAGTGGAAGAGAATTGTTAGTTGTCGAAACGGTGAAGGGAATATGGAATTCGGTAGGTCATTTAGAAAAACATTATGTGATTCCGACAATGCCACGTTTCGTAAAAAAAAGTCAAGTCTTCGACGCTCTCCCATTGAAAGTATCACCCTCATAATAATATCTTCGGAAAGTGTGTTTCACTATGACTTGACGGATAGGGGAAAATCCATAAAGGCTTACTAATGACATTGTTTTTTCTCAACAAAACTAATCAAAAAGTGGGAGAGAATTGTTAGTTGTCGAAACGGTGTAGGGAAGATGGAATTCGATAGGTCGTTTAGAAACGCGTTATGTGATTCCGACAATGCCAGGTTTCGTAAAAAAAAAGTCAAGTCTTCGATGCTCTGCCATTGAATGTGTCACCCCCATAATAGTATAATATACGGAAAGTGTGTTTCACTATGACTTGTCGGAGAGGGGAAAATCCAAAAAGGCTCACTAATGACATAATTTTTTCTCAACAAACTAATCAAAAAGTGGAAGAGAATTGTTAGTTGTCGAAACGGTGAAGGGAAGATGGAATTCGGTAGGTCATTTAGAAACACGTCATGTGATTCCGACAATGCCAGGTTTCGTAAAAAAAAGTCAATTCTTCGATGCTCTCCCATTGAATGTGTCACCCTCATAATAATATCTTCGGAAAGTGTGTTTCGTTTCACTATGACTTGACGGATAGGGGAAAATCCATAAAGGCTTACTAATGACATTGTTTTTTCTCAACAAAACTAATCAAAAAGTGGAAGAGAATTGTTAGTTGTCGAAACGGTGAAGGGAAGATGGAATTCGGTAGCTCATTTGGAAATGCCTTATGTGATTCCGACAATGCCACGTTTCGTAAAAAAAAGTCAAGTTTTCGATTCTCTGCCATTGAATGTGTCACCCCCATAATAATATAATATTCGGAAAGTGTGTTTCACTATGACTTGACGGAGAGGGTAAATCCAAAAAGGCTCACTAATGACATAATTTTTTCTCAACAAAACTAATCAAAAAGTGGAAGAGAATTGTTATTTATCGAAACGGTGAAGGGAAGATGGAATTCAGTAGGTCATTAAGAAAAACATAATGTGATTCCGACAATGCCACGTTTCGTAAAAAAAAGTCAAGTCTTCGACGCTCTCCCATTGAAAGTATCACCCTCATAATAATATCTTCGGAAAGTGTGTTTCACTATGACTTGACGGAGAGGGGAAAATCCAAAAAGGCTGACTAATGACATAATTTTTTCTCAACAAACTAATCAAAAAGTGGAAGAGAATTGTTAGTTGTCGAAACGGTGAAGGGAAGATGGAATTCGGTAGCTCATTTGGAAATGCCTTATGTGATTCCGACAATGCCACGTTTCGTAAAAAAAAGTCAAGTTTTCGATTCTCTGCCATTGAATGTGTCACCCCCATAATAATATAATATTCGGAAAGTGTGTTTCACTATGACTTGACGGAGACGGGAAAATCCAAAAAGACTCACTAATGACATTATTTTTTCTCAACAGAACTAATCAAAAAGTGGAAGAGAATTGTTGTTTATCGAAACGGTGAAGGGAATATGGAATTCGGAAGATCATTTAGAAACACATTATGTGATTCTGACAATGCCACGTTTCGTAAAAAAAGTCAAGTCTTCGATGCTCTGCCATTGAATGTGTCACCCCCATAATAATATAATATTCGAAAAGTGTGTTTGACTATGACTTGACGGAGAGGGGAAAATCCAAAAAGGCTCACTAATGACATAATTTTTTCTCAACAAAACTAATCAAAAAGTGGAAGAGAATTGTTATTTGTCGAAACGGTGAAGGGTAGATGGAATTCGGTAGCTCATTTGGCAATGCCTTATGTCATTCCGATAATGCCACGTTTCGTAAAAAAAAGTCAAGTTTTCGATTCTCTGTCATTGAATGTGTCACCCTCATAACAATATAATATTCGGAAAGTGTGTTTCACTATGACTTGACGGAGAGGGTAAATCCAAAAAGGCTCACTAATGACATAATTTTTTCTCAACAAAACTAATCAAAAAGTGGAAGAGAATTGTTATTTATCGAAACGGTGAAGGGAAGATGGAATTCAGTAGGTCATTTAGAAAAACATTATGTGATTCTGACAATGCCACGTTTGGTAAAAAAAAGTCAAGTCTTCGATGCTCTGCCATTGAATGTCACCCCCATAATAATATAATATTCGAAATGTGTGTTTGACTATGACTTGACGGAGAGGGGAAAATCCAAAAAGGCTCACTAATGACATAATTTTTTCTCAACAAAACTAATCAAAAAGTGGAAGAGAATTGTTAGTTGTCGAAACGGTGAAGGGAATATGGAATTCGGTAGGTCATTTAGAAACACGTTATGTGATTCTGACAATGCCACGTTTCGTAAAAAAAAGTCAAGTCTTCGATGCTCTGCCATTGAATGTGTCACCCCCATAATAATATAATATTCGAAAAGTGTGTTTGACTATGACTTGACGGAGAGGGGAAAATCCAAAAAGACTCACTAATGACATAATTTTTTCTCAACAAAACTAATCAAAAAGTGGAAGAGAATTGTTAGTTGTCGAAACGGTGAAGGGAATATGGAATTCGGTAGGTCATT
Source organism: Diorhabda sublineata (assembly GCF_026230105.1). Lineage (NCBI taxonomy): Eukaryota > Metazoa > Arthropoda > Insecta > Coleoptera > Chrysomelidae > Diorhabda > Diorhabda sublineata. Next base: position 1,948,389 of record NC_079486.1, read on the forward strand.
TAGAAACACGTTATGTGATTCTGACAATGCCACGTTTCGTAAAAAAAAGTCAAGTCTTCGATGCTCTGCCATTGAATGTGTCACCCCCATAATAATATAATATTCGAAAAGTGTGTTTGACTATGACTTGACGGAGAGGGGAAAATCCAAAAAGACTCACTAATGACATAATTTTTTCTCAACAAAACTAATCAAAAAGTGGAAGAGAATTGTTGTCGAAACGGTGAAGGGAATATGGAATTCGGTAGGACATTTAGAAACACGTTATGTGATTCTGACAATGCCACGTTTCGTAAATAAAAGTCAAGTCTTCGATGCTCTGCCATTGAATGTGTCACCCCCATAATAATATAATATTCGAAAAGTGTGTTTCACTATGACTTGACGGAGAGGGAAAATCCATAAAGGCTTACTAATGACATTGTTTTTTCTCAACAAAACTAATCAAAAAGTGGGAGAGAATTGTTAGTTGTCGAAACGGTGTAGGGAAGATGGAATTCGATAGGTCGTTTAGAAACGCGTTATGTGATTCCGACAATGCCAGGTTTCGTAAAAAAAAAGTCAAGTCTTCGATGCTCTGCCATTGAATGTGTCACCCCCATAATAGTATAATATACGGAAAGTGTGTTTCACTATGACTTGTCGGAGAGGGGAAAATCCAAAAAGGCTCACTAATGACATAATTTTTTCTCAACAAACTAATCAAAAAGTGGAAGAGAATTGTTAGTTGTCGAAACGGTGAAGGGAAGATGGAATTCGGTAGGTCATTTAGAAACACGTCATGTGATTCCGACAATGCCAGGTTTCGTAAAAAAAAGTCAATTCTTCGATGCTCTCCCATTGAATGTGTCACCCTCATAATAATATCTTCGGAAAGTGTGTTTCGTTTCACTATGACTTGACGGATAGGGGAAAATCCATAAAGGCTTACTAATGACATTGTTTTTTCTCAACAAAACTAATCAAAAAGTGGAAGAGAATTGTTAGTTGTCGAAACGGTGAAGGGAAGATGGAATTCGGTAGCTCATTTGGAAATGCCTTATGTGATTCCGACAATGCCACGTTTCGTAAAAAAAAGTCAAGTTTTCGATTCTCTGCCATTGAATGTGTCACCCCCATAATAATATAATATTCGGAAAGTGTGTTTCACTATGACTTGACGGAGAGGGTAAATCCAAAAAGGCTCAGTAATGACATAATTTTTTCTCAACAAAACTAATCAAAAAGTGGAAGAGAATTGTTATTTATCGAAACGGTGAAGGGAAGATGGAATTCAGTAGGTCATTAAGAAAAACATAATGTGATTCCGACAATGCCACGTTTCGTAAAAAAAAGTCAAGTCTTCGACGCTCTCCCATTGAAAGTATCACCCTCATAATAATATCTTCGGAAAGTGTGTTTCACTATGACTTGACGGAGAGGGGAAAATCCAAAAAGGCTGACTAATGACATAATTTTTTCTCAACAAACTAATCAAAAAGTGGAAGAGAATTGTTAGTTGTCGAAACGGTGAAGGGAAGATGGAATTCGGTAGCTCATTTGGAAATGCCTTATGTGATTCCGACAATGCCACGTTTCGTAAAAAAAAGTCAAGTTTTCGATTCTCTGCCATTGAATGTGTCACCCCCATAATAATATAATATTCGGAAAGTGTGTTTCACTATGACTTGACGGAGACGGGAAAATCCAAAAAGACTCACTAATGACATTATTTTTCTCAACAGAACTAATCAAAAAGTGGAAGAGAATTGTTGTTTATCGAAACGGTGAAGGGAATATGGAATTCGGAAGATCATTTAGAAAAACATTATGTGATTCTGACAATGCCACGTTTCGTAAAAAAAGTCAAGTCTTCGATGCTCTGCCATTGAATGTGTCACCCCCATAATAATATAATATTCGAAAAGTGTGTTTGACTATGACTTGACGGAGAGGGGAAAATCCAAAAAGGCTCACTAATGACATAATTTTTTCTCAACAAAACTAATCAAAAAGTGGAAGAGAATTGTTATTTGTCGAAACGGTGAAGGGTAGATGGAATTCGGTAGCTCATTTGGCAATGCCTTATGTCATTCCGATAATGCCACGTTTCGTAAAAAAAAGTCAAGTTTTCGATTCTCTGTCATTGAATGTGTCACCCTCATAACAATATAATATTCGGAAAGTGTGTTTCACTATGACTTGACGGAGAGGGTAAATCCAAAAAGGCTCACTAATGACATAATTTTTTCTCAACAAAACTAATCAAAAAGTGGAAGAGAATTGTTATTTATCGAAACGGTGAAGGGAAGATGGAATTCAGTAGGTCATTTAGAAAAACATTATGTGATTCTGACAATGCCACGTTTGGTAAAAAAAAGTCAAGTCTTCGATGCTCTGCCATTGAATGTCACCCCCATAATAATATAATATTCGAAATGTGTGTTTGACTATGACTTGACGGAGAGGGGAAAATCCAAAAAGGCTCACTAATGACATAATTTTTTCTCAACAAAACTAATCAAAAAGTGGAAGAGAATTGTTAGTTGTCGAAACGGTGAAGGGAATATGGAATTCGGTAGGTCATTTAGAAACACGTTATGTGATTCTGACAATGCCACGTTTCGTAAAAAAAAGTCAAGTCTTCGATGCTCTGCCATTGAATGTGTCACCCCCATAATAATATAATATTCGAAAAGTGTGTTTGACTATGACTTGACGGAGAGGGGAAAATCCAAAAAGACTCACTAATGACATAATTTTTTCTCAACAAAACTAATCAAAAAGTGGAAGAGAATTGTTAGTTGTCGAAACGGTGAAGGGAATATGGAATTCGGTAGGTCATTTAGAAACACGTTATGTGATTCTGACAATGCCACGTTTCGTAAAAAAAAGTCAAGTCTTCGATGCTCTGCCATTGAATGTGTCACCCCCATAATAATATAATATTCGAAAAGTGTGTTTGACTATGACTTGACGGAGAGGGGAAAATCCAAAAAGACTCACTAATGACATAATTTTTTCTCAACAAAACTAATCAAAAAGTGGAAGAGAATTGTTGTCGAAACGGTGAAGGGAATATGGAATTCGGTAGGACATTTAGAAACACGTTATGTGATTCTGACAATGCCACGTTTCGTAAATAAAAGTCAAGTCTTCGATGCTCTGCCATTGAATGTGTCACCCCCATAATAATATAATATTCGAAAAGTGTGTTTCACTATGACTTGACGGAGAGGGAAAATCCATAAAGGCTTACTAATGACATTGTTTTTTCTCAACAAAACTAATCAAAAAGTGGGAGAGAATTGTTAGTTGTCGAAACGGTGTAGGGAAGATGGAATTCGATAGGTCGTTTAGAAACGCGTTATGTGATTCCGACAATGCCAGGTTTCGTAAAAAAAAAGTCAAGTCTTCGATGCTCTGCCATTGAATGTGTCACCCCCATAATAGTATAATATACGGAAAGTGTGTTTCACTATGACTTGTCGGAGAGGGGAAAATCCAAAAAGGCTCACTAATGACATAATTTTTTCTCAACAAACTAATCAAAAAGTGGAAGAGAATTGTTAGTTGTCGAAACGGTGAAGGGAAGATGGAATTCGGTAGGTCATTTAGAAACACGTCATGTGATTCCGACAATGCCAGGTTTCGTAAAAAAAAGTCAATTCTTCGATGCTCTCCCATTGAATGTGTCACCCTCATAATAATATCTTCGGAAAGTGTGTTTCGTTTCACTATGACTTGACGGATAGGGGAAAATCCATAAAGGCTTACTAATGACATTGTTTTTTCTCAACAAAACTAATCAAAAAGTGGAAGAGAATTGTTAGTTGTCGAAACGGTGAAGGGAAGATGGAATTCGGTAGCTCATTTGGAAATGCCTTATGTGATTCCGACAATGCCACGTTTCGTAAAAAAAAGTCAAGTTTTCGATTCTCTGCCATTGAATGTGTCACCCCCATAATAATATAATATTCGGAAAGTGTGTTTCACTATGACTTGACGGAGAGGGTAAATCCAAAAAGGCTCACTAATGACATAATTTTTTCTCAACAAAACTAATCAAAAAGTGGAAGAGAATTGTTATTTATCGAAACGGTGAAGGGAAGATGGAATTCAGTAGGTCATTAAGAAAAACATAATGTGATTCCGACAATGCCACGTTTCGTAAAAAAAAGTCAAGTCTTCGACGCTCTCCCATTGAAAGTATCACCCTCATAATAATATCTTCGGAAAGTGTGTTTCACTATGACTTGACGGAGAGGGGAAAATCCAAAAAGGCTGACTAATGACATAATTTTTTCTCAACAAACTAATCAAAAAGTGGAAGAGAATTGTTAGTTGTCGAAACGGTGAAGGGAAGATGGAATTCGGTAGCTCATTTGGAAATGCCTTATGTGATTCCGACAATGCCACGTTTCGTAAAAAAAAGTCAAGTTTTCGATTCTCTGCCATTGAATGTGTCACCCCCATAATAATATAATATTCGGAAAGTGTGTTTCACTATGACTTGACGGAGACGGGAAAATCCAAAAAGACTCACTAATGACATTATTTTTTCTCAACAGAACTAATCAAAAAGTGGAAGAGAATTGTTGTTTATCGAAACGGTGAAGGGAATATGGAATTCGGAAGATCATTTAGAAACACATTATGTGATTCTGACAATGCCACGTTTCGTAAAAAAAGTCAAGTCTTCGATGCTCTGCCATTGAATGTGTCACCCCCATAATAATATAATATTCGAAAAGTGTGTTTGACTATGACTTGACGGAGAGGGGAAAATCCAAAAAGGCTCACTAATGACATAATTTTTTCTCAACAAAACTAATCAAAAAGTGGAAGAGAATTGTTATTTGTCGAAACGGTGAAGGGTAGATGGAATTCGGTAGCTCATTTGGCAATGCCTTATGTCATTCCGATAATGCCACGTTTCGTAAAAAAAAGTCAAGTTTTCGATTCTCTGTCATTGAATGTGTCACCCTCATAACAATATAATATTCGGAAAGTGTGTTTCACTATGACTTGACGGAGAGGGTAAATCCAAAAAGGCTCACTAATGACATAATTTTTTCTCAACAAAACTAATCAAAAAGTGGAAGAGAATTGTTATTTATCGAAACGGTGAAGGGAAGATGGAATTCAGTAGGTCATTTAGAAAAACATTATGTGATTCTGACAATGCCACGTTTGGTAAAAAAAAGTCAAGTCTTCGATGCTCTGCCATTGAATGTCACCCCCATAATAATATAATATTCGAAATGTGTGTTTGACTATGACTTGACGGAGAGGGGAAAATCCAAAAAGGCTCACTAATGACATAATTTTTTCTCAACAAAACTAATCAAAAAGTGGAAGAGAATTGTTAGTTGTCGAAACGGTGAAGGGAATATGGAATTCGGTAGGTCATTTAGAAACACGTTATGTGATTCTGACAATGCCACGTTTCGTAAAAAAAAGTCAAGTCTTCGATGCTCTGCCATTGAATGTGTCACCCCCATAATAATATAATATTCGAAAAGTGTGTTTGACTATGACTTGACGGAGAGGGGAAAATCCAAAAAGACTCACTAATGACATAATTTTTTCTCAACAAAACTAATCAAAAAGTGGAAGAGAATTGTTAGTTGTCGAAACGGTGAAGGGAATATGGAATTCGGTAGGTCATTTAGAAACACGTTATGTGATTCTGACAATGCCACGTTTCGTAAAAAAAAGTCAAGTCTTCGATGCTCTGCCATTGAATGTGTCACCCCCATAATAATATAATATTCGAAAAGTGTGTTTGACTATGACTTGACGGAGAGGGGAAAATCCAAAAAGACTCACTAATGACATAATTTTTTCTCAACAAAACTAATCAAAAAGTGGAAGAGAATTGTTGTCGAAACGGTGAAGGGAATATGGAATTCGGTAGGACATTTAGAAACACGTTATGTGATTCTGACAATGCCACGTTTCGTAAATAAAAGTCAAGTCTTCGATGCTCTGCCATTGAATGTGTCACCCCCATAATAATATAATATTCGAAAAGTGTGTTTGACTATGACTTGACGGAGAGGGGAAAATCCAAAAAGACTCACTAATGACATAATTTTTTCTCAACAAAACTAATCAAAAAGTGGAAGAGAATTGTTAGTTGTCGAAACGGTGAAGGGAATATGGAATTCGGTAGGTCATTTAGAAACACGTTATGTGATTCTGACAATGCCACGTTTCGTAAAAAAAAGTCAAGTCTTCGATGCTCTGCCATTGAATGTGTCACCCCCATAATAATATAATATTCGAAAAGTGTGTTTGACTATGACTTGACGGAGAGGGGAAAATCCAAAAAGACTCACTAATGACATAATTTTTTCTCAACAAAACTAATCAAAAAGTGGAAGAGAATTGTTAGTTGTCGAAACGGTGAAGGGAATATGGAATTCGGTAGGTCATTTAGAAACACGTTATGTGATTCTGACAATGCCACGTTTCGTAAAAAAAAGTCAAGTTTTCGATGCTCTGCCATTGAATGTGTCACCCCCATAATAATATAATATTCGAAAAGTGTGTTTGACTATGACTTGACGGAGAGGGGAAAATCCAAAAAGACTCACTAATGACATAATTTTTTCTCAACAAAACTAATCAAAAAGTGGAAGAGAATTGTTAGTTGTCGAAACGGTGAAGGGAATATGGAATTCGGTAGATCATTTAGAGACACATTATGTGATTCTGACAATGCCACGTTTCGTAAAAAAAGTCAAGTCTTCGATGCTCTGCCATTGAATGTGTCACCCCCATAATAATATAATATTCGAAAAGTGTGTTTGACTATGACTTGACGGAGAGGGGAAAATCCAAAAAGGCTCACTGATGACATAATTTTTTCTCAACAAAACTAATCAAAAAGTGGAAGAGAATTGTTATTTGTCGAAACGGTGAAGGGTAGATGGAATTCGGTATCTCATTTGGAAATGCCTTATGTCATTCCGATAATGCCACGTTTCGTAAAAAAAAGTCAAGTTTTCGATTCTCTGCCATTGAATGTGTCACCCCCATAATAATATAATATTCGAAAAGTGTGTTTGACTATGACTTGACGGAGAGGGGAAAATCCAAAAAGACTCACTAATGACATAATTTTTTCTCAACAAAACTAATCAAAAAGTGGAAGAGAATTTTTAGTTGTCGAAACGGTGAAGGGAATATGGAATTCGGTAGATCATTTAGAGACACATTATGTGATTCTGACAATGCCACGTTTCGTAAAAAAAGTCAAGTCTTCGATGCTCTGCCATTGAATGTGTCACCCCCATAATAATATAATATTCGAAAAGTGTGTTTGACTATGACTTGACGGAGAGGGGAAAATCCAAAAAGGCTCACTAATGACATAATTTTTTCTCAACAAAACTAATCAAAAAGTGGAAGAGAATTGTTATTTGTCGAAACGGTGAAGGGTAGATGGAATTCGGTAGCTCATTTGGAAATGCCTTATGTCATTCCGATAATGCCACGTTTCGTAAAAAAAAGTCAAGTTTTCGATTCTCTGTCATTGAATGTGTCACCCTCATAACAATATAATATCCGGAAAGTGTGTTTCACTATGACTTGACGGAGAGGGTAAATCCAAAAAGGCTCACTAATGACATAATTTTTTCTCAACAAAACTAATCAAAAAGTGGAAGAGAATTGTTATTTATCGAAACGGTGAAGGGAAGATGGAATTCAGTAGGTCATTTAGAAAAACATTATGTGATTCTGACAATGCCACGTTTGGTAAAAAAAAGTCAAGTCTTCGATGCTCTGCCATTGAATGTGTCACCCCCATAATAATATAATATTCGAAAAGTGTGTTTGACTATGACTTGACGGAGAGGGGAAAATCCAAAAAGACTCACTAATGACATAATTTTTTCTCAACAAAACTAATCAAAAAGTGGAAGAGAATTGTTGTCGAAACGGTGAAGGGAAGATGGAATACGGTAGGTCATTTAGAAACACGTTATGTGATTCTGACAATGCCACGTTTCGTAAAAAAAAGTCAAGTCTTCGATGCTCTGCCATTGAATGTGTCACCCCCATAATAATATAATATTCGAAAAGTGTGTTTGACTATGACTTGACGGAGAGGGGAAAATCCAAAAAGACTCACTAATGACATAATTTTTTCTCAACAAAACTAATCAAAAAGTGGAAGAGAATTGTTGTCGAAACGGTGAAGGGAATATGGAATTCGGTAGGACATTTAGAAACACGTTATGTGATTCTGACAATGCCACGTTTCGTAAATAAAAGTCAAGTCTTCGATGCTCTGCCATTGAATGTGTCACCCCCATAATAATATAATATTCGAAAAGTGTGTTTGACTATGACTTGACGGAGAGGGGAAAATCCAAAAAGACTCACTAATGAGATAATTTTTTCTCAACAAAACTAATCAAAAAGTGGAAGAGAATTGTTAGTTGTCGAAACGGTGAAGGGAATATGGAATTCGGTAGGTCATTTAGAAACACGTTATGTGATTCTGACAATGCCACGTTTCGTAAAAAAAAGTCAAGTCTTCGATGCTCTGCCATTGAATGTGTCACCCCCATAATAATATAATATTCGAAAAGTGTGTTTGACTATGACTTGACGGAGAGGGGAAAATCCAAAAAGACTCACTAATGACATAATTTTTTCTCAACAAAACTAATCAAAAAGTGGAAGAGAATTGTTAGTTGTCGAAACGGTGAAGGGAATATGGAATTCGGTAGGTCATTTAGAAACACGTTATGTGATTCTGACAATGCCACGTTTCGTAAAAAAAAGTCAAGTTTTCGATGCTCTGCCATTGAATGTGTCACCCCCATAATAATATAATATTCGAAAAGTGTGTTTGACTATGACTTGACGGAGAGGGGAAAATCCAAAAAGACTCACTAATGACATAATTTTTTCTCAACAAAACTAATCAAAAAGTGGAAGAGAATTGTTAGTTGTCGAAACGGTGAAGGGAATATGGAATTCGGTAGATCATTTAGAGACACATTATGTGATTCTGACAATGCCACGTTTCGTAAAAAAAGTCAAGTCTTCGATGCTCTGCCATTGAATGTGTCACCCCCATAATAATATAATATTCGAAAAGTGTGTTTGACTATGACTTGACGGAGAGGGGAAAATCCAAAAAGGCTCACTAATGACATAATTTTTTCTCAACAAAACTAATCAAAAAGTGGAAGAGAATTGTTATTTGTCGAAACGGTGAAGGGTAGATGGAATTCGGTAGCTCATTTGGAAATGCCTTATGTCATTCCGATAATGCCACGTTTCGTAAAAAAAAGTCAAGTTTTCGATTCTCTGCCATTGAATGTGTCACCCCCATAATAATATAATATTCGAAAAGTGTGTTTGACTATGACTTGACGGAGAGGGGAAAATCCAAAAAGACTCACTAATGACATAATTTTTTCTCAACAAAACTAATCAAAAAGTGGAAGAGAATTGTTAGTTGTCGAAACGGTGAAGGGAATATGGAATTCGGTAGATCATTTAGAGACACATTATGTGATTCTGACAATGCCACGTTTCGTAAAAAAAGTCAAGTCTTCGATGCTCTGCCATTGAATGTGTCACCCCCATAATAATATAATATTCGAAAAGTGTGTTTGACTATGACTTGACGGAGAGGGGAAAATCCAAAAAGGCTCACTAATGACATAATTTTTTCTCAACAAAACTAATCAAAAAGTGGAAGAGAATTGTTATTTGTCGAAACGGTGAAGGGTAGATGGAATTCGGTAGCTCATTTGGAAATGCCTTATGTCATTCCGATAATGCCACGTTTCGTAAAAAAAAGTCAAGTTTTCGATTCTCTGTCATTGAATGTGTCACCCTCATAACAATATAATATCCGGAAAGTGTGTTTCACTATGACTTGACGGAGAGGGTAAATCCAAAAAGGCTCACTAATGACATAATTTTTTCTCAACAAAACTAATCAAAAAGTGGAAGAGAATTGTTATTTATCGAAACGGTGAAGGGAAGATGGAATTCAGTAGGTCATTTAGAAAAACATTATGTGATTCTGACAATGCCACGTTTGGTAAAAAAAAGTCAAGTCTTCGATGCTCTGCCATTGAATGTGTCACCCCCATAATAATATAATATTCGAAAAGTGTGTTTGACTATGACTTGACGGAGAGGGGAAAATCCAAAAAGACTCACTAATGACATAATTTTTTCTCAACAAAACTAATCAAAAAGTGGAAGAGAATTGTTAGTTGTCGAAACGGTGAAGGGAATATGGAATTCGGTAGGTCATTTAGAAACACGTTATGTGATTCTGACAATGCCACGTTTCGTAAAAAAAAGTCAAGTCTTCGATGCTCTGCCATTGAATGTGTCACCCCCATAATAATATAATATTCGAAAAGTGTGTTTGACTATGACTTGACGGAGAGGGGAAAATCCAAAAAGACTCACTAATGACATAATTTTTTCTCAACAAAACTAATCAAAAAGTGGAAGAGAATTGTTAGTTGTCGAAACGGTGAAGGGAATATGGAATTCGGTAGGTCATTTAGAAACACGTTATGTGATTCTGACAATGCCACGTTTCGTGAAAAAAAGTCAAGTCTTCGATGCTCTGCCATTGAATGTGTCACCCCCATAATAATATAATATTCGAAAAGTGTGTTTGACTATGACTTGACGGAGAGGGGAAAATCCAAAAAGACTCACTAATGACATAATTTTTTCTCAACAAAACTAATCAAAAAGTGGAAGAGAATTGTTAGTTGTCGAAACGGTGAAGGGAATATGGAATTCGGTAGGTCATTTAGAAACACGTTATGTGATTCTGACAATGCCACGTTTCGTAAAAAAAAGTCAAGTCTTCGATGCTCTGCCATTGAATGTGTCACCCCCATAATAATATAATATTCGAAAAGTGTGTTTGACTATGACTTGACGGAGAGGGGAAAATCCAAAAAGGCTGACTAATGACATAATTTTTTCTCAACAAACTAATCAAAAAGTGGAAGAGAATTGTTAGTTGTCGAAACGGTGAAGGGAAGATGGAATTCGGTAGCTCATTTGGAAATGCCTTATGTGATTCCGACAATGCCACGTTTCGTAAAAAAAAGTCAAGTTTTCGATTCTCTGCCATTGAATGTGTCACCCCCATAATAATATAATATTCGGAAAGTGTGTTTCACTATGACTTGACGGAGACGGGAAAATCCAAAAAGACTCACTAATGACATTATTTTTTCTAAACAGAACTAATCAAAAAGTGGAAGAGAATTGTTGTTTATCGAAACGGTGAAGGGAATATGGAATTCGGAAGATCATTTAGAAACACATTATGTGATTCTGACAATGCCATGTTTCGTAAAAAAAGTCAAGTCTTCGATGCTCTGCCATTGAATGTGTCACCCCCATAATAATATAATATTCGAAAAGTGTGTTTGACTATGACTTGACGGAGAGGGGAAAATCCAAAAAGGCTCACTAATGACATAATTTTTTCTCAACAAAACTAATCAAAAAGTGGAAGAGAATTGTTATTTGTCGAAACGGTGAAGGGTAGATGGAATTCGGTAGCTCATTTGGCAATGCCTTATGTCATTCCGATAATGCCACGTTTCGTAAAAAAAAGTCAAGTTTTCGATTCTCTGTCATTGAATGTGTCACCCTCATAACAATATAATATTCGGAAAGTGTGTTTCACTATGACTTGACGGAGAGGGTAAATCCAAAAAGGCTCACTAATGACATAATTTTTTCTCAACAAAACTAATCAAAAAGTGGAAGAGAATTGTTATTTATCGAAACGGTGAAGGGAAGATGGAATTCAGTAGGTCATTTAGAAAAACATTATGTGATTCTGACAATGCCACGTTTGGTAAAAAAAAGTCAAGTCTTCGATGCTCTGCCATTGAATGTCACCCCCATAATAATATAATATTCGAAATGTGTGTTTGACTATGACTTGACGGAGAGGGGAAAATCCAAAAAGGCTCACTAATGACATAATTTTTTCTCAACAAAACTAATCAAAAAGTGGAAGAGAATTGTTAGTTGTCGAAACGGTGAAGGGAATATGGAATTCGGTAGGTCATTTAGAAACACGTTATGTGATTCTGACAATGCCACGTTTCGTAAAAAAAAGTCAAGTCTTCGATGCTCTGCCATTGAATGTGTCACCCCCATAATAATATAATATTCGAAAAGTGTGTTTGACTATGACTTGACGGAGAGGGGAAAATCCAAAAAGACTCACTAATGACATAATTTTTTCTCAACAAAACTAATCAAAAAGTGGAAGAGAATTGTTAGTTGTCGAAACGGTGAAGGGAATATGGAATTCGGTAGGTCATTTAGAAACACGTTATGTGATTCTGACAATGCCACGTTTCGTAAAAAAAAGTCAAGTCTTCGATGCTCTGCCATTGAATGTGTCACCCCCATAATAATATAATATTCGAAAAGTGTGTTTGACTATGACTTGACGGAGAGGGGAAAATCCAAAAAGACTCACTAATGACATAATTTTTTCTCAACAAAACTAATCAAAAAGTGGAAGAGAATTGTTGTCGAAACGGTGAAGGGAATATGGAATTCGGTAGGACATTTAGAAACACGTTATGTGATTCTGACAATGCCACGTTTCGTAAATAAAAGTCAAGTCTTCGATGCTCTGCCATTGAATGTGTCACCCCCATAATAATATAATATTCGAAAAGTGTGTTTGACTATGACTTGACGGAGAGGGGAAAATCCAAAAAGACTCACTAATGACATAATTTTTTCTCAACAAAACTAATCAAAAAGTGGAAGAGAATTGTTAGTTGTCGAAACGGTGAAGGGAATATGGAATTCGGTAGGTCATTTAGAAACACGTTATGTGATTCTGACAATGCCACGTTTCGTAAAAAAAAGTCAAGTCTTCGATGCTCTGCCATTGAATGTGTCACCCCCATAATAATATAATATTCGAAAAGTGTGTTTGACTATGACTTGACGGAGAGGGGAAAATCCAAAAAGACTCACTAATGACATAATTTTTTCTCAACAAAACTAATCAAAAAGTGGAAGAGAATTGTTAGTTGTCGAAACGGTGAAGGGAATATGGAATTCGGTAGGTCATTTAGAAACACGTTATGTGATTCTGACAATGCCACGTTTCGTAAAAAAAAGTCAAGTTTTCGATGCTCTGCCATTGAATGTGTCACCCCCATAATAATATAATATTCGAAAAGTGTGTTTGACTATGACTTGACGGAGAGGGGAAAATCCAAAAAGACTCACTAATGACATAATTTTTTCTCAACAAAACTAATCAAAAAGTGGAAGAGAATTGTTAGTTGTCGAAACGGTGAAGGGAATATGGAATTCGGTAGATCATTTAGAGACACATTATGTGATTCTGACAATGCCACGTTTCGTAAAAAAAGTCAAGTCTTCGATGCTCTGCCATTGAATGTGTCACCCCCATAATAATATAATATTCGAAAAGTGTGTTTGACTATGACTTGACGGAGAGGGGAAAATCCAAAAAGGCTCACTAATGACATAATTTTTTCTCAACAAAACTAATCAAAAAGTGGAAGAGAATTGTTATTTGTCGAAACGGTGAAGGGTAGATGGAATTCGGTAGCTCATTTGGAAATGCCTTATGTCATTCCGATAATGCCACGTTTCGTAAAAAAAAGTCAAGTTTTCGATTCTCTGTCATTGAATGTGTCACCCTCATAACAATATAATATCCGGAAAGTGTGTTTCACTATGACTTGACGGAGAGGGTAAATCCAAAAAGGCTCACTAATGACATAATTTTTTCTCAACAAAACTAATCAAAAAGTGGAAGAGAATTGTTATTTATCGAAACGGTGAAGGGAAGATGGAATTCAGTAGGTCATTTAGAAAAACATTATGTGATTCTGACAATGCCACGTTTGGTAAAAAAAGTCAAGTCTTCGATGCTCTGCCATTGAATGTGTCACCCCCATAATAATATAATATTCGAAAAGTGTGTTTGACTATGACTTGACGGAGAGGGGAAAATCCAAAAAGACTCACTAATGACATAATTTTTTCTCAACAAAACTAATCAAAAAGTGGAAGAGAATTGTTGTCGAAACGGTGAAGGGAAGATGGAATACGGTAGGTCATTTAGAAACACGTTATGTGATTCTGACAATGCCACGTTTCGTAAAAAAAAGTCAAGTCTTCGATGCTCTGCCATTGAATGTGTCACCCCCATAATAATATAATATTCGAAAAGTGTGTTTGACTATGACTTGACGGAGAGGGGAAAATCCAAAAAGACTCACTAATGACATAATTTTTTCTCAACAAAACTAATCAAAAAGTGGAAGAGAATTGTTGTCGAAACGGTGAAGGGAATATGGAATTCGGTAGGACATTTAGAAACACGTTATGTGATTCTGACAATGCCACGTTTCGTAAATAAAAGTCAAGTCTTCGATGCTCTGCCATTGAATGTGTCACCCCCATAATAATATAATATTCGAAAAGTGTGTTTGACTATGACTTGACGGAGAGGGGAAAATCCAAAAAGACTCACTAATGACATAATTTTTTCTCAACAAAACTAATCAAAAAGTGGAAGAGAATTGTTAGTTGTCGAAACGGTGAAGGGAATATGGAATTCGGTAGGTCATTTAGAAACACGTTATGTGATTCTGACAATGCCACGTTTCGTAAAAAAAAGTCAAGTCTTCGATGCTCTGCCATTGAATGTGTCACCCCCATAATAATATAATATTCGAAAAGTGTGTTTGACTATGACTTGACGGAGAGGGGAAAATCCAAAAAGACTCACTAATGACATAATTTTTTCTCAACAAAACTAATCAAAAAGTGGAAGAGAATTGTTAGTTGTCGAAACGGTGAAGGGAATATGGAATTCGGTAGGTCATTTAGAAACACGTTATGTGATTCTGACAATGCCACGTTTCGTAAAAAAAAGTCAAGTTTTCGATGCTCTGCCATTGAATGTGTCACCCCCATAATAATATAATATTCGAAAAGTGTGTTTGACTATGACTTGACGGAGAGGGGAAAATCCAAAAAGACTCACTAATGACATAATTTTTTCTCAACAAAACTAATCAAAAAGTGGAAGAGAATTGTTAGTTGTCGAAACGGTGAAGGGAATATGGAATTCGGTAGATCATTTAGAGACACATTATGTGATTCTGACAATGCCACGTTTCGTAAAAAAAGTCAAGTCTTCGATGCTCTGCCATTGAATGTGTCACCCCCATAATAATATAATATTCGAAAAGTGTGTTTGACTATGACTTGACGGAGAGGGGAAAATCCAAAAAGGCTCACTAATGACATAATTTTTTCTCAACAAAACTAATCAAAAAGTGGAAGAGAATTGTTATTTGTCGAAACGGTGAAGGGTAGATGGAATTCGGTAGCTCATTTGGAAATGCCTTATGTCATTCCGATAATGCCACGTTTCGTAAAAAAAAGTCAAGTTTTCGATTCTCTGCCATTGAATGTGTCACCCCCATAATAATATAATATTCGAAAAGTGTGTTTGACTATGACTTGACGGAGAGGGGAAAATCCAAAAAGACTCACTAATGACATAATTTTTTCTCAACAAAACTAATCAAAAAGTGGAAGAGAATTGTTAGTTGTCGAAACGGTGAAGGGAATATGGAATTCGGTAGATCATTTAGAGACACATTATGTGATTCTGACAATGCCACGTTTCGTAAAAAAAGTCAAGTCTTCGATGCTCTGCCATTGAATGTGTCACCCCCATAATAATATAATATTCGAAAAGTGTGTTTGACTATGACTTGACGGAGAGGGGAAAATCCAAAAAGGCTCACTAATGACATAATTTTTTCTCAACAAAACTAATCAAAAAGTGGAAGAGAATTGTTATTTGTCGAAACGGTGAAGGGTAGATGGAATTCGGTAGCTCATTTGGAAATGCCTTATGTCATTCCGATAATGCCACGTTTCGTAAAAAAAAGTCAAGTTTTCGATTCTCTGTCATTGAATGTGTCACCCTCATAACAATATAATATCCGGAAAGTGTGTTTCACTATGACTTGACGGAGAGGGTAAATCCAAAAAGGCTCACTAATGACATAATTTTTTCTCAACAAAACTAATCAAAAAGTGGAAGAGAATTGTTATTTATCGAAACGGTGAAGGGAAGATGGAATTCAGTAGGTCATTTAGAAAAACATTATGTGATTCTGACAATGCCACGTTTGGTAAAAAAAAGTCAAGTCTTCGATGCTCTGCCATTGAATGTGTCACCCCCATAATAATATAATATTCGAAAAGTGTGTTTGACTATGACTTGACGGAGAGGGGAAAATCCAAAAAGACTCACTAATGACATAATTTTTTCTCAACAAAACTAATCAAAAAGTGGAAGAGAATTGTTAGTTGTCGAAACGGTGAAGGGAATATGGAATTCGGTAGGTCATTTAGAAACACGTTATGTGATTCTGACAATGCCACGTTTCGTAAAAAAAAGTCAAGTCTTCGATGCTCTGCCATTGAATGTGTCACCCCCATAATAATATAATATTCGAAAAGTGTGTTTGACTATGACTTGACGGAGAGGGGAAAATCCAAAAAGACTCACTAATGACATAATTTTTTCTCAACAAAACTAATCAAAAAGTGGAAGAGAATTGTTAGTTGTCGAAACGGTGAAGGGAATATGGAATTCGGTAGGTCATTTAGAAACACGTTATGTGATTCTGACAATGCCACGTTTCGTGAAAAAAAGTCAAGTCTTCGATGCTCTGCCATTGAATGTGTCACCCCCATAATAATATAATATTCGAAAAGTGTGTTTGACTATGACTTGACGGAGAGGGGAAAATCCAAAAAGACTCACTAATGACATAATTTTTTCTCAACAAAACTAATCAAAAAGTGGAAGAGAATTGTTAGTTGTCGAAACGGTGAAGGGAATATGGAATTCGGTAGGTCATTTAGAAACACGTTATGTGATTCTGACAATGCCACGTTTCGTAAAAAAAAGTCAAGTCTTCGATGCTCTGCCATTGAATGTGTCACCCCCATAATAATATAATATTCGAAAAGTGTGTTTGACTATGACTTGACGGAGAGGGGAAAATCCAAAAAGGCTCACTAATGACATAATTTTTTCTCAACAAAACTAATCAAAAAGTGGAAGAGAATTGTTAGTTGTCGAAACGGTGAAGGGAATATGGAATTCGGTAGGTCATTTAGAAACACGTTATTTGATTCTGACAATGCCACGTTTCGTAAAAAAAAGTCAAGTCTTCGATGCTCTGCCATTGAATGTGTCACCCCCATAATAATATAATATTCGAAAAGTGTGTTTGACTATGACTTGACGGAGAGGGGAAAATCCAAAAAGGCTCACTAATGACATAATTTTTTCTCAACAAAACTAATCAAAAAGTGGAAGAGAATTGTTAGTTGTCGAAACGGTGAAGGGAATATGGAATTCGGTAGGTCATTTAGAAACACGTTATTTGATTCTGACAATGCCACGTTTCGTAAAAAAAAGTCAAGTCTTCGATGCTCTGCCATTGAATGTGTCACCCCCATATTAATATAATATTCGAAAAGTGTGTTTGACTATGACTTGACGGTGAGGGGAAAATCCAAAAAGACTCACTAATGACATAATTTTTTCTCAACAAAACTAATCAAAAAGTGGAAGAGAATTGTTAGTTGTCGAAACGGTGAAGAGAATATGGAATTCGGTAGGTCATTTGGAAACGCCTCATGTGATTCCGACAATGCCACGTTTCGTAAAAAAAAGTCAAGTTTTCGATTCTCTGCCATTGAACGTGTCACCCCCATAATAATATAATATTCGGAAAGTGTGTTTCACTATGACTTGACGGAGAGGGTAAATCCAAAAAGGCTCACTAATGACATAATTTTTTCTCAACAAAACTAATCAAAAAGTGGAAGAGAATTGTTATTTGTCGAAACGGTGAAGGGAAGATGGAATTCAGTAGGTCATTTAGAAAAACATTATGTGATTCCGACAATGCCACGTTTCGTAAAAAAAAGTCAAGTCTTCGACGCTCTCCCATTGAAAGTATCACCCTCATAATAATATAATATTCGGAAAGTGTGTTTCACTATGACTTGTCGGAGAGGGGAAAATCCAAAAAGGCTCACTAATGACATAATTTTTTCTCAACAAACTAATCAAAAAGTGGGAGAGAATTGTTAGTTGTCGAAACGGTGAAGGGAAGATGGAATTCGGTAGCTCATTTGGAAATGCCTTATGTGATTCCGACAATGCCACGTTTCGTAAAAAAAAGTCAAGTTTTCGATTCTCTGCCATTGAATGTGTCACCCCCATAATAATATAATATTCGGAAAGTGTGTTTCACTATGACTTGACGGAGAAGGTAAATCCAAAAAGGCTCACTAATGACATAATTTTTTCTCAACAAAACTAATCAAAAAGTGGAAGAGAATTGTTATTTGTCGAAACGGTGAAGGGAAGATGGAATTCAGTAGGTCATTCAGAAAAACATTATGTGATTCCGACAATGCCACGTTTCGTAAAAAAAAGTCAAGTCTTCGACGCTCTCCCATTGAAAGTATCACCCTCATAATAATATCTTCGGAAAGTGTGTTTCACTATGACTTGACGGAGAGGGGAAAATCCAAAAAGGCTGACTAATGACATAATTTTTTCTCAACAAACTAATCAAAAAGTGGAAGAGAATTGTTAGTTGTCGAAACGGTGAAGGGAAGATGGAATTCGGTAGCTCATTTGGAAATGCCTTATGTGATTCCGACAATGCCACGTTTCGTAAAAATAGTCAAGTTTTCGATTCTCTGCCATTGAATGTGTCACCCCCATAATAATATAATATTCGGAAAGTATGTTTCCCTATGACTTGACGGAGAGGGTAAATCCAAAAAGGCTCACTAATGACATAATTTTTTCTCAACAAAACTAATCAAAAAGTGGAAGAAAATTGTTATTTGTCGAAACGGTGAAGGGAAGATGGAATTCAGTAGGTCATCCAGAAAAACATTATGTGATTCCGACAATGCCACGTTTCGTAAAAAAAAGTCAAGTCTTCGACGCTCTCCCATTGAAAGTATCACCCTCATAATAATATCTTCGGAAAGTGTGTTTCACTATGACTTGACGGAGAGGGGAAAATCCAAAAAGGCTCACTAATGACATAATTTTTTCTCAACAAACTAATCAAAAAGTGGAAGAGAATTGTTAGTTGTCGAAACGGTGAAGGGAAGATGGAATTCGGTAGCTCATTTGGAAATGCCTTATGTGATTCCGACAATGCCACGTTTCGTAAAAAAAAGTCAAGTTTTCGATTCTCTGCCATTGAATGTGTCACCCCCATAATAATATAATATTCGGAAAGTGTGTTTCACTATGACTTGAGGGAGAGGGTAAATCCAAAAAGGCTCACTAATGACATAATTTTTTCTCAACAAAACTAATCAAAAAGTGGAAGAGAATTGTTATTTGTCGAAACGGTGAAGGGAAGATGGAATTCAGTAGGTGATTTAGAAAAACATTATGAGATTCCGACAATGCCACGTTTCGTAAAAAAAAGTCAAGTCTTCGACGCTCTCCCATTGAAAGTATCACCCTCATAATAATATCTTCGGAAAGTGTGTTTCACTATGACTTGACGGAGAGGGGAAAATCCAAAAAGGCTCACTAATGACATAATTTTTTCTCAACAAAACTAATCAAAAAGTGGAAGAGAATTGTTAGTTGTCGAAACGGTGAAGGGAATATGGAATTCGGTAGGTCATTTAGAAACACGTTATTTGATTCTGACAATGCCACGTTTCGTAAAAAAAAGTCAAGTCTTCGATGCTCTGCCATTGAATGTGTCACCCCCATAATAATATAATATTCGAAAAGTGTGTTTGACTATGACTTGACGGTGAGGGGAAAATCCAAAAAGACTCACTAATGACATAATTTTTTCTCAACAAACTAATCAAAAAGTGGGAGAGAATTGTTAGTTGTCGAAACGGTGAAGGGAAGATGGAATTCGGTAGCTCATTTGGAAATGCCTTATGTGATTCCGACAATGCCACGTTTCGTAAAAAAAAGTCAAGTTTTCGATTCTCTGCCATTGAATGTGTCACCCCCATAATAATATAATATTCGGAAAGTGTGTTTCACTATGACTTGACGGAGAAGGTAAATCCAAAAAGGCTCACTAATGACATAATTTTTTCTCAACAAAACTAATCAAAAAGTGGAAGAGAATTGTTATTTGTCGAAACGGTGAAGGGAAGATGGAATTCAGTAGGTCATTCAGAAAAACATTATGTGATTCCGACAATGCCACGTTTCGTAAAAAAAAGTCAAGTCTTCGACGCTCTCCCATTGAAAGTATCACCCTCATAATAATATCTTCGGAAAGTGTGTTTCACTATGACTTGACGGAGAGGGGAAAATCCAAAAAGGCTGACTAATGACATAATTTTTTCTCAACAAACTAATCAAAAAGTGGAAGAGAATTGTTAGTTGTCGAAACGGTGAAGGGAAGATGGAATTCGGTAGCTCATTTGGAAATGCCTTATGTGATTCCGACAATGCCACGTTTCGTAAAAATAGTCAAGTTTTCGATTCTCTGCCATTGAATGTGTCACCCCCATAATAATATAATATTCGGAAAGTGTGTTTCCCTATGACTTGACGGAGAGGGTAAATCCAAAAAGGCTCACTAATGACATAATTTTTTCTCAACAAAACTAATCAAAAAGTGGAAGAGAATTGTTATTTGTCGAAACGTTGAAGGGAAGATGGAATTCAGTAGGTCATTTAGAAAAACATTATGTGATTCCGACAATGCCACGTTTCGTAAAAAAAAGTCAAGTCTTCGACGCTCTCCCATTGAAAGTATCACCCTCATAATAATATCTTCGGAAAGTGTGTTTCACTATGACTTGACGGAGAGGGGAAAATCCAAAAAGGCTGACTAATGACATAATTTTTTCTCAACAAACTAATCAAAAAGTGGAAGAGAATTGTTAGTTGTCGAAACGGTGAAGGGAAGATGGAATTCGGTAGCTCATTTGGAAATGCCTTATGTGATTCCGACAATGCCACGTTTCGTAAAAAAAAGTCAAGTTTTCGATTCTCTGCCATTGAATGTGTCACCCCCATAATAATATAATATTCGGAAAGTGTGTTTCACTATGACTTGACGGAGAAGGTAAATCCAAAAAGGCTCACTAATGACATAATTTTTTCTCAACAAAACTAATCAAAAAGTGGAAGAGAATTGTTATTTGTCGAAACGGTGAAGGGAAGATGGAATTCAGTAGGTCATTCAGAAAAACATTATGTGATTCCGACAATGCCACGTTTCGTAAAAAAAAGTCAAGTCTTCGACGCTCTCCCATTGAAAGTATCACCCTCATAATAATATCTTCGGAAAGTGTGTTTCACTATGACTTGACGGAGAGGGGAAAATCCAAAAAGGCTCACTAATGACATAATTTTTTCTCAACAAACTAATCAAAAAGTGGAAGAGAATTGTTAGTTGTCGAAACGGTGAAGGGAAGATGGAATTCGGTAGCTCATTTGGAAATGCCTTATGTGATTCCGACAATGCCACGTTTCGTAAAAAAAAGTCAAGTTTTCGATTCTCTGCCATTGAATGTGTCACCCCCATAATAATATAATATTCGGAAAGTGTGTTTCACTATGACTTGAGGGAGAGGGTAAATCCAAAAAGGCTCACTAATGACATAATTTTTTCTCAACAAAACTAATCAAAAAGTGGAAGAGAATTGTTATTTGTCGAAACGGTGAAGGGAAGATGGAATTCAGTAGGTGATTTAGAAAAACATTATGAGATTCCGACAATGCCACGTTTCGTAAAAAAAAGTCAAGTCTTCGACGCTCTCCCATTGAAAGTATCACCCTCATAATAATATCTTCGGAAAGTGTGTTTCACTATGACTTGACGGAGAGGGGAAAATCCAAAAAGGCTCACTAATGACATAATTTTTTCTCAACAAAACTAATCAAAAAGTGGAAGAGAATTGTTAGTTGTCGAAACGGTGAAGGGAATATGGAATTCGGTAGGTCATTTAGAAACACGTTATTTGATTCTGACAATGCCACGTTTCGTAAAAAAAAGTCAAGTCTTCGATGCTCTGCCATTGAATGTGTCACCCCCATAATAATATAATATTCGAAAAGTGTGTTTGACTATGACTTGACGGTGAGGGGAAAATCCAAAAAGACTCACTAATGACATAATTTTTTCTCAACAAAACTAATCAAAAAGTGGAAGAGAATTGTTAGTTGTCGAAACGGTGAAGAGAATATGGAATTCGGTAGGTCATTTGGAAACGCCTCATGTGATTCCGACAATGCCACGTTTCGTAAAAAAAAGTCAAGTTTTCGATTCTCTGCCATTGAATGTGTCACCCCCATAATAATATAATATTCGGAAAGTGTGTTTCACTATGACTTGACGGAGAGGGTAAATCCAGAAAGGCTCACTAATGACATAATTTTTTCTCAACAAAACTAATCAAAAAGTGGAAGAGAATTGTTATTTGTCGAAACGGTGAAGGGAAGATGGAATTCAGTAGGTCATTTAGAAAAACATTATGTGATTCCGACAATGCCACGTTTCGTAAAAAAAAGTCAAGTCTTCGACGCTCTCCCATTGAAAGTATCACCCTCATAATAATATAATATTCGGAAAGTGTGTTTCACTATGACTTGTCGGAGAGGGGAAAATCCAAAAAGGCTCACTAATGACATAATTTTTTCTCAACAAACTAATCAAAAAGTGGGAGAGAATTGTTAGTTGTCGAAACGGTGAAGGGAAGATGGAATTCGGTAGCTCATTTGGAAATGCCTTATGTGATTCCGACAATGCCACGTTTCGTAAAAAAAAGTCAAGTTTTCGATTCTCTGCCATTGAATGTGTCACCCCCATAATAATATAATATTCGGAAAGTGTGTTTCACTATGACTTGACGGAGAAGGTAAATCCAAAAAGGCTCACTAATGACATAATTTTTTCTCAACAAAACTAATCAAAAAGTGGAAGAGAATTGTTATTTGTCGAAACGGTGAAGGGAAGATGGAATTCAGTAGGTCATTCAGAAAAACATTATGTGATTCCGACAATGCCACGTTTCGTAAAAAAAAGTCAAGTCTTCGACGCTCTCCCATTGAAAGTATCACCCTCATAATATCTTCGGAAAGTGTGTTTCACTATGACTTGACGGAGAGGGGAAAATCCAAAAAGGCTGACTAATGACATAATTTTTTCTCAACAAACTAATCAAAAAGTGGAAGAGAATTGTTAGTTGTCGAAACGGTGAAGGGAAGATGGAATTCGGTAGCTCATTTGGAAATGCCTTATGTGATTCCGACAATGCCACGTTTCGTAAAAATAGTCAAGTTTTCGATTCTCTGCCATTGAATGTGTCACCCCCATAATAATATAATATTCGGAAAGTGTGTTTCCCTATGACTTGACGGAGAGGGTAAATCCAAAAAGGCTCACTAATGACATAATTTTTTCTCAACAAAACTAATCAAAAAGTGGAAGAGAATTGTTATTTGTCGAAACGGTGAAGGGAAGATGGAATTCAGTAGGTCATCCAGAAAAACATTATGTGATTCCGACAATGCCACGTTTCGTAAAAAGAAGTCAAGTCTTCGACGCTCTCCCATTGAAAGTATCACCCTCATAATAATATCTTCGGAAAGTGTGTTTCACTATGACTTGACGGAGAGGGGAAAATCCAAAAAGGCTCACTAATGACATAATTTTTTCTCAACAAACTAATCAAAAAGTGGAAGAGAATTGTTAGTTGTCGAAACGGTGAAGGGAAGATGGAATTCGGTAGCTCATTTGGAAATGCCTTATGTGATTCCGACAATGCCACGTTTCGTAAAAAAAAGTCAAGTTTTCGATTCTCTGCCATTGAATGTGTCACCCCCATAATAATATAATATTCGGAAAGTGTGTTTCACTATGACTTGAGGGAGAGGGTAAATCCAAAAAGGCTCACTAATGACATAATTTTTTCTCAACAAAACTAATCAAAAAGTGGAAGAGAATTGTTATTTGTCGAAACGGTGAAGGGAAGATGGAATTCAGTAGGTGATTTAGAAAAACATTATGAGATTCCGACAATGCCACGTTTCGTAAAAAAAAGTCAAGTCTTCGACGCTCTCCCATTGAAAGTATCACCCTCATAATAATATCTTCGGAAAGTGTGTTTCACTATGACTTGACGGAGAGGGGAAAATCCAAAAAGGCTGACTAATGACATAATTTTTTCTCAACAAACTAATCAAAAAGTGGAAGAGAATTGTTAGTTGTCGAAACGGTGAAGGGAAGATGGAATTCGGTAGCTCATTTGGAAATGCCTTATGTGATTCCGACAATGCCACGTTTCGTAAAAAAAAGTCAAGTTTTCGATTCTCTGCCATTGAATGTGTCACCCCCATAATAATATAATATTCGGAAAGTGTGTTTCACTATGACTTGACGGAGAGGGTAAATCCAAAAAGGCTCACTAATGACATAATTTTTTCTCAACAAAACTAATCAAAAAGTGGAAGAGAATTGTTATTTGTCGAAACGGTGAAGGGAAGATGGATTTCAGTAGGTCATTCAGAAAAACATTATGTGATTCCGACAATGCCACGTTTCGTAAAAAAAAGTCAAGTCTTCGATGCTCTGCCATTGAATGTGTCACCCCCATAATAATATAATATTCGAAAAGTGTGTTTGACTATGACTTGACGGAGAGGGGAAAATCCAAAAAGGCTCACTAATGACATAATTTTTTCTCAACAAAACTAATCAAAAAGTGGAAGAGAATTGTTATTTGTCGAAACGGTGAAGGGAAGATGGAATTCGGTAGCTCATTTGGAAATGCCTTATGTCATTCCGATAATGCCACGTTTCGTAAAAAAAAGTCAAGTTTTCGATTCTCTGTCATTGAATGTGTCACCCTCATAACAATATAATATTCGGAAAGTGTGTTTCACTATGACTTGACGGAGACGGGAAAATCCAAAAAGACTCACTAATGACATTATTTTTTCTCAACAGAACTAATCAAAAAGTGGAAGAGAATTGTTGTTTATCGAAACGGTGAAGGGAATATGGAATTCGGTAGATCATTTAGAAACACATTATGTGATTCTGACAATGCCACGTTTCGTAAAAAAAGTCAAGTCTTCGATGCTCTGCCATTGAATGTGTCACCCCCATAATAATATAATATTCGAAAAGTGTGTTTGACTATGACTTGACGGAGAGGGGAAAATCCAAAAAGGCTCACTAATGACATAATTTTTTCTCAACAAAACTAATCAAAAAGTGGAAGAGAATTGTTATTTGTCGAAACGGTGAAGGGTAGATGGAATTCGGTAGCTCATTTGGAAATGCCATATGTCATTCCGATAATACCACGTTTCGTAAAAAAAAGTCAAGTTTTCGATTCTCTGTCATTGAATGTGTCACCCTCATAACAATATAATATTCGGAAAGTGTGTTTCACTATGACTTGACGGAGACGGGAAAATCGAAAAAGACTCACTAATGACATTATTTTTTCTCAACAGAACTAATCAAAAAGTGGAAGAGAATTGTTGTTTATCGAAACGGTGAAGGGAATATGGAATTCGGTAGATCATTTAGAAACACATTATGTGATTCTGACAATGCCACGTTTCGTAAAAAAAAGTCAAGTCTTCGATGCTCTGCCATTGAATGTGTCACCCCCATAATAATATAATATTCGAAAAGTGTGTTTGACTATGACTTGACGGAGAGGGGAAAATCCAAAAAGGCTCACTAATGACATAATTTTTTCTCAACAAAACTAATCAAAAAGTGGAAGAGAATTGTTATTTGTCGAAACGGTGAAGGGAAGATGGAATTCAGTAGGTCATTTAGAAAAACATTATGTGATTCCGACAATGTCACGTTTCGTAAAAAAAAGTCAAGTCTTCGACGCTCTCCCATTGAAAGTATCACCCTCATAATAATATAATATTCGGAAAGTGTGTTTCACTATGACCTGACGGAGAGGGGAAAATCCAAAAAGGCTCACTAATGACATAATTTTTTCTCAACAAACTAATCAAAAAGTGGAAGAGAATTGTTAGTTGTCGAAACGGTGAAGGGAAGATGGAATTCGGTAGGTCATTTAGAAACACGTCATGTGATTCCGACAATGCCAGGTTTCGTAAAAAAAAGTCAAGTCTTCGATGCTCTGCCATTGAATGTGACACCCCCATAATAGTATAATATACGGAAAGTGTGTTTCACTATGACCTGACGGAGAGGGGAAAATCCAAAAAGGCTGACTTATGACATAATTTTTTCTCAACAAACTAATCAAAAAGTGGAAGAGAATTGTTAGTTGTCGAAACGGTGAAGGGAAGATGGAATTCGGTAGCTCATTTGGAAATGCCTTATGTGATTCCGACAATGCCACGTTTCGTAAAAAAAAGTCAAGTTTTCGATTCTCTGCCATTGAATGTGTCACCCCCATAATAATATAATATTCGGAAAGTGTGTTTCACTATGACTTGACGGAGAGGGTAAATCCAAAAAGGCTCACTAATGACATAATTTTTTCTCAACAAAACTAATCAAAAAGTGGAAGAGAATTGTTATTTGTCGAAACGGTGAAGGGAAGATGGAATTCAGTAGGTCATTCAGAAAAACATTATGTGATTCCGACAATGCCACGTTTCGTAAAAAAAAGTCAAGTCTTCGACGCTCTCCCATTGAAAGTCTCACCCTCATAATAATATCTTCGGAAAGTGTGTTTCACTATGACTTGACGGAGAGGGGAAAATCCAAAAAGGCTGACTAATGACATAATTTTTTCTCAACAAACTAATCAAAAAGTGGAAGAGAATTGTTAGTTGTCGAAACGGTGAAGGGAAGATGGAATTCGGTAGCTCATTTGGAAATGCCTTATGTGATTCCGACAATGCCACGTTTCGTAAAAAAAAGTCAAGTTTTCGATTCTCTGCCATTGAATGTGTCACCCCCATAATAATATAATATTCGGAAAGTGTGTTTCACTATGACTTGACGGAGAGGGTAAATCCAAAAAGGCTCACTAATGACATAATTTTTTCTCAACAAAACTAATCAAAAAGTGGAAGAGAATTGTTATTTATCGAAACGGTGAAGGGAAGATGGAATTCAGTAGGTCATTCAGAAAAACATTATGTGATTCCGACAATGCCACGTTTCGTAAAAAAAAGTCAAGTCTTCGATGCTCTGCCATTGAATGTGTCACCCCCATAATAATATAATATTCGAAAAGTGTGTTTGACTATGACTTGACGGAGAGGGGAAAATCCAAAAAGGCTCACTAATGACATAATTTTTTCTCAACAAAACTAATCAAAAAGTGGAAGAGAATTGTTATTTGTCGAAACGGTGAAGGGAAGATGGAATTCGGTAGCTCATTTGGAAATGCCTTATGTCATTCCGATAATGCCACGTTTCGTAAAAAAAAGTCAAGTTTTCGATTCTCTGTCATTGAATGTGTCACCCTCATAACAATATAATATTCGGAAAGTGTGTTTCACTATGACTTGACGGAGACGGGAAAATCCAAAAAGACTCACTAATGACATTATTTTTTCTCAACAGAACTAATCAAAAAGTGGAAGAGAATTGTTGTTTATCGAAACGGTGAAGGGAATATGGAATTCGGTAGATCATTTAGAAACACATTATGTGATTCTGACAATGCCACGTTTCGTAAAAAAAGTCAAGTCTTCGATGCTCTGCCATTGAATGTGTCACCCCCATAATAATATAATATTCGAAAAGTGTGTTTGACTATGACTTGACGGAGAGGGGAAAATCCAAAAAGGCTCACTAATGACATAATTTTTTCTCAACAAAACTAATCAAAAAGTGGAAGAGAATTGTTATTTGTCGAAACGGTGAAGGGTAGATGGAATTCGGTAGCTCATTTGGAAATGCCATATGTCATTCCGATAATACCACGTTTCGTAAAAAAAAGTCAAGTTTTCGATTCTCTGTCATTGAATGTGTCACCCTCATAACAATATAATATTCGGAAAGTGTGTTTCACTATGACTTGACGGAGACGGGAAAATCGAAAAAGACTCACTAATGACATTATTTTTTCTCAACAGAACTAATCAAAAAGTGGAAGAGAATTGTTGTTTATCGAAACGGTGAAGGGAATATGGAATTCGGTAGATCATTTAGAAACACATTATGTGATTCTGACAATGCCACGTTTCGTAAAAAAAAGTCAAGTCTTCGATGCTCTGCCATTGAATGTGTCACCCCCATAATAATATAATATTCGAAAAGTGTGTTTGACTATGACTTGACGGAGAGGGGAAAATCCAAAAAGGCTCACTAATGACATAATTTTTTCTCAACAAAACTAATCAAAAAGTGGAAGAGAATTGTTATTTGTCGAAACGGTGAAGGGAAGATGGAATTCAGTAGGTCATTTAGAAAAACATTATGTGATTCCGACAATGTCACGTTTCGTAAAAAAAAGTCAAGTCTTCGACGCTCTCCCATTGAAAGTATCACCCTCATAATAATATAATATTCGGAAAGTGTGTTTCACTATGACCTGACGGAGAGGGGAAAATCCAAAAAGGCTCACTAATGACATAATTTTTTCTCAACAAACTAATCAAAAAGTGGAAGAGAATTGTTAGTTGTCGAAACGGTGAAGGGAAGATGGAATTCGGTAGGTCATTTAGAAACACGTCATGTGATTCCGACAATGCCAGGTTTCGTAAAAAAAAGTCAAGTCTTCGATGCTCTGCCATTGAATGTGACACCCCCATAATAGTATAATATACGGAAAGTGTGTTTCACTATGACCTGACGGAGAGGGGAAAATCCAAAAAGGCTGACTTATGACATAATTTTTTCTCAACAAACTAATCAAAAAGTGGAAGAGAATTGTTAGTTGTCGAAACGGTGAAGGGAAGATGGAATTCGGTAGCTCATTTGGAAATGCCTTATGTGATTCCGACAATGCCACGTTTCGTAAAAAAAAGTCAAGTTTTCGATTCTCTGCCATTGAATGTGTCACCCCCATAATAATATAATATTCGGAAAGTGTGTTTCACTATGACTTGACGGAGAGGGTAAATCCAAAAAGGCTCACTAATGACATAATTTTTTCTCAACAAAACTAATCAAAAAGTGGAAGAGAATTGTTATTTGTCGAAACGGTGAAGGGAAGATGGAATTCAGTAGGTCATTCAGAAAAACATTATGTGATTCCGACAATGCCACGTTTCGTAAAAAAAAGTCAAGTCTTCGACGCTCTCCCATTGAAAGTCTCACCCTCATAATAATATCTTCGGAAAGTGTGTTTCACTATGACTTGACGGAGAGGGGAAAATCCAAAAAGGCTGACTAATGACATAATTTTTTCTCAACAAACTAATCAAAAAGTGGAAGAGAATTGTTAGTTGTCGAAACGGTGAAGGGAAGATGGAATTCGGTAGCTCATTTGGAAATGCCTTATGTGATTCCGACAATGCCACGTTTCGTAAAAAAAGTCAAGTTTTCGATTCTCTGCCATTGAATGTGTCACCCCCATAATAATATAATATTCGGAAAGTGTGTTTCACTATGACTTGACGGAGAGGGTAAATCCAAAAAGGCTCACTTATGACATAATTTTTTCTCAACAAAACTAATCAAAAAGTGGAAGAGAATTGTTATTTGTCGAAACGGTGAAGGGAAGATGGAATTCAGTAGGTCATTCAGAAAAACATTATGTGATTCCGACAATGCCACGTTTCGTAAAAAAATGTCAAGTCTTCGACGCTCTCCCATTGAAAGTATCACCCTCATAATAATATCTTCGGAAAGTGTGTTTCACTATGACTTGTCGGAGAGGGGAAAATCCAGAAAGGCTCACTAATGACATAATTTTTTCTCAACAAACTAATCAAAAAGTGGAAGAGAATTGTTAGTTGTCGAAACGGTGAAGGGAAGATGGAATTCGGTAGGTCATTTAGAAACACGTCATGTGATTCCGACAATGCCAGGTTTCGTAAAAAAAAGTCAAGTCTTCGATGCTCTGCCATTGAATGTGTCACCCCCATAATAGTATAATATACGGAAAGTGTGTTTCACTATGACCTGACGGAGAGGGGAAAATCCAAAAAGGCTCAATAATGACATTATTTTTTCTCAGCAAGACTAATCAAAAAGTGGAAGAGAATTGTAATTTGTCGAAACGGTGAAGGGAAGATGGAATACGGTAGGTCATTTAGAAAAACGTTATGTAATTCCGACAATGCCACGTTTGGTAAAAAAAAGTCAAGTCTTCGATGCTCTGCCATTGAATGTGTCACCCCCATATTAATATAATATTCGGAAAGTGTGTTTCGTTTCACTATGACTTGACGGATAGGGGAAAATCCATAAAGGCTTACTAATGACTTTGTTTTTTCTCAACAAAACTAATCAAAAAGTGGGAGAGAATTGTTAGTTGTGGAAGCGGTGTAGGAAAGATGGAATTCGGTAGGTCGTTTAGAAACGCGTTATGTGATTCCAAATATGCCACGTTTCGTAAAAAAAAGTCAAGTCTTCGATTCTCTGCCATTGAATGTGTCACCCCCATAATAATATAATATTCGGAAATTGTGTTTCACTATGACTTGACGGAGAGGGGAACATCCAAAAAGGCTCACTAATGACATAATTTTTTCTCAACAAAACTAATCAAAAAGTGGAAGAGAATTGTTATTTGTCGAAACGGTGAAGGGAAGATGGAATTCAGTAGGTCATTCAGAAAAACATTATGTGATTCCGACAATGCCACGTTTCGTAAAAAAAAGTCAAGTCTTCGATGCTCTGCCATTGAATGTGTCACCCCCATAATAATATAATATTCGAAAAGTGTGTTTGACTATGTCTTGACGGAGAGGGGAAAATCCAAAAAGGCTCACTAATGACATAATTTTTTCTCAACAAAACTAATCAAAAAGTGGAAGAGAATTGTTAGTTGTCGAAACGGTGAAGGGAAGATGGAATTCGGTAGCTCATTTGGAAATGCCTTATGTGATTCCGACAATGCCACGTTTCGTAAAAAAAAGTCAAGTCTTCGATGCTCTGCCAATGAATGTGTCACCCCCATAATAATATAATATTCGAAATGTGTGTTTGACTATGACTTGACGGAGAGGGGAAAATCCAAAAAGGCTCACTAATGACATAATTTTTTCTCAACAAAACTAATCAAAAAGTGGAAGAGAATTGTAAGTTGTCAAAACGGTGAAGGGAATATGGAATTCGGTAGGTCATTTAGAAACACGTTATGTGATTCTGACAATGCCACGTTTCTTAAAAAAAGTCAAGTCTTCGATGCTCTCCCATTGAATGTGTCACCCTCATAATAGTATAATATACGGAAAGTGTGTTTCACTATGACCTGACGGAGAGGGGAAAATCCAAAAAGGCTCAATAATGACATTATTTTTTCTCAGCAAAACTAATCAAAAAGTGGAAGAGAATTGTTATTTGTCGAAACGGTGAAGGGAAGATGGAGTACGGTAGGTCATTTAGAAAAACGTTATGTAATTCCGACAATGTCACGTTTCGTAAAAAAAAGTCAAGTCTTCGATGCTCTGCCATTGAATGTGTCACCCCCATATTAATATAATATTCGGAAAGTGTGTTTCGTTTCACTATGACTTGACGGATAGGGGAAAATCCATAAAGGCTTACTAATGACTTTGTTTTTTCTCAACAAAACTAATCAAAAAGTGGGAGAGAATTGTTAGTTGTGGAAGCGGTGTAGGAAAGATGGAATTCGGTAGGTCGTTTAGAAACGCGTTATGTGATTCCAAATATGCCACGTTTCGTAAAAAAAAGTCAAGTCTTCGATTCTCTGCCATTGAATGTGTCACCCCCATAATAATATAATATTCGGAAATTGTGTTTCACTATGACTTGACGGAGAGGGGAAAATCCAAAAAGGCTCACTAATGACATAATTTTTTCTCAACAAAACTAATCAAAAAGTGGAAGAGAATTGTTATTTGTCGAAACGGTGAAGGGAAGATGGAATTCAGTAGGTCATTCAGAAAAACATTATGTGATTCCGACAATGCCACGTTTCGTAAAAAAAAGTCGAGTCTTCGACGCTCTCCCATTGAAAGTATCACCATCATAATAATATCTTCGGAAAGTGTGTTTCACTATGACTTGACGGAGAGGGGAAAATCCAAAAAGGCTGACTAATGACATAATTTTTTCTCAACAAACTAATCAAAAAGTGGAAGAGAATTGTTAGTTGTCGAAACGGTGAAGGGAAGATGGAATTCGGTAGCTCATTTGGAAATGCCTTATGTGATTCCGACAATGCCACGTTTCGTAAAAAAAAGTCAAGTCTTCGATGCTCTGCCATTGAATGTGTCACCCCCATAATAATATAATATTCGAAATGTGTGTTTGACTATGACTTGACGGAGAGGGGAAAATCCAAAAAGGCTCACTAATGACATAATTTTTTCTCAACAAAACTAATCAAAAAGTGGAAGAGAATTGTTAGTTGTCGAAACGGTGAAGGGAATATGGAATTCGGTAGGTCATTTAGAAACACGTTATGTGATTCTGACAATGCCACGTTTCTTAAAAAAAGTCAAGTCTTCGATGCTCTCCCATTGAATGTGTCACCCTCATAATAATATCTTCGGAAAGTGTGTTTCCCTATGACTTGACGGATAGGGAAAAATCCAAAAAGGCTTACTAATGACATTGTTTTTTCTCAACAAAACTAATCAAAAAGTGGGAGAGAATTGTTAGTTGTCGAAACGGTGAAGGGAAGATGGAATTCGGTAGGTCATTTAGAAACACGTCATGTGATTCCGACAATGCCAGGTTTCGTAAAAAAAAGTCAAGTCTTCGATGCTCTGCCATTGAATGTGTCACCCCCATAATAGTATAATATACGGAAAGTGTGTTTCACTATGACCTGACGGAGAGGGGAAAATCCAAAAAGGCTCAATAATGACATTATTTTTTCTCAGCAAAACTAATCAAAAAGTGGAAGAGAATTGTTATTTGTCGAAACGGTGAAGGGAAGATGGAATACGGTAGGTCATTTAGAAAAACGTTATGTAATTCCGACAATGCCACGTTTCGTAAAAAAAAGTCAAGTCTTCGATGCTCTGCCATTGAATGTGTCACCCCCATATTAATATAATATTCGGAAAGTGTGTTTCGTTTCACTATGACTTGACGGATAGGGGAAAATCCATAAAGGCTTACTAATGACTTTGTTTTTTCTCAACAAAACTAATCAAAAAGTGGGAGAGAATTGTTAGTTGTGGAAGCGGTGTAGGAAAGATGGAATTCGGTAGGTCGTTTAGAAACGCGTTATGTGATTCCAAATATGCCACGTTTCGTAAAAAAAAGTCAAGTCTTCGATTCTCTGCCATTGAATGTCTCACCCCCATAATAATATAATATTCGGAAATTGTGTTTCACTATGACTTGACGGAGAGGGGAAAATCCATAAAGGCTTACTAATGACATAATTTTTTCTCAACAAAACTAATCAAAAAGTGGAAGAGAATTGTTATTTGTCGAAACGGTGAAGGGAAGATGGAATTCAGTAGGTCATTCAGAAAAACATTATGTGATTCCGACAATGCCACGTTTCGTAAAAAAAAGTCAAGTCTTCGATGCTCTGCCATTGAATGTGTCACCCCCATAATAATATAATATTCGAAAAGTGTGTTTGACTATGTCTTGACGGAGAGGGGAAAATCCAAAAAGGCTCAATAATGACATTATTTTTTCTCAGCAAAACTAATCAAAAAGTGGAAGAGAATTGTTATTTGTCGAAACGGTGAAGGGAAGATGGAATACGGTAGGTCATTTAGAAAAACGTTATGTAATTCCGACAATGCCACGTTTCGTAAAAAAAAGTCAAGTCTTCGATGCTCTGCCATTGAATGTGTCACCCTCATAATAATATAATATTCGGAAAGTGTGTTTCACTATGACTTGACGGAGAGGGTAAATCCAAAAAGGCTCACTAATGACATAATTTTTTCTCAACAAAACTAATCAAAAAGTGGAAGAGAATTGTTATTTGTCGAAACGGTGAAGGGAAGATGGAATTC
Organism: Diorhabda sublineata; assembly: GCF_026230105.1. Classification (NCBI taxonomy): domain Eukaryota; kingdom Metazoa; phylum Arthropoda; class Insecta; order Coleoptera; family Chrysomelidae; genus Diorhabda; species Diorhabda sublineata. The sequence continues at coordinate 1,982,548 of NC_079486.1, forward strand.
AGTAGGTCATTTAGAAAAACATTATGTGATTCCGACAATGCCACGTTTCGTAAAAAAAAGTCAAGTCTTCGACGCTCTCCCATTGAAAGTATCACCCTCATAATAATATCTTCGGAAAGTGTGTTTCACTATGACTTGACGGAGAGGGGAAAATCCAAAAAGGCTGACTAATGACATAATTTTTTCTCAACAAACTAATCAAAAAGTGGAAGAGAATTGTTAGTTGTCGAAACGGTGTAGGGAAGATGGAATTCGGTAGCTCATTTGGAAATGCCATATGTCATTCCGATAATACCACGTTTCGTAAAAAAAAGTCAAGTTTTCGATTCTCTGTCATTGAATGTGTCACCCTCATAACAATATAATATTCGGAAAGTGTGTTTCACTATGACTTGACGGAGACGGGAAAATCGAAAAAGACTCACTAATGACATTATTTTTTCTCAACAGAACTAATCAAAAAGTGGAAGAGAATTGTTGTTTATCGAAACGGTGAAGGGAATATGGAATTCGGTAGATCATTTAGAAACACATTATGTGATTCTGACAATGCCACGTTTCGTAAAAAAAAGTCAAGTCTTCGATGCTCTGCCATTGAATGTGTCACCCCCATAATAATATAATATTCGAAAAGTGTGTTTGACTATGACTTGACGGAGAGGGGAAAATCCAAAAAGGCTCACTAATGACATAATTTTTTCTCAACAAAACTAATCAAAAAGTGGAAGAGAATTGTTATTTGTCGAAACGGTGAAGGGAAGATGGAATTCAGTAGGTCATTTAGAAAAACATTATGTGATTCCGACAATGTCACGTTTCGTAAAAAAAAGTCAAGTCTTCGACGCTCTCCCATTGAAAGTATCACCCTCATAATAATATAATATTCGGAAAGTGTGTTTCACTATGACCTGACGGAGAGGGGAAAATCCAAAAAGGCTCACTAATGACATAATTTTTTCTCAACAAACTAATCAAAAAGTGGAAGAGAATTGTTAGTTGTCGAAACGGTGAAGGGAAGATGGAATTCGGTAGGTCATTTAGAAACACGTCATGTGATTCCGACAATGCCAGGTTTCGTAAAAAAAAGTCAAGTCTTCGATGCTCTGCCATTGAATGTGACACCCCCATAATAGTATAATATACGGAAAGTGTGTTTCACTATGACCTGACGGAGAGGGGAAAATCCAAAAAGGCTGACTTATGACATAATTTTTTCTCAACAAACTAATCAAAAAGTGGAAGAGAATTGTTAGTTGTCGAAACGGTGAAGGGAAGATGGAATTCGGTAGCTCATTTGGAAATGCCTTATGTGATTCCGACAATGCCACGTTTCGTAAAAAAAAGTCAAGTTTTCGATTCTCTGCCATTGAATGTGTCACCCCCATAATAATATAATATTCGGAAAGTGTGTTTCACTATGACTTGACGGAGAGGGTAAATCCAAAAAGGCTCACTAATGACATAATTTTTTCTCAACAAAACTAATCAAAAAGTGGAAGAGAATTGTTATTTGTCGAAACGGTGAAGGGAAGATGGAATTCAGTAGGTCATTCAGAAAAACATTATGTGATTCCGACAATGCCACGTTTCGTAAAAAAAAGTCAAGTCTTCGACGCTCTCCCATTGAAAGTCTCACCCTCATAATAATATCTTCGGAAAGTGTGTTTCACTATGACTTGACGGAGAGGGGAAAATCCAAAAAGGCTGACTAATGACATAATTTTTTCTCAACAAACTAATCAAAAAGTGGAAGAGAATTGTTAGTTGTCGAAACGGTGAAGGGAAGATGGAATTCGGTAGCTCATTTGGAAATGCCTTATGTGATTCCGACAATGCCACGTTTCGTAAAAAAAGTCAAGTTTTCGATTCTCTGCCATTGAATGTGTCACCCCCATAATAATATAATATTCGGAAAGTGTGTTTCACTATGACTTGACGGAGAGGGTAAATCCAAAAAGGCTCACTTATGACATAATTTTTTCTCAACAAAACTAATCAAAAAGTGGAAGAGAATTGTTATTTGTCGAAACGGTGAAGGGAAGATGGAATTCAGTAGGTCATTCAGAAAAACATTATGTGATTCCGACAATGCCACGTTTCGTAAAAAAATGTCAAGTCTTCGACGCTCTCCCATTGAAAGTATCACCCTCATAATAATATCTTCGGAAAGTGTGTTTCACTATGACTTGTCGGAGAGGGGAAAATCCAGAAAGGCTCACTAATGACATAATTTTTTCTCAACAAACTAATCAAAAAGTGGAAGAGAATTGTTAGTTGTCGAAACGGTGAAGGGAAGATGGAATTCGGTAGGTCATTTAGAAACACGTCATGTGATTCCGACAATGCCAGGTTTCGTAAAAAAAAGTCAAGTCTTCGATGCTCTGCCATTGAATGTGTCACCCCCATAATAGTATAATATACGGAAAGTGTGTTTCACTATGACCTGACGGAGAGGGGAAAATCCAAAAAGGCTCAATAATGACATTATTTTTTCTCAGCAAGACTAATCAAAAAGTGGAAGAGAATTGTAATTTGTCGAAACGGTGAAGGGAAGATGGAATACGGTAGGTCATTTAGAAAAACGTTATGTAATTCCGACAATGCCACGTTTGGTAAAAAAAAGTCAAGTCTTCGATGCTCTGCCATTGAATGTGTCACCCCCATATTAATATAATATTCGGAAAGTGTGTTTCGTTTCACTATGACTTGACGGATAGGGGAAAATCCATAAAGGCTTACTAATGACTTTGTTTTTTCTCAACAAAACTAATCAAAAAGTGGGAGAGAATTGTTAGTTGTGGAAGCGGTGTAGGAAAGATGGAATTCGGTAGGTCGTTTAGAAACGCGTTATGTGATTCCAAATATGCCACGTTTCGTAAAAAAAAGTCAAGTCTTCGATTCTCTGCCATTGAATGTGTCACCCCCATAATAATATAATATTCGGAAATTGTGTTTCACTATGACTTGACGGAGAGGGGAACATCCAAAAAGGCTCACTAATGACATAATTTTTTCTCAACAAAACTAATCAAAAAGTGGAAGAGAATTGTTATTTGTCGAAACGGTGAAGGGAAGATGGAATTCAGTAGGTCATTCAGAAAAACATTATGTGATTCCGACAATGCCACGTTTCGTAAAAAAAAGTCAAGTCTTCGATGCTCTGCCATTGAATGTGTCACCCCCATAATAATATAATATTCGAAAAGTGTGTTTGACTATGTCTTGACGGAGAGGGGAAAATCCAAAAAGGCTCACTAATGACATAATTTTTTCTCAACAAAACTAATCAAAAAGTGGAAGAGAATTGTTAGTTGTCGAAACGGTGAAGGGAAGATGGAATTCGGTAGCTCATTTGGAAATGCCTTATGTGATTCCGACAATGCCACGTTTCGTAAAAAAAAGTCAAGTCTTCGATGCTCTGCCAATGAATGTGTCACCCCCATAATAATATAATATTCGAAATGTGTGTTTGACTATGACTTGACGGAGAGGGGAAAATCCAAAAAGGCTCACTAATGACATAATTTTTTCTCAACAAAACTAATCAAAAAGTGGAAGAGAATTGTAAGTTGTCAAAACGGTGAAGGGAATATGGAATTCGGTAGGTCATTTAGAAACACGTTATGTGATTCTGACAATGCCACGTTTCTTAAAAAAAGTCAAGTCTTCGATGCTCTCCCATTGAATGTGTCACCCTCATAATAGTATAATATACGGAAAGTGTGTTTCACTATGACCTGACGGAGAGGGGAAAATCCAAAAAGGCTCAATAATGACATTATTTTTTCTCAGCAAAACTAATCAAAAAGTGGAAGAGAATTGTTATTTGTCGAAACGGTGAAGGGAAGATGGAGTACGGTAGGTCATTTAGAAAAACGTTATGTAATTCCGACAATGTCACGTTTCGTAAAAAAAAGTCAAGTCTTCGATGCTCTGCCATTGAATGTGTCACCCCCATATTAATATAATATTCGGAAAGTGTGTTTCGTTTCACTATGACTTGACGGATAGGGGAAAATCCATAAAGGCTTACTAATGACTTTGTTTTTTCTCAACAAAACTAATCAAAAAGTGGGAGAGAATTGTTAGTTGTGGAAGCGGTGTAGGAAAGATGGAATTCGGTAGGTCGTTTAGAAACGCGTTATGTGATTCCAAATATGCCACGTTTCGTAAAAAAAAGTCAAGTCTTCGATTCTCTGCCATTGAATGTGTCACCCCCATAATAATATAATATTCGGAAATTGTGTTTCACTATGACTTGACGGAGAGGGGAAAATCCAAAAAGGCTCACTAATGACATAATTTTTTCTCAACAAAACTAATCAAAAAGTGGAAGAGAATTGTTATTTGTCGAAACGGTGAAGGGAAGATGGAATTCAGTAGGTCATTCAGAAAAACATTATGTGATTCCGACAATGCCACGTTTCGTAAAAAAAAGTCGAGTCTTCGACGCTCTCCCATTGAAAGTATCACCATCATAATAATATCTTCGGAAAGTGTGTTTCACTATGACTTGACGGAGAGGGGAAAATCCAAAAAGGCTGACTAATGACATAATTTTTTCTCAACAAACTAATCAAAAAGTGGAAGAGAATTGTTAGTTGTCGAAACGGTGAAGGGAAGATGGAATTCGGTAGCTCATTTGGAAATGCCTTATGTGATTCCGACAATGCCACGTTTCGTAAAAAAAAGTCAAGTCTTCGATGCTCTGCCATTGAATGTGTCACCCCCATAATAATATAATATTCGAAATGTGTGTTTGACTATGACTTGACGGAGAGGGGAAAATCCAAAAAGGCTCACTAATGACATAATTTTTTCTCAACAAAACTAATCAAAAAGTGGAAGAGAATTGTTAGTTGTCGAAACGGTGAAGGGAATATGGAATTCGGTAGGTCATTTAGAAACACGTTATGTGATTCTGACAATGCCACGTTTCTTAAAAAAAGTCAAGTCTTCGATGCTCTCCCATTGAATGTGTCACCCTCATAATAATATCTTCGGAAAGTGTGTTTCCCTATGACTTGACGGATAGGGAAAAATCCAAAAAGGCTTACTAATGACATTGTTTTTTCTCAACAAAACTAATCAAAAAGTGGGAGAGAATTGTTAGTTGTCGAAACGGTGAAGGGAAGATGGAATTCGGTAGGTCATTTAGAAACACGTCATGTGATTCCGACAATGCCAGGTTTCGTAAAAAAAAGTCAAGTCTTCGATGCTCTGCCATTGAATGTGTCACCCCCATAATAGTATAATATACGGAAAGTGTGTTTCACTATGACCTGACGGAGAGGGGAAAATCCAAAAAGGCTCAATAATGACATTATTTTTTCTCAGCAAAACTAATCAAAAAGTGGAAGAGAATTGTTATTTGTCGAAACGGTGAAGGGAAGATGGAATACGGTAGGTCATTTAGAAAAACGTTATGTAATTCCGACAATGCCACGTTTCGTAAAAAAAAGTCAAGTCTTCGATGCTCTGCCATTGAATGTGTCACCCCCATATTAATATAATATTCGGAAAGTGTGTTTCGTTTCACTATGACTTGACGGATAGGGGAAAATCCATAAAGGCTTACTAATGACTTTGTTTTTTCTCAACAAAACTAATCAAAAAGTGGGAGAGAATTGTTAGTTGTGGAAGCGGTGTAGGAAAGATGGAATTCGGTAGGTCGTTTAGAAACGCGTTATGTGATTCCAAATATGCCACGTTTCGTAAAAAAAAGTCAAGTCTTCGATTCTCTGCCATTGAATGTCTCACCCCCATAATAATATAATATTCGGAAATTGTGTTTCACTATGACTTGACGGAGAGGGGAAAATCCATAAAGGCTTACTAATGACATAATTTTTTCTCAACAAAACTAATCAAAAAGTGGAAGAGAATTGTTATTTGTCGAAACGGTGAAGGGAAGATGGAATTCAGTAGGTCATTCAGAAAAACATTATGTGATTCCGACAATGCCACGTTTCGTAAAAAAAAGTCAAGTCTTCGATGCTCTGCCATTGAATGTGTCACCCCCATAATAATATAATATTCGAAAAGTGTGTTTGACTATGTCTTGACGGAGAGGGGAAAATCCAAAAAGGCTCAATAATGACATTATTTTTTCTCAGCAAAACTAATCAAAAAGTGGAAGAGAATTGTTATTTGTCGAAACGGTGAAGGGAAGATGGAATACGGTAGGTCATTTAGAAAAACGTTATGTAATTCCGACAATGCCACGTTTCGTAAAAAAAAGTCAAGTCTTCGATGCTCTGCCATTGAATGTGTCACCCTCATAATAATATAATATTCGGAAAGTGTGTTTCACTATGACTTGACGGAGAGGGTAAATCCAAAAAGGCTCACTAATGACATAATTTTTTCTCAACAAAACTAATCAAAAAGTGGAAGAGAATTGTTATTTGTCGAAACGGTGAAGGGAAGATGGAATTCAGTAGGTCATTTAGAAAAACATTATGTGATTCCGACAATGCCACGTTTCGTAAAAAAAAGTCAAGTCTTCGACGCTCTCCCATTGAAAGTATCACCCTCATAATAATATCTTCGGAAAGTGTGTTTCACTATGACTTGACGGAGAGGGGAAAATCCAAAAAGGCTGACTAATGACATAATTTTTTCTCAACAAACTAATCAAAAAGTGGAAGAGAATTGTTAGTTGTCGAAACGGTGTAGGGAAGATGGAATTCGGTAGGTCGTTTAGAAACGCGTTATGTGATTCCGACAATGCCACGTTTCGTAAAAAAAAGTCAAGTCTTCGACGCTCTCCCATTGAAAGTATCACCCTCATAATAATATCTTCGGAAAGTGTGTTTCACTATGACTTGACGGAGAGGGGAAAATCCAGAAAGGCTCACTAATGACATAATTTTTTCTCAACAAAACTAATCAAAAAGTGGAAGAGAATTGTTATTTGTCGAAACGGTGAAGGGAAGATGGAATTCAGTAGGTCATTCAGAAAAACATTATGTGATTCCGACAATGCCACGTTTCGTAAAAAAATGTCAAGTCTTCGACGCTCTCCCATTGAAAGTATCACCCTCATAATAATATCTTCGGAAAGTGTGTTTCACTATGACTTGTCGGAGAGGGGAAAATCCAGAAAGGCTCACTAATGACATAATTTTTTCTCAACAAACTAATCAAAAAGTGGAAGAGAATTGTTAGTTGTCGAAACGGTGAAGGGAAGATGGAATTCGGTAGGTCATTTAGAAACACGTCATGTGATTCCGACAATGCCAGGTTTCGTAAAAAAAAGTCAAGTCTTCGATGCTCTGCCATTGAATGTGTCACCCCCATAATAGTATAATATACGGAAAGTGTGTTTCACTATGACCTGACGGAGAGGGGAAAATCCAAAAAGGCTCAATAATGACATTATTTTTTCTCAGCAAAACTAATCAAAAAGTGGAAGAGAATTGTTATTTGTCGAAACGGTGAAGGGAAGATGGAATACGGTAGGTCATTTAGAAAAACGTTATGTAATTCCGACAATGCCACGTTTCGTAAAAAAAAGTCAAGTTTTCGATTCTCTGTCATTGAATGTGTCACCCTCATAATAATATAATATTCGGAAAGTGTGTTTCACTATGACTTGACGGAGAGGGTAAATCCAAAAAGGCTCACTAATGACATAATTTTTTCTCAACAAAACTAATCAAAAAGTGGAAGAGAATTGTTATTTGTCGAAACGGTGAAGGGAAGATGGAATTCAGTAGGTCATTTAGAAAAACATTATGTGATTCCGACAATGCCACGTTTCGTAAAAAAAAGTCAAGTCTTCGACGCTCTCCCATTGAAAGTATCACCCTCATAATAATATCTTCGGAAAGTGTGTTTCACTATGACTTGACGGAGAGGGGAAAATCCAAAAAGGCTGACTAATGACATAATTTTTTCTCAACAAACTAATCAAAAAGTGGAAGAGAATTGTTAGTTGTCGAAACGGTGAAGGGAAGATGGAATTCGGTAGCTCATTTGGAAATGCCTTATGTGATTCCGACAATGCCACGTTTCGTAAAAAAAAGTCAAGTCTTCGATGCTCTGCCATTGAATGTGTCACCCCCATAATAATATAATATTCGAAATGTGTGTTTGACTATGACTTGACGGAGAGGGGAAAATCCAAAAAGGCTCACTAATGACATAATTTTTTCTCAACAAAACTAATCAAAAAGTGGAAGAGAATTGTTAGTTGTCGAAACGGTGAAGGGAATATGGAATTCGGTAGGTCATTTAGAAACACGTTATGTGATTCTGACAATGCCACGTTTCTTAAAAAAAGTCAAGTCTTCGATGCTCTCCCATTGAATGTGTCACCCTCATAATAATATCTTCGGAAAGTGTGTTTCACTATGACTTGACGGATAGGGAAAAATCCAAAAAGGCTTACTAATGACATTGTTTTTTCTCAACAAAAGTAATCAAAAAGTGGGAGAGAATTGTTAGTTGTCGAAACGGTGAAGGGAAGATGGAATTCGGTAGGTCATTTAGAAACACGTCATGTGATTCCGACAATGCCAGGTTTCGTAAAAAAAGTCAAGTCTTCGATGCTCTGCCACTGAATGTGTCACCCCTATAATAGTATAATATACGGAAAGTGTGTTTCACTATGACCTGACGGAGAGGGGAAAATCCAAAAAGGCTCAATAATGACATTATTTTTTCTCAGCAAAACTAATCAAAAAGTGGAAGAGAATTGTTATTTGTCGAAACGGTGAAGGGAAGATGGAATACGGTAGGTCATTTAGAAAAACGTTATGTAATTCCGACAATGCCACGTTTCGTAAAAAAAAGTCAAGTCTTCGATGCTCTGCCATTGAATGTGTCACCCCCATATTAATATAATATTCGGAAAGTGTGTTTCGTTTCACTATGACTTGACGGATAGGGGAAAATCCATAAAGGCTTACTAATGACTTTGTTTTTTCTCAACAAAACTAATCAAAAAGTGGGAGAGAATTGTTAGTTGTGGAAGCGGTGTAGGAAAGATGGAATTCGGTAGGTCGTTTAGAAACGCGTTATGTGATTCCGACAATGCCACGTTTCGTAAAAAAAAGTCAAGTCTTCGATTCTCTGCCATTGAATGTGTCACCCCCATAATAATATAATATTCGGAAATTGTGTTTCACTATGACTTGACGGAGAGGGGAAAATCCAAAAAGGCTCACTAATGACATAATTTTTTCTCAACAAAACTAATCAAAAAGTGGAAGAGAATTGTTATTTGTCGAAACGGTGAAGGGAAGATGGAATTCAGTAGGTCATTCAGAAAAACATTATGTGATTCCGACAATGCCACGTTTCGTAAAAAAAAGTCAAGTCTTCGATGCTCTGCCATTGAATGTGTCACCCCCATAATAATATAATATTCGAAAAGTGTGTTTGACTATGTCTTGACGGAGAGGGGAAAATCCAAAAAGGCTCAATAATGACATAATTTTTTCTCAACAAAACTAATCAAAAAGTGGAAGAGAATTGTTAGTTGTCGAAACGGTGAAGGGAATATGGAACTCGGTAGGTCATTTAGAAACACGTTATGTGATTCTGACAATGCCACGTTTCTTAAAAAAAGTCAAGTCTTCGATGCTCTCCCATTGAATGTGTCACCCTCATAATAATATCTTCGGAAAGTGTGTTTCCCTATGACTTGACGGATAGGGAAAAATCCAAAAAGGCTTACTAATGACATTGTTTTTTCTCAACAAAACTAATCAAAAAGTGGGAGAGAATTGTTAGTTGTCGAAACGGTGAAGGGAAGATGGAATTCGGTAGGTCATTTAGAAACACGTCATGTGATTCCGACAATGCCAGGTTTCGTAAAAAAAAGTCAAGTCTTCGATGCTCTGCCATTGAATGTGTCACCCCCATAATAGTATAATATACGGAAAGTGTGTTTCACTATGACCTGACGGAGAGGGGAAAATCCAAAAAGGCTCAATAATGACATTATTTTTTCTCAGCAAAACTAATCAAAAAGTGGAAGAGAATTGTTATTTGTCGAAACGGTGAAGGGAAGATGGAATACGGTAGGTCATTTAGAAAAACGTTATGTAATTCCGACAATGCCACGTTTCGTAAAAAAAAGTCAAGTCTTCGATGCTCTGCCATTGAATGTGTCACCCCCATATTAATATAATATTCGGAAAGTGTGTTTCGTTTCACTATGACTTGACGGATAGGGGAAAATCCATAAAGGCTTACTAATGACTTTGTTTTTTCTCAACAAAACTAATCAAAAAGTGGGAGAGAATTGTTAGTTGTGGAAGCGGTGTAGGAAAGATGGAATTCGGTAGGTCGTTTAGAAACGCGTTATGTGATTCCAAATATGCCACGTTTCGTAAAAAAAAATCAAGTCTTCGATTCTCTGCCATTGAATGTCTCACCCCCATAATAATATAATATTCGGAAATTGTGTTTCACTATGACTTGACGGAGAGGGGAAAATCCATAAAGGCTTACTAATGACATAATTTTTTCTCAACAAAACTAATCAAAAAGTGGAAGAGAATTGTTATTTGTCGAAACGGTGAAGGGAAGATGGAATTCAGTAGGTCATTCAGAAAAACATTATGTGATTCCGACAATGCCACGTTTCGTAAAGAAAAGTCAAGTCTTCGATGCTCTGCCATTGAATGTGTCACCCCCATAATAATATAATATTCGAAAAGTGTGATTGACTATGTCTTGACGGAGAGGGGAAAATCCAAAAAGGCTCAATAATGACATTATTTTTTCTCAGCAAAACTAATCAAAAAGTGGAAGAGAATTGTTATTTGTCGAAACGGTGAAGGGAAGATGGAATACGGTAGGTCATTTAGAAAAACGTTATGTAATTCCGACAATGCCACGTTTCGTAAAAAAAAGTCAAGTCTTCGATGCTCTGCCATTGAATGTGTCACCCTCATAATAATATAATATTCGGAAAGTGTGTTTCACTATGACTTGACGGAGAGGGTAAATCCAAAAAGGCTCACTAATGACATAATTTTTTCTCAACAAAACTAATCAAAAAGTGGAAGAGAATTGTTATTTGTCGAAACGGTGAAGGGAAGATGGAATTCAGTAGGTCATTTAGAAAAACATTATGTGATTCCGACAATGCCACGTTTCGTAAAAAAAAGTCAAGTCTTCGACGCTCTCCCATTGAAAGTATCACCCTCATAATAATATCTTCGGAAAGTGTGTTTCACTATGACTTGACGGAGAGGGGAAAATCCAAAAAGGCTGACTAATGACATAATTTTTTCTCAACAAACTAATCAAAAAGTGGAAGAGAATTGTTAGTTGTCGAAACGGTGTAGGGAAGATGGAATTCGGTAGGTCGTTTAGAAACGCGTTATGTGATTCCGACAATGCCACGTTTCGTAAAAAAAAGTCAAGTCTTCGACGCTCTCCCATTGAAAGTATCACCCTCATAATAATATCTTCGGAAAGTGTGTTTCACTATGACTTGACGGATAGGGAAAAATCCAAAAAGGCTTACTAATGACATTGTTTTTTCTCAACAAAAGTAATCAAAAAGTGGGAGAGAATTGTTAGTTGTCGAAACGGTGAAGGGAAGATGGAATTCGGTAGGTCATTTAGAAACACGTCATGTGATTCCGACAATGCCAGTTTTCGTAAAAAAAAGTCAAGTCTTCGATGCTCTGCCATTGAATGTGTCACCCCCATATTAATATAATATTCGGAAAGTGTGTTTCGTTTCACTATGACTTGACGGATAGGAGAAAATCCATAAAGGCTTACTAATGACTTTGTTTTTTCTCAACAAAACTAATCAAAAAGTGGGAGAGAATTGTTAGTTGTGGAAGCGGTGTAGGAAAGATGGAATTCGGTAGGTCGTTTAGAAACGCGTTATGTGATTCCGACAATGCCACGTTTCGTAAAAAAAAGTCAAGTCTTCGATTCTCTGCCATTGAATGTGTCACCCCCATAATAATATAATATTCGGAAATTGTGTTTCACTATGACTTGACGGAGAGGGGAAAATCCAAAAAGGCTCACTAATGACATAATTTTTTCTCAACAAAACTAATCAAAAAGTGGAAGAGAATTGTTATTTGTCGAAACGGTGAAGGGAAGATGGAATTCAGTAGGTCATTCAGAAAAACATTATGTGATTCCGACAATGCCACGTTTCGTAAAAAAAAGTCAAGTCTTCGATGCTCTGCCATTGAATGTGTCACCCCCATAATAATATAATATTCGAAAAGTGTGTTTGACTATGTCTTGACGGAGAGGGGAAAATCCAAAAAGGCTCACTAATGACATAATTTTTTCTCAACAAAACTAATCAAAAAGTGGAAGAGAATTGTTATTTGTCGAAACGGTGAAGGGAAGATGGAATTCGGTAGCTCATTTGGAAATGCCTTATGTCATTCCGACAATGCCACGTTTCGTAAAAAAAAGTCAAGTTTTCGATTCTCTGTCATTGAATGTGTCACCCTCATAATAATATAATATTCGGAAAGTGTGTTTCACTATGACTTGACGGAGAGGGTAAATCCAAAAAGGCTCACTAATGACATAATTTTTTCTCAACAAAACTAATCAAAAAGTGGAAGAGAATTGTTATTTGTCGAAACGGTGAAGGGAAGATGGAATTCAGTAGGTCATCCAGAAAAACATTATGTGATTCCGACAATGCCACGTTTCGTAAAAAAAAGTCAAGTCTTCGACGCTCTCCCATTGAAAGTATCACCCTCATAATAATATCTTCGGAAAGTGTGTTTCACTATGACTTGACGGAGAGGGGAAAATCCAAAAAGGCTCACTAATGACATAATTTTTTCTCAACAAACTAATCAAAAAGTGGAAGAGAATTGTTAGTTGTCGAAACGGTGAAGGGAAGATGGAATTCGGTAGCTCATTTGGAAATGCCTTATGTGATTCCGACAATGCCACGTTTCGTAAAAAAAGTCAAGTTTTCGATTCTCTGCCATTGAATGTGTCACCCCCCTAATAATATAATATTCGGAAAGTGTGTTTCACTATGACTTGAGGGAGAGGGTAAATCCAAAAAGGCTCACTAATGACATAATTTTTTCTCAACAAAACTAATCAAAAAGTGGAAGAGAATTGTTATTTGTCGAAACGGTGAAGGGAAGATGGAATTCAGTAGGTGATTTAGAAAAACATTATGAGATTCCGACAATGCCACGTTTCGTAAAAAAAAGTCAAGTCTTCGACGCTCTCCCATTGAAAGTATCACCCTCATAATAATATCTTCGGAAAGTGTGTTTCACTATGACTTGACGGAGAGGGGAAAATCCAAAAAGGCTCACTAATGACATAATTTTTTCTCAACAAAACTAATCAAAAAGTGGAAGAGAATTGTTAGTTGTCGAAACGGTGAAGAGAATATGGAATTCGGTAGGTCATTTGGAAACGCCTCATGTGATTCCGACAATGCCACGTTTCGTAAAAAAAAGTCAAGTTTTCGATTCTCTGCCATTGAATGTGTCACCCCCATAATAATATAATATTCGGAAAGTGTGTTTCACTATGACTTGACGGAGAGGGTAAATCCAAAAAGGCTCACTAATGACATAATTTTTTCTCAACAAAACTAATCAAAAAGTGGAAGAGAATTGTTATTTGTCGAAACGGTGAAGGGAAGATGGAATTCAGTAGGTCATTTAGAAAAACATTATGTGATTCCGACAATGCCACGTTTCGTAAAAAAAAGTCAAGTCTTCGACGCTCTCCCATTGAAAGTATCACCCTCATAATAATATCTTCGGAAAGTGTGTTTCACTATGACTTGACGGAGAGGGGAAAATCCAAAAAGGCTGACTAATGACATAATTTTTTCTCAACAAACTAATCAAAAAGTGGAAGAGAATTGTTAGTTGTCGAAACGGTGAAGGGAAGATGGAATTCGGTAGCTCATTTGGAAATGCCTTATGTGATTCCGACAATGCCACGTTTCGTAAAAAAAAGTCAAGTCTTCGATGCTCTGCCATTGAATGTGTCACCCCCATAATAATATAATATTCGAAATGTGTGTTTGACTATGACTTGACAGAGAGGGGAAAATCCAAAAAGGCTCACTAATGACATAATTTTTTCTCAACAAAACTAATCAAAAAGTGGAAGAGAATTGTTAGTTGTCGAAACGGTGAAGGGAAGATGGAATTCGGTAGGTCATTTAGAAACACGTCATGTGATTCCGACAATGCCAGGTTTCGTAAAAAAAAGTCAAGTCTTCGATGCTCTGCCATTGAATGTGTCACCCCTATAATAGTATAATATACGGAAAGTGTGTTTCACTATGACCTGACGGAGAGGGGAAAATCCAAAAAGGCTCAATAATGACATTATTTTTTCTCAGCAAAACTAATCAAAAAGTGGAAGAGAATTGTTATTTGTCGAAACGGTGAAGGGAAGATGGAATACGGTAGGTCATTTAGAAAAACGTTATGTAATTCCGACAATGCCACGTTTCGTAAAAAAAAGTCAAGTCTTCGATGCTCTGCCATTGAATGTGTCACCCCCATATTAATATAATATTCGGAAAGTGTGTTTCGTTTCACTATGACTTGACGGATAGGGGAAAATCCATAAAGGCTTACTAATGACTTTGTTTTTTCTCAACAAAACTAATCAAAAAGTGGGAGAGAATTGTTAGTTGTGGAAGCGGTGTAGGAAAGATGGAATTCGGTAGGTCGTTTAGAAACGCGTTATGTGATTCCGACAATGCCACGTTTCGTAAAAAAAAGTCAAGTCTTCGATTCTCTGCCATTGAATGTGTCACCCCCATAATAATATAATATTCGGAAATTGTGTTTCACTATGACTTGACGGAGAGGGGAAAATCCAAAAAGGCTCACTAATGACATAATTTTTTCTCAACAAAACTAATCAAAAAGTGGAAGAGAATTGTTATTTGTCGAAACGGTGAAGGGAAGATGGAATTCAGTAGGTCATTCAGAAAAACATTATGTGATTCCGACAATGCCACGTTTCGTAAAAAAAAGTCAAGTCTTCGATGCTCTGCCATTGAATGTGTCACCCCCATAATAATATAATATTCGAAAAGTGTGTTTGACTATGTCTTGACGGAGAGGGGAAAATCCAAAAAGGCTCACTAATGACATAATTTTTTCTCAACAAAACTAATCAAAAAGTGGAAGAGAATTGTTATTTGTCGAAACGGTGAAGGGAAGATGGAATTCGGTAGCTCATTTGGAAATGCCTTATGTCATTCCGACAATGCCACGTTTCGTAAAAAAAAGTCAAGTTTTCGATTCTCTGTCATTGAATGTGTCACCCTCATAATAATATAATATTCGGAAAGTGTGTTTCACTATGACTTGACGGAGAGGGTAAATCCAAAAAGGCTCACTAATGACATAATTTTTTCTCAACAAAACTAATCAAAAAGTGGAAGAGAATTGTTATTTGTCGAAACGGTGAAGGGAAGATGGAATTCAGTAGGTCATCCAGAAAAACATTATGTGATTCCGACAATGCCACGTTTCGTAAAAAAAAGTCAAGTCTTCGACGCTCTCCCATTGAAAGTATCACCCTCATAATAATATCTTCGGAAAGTGTGTTTCACTATGACTTGACGGAGAGGGGAAAATCCAAAAAGGCTCACTAATGACATAATTTTTTCTCAACAAACTAATCAAAAAGTGGAAGAGAATTGTTAGTTGTCGAAACGGTGAAGGGAAGATGGAATTCGGTAGCTCATTTGGAAATGCCTTATGTGATTCCGACAATGCCACGTTTCGTAAAAAAAAGTCAAGTTTTCGATTCTCTGCCATTGAATGTGTCACCCCCCTAATAATATAATATTCGGAAAGTGTGTTTCACTATGACTTGAGGGAGAGGGTAAATCCAAAAAGGCTCACTAATGACATAATTTTTTCTCAACAAAACTAATCAAAAAGTGGAAGAGAATTGTTATTTGTCGAAACGGTGAAGGGAAGATGGAATTCAGTAGGTGATTTAGAAAAACATTATGAGATTCCGACAATGCCACGTTTCGTAAAAAAAAGTCAAGTCTTCGACGCTCTCCCATTGAAAGTATCACCCTCATAATAATATCTTCGGAAAGTGTGTTTCACTATGACTTGACGGAGAGGGGAAAATCCAAAAAGGCTCACTAATGACATAATTTTTTCTCAACAAAACTAATCAAAAAGTGGAAGAGAATTGTTAGTTGTCGAAACGGTGAAGAGAATATGGAATTCGGTAGGTCATTTGGAAACGCCTCATGTGATTCCGACAATGCCACGTTTCGTAAAAAAAAGTCAAGTTTTCGATTCTCTGCCATTGAATGTGTCACCCCCATAATAATATAATATTCGGAAAGTGTGTTTCACTATGACTTGACGGAGAGGGTAAATCCAAAAAGGCTCACTAATGACATAATTTTTTCTCAACAAAACTAATCAAAAAGTGGAAGAGAATTGTTATTTGTCGAAACGGTGAAGGGAAGATGGAATTCAGTAGGTCATTTAGAAAAACATTATGTGATTCCGACAATGCCACGTTTCGTAAAAAAAAGTCAAGTCTTCGACGCTCTCCCATTGAAAGTATCACCCTCATAATAATATCTTCGGAAAGTGTGTTTCACTATGACTTGACGGAGAGGGGAAAATCCAAAAAGGCTGACTAATGACATAATTTTTTCTCAACAAACTAATCAAAAAGTGGAAGAGAATTGTTAGTTGTCGAAACGGTGGAGGGAAGATGGAATTCGGTAGCTCATTTGGAAATGCCTTATGTGATTCCGACAATGCCACGTTTCGTAAAAAAAAGTCAAGTCTTCGATGCTCTGCCATTGAATGTGTCACCCCCATAATAATATAATATTCGAAATGTGTGTTTGACTATGACTTGACAGAGAGGGGAAAATCCAAAAAGGCTCACTAATGACATAATTTTTTCTCAACAAAACTAATCAAAAAGTGGAAGAGAATTGTTAGTTGTCGAAACGGTGAAGGGAATATGGAATTCGGTAGGTCATTTAGAAACACGTTATGTGATTCTGACAATGCCACGTTTCTTAAAAAAAGTCAAGTCTTCGATGCTCTCCCATTGAATGTGTCACCCTCATAATAATATCTTCGGAAAGTGTGTTTCACTATGACTTGACGGATAGGGAAAAATCCAAAAAGGCTTACTAATGACATTGTTTTTTCTCAACAAAAGTAATCAAAAAGTGGGAGAGAATTGTTAGTTGTCGAAACGGTGAAGGGAAGATGGAATTCGGTAGGTCATTTAGAAACACGTCATGTGATTCCGACAATGCCAGGTTTCGTAAAAAAAAGTCAAGTCTTCGATGCTCTGCCATTGAATGTGTCACCCCTATAATAGTATAATATACGGAAAGTGTGTTTCACTATGACCTGACGGAGAGGGGAAAATCCAAAAAGGCTCAATAATGACATTATTTTTTCTCAGCAAAACTAATCAAAAAGTGGAAGAGAATTGTTATTTGTCGAAACGGTGAAGGGAAGATGGAATACGGTAGGTCATTTAGAAAAACGTTATGTAATTCCGACAATGCCACGTTTCGTAAAAAAAAGTCAAGTCTTCGATGCTCTGCCATTGAATGTGTCACCCCCATATTAATATAATATTCGGAAAGTGTGTTTCGTTTCACTATGACTTGACGGATAGGGGAAAATCCATAAAGGCTTACTAATGACTTTGTTTTTTCTCAACAAAACTAATCAAAAAGTGGGAGAGAATTGTTAGTTGTGGAAGCGGTGTAGGAAAGATGGAATTCGGTAGGTCGTTTAGAAACGCGTTATGTGATTCCGACAATGCCACGTTTCGTAAAAAAAAGTCAAGTCTTCGATTCTCTGCCATTGAATGTGTCACCCCCATAATAATATAATATTCGGAAATTGTGTTTCACTATGACTTGACGGAGAGGGGAAAATCCAAAAAGGCTCACTAATGACATAATTTTTTCTCAACAAAACTAATCAAAAAGTGGAAGAGAATTGTTATTTGTCGAAACGGTGAAGGGAAGATGGAATTCAGTAGGTCATTCAGAAAAACATTATGTGATTCCGACAATGCCACGTTTCGTAAAAAAAAGTCAAGTCTTCGATGCTCTGCCATTGAATGTGTCACCCCCATAATAATATAATATTCGAAAAGTGTGTTTGACTATGTCTTGACGGAGAGGGGAAAATCCAAAAAGGCTCACTAATGACATAATTTTTTCTCAACAAAACTAATCAAAAAGTGGAAGAGAATTGTTATTTGTCGAAACGGTGAAGGGAAGATGGAATTCGGTAGCTCATTTGGAAATGCCTTATGTCATTCCGACAATGCCACGTTTCGTAAAAAAAAGTCAAGTTTTCGATTCTCTGTCATTGAATGTGTCACCCTCATAATAATATAATATTCGGAAAGTGTGTTTCACTATGACTTGACGGAGAGGGTAAATCCAAAAAGGCTCACTAATGACATAATTTTTTCTCAACAAAACTAATCAAAAAGTGGAAGAGAATTGTTATTTGTCGAAACGGTGAAGGGAAGATGGAATTCAGTAGGTCATTTAGAAAAACATTATGTGATTCCGACAATGCCACGTTTCGTAAAAAAAAGTCAAGTCTTCGACGCTCTCCCATTGAAAGTATCACCCTCATAATAATATCTTCGGAAAGTGTGTTTCACTATGACTTGATGGAGAGGGGAAAATCCAAAAAGGCTGACTAATGACATAATTTTTTCTCAACAAACTAATCAAAAAGTGGAAGAGAATTGTTAGTTGTCGAAACGGTGAAGGGAAGATGGAATTCGGTAGCTCATTTGGAAATGCCTTATGTGATTCCGACAATGCCACGTTTCGTAAAAAAAAGTCAAGTCTTCGATGCTCTGCCATTGAATGTGTCACCCCCATAATAATATAATATTCGAAATGTGTGTTTGACTATGACTTGACGGAGAGGGGAAAATCCAAAAAGGCTCACTAATGACATAATTTTTTCTCAACAAAACTAATCAAAAAGTGGAAGAGAATTGTTAGTTGTCGAAACGGTGAAGGGAATATGGAATTCGGTAGGTCATTTAGAAACACGTTATGTGATTCTGACAATGCCACGTTTCTTAAAAAAAGTCAAGTCTTCGATGCTCTCCCATTGAATGTGTCACCCTCATAATAATATCTTCGGAAAGTGTGTTTCACTATGACTTGACGGATAGGGAAAAATCCAAAAAGGCTTACTAATGACATTGTTTTTTCTCAACAAAACTAATCAAAAAGTGGGAGAGAATTGTTAGTTGTCGAAACGGTGAAGGGAAGATGGAATTCGGTAGGTCATTTAGAAACACGTCATGTGATTCCGACAATGCCAGGTTTCATAAAAAAAAGTCAAGTCTTCGATGCTCTGCCATTGAATGTGTCACCCCTATAATAGTATAATATACGGAAAGTGTGTTTCACTATGACCTGACGGAGAGGGGAAAATCCAAAAAGGCTCAATAATGACATTATTTTTTCTCAGCAAAACTAATCAAAAAGTGGAAGAGAATTGTTATTTGTCGAAACGGTGAAGGGAAGATGGAATACGGTAGGTCATTTAGAAAAACGTTATGTAATTCCGACAATGCCACGTTTCGTAAAAAAAAGTCAAGTCTTCGATGCTCTGCCATTGAATGTGTCACCCCCATATTAATATAATATTCGGAAAGTGTGTTTCGTTTCACTATGACTTGACGGATAGGGGAAAATCCATAAAGGCTTACTAATGACTTTGTTTTTTCTCAACAAAACTAATCAAAAAGTGGGAGAGAATTGTTAGTTGTGGAAGCGGTGTAGGAAAGATGGAATTCGGTAGGTCGTTTAGAAACGCGTTATGTGATTCCGACAATGCCAGGTTTCATAAAAAAAAGTCAAGTCTTCGATGCTCTGCCATTGAATGTGTCACCCCTATAATAGTATAATATACGGAAAGTGTGTTTCACTATGACCTGACGGAGAGGGGAAAATCCAAAAAGGCTCAATAATGACATTATTTTTTCTCAGCAAAACTAATCAAAAAGTGGAAGAGAATTGTTATTTGTCGAAACGGTGAAGGGAAGATGGAATACGGTAGGTCATTTAGAAAAACGTTATGTAATTCCGACAATGCCACGTTTCGTAAAAAAAAGTCAAGTCTTCGATGCTCTGCCATTGAATGTGTCACCCCCATATTAATATAATATTCGGAAAGTGTGTTTCGTTTCACTATGACTTGACGGATAGGGGAAAATCCATAAAGGCTTACTAATGACTTTGTTTTTTCTCAACAAAACTAATCAAAAAGTGGGAGAGAATTGTTAGTTGTGGAAGCGGTGTAGGAAAGATGGAATTCGGTAGGTCGTTTAGAAACGCGTTATGTGATTCCGACAATGCCACGTTTCGTAAAAAAAAGTCAAGTCTTCGATTCTCTGCCATTGAATGTGTCACCCCCATAATAATATAATATTCGGAAATTGTGTTTCACTATGACTTGACGGAGAGGGGAAAATCCAAAAAGGCTCACTAATGACATAATTTTTTCTCAACAAAACTAATCAAAAAGTGGAAGAGAATTGTTATTTGTCGAAACGGTGAAGGGAAGATGGAATTCAGTAGGTCATTCAGAAAAACATTATGTGATTCCGACAATGCCACGTTTCGTAAAAAAAAGTCAAGTCTTCGATGCTCTGCCATTGAATGTGTCACCCCCATAATAATATAATATTCGAAAAGTGTGTTTGACTATGTCTTGACGGAGAGGGGAAAATCCAAAAAGGCTCACTAATGACATAATTTTTTCTCAACAAAACTAATCAAAAAGTGGAAGAGAATTGTTATTTGTCGAAACGGTGAAGGGAAGATGGAATTCGGTAGCTCATTTGGAAATGCCTTATGTCATTCCGACAATGCCACGTTTCGTAAAAAAAAGTCAAGTTTTCGATTCTCTGTCATTGAATGTGTCACCCTCATAATAATATAATATTCGGAAAGTGTGTTTCACTATGACTTGACGGAGAGGGTAAATCCAAAAAGGCTCACTAATGACATAATTTTTTCTCAACAAAACTAATCAAAAAGTGGAAGAGAATTGTTATTTGTCGAAACGGTGAAGGGAAGATGGAATTCAGTAGGTCATTTAGAAAAACATTATGTGATTCCGACAATGCCACGTTTCGTAAAAAAAAGTCAAGTCTTCGACGCTCTCCCATTGAAAGTATCACCCTCATAATAATATCTTCGGAAAGTGTGTTTCACTATGACTTGATGGAGAGGGGAAAATCCAAAAAGGCTGACTAATGACATAATTTTTTCTCAACAAACTAATCAAAAAGTGGAAGAGAATTGTTAGTTGTCGAAACGGTGAAGGGAAGATGGAATTCGGTAGCTCATTTGGAAATGCCTTATGTGATTCCGACAATGCCACGTTTCGTAAAAAAAAGTCAAGTCTTCGATGCTCTGCCATTGAATGTGTCACCCCCATAATAATATAATATTCGAAATGTGTGTTTGACTATGACTTGACGGAGAGGGGAAAATCCAAAAAGGCTCACTAATGACATAATTTTTTCTCAACAAAACTAATCAAAAAGTGGAAGAGAATTGTTAGTTGTCGAAACGGTGAAGGGAATATGGAATTCGGTAGGTCATTTAGAAACACGTTATGTGATTCTGACAATGCCACGTTTCTTAAAAAAAGTCAAGTCTTCGATGCTCTCCCATTGAATGTGTCACCCTTATAATAATATCTTCGGAAAGTGTGTTTCACTATGACTTGACGGATAGGGAAAAATCCAAAAAGGCTTACTAATGACATTGTTTTTTCTCAACAAAACTAATCAAAAAGTGGGAGAGAATTGTTAGTTGTCGAAACGGTGTAGGGAAGATGGAATTCGGTAGGTCGTTTAGAAACGCGTTATGTGATTCCGACAATGCCACGTTTCGTAAAAAAAAGTCAAGTCTTCGACGCTCTCCCATTGAAAGTATCACCCTCATAATAATATCTTCGGAAAGCGTGTTTCACTATGACTTGACGGAGAGGGGAAATCCATAAAGGCTCACTAATGACATTATTTTTTCTCAACAAAACTAATCAAAAAGTGGGAGATAATTGTTAGTTGTCGAAACGGTGTAGGGAAGATGGAATTCGGTAGGTCGTTTAGAAACGCGTTATGTGATTCTGACAATGCCACGTTTCTTAAAAAAAATCAAGTCTTCGACGCTCTCCCATTGAAAGTATCACCCTCATAATAATATCTTCGGAAAGCGTGTTTCACTATGACTTGACGGAGAGGGGAAATCCATAAAGGCTCACTAATGACATTGTTTTTTCTCAACAAAACTAATCAAAAAGTGGGAGATAATTGTTAGTTGTCGAAACGGTGTAGGGAAGATGGAATTCGGTAGCTCATTTGGAAATGCCTTATGTGATTCCGACAATGCCACGTTTCGTAAAAAAAAGTCAAGTTTTCGATTCTCTGCCATTGATTGTGTCACCCCCATAATAATATAATATTCGGAAAGTGTGTTTCACTATGACTTGACGGAGAGGGTAAATCCAAAAAGGCTCACTAATGACATAATTTTTTCTCAACAAAACTAATCAAAAAGTTGAAGAGAATTGTTATTTGTCGAAACGGTGAAGGGAAGATGGAATTCAGTAGGTCATTCAGAAAAACATTATGTGATTCCGACAATGCCACGTTTCGTAAAAAAAAGTCAAGTCTTCGATGCTCTGCCATTGAATGTGTCACCCCCATAATAATATAATATTCGAAAAGTGTGTTTGACTATGTCTTGACGGAGAGGGGAAAATCCAAAAAGGCTCACTAATGACATAATTTTTTCTCAACAAAACTAATCAAAAAGTGGAAGAGAATTGTTATTTGTCGAAACGGTGAAGGGAAGATGGAATTCGGTAGCTCATTTGGAAATGCCTTATGTCATTCCGACAATGCCACGTTCCGTAAAAAAAAGTCAAGTTTTCGATTCTCTGTCATTGAATGTGTCACCCTCATAATAATATAATATTCGGAAAGTGTGTTTCACTATGACTTGACGGAGAGGGTAAATCCAAAAAGGCTCACTAATGACATAATTTTTTCTCAACAAAACTAATCAAAAAGTGGAAGAGAATTGTTATTTGTCGAAACGGTGAAGGGAAGATGGAATTCAGTAGGTCATTTAGAAAAACATTATGTGATTCCGACAATGCCACGTTTCGTAAAAAAAAGTCAAGTCTTCGACGCTCTCCCATTGAAAGTATCACCCTCATAATAATATCTTCGGAAAGTGTGTTTCACTATGACTTGACGGAGAGGGGAAAATCCAAAAAGGCTGACTAATGACATAATTTTTTCTCAACAAACTAATCAAAAAGTGGAAGAGAATTGTTAGTTGTCGAAACGGTGAAGGGAAGATGGAATTCGGTAGCTCATTTGGAAATGCCTTATGTGATTCCGACAATGCCACGTTTCGTAAAAAAGTCAAGTCTTCGATGCTCTGCCATTGAATGTGTCACCCCCATAATAATATAATATTCGAAATGTGTGTTTGACTATGACTTGACGGAGAGGGGAAAATCCAAAAAGGCTCACTAATGACATAATTTTTTCTCAACAAAACTAATCAAAAAGTGGAAGAGAATTGTTAGTTGTCGAAACGGTGAAGGGAATATGGAATTCGGTAGGTCATTTAGAAACACGTTATGTGATTCTGACAATGCCACGTTTCTTAAAAAAAGTCAAGTCTTCGATGCTCTCCCATTGAATGTGTCACCCTCATAATAATATCTTCGGAAAGTGTGTTTCGTTTCACTATGACTTGACGGATAGGGAAAAATCCATAAAGGCTCACAAATGACATTGTTTTTTCTCAACAAACTAATCAAAAAGTGGAAGAGAATTGTTAGTTGTCGAAACGGTGAAGGGAAGATGGAATTCGGTAGCTCATTTGGAAATGCCTTATGTGATTCCGACAATGCCACGTTTCGTAAAAAAAAGTCAAGTTTTCGATTCTCTGCCATTGAATGTGTCACCCCCATAATAATATAATATTCGGAAAGTGTGTTTCACTATGACTTGACGGGGAGGGTAAATCCAAAAAGGCTCACTAATGACATAATTTTTTCTCAACAAAACTAATCAAAAAGTGGAAGAGAATTGTTATTTGTCGAAACGGTGAAGGGAAGATGGAATTCAGTAGGTCATTCAGAAAAACATTATGTGATTCCGACAATGCCACGTTTCGTAAAAAAAAGTCAAGTCTTCGATGCTCTGCCATTGAATGTGTCACCCCCATAATAATATAATATTCGAAAAGTGTGTTTGACTATGTCTTGACGGAGAGGGGAAAATCCAAAAAGGCTCACTAATGACATAATTTTTTCTCAACAAAACTAATCAAAAAGTGGAAGAGAATTGTTATTTGTCGAAACGGTGAAGGGAAGATGGAATTCGGTAGCTCATTTGGAAATGCCTTATGTCATTCCGACAATGCCACGTTCCGTAAAAAAAAGTCAAGTTTTCGATTCTCTGTCATTGAATGTGTCACCCTCATAATAATATAATATTCGGAAAGTGTGTTTCACTATGACTTGACGGAGAGGGTAAATCCAAAAAGGCTCACTAATGACATAATTTTTTCTCAACAAAACTAATCAAAAAGTGGAAGAGAATTGTTATTTGTCGAAACGGTGAAGGGAAGATGGAATTCAGTAGGTCATTTAGAAAAACATTATGTGATTCCGACAATGCCACGTTTCGTAAAAAAAAGTCAAGTCTTCGACGCTCTCCCATTGAAAGTATCACCCTCATAATAATATCTTCGGAAAGTGTGTTTCACTATGACTTGACGGAGAGGGGAAAATCCAAAAAGGCTGACTAATGACATAATTTTTTCTCAACAAACTAATCAAAAAGTGGAAGAGAATTGTTAGTTGTCGAAACGGTGAAGGGAAGATGGAATTCGGTAGCTCATTTGGAAATGCCTTATGTGATTCCGACAATGCCACGTTTCGTAAAAAAAAGTCAAGTCTTCGATGCTCTGCCATTGAATGTGTCACCCCCATAATAATATAATATTCGAAATGTGTGTTTGACTATGACTTGACGGAGAGGGGAAAATCCAAAAAGGCTCACTAATGACATAATTTTTTCTCAACAAAACTAATCAAAAAGTGGAAGAGAATTGTTAGTTGTCGAAACGGTGAAGGGAATATGGAATTCGGTAGGTCATTTAGAAACACGTTATGTGATTCTGACAATGCCACGTTTCTTAAAAAAAGTCAAGTCTTCGATGCTCTCCCATTGAATGTGTCACCCTCATAATAATATCTTCGGAAAGTGTGTTTCGTTTCACTATGACTTGACGGATAGGGAAAAATCCATAAAGGCTTACAAATGACATTGTTTTTTCTCAACAAAACTAATCAAAAAGTGGGAGAGAATTGTTAGTTGTCGAAACGGTGTAGGGAAGATGGAATTCGGTAGGTCGTTTAGAAACGCGTTATGTGATTCCGACAATGCCACGTTTCGTAAAAAAAAGTCAAGTCTTCGACGCTCTCCCATTGAAAGTATCACCCTCATAATAATATCTTCGGAAAGCGTGTTTCACTATGACTTGACGGAGAGGGGAAATCCATAAAGGCTCACTAATGACATTGTTTTTTCTCTACAAAACTAATCAAAAAGTGGGAGATAATTGTTAGTTGTTGAAACGGTGTAGGGAAGATGGAATTCGGTAGGTCGTTTAGAAACGCGTTATGTGATTCCGACAATGCCACGTTTCGTAAAAAAAAGTCAAGTCTTCGACGCTCTCCCATTGAAAGTATCACCCTCATAATAATATCTTCGGAAAGTGTGTTTCACTATGACTTGACGGAGAGGGGAAAATCCAAAAAGGCTGACTAATGACATAATTTTTTCTCAACAAACTAATCAAAAAGTGGAAGAGAATTGTTAGTTGTCGAAACGGTGAAGGGAAGATGGAATTCGGTAGCTCATTTGGAAATGCCTTATGTGATTCCGACAATGCCACGTTTCGTAAAAAAAAGTCAAGTTTTCGATTCTCTGCCATTGAATGTGTCACCCCCATAATAATATAATATTCGGAAAGTGTGTTTCACTATGACTTGACGGAGAGGGTAAATCCAAAAAGGCTCACTAATGACATAATTTTTTCTCAACAAAACTAATCAAAAAGTGGAAGAGAATTGTTATTTGTCGAAACGGTGAAGGGAAGATGGAATTCAGTAGGTCATTTAGAAAAACATTATGTGATTCCGACAATGCCACGTTTCGTAAAAAAAAGTCAAGTCTTCGACGCTCTCCCATTGAAAGTATCACCCTCATAATAATATCTTCGGAAAGTGTGTTTCACTATGACTTGACGGAGAGGGGAAAATCCAAAAAGGCTGACTAATGACATAATTTTTTCTCAACAAACTAATCAAAAAGTGGAAGAGAATTGTTAGTTGTCGAAACGGTGAAGGGAAGATGGAATTCGGTAGCTCATTTGGAAATGCCTTATGTGATTCCGACAATGCCACGTTTCGTAAAAAAATGTCAAGTCTTCGATGCTCTGCCATTGAATGTGTCACCCCCATAATAATATAATATTCGAAATGTGTGTTTGACTATGACTTGACGGAGAGGGGAAAATCCAAAAAGGCTCACTAATGACATAATTTTTTCTCAACAAAACTAATCAAAAAGTGGAAGAGAATTGTTAGTTGTCGAAACGGTGAAGGGAATATGGAATTCGGTAGGTCATTTAGAAACACGTTATGTGATTCTGACAATGCCACGTTTCTTAAAAAAAGTCAAGTCTTCGATGCTCTCCCATTGAATGTGTCACCCTTATAATAATATCTTCGGAAAGTGTGTTTCACTATGACTTGACGGATAGGGAAAAATCCAAAAAGGCTTACTAATGACATTGTTTTTTCTCAACAAAACTAATCAAAAAGTGGGAGAGAATTGTTAGTTGTCGAAACGGTGTAGGGAAGATGGAATTCGGTAGGTCGTTTAGAAACGCGTTATGTGATTCCGACAATGCCACGTTTCGTAAAAAAAAGTCAAGTCTTCGACGCTCTCCCATTGAAAGTATCACCCTCATAATAATATCTTCGGAAAGCGTGTTTCACTATGACTTGACGGAGAGGGGAAATCCATAAAGGCTCACTAATGACATTATTTTTTCTCAACAAAACTAATCAAAAAGTGGGAGATAATTGTTAGTTGTCGAAACGGTGTAGGGAAGATGGAATTCGGTAGGTCGTTTAGAAACGCGTTATGTGATTCTGACAATGCCACGTTTCTTAAAAAAAGTCAAGTCTTCGACGCTCTCCCATTGAAAGTATCACCCTCATAATAATATCTTCGGAAAGCGTGTTTCACTATGACTTGACGGAGAGGGGAAATCCATAAAGGCTCACTAATGACATTGTTTTTTCTCAACAAAACTAATCAAAAAGTGGGAGATAATTGTTAGTTGTCGAAACGGTGTAGGGAAGATGGAATTCGGTAGCTCATTTGGAAATGCCTTATGTGATTCCGACAATGCCACGTTTCGTAAAAAAAAGTCAAGTTTTCGATTCTCTGCCATTGAATGTGTCACCCCCATAATAATATAATATTCGGAAAGTGTGTTTCACTATGACTTGACGGAGAGGGTAAATCCAAAAAGGCTCACTAATGACATAATTTTTTCTCAACAAAACTAATCAAAAAGTTGAAGAGAATTGTTATTTGTCGAAACGGTGAAGGGAAGATGGAATTCAGTAGGTCATTCAGAAAAACATTATGTGATTCCGACAATGCCACGTTTCGTAAAAAAAAGTCAAGTCTTCGATGCTCTGCCATTGAATGTGTCACCCCCATAATAATATAATATTCGAAAAGTGTGTTTGACTATGTCTTGACGGAGAGGGGAAAATCCAAAAAGGCTCACTAATGACATAATTTTTTCTCAACAAAACTAATCAAAAAGTGGAAGAGAATTGTTATTTGTCGAAACGGTGAAGGGAAGATGGAATTCGGTAGCTCATTTGGAAATGCCTTATGTCATTCCGACAATGCCACGTTCCGTAAAAAAAAGTCAAGTTTTCGATTCTCTGTCATTGAATGTGTCACCCTCATAATAATATAATATTCGGAAAGTGTGTTTCACTATGACTTGACGGAGAGGGTAAATCCAAAAAGGCTCACTAATGACATAATTTTTTCTCAACAAAACTAATCAAAAAGTGGAAGAGAATTGTTATTTGTCGAAACGGTGAAGGGAAGATGGAATTCAGTAGGTCATTTAGAAAAACATTATGTGATTCCGACAATGCCACGTTTCGTAAAAAAAAGTCAAGTCTTCGACGCTCTCCCATTGAAAGTATCACCCTCATAATAATATCTTCGGAAAGTGTGTTTCACTATGACTTGACGGAGAGGGGAAAATCCAAAAAGGCTGACTAATGACATAATTTTTTCTCAACAAACTAATCAAAAAGTGGAAGAGAATTGTTAGTTGTCGAAACGGTGAAGGGAAGATGGAATTCGGTAGCTCATTTGGAAATGCCTTATGTGATTCCGACAATGCCACGTTTCGTAAAAAAGTCAAGTCTTCGATGCTCTGCCATTGAATGTGTCACCCCCATAATAATATAATATTCGAAATGTGTGTTTGACTATGACTTGACGGAGAGGGGAAAATCCAAAAAGGCTCACTAATGACATAATTTTTTCTCAACAAAACTAATCAAAAAGTGGAAGAGAATTGTTAGTTGTCGAAACGGTGAAGGGAATATGGAATTCGGTAGGTCATTTAGAAACACGTTATGTGATTCTGACAATGCCACGTTTCTTAAAAAAAGTCAAGTCTTCGATGCTCTCCCATTGAATGTGTCACCCTCATAATAATATCTTCGGAAAGTGTGTTTCGTTTCACTATGACTTGACGGATAGGGAAAAATCCATAAAGGCTCACAAATGACATTGTTTTTTCTCAACAAACTAATCAAAAAGTGGAAGAGAATTGTTAGTTGTCGAAACGGTGAAGGGACGATGGAATTCGGTAGCTCATTTGGAAATGCCTTATGTGATTCCGACAATGCCACGTTTCGTAAAAAAAAGTCAAGTTTTCGATTCTCTGCCATTGAATGTGTCACCCCCATAATAATATAATATTCGGAAAGTGTGTTTCACTATGACTTGACGGGGAGGGTAAATCCAAAAAGGCTCACTAATGACATAATTTTTTCTCAACAAAACTAATCAAAAAGTGGAAGAGAATTGTTATTTGTCGAAACGGTGAAGGGAAGATGGAATTCAGTAGGTCATTCAGAAAAACATTATGTGATTCCGACAATGCCACGTTTCGTAAAAAAAAGTCAAGTCTTCGATGCTCTGCCATTGAATGTGTCACCCCCATAATAATATAATATTCGAAAAGTGTGTTTGACTATGTCTTGACGGAGAGGGGAAAATCCAAAAAGGCTCACTAAAGACATAATTTTTTCTCAACAAAACTAATCAAAAAGTGGAAGAGAATTGTTATTTGTCGAAACGGTGAAGGGAAGATGGAATTCGGTAGCTCATTTGGAAATGCCTTATGTCATTCCGACAATGCCACGTTCCGTAAAAAAAAGTCAAGTTTTCGATTCTCTGTCATTGAATGTGTCACCCTCATAATAATATAATATTCGGAAAGTGTGTTTCACTATGACTTGACGGAGAGGGTAAATCCAAAAAGGCTCACTAATGACATAATTTTTTCTCAACAAAACTAATCAAAAAGTGGAAGAGAATTGTTATTTGTCGAAACGGTGAAGGGAAGATGGAATTCAGTAGGTCATTTAGAAAAACATTATGTGATTCCGACAATGCCACGTTTCGTAAAAAAAAGTCAAGTCTTCGACGCTCTCCCATTGAAAGTATCACCCTCATAATAATATCTTCGGAAAGTGTGTTTCACTATGACTTGACGGAGAGGGGAAAATCCAAAAAGGCTGACTAATGACATAATTTTTTCTCAACAAACTAATCAAAAAGTGGAAGAGAATTGTTAGTTGTCGAAACGGTGAAGGGAAGATGGAATTCGGTAGCTCATTTGGAAATGCCTTATGTGATTCCGACAATGCCACGTTTCGTAAAAAAAAGTCAAGTCTTCGATGCTCTGCCATTGAATGTGTCACCCCCATAATAATATAATATTCGAAATGTGTGTTTGACTATGACTTGACGGAGAGGGGAAAATCCAAAAAGGCTCACTAATGACATAATTTTTTCTCAACAAAACTAATCAAAAAGTGGAAGAGAATTGTTAGTTGTCGAAACGGTGAAGGGAATATGGAATTCGGTAGGTCATTTAGAAACACGTTATGTGATTCTGACAATGCCACGTTTCTTAAAAAAAGTAAAGTCTTCGATGCTCTCCCATTGAATGTGTCACCCTCATAATAATATCTTCGGAAAGTGTGTTTCGTTTCACTATGACTTGACGGATAGGGAAAAATCCATAAAGGCTTACAAATGACATTGTTTTTTCTCAACAAAACTAATCAAAAAGTGGGAGAGAATTGTTAGTTGTCGAAACGGTGTAGGGAAGATGGAATTCGGTAGGTCGTTTAGAAACGCGTTATGTGATTCCGACAATGCCACGTTTCGTAAAAAAAAGTCAAGTCTTCGACGCTCTCCCATTGAAAGTATCACCCTCATAATAATATCTTCGGAAAGCGTGTTTCACTATGACTTGACGGAGAGGGGAAATCCATAAAGGCTCACTAATGACATTGTTTTTTCTCTACAAAACTAATCAAAAAGTGGGAGATAATTGTTAGTTGTTGAAACGGTGTAGGGAAGATGGAATTCGGTAGGTCGTTTAGAAACGCGTTATGTGATTCCGACAATGCCACGTTTCGTAAAAAAAAGTCAAGTCTTCGACGCTCTCCCATTGAAAGTATCACCCTCATAATAATATCTTCGGAAAGTGTGTTTCACTATGACTTGACGGAGAGGGGAAAATCCAAAAAGGCTGACTAATGACATAATTTTTTCTCAACAAACTAATCAAAAAGTGGAAGAGAATTGTTAGTTGTCGAAACGGTGAAGGGAAGATGGAATTCGGTAGCTCATTTGGAAATGCCTTATGTGATTCCGACAATGCCACGTTTCGTAAAAAAAAGTCAAGTTTTCGATTCTCTGCCATTGAATGTGTCACCCCCATAATAATATAATATTCGGAAAGTGTGTTTCACTATGACTTGACGGAGAGGGTAAATCCAAAAAGGCTCACTAATGACATAATTTTTTCTCAACAAAACTAATCAAAAAGTGGAAGAGAATTGTTATTTGTCGAAACGGTGAAGGGAAGATGGAATTCAGTAGGTCATTTAGAAAAACATTATGTGATTCCGACAATGCCACGTTTCGTAAAAAAAAGTCAAGTCTTCGACGCTCTCCCATTGAAAGTATCACCCTCATAATAATATCTTCGGAAAGTGTGTTTCACTATGAATTGACGGAGAGGGGAAAATCCAAAAAGGCTGACTAATGACATAATTTTTTCTAAACAAACTAATCAAAAAGTGGAAGAGAATTGTTATTTGTCGAAACGATGAAGGGAAGATGGAATTCGGTAGGTCATTTGGAAACGCCTTATGTGATTCTGACAATGCCACGTTTCGGAAAAAAAGTCAAGTCTTCGATGCTCTCACATTGAATGTGTCACCCTCATAATAATATCTCCGGAAAGTGTGTTCCACTATGTCTTGACGGAGAGGGGAAAATCCTTAAAGGCTCACTAATGACATTGTTTTTTCTCAACAAAACTAATCAAAAAGTGAGAAAGAATTGTTAGTTGTCGAAACGGTGAAGGGAAGATGGAATTCGGTAGGTCATTTGGAAACGCCTTATGTGATTCCGACAATACCACGTTTCGTAAAAAAAAGTCAAGTCTTCGATTCTCTCCCATTGTATGTGTCACCCTCATAATAATATAATATTCGGAAAGTGTGTTTCACTATGACTTGACGGAGAGGGGAAAATCCATAAAGGCTTACTAATGACATTGTTTTTTCTCAACAAAACTAATCAAAAAGTGGGAGAGAATTGTTAGTTGTCAAAGCGGTTTAGGGAAGATGGAATTCGGTAGGTCGTTTAGAAACGCGTTATGTGATTCCAAATATGCCACGTTTCGTAAAAAAAAGTCAAGTCTTCGATGCTCTCCCATTGAATGTGTCACCCTCATAATAATATCTCCGGAAAGTGTGTTCCACTATGACTTGACGGAGAGGGGAAAATCCATAAAGGCTCACTAATGACAATTTTTTCTCAACAAACTAATCAAAAAGTGGAAGAGAATTGTTATTTGTCGAAACGGTGAAGGGAAGATGGAATTCAGTAGGTCATTTAGAAAAACATTATGTGATTCTGACAATGCCACGTTTGGTAAAAAAAAAGTCAAGTCTTCGATGCTCTGCCATTGAATGTGTCACCCCCATAATAATATAATATTCGAAAAGTGTGTTTGACTATGACTTGACGGAGAGGGGAAAATCCAAAAAGGCTCACTAATGACAATTTTTTCTCAACAAACTAATCAAAAAGTGGAAGAGAATTGTTAGTTGTCGAAACGGTGAAGAGAATATGGAATTCGGTAGGTCATTTGGAAACGCCTCATGTGATTCCGACAATGCCACGTTTCGTAAAAAAAAGTCGGGTCTTCGATTCTCTGCCATTGAATGTTTGACACCCATAATAATATAATATTCGGAAAGTGTGTTTCACTATGACTTGACGGATAGGGGAAAATCCATAAAGGCTTACTAATGACATTGTTTTTTCTCAACAAAACTAATCAAAAAGTGGGAGAGAATTGTTAGTTGCCGAAACGGTGTAGGGAAGATGGAATTCGATAGGTCGTTTAGAAACGCGTTATGTGATTCCGACAATGCCAGGTTTCGAAAAAAAAAAAGTCAAGTCTTCGATGCTCTGCCATTGAATGTGTCACCCCCATAATAGTATAATATACGGAAAGTGTGTTTCACTATGACCTGACGGAGAGGGGAAAATCCAAAAAGGCTCAATAATGACATTATTTTTTCTCAGCAAAACTAATCAAAAAGTGGAAGAGAATTGTTATTTGTCGAAACGGTGAAGGGAAGATGGAATTCGGTAGGTCATTTAGAAAAACGTTATGTAATTCCGACAATGCCACGTTTCGTAAAAAAAAGTCAAGTCTTCGACGCTCTCCCATTGAAAGTATCACCCTCATAATAATATCTTCGGAAAGTGTGTTTCACTATGACTTGTCGGAGAGGGGAAAATCCAAAAAGGCTCACTAATGACATAATTTTTTCTCAACAAACTAATCAAAAAGTGGAAGAGAATTGTTAGTTGTCGAAACGGTGAAGGGAAGATGGAATTCGGTAGGTCATTTAGAAACACGTCATGTGATTCCGACAATGCCAGGTTCCGTAAAAAAAAGTCAAGTCTTCGATGCTCTGCCATTGAATGTGTCACCCCCATAATAGTATAATATACGGAAAGTGTGTTTCACTATGACCTGACGGAGAGGGGAAAATCCAAAAAGGCTCAATAATGACATTATTTTTTCTCAGCAAAACTAATCAAAAAGTGGAAGAGAATTGTTATTTGTCGAAACGGTGAAAGTATCACTGGCACTAATGACATTGTTGTTTCTCAACAAAACTAAGCAAAAAGTGGGAGAGAATTGTTAGTTGTGGGAACGCTGAAGGGGAGATGGAACTCGGTAGGATATTTGTAAACGCGTTATGTAATTGCCTCAATTCCACATTTCGCAGAAGTAATTTTGTCATGTTTTATATGAAGGACATCATTATTTTATCATTACCCACTTGTTTGTTGTAGCTAATGATTTTTTTTACCAACCTAAACAATCTGTTTAGTCAAAAATATCATTTGTCATACAGGTACTATTATTTTCAATTAAAAAGTGTATCATATTCATACATTAATGTAGATAAAATTAATAAAACTAAAAATTAAGTTTCAAATAAAGACAAGCCTATTAAGATGTTAACAAATAATCTAGCAGAAGTATGAACTTTCCCTTATAAAATCTGCAGTAGTGTGTATATATATATATTTATATATATATATATATATATATATATATATATATATATATATATATATATATATATATATATATATACACACTACTGCAGATATATATATATATATATATATATATATATATATATATATATATTTATATATATATATAACTATAAGTTATTTAAAAAACAACGAATACATAAGTGTAAATAAACCAAGAACATTTTATGATATATTACTTTAGTTTTATTTAACAAACAATATCAGTTAACTTTTTCGACGTAAGTTAACACAAATAAGTATTAACACAAAAAATCAATTGAATATATAAGATAACATAAGGGTTGCTAAACGTCCCGCCTTAGGGGTGACAGTCCCGCTTTTTGTTGATCGGTCCCGCATTTTATTAATTAATTCAAAGTCCCGCTCTTTACGTAAATTGTCCCGCTTTCCCAGCTTTTACACGTACTCACATAAAGTTTTTTTGTTTAGTATTATTGGTAACACTCTTTAGTATTTCGGCCTTCTTTTAAGGATCGTAGGTTAAACGAATGATCGTTGTTTGTTCGGATCGAATACTTTCTTCGCCTTTCAGTCTGACAAGATGTCTGGTTGTGTTTTATCTCTTTTTATTCCACCTTAATAAAAAGAGATAAAAGGCAATAGCTGATTAATAGAGTTAATCGGCTGACTCTCTGTTTCCGTCGTAAAAGCCCAAGGTTATTTATTTTATTATACATTATTAGATGGTCTGTGTTGATTTTGGCGTCCAGCTATATAAATAATAATAAAATGGACACATAATCGGATTCTTCCGTTTCCTCTGACGAATTAGATTGGTTAAGGGAAAATTGTAGAGTTTATGAAGATATAGTGAATTGTTTAAGTGAAACTACAGATGAAAATCTGCCATCACCCGTGGTGTGTGTGGACATGGACAATGACAGTAATAATCACATTGCTGAGAATTATTTGGTAAGGTTCTAATTATTTTAAACGTAACTAAATTTTCAACTGCAAATAGTAATGTAATAACTAATAAGGCTTCTGTCCTGTCTATCTTGTAGCAGTCTACGAATTCTACGATATAATTATTGTGCTTTATATCATATGGTATTTTTTTAGATAAATGAAGCAGAATCCCCTCCAAAAAATAAACGGTCTGCTGAAGATGAAAATAATTTCTACTCGTCCCCATCAGAAAAATCTAAGGATATTTCTTCCGGCATAGTTACAAATTAAGAGAAAGCTGGGTTAACAATTGCAGACGTAACTGCCGTGCTAATAATGCGTTAGTGGATTTTGGCAAAAACCAAAGTGTTTTTACAGAAATTAAGAAATTGAACGACAGCATAATAGACATTGGTTGTGTATGCCATATAGTCCACAATTCTGGTAAAAACGACCAGAAAGCCTTAAGGTATGGTAATATTCGTTAATTTATATAAAATTTTGCATTTTTTAAGTTTAAAGAAAATCTAGAGTCTAATTAAAATTCATTTTAGATACGAAATTGAACTGATTGTGATTAAATGCTATAATGAATTTTCAAGCATCACGAATAAAACTGAGGAACTCAAAGATTTTTTTGAATTTTGCAATTTTGAGTGGAGCGAATTATTAAAACTGTGCCAACCAGATGGCAGAAAGCAGCAGAAAGGCATTTAAAGATGTTTCAACCAGTAAAATCTTATTTTTTGTCAATGGAGTCCCCCAGCCATTTTACAAAATTTTTTTCAAGATGAATTTGCTGAGGCATATTTGCATTTTGCACCATTGCATTTTGGCTGAATTAATTTATAAGTTATTGTTTATTTTTTAGGATTCTTAGTAAATTTTGGTTCCACATTCCACATACAATCAGATGAAGCTTTAATACTAGAACTTCATTAAACAATGATTTTTTTAAGAAGAAGTCTACAAATTAAACTCGATAAAGAATTTTATGGAGCCATAGTAAGAAATATAATACTAAAATCTGAGAATAGATATAAAATTGTACAGTTCAAGAGAGCCAAATGCTTTCTTGGAAAGGACAATAACTTATTTGGAAAAATGGTAATATTTACAATTGTGGTGCATTGGTCCATATGTACCATATGTATGTATATTACCTATCTACTACTATGACGTTTTGTTTTCTTAATTTTAGGTACCAATACAACAACAATAAATTTGAAAATCTATCTTGCATGTTTTTAAAGAAATCACAAATTTTGTCTGTAGAAAAATTTATTAAAATATCTTCAGATTTTAAAATAGACATATATGAAGACATGCTCTTTGAGGAGTTTATGAGACTGAAATATTTTATTGAAAATAATTTAAATTAAGAGGAAAATATAAGTCAAAGATGGATGGCATTTTTTAAAAACAATTTCCCGGCAAAAAATTTTGAAAAAATATGTAATAATTTTATCAATTCCACATTCAAATGCGTTTCCTGAAAGAAATTTTAGTCTAATGAATGCAGCTTGGAGAAAGGAAAGAAATAAATTAGATATTAAGACTATTAAGTCTCTAGTAATATAGCCATGTAATTCATTGAATTACTCATAATTGAGTATATATTTTAACCAAATATCGATGGTAGTAGTAGTACTTAAATATTATTCGATAAATATTAAGTAAGTATTAATTATTAATGTGTTAAACTCGAGTGATTTTCTGTTTAGTGTGAAAAATGGACATCCGATTGGTGTAAGTATTATTTCACTCACATTTTTTAAGTGACAATTGTTACTGAGATATATGTAGTAAGTAAAAGTGTGACTCTATGTATCTGATATCGTTATTTAGTTAATTATGAGTGGTCTCATATGGGACCACTAGGCGTTTCGCAATGCAAAACGATTTAAAACATATTGTTTCTTTTTATAGTGGAATTACATTGAAAGAGGCATTAGACATTGCTTATGATGAGTCTGATAGCTAAGTAGTTTCGGCAGTTTACATAAAACCTCCCGAATCCAATGTATTATCTGACGAAGATTCGGGAGATGAGGATTGAGGTGGTCTTTTTGACAATCTTAGTAGGAAACAACTAAATGCTGGTGCAGAAATTTTTCTTGCGAATAATACGAGAATTAGAGGTACTAGGGAGAATTTTCCTGCAGCAGAAGCAACCGATCTACAACAACCCAGCACTAGCTCAAGTCCCAATATCCTGATAATATTGCTCTGTATAGTGCAGGTGGAATGGTCTTAGTCTTTTAGAAAATATCATAATAAAATTTGATTTTTACATACATATCTTACAAAATATAAGAAACCATCGAAATCCATAGGAAAAGTAGCCACGGCAGCTGCAAGCGACTCAAGAGTTGGTAGCGGCGTGAGATATGATGACTTAGACCCGCCATACTCAAAGTGTGTTCCGAGGAACCCCTGTAGAACTCAGTCACACGGTGAACAAAGTGTGGACTGATACTACAGTCTTAAGTGCACGAGATGCATTTATCCGTGGCCTTTCAACGGGGTTAAAAAACCCGACGGGCAAAGGACAAATATTACATTACATCTTACGTATTGGCTCCGAAAATGGTTTTGTAGAGAATGGTCTAGATATGTTTCAATCCAAGAAAACAGGTGACTATCATGAGGAGATGAACTCAGATAGGTTCGAGGGTTGGTTTAAGGGAATTTTAAATAAACTTGAGGACGGATCAGTCATTGTAATGGACAAATCATCCGACCATTCCAGAAAATTAGACCAGTGTCCCACAAGTTCTACAAGAAAAGCGGACTTACAACAGTGGTTAAGGGAACAAAATATTAATTTTGGAAACAATATGGTGCGGGCAGAATGTTGGTATTGTGAACGAAAATTTTAATGTATGAATGCTATGCAATTGATAAATAAAAGTATTATTGATATGATATTAAAATAGTGTATTTAAAATTCAAATAAAAATGTTCAATTCAAATTTGCCACTAAATACCTTTTAGTGTTGTGTATGGTGTGATTCAGGCTTACAATTTCTCTCCCACGCACTATGCACATGATTACTCTCTGTAATGAGCGGCCATACTATAGTACTCATTCATCAATGTCTAGCCAGCAGTGTCCACAAGCGAAGTGAACATAGGGAACATACCAAAAATAATGAGTCGGAACTTAATGTGTGTAAATCGGTGTTAATTCTAAGCCCAAAAACAAGTCGCGGCGTGCAATGCGCATTTATAACCGCTCTTTTTGAAGAATAGAAAAACCTCACTGACGCAATGAAAAAACATAAAAACATTAACCATTTAATTGGCGTAAAGAGAAATAATGACAGGATATTGAGAAGAATCGTAAAATTCTGAGGTCGATTGTGTTATATGGTATTTGTAACATACCTTTAAGAGGAAAAAGTACACGAAAAGTACTGGTTTTAGATTAGAAAACGTTAAAAGAAAAAGGTAATAAAATAAAAATGTTAAAATTAGAACTGGCATTCCTGATAATTCCATGTGACATCATCAGGGCATGAGCAGAACCGCCACGACGTCGTACAAGCCAGTGGTGGACTGATGTACTAACTACTATGATGTACCTACCTTATTATTATCATGGCAACAAAGCGACTCAAGTGCGTATTTAATGATTATTCAAAATTAAAATAATCATTTATTAAAGAAAGTGATAATTAATGACCGACCGAAAATTCTTCCTTAGTTTCGATTTCGGTTACAAATTGGCTGAAACTTTCGGCCGCACAGAAACTCATTGTTCGTGAATTGACGTGCTTCGTGTGTTTTATAAATAAATGATTAGGTATTTATTTTGTTTTACTTATACTTCTGATATTATCTATTTCAATGACAATTATTAGGTAACGAACTTCTTTCTATTTATTTTTAAACGACACATAAAAGAGGTTATTATTCGATTCAGATATTACTTGGATTTACGAGTTAATAGGTTATTGTTGTTGGATTACATTCTGTAGCTTTATTTTACCACCCAAACAACTAAGTTTTTACTGTAATTTTACTGTGTGTGACCTTTAATTACTTAATTTTAACTATGAGAAAACGCGTAGTTATAACTCGTGTGAATTATCTAGTCAGTCACCTCGCCTTTTCCCTCTTACCACGCGAGGTGCCTAGCCAATTTGGACAGATACTTAGTACGGGTATTTTTTTCTATTTAAAATTCAGTTCATATTCATTTACTTAACTAAATAAATTTTCTCTGATTTAGATTGAAAGCAGTTTGCATAGGGGAGGCCGAATAGCATATTCGTATCGTACGTAGCTTACTGCACATCGAATTCAACCGAATCAAACCGAAGCTACTTACATTATCGAACGAGCGTTACTGCACAGAAGTGTGCAATATCAGTCGTCCGTTAAGACAAACATGATCCTCACCTCTAGTTTAATTTCTGTGTTTTTCTTGGTGTTGTGTCTTTGTTTTTTACGAAATATGAGTAATATTTATCCAGATAATTATGATTATTATCCATCAAATGACGATAATCATATAAGAACAGAATTTAAGCCTGAGAAGGAATTAAATTCAAGCAATCTACCACTGATAAAC
Organism: Diorhabda sublineata; assembly: GCF_026230105.1. Classification (NCBI taxonomy): domain Eukaryota; kingdom Metazoa; phylum Arthropoda; class Insecta; order Coleoptera; family Chrysomelidae; genus Diorhabda; species Diorhabda sublineata. Next base: position 2,022,143 of record NC_079486.1, read on the forward strand.
TCCATAATCCTAGTTTTCACACCCTTTTAAAAAATTCATCTAAAAGAAGTAATTGGATTAAAATTGATTCATTCTTTACCCATTTTTAGTTATATTGAAATTTAAAAAGTGAAATACTTTTAATGTACCTATTTAGGAGGTCTATAAACCTAGCAGTCTCATAGTAAAAAAACCAATAGACTTATAATTAGGTGTTTTTCAGTTGCTAAGTAGCGCCTCTAATTAAAACTTAAATGCTCCTCTCGTTCTTGAGAATATCAAGAAAAACAAAGGGGCTGCAAGGTTTATGAAATTGTATATTATTTTCATCATACTTACAGTTTTATATTATTAAACACTATTTTAATGATTTTTCAATTTCAACATTAAAATGGAAGTATAATCTAAAATATTATTTTATATAAAATATAAAAGTATGGCAGGTTGTCAAGGGATCGTTATTACTGTCCCAAAAAATCCGATTTCGAAAATTTTTGGAGGCGACATTCTAGGACTACCTACGGAGAGAGAGCAGGAGAAAATATGTTGGAGAAATTGGAGGAAAATCTCAGTAAAAATACAGGGACTTTCAAGATTAGCCAAATCGTAGATCACTACACAGTATCGTTTTTTACCCCCTTAATGGAGGGCGATGAGCGAGCGAGAAAATTTGGCAATCGTCAGAAATTTTATTTGTGGACACCAGCACCAACTGTGATGTTTAAAATCATAAGATTGACTTTTTTGCCACATATTCCGTTGCTAGAGGTATACCATTGGGATGCATTATTGCCACGAATCAAAAAGAAGAAATAAGTGACTTGGCTGTTCAAAATATGATTGTAATTAGTCCAGTCAAATTAAATCCCAGACTTATCATAACCGATGATAAAATGATGAGAGAAAACTTCTTCAGAAGTACTGGCCCTGTTCAACTAGGCTTCTTTGTATATTTCATGTATTAAAGGCTGTTTGGAAGTGGTTAAACAATGCAAAAAAATTGTATTCCAAAGTAATCACGCCAAGAGCATTACTAGCTATTTTGAAACATTCTCTATTCAAAAACTCAGTTATAACTGGATACAAGTTTAGAAACATTCAAAACGCAATGCAATTTTTCAAATTGCGCAAAATACATTAACTCCAAAATTGATTCCGATTAACAATCTTGGTGTCTCTTTCTTTAGAAAAAACTAACTCGTGGATCGGATACAAACAACTTTATTGAGGTAATATTTTGTTATTTAAAGACATTCCTCTTGAGCATATGGGTATGGTTGTCTCACGGGTTGGTTGTCTCAGCGGCCATAACAGAAACGAACGAGTAAATGAGTACATTGAATTGCGTCGTAGGAGCGGAATACCAACACTTCCCTCCCTACCTCTCGTCAGTGCGCACCGATATGCTGTGACGGAGACATACAAGTTTATTTTTTTCGCACATCAAAAGTAAATTTTTGTCCTTCCAAATAGGGTCTCGTAAGTATACTTAAACTTTCTATAATAATGAACATTAAATGAGTTTTATGATTTTTATGATAAAAAATATGTCTTCTATGGTACCGTGATATAATTTTTTCAATACCTTTTAAGGAGTTTCAGCTTCAACATGCCACGAGTTTACAAGAGGAAGACCAATCGAGGACTTGTTTCAGCTTCATTGATGCTGCGTACGGCGAGTGAAGTTAAAATTTATACCAAGTCCATAAGGTCTGTTGCGAAGGATTTTGGAATTAATTACCGCACTTTAACCAGATATTGTAAAAAGTTTACATCTGAAGAGATCAGCAACACAACCATTTCAAGACAATCCACAAAAATAGGCTACCAAAGGAATCGACAATTTTTTAGTGATGAACAAGGGGAAGAACTGGAAAATTACTTACTTCTAGCTTCAAGTGTCTATTTCGCGTTGTCTCGTAGAAGGTTCGTAAATTAGCATTCCAGCTTGCTATGTCTAACCACTTAAAAATCCCCAAGACTTGAGAATCAAACCAGTTGGCTGGTTCCGATGGGTTCACGTGCTTTTTGAAGAGACACCTAGCTTTGTCAATAAGAACTCCTGAAGCTACTAGCTTGGCTCGATCGACGAGCTGTAATCCACATAATGTCAAAAGCTTTTTTGATAATATAGAATCGGTCATTAAACTGTCCAATATTCAACCACAAGACATATGGAACATGGACGAAGCTGGGTAACACGGGTTCATTTTAAAGACTATTTCATACGAAACGGCACAATTGGCTGCAAAAGTGGTAGCAACACCTCAGGCTGGATGACAGAAGAGTTATTTGTTGCTTTTCTGAAACATTATCATAACCACGTAAAGTCAACTAAGTAAAATCCATGCCTCTTGCTTTTAGACAACCACAGCTCTCATTTATCCATCGAAGGACTAAACTTTGCAAAATAAGAAAATGGCATAGTTATGCTATCTTTTCCACCGCACTGTACTCATCGCCTTCAACCCTTGGATAGGTCGGTTTATGGGCCCCTGAAGAAATATATTAATAACAATGGATCAATAGATGGCAAATCATCCAGGACATTGCTCAGACTCTCCCATTGGCAGTTTCACCATCCAATATTGTCACAGGGTATAAAGCCTGCGGGATTTGTCCATTTAACAAGGCCACGATTTTATGCCATCATCCGTCACTGATAGACCACTAGTAATGGTTCCTGACGATGAAATTGTACCAAATTATATTGTACCTCATTATATTACTGGTTTTCAATTGCAAAACTTTACAAACCATTGACGTGGCATTTAAAGCATTTTATCTAAATGAGTTTTGAGATTTAAAAATGCAACAAATAATATAGCAAAAGAATGGTCCATAAATCCTGAATTTCCTAAAAATCATTAGAGGAAAGTGAAGCGTCATTTTGATGAAACTTGTTATAATGAACGTCTTCAAGAACCATCTTAGGCTTACACTAAAGTGAACATATTTTATCGTGTATTAGACATTATCACTAACCAATTGAGATTTCATTTCAAGGAAATCTAATCCCATTAAGAAATTCCAAAAAAGTTCTTGAACGCATTTCTTAGGAACAAGTTAAGAATAAAACGATAAAAGCATGACACGTGAGAAAATTGTGAGAATTTGAAAGAAACGCGAACTGTATATCAAATATCATTCAGAAAGATTTTTCAACTTAACGAAACTAAACGAAGTAAATTAGGAAAACATCTGATTTTAAAAGTGAGACCTCCGAGAAAATTTCTATCAAACATTACTCATATAGTCTCGAAACGTTTCCATATTTAGAACACACTCCAGAACGACTTGATGATTTAGAAATTGATTAATCTTTGCCGATTGAATTAGCTTATATAGTTCCAGGTAAATCAAATCATTAAAAGAGGTTCTCGGACACTTTTATTTGAGGTCAGATAGATCATTTATCGGCTTATTGTTTACAAAAACTTTCAATAGTCATCACTTCTTTGTTCGTTAATTTTTCCATGATATTTATTCAGTTCTATAATGAATTCTAAATTTTTAATAATTTTTATGTAGAAGGTATCAACGATACTTTCCCTCACGCGGATTTTACACTTCCAATGACGCTGCTCATGAGAATTAATAGTAGATAAACATATGATTAGAAAGGATCCTGTCATATGACTACGACTGACATCATGATCGTGTTAAACTGAACAGTTCCCAAAAAATCCTAAAGCGATTCATCAACAATTTATGGAAGTCAAGTCCGACCAATTCAAAATAAAAACATTTCGATACTTTTTCTGGCAGAGAAAATTGTGCTATTACCCAAAAAGACCACCATTTTGTTGAGTCCCAGATGATACTACACTTGTGATTTCTAAGAACTTGAAATTATCAGAAGGATTTGTTATAAGAGGCAAGATGCTTTAACAGCATGTTTTATTGAAGTTACGGAAAATCATCTATTAATTTTTAAATTCCAAGTTAATGCGTAGAGCAGCGATGATTTTCCCATGGTAGATCATGTTGAAATTTAATCAGAAAAATGGATATTGTTTAGTAGATTGACAGAGGAATATTTTGATTTCCTTCTACTGACTTTGTTTTGTATTTCGTTACTATTCTAGTACAATTTCTCACTGATGATGGTGATACTTGAATTCCGAAGACACTTTTATTACTACTATTTTTTGTAATTTACTGACGAGCTAGAATTGTGAGAAAAATAATAGATGTAATCAAGTGTGGCGAATCATCTATTAACTTTTGAATTTCAAGTTAATGCATAGAGCAACGATAATTCTTCTAAAAGGATTACTTTGAAACTTCAAATCAAATCAAATACTAGTGAAAGTTTGAAGAGGAAGCAGTTTTCCTGCTTCCTGTTTCCGTACTATATTGAATCCATATATACCCAACAAAAAAATTATCGCATCACTGGTATTTTGGGATATTTTTAATACTTAATGTTAGTTTTTTGGGACAATCTGTATATGTATCAACTTAATAGATATTTCTGGTTGCCTAATATGGGCAAAAAAATATTTTCTTACAAATTTTTTTGGAAGCAAAAATGCTCAAGTAAATCATTTCTGACTTTGAGAATGCATTGAGATCCAGAACTTTCTTAGCAAATTGCTTTATTGTATAGTGAAAATTTAAATTTATTTTGTTAATAATAGATTTGGAACGTTTTACAAGACATGTGACGAATTAAGAAGCAGCTAGAATCGTGACGCTCATACAAAATGGCCTCAATCAAAGATACGTCGACAGGATAACTGGAGTTCAACAAATCACCATATCCAGTGTTGTTATTCGCTACCAAGAAACAGGGCAGTTAGCCATAAGACCCGGAATTGTAACTTCGGTAGTAGATGATCGTTATTTGAGGATAAAGGCGTTAAGAATTATGCATACCACCGCTCGAAGGCTGCAAACAGATCTGTTGGTTGCTCGTAATGTCCGAATAAGCCTAAAAATAGTTCAAAATAGGCTGAGAGAAGCAGGTATACGAGCCAGAGTGCCAGCTAGGGGTTTACGTCTTACCAGAGAACATCCAGTAGCAAGATTGGAATTTGCTCGAGAATACGCAAATTGGAATATTAAATATTGGTTCAATATTTTGTCTGTATTCAAGAGATAGGCGTATACCAGTATATAGACAAAGTGGTGAACAGCACGATCAGGGTAAATTTTGACAAACTGAAAGCTTTGGTGGTGACTCTATCATCGTTTGGGGAGAAATTTCTTTCAAGGGATGATCTTCAAAATGTGTGCACTGATGTTGCCTTTGACAATTTTGAAAGATACTTTGACACCTTGGCCGGAAAATAAACTTGACATGATTTGGTGCTTCAATGAAAGTTCAGCCGGCGTCCATCTCCAGAAGGAAACCAGGTGTAAGTAGAGGCAGTAAACGTCGACCTGCATCTGGTGAAAAAACACACTCAAGAAAGGAAAGAAATCTCGCTTTCAATGTAAATTGAAATGTACCAAATGCGAAGTCGCACCAAATATAAAAATGTTACTATAATAATTTAAAATGTAAAATGTTAAAATAAATAATAAAATAATAAAGCCTGTATTGTTCATTTTACCATATCTTTCCTTTTCTATCAGCAAACTCATGAATGAATGTGCACATGTTTAGGTAAAACATAGCGCTGATTAACAACGTCAAGGCAAATCCTACTTCGTATTGGCAATAGTGCGCCTAGTATTCCCAGGGAGACAAAATCTACCCGCGATTAGCAATGTTTATACAAAGCGTACCAGCGATTAGCAATTAGAGACATTAATTTATAACCTATTGCTAATCAATGGTAAATCTTTAAAACTTAAAAATCACAGTAAGCTAAGCTCATAGAAAAAAAATTGGGCAATACTGTTGATCAAAAACCGTCATCTTTTGATGTTTGTCTTGTTGATGGTTTTGTTTTTGTTGCATCTACTGAAAGATGTGCCACAAACATATGACGGTATATCTAAAAAATTTCTGAGTACTATCTCCCAGATGAAATCTCTTTGGATCGACATTATCTTCGACCAATATTTTTTGCCGTCTATCAAAGATTGTGAGCGATCAGGCTGAGAAGAATCAACTTGTCCACTATTTATTGGTTCAAATCAAGTTCGGCCACATAATTAATTTTCCAGCAGAACTCAAAAATATCCAATTCAAAGAAGCTCTAGTTAACTTTTCATTCATTTCACTGGGATAGTGAAAACATTTTATACCTTTTGTTGTTAATAAATCAATTTACGTAAGTTCTTGTAAATGTCATTCTTACAAAGTTTTAGATAAAGAAGTTATTAAAATTACTGAAGAACCATTATCACGTGGAAAACATGAAGAAGCTGATCCTAGAATTATTTTCCACGTTTGTCAAATTGATTTTGACGCAGAAGTTGTTTTGCGCTGTTCGAACTCGGATATTTTACTTTTTTCTAAAAATTGTTAGGATAAGCCCATCTAAAACTTCAAATATTAAGGTTAAATTTGGAATATTTCTATTTCATTATCATATCTTTATTGAATTGAGAATTGAGCACTATCGATATCGTTAAACACAGACTCAAATTATTTATTATTGATACAACAAAAAAATGTAAAAGTAATACCGGTAACACCAAAGGATTAAGTAATATGGAGAATTTGTTTATTTCAAAATATACTGGGAAAAGAGACCTGGCTCGTGAAATGAAAGAACGTATTATTATATAATTTTCGAACGCCTGAGTATCTCCATTCAATCTATGGAGCTCAGTTTAAACATCATCATCATCATCTTAATTATAAATTCAAAAATTATGGATCTTTGAGCATGGGGTGTTCAGCCAAATTTATCTAAAATCAAACGAGGAAAATAAAACAAAATTTGATGGAAAATACTGGATATTCCGATTTATATATGGATTTCAAGAATACAATCAAATGTCATTCAACCTCTCAACAAGTTTTTTTTTCAGACAAACTTCAAATTTATTCCCACCCACCTTGAAAACTTTTCAAATAGAAACCAAAAATAAACATAACATGAGATGCTTCTAAAATTTATCAATGATAATACAAACGTAACATTGGAAAACCAGCTGTTGCACTTTCATTTCATTCATCATTTCGTGCTTCATTCCATTTAATGTTGCACTAATATGAAGAAACGTTCACATCTCAGTATCGAATGAATGATTAAAAACGTGCATTTGATTGAGTGGAGGATACATTAGGTAATTTCATGTCAAGTCACAATTACAACTAATTATTTATGCCAATTTAATCTAAAATTTACGTAGGCGATTAAAGAAATACGCGCAGGGAAGTTACGCAAAGATGCTCTATTGCGTCAGGATAATGTACTCAGTTGCAGGTCTGCCATTGGAACATTAGCAATAAGCTTCAAATTAGTTGAGCAGATTTGCCCTTGAGATTACAGCCTGGTTTCAAAACACTTGCGTTAGAAACGTTTTGTTCATATAATGAAGACTTAAGTCACTTATTAGAACAGTAGATAATGAATGGACTTTATTTAGATACGCAATAGAATTTCTAGATTATATGAACTGCTGAAGGAGCATAACAGTTGACGCGATGAAAGCAAGAAATGACTTGATTATAGACTGAATAAAAACTATAATTAAACAATAACAACGGGGGTAGCACTAGAAGACTAGCAAACTGGCATATTATTTGTGATACATAAGAGCTGAGATACAAGGGAAGACACGATATTATAGAGGCACTACACTACTAAGCACAGATGATAAACTGTATGCAAGGGTAATGGAACAGTTTAGAAAAATACATGAAGAAACTTTAGAAGACAACTTTAGATTATACGGCTTCTCATCTAATAGAGGTGTAAAAGAGGCGAACCATGTAGCAAGACAAATATCGAAAAAACTAAAAGAACACACTTTGTTTCGTAGATTTTTAAAATCTTTTCAACATGTTAAGACAAGAACGACTTATGGAGAACCGTAAAAAATAGAGGAGTAGACGAATGTTATAAGGGGAGGCGAAACATCTAAAACATCCAAGAAACGATGTAAACCAAGACCGTTGCTCTTCTGCTCTTCTTGGTTGTTTTTAATAAAGAGTATAAAAAAAACAAAAAACAAACAGCACTACAAGGAATATTTAAATATGGAAGAGGTGAAAGTATGAGAAATAGCATATGCCAGCGGTTCCCGAATAGTGCTCCTCGGAACCACGGGGTTCCGTAAGAAGCTCTCGGGGTTTCAGCAAAAATTCAACATATTGATGTTTTTTTTTTCTATTCTAACTAAACTTTTGAATCGATTTGATGTATGTAATGTGTAATATGTAGGTATAATGGTAATTTTATAAATGAACATATTATTCAGTTTCAATTATCTTATTTTAAAATGTTGAATTCTGAAATTCCATTTATGTACCGCTCGCGAGTGTAAGTACGAGTTCGTACCGGGTAGCATGGTCTGACCTGGCCACAGTACATTAAAGTTAGTATCCCATATTTGATACAATAATTGTTATGCATATCATACTCTTTGTACTGTTTAATTTATATGTAGGTAGAAAACTCCCCTTTCCGACTGAGTTTTGTAATCTAAGAATGATATTTCTTGTTTTGACAAAGTTGAATTTAATCATTCTTACACCGAACAGTAAATATTGCGACTTGATGTCATCACTTCGCGTAAAAAGATGTAATATAAGAGGGCGGCAGCATGCGACTGTGGCAGTCAGACACACGGAGATCAGTGGAGCACCCGGACCGTCTACCTCCCCACGCCCCGTGCCTCACGACTGTCCTCAATCACTCCAATCAGTCAGTCGAGTCAGCACGACAAATAAGAACACATGATCACGTATTTAATGCTAAATTCTCAAAACTCGACAAAATGAAAAAAGCGATTTTACAAATAGTATTTTCACTCATGGTTTTCAGTTTTGCGAGCATAGTTACAATAAGCAGGTTAAAGTACAAATCAAATAAGAAAAACACAGGCACGTCATACCTGACAAAGAACATGAGAATATCCTCATCCCTTTTGTTCACTGTATTTTACTAAAGTACAAATCAGCTAAGAAAAGGCCAGACGCGTCATACTTGACAAAGGCCGCAATAATTTCCTTCTCTCTTAGGCCCATCCCATTTATGTAACAACGTTTTTTACGATTGTTCGCTATTTTTAATATAGAAATGCAAGTGCTAAATAGTCTGGCAACGCTGCACGTCTGCCGCATGGTCCAAATCAGAATTCGAAGGGAATCGTCGCGTAACCATGGATCTCTTACCATTGCGAGTCCCTCTACGATGTTGCCAAGCCTTTACTTAGCAAGGAAAGTACGGCAATATAAATAATTTGCGCTTATGGATGCGCAGATGCATAACCGACCGAACATCGGACATTCAGCATTTAGTATTGTTCGTTGTTCAGTAGATAGTGTGATTTATTGTGTTCGGTGTTATTTTTAGTCTGGGCCATAGTTTATTCTACAGATAGCGCTGTTTTTGAACATTAGGGGCAAAATCGTTTTAAATAATGTCCACGAAAAATGTTGGAAAGCAAGGTCTTATTATACGCAGCCAAGGACGAGAAATCATAAGCAATATTATTAATTTCATGAAAAAAGAAGCAGATGAAGGAGCTACTATTCCTTTGAAAAATTACAGGTATGTAGCAAGATTTAATTCGAGAAGTAGGTTGAAGAAATGCGGAGTTTACACATTTTTATACATATTTACACATATAAAGTCATGTACCTACAAGTTTAAGGTTTACCGTTGTTACTATTCAATTTAAAAGAGCAAACGTGCAATGCTAAATTACGATGAAATTACAGGTGTTTTGCAGAAAATTAATGACCGGCAAATCTTGACAAGAAGTAGCTTGAATCGGCTTTGATTTTAATATGTCCATTATTACGATAATTAAAATCTTGATGTCTATCACAGATATTTTTTTTGTAGATGGCAGAAAATGCCAAACCGAAGAGAAATTTTGTGTGAATCACACGACATTCGCCTGAAACGAATAAATTATCTAAAGAAATTGATAGAATACCGTAACGAAGGCCGCAATATATGTTATACTGATGAAACTTACATACACAGCAGCCAATAAATTTCGCTTCCCCATAAAGTACAAACTAGACGAACTGTTACAACAACATGGGCACCGTATACTACGTTTAACTCCTTATTAAATCCGATCGAAAAAATCTTGGCATTAGTAAAAAATTGAGTAGCTGAGCACAATACAACCTTTAAACTGCCCGATACGGAGGCACTCGCTATGCAAAAATTTGAGGAGGTATTGGAACAAGAGTGGTATAATATTTGCCAGCATGTTAAAAAATATGAAAATGACCTTATATAAAATATTACACTCAACATGTGCAAAAACTGTGTTTATTATAAACATACCATGCACACCAAACCTCTATGCAATAAACAGTTGCTATTTCTATCTATTTCATCTATAAGATACTATATATATATATATATATATATATATATATATATATATATATATATATATATATATATATATATATATATATATATATATATATATATATAAATCCTTAAAATATATTTTTTTTTGTATTTTTTAATCTAATAAATGTTTTGTTGCGAACTGCATTAATTTTTATTTAAATAAAAACCTACGCCATTGGTATATCAGTTTGAAGCCACGGAGAGGGAATATTTTAAAGTGAGGCAGACGATTACTAATTGATGACGCCTGTGGCATTTTCTTGGTTGATTCGTACTTTACATTGGTGTGTTTACAAGTTTTCCGTATTCTTATTGTGAAGAACGTGTTTTCCTAAATGAAGTGACATCATGCGCGGTTTTTGCATGGTTTAAATTAGAAGTTGAAAAGAAGCGGTCTCGTTTACATGGATACTTCATTATTGTCAGTCTTTTTCCGATGTTGCCCGATTTCACACAAGAAATCGGAAAGGGGTAAATATATATTGCAGGTTGTTTACTCGTCCTGTTATTCGGTTTCAATTATTACTGCTACTTGTAGTGGTTTAGAGTTTATGTTTTGTGTCGTGCTAATATAAGTAATCATTTGTTTAAAAAAAAAGTTTTAGGATACTTTAATAATATCTTTTGATCAAATAATGTCGCTGAAAAAAGTCGAAAAACAAGGTGTTGTTGTACATAGCCAGGGACGAGAAGTTTTACATAACGTTAGTAACTTTATGAAAAAAGAAGCAGAGGAAGGAATTGCCGTTCCTTTAAAAAATTATAGGTAAACACTTTGATTTTTTAAATAAGTAGGCCTTTTGCATACTGTAATTAAAGGTGAGTCTGAAACCCTAAAATATATTATAATAAATCGCTGAAGAAGACTCGTGAGGCTAAGAAAAGAAAACTTGATTTTATTTCTCATGATAAAGTTAAGACAATTCGATAAATTATCTATAACTTTTATTTGCTAGAGAATAAACTTCCTACATTAAAATGTAAGAAATTATTATTGATAATGTAATAATAAATAATAAAATGTTAACTGAAATTTGTAATTTTAGGTGTTTTGACTAAAATTAATGACTGCCAAATATTATCAGAGCAAATGCCAAGCTAACGAAACCTGAATTTCTTAAAATATTTAAAGGTAATAAATTTCGGTTAACTTAAATTAACCCCATAAAAAAAGTTTGGACGTTAGTAGAAAAACTGGGTAGCGGTGCACAACACAACATTTAGGTTGGCAGATGCAGAGGCGCTTGTTAGACAAAAATTTTCGGTTGTGACGGAACAGAAATTTGTATTTGTAGACATACAAAAAAATATGAGTATGAACTTATACAAAAAGAGAATCTATTTGATGACGCCTTAGATCATTTTAAATTTACGGTGAATACGGGATCCTCGGAAGAAAGTGAAGGCAGCCACAATTTGTCAGAGGATGATGATGATCTAGATTGTTTTCCTATTTCCTCTAGTTCTAATGATGTTTAAATTTTTTGTAACAAATAATTTAATATAATAAAAAAATTATTATTTGTTTTTCTTATTTGATTTGTACAAAGTCTTAATATTTTTACATATTGTAATAATAAATCTAATACTATGGATTTAATAATTTTACCAAAAAGCGTCAATTTTACCTAATATATTTCTGTTTACTAAGACAATAATAGTAAATAACATAATTTAATTCAATGTACTTGGATAACCTTACAATAACTAAGCTGCGTTTTTATAATTTATTTTTAATTGCGAAAGTTACGCGTATGCATCTTTTTCAGGGAGTGGGTACGGAAGACTCTTCTGTTGAATAGAATCAGCAAAACGAAATGACAATATCTACCGACTGAATTGAATGTCAAGACTTCAAAAAATAGGAAAGTCCTATTCGCCCTACGGATTTATACCGGAGGCAGTGCTGAAAATCCTAACGGGAAATGTGTCGTTCGCAACAAGATTTTACTTAATAGCTGTCTGGCACCTGCAAAACCTAAGCGTCGCCTGGGTACTAATCAGTGTGGCCTCTTTACAAAAATATGCAAAAACCGATAACGAAAACGCAACGGAAACCTCATTCATGATAAGTTACAGGATTGCACGAGCTGGAAAACATCACTCAATAGCCGAGGATTTATTAAAACCATCCATAACTGAAGTTGTTATCTGCATTGCTTGGAGAGGATTCAACCAAGGAAATCGCAGCAGTTCAGTGTTTGAACAACATCATATCTGACCGTATTCTTAGAATTTCAGATCACATCGAAAATGAACTGATTGGTAGATTGAAAGAGAGCAATGCGTTTGCAATGCAACTGGACGAAAGTACGGATGTTGCCGGATTAGCAGTACTCCTGGTTTTTGTTAGATATCCATTTGTTGGATGTATCGAAGAAGATTTGTTTCTCTGTTCACCTATGGAGACCAATACGATTGGAGAAGAAATTTTTAAAGTCATTGATGAATACATAAATAAATACAATGTTCGATTGGAACAAAGGTATTGATGCTTGCAGCTATGGAGCTGCAGCCGTGATTGGAAAAATTAAAGAAACAGTGTCAAGATTCAAAACTGTTGCGCCAAATTGTACTAGCATTCATCGCATTTTACATCGTGATGCTCTTGCTGTTAAGAGAATGCCATCTGATTTAAAACAAGTCCTTGATCGATCCGTAAAATGCGTCAATTTTGTGAAAATACGTCCACTGCAATCAAAACTATTCAAAAAGTTGTGTGAAGACATAGAAAGCACCAATCACTCCTTCTATACACTGAAGTGAGATGACTTTCCAGGAGAAGGGTTTTAACCAGTTTGTACGAATTGCGCGAGGAACTTTGGTTTTTTTGACAGACCTTCAATTCAATTCAATTGAGATAACGACTTTGTTTTTGAACTAAAACCTTCTCCGTACAAATACCTAAAAACCAATTTCTGCGAATTTCAAAATTCGACTTTGAAAGTGTTCAAAGAGTTGAACAAAAATTTTTATTACGGAACCATATATTTATCAATTCTTCATGACGAAATGACATAGCGATTCTTTTTTAGAAATGGGTCCCTTGAGAATATCTAAAAACTAATTTCTCCTTTTTTAGAAATTTCTTTTTATTTCTTTAAAATATTCGATCTATAGATTCTGTGTTTTTGCTTCATAAATTCATAAAAAAAATTGTTAAAATTTTTTCTTCCGAAAATTAAATTAGAATAGTCAAAAACTTGAATTGATGTTTTCCAAAAATAGAACCAACTTTTGGAAAATATTTTCTAGTTTACAAATTTATGGTCAAATTCAACTAATTTGTTTTTTGAGCCATGCTTAAAAAACCGACGTGACAATTTCATCTTAAATGAGGACCTTAGTTCCTTAAAAGGTGATTTTGCATTAATGTAAAGGTGAAATAACATCTAATATCTGTTAATACTCCAAAAAAAAATACTTGGTAAAAATAATAAAATGTATTACACTCACCATTTGTACTGAATCTAAACAAATAATTATTTGCGGCTTTCTTACTACATATCGAATAAAAGGAGATTAGTAAGATTTTCAAGTCACATTGATCAAAGAGCAAATACTCATTGTGATTAATCTTATTTCTTACTATTTACATTTTAACATCTTAGTTGGCAAATCAGTTTCAAGTGACTACTTCAACCTAAAAACAAGAAAACACTTCTTCAGGTAAGTGACACAAAATGTGCCGTTTGCTTATTACTGGTGATAAAGCAAGAACATTTTTTTCTTTTGTAATAATTTTATATCCACTCCTGTCAGCATTCAGTTAAAGTTAGGGGTCTTTTCACGTTCTACTTCTTCCCCCTCAAAATAAAAAAAATTTCTACATTACATTTAATTATTCAACAGAAAAACATTTTCATACATGTTTTTTTTGAAAATATCACTTTTTCTAACATATTTTTTTCACATTCAAAATTTTGTATAACTCCTCAACATTTGTTACGTAATAGTTTTAATAATTCATATTGAATGCAACAATGTCCTTCCATATCTGATTGAATGTATCAATATATATGCACCTACAAGAATGAGACTTGTGTGATTTAAATAAATCCAAAATATAGAAAAAATCAGCTTTTCCGACACAAAACTTCACACAAATACTAATCTAACACATTCTGATATGTTACTAATTTGTACTTGTACCTTCTCTTTGCTCTTTACGTTTGTGCTCCAGTTTCCATATTAACAGTAAAGTGCTTAACAGTGAAGTGAAGTCCCCATTCTCATAAGTTTCTCGAATTGGCAACTTCTCTTGTACACCCACCGAACTTAATTATTACTATAAATATTATGCATCCTATCTGCTGTTTCCTTCTAAAATAATACACTTTTTATTAAAAATTCTACCACTACTTTTTTCAATGAAAAAAGTGTATAACTAATATTTTCAGATTGACTATCAGAACCACTCTGTGATAATACTGAGTGAGAGAGTATTAATTGATAACGGATAAAATTCCATTTCAAAATGCAATCATACACATTTGTAAATATTACGTCATCTAATGTATTCACAGCCTAAATATAATCGAGAAATTAAGCCAATACCACCATTTATTAACGAATTCCAAAATCTCTCATATTCATCAAATCATTCTACAATTTTCACCCTGTCCCACAATGTTCTACAAGAAATATTCAATACTTTTCACTCTGAAATGATTTCCCCTATGCTCAGAAATATTTCAAATGTAATTTTGAATCATTTCTGAATATCTTTAGTGATGGAACTAGAACATAAGAGAACCTCTTAACCAGTGGCGTAGCGTTCTTTAGAGGGGCCCTGTATCAAATATAGTTGGGTGGCCCAAATGAAGGGTAAAATTTTCTCACAAAAGAAACAAAAATGCTTGCATTAAATTAAAATGAATAATTATTGATTATTATGTTATCACTTCTTCCTAGAAATTGAGCTAGCCGAACAATTCAAATTAAATGTACACTTTTCTTGCCTTTTTTCGGCTAATTGATTTATCAAATCATCTATAGCTGAAAACGATTTTAGTTTTTCTAACATTTCTGCCTCTATATAGTCCCGGAGCCGGTAACACTGAAAGTCCCGTCATAACGGAATCAAAAAATTTTTATTTAAATAAATAGAACGTCACTAGTGCTTGCAAAAAATTTCAAGAATCGTTCAAATCTTGCACTATAAACATTATTTTTGTCTATATTATACATTTCGTTAGTAAATATTTGGATAAGATCTGTTTTCTCTTCCTCATTGATGTCTTCCAGATCCGTCAAATGTTCAAACATATTTTGGTATTCTTCATTTTGTATTATAATGTGGAAGGGTTTGATTTTTCCTTTCCAAACAAAAGCTGCTGTATAATCAGAACTTGTGAAGGCATGGAAGCTCTACAAAGTGATGGACCTTATCCTCGTGCAAGACCTATACAACTTATATCATTAATTTCTTTACCTAATTTATTTGTTATCCATATTTTTTGGTTTTCGGATTTGAGAATATTTCCGAGACAAATGAATAACAAGTCAGTATCTACAGATTTAATGAGAATTTTTTGGTGAGGTAAAAATTTTTTTCAAATGGAAGAAAATTCTCGTATCAGCTTCTTCGTGATAACATGTATAATCCTCGTTTAATGTCCGCGATACAGCTCCATTAATATTAGTGTAAACGAAGCATTGGTCTTGAACTGTTAAAAATTTTTTTTTTCATTGAGAATGGAGCTAAAAGTCCAATGCTTATGTAAAAATTGTACTAATGAATCTTTAAATTTAGGGTTACTTAAACTTTTATTGAAATCAGTTGGTGTACTCTGTAGAGTTCCTGCGATTGCAAATTGTATGTCATTTTCTTTTCGTGTTAAACTTTCTGAATCTTTAATCGAGGGTGAAAAATATCTATCAAAACTTAGATGTATTTCTGACGCTGTGGTATTACATATTTTTTTGAGTATGTATTCTGCTATCTTACCAAATGCTTGAGGCATTTTGCAATTACAATAAGAAAATAGTAAAATTTGACCCA
Source organism: Diorhabda sublineata (assembly GCF_026230105.1). Taxonomy (NCBI): domain Eukaryota; kingdom Metazoa; phylum Arthropoda; class Insecta; order Coleoptera; family Chrysomelidae; genus Diorhabda; species Diorhabda sublineata. The sequence goes on from NC_079486.1 coordinate 2,038,577, forward strand.
AATATATAAATGTTTCACCAAAAACTACAACACACTAAATTAATTTTCACTACGACACAGTACCTAAAAAACAATATGAGTTGATAATATTCAAAAATATAATGATGCAACACTTCTATCCAAAATAGAAAACGAAATGACGAAACATTCGACACTTGAAGGTGAAGCAAACTGAAGGGACATAATTGCTTGTACCTTCTAAAATGCCTAGTGACAACTTTACCTGAACTAGAGAAAAATAATAAATATATAGATAGAAACCATGAAGACTATATAGTCTATTCTCCTGTAAATATATATACTAAACTATATTATGTATGAAAGAAAACATTCATCAACAAGAATAATTTTATAAGAAACATAATTATTATTGATGTAATATACGAGATCATAATAATTATGTAACAACGGTAATTTGACAAAAAGCATTTACTCCGAAATAAATGTATTGAACATCGTACATTTTGGAGTAGATGCTAATATAGTTTATGCACTTCAAGATGGTATGCGGGATTTTTCCGGCAGTTTTTGAGCGCGCACACCAAGCTATTTTTAAAAATTACCTAAAAATGAATAAAATAAAAAAAAAGTTTCCAGCATGATGGAGAAATTTTACCCCTTATCACACACTTCAAATAGGTATGCCAGACCCTTCAGGAAAGAAAAAGTGGTTTGCGTGATTTTTTTCTAAAAGCTAATCAAATTTTCTGTCGAATACATAAAAAAAATTAATATCCGCGATGAAGGTGAAACATTTTCCCATTTTTTTAATAATTTTTGTTTCACATCGTTTCGGCAATTGGAATCCACACATACCGAGCTTAATTTATTCCTATACTTACGTTCTATTTATTTAAATTTACTTTTAGTGTTACCGGCTCCCCGCCTGAAAGACAACAGTGAAAAGTCTAATAGCTGTTCCTACCCCATAGAAGTCCTTATGTAATATTTTATCAGTTTTTATTTTGAAAAACTTCTTTCAGCTGTTGCAGTCATAACTGGAAGTGTCAAGAATAGAAAACATGCTGTTATTACCTCTGGAAAACTTGATGAAGGGCTATTGACTTTTATCAGCAATAATTCCATGAGTTCCACAATGTAAGGAATTTTTTTAATTTCAGATTTTAAGCATGAGATGTCTCTACTGTATTTAGCCGACAGTTTTCCAGAAGCATTTTTTATCACTTCATTTGTAGAAGATAGAAGTTACTCCAGTTGTAATACTTTAAGGGCCTCTGTAGCCTGGGGGCCCTATATCATTGATACAGCTGATACAACCGTAGCTACGTCCCTGCTCTTAACCCCCTTAGTGGGATGTATATCACATGGATCACCATATGAACCATATTGTTTTCTTGTGATCCAACCTATGTAAATAATACCATTACTATCAACAACATTATTGACAATGCAAGTGACATATGCATGTTAACATTTATTAACCAAAGGAAAGAATAATATTATATAGTACAACATAACTCTAGTAAATTGTGAATACAACCATTATACTACCCTTATAGTTTTCGTTGTACTAAATAAATAAATAGCCACCTTTATGTTGCCCTTCACTTATGTATTTTTTTATATTTGACCCATTTACCTATTTTGGTGGACATTAAGTATAATATGAAATTAGTTAAAAATAAGTTCATAATAATACTGAACTATAAAGTTCACTTCTGATTTTCTTCTGTTATAATTCATCACACTATTAATTTTCACAAGAAGCAGAGATAACATTTATAAAAACGTTTAAAGGTGATGATTTACTTAATTAATATGTCATTATTTTTGCAATTAGAGTACCTACTTTCATTATTTTATAAAATGTAAGCATGTTTTCTGGAAGCAATTTGGAGATATAAGGTAGCAGACCAAGAATTGATTTCATTATTAAAATATAGGTATTCATGTTTTAATGATCATAACTGTTGCAATTATAAAATGTGCTAATTTGGTTACATACACTATGCCACTCACTTCCCTGATTGCCTTAACAACACACAGTAAAACAAGAGTAACAACCAGCAAAAGTATCCAAATCCCCAGCCATACTGAAAACAGCTGCTAATAGAACCTTTTTTACTACATATATCAATTGGATGTAGATTATTTTCAATCAGTTATATAAACAGATTTAAATTGATAATACAATATGCGCTCATCTAATTCAACTCTAATTCAACTTCAATTCCTCAATTATTCATTTTATTAATGGTGATTTATTTGAATGTTCACAATAAATGAATGTTTGGAATTAATTTGCTAAGCAAAAGAAACTGATTTACGATACACCTTCAAGTTAGAATCCCTATCACAATCAATAACAATTTTTTCTGTCCTATTGAATAATAAATATTCAATTATAATTGTTTATTTATAAATGATGTTAATTTTCTCTTTGATAGCATATTTTCATTTAAATCACAATTTTATTAGTCAACACCAACTAACCTAACATATCTTCATTTTACTCACATGCTTTTTCCTGAAACTAACAAAAATATTTCAAATCTTGGCTTCCATTTGGGCCATCCATGTGACTTCTGTACGTTAAACGCTTCCAGAGACTTGAAGTATTCCATTTTTCACTACACTTTTAATACGGTACGATTTTCTTATTTTTACCTCTCGTTTTTCATTATATTTATTGGAGGGAAAATGGCTTCTGTCTAACTTTTATTTTTTATTCTTTTTAAGATGTCGGCGATTTTCGACTACGCTTCTGACATCATGTTTCGTTGTTTACTGTTCAATTTATTGTTTATATGTTTTATTGAAACTATATTTATTTACTAGTAGTTTTATTAATCGGCACTTTCATTATCAGGTTTACAAGCCACCTAAGATTATATCCCACTATCCATTATCTATGGATTATATACTCGATAGATCTGCCACTCTATATAAAAATTTGCTGATAAAGTTCGATCCTAGCGACATCTCTCAAATTGGTTAGTACCAAGAAAAAATATTTCTATAATTAAAGATTTGATCTAAGGTTTATGTCTATGCTAATTTCGCGGGAAATTTAAAAATAACTGGAGTAATTTTAAATGCTCGAACCTAGTTGTCGCATCAAATTGTGAATGAAACAAAAGTATTATGCAAAATACTTTCATTTTGCTAACATTTCAAATTCAAATATTGTTGTTAGCAAGAAAATATAAACACCTGAAATTAAAATGCGGTTTAAATGAAGTATTTAGTAAAATATTTTGGTTTCATTTACAATTTATGTGACAACCAGGTCCGACCACCTAAACTTCACAATTAAATGGTTTACATAAGAAATAGGTAGATGGAATATTGAAACACAGGATGATTATTGCTATGTCCCATTATGTTCTTTAAAAATATCAAAACACTGGACTTAAAATTTACACACTAATATATTAACTTGAGCCTATACTTTACGAATACTTTACAACAAAGTTAATTTCTTTGAGGGCGGAATCGATGACTCGGACAACTTGCGCTTATCGCTGTTCAAGGTAGAATGGAGGTGGAGGAAATAGGTGGTTCTCGTTGTTTCATTAAACCGTTTGTCCTATACGGTGCCATATGTACCGGATGTCACAATTATTACAATTTTTATTTTGTTTTTGACATTTTATAACTATATCCACAAACAAAAAATTTCCTCCACACTTTAGTGGGCTTGGAACTGTCAACTGTGAGATGTTGGCATGTTTAAAAAATGATTAACTGGGGCAATCTTTCGAAAATTTATCAGAACAACTTTAAAAATATCACAGAATTTTGCTGAAGGCGCATATAAAACATTTTTTATATTCCCTAGAATATATTAATGCCTATACCCAAAATGTACAATGAGTCAAACAATTTAGCATCTCTATTATATGACTAGAAGAATTAACAGGAAGATTTTTGTGGAAATAATATATTACAATTCATACCTACCTAACAGCTTTTTTGGAGTTGAAAATGAAGATGGTTGCTACTGTTCCCAAAAAATATCATTTTCACCTTTTTCGTAACCTACAAACAAAAATAGCAATTCTTTTCCTCCGCATAACTTTTCACTAGGATTCATAAGAGGTTTATTGTCACAGTGAGGATAAGTACTTACCAGGTAAATGTAGAGTTTACAGTGAAAAATTTTTTAAACTGCCATTGGGGTTTCTACAAATTGGTTCAAGATGTATATCACATATTCTATGTGATAATACTGCATTATTAATATTATTAATTAAGCATTAACTTGGGGTTATTTATTCTTTGCAACCAAATTCTGCAAACGTCTTCATTCGTAGGAATGGAATGTCTATAAAAAATTATTCAACATATTTAACCAATGATTTCCTGAATACAAATTAATGAAGTTAGGAAGAAAAGAGTTATTCTCGTATAGATATGAACTTGATTTCAATTTAAATATTTTTATGTTTGAGTAAATTTGCTAGCATGAAATTGTATTGAAAATCGTACATACAAATTTTGATAAATCTAAAATAACCATACCTATGTATATAGGTTTGTTGAATATTACTTCCGTTTTTCTCAATTTACTGCCATTAGATTATCATCAAAAATGGTTCTACTTTGAAAACACGGACTAGACATAAAATTTTCCTTCATATCTATTTACGATCGATACCACTCGATGACGTCTAATATCTTCAATAGTTTTACCATAAATTGCATTGTTGGCAAGTTTCAATTGATTTCGTTTAAAGTTATTGGTAGCTGCTGCTCTTAAACTAGTATTCAAATCAATGTATGGCTTCAGCTATTTTGATTGTTTAAATTGAAGAACTTCATGAATTTTCTTCAAAACGAACCCATGTTATAGTGCTTGCTTCAAATTTCTATAGTGTAATGTATATTCTTATTTAATAAAGTTGTCATTAATTTCGGTAATTTTGATTTGGGCGGTATACGATGCTCAGGACAAAATTGAATATGTTTATGTAAATCATGTAAACTCTTAGATCCACTTGCAAAATGAATCCTTCCTCAGCATCGTCTGCTATTTCCATTACATTAAAGTTATCAAAATGTTCGAGCCATTTGAAATGTTCGTACGGTAGGGATGCCGTCATAGCCCAACCATATAGGTTATTACAATCTATATACAAGAGACTTTTGGAAGGTTCTGAAGGATTGTAATTAGGTAAATATTCATTATTTTTTTCAGAATAACGATTACAACACATCGAAACTTCTCCTCGTATTGATTTCTCTATAAAAAGGATCATATCAACATCCTTTAAAATTTGGAGCTTACATATCGTATACTTTAACTTACAATCCCAAGTATAACTAGGCATAGTATAGTACCAATGTGGATGTAAACCGTAAATATCAAAGGCAGTCTGTCTAAAATTTTCCATCACTGTAGCAAGAAGTATAATGTCAGTTTTCATATACAGCTCACTATATTCACCTAATGATTTAATATTAAATATATTCCATACGTTCCAAAAACATTCGATCGGCGGTAAATTTGTTTCAATCAATTTGTCCATATTGTCAATATAATCATATGGAAATACTCCTTTTCTAGTTAGCAATTCAATTATCCAAGTGATGAAATTCCTTTTGCAAAATTGTAAATTCATCTCAACAAGGAAACCAACTCATCAAGGCCAGCACTCATGGATCTGTACGAATCTATGAATCTGAATTTAATTTTGCTATTGCTTTCAAACAATGTGAAAGAAATATATTTTTCTTTATTAATTGGAAGAACACTGACACTTCCTTTTCGGCACATCTCTCTAATCATCAGATGTTCATCATCATTGGTTACATTATGAAATAACACTGGACAAATATAAAGTTTTTTAAAATTCAAATTACAAGCTCTATGACTAAATCCTCTGAATTCTCCGCTGAAATGATCGTGATCTGAAACAATGGAATCTGTAGAGCAAAATGGTTTCTCACATATGTGACAATGAGTTGCTTCCTCTTTACTATTATTCGTTCGTATGTGTTTAACATCTTTTATTTTTGATTCTATAAATTTTACATTTGTAATCAATTCATTGGCAAACCATTCCATACAATCCATTCCACGATAACTTTTCAAAAATATATCTCACATATTCATGGTAAAGAGTTTTCATATACGAAGAAACCGTTATTTCAAGGAAAAAATTGTTGGAATATTAAAATACATAAAATACAAAAAATGAATAAGATGAAGTCTTATAATAATTCACAATACTTTTTATATATTCCTCAACATTATCCGAATTCGTCCTCAAAATACTGTTCTATTATTGTATTCTTAAAAGTTCCAGATGTTTTTATGACCGCCAGTTTAGGGTGGAGGTAGGTACAGGACTTTCCTTAAAATTCTGGATTGAAAGTGTTCTTTTAAAGTATGATTCTAGTATATGAAATTATCAACAATTAGTGTTCAAGTTTAAAACCCAAAAACAAAAGAAATATATAATAATAATAATAATAATAATAATAATAATGATAATAATAATAATAATAATAATAATAATAATAATAATAATGATAATAATAATAATAATAATAATAATAAGCCACACGGAACCAGGTCCGGCGAGTCAGATACGTAATGACATTTTTAGCCAAAACATTTTGAACAGATATTGTTGTTGGAAGGATCAGTCCCCTGTCTGCCACAAATCCTCTCTCACAGTAGCGTTGCACTTCACTTATAATAGTGTGAATGTGTAGATCTCTTTTTATAACTGATTTAGGCACGTACCATAGATCATTGACTGATATTCTGAAAACAGTATTTTGGAATATTTGGGAAGTAAATGTCATGTATCTAAATGGTATTTATACTAGTTTTATATAAAGTACCTGGGTCGAATATGGCCACTCGATCAATATGGCCAATTGGCAGTATTTCTGTAGCCAGAACCCATTTTAAACTAAACGCAGCGATAATTGTTAGCGTTCGAGGTTTGTAAGATAAGTTCTATCTTGTATTTTTACAGTTTTGAGAGATCCATCTAACCCATTTACGTTATTATGGTGCAATTGTACTTTAATGTTTAGTTTCAAAAATTTCAAAATGTGATTTGTGAATATCGTAATAATAATAAAAAAAGTTTTATCATTTTTATGAACAGTTTCTTTCCCCGTCTGTCTCGCATTATTGTTATTTAAAGTTTTGATTTCTACCCAAACTTCAAACTCCCTATGCATATTTTTTTCTACTTGCCTATCAATAAATATCGTAAGTGATACTCAAGCAATATTTGTTTATTTTTGTTTTAGGTCATGGAACGATATTAGTGCAGGGGGATTAAACTTGTTATGCTAGCAGCTAAGTGTACAGGGCCGCCAAACATTATAAAAAACCACGTTGAACTTTGAAACGATATAGAGGAGAGCAAAGAAAAAAGTCTAAATTGGGTAGAAAGACTTTATCAATCGTTAAACGGGAAAGGACATTGATATCTTATATTATAAGTTTATGTAACCCATTATCGCAAAAAGTATTACGTTTATGCGTCAAGAAATTCTGTGGTTGAAATAATTTAAACGTGGAATCGAAAGGAGTAATGATTGGCTGAGAGGGTTTCTGAGGCATCATAAAATATCAGTAAATGAAAGGAACAAAACCTCAATCTTGCTAGAACACAAAAGTTAAATAAATCAGTAGTTACAGATTATGGGCATATTAACAACCACTGTGGGAAATATGGCTAATATCTACTTAAAAAAACTTGAAAAATAGATAATTAAGAGATATATGCTGAATATTTTAACGTAATATCAAAGCTTCATAAATACATTATAAAATGGCAGCAACTTTTTAAAAGTTGAAAAAAATAATAGTCAAACCTTATTCGTCCCAGGTACCTTACTAGATTCCATTTAACAATAACAGTTGTAATTTTCTGCCAATAACCAAGTGAATCTCTGACAAGTTCTTTACGTCCATTTTTTCAGAAGGTTCTTAAACTATTAATGAAATTTCGAGATTTGATAGCAGCTAAATGTTGTACCTCTCTAAAAGCAGCTAGTCAATTAAGTATGGAGTTTGACTAATCCCCTTTGATCCTGAAACTTAATTATATAAACATAGCAATTCGTATCTTTGCAAGTTAAACCTTAACAGAATTGATAATACCTACATCAGTGTAAATTACAAGGAAACGTTTCGCCTGGTTTAATTAACGTGATATTTTCATCTATTACATTCACATATATGCTTTACTCTTTATCATATTCATATTTTTTGACAAAAATATCTACCATTCCATTTCTAGATTCTACATTAACAAGATTCTATAAAGCGTAACTTTCTTAAGATGAATCATGAAATGTTATCAGCTTTTTCAGATATACTGTATATACAGCGTATCTTAAAAGAAAGCCCACCATTATATTGCTTATTGCGTTAATGCAGCTATTTGAAGAAACGCGTGAAGTATGTCAGCAACCTGGGAATTTAGTCGCTTCTCAAGAGCGGACCGTGAGTTGTGCGTGCGTGAGTTTTAGAAAAACGGTAAATCGGTGACTGTAGTGTGTAGAATTTTTGTCACTTGGATGATGCACTAAGCAGTCGACTGATTAGAAAAATCGAGAAGTTTAAAGCTACCTGATCAACAGTGATTAAACCAAAATTGAGACACCCAAGGTATTCTAGAACAGGCGAAAACGTCGACAGTGTTACTCAGTCGATCGTGAAGAGCCTGACTTGTTTATTTCAAAGCGTTCTGCTGCTTCAAACGTGCATAGATAATTATTATTTCACATCTATTACAAAGATTAGAGGCTGCACCTTTACAAAATTCACTTGGTGGAAGAATTGAGGCCTCCAAATGATTGCGTGCTTCTCAACGTTTAGCAACATCTTGTTTTCGAATTAATCCCATTTTCATCTCAATGGACACGTCTACAACCAAAATGACCAATCCAAAACACAAACATCAGAAACCCTTGGGACACGTATAGTAGCACACCACGTGGTTTTGTAATCTACAAGATTGAGGACACAGCGCGACCTGACACGACACGCATGAGCTCACAGACGTGTACCGATATAGTTCAGACACAGTTTGCTGTGCCACACTTGTGGGTGACTAGCAAATTTTTTCTTAATTTTTTTAAGAAAAAATGACAGAAGGGGAGTTAATAGAGACGGTAAGAGAACACAGAGAGCTAACTGGTTTGGATTTAAACGGAAATTATTAGCAAAATCAGTATCACTCATTCTAGTTGTAATTGTGAATTATGCACTGTTTTTTCTCTTCGATAGAATCAATTTATTAGATGATTTAAATTTCTCCCTCATCAAGAAATAGAACAAAATTACTCCTCAGCATCATGCGATTCTGATTCAGTTTGAATGTTGATGTCGGCTAGTCGCGGACTGCCAATCAAATCCAAACCCCACCGTTATCCATTTGAAAACGCGTGTCTCATTATACGGATTACCAAGCAGCACGAGTAGCAAGTACGATTCGTGTTTTTAGAGGGTTAAGTGCACGACTTCTTTGTGCCTGAACTGCAAAACTTCAATGGTCATAATTAAAAGGGTTACAGCATGTCGGAGCAACTTCACACACGTCCAATAGATCTCAGCCGCGAGTTTTGTGAAATTTTTATGTCAAATCTAAAGTTGATGTAAACGAACCGACTTTCCTGGCACAATAAGAAGAAAATTTCCGTTACGAAATAGTAGCCATCACGGAGAATATCTGCTGAATCGTTGTGAATTGTTGTGAAGTGAATTCTACATACGCAACAGCTAACATTTGAATGATGTTATTTTTAAGAAATGAATTCCCTAGTATTTCGTATTTCGATGTAAACATTTTTCCAATAAACTCTGTAAATGTGAGCTTTATTCTGAAACAACAACTTTTATTTCATATATCTTAGAGATTTTTAACCCATTCTTGAATAAGAGTTTCCATTCCCATAATGTATGCATTCAAAAGAAAATCATTTTATGATCAAAACCGGATTTCAACGCCGTTCATGGGCAGAAATTAAGTTTTATAAATAACACTCTAGTTTTCCAGATTTTTCCAAAATGTCGACGTTATCCTAGTGTTGGCCACATATTTCCTCAGTTTTCATAGCCAGGTAAAATAATCTTAATAAGTGAACTACTGATTTCCTAGTGAAACTAGAGGGACTAATACAGTACTGAATTGAATCGCGGCCCATCTTTATTCCGAATTTATTCTAGGTCTATTACCGAATTTAATTTTGATTAAATCAAGGAGAATCAAGGGATTTGTACCATCTAAATATGTCAAATTTTCTACTTGCATCCCTCTAAAAACTGAGAACAAATAATTTTTTGAGAACGGATCAACTGCTCCAATGGTCTTACCTTCGGCGCATGTGCGTTAGAAAAAATCCTGATTAAATCAATTTTTTAAAAAAAGCATCATATATCATCAACTCATTTGCACTCTTAGATAAAGTGGAGAGAACATAAAATGGCTTTATTTTCATTTGTACCACCTTAAAAAGTAAATACTAGAGTTTCACGTTATTCCATATCCAGTTTTCATATATGTTTTGCGTTTACCAAATCAAAATATGAATATAAATTTTATTCAATAAGATTTTGATTATTCATGGCAATAGTGGTACCTAACAATTAAAGGTAAATACTCATTGGTTTCCTTGTGAATATATCTATATATAATAAGAAAATGGATAGATTCTAACTGATCTAATAGTATAAATTAAAAATTGAAAACAATCATATTATATCAGAAATAAATAAAAAAATAATTTCATAATTTTGTTAATCATATTTTAAATAGTCTTTTATTTTACGGAGCAGGCAGGAAACTATATTCCTTGTAAATAGCGTTGCCAGGCGTCCAGATAAAGCCGAACGTAAGTAGGCTAGAGATGGTACGAAATACCTGTCACAGGTATCTTGGAACAGGTATCGACTAGGAACAATTTGTAACAGGTACGGATCGTACTCGTACTCGATTACTAGCGTAGACGAGTATATATTTGAAAACGCCTGCGTACGACGTTAACGTAGTCGATCCGCTCCGGACCCGTCGGTAAGAACGGTGGGGCTCGGATAAGTTTGTGTCAGGGTACGCTGAAATATGGGAGATATCGGAATGGAATGGAATCGAACAGTTATACGGACATCTGGGGATTTCTTCATTTAGCTGACATTGATTTGAATTTTGAATATAAATTACTAGCTGTTATAAACTTTTTTATTAAAGGATCACAACCACATTCTGCAATCAGCAGGTCATAACAGAAATAATATTCTTCATAACAAATAAAAATATATTCTTAAAAAAATAGTTATTTAAAACAATAAAACTCTTCTTTGGAAATAAAAGGAACTGAATGATTGCGGGAATGCCTTTGAAGAATAATTTCATAATTACTTCATGAACTTACTATTCAATTCAAAAACAACATTTGTTGTAGTTTTTTCGCACTTAAACGAGTACGTTTTTCATGCAATAAATTTCCAGCTTTGGAAAATAGTCTTTCACATGGCACCGATGTTGCCAAGGCACAACATTTTTGCCTCACCAGCTTACTCAAATTAGGGTACATATAGCTACAGTCTTTCTACCACTGCATGGGATTCTTATTCCTTTCCAAGAGATCATCCTCCATATATCTTTGTAACTCCATTAGAGCCCTTGAAGTTGAATTTTTTTCATGCTACCATGACCACTCGCTATCTTGTCAAGTGAAGACCAAATAGAAAATTCAGCAATAACATTTTCTTCATTCGTTTTCGGTTTTTTTGAAACAGGTTCGTCGGATGAATTGATTTCATTATTTGATTCCGCGGAATCAATTTTATTTTTTTTTCCGTAGAATCTATTATTTCTACTAAAGCGCTAATAACATTTTTACGAACCCTTTCCACGGCATCTGCATTTTTAAAACCAAATGTTTTGAACCTTGGATCCAAAAATGTACAAATAGCCATTGTATTGCGGTATTCCATATTGCCCAATCGTTCTCGAAGTCCAGTTTCATATTTTTTCAAAACAGACTTCGATATCTCTGACAAGTCTGGAATACGTGACAATTCATTGCACACATCTAGTAAACCGTTGGTAATTACTATAACTAAAGAGGCCGACATATAGTTTTCTCCGCTTACAGAACGAGTAGCGCTTTCAAAAGGGCGCAGAATTTTGCATATATCTTTCATTATACCCCATTCTGCCATTGAGATTGTTGGTAAATTTGCATCAAGTAGAGCAATTGTTGAACGCAGTGGAACTTCCAAATCTATAAATCTCTCGAACATATAAAATGTGGAGTTCCATCTGGTGACCACATCTTGAAGTATTTTTTTTGGAACTTGAATTCCAGAATTTTTCTGGATTTCATTCAATTTAGCAGTAGCCTTGGAACTTCGTTTGAAATGACTCACTATAGTTCTAAGTTTATCCAAAATAGGTTTTATTGTGGGTAATTTGAGAGCATCTTGAACAACGAGATTCAAAGTGTGAGCATAACAACCAAAAAACTTCCATCCGGTGCTGTTAATGGCCCCTTTAACATTAGATGCATTATCCGATACAGCTAGTATAATTTTTTTTTCTAATCCCCAATGTCTCGTAACTTCGATAAGTTCTCTGGTTAAGTTTTCGATAGTATGACTCTCATAAAAAACTGCACACTTCAAAAGTGCCGAATGTATCTCAAACTCTTCATCTATAAAATGCACAGTTATAGCGATAAAACTGTCATTATTCAATGATGTCCAACAATCAGTAGTCAGACAAACAAAGGGATCTATTTTTTTTAGTATTTCACTCAAACTAATTTGACACTTTACATACAAATTCGGAATCATTGTTTTTGATATTAGTTGTCTGGTAGGTAATTCATAACTTGAATTCAAAGCTTTCACGAAAAGTCTGAAACCCTTAACTTCGACTATTCTGTACGGCTGATAATCCAAATAAAACAATTTGACAAATTCATTATCAATCTTTCTTTTTACGGGTACGGTAAGTTTCCTCGGTATGTAATTGTCAATTTTATTATTTTGCCGTGTTTGTTCTATTTTTCTTCGTGTAATTGTTTCCATACAAGAAGAGGAAGTTGATTGTGCTGACACTGCTGACCCTATTGACACGCCATCGTCATCATAAAGAGACACCAGAGACTCGCCCTATAAAGTTTAAATGACTACTCATGCATTTACTATATTATTGAAATTCGGAATATTATTCGATACTGGTAGCAGCGTTCGTTTTGTAGAAGTTATTCCGGTATCTTCATGATCTGTATCCAGTACTTTATTTTCTGTCTCATCTGAATTGACATTGCTAATAGTGTTAGAAGATACAGGAATTTTTACGGTAGGATGTTTTCTTTGAAAATGCTTCCTCAAATTTGAAACAGATGATTTATACGAAAGTTTTTGTTTGCATAAATCACAAATTGCAATCTGTTTCTCGTTTTGAACTACCGAGAAAAAATTCCACACAACACTTCACTTCCTATTCTGGACATTCATTTCTCGAATGATAACAACAATTACCTACTGATATAACTTGATGATAGCTTCAACATTCAACGGCATCAAGACATAAATGCAAAACTAATGAGACTTCACCACCGTTGGACGTGAACCAAATCGGGAATCCACCTATAAACGATGATTATCGAAATACGCGCGGGAGTATTTCATATTTCATAATCTACAGATTCCTGGCAACTTCTCGTACGCATGGTACGGCGGCGCGCTGTTCCAACAAAGAGTATTTTTGTGGTTTCGAGTCCGAAAAGTACGATACTAAACGAGTCAGGCGGGAGCGAATCGTTCATGGAACAGGTATCTGTCACAGGTATGACTTAGTAACTGGAACGGAACGTACCTGTTACTAGAAAATACTGGTTTTTAACATCTCTAAAGTAGGCTTCTTGATAGTGTATCTAGCCAAAATAACGGTGTGTGGCTTGTCTGGCTTTTGTCAGGCTTTTCACATTTCGCAAACGAGCGTGACCGAGCGCAAGCGACGAGAGTCGACTGTCGGTCGCTCACGCAGGTCAAAGTGTCGTAGGTCCGTTGATTTCAAGAAGCTGGTAGGTCATAAAAAATGGGTAGCCTATTTTAAATCAATATTGTTTTGCAGAATTTATAACTATTCCCAACTTTTTAATAATGTCGGCACCGTAAGGTACGTTTTTTTCCATACCAACTGTCCATATAGGAGTATTACATATATGAACGCAACACATTACGTGTAGACTCTGTTGCCAAAGAAACTGAGCTCTTACTCGTAAAGCAGGTTTCGGTTAACCAAAAATATGAATAATTATTTTTATTGTGAAACTCAAAGAGAAGCTATAATTTAACTTAAAGAGAAGAAGTTTTTGATTATTTTTTTTTCAGTTGAGAGTCGAATTTTTTTGTCGTACCAAATGTCCAACCAAATTAGCTGGTCTGTACGGCTTTTAGCTTTGCGACTTGGCAACTCTAGCTGAAAACCTTAAAAATGTGACAACTGTTAAATTTAAAACCATATAAATAATACCCATATACACATGTCTTTGAATCAAATATTACTTTTCGAATCAAAATAAAACTTTAGAAGTATTCAAAATACTCATACTTCACAATCTTCACATTTCAATACCAGCGTGATGTCACATTGTAGATTGCGCATGCCTAGGCATGTAATCTCTCTATTCGCAACCAATCATATTTTCCTTTCACATGTCAGCATCAATTAATACCATCTTGCCCCTTCTATATCTGTCTAAACATTCCTATGTATTATTATCTACATATAACAGCTTACAGTTTGTTTCCGCTCTTTTAACTCTTAACCTTTATAGGCTACACGTTTTAACTACGTAGTCTAACACAATATGGTTCAATTAAAAAATTTATTAGTAATATGGTGAATAGTGAAATTAAACAAGAGAAATCACAACGATAGTACATGATCAACCAGCACATTAGTATTTCTTATATAGTTTTTCTACACATGGATGAAATGTCCTAAATCCATCAACCACGTGTTTCAAAGATGGTGAAATTCAAGGTAAGAAACTAACTTATTAATATCTTTTTATACGTTAGAACATATTAATCTTGTCCCCGCTCTAGTTGAAGTTAGAATTTTCTGGTAAAACTGAAAACATTTTTGTCTTATTCACATTAGAATCATTCAAACACCCTATCTGATTGTATTTGATAAAATTCTTGTGCATTATACTTAGTGTGAATTTTTAATATAGTCATAAAATTTAAGGCAATCTACACAATTTATCAACCACGTGTTACAAAAACGTTTAAAACAAAATAACTAACTCATTTGTGAAATTTTGAAACGTAAAAACATTATGACTACCTTTAAAGTACAGTCTGCTAATAATATTGAAAACATTTGAGCCTTATTTTCACTAATATAATTCAAGTACATACACAATCTGATTCTATTTGATAATTATTTGGCGTTATATTGTGATACATAATCTGGTTGCAGTGACGGATTTACAAATTTGCTGCCTGTACGTTATTCAACTTTTGTCGCCTCTACTGACCTCTGAAATTTAATTAATACCTCAGTTCACAATAATTTGAATTACATTTTTTAGCAGTAGAATATAAACTTGATAATTTAAGAACTAACTTTTAGTGTAAGATCCTACATTTTTTCACGGCAGAGAATTGTTAAGACATTATTTTAAGTAAAGAAAATTTCAATCACGTAATATTTTCCCCAATCACATAAGTCATACCTCCTCCTTTTTTTTAATGACTGTAGCTCAGCAGCCACTATTTTAGGATTCTATTTTGTGCCTAAAACCGTGTGTTTAATATTTCTCAGATCCTTCATCATTTGTATTATGTATTAAGGAAACAAGAAAAGTGTTTTCAATTTTTTTTATAGTTTAAGAACACCATTATTTTGTCGCCTTTATGTAAAATCTGGAACTGGATTTTCCACATGGTCCCAACAAAAGTAAGTGATTTTTCATAAGTTCATAACATGCGAATCAATTGTCAGATGTGATGTTTATGTTTGTTCCATAATATGGCTTATTCAATTCCAATACGTCATGTAGGTCATGATATTCCACTTATCCCTTTATTCTCCTCTTTACCAACATATTGTTTTAAAGGGGCACTGTCCTCGGAAGCTAAGAAGAGTCTCATCTACAGGAATGTACACCATTTGCGTAAACCATTTGGAACAGTTGAAAATGAAAATATCTCGTAATTCGCGGAAAAGCTGCAAACTTATCGGATGATTTTCTTATTTTCCTTGTAATTTTACTGTCAAACCAAAGGTGCTCAATAGAAAATGAAAACGATTTCTCGTCATGATACTTCTGAATATTGGAGAACCAAATGTGAAGGAGAACATGTCTTCAGTATTCAACTCTGAATAAATCTGCAGTTTTATACAATAATCCAATTAGTGCTTTCATCACCAAAGCATTTTTATGGGCTAAGAAATAATGAGAAGAATTATTTGTTTCTTAATCTATCAATTTTTTTATTTGTATATTGTACAATTTTATTAATGATTGTTCCTTCGCTTATGAATTTTGAAAAAAATCTGATTTCTCGTGTTTTTCCTCTACATTCTGGAAAATGGAAAACAATATTTATTGAGGGAGTCCTAGAAAATTTTGAACCTAATTGTTTATCTGTTCAAATTGTTTCTTGGTCCTTTCCTAGCTCGAAACACCTTCTGGTTCTTTTGAGGTGGGTTGTGAATCATATTCACTATCACTTTCTACTGAAAAAAACCATCTTCATATTATCATTTATCAAAACGCAATCTTGTCTTCGGAATCCGACTTATCAGACAGAAAATTCTCATTGTCGAATTCCTCTTGCTGATTTCGCATTTCTTCTAAATCCTCTTCTGGAGTTGAGAAATATGGTTTTTGCTCCATGGTAGTGCAAATAAAACAATATCAAAACGTTTAAATATATTTTAAAGATTCAATTGGAAATAATTTAACTAATAATTCAAGAATTTCATATCTATACCCAATAGAAATTTGTTACATACTGAGTAAGGTGGGGTCGTTTGCAACCCGTCCAGAGAGTAAATGGGATTAAAGTAAAATAATTGTTACTAGGAGGTGACTTTTTGGTAAACACACTTCAATAAAACGAGAAATAAGTATGACTCATAGAGTAGTTATTAATGTTCAAAAAGTCATTATAATAATGATTATGCTGATTATTTCTAATATCATTTATTATATTGGATGTGATGTTTTTCTTATTTATACAATTTCTATTCATTCAAATCAATAGACATTGCATCTTACATTCTTAATTTATACGAATGATTTACGCTACACTAACTCATAATAATATGCTTATCACTATCACTTAACTCACATGAATAATTTATTTAAATTCTTAGATTAATTTGCCAATTCATTCTGTTTACTACGAATATTTATTATAAACTGAACTAAACTGCGCTAAATGAACCAATGATCCTCTTTATATATCTCTTCAGAATTGGAAAAGAAACTAAACAAATAAATAAATAGACCTGCCGAAAATTATCCAAAAGGATCATGTAAATAAACCGCTTGCTATAAAAACGGAGATAAAACAACTAACATCAAACGGATTTGGCGTTAGTTAGCAAAGTGCCAAATTTTAAAATTTATTTATTTATATTATATATATATATATATATATATATATATATATATATATATATATATATATATATATATATATATATATGATCAGAAATCTAAAAGCAAGTAGGTACATAATGAAAATTTATAATTTATTGAGATTAGTTTTACTAAAGATAATTAAACTAAAGGCAAAAAATCGATAAAAAAATAAAAGAAATTGAATTGATATTTGCAAGTTAATTAATTATAGTTATTTTATATATAAGGAATTATTTATTAAAAATGATATATTCTAAAGGATTGCATATGTACAAATCATAATTTGTATCATAGAATAATATTATTAATTATAAATTAATATAAAACTTAGTGGAAGATTGATTTTTTTAAAAAAATACATGAGGAGAAAAAGTGTGAACAAGAGATTTTTTTTGTCTTAACATGTAGTACTATATGCCCCGAGTATGCCCTTAATTTCCCCAAAGTTTCCCCGTTTCACATATTGGAAAATTTCGACCTTGAAGTTGGAAAACCTACATTTGACGCGTCACATCTCTGGAACCGTACGTACAAATTAGATATTTTAAAGCTTATTTCATTCATTAGATTATGTTCTTTGAAAAGTGTCAATGATATTTTTGTCTTAGACAGGGTTTTGGCGGAAAACTTGATTTTCCACCAAAAAACGTGATTTTCTAAACTTGAATTTTGATTCAACATTAAATATTTCGAAAACCAATTAAAAATAATAAAAACTACCCAGACTAAAACATTTAGCAAATTTATTAAGCTTTCCAAAAATATATAGGTTTACAACATTTGACGTTCTGGAGGGGGTGTAGCGCTTGGTCAAAGCGGGGCCGAGCGCGACCTTGGTCCATAGACAGGTATAAAACTTGGTTCCTCAGTAGGTATTTTCATAAGATTCTTAATAATTTATTTATTTATTATTTATATATATACATTTTTTTTCTTTTAGAATGTATACATATTTTTTTCGTTTTAGGAGTGTCGATTTATTATTTAAAACGCCATATACAAAAATTCAGTTTATTAAAATGCTTATAAAATAATAGAAGAATGGTTTAAAAATGTTGCTTTATGTGCTTTTTGATAAAAAATAAAAATTTAAAAATAATCAAATTCTCCATCGCTATCATCTGTACTATAATAGCTTCACTAGCAATTGTATTTTCACAAAGCTCTCCGACGCATTCTCCACACCTTAGACCGTTTCGTCGACAGGAACACAGAGATTCGCATCCTGAAACAGTAGCAGTAAAATTACTATCACAATACTAGTTTATGCTATGGTTTGCATCATTTGTATTGGCACAGACCTGTTTTGCAATTACAGAAAATGGTTTTGGGAAAGTTTGTCGGAATCGGTTGATTTATTCCAGTATTGGAGAGATACAATCCATTTTCTTCCGATTTATACCATCTCCAGCTTTCTGGATTAGGAGATTTTCCAAGCCATTGATTTGCAAAAATGCTCTAAGGATATGCATCCTACAAGCCGATTCTGTTGGTGGAAGACTAGCTGTATCAAACGAAGAAGATGTTGTCATGCGAGCTATTTTTTTTTCCTGTATAACTCATACCTAAAATTATAAATAATTTCAGAATTCAAAATAAATAACACACTTATGGGCAAAAAAGAAAAGTATGAAATATTTTAATAACTTACCGCATATCGTTTAATTTAGTGGACTTTCCTTCATAGAGTGCCATTTTAATTTTCGCACCTTCCTTGGTAACGTCTTCTTCGTTTCCCTCTTCATATAAGTATTTTAATGAGTTTTCAAAAAAATTATGTTTTTCGAAAGTCTTATTTGCAGATTTTTTTCCAATTTTATAAAATACGGATGTTGTGTCGCATCCAGTGAGAGTATGGAATCCCAAAATACTGGAAGTAACGCGTGCTCCCAAATCATTAGCTAATTTACAAACATTGGTGTACCGGTTTGCCGATCCACTCTTCCCTTGTCTCAACATCCACAAATCAGTGTCATATCTGCTGACGTAATGTAAGGATATGACCATTACATCAGTGTCTTCAAATACTACTACAGGTTTTTGACCAGTGAGAGCAGTTTTTACTAGTAATAAGTCGGCGTCGCCGTCTACTTGCTTACATACAACACCGGTTCTTCTCAAGTAGATTTCCAAATGATAAATGAATTTTTCTTTATTTTTAGAATTCGGCTTGTCTAATAGGCACCTCATCACTCAAAATTATGTCACTTGCCACAGACCTGGCCATTCCTCTGCGTCTTTGCGTCATTAACTTGGTCGTAATATTTCCATAGCCATCAAATATCACAACAACTTTTTCACCGTAGCGTTTCTTCAGGTCTTGTAAGTACTGCTGAAATGTCACTATAGCTACACGGCGTTTTCCACACTAAACGATGGAGAAGTAAATCTCGGTCAATATAAAAATGGTAATGTGTTGAACTGGATGGTAATATTGAGACAGAACATAAAATTTTATCAAAAACAGCCGTAATTTCGGATTTCGTAGTTTGTCTCAATTCGTGGATCCCAGAAAAAATCTATGGAGGAAACAAGGAAAGTTCGTAAGAAAAACAAGATTTTACATCGTTTTGGTCTGCAACGGTAACAATTAATTAGTTGAAAAGATGGACTGAGTTTTCGATGAGTACAGGCCCATGTTTCGCAACTAACTTTAGTACATTGACGGTCTGATTTTAAATCATCTTTGAGGTAATCTCAGAGAAATCTTTTAAAGCAACTGTGGTGGCATCTGGCTTCCGTGGCAATTAAATCACTAATGTTCGCAATCCTTGTGGAGACTTTCAGAGACCTTCCATCGTTCGGCACTAAGCAACATTTTTTGACACTCTCTTTAAATTCGATGGTAGAAACCAAGTTCCATGAACTGAAGGTTTTCTTTTTTTTTTAATTGCAGCTCTCGAGGTTGAAGTACAACGTCAGCACAAAAAAGGCACTGGGTTTTAAAGTCAAAATCTTTATGAGCACTTTCAAAATTACAACACTAGAAGGGCCAGGGGAATTGTCTAAAGATCGTTTTTTTGTTTCTGGAATACCACTTCTACGTGTGTAGTCTTTTTGGCATTGGGTATGCACTTGCATTTGTGGCTTGAAATCCTCACTTATCAGATGGTCTTCTTTTTCTTTATTCCATTTCACTAATCCTAGAAATCCTTTTTGCGTCAGAAAATGGGAAATATTCTTCAAAATGTTTTTTTTGCAAATAATACACGCATCCATGATGAACAGAGTGCAAGCACAAACTAAACCGAACTGAATTCATTTCTGTAGGTCTAACATTAGAAATAATTCTCCGACTCTCTAATATAATTATTTGGGCAGAATAGAAAGAGAAACGATTTATGTATTAGGAAGTTCTTCAGACTCATAACTTCCAATTCATTCGTGGAATTTTCTTAGATAAACATTATTTCTTTTCAAAGAGCAAAATCTAAGGACGGTTCCAGAGATATGTGTGTGTGTGTGTGTGTGTGTGTGTGTTTGAATTTTTCGGTCTCGTTATTTCAATAATTTTTACAAAAGATATTACAATGCTTGATCGATTATTTACTTAAAAAACGATTTTTGATATTGTTACAGTTTTATAAATATTTTTACATTTTAATAAGACCATAATTTCAGACCCCGATATATAAGTCTATTTAGATTAGTCATATTTTGATTAAGACTTAAATAGGTCGAAACGTCGAGGTCTGAAAAGTACGGAAATATGTGAAGCTAATTATAGGCTCCCCTATACGCCTTTGTTTTATGTCGATTCTCATGTGACACACTGTATATTGCATCTTTTTTCTATTCATCATTTTTTCATAAAAAATTTCCAATTTTTAATTCTGGATCCATCATAAACCTTAATAAAATGCAGATACTTGAATGACTAGAGGTAGTACATTATTCCTTGTAAATTGATTCGTATTTACTAATATAGAGGGAATTGTTACTTTTATAGGTATATTTTTTTCAGGAAAATCAATGTGGTTGAAAGAAGAGGGAAATTGGGTAACTCAGAAATATCATTGAAGGAATCTGCCAATACCAATAATGAAATTTTTCGTAAAAAAGTCAAGATTTGATACTTTTGCTTTGTTGCCAAATCACTCAAAGGTGCGAATAGAATTTTATACCAAACATTTGAGCATCGCTAAATTGAAGATTCCTACTGTTATATATCCTTAGGATTTTAGCGAGGAAGTCCATAGTTGAATCGGTCAATTTATCACAGCAGGATTGGTATATAATATGAGCAGATAAGAATAGCCCGGAATCAACTGTCTAGGGTAGATTGATGAAATAGAGAACCTGCCATTGCCAACTGTCATAAAATACCACTGTCAGTTGTTTGTATATACTTTATAAAAGTACATCAAATAAAATTAAGTTGAATTATTCAATGTTTTTATAAAAACCTGTCTTCTTGATATCATATATTCATTATTTAATTATTATGAAGGCATCATTTTTATAGTCTATTTTAGAAAGGTATAGAGTAATAAAATGGGGAATTCCGTCCAGTTCAGCTCAATTTCGGTGTCTGCCATAGGTGTAGGTCTTGAAATATTGTGTAAGGATTACTTAGGTAATAGATTATACAGTTACGTTTTGCGTTTAGCAGGTACTGTTAAACCTTCTATTAGTGCCTCTGAGTAGATGAACAACGTATGCACGACTACAGAAATAGGGAAAACCGTGTGTTAGAGAGAGAGCAGCGAGACAATGTGTAAGAGAGAGAGACTTCGTTTTTGCGCATGCGTAAAGTTTCGTTGCGATGAGCGGGAGCGCTGATATACCAGGTCGGTTAAAAGTCTTTGGGTTTTAAAAAATTATATATATATATACCATTATTCGCTAATCCTGTAACATAAAAGTATAACGTATAAATAAAAAGAGATTTTTGTCAATGTAAGGTATCATGCACGTAATCGAGACAGATTTGTTGCGATGATATACCAGGTCGGTTAAAAGTCTTTGGGTTTTTTAAAAATTATATATTCCGTTATTAATGTGATTGGAAATTAGTTTTTTGAGGATAGCAGAAGAGTGAAGATCATGTTAATCATTATATTAGCTGCAGTACTATGTTCAGTACTATGCGTTGTCGACCAACAGTATGCTATGAAGTATTTACACCGGTTCGGGTACGCAAATGAAAATGATTTGACTAAACTTGAGGATTATTTGTTGAGTTTTCAAGAAAGATATAATATACCTGCAACGGGAGAATTAGATGAAAATACAATTCAACTTCTAAATAGACCAAGATGTAATGTGAGTGAAGCAGCTTCCAACGATGATCATTCTTTTAGAGTTAAATCAAAATGGTCAAAATTTGATTTGAAATGGTATTTCCCTCAGGCAACTCCAGAATATCTTAAAGTAACCAAAAAGGCTTTTGAAGTGTGGAGTAACAGTTCAAAGTTTAAATTTGAATTAATACACAAAATACGGCCTTATGCTCCCGATATATCTATTACAGTTGTACGGGGAAAGCACTATTTTCGAGCAAATTGCCAAGGTAGAGGTGAGTGCTCCAGTACATTTGATGGTCCCGGTAAGGTGTTGGCACATGCTTATTTCCCAAAAGGCAACAGTTGTATAGAGCTTCATATTGATGCTGATGAGAAGTGGGATTTAAGTTTGGATGGATCAAGTTCAGAAGATCAGACTAGCCTACTTATGGTATTAATTCATGAAATTGGGCATATTTTAGGAATTGCTCACAGTGATATTGAGACAGCAATAATGTATCCATGGTATCAATTCAACATTGCTCCTAAATTGGATGAGGATGATAAAATGGCCCTTGAAGCTCTTTATGGACCAATCAATAGATATGTAAATAATCCTTTCAAACCCACATCAGCGCTGCCACCGACTACAAAGACACTTGCACATCAACCAAATGAATCGGATAAAAATTTATGCGACATAACACCGGAGTATATGTTCATTGCCATGACTGGTGAATTTGAAAATTACCATTTATATATTATTAATGAAAATTCCCTATGGAAAATTGATTTGAACTCGAAACTTATTCCCTCGCAACCAGAAATACTCGATGATTATTTACCTGAAGAAGTGGGTCCCATAATTCAGATTTTTCAAAGTTCTTCAGATAATTTAATAGCAGTCAATGACCGTAAATACTATGTAGCAGATTTTCCCGCTCTACAAATACTTGAGGAAAATAATTTAATTATACCTAAGAATTCTCAAATAAACACAATATTTCAAAGCAATCATGGGAAAATATATGTATTTTATAATAACAGTAATTATATTGAATTTGACAAGAACTTGAAAACTGTTCGGAATAGAGGACAAATAAAAGATATTTTCCCTGGACTACCCACAGATGTTACAGGAGCATTCCAGTACATTGACGGACACATGTACTTTTTCAAAAACACCACATACTACAAATATAATGAGTTTACTAAAAAACTTGTTGCAGCCGGACCCTTTAATTGGAACGTTTTCGATATTCCATGTCCAAATGGAGACCTTTTAAATCATCTCAAAATTTTATTAACAAAAATAATTTCTTTTTATCAATGATGTTGTATATTTTGAAATAAACTCTTATTAAAAATTTTTTTCTGGAAATTCCCGAACGCCAATCTTAAGATAACTTTTACCTATTAATAAGAAATTTTTGATAACGCAGGAAATTGATAAGAATATTTCTAAACCAAATGGACCACATGTACAGGAAACAGTGAAAATTTATTAGAATAATCGGAAACCATATGGACCACATGTACAGGAAATTAAAAAAATTACAAAATTGCCGCAAATAAAATATTTTTTCTAGAACATTCTATCACAATCGTATGGAGATAGTGCCATGAGTATAAATAAGATGTTTCATTGTGTTGGAGTCAGTCTCTTCCACTGCCAGCAAGAGAAAAACCAGCTCTGAAGAACAAATACTAGTATCTGTTAAAAAAAAAAAATTGTGCCTTAACAAAAAATGTAAGTTTTTTTTTTTTTTTTTTTCTTGTGGGTTACGCGCTCTCTCTCTCTCTTTTCAGATGGATTTAAAAAAAATTAACGCAACGTCTCTAATTACAGAGAGAAAACCAATAACAAAAATACAAGATCTACCTTTGAATACTCTGAGGGCTATAAAGAAGGCAAAAATAGTCAATTCCAAATTCGGAGAATCAGTTTTATTGGATTTAGATACAGAAGTAGTGTTTTTACCGCAAAGAGTCACAAGTGTCTACAAACCAGTCATTGAAGAATTTGAAAAGGAAAAATACGGAATTATATTCAAGGGATTAGTGGATGTTGGAAAAAATCAACGGCTAGCGTCATTTGAAATTGAGGAACTATAGACGTGCCTAAGACACACACACAGAGAGAGAGAGAGAGGGAGGTGAGTACCATGAATATTGTAAAAAAATCTGAAAATTTACTGCAAGTCATTAAAAATGTCAGAAAAATATTGTTTGATAAGATAACGGATAGAGATGTGGAAATTTGGTTGAATCGATTGAAAAAACAAATTAAAGTATGTAATTTGGCAATTAAAAAAGGAGGACTGCATGTAGGTACAATTAGGAAATTACAAACATACATAGGACATTTCAAACATTTTAAACAACTTATTTCAAATAGGAATATAGGTATGGGGCTGAATAATAAACTGAAAAATAGGGTTAAATGGGAAAATGTAGCTTCTGCATTTACAAGCAGAATTAAAACTGGACTTATAGTAAATTTATATCATAAGGACTTAACGCAATTTTTAAATGATTGTCAAATAATTTTTAAAAATAAAATAAGGGAAATTTTTAGGAAAAAATATTCTGTTGTTAAAGTTTATGTTTGTTTTTGTGGAGAGTTCATTAAAAAATCTGGTGAAAATGAAATTTCTAGTTTCCATTATTTTATGACTAAAAATTCTATTATCGATGTATCGACCGATATAGAGCGATGGTTTTTCGAGAACGTCAAAGATAAAATTAATTTTAAATTATCAGAATTTCAAGAGAGGGACTCTGGTTTTGCATTAAGTAAAATTATTTCTTTAGAAGTAAATATCAATAAATTTGAAATTGGAAACGGCTCATCTTATATTAAACTTCCAGAACCTATTCAAAAAAAGCAAGGGTGCATAAACATTAAAAATTCTGACCAAGCATGTTTTTATTGGTCAATTGTTAGTGCTTTGTACCCAGCCAAAAATCATAAAGAACTCACTTCCTCATATCCATATTATAGCACAGTCTTGAATACACAAGACTTGGAAGCTCCGATGCCCCTGCATCAAATTTCAAAGTTTGAAAAATCTAATAACATTTCCGTCAATGTCTATGCCTTGGATTTAATTGAAATAAATAATAAAAAACCATTTTACAAAGTATATCCAGTAAGACTTGCTAAATCAATACACGAGAAACATGTAAATCTTTTATTAATTCAAAATACATATTTTCCAAAGCTAAACGATTATGAAGCACCTCCTATAGATAATGACAATTCAGAAATCACATATCACTACTGCTGGATCAAAGATTTGTCACGTTTAATTAATAGTCAGTTAAGTAAAACTACATATAAAAAATTTATTTGCAATCGCTGCATAAATTATTTCAGTAGTGAAAGTAAATTGAATGTCCACTTGAAATTATGCTCTGAATTAAATAATTATAAAATGTCTTTTCCAAAATATGAATCTGTTAGTTTTAGAAATTATATATACAAACAAACTACGCCTTTTGTAGTTTATGCCGACTTTGAGTGCATGCTAGAACAATTTACAGATAAAACACAGCTTCATAATAAGACAAATAGATATCAAAAACATATAGCATATAGTGCTGGTTACTATGTAAAATGTAGCTACAACGAAGACTTTAGTTTTTTCAAGAGCTACAGAGGTAGAGATTGCATGGATTGGTTTGCAAATGAATTATCGAATTTAGCTGAAAGTATTAAATCAGAAATTAAAACTATTACACCTATGGAAGAAAAACCAGATTTACGTGTGGCAACAATGTGTCACATATGTGAAAAGGGTTTTTCCTCTACAGATATCATTGTTAGAGATCACGATCATTTTACGGGGAAGTTTAGAAATTTTGCACATCAAGCATGCAATTTAAATTTCAAAAAACTGTTTGTTGTACCTACAGTTTTCCATAACTTAAGTAACTACGATAGCCATTTCATCATTTCGGAATTAAGTAAAAGAGGAAACATCAGTTTACTCCCCATAAATAAAGAAAAATACATTTCATTTACACTTAACGATTCAGATACAAATATAAAGTTTCGATTCATAGATTCACTGAGGTTTTTGGGTGCTTCCTTGGAAGAATTAGCTGCCACATTGAATGATAATGATTTAAAAATTTCCAAAAGAGAATTTAGTAATTTAAGTGTCGAACAATTTTAATTAATAGCCAAAAAAGGGGTTTTCTGTTACGATTTTATAGATAGTTGGGAAAAATTAAATACTTGTGAACTACCACCAATAGAGGCATTTTATAATAAATTGGAGGATAAAAACATCAGTATTGAGAAGTATTCTCATGCTCATGCAGTGTGGAAATCATTTGATATTGAAAATTTGGGTCAGTATTCTGATCTGTACTTAAAGACCGATGTTTTACTTTTATCAGATGTTTTCGAACAATTTCGAAGAAAATGTTCAATTACTTATGGTTTAGACCCTGCATGGTACTATACAATGCCTGGATATACTTGGGACTGTATGTTGAAATATGTAGGATGTAAATTAGAGTTATTGCATGACGTAGACATGATCATGTTTATCGAGAAAGCAATTCGAGGAGGAATTTCGGTTTGTAGCAGTAGATTATCGAATGCTAACAATAAGTACATGTCTGAATATGATTCTACAAAACCCTCAAAGTACTTACTCTACCTGGACGTCAATAATTTATACGGGTGGGCTATGTGTGAACCATTACCATACGGAGGATTTGAATGGTTAGATAATGAAAATTTTGATGTTATGTCTGTGGCAGATAATTCTTCCGTAGGATATATATTACAAGTAGACTTGGAGTATCCACATGAATTACATGATCTTCACAGAGATTTTCCATTTGCTCCCGAACACCGCAAGCCTGTAGGCTCAAATTATTCCAAATTAATGACAACGCTTTATTGTAAAAAAGAATACACAGTTCACTATCGTAATTTAAAACAAATGTTAGCCAACGGTTTGAAAATTAAAAAGATACATAAAATTCTGAAATTCAATCAATCTGCATGGCTGCGGACCTATATCGAACTAAATACTCGTTTGAGGGCTGCAGCTACCAATGACTTTGAGAAAAATTTATATAAATTGGCAAATAATGCTGTGTTTGGAAAGACGATGGAAAATATACGGAAGCACCGAATTGTAAAACTTGTTAAAACCTGGAATGGTCGATACGGCGCCAAAAATTTGATATCTAGTGTTAGGTTTCATAGTCGAACAGTTTTTAATGAAAACCTAATTGCAGTAGAACTCACTAAATCAGAATTGGTTTTCAATAAGCCTCTTTATGTTGGTATGACAGTTTTGGATTTGTCGAAGCTGTGTATGTATCAATTCCATTATGATTACATGATTCCGAAATTGGGTATTGATAGATGTAAATTAATGTACATGGACACAGACAGTTTTGTGTATGAGCTCATCTGTGATGATGCATATGAGGAGGTACTAAAAGCTGATTTAACAAAATTCGATACTTCAGATTACCCCATCAATAATAACTATAATATTCCACAGGTGAATAAAAAAGTTCTGGGAGTTATGAAAGATGAAAACAAAGGCCAAATTATGACTCATTTTGCAGGCTTGAGGTCTAAAATGTATTCTTTTAAAGTTCAATCAGGTGCAATAGTAAAAAAGGCAAAAGGAGTTCGATATAATGTAGTAAAAAACAAAATAAATTTTGAAGATTATGTAAACTGTTTAAATGATTTCAAAGAAAAAAATATTACTCAACGCTGTATTAGGTCATATGCTCATAACGTATATAGCATAGAACAGACAAAAATTGCGCTAAGTCCTCATGACGATAAAAGATATTTGATTACCAATAGTTATGATACGCTGCCGTGGGGTCATTATAGTATTCCAGACTTACTCTCTTGTAGATAATGAACTCCTCAACATTAATGGAATTATGCATCATAAAAATTTGTGAAACGATAAAGTCAGCAGCCGATTTCGCAGAGCAATCCCCTCTTCCTCGGAAATTGACCAAAAAAATTGTGAAAAAATTTCCTGTTTACAAATGGAATGTGATGATAAAAGAGGCTGAGAGTAATCCAAATTCTTCATCTATTGGAATAGAATATATTGACTATAATAAAGAAATACCGTTATATTTAAGAAACACTATATTAAGTAAAACAAATTGGGGAGATATGTTTGAAGAATCTACCTACTGCGTATGGTCTAGTGGATATTGGCTTCCACAATATCGTATAAATGTTTGTAAATCATGTTATTTTGTATTTAGAACGGTCCATAAATATTTAAAAAAGAACATTTTTGTTAATTATGATCACTGTCATGAAGTATTTGATGGTGACGAAATTGTTGAATGTGTATATCAAGAAATGTCCTATTGGTGTCAGAGTTGTTTTAACAAAGTCTTATTCATGATAAAATCACATGAGTCCTGTATTAATAATTTACATGAGATGCCTAGAAATAATCGTTTTGATGATTCTGATGACAGTGACATTGATACTTTTGAGGCCGCTATGCAGTAAAAACAATATTCATGGAATGTATCTCTCTCTCTCTCTCTCTCTCTCATAAATGTAGAATATTGTCGTTTTCTTATAATAAAATTATAATAAAATTATTTTTAAAATTCTTGTGTTTTTTTTGTTAGTTTCCAATATATCTTTATGTAATAGCAGTAAAACAATATTCATGAAATGTATCTCTCTTGTCGTTGCGTCAAACGTCACATCGTTACGTCAAACGTCACGTCGTTACGTCAAACGTCACGTCGTTAAGTCAAACGTCAAGTGCTGCGTCAAACGATCATCAAACGTATCTACGTATGAGAATGTTCTCTTTCGTAATATGTCTTCAGAAGAGTACAGACGTCGAATTGAAGAGTTTATTAATAGCATTGGTGAATTAAAGAAAGATATTGCTTTCTATGGAGATAAAAGTGAGGTTATGAAACAAATGCAGAATCTTAGTTTATTTGATAAGAAAGTGACGTGGAGCAGTCTTCACTTGGTGCCTAAAGAAGAGGTCCATCAGTTGGCCCGTAGACTGCCGCAAACTACTTATCCGTTAAGACGTATTCAACCTACACCATGTTCAACAGAACAGAAGGGGATATAAAAAATGAAATTAATTCTGTTTTTGCTATGTCATGTGTAATATTAGTGGCTGTATTTGTTTTAATTTTAAAAATTATTTTGAAAATTGTAAAACGAAAATTCCAATCTTCATGTAATATAAAAGTTGATGAATATACAGAGTGTTTCAATAAAACCCATATTTCAAAAAAATCTTTATTTATAATGGTAATACAGTATTTAAAAACCAGTGACGGAGACGTTGTACATTTCTTTCAGTACATGAAAATAGTCCAGATGCGTGACAGGGGTTTGGATCTTGAGCAAAGTTTCCAGTTTCACAGGGTGTACCATCAAATTTGCAAACGTCAATAATATGTGGAAAAATACCGAAAATGTGACATTTCTTTTGCAGAAACTCGACTTTTTGTTGTCCTCGAACGTAAATGTAGTCTGCGGCATACATTAACTTGTTTTCTAATATTTCATTTACTTTAGAATATTCTACATCTCCTGAAGAGTATCGAATGCCGTGCACATTTCTTTCCAAGTATGATGTGGTCTTTTTGTCCTCGTTACTTAATGTAGAAAACGGTTGCGGTGGTAAAAATATGTAATGTGAACTTTTGAAGCCAATTTCTATGATGAGCTCTTTGGCAACGAAAAGACCGTCTACGACAAAACCTTGAATGTCTACAAAAGCTACTCTCATGTTGACGTCTGCTCGAACACTAACTCACACAACATCTAGTTCAAGCTTCTAACAATTTCGGTGAGGGGGAAGTATTCCATTACACAATCGTGAATTATGATGCAATAGACTTTGGTATTTTCGGGAAAACCTATGTTTGCTTCAATGTCAAGTTTCACATCGACTGTGGATGCCTTCATGCTTTCCTCCTGTTTTGAACAATCGATAACAAACAATGCTCGTTTCTTGAAAGAAGAATAATCCAGCAGGGGGCGCTTCTGTGTGGAGTTTGCGTAGTTGGGATAGAATTCAGTATAGTTAAAATAGGCTTCATTGTAATCAGTTTTAGCGAAATCCAATTGCATTCTTTCATTGGGCCAATAGTCACCATTAAGTGACAGTCTTATACTTTGTACGTCGGCATTGTCAAATAAAGTCGGGTCAGCTGTACTCAAGTTACGTTTGCCGGTTTGAAAGAAAACAATAACAAAACGAGGTCTTTCAACTGAAGTGGATGTCTTGACAGCCCAAACTTCATGTCTTGCTCCTTTAGTAATTGAGGGTAATTCGTGTAACTCCCACTTCCTAAATGGAATAACTATAGGTTGATCTTTTTGAATGGATTTCATGAGATTTAATTCTATGTCGTCATTAGGAAAGATATGTTTAACTTTTAGCTCAACGCTTGTAATGTTTATTTTAGCTGTTGTAGTGGAGAGCGTTCCAGAGACATTCTTTTCAGTAATATATAAGCAATCATTATCATTTCGTGCCCGAACTAGTCGTATTGTTTGACGCCCACATGTAATCATTGAATAATCGTTGAAAATGCTGAAAATATGTTTGAGAGGTATTTGAAGGTTGAAGGACTTGTCGCTAACATTCAGAATAGGATCTTTCGGGTAATTCCAGCCGGCTATAGCCATATGATTGGAATCTTCTTGGTTATAACAAGTCATAGCACGTACGGCACTCACTATTCCAGGGTCCCGAACTGTTTCCATTTCCCTGGCACTTTCACTGTACGTACATGAATCGAATAGAAAGGCTCCAACATTATTTGCTAATTTTACGTCACCAGCTCCGTGTATTTCAAGCGAACCTTTAATGCACAACAAAGTTTCGCTCATTGCAAAGAACGAATCAACTTGATTAATGCTAAACTCCACAATGTCACTGCAATTGAATGACTTTATAAATGGAGCATAGGTTCTGTATTCAGCCTTTCGAATTGAATCGTCAAACATCGGCTTACGGTAGATATCAAACATTGGAGGCATGTTGTCGTTTTGGCGTTGACGTTTTCCATACATTGTTGTCATTTTTTTTCAATTTAAAACCCAACGATTGCAGAACCAATTTGTTTGCGAACGTGAGTTGCTTCAGCTTTGATGGTAGCGTATCTAATGAAGTTGAATGCTCTGTAGACTGTCTTTTATGATTTATTATTAGCCCCATTTGCTTCGCGCGCTCTAAGCTCCAACACCAACGTACTTAATTCTCCACGAAAGTTTACAGGCTGACCGTCTTGGTCTAAAGCGATGACGGTGATATTGGTTATTTCACGCTGTGGTATAACAGGTAAATAGAGCAAATTATGAGGAATTTCGTCTATGGAATATCCCGGATCCACTTGTATGACGAATTCGTATATAGTATGAGCAGGTCTGTTTGCATCGAAGGCTCCAGTGGTAATGTTACAATCGAAGCGAATACTAGATACTTTAATGATTTTGACGGGGAGATCTGACGAGTGTATTTTGTTTGCGTCGAGTATTTTCGGTGAAAAACCCAAAATTCTCCCAAGACTATTATCTTCTTTGAATGAAATTTTGTATTTACTGGAAATTTCACATTTCAACGTATTGTGATTGGGTTTTAGTGAAAATATACCCTCTGGTCTAGTTGAATTGTCCACACCCAATTTATCTCGTATAAACGCCTCAAGATCGGCAATTTCGTAACATCCTGTGGGAAAATCAAAACTTTGAAGCTTGCCCTTGGTATCGTAGTAGTAAAACTTACAATTTTCAATGTTTGGTATACTGTGATAAGAATGAAAAGATCGCAAAGCTATTTCGTAATCATTATTCGGATCGAGCACAATAGGCGTAGTAGGTTGAAAGGTAAATTCATGATTGATGCTGTTTACTCTCAGCAACTGTGACATGGTGACTAATGGAATTCGGGTGATGTTTGAATTTAAATAATACTACTTGTTTATTCTATTTATTGTTACAAAGAAAACAAGTGGCTTGAGAACTCGGAGGACCATCACAATGTGTTGTCCAATCAGGCCGGTTGTAATGGATGAAACAAGGTAGTCGTATTTGTAGTTCAAAATTTCCTCGATATTCATTGGGAAGTTTATGCCACATATCCAACAATTCCCAAGGTCTTACACACTCTATTAGATGTTCAATGGGAAAGTGCTTTAGTTCTTCGGCAGTAAAACTATTCAATGTTTTTCCATGGTAGATATGTTGTAGTAATAGTTCTACGCTCGTCATTGTTGCTGTAGAAATTTCAAACACAAATGTCCGCAATTTATTTGATTGTAGTTTTGATATTGGGTATTGTTGTAGAAAATTCTCGCACTCTTTCCCCCCAGATATTCAACAACTTCTTTCGGCGGCTTCAAATTACCAAATGAATCAAAATACTCTACATCGTTGTTTATCTTTCTGTAAGCCACCCAATGACTCCCACTATTCTTAGAAACATCTAAATTAACCACTGCGCATTCTTGTCTTTGAGGACCGCCTTTGGGGAGCGTGTCTCGCATGAAAACTCCTCGAAAATGTGGTATTTTAAGTAATTTTGCATAATGCGCAATGTCAAAGTCAGATAGTGCGTGATTGGGTAGCTTTATTAGTTTTTTTTTGTTTTTTTAAATACAATCCAAATCCACCTTTTGAATACTTTTTCAAGTATAGGCCAGATCCTATACGTTCCATAGCCTTATTATGACGTACATCTTCCTCCAATTTCTTTTGCGCATGCTTAGCATCAATGACGGTTTTTGCAATCCCAGCAGCACCACCTGACAAAGCTCCAAGTGCCGAAAGACCGGCAAACAAAGGAATAAGTGGTAGGAAACCTCCGGATTTCGCTACAGGTATTACTCGAGGAACCTCGACTTCTTTTTTGCCACCAAATTCATTAATAAGTGCTTTGGCTGCTCGTAAGGCAAACGTTGCGGTGTCTTTCAAAGATGTTCCTCTCTTCAATGACTTTCCCACTTTCAGAATAACATCTCGATGCAAGGAACAACGTTTGCGACGATGATGACAACCCATTCCCAGCTTTCTTTTCACCTTCATTCCGCCTGTTACAAGTAATGCAGCAGCTTTCTCTCCCATTGAAGCGTCTTTTGATTTGACGCGTGCCCAAGCTTTATCTTCAAGTATCTGATCGGCTTTGTGTCGTTCTTCGAGAGACTTATTCTTCCAGTAAGAAATATCGTGTTGTTTACAAGCAGCGTCCAAGGGGTTGATGCCCGGATCTCCACGATCAAGACGTTTTTCCAATTTTGTACCAGCTAAAAAAAAACAATTAATTTTTTCGGAAAAAATAGTCTTAGCGGTGGTTTACTTACGTCCACAGTACTGATAGCTAGGTAAGTGAAGTTCAATAGGTAGTTTATTGATGAGAGAATTCAAAATACCCTCTCCTTCAAACACCAACATTAAGACTGACACGCTTAATTGGTGACACCTATATTTAAAGAGTAGTACTGCGAAAAACGACACACACAATGAAAATAATTCAACAAGAGCAGACTATACCCATTGAAAATCTGGATTTCACCTCAACACCAACTGTTGGCAAACATGGTAAATTGTTGCCAAATTCTTTCCGTGCCATTATATGTGGCCCCAGTGGGTGTGGTAAGACGAACGCCGTGCTGGCGCTCCTATTCAATCCAAATGGCGCGAAATTCAAAAATGTTTATGTCTATTCAAAATCGTTATTTCAACCAAAGTATCAATTGCTACAAGAAGTTATAGCGCAAGTCAAGGGTGTTGGGTATTTCCCATTTAAAGACAATGAAGAAATAATTAGTCCAGAGAAAGCTCGACCAAATTCCATCTTTTTATTCGATGACGTAGCCTGTGACGGTCAGCAGAAAATTCGTGAATACTACTCCATGTGTAGACATAAAGATATTGATGCTGCATATCTTTGTCAAACATACTCAAAAATACCGAAACAGCTTATTCGCGACAATTGTAATGTTATTGTGTTATTCAAGCAGGATGAGGTGAACTTGAAACATATATTCGACGAACACGTATCTCCAGACATGACGTTTGACACATTCAAAAATGTGTGTTCAAAGTGTTGGTGTGATCGCTATGGTACTTTGGTAATTATGAAGGATTTTACCCTTAATGGTGGTAGGTATCGCAAAGGATTCGATAAATATATAAAATTGTAAGCTGCATCTTTAGTCCATACCAAAATGTCTGACGATAAGGTTGCTAATGCATTGCGCAAGAAAAAAGTGTCCGAACTTGCCAGATCGATTCGCAAAAAATACTTGTCGTTGAAATTAGGTAAATCAGAGCAAGATGAGTCTATTAATAAACTATTCAAGCCGATATCTAAACCACTTGAAGAAATTGTGCAATCCTCAAAGACATTACAAAAAACGATTACAAATTTAAATCCAAAAGAGGAAATAAAGAAGGAAGAACCACCTGATGATGTGTTTACACCTTTTCTCGAAACGGAACCGGTGGCCGAAACCGATGAATTCGGAAATATTACACGTTCTGAATCTCCAGAAGAGATGCGCCCCGAAATTTCCCAGGAAGCTATCGCAGACTATTTGGACCAATATCCAGCCATCAGTCATCAGTTCATTGAAGATTACTTCCAAAAAGATGATAAAATTGATAAAAATTATGGTCCGATATACAACGATGAAATCGGTTGGTCATTAGGCAAACGTCGAATTGCATTTGATGGAAAAACCGGTAATATAAACATACTACCTGAGAAAAACAAAGGAGGAAGATATGTAATTGGAACACCAGGCTTGTATGAGCTTCTATTTTACCGAGACCCCAGTTACAATGATCAAGATTTACAGAACTATAAAAATCTTTTGACAACAACTGAAGTTCATTTAGACACGTTAGATCGTCTTAAGGGGTCGAGTACTGAAAAATATCACTACATCATAAAACCTTTATTCAAAACAAAATCTCTAACGACGACGAATAGATCGTCGCAGGTATTGACTCGTCTAAAATCGATTCCTTCAGCAAAAGGAAAAGGCATCGATCGTTTAAGATATAATGATAAACCTATGTAGTATATTTATTGGGATGATGCGAATGAATTGGTGGAACGTTTGAAGTTGTTGATTGCTTCAAAAGAGGCAGGTAATACGTCACACGACAACGAAATAGTAGCAATTATCAATGAACTCAAGGAGGCTGATATAATAGAATAATACAAGTTGAAACATGTTCATTTTAATTATGCCAGTCGATAAATTCGGACATAGACATCAAACGTCCTATGCGCGTTTACCAGTGAAAATTACGTTTCCTCATACACAGGACGGTAATATTGATATTGAAAATATGAAAATGTGTAATGTTAAGGAACCGACAACAAATAGTGACGCTGCAACAAAAAAATATGTTGATGTGCAGTTGAATGACCTACGTGCTATCAACTCGCCATTAATTCAAGCACATGGTGTGATGCTGCAGCAACAAGACCGTGATATAAAGGATTTAGCTGTAGAATTGAACGAAATGAGAAATGAGCTTCATAAGACGAAAATCCCCATATTACAGGCGCACATTACTAACTTACAAAATAAAACTAACGAAATTGATACATTTATTTCGCGAAATCCCCCTGTAGCAGCTAGGGATATGGCTACGAAGAAATACGTTGACGCGTCAATTGTTGCAGCCAAAATATTTATTCGAAAAGAATTCACTGCTTCTATTAACATGTGTGTTGAGAGCATACGTGAGTTACAAAAAGAAATTACAGAAAATACCAGATCCGTCTCTGATATGAAAACTAACGTTTCGGGCATTGTAAACAATATTAAGGTTATGAATACGAATATCGTTAACCGCATTAACAGTCTGGAGCTGAAGCTAGCTGGTAGTACGTCATAATATGTATTCTAAAGAAAAAATTCATCTTGTAAACGAACTCCACAAACCGATACGGAAAAAATTTCCTCGGAGACGCACTATTATTAAGGGTCTTGACGATCTTTGGCAAATGGATCTTGCGGAGATGAGGAATTTTGCAACACAAAATAGGAATCATAAAATGATACTGGTCGTCATTGATTGTTTTTCAAAGTTTGTGTGGACACGTCCACTAAAAACGAAGACCGGAGAGGAGATTACTCGGGTATTCTCGGACATTCTCGCTCACACTAGACGAATACCAAAAAATCTGCAATCTGATCAGGGAAAGGAATTTTACAACAGCAAATTTCAAAATTTAATGAGAAAACACAACATAAATCATTATAGCGTATTTAGTACAATGAAAGCCTCTATGGCAGAGCGAGTTATAAGAACGCTAAAATCGAAACTCTACAAGTATTTCAGTTTAAATGGCACCTACAAATGGATTGATATTCTGCCTGAAATAACTCAAAACTATAACAATACAAAACATTCCACATCAAAATATAAACCTTCTCAAGTCAACAAATCCAACGAAAAATCTATTTTGAATAACACCTATAGTCATTTAAAGATAGCCGGTCCACGAAAATTTAAAGTTGGCGACATTGTGCGCATATCCAAGGCAAAGCATGTCTTTGAAAAAGGATATACACCCAATTGGACTACAGAACTATTCAAAATCACCAAAGTTAAAATTACCAATCCTGCTACATATTTACTTGAAGACATGCAAGGTACACCAATCAGCGGCTGCTTCTATCATGAAGAACTACAGAAAACATCGAATCCAGACATTTACTTAGTTGAAAAGGTGCTTAGAAGAAAGGGTAACAAAATGTACGTCAAGTGGCTTGGTTTGGATAGCAAACACAACAGTTGGATAGAAAATATTGATATTGTATAGATTTTTCCCCCCCGGTTCGCCGCGCTAAAAAAAACCTTGAAAGAGCTCTCTATAAATTGGAGTGAGCATTGGATATCAAACTCAGTTTTAGCAACATGAGTTCCCAAGATAGTGGTATTGTCGACATCGAATCTGATTCGAGTAACTACAGTTCAGAGTTAGATAGAATATTGGAAAACTATGAGACTGCTGCCAAGTCTGAAAACATTTACCTGCTTTCAACACAGTATCCAATTTCGGGATATGAAGTAAAATGTGGAATAAGTCCTGCAAGATCATTCACACCTGCTGTTATCTTATCTCAACATCTTAAGTTCAGCAAAATATCTTTCAGTACTTATGAATGGAATACCTTTATCTCAATTATGTCACAACAGATCTTTCTTCATACCGGAGACGAGTTCAAACCTGATTCATTACCATGTGGAGATTACTGTACCATCACCCCATTGAATTACGATGACAGTAAGGTAATTTTAGTCAAGAAACATGGTGTTGAGTATTACATGGATGAAGAAGAAGTATCGCAAATTTTAGAATTAAATAATATAATTATACGACGTATATCTGTGTTAGAAAATTTGAATTTTTGTGAATATTATTATAATGTTTTGGATTTCTGTAAAAAAATACCTTCTCCGCAAAGTCCTTTACAAATTTTATACGCATTTTGTTCTATTACACCAAACGATATGTTACACAATGCTCTTAGAGAATTTGTATACTTTTATAAAGTTAAAGTTATCAATGATTTAAATAAATAATTATTATTGTTATTGTTGTTTTTTTTATGTTACTTTTAAGTCACCCCGTATACGTTACTTTTAACTGTATTTCAGTAATAAGACGCTATCAGTTTACCGCAGATTTTTTTATATTACAAGATTAGCGCTCCCGCTGTTATCATCGCAACGAATCTGTCTCGATTACGTGTGTGATACCTTACATTGACAAAAATCTCTTTTTATTTATACGTTATACTTTTATGTTACAAGATTAGCGAATAATAATGGTATATATAATTTTTTAAAACCCAAAGACTTTTAACCGACCTGGTATATCAGCGCTCCCGCTCATCGCAACGAAATTTTACGCATGCGCAAAAACGAAGTCTCTCTCTCTCTCTTACACATTGTCTCGCTGCTCTCTCTCTAACACACGGTTTTCCCTATTTCTGTAGTCGTGCATACGTTGTTCATCTACTCCTCTGTCTAATTCCAACACTATTTCAGATTCAGCTTAACAACCATGCGCCGTAAGGGCAATGGTGCCTTACCCAAATTTTTTAGACCTTTATAGTAAGTATATTTGTTTAGTTTAACGTATCAGTATTTGCTGTTGGCAGTAAATAGTCCTCACAGTATTATAAGATTAGTAATAAAATGGCGACATTTACACCAACGAAAAGATGTTCCAATAATTCTCCACTATCAATAATTGATAAACCTATTATTTTAAATGAACATGATTGCATAAAATACGATTTCCGAAATTTACTGTACAAGAAACCGTCAACCGATGTTCTTGAATAACAGGATAGAAAGTCCACCGTTTTTAAATTATTGCGGGAGAGAAAGATAGCAGGGCAAGTGGCATCTCCCAAGAAAATACTTAAGAAGAATGAAGCAGTACAAAACAAAGCAGAAGAAAATCTTTTATCTTGATGAGATGTGGATTATTGAAGGTACAGTACTAAAAATGTAACGAGACAAAAATATAACCAGTGCTCGCCAAGCTTTCATGGAAGGTCTGTATAAAGGCGCCTTCAGGTAAAGGAAAAATACTAATAATCGTCCATATTGGAAGCGCAGAGGAATTTTTAAAAGAAGGTTTGCTAACGTTTCGGTAGTGCCATACGGGAGATTACCACGAGGACATGCATTCGGATGTTTTTGAAGACTATTTTGGTGAAATGATCTTCCGGCTGATTCAGTAGTAAAGTATAAATCAGCTAAGAAATGGCCAGACGCGTCATAACTGACAAAGTCCGCAATCATTTCCTTCTCTCTTAGGCCCATCCCATTTATGTGACAGTGGCGTTTTTACGATTGTTCGGTATTTTTCATATAGAAATGCAAGTGCTAAATAGACTGGCAACGCTGCACGACTGCCGCATGGTCTAATCAGAATTCGAAGGGAAATCATCGCGTAATAATACGCAATATTAGTGGTGACGTCACAATTTGTAACTGTACCTAAACAAACATATAGTCCATTTAGATACAATAGCTGTGATTTTAGATCAGTTATTATTTCTTTATATTCGAAAAAAAATAAATTATTTTAACTTGTATACATTCACTAGGACGTTTACTAAAGTATATATTCGACTCCGATCAAAACAGGTACGTTTTACCATATAATTTGAATAAAAAGATAAAACTAACCTGACCTCACTATTGTAATCTTGTTAAATATAATTGTTTTAGATAAAATGTACAGTTTGAACTTTTATTTTGCGAAATCAAGTCGTTGTGAATGAAATCAACCTTCCTAAATAATTTCACGGTATACTTAAGAAAATTATAAAATTTCTGAAAAATGGGATTTGTAATACATACTAAAATATCTCATGAGTTTTCATGAATTTCTATTTATAAGTGGAATTATTCAGAAACAGTTAGTTTCGTTTACAAAAATAACAATTGTTCTAATTCTTTTCTCATGTTTTATATCTAATTTTAGCGTTTTTCATCTAAATAATAATGGTGCAGTGCTGGGCACCTTGCTGTAAGCATTACAATGTCAGAGAGCTTTGTAAGTTTTATAGATTTCCAAAGGATCCAAAAGTAAGAAGCAAATGGATAAAGCTAACAAGGTATATAATGATGAATTTTATAACTGTTTAAAATTTTATTTTTTCACAATATTTGTAGAAGAACAACAGAACCAGATCCCGGAGCTTTTTTGTGTAGTTGTCATTTTGTAGATGGAAAAAAAGAAAATGGGCCAACCATTTTTTTACACAATGAAGGAAAAATGTTTCACGACCAATATCCCCAGAAAAAGAAAAGACCACTTCAAGATGGGTTGGAGTAAGTAGATCACAGCAGTAGGCACAGTCTCAAATGTTGTAACAACATGAGTGCATGCCTTGCATGACATTTTATTCAAACAATTCATGTCTGAAATACCAGATAGAAGTAAAAATCAGTTGTGCTTACCAAACTGTTTTAGTAGTTTCACAAATTGTAGAATTATAATAGATTATACGGAAGTTTATACTTGTATAAATCGCCAAAGTTTGTCTTCCCAGAAGTTGACGTACAGCTCATATAAGCATAGAAATACATGCAAAGGATTAGTAGGTGTTGCACCAAATGGTGTAGCTACATTTTTATCATGTTTATATCCACGTTCAACATCAGACAAAAAAATTGTCAAAGATTGTGGAATCTTAAATCAACTTAAACCTGGAGACTTGGTATTGGCAGATAAAGGATTCCCTATTAAAGATTTAATGCCTCCCTCCTTAACTTTCCCCCATTTCTTACAACTCCTCAATTCACTACATAACAAGTTCATCAAACTGAATGCATTGCTCGAGCAAGGATTCATGTGGAGCGTGCTATAAGGAGAATGAAGGTGTTCAATATATTAAATTTAATTCCACATTCTTTGTTACCACATGCTGATGCTGTGTTTCAGGTAGTAGCGGCTTTAACAAACTTGCAGTATCCTTTAATTAAAGAAGTTGGACAACTTTATTATGAAGGGATTTAAAACATTGATCATATAGTTAGATTTTGTATAAATAGTTTTTAAGTCTTATGAACCTATTTAACTTGTAAAACATGTTTATCTTTGCATTGTATCAACTTGTCTGTAATATATACATTGTTATTTTAAATCTGTTGTTTTACTTACAAATAAAGTTATTATAGCTAGTTTTATTAGACAGTTCTTTTTACTGAACCTTAATTTTCCCCTTTTTATCAAATGTATGTAAATCATTGGGTTACGATTACATAATTAAGACAGTTTATATGTGTTTTCATATTAATTGAGAAGAATATATATAGTCACACTTTTTTAAACAAAATGCCTTAAGGGCAATTAAAATTTGAGAGCCATGGATAAAAACTCTGAAAAGTGACATAGTGTTTGAAGTTTTCACACTCTAAATAGCTTATTGTTAATCATTTAAATTCAAAACTTTCTCTCAATTTAATTCCCTTTGCAGGAAATGAATAAAAATTCAGAATTCTGTTAATATTTTATTACGATAAAATAAATGGTTTGAATTTTGAAATATAGAATGTTTTTAAAATATTTAAATTTTTTGTCCATTGTTCACTCCTACCAATTCGTATAATGATACAGTCACTTGGTACCCATATTACTAAATAGCACATATCCTTTTCAGCAATATGTAACGCACCTTGTATTTGGTGATAATAGTGATGATTCTCGTTAATTATCATCAAGTTTTCTTCAAAGTAAACTATGTAGTTTTTGTCTTTTAACACTGGTCTCAATTTTCCAAGATTTCTGTGTTTGAAGGGACACTTCAATTAAGCATCTTTCGCTAACAAACCCATCAGGACTAGCACCCAAAAATCCACAATAGTCCATGCAAAATCCGGCTAGATCCACTGATAATCCGGTAATTTTTTGAAATACAGCAATTGCTGTCACTTCATGTTCTTTTCCCCACTTTATCGCTTGAATACCATCCAGCTCGTACCCTTCTAGTAGGCTTGAAAATAAAGATTTTGAGAATTTGTTCCTCCTGCAGGCTGACAGTATAGAGCCAAATTTACTACTAGTTATTCTGTACTTTCTAGCAACTAGCCAATTTTCATTAATTGACTGTCCTAGTTATTTGTTCAACTTTATTTATAGTATCGATATCTACTGAGCATTTTGATTTTAAAAATGTCTCTTTGTCAGTAGCCTGTGTATACTCTAGTGAATATAAAATATCTTCAATATTCTTTATTATGCTTGTCAATTGTGATTGCTCAGGCATAAACAGCCATGTAAATCCAACTGGATTAGAGTATCCTAATTCATTCCTAAAATCTGCCATTTCTTGGGTTGATGCTGGTCTCGAAAAAGCCTGAAAATTAGAAAATTTTGGTTTGTAGAGATCACTAATCCTAACAATTTTTTCTCCATCGCCAGTAGGTTTGCGCTGATTCCACACACAGGTTTTGTCAGTAACACTGACGTTGTTGTGTGCATGAAAACATACAGCTGCCATGTGATGGCATACTGCTTGTCCC
This sequence comes from Diorhabda sublineata, assembly GCF_026230105.1. NCBI lineage: Eukaryota > Metazoa > Arthropoda > Insecta > Coleoptera > Chrysomelidae > Diorhabda > Diorhabda sublineata. The sequence goes on from NC_079486.1 coordinate 2,081,498, forward strand.
CTGGGGCAGGAGCAGGTGGCATCCAATATACCATCCTCGTAATCAATGGAAACCTGAAAAATAACATGATTATGCAAAATAATAACGATCTTTTTGATAGGACTTCAAAACTCACCTCAACATTATAAGTTCTATTCTTCATACTGGCTGTAACTTCACCTCGAAGTAAGGCGATCCAGCAGGATCGAAAATCATTTTTTTCACATTGCCACTGCTATAAGAGTTTTCACCTCTTTGTAGTTGGGCGATATTGTCCTTAAAAAAGGTTGCTATTGCAGATAATGTTAAAACATGCGTTGATGACACTAGAACAAATAATCAGTATTATTTAATTTGATATATTTCAATATTATTCCAATAGTATACATTAATCTAGTGAGCATAACCTAAAATATTGTTGAGATTTTATAAATTATAGAGTTGGCAACAATGCAGTTTGTCAATGATCCATTCATTGGCACTTTTGGAGCGACATGATGTATTAATTATAAGGTTAGCTAGTAGTTTTTCACTCACCACGTTGTGTTATATTTTTGACCAAAAATCAATAAACCTTTTATTTGAAGGATGTTTTAATCTTGTGACAACCTAAAACCGTAACGGGTTCTTAACAGGTTATGGGCCCAGAAGGCGAATAAGAAAGAAATAAAATTTTTAAGACATTAGAAGTTAAATAAGTTAATAAAATGGCCAATACCATAATAAACCTTCCTCAACTCACAACTGCGACAAATTTCAATAACTGGAAGTTCAGAGTTACCATATTAGATGAAAGACAAATATCTGAAGTTTTGGAGAAAACAGAAGAAAATTACAGCGAAGAAAGACAAAAAGCAGAATTCAGAGCCAAGGACTCGAAAGGCAAAAGCATAATAGTACAATGTCTAACTGACAAGCATTTAGATCTGGTTAAAGATGCCAAGACTACCCAAGAAATGATTAAAGCACTAGAAAATATATTTGAAAGAAAAAGTGTGTTCACAAAGCTAACTCTTAAACGTAAGCTGCTGACATTGAAGCTAAGGCGAGGCGAAAAACTAGAAGATCACTTTTTAGTATTTGACACCCTTATAAGAGATTTAGAAAACTCAGGATCTAAACTGGAGGAGAAAGACAAGGTATGCCACTTACTATTATCGTTAAATGAACAATATGAATCAGTAATCACAGATATAGAAACAATGAATACAAGTATTAAAATGGACTTTGTAAAATCAAGATTACTGGATGAAGAAATGAAGCTTAAGTCGAGGCAGGAGAAATTATCTACTAATGAAATGTCGTTTTAAACTAGTCTGCAGCTCATTTGCTACAAGTGTCACAAACCAGGACACAAAATGTCTGAATGTCGACAAAAAAGGAGAGTGGATTCTAGAGGCTATCCCAGAGGAAATTTTCGAGGCGGTTTCTCTTCCCGAGAAAAATTTTTAGCTGGAAATTCCAACACATATAATGGGCAAAATCAAGGTAGTAGTCAATCACAAGCAAATTCAGCGAATGACATAGCCTTCATTGCTTTAAGTGGCACTGAAGCTAGCTGCAATGTAGCAACATCTGATGTGCAAACTTTTATTTTGGACTTTGGATGCACACAGCACATGGTTATGGGAGAAATGGTAAAATATAGGACTGAAATAGAAGATATCCACACAATAAAAATTGGAACTGCAAAGAATGGTGAAGCTTTGTTTGCAAACAAAAAAGGGATATTAAATGGCAAATGTCAAGGTAAAGGTATAAAAATTGAAGTGCTCATTGTATCAGGTATGTCACACAACCTTCTGTATCAAAACTACTAGAAAAGAATTTTAAGATAACATTTGTTAATGGGATTGATGGGACAAGACAAGCAATTTTAGATAAAGAACATTCTAAGTTTAAATGTGAAATGTCAAATAATTTATTTTGTCTTTATGTTGATTTTAATAATAAACCAGATGATGTAGCATACATGAATAATAGTAATACTGATATAAATTTATGGCACAGGCGATTAGGGCACATAAATAGGAATAATTTGAAAAGATTAGATTTACCCTATAGTTTAGAAATATGTAAAGCTTGTATGGAGGGAAAAAGTACACGTCAACCATTTTTTTTATGTAACAAAGCCAGTACAAAGATTGGTCAATTGATACATTCAGATATTGCAGGTCCAGTTACAGTAGCTACACCAGAAGGGTACAAATATTTCCAAGTTTTGATTGATGATTATTCACATTTTCTGATAGTAAAGCTACTAAGAAATAAAACTGAGGCAGATCAGAATATCATTGACTTTATTAAATTGATTAAGACGCAACATAATTCAAAAACGCAATTCGTATTGACAATTGCGGGGAGTTCATATCAAATGATTTTAAAATTTTTTGTCGAAGTAAAGGTATTGAGCTGGAATATACTATGCCACATTCTCCACAAGAAAATGGAGTAGCCGAGCGAATGAATCGAAGCCTACTGGACAAGGTACGCACCAAATTTGCCGAAACAAACTTGCCAAGAGAATTATGGGGAGAAGCTATTTTATGCTCAGCATATGAATTAAATCGAACGCCAACCCAAGCCAACAATGAGGAAACACCAGCAACCAGATGGTACAAGAAGAATGATTTAGGAAAATTGAAAATATTCGGAAGTCAAGCATGGGCAGTAATTTTACCAAGACAAAGTAAATTAGAAAGAAGAGCACAACTTTGCATCATGATGGGATATACCAAAGCTGGATAAAGACTTTGGAATTATGAGGACAACAAATTTTTTCACTCAAAAGATGTCAGATTTGATGAAACAACAACAGATTACAATGAAATTATTAAGGCTAGTGGGAAGAAAAGTATAAATATAAAGGTCATAGAGATACAATACGAAAATGAATTACAAGAAGAACCAAATGCCATAGAGGAAGAAGCAATAGAAGAGACTGACTTCAGCAATAATAATGATGAAACAGAAAGCACAAGGTCAGAGGATGTAGATGAAAGCTTACCCAAAGTAGAGAGTACACAGAGAGGAAGAAAAACTAGACAGCCAAAATATCTGAATGAATATGAAGTCTACACAGCTTATTGTCTAATATCAGCAGAAGAAGATGACCCTATAAGCTATAAAGATGCCGTAAAGGACCAAGATTGGATAAATGCTATGAAAAAGGAACTAGATGCGCACGAGAGATTGAATACGTGGACAGAAACGGAGCTACCAACAAATGGAAATGTTATTCAAACAAGATGGGTTTTCAGGACAAAAGAAGATGGAACGAAAAAGGCAAGAATAGTTGCAAAGGGGTTCCAAATTAAGGAGGAGGATCAGTTTGAACCCAACTACTCACCAGTTGCAAGGATTTCAACGATAAGTTACTCTTATCTGTAGCATTACAAAATAATTTTAAGATCAGACAAATGGATATCCCGACTGCATTTTTAAATGGAAAACTTGAGAATGATGTCTACATATATGCACCAGCCGGACTTAAAGTGAATAAATCAAAAATACTAAAACTTAACAGAGCTCTGTATGGATTAAAAGAAGCATCAAAGGTGTGGAATAATACATTTAATGATTTTACAATTCAGAATAATTTTAAGAGATCCTTATATGACTGTTGTCTATACAGTAATCAAAAGGTTTGGATACTTATTTATGTTGATGATATTTTGTTAATAGGATAGGACAAAGATGTGAACGAGACTATGAATTTATTGAAAAGCTGTTTTCAAGCAAAGGATTTGAATGAAGTGAATAATTTTCTAGGAATGAAGATCACTAGAACAGAAGATATCATTAAAATCGAACAAAAGCAATTTATTGACAAATTGCTAAATTATTTTAATATGAAAGACTGTAAACCAAAGAGGACTCCAATGGAAAAAAGATTCCAATATAACGACAAGGCCAAAATTTTGACAAACATTCCATATAGACAACTCATCGGAGGTTTGATATATTTAGCAACAACTAGTAGACCTGACATCAGTTATGCTGTGGCATACTTGAGCAGATTTTTGGATCGTGTAACTGAAGAGACCTGGACTGCAGGAAAACGAGTCTTGGGGTATCTACAGGGAACTAAAACTCTAGGATTGACTTATACTAAACATACAAATGGTGATGTAATACTTGAAGGATATTCAGATGCTGATTGGGCAACGGACAAGGAAAGTAGAAAAAGCGTTAGTGGATCTATAATTTTATATGGTAATAACCCAATATCATGGTCATCCAAAAAACAAACTTGCGTGGCTTTATCAACAGCGGAAGCTGAATATGTGGCAGCAGCACAAACAGCTCAAGACCTAATCAACGTAAAGGGTATTTTAGGGGACTTAAATACTATTGCCAAAACGATTCTATATTGTGATAATAAGAGCACAATTTTAAAGTCCAAAAGCAATGAAAATTCGAAAAGGACCAAACATATTGATATTAAAAACCATTATATAAAATATTTAATTAGTAAGAGGGAAATAGAAATAAATTATGTATCAAGTGAACAAAATTTAGCCGATAAGTTTACTAAATCATTATATATAATTGTGTACAATTTAAAGCATCATGTTTTTAGTTGTATATTACATAATATCTTAAGTTGATTGAGCGATTTTCATTAATACATGTCAAATCGAGGAGGAGTGTTGAGATTTTATAAATTATAGAGTTGGCAACAATGCAGTTTGTCAATGATCCATTCATTGGCACTTTTGGCGCGACATGATGTATTAATTGTAAGGTTAGCTAGTAGTTTTTCACTCACCACGTTGTGTTATATTTTTGACCAAAAATCAATAAACCTTTTATTTGGAGGATGTTTTAATCTAGTGACAACCTAAAACCGTAACGGGTTCTTAACAAATATATCAATTTCAAAGGATGTCCGAGACTCAAGTTGTGATCCAACAAAAGTGGATCTTACAAAATGTTGTCAAGGCTTCCATGGACTATCTTTAATTACTACAGACGAAGTTATGAGCAGTTTAACAGGCGTGTCATTGGCAATTTTCTCATATCTCTTAACTTTACTTCCAGACTGTAAAGCCTCGAAATAGATAAAAAACCAGTTTATTAATTACACTAATAAAATTAAAAACTGGTTTATAATTTACGGCACTCTCAGTATTGTTTAATATTCAATGAACTTTGATCTTTGTAAAACATATACAAGAATTGAATATTTTACTGAAAAATTTTATTTTTTGCCTTCTAAGTCAAGTATACAAGCATCTCTACCATAATCATTCAAACGACACTACCCAGAAACTCGAGTCATAATTGATTGCTCGGAAGTTAATACCGAAATACCACCGGAAGTAAATCAAAGGGTATTAATGTATTCAGAATATAAGCATCATCATACAGTGAAGTTTATGGTGGGTTGTACGCCAAGTGGATTTATCAGTTTTATTTCTAACTGTTATGGTGGTCGTGCTGGTGATTGCTTTATAACGAATGATTGTGGTTTAGTCGATTTAATTGAGACTGGTGATGTAGTTCTTGCTGATAAACGCTTTCCACAGATAAAAACCCAAGTAGAAAATAAAAATGCTGATTTTGTGATGCCTCCTTTTGGTCACAAAGATCAATTTACCCCGGAAGAAGTAGATGAAACGTACAACATCCCTTCTGTAAGGATAAATATTGAACGCGTTAATCAACGAATCAAGGACTTTGAAATTCTATGTAAAGTACCAAATTCGTTATTTCCTCATATTGATGAGATAGATTTTATCATCTGCGCCTTAATAAATGTTCAGAAACCATTGTTTAAAGAGAAAGAAGTAGTTGAGTAAAATTTTTTGAGAAAAATTGTAAATAATATATTGAATTGAGAATTGTATCAAATAAATCGATACATAATATTTATATAAATGTTTTTATTATAGAAAGTAATAAAAATTAAATGTTTAATATTTATTTTATTATTATTTGAACATCAGGTAATTGTAAGTTAAGTAATAGTTTTCTTGATGTTAAATATTTCTATTTTATCACATTTATAATAAAATTTTTTAACTAATTTAACATTTAAGTTTTTTTTTTAATTCTTATAAATTAATATATTATTAAGTAAATAAGTATTTCAATAAAACTTTAAAAATATTAAAACGTATTATTACCATTATTTTTAAACTCTATCTAGATTTTAAAACAATCAGAGTTATGTAACTTGACATCCGTGGAAAATTGTTATCTCTTTGATCAATACATAATACTTAGACAGTATTGCTGCTTCTATAATTCACGCACGATCTTTATTACAAATAATTTATTTTTAGGTAAAGGAGCGTGATTCTTATTTACCAAAATGGCCTCTAATAAAAAAGAATATACATGCTCTAACATATTCACCAATTTCACTATGGTAGCTTGATCTGAACTGGGCCTGGAAGTTTCTATTGCAATGTCTGTGAATTTCCAGTTACAAAAAAAATTCGATTATTGAAGTAGTACCAAGAGAACCGCGTCCACCCGGCTTTGAAAATTTTAGCGGTGCTTCTATCATTTAGGTAATATTTTTGGAAATTTGATAAAACAATCCCCAACAACACTTTTTTTTCAAATATTTACCTATATATAATGATTGATATAATAGATGGATTCATATGTGGATTATTAGTAGCTTTGGAGTACCTACCTTATGGAATTGCAAGATGAAGATCATTCAAACTTTGAATGAACTAGGAGCTTATCCGTAAGTTACAGTATTAATTTCATATTCTTGAACCGATTTGGATTTATCTTCTCGCCACAATATATGTTGAAATTGTCGATCCGAGGGATGTAACTTAATCTGGCGGTACATCTCTATATCTGCCATAAAAGTAATTTGGTGCTTTCTAAATCTTAACAATGTATTGAATATATCGGGTTGTATGATGGGACATACCATCAAAATGTCGTTTAGACGTTATTATTTGATTTACACGAACCATCAAAAACTAATCGTACCTTTATAGTCAAAGAACTAGATTTTAGTACAGTGGTAAGATAAAATGAATTTAGCTTCTGATTTTACAGATTCATTTGCCAAAGAATATTCCGTATTCAAGTAACTATTATTCTGCAGACTTCAGCTAGTTTTAGAGCTATATCTCTAGTTTGACCCAAAATATGTTTTTTTTGAAAGATAATTTAACAACAAATCGGCCATTACCTTCTCTATAAAAGTTTTTTACGGAAAGCTCCTCACATTCTTACAACTATTTTCTTCTACCAAGTAAACTGGTTTCTTCGTATTAGAAACTTCCTAAATTTTTCAAAAGGACTCTAATTGTTCCTGAACGTCTATTTTAGAAAGGTTACAAAATGTAGAATTCGAAGGAACTGTAAAATTTCCTGAAATGATCCACCCCAAATGTGATTCCTGTAGGATAGGTAGTCTTTTCCCTAACTTGATTGGATTGCTTAATAAAAGTTCGTAAAATATATTACAACCAGGCAAAATAATGTCAACCTTAGCTGATGTATCAAAAGTAATATCAGCTAGCAATAAATTATTAGGAATTTTAATGTTTGAAAAGTCTATATTAAACTGTTGTTCTTTACCTGTAATTTGATCTATGACTAGAAATGGTAATTTTGCTTCCAATTCGGTATGAATTGATTTTAATTCAATTTTAATTTTAGAGACAATCGTAGAGTTTGTTGCATTTATACCTACTACTGGAATCGAACAGATTTACATGGTAATTTCAATGCATGTGCTAACTCGGTTGTACAGAGGGAACTTTGACTTCCTGAATCTAAGAGAGCTGTGCACTCCACTGGTTTGTTATTAACATCAAAGATATCTATTAATGCAGAGGATAAAATAACACTGTTATTAAAAATACTTGTAGAACTCAAGATATTAATTTCGGATGCAGTTTCAGTATTATTGACGATTGTAGATTTAATTTCAAATTCATTTTCATTATTTATGTATTTTGTATTGGGCTAATTTCCTTTAATATTCAAATTTTTGGTTTCATTACTAGCTTCATTTATATGTAATAATACGTTATGTTTCTTGTTAGGTACATATGCTACAATTGTATCCTCCACAAACATTAGCAAAGTGGCACTTGCGAAGACAATTTACACAACCCTTTAATTTCTATACTGAATTTAGTCTATAGACTGCATCTAACCGCAAATAACTTTCACAATTATAAATTAAATGATTAAATTTATTGCAATATATACAAAATTCACCTTTAGCTTGTAAAGAAGTGTGACTTAACACTTTATTGTGTTTTACATTGGTATGATTATTTATATTTTTATTTAGGTTACACCTTTCCTTTAAAAAGTCAACAAATAAATCAATTTTTGGAGATTTTATTTTATGTACATTAGTTTCCTATTCCTTGCGTGTATGTCTGTCAAGTTTTTCTTCTAATAAATATAATTGGAGCGTTTGGATGGATTCACATGTGGACCTTTAGTAAGTTTGGAGTACCTTATGGAATTGCAAGATGAAGATCATTCAAAGGAACTGTGGTATTTCTGCACAATAAATATGTGATAGAAAAGATCCTCCTATTGTTCTGACCCATCTTACTTGTTTTATTCATATTTCTTCTTCTTCTTCTTCTTCTTACGTTAGGACTAGGTCCTGTATTTTCATCAAGGGTTTGCCAGGAGTAGATGGGATGCTGAGGACCAGCTTCCATACCACCTTATAGGTGATCGTCCAGGAGGTCGAGTTGTGTCTGGTTTCTTTTCCTTTGCAATTTTTGCTAACAGTTCATTTGGCATTCTGTCAACATGGTCTCTCCATTCTCTTCTGCGGCTCTTGCCCATCTTACTACATCCTGAATATCGCACATGTCCCTTATTTCTCCATTTCTCTTCCGATCGAGTAACGTATATCCTGTTATTGATCTCAGAGTTCGCATTTCTGTTGTTCTTAGGAGCCGTTTAGTGGTTGTGTTCTCCGCTCTAGTTTCTATTGCATATGTCATGACCAGCCTTACGCAAGTTTTATATATTCTAATTTTACATTTTGTGCTCATGTATTTATTTTGCCAAATCTCTAAGGTATCCTGATATTAATACTGCCTTCGTTGTTTGTGCTTTTACTTCTTTCTTTAGATTTCTATCGCTTGTTATGTTTGTCCCTAGATATTTGAAGGACATCACTTGTTCTACGTTCTGATCGTAGATCGCTAGTTTACATCTTCTCAGTTCTTTAGATATTGTGAGAGATTTTGTTTTTTTTTGTGGATATTTGCATGTTGTACGAGTTCGCTATTTGTTGAAATTTATATAGGAGCTTCTGTAGGTTATCTTCGTCTTCCGAGATGATTAGTGAGTCATCAGCATAGCATATTATTTTTATCTCTTTGTCTCCCATTCGGTATCCACTCCCGGCTTTCTTTACTTCGTTGATGATTTCGTCCATTATAATATTTAACAGGATTGGGCTTAGGCTATCACCTTGTCTGATACCAGTTGCCACAGGTATTTTATTGCCTAATTTGTTTGCCATTCTCACAAAGGTATAATTATCGGTGTTAAGTTTTTCGATACCTCGTATTATATTGGAGTGAACGTTCCTTTTTTTGTTTAGTAGAGTTATAACATCAGTTAAGCGTATCCTATCAAACGCTTGGGTGAGATCAATGAAGCACATAAAGGCTGCCTTATTAAACTCTATGGCTTTTTCAGTTATTTGGCGCATTATAAATATAGCATCTATACCATCTAAGATTTTTATGAATAGTTTCAAAACCGTACTCATCAGGCTAATGCCTCACTATAATTCAACACTATATCTGTCAATGAAACTGAATGAGTAATGAAGAAATTTCCTGAAAAGTCCTATATGCATATGACTTGGATGAGTGTAAATTTAGCTTAGCGAATACATTGTACTGCTACTTAATGGTTTATTGTACTCAATATCAAAAGTATTTTAGAGTTGTTGAATATTCAAGAAACATTTTTGTTTGAATTGGGTGAGATATTGCCGTTTCTACTGACACATACCCTAAACATCAAAATGTAGGCTGTCGTATGGAAGGTATCTATTTGATATTAATTATATGTATAAAGAATTTTTAGGGGACCGTACTTCTAAATGTTTTCGCACATTTGTTCTTAGCTTATCAACTCTGTGTCACTCTTTACTGTTATGAGATATATAGAATAATTGTAGATAAGTATAATTTTGAATATGCCTCTTTCTGTTACTCCTTTTAATTTTGTTAGTACATGTCATCAAAATTCATTATTTTCATTACTAAAGTGGAGTTTATCAATTCACTCCATCATAATCCTATTTTTTTTCGTGTTTAAAACGCATCGGATTGATTCCTCTACATATATAGCTGTCATAAAAACCCCTGATCTCATTTTTTACATTGCTGACTTGCTGTACTATTATGATATTATGATAAAAACTTTTTGTAAATTACTGACATCCAACCCAATTTTACTTTAATAATTTTTGAATTGTTGAACAAGATATTTTCTAAAACGACTCATTTCTTCAATAATTCACTTTATTTTCTTCAATTTTCCTGATTCTCTTTTTATTTTAACTTTTAATTGGACCATTTCGACGAAATTCCAAGTTTATCAATGCAAAGGTGAAAACAAAGTAACGGCTTTTTGTGATGGTTACATTACACTCAGTATTACACTGTATATCGCCTGTTTCGATGTTCTCTAGTTTCTATGTGTTTTGTACAAAACAAAAGATATTACCGCTTATAATTTGATTTCAGATGGTGAGTTCATTGAATTAATAACTCACTAAAGGCATTGAAAAAAATATGAAATTTGATCCATTTGGTCGAAAGATACAACAGGAAGAGGTGATTCATAAGATATCAACTGTTTTTGGTATTTGTAATAACAGCAAATCATCAATGGATTATTTCTTGAAGGAAATACTAGCTATCATTACTTAGACTGGATTAGAACAATTTTCAAATTCAGTGGTAAATTCAATAATTACTCATTTTGTACTGGATACTGTGAACAATTTAAAGTTTTTGTATCTCTTAGATAAACCCCAAAAAATTGATATTGTGTGTTACATAACCCTAATGTGATGAAAATTGATGTAACATTCCAGGTGGATATTCGCAATTGTTGTCGCTTCCAAAATCGTTTTTTCCTCAACTTTGCCGGGTCGTTATAAGTTTTATCAGTCCTATCCGAGGCTACTTTCTTCGTTCTCTGAGCAAATGGCTGTTTTACATGAGCTAGCCTTTCCTTACAGCCCTCCTGTTTTATCAGGGCTTGGGACCGGCAGCATGGTCGTAGAGCTACTAAATCCGCCCAACGACCATACTGGCAGAGTTGAAAACACAAGACACAGTCTTAAAATAAGAAGAAGAAGAAGAAAGTAATGAAAATGTTATTTTCGAGTAGATAATCTCAAATATTTGAGAATCCCAAAGTGGAGGGATACGACGATATATTGATAAGTTGATAGCCTAGACCAGTTCCAAGCATAAATAAAATATTGCGTTACCATAGTAACAAACAATAACTTATTGAAAGTGTCAGTGTTAAGTTTTACGTCAAAAACTTAAACCAGATTTACGCAATAAATTGAAAGAAAAAATATGTCCACCGAAATTATAAAAATGGAAAAATTGAGGTATCGAGCCATCATCAAGTACCTGTATTTAGAAGCGTTAAGAGGTGAGCAGATTAACGAGGTATATTTTCCATTGAAGATGAAGACCGATCGGGAAGGCGAGCCCTGTGTCAGTCCTCGAATATATCGAAACAGTTTATGAGATGATTTTATCAGATCGTCGAATTGGGCTAAAACCCATTGTTACTATGGGTGAGACGGGTACATTTCTATGATCCAGAAACAAAGCAACAATGGATGGAATGGCGACACTATGGTTTTCCCAGACCAAAGAAGTTTCGTGTCCAAAAATGTGCTGGAAAAGTTCTTCCTCCAGTTTTTTGGGATTGCCATGGAGTAATCATGATTGATTTTTTAAATAAGGGTAGAACAATAACTGGAGATTACTATTCGACATTACTCACCACTCAACTGAAAAAAAGTTAAATAGGTCGTAAATTTTCTCCCAACGAGGAGGTAATAAAAGCTGTGGAGGTCTGATTGCGTAATAAAATATTTTGACATTGAAATTTTGTTTGGTTCTATAGTAGGATAAGAATTTTTCAATATATCCTCGTATCACCACAGAACTGCATAACGCAATAAATAACTAAAGGAATTTCTTGGTTGTCTAGGGTTCTTTTCTGCTTAAACCGGTTAGAAAGAAAACACTTTTATTACAGAATTTGTGCCTGGATGTAGGATGGAGTAGAGCTATAATCTCGATCCTACATTCGGCCATCCTGCTCAGAATCCGCCTCGGATTCGTCTCTTTCATAGCTGACCCAACTTCGATTTCAACAACGTCATATATATATATATATATATATATATATATATATATATATATATATCATTTTCTTTAACCTTAACAATTTCGTGAGGACCTAACAATTTTCTAAATTTAATCGACCGTTTTACTTTAACAGAATCATTTATTTACATTCTAAAAAGGTTATTACAAACCTTTTGATGAAGTAGAAATCTTAATTCTTTTTCTGTTCAAGGTAAAATGCCTTTAAATTGAAAGTTATGCTGCAGTTTTGTCATTTTTCAGTTTTTAGGAAAAAATAGATTAGATAGTTACATATTTTTATCATATTCCTATGTCACAATCGTTGTGAAGAAGTGATTCATGAGTAAAAATGCTAATAAAATTTGAAAACTTTATTTTTTTGGCCAGTTTATATAATATCAACAAAATACTTTATCAAAATAAAAAACAAACAATATTATCACCTTTGCATACAAAAAGTACCAACTCAATACTCAACGAAAAGTATATCAATCAGTTGTTCTACAGTTTACAGACCAAGTACCTAATCAAAATAATCTTTCTGGCTTTCTGAATGACAAATTTATCAATAATTTCCGTAAAACCTATTTTTTCACAGATTTCGAATTTAATTTGAAGAGAGATTTTCTTTGAAGAGCCACTCTATTTCTCAGAATACTCATAGTTTGTGAAAAATCCTATTTTTTCATTAGTTTTATGCAAATCATTATTTATTCATTCATTTTCATGCCTTTTCCTTAAATTTCAAAGAAAAATTCAATTATATTGTCTTAAAGCGGTCATAAATACGAGTAATTCCATGATTAACACGTTGACCACAGAGCCAAACATGTTTATGCCCCTTTCCGTCAATTTGATGCCCAATTCCATTTGGCACAAAAATTTCATAAATATGACTAAACTCATTGTTCAACTGTCAAGCCGATAATGTTTCTTATGTCCAAGTCAATCAATTTTATTTATTTTTCAATAAATTCCAATAAAACAACTTGAAAATAGCAAATTTTTCGCGTAATTTCGATGCACAAATCAAAGAATTTCAACATTTTTTTCCGCCACAATTAGGATAGAATATTGTTTCATATCGTAAAAAGAATAGATAAAACAACAGTGAGTGAAGAAATACTTAAACTAAAAAAATTTGATTGTTGTAGTACATTTGTATTTTCTAAAATTAATATTCATCATAATAAAAGGTTGATAGTAAATTGACGAAATTTCGACTGGGAAAATGTGAAAACCAACCAGGAAAAATCGGAAGGAGACTAGTACTTGATTTTCAATTTTTACTGGACACAATATTTCAAGAAAAGTTGTAGATGTAACGGATAAAAGTATGGACAAATGTTGACTCGTTTTTGTTGAGAAGCTATGTGCACATCCATGTACTCTGCTTGGAGTTGAAGGTAAAGTTATTCCAAGTTTCTCAGACAGAACTGACACTGAATGAAAACTCTTCCGACAGAATAGAGTGCAGCATTGCAGTGCAGAAAGCACATTCATTACTTCCTCTACCTTCCGTTGAACTATCAAGAGCTTCTAGAAGAGCGAGGAGTGTGTTTTACACAGTGTCTTTGAACTATATTTACCTGGCTCACTTCAATCGGAGATATGGACAGTTGCTGTATACTGCAAGAGGTTAAATCTTGGAAATTCTGGTTTGGACTTTCTTAATTATTCCACATTCTAATCCCGGAGCTTTTGACGAACATTATCTAAACAAAGTGTATTTCGAACTAGAGTTTCCATAGATTGTTTTATCCCAATTTCACAAAATATGGTTGCAATTGTGAAGAATCAGCGATCAATGTCCAATTGGGAGGAGTATTAATTGAACTACTCATATTATTGGTTGTTATACTAATATATGGAGTATTGTCAATATTCTCAGTAGTTCTAGAATTACTAATTTCATTTATTATTTATTCTGCTACTTTTTTATTTTTTTCTGTATCCTTATATTTTGCTTGATCTGCATCAGAACCCCAGATACAATATTTTCCTACAGACAAATTTAGAAATTACTATATTTAAAATTGGTATTTTCATCTTACCTCTTCAATCGCAAAGTTATCCTGAAATCCACTTGACGAAGGACTGGCTTTTCCACTACATTCACTTTGTGATTGCTACTCTTCTAATAGACTTTTCGTGGATAAATTGATCATTAGAACTGTACGCAGTAGCAGAACATTGTAAAATAAAGTGTTACGAGAAATCTGCTAATTTAAAGAAGACTACACCGTTCATATTCCGAGCTGATCTACTCGAGGTTACTGGAACCGGAAATAAGTGAGATTGCCAGTTTAAACCTGGAGGAAGCCTGATGTGAGAAATATTTTTCCTTTTATTATTCGAAGTCCACGATCTAGTGATCAGTGACGGAAGGCTGCAAATTTTTAGATACATTCTAACAATACTTATTTAAAAAAAGAGTAGAAGAAGAGTAGAAAACAGTTGTACAAACTATAATTATCGAAATTCAATTAGTTTACCTGAATTACAAAATATTTTCTGTAGCTAAGGTGAATAATAAGTTTATATTGTATTGATTGTAACCGAAATTTTTTAGGATAATTTGGATTTTTTCTTTGCTGTAAAAACGAGATATTTTTTTATATAGCATATTTGTCTTCTGAGTAGAAAGGTACAGGATTAAGTTTTAATAAACGAAAGACAAAGAGTCGTTTTCTTCTATTTTTTTTTAAATTTTATATATTTTGCGTAGAATAAATCTTTTGATTTAATCATGATAACGTTGAGTTCTGTAGGTAGAATTGGTCACAACATTACGCATGCAAAACTCAAAGTTATAAAAGTTTTACATTTGTTTTTCTAATGACTCCGAACCGAGGATAACTCGTTAGGCTCTACGTGCTTTTCCGTGGTTCAATAGGGAGGAAGTGAAGAAATTAATAGAAAACTAAAAACCACTCAAAGCGAAGACAACGAATATTGAGGTGAAAATTGTACTGAAAAGCGAAGAACCGATTTATCAGCGACCAAGAAGACTATCGGCACCCGAAAAAGAAGAAGTAGATAGACATATAGAGGAATGGTTAAAAGATGGAATAATCAAACCGAGTGTTCGAATTTCGCTAGCCCTATTGTACTAGTGAGAAAAAAGGATGACCGAATCAGAATTTGTTGCCATTATCGCAAATTAAACAAAAATATAATACGCGATAAATTTCCACTTCCCCTTATTGAAGATGTCCTAGACAGCTTACAGGGAGCAAGGATATTCAGCACTCGCACCTACGAGTTTATGAAATGTCCATTTGGAATGTGTAGTAGTCCAGCAGTTTTCCAACGATTCATCGCTTATGTCTTGAGGGAGTTGACTGCTAGAATGTACGTTATATACTACATGGACGATGTTATCATCTTGAGTGCGAACGAAGAAGAGGGGATAGAAAGACTAAAACTTGTATTAAAGACAGCTGTAGAATATGGACTAGGAATGAAAAAGAAAAAGTGCTAAGTGTTGAAAACCAGAGGAAACCAAAATTCTGGCGATCAAGAAATTTCCAGAGCCGAAGAACCAGAAACAAGTCCAATCATAACTACACACCTATGCAAGTATACATGGTTATTGAGTATTCTTTTAGCGGCGATCTAGTGACGATTCGAAGCTTCACCCGATATAGTAGTAGAATGACGACCCCTGCAGAGATGAACTATGAACGAAATTTAAAATAGTTACAGACTGTAATGCATTCATAAAAACCATGGAGAAAAGGGACCTTACAACACGATAGGCACTAATGCTAGAAGAATTTCATTATGAAATTTTGTATAGTCGAGGTACACAGATGGCGATAAAAAGGATTTTGACTACAGAAGAGTATGAAGATTTTTATTTAGAGCATGATATATTCTATAAATACGATAATGGATTAAAATTACTTGTCATTCCAAAGAACATGCAGACTTAAAAAATAATAATAACAGTACTCGAAATATGAAATTTTTGAAAGAAAAAAACAGAAGAAGTAGTAAACAAGGATACCAAGACTAAAAGACAAAATAGAAACGATTAAAAATAACTGTATACCTTGTATATTATGGAATAAAAAGGAAGGAAAGAAAGAATGAATGCTCCATCCTATACAAAAGCTAGAAGGTCCGCTAAAGACGTATCACGTCGACCAATTAGGACCAATGAAGTAAACAAAAAAAATTATCAGCACATTTTTGTGGTAGTTGATGACTTTTCCAAATTTGTGTGGCTTTACCTAACAAAATCAACCACGACGATAGAAGTGACATGTTGTCTTGAAAAATAACGTAAAATATATCACCTCGTCCTGTAGAAAAGAAAGAAGGAATGCTTCATACTAAAATCAACAAAAAAAAAAACCAGGACGAAAGAAGTGATATGTTGTCTTAGCTTAAAATATGTGGTAGCCCGTCAAGGATAATATCTGACAGAGGATCCGCGTTCCGTTCTGAAGAATTCGAATCGTATTGCCGAGAAGAAAATATTAAACATGTGTTAACAACTTATGGAGTTCCTCGAGGTAATGGACAAGTGGAAAGGGTAAAGCGGACCGTTATACCAGTCTTAATAAAACTCCGTTTGGAAGAGCCAGGAAAGTGGTACAAATACGTTGACAAAGTACAGACTGCCTCGATTTCGACCTATCAGCTAAGCATAAGTACCACACCTTTTGAAGTATATACATCTGATCCATAATTGAAGAGAAAATTTTTAGATCCTCACGAAATTATTAAGGTTAAAGAAATCGAACGACAACATGCGCTGAATATATAAATCCATGGGTCAGCTATGAAAGAGACGAATCCGAGGTGGATTCTGAGCAGGATGGCCGAATGTAGGATCGAGATTATAGCTCTACTCCATCCTACATCCAGGCACAAATTCTGTAATAAAAGTGTTTTCTTTCTAACCGGTTTAAGCAGAAAAGAACCCTAGACAACCAAGAAATTCCTTTAGTTATTTATTGCGTTATGCAGTTCTGTGGTGATACGAGGATATATTGAAAAATTCTTAGCCTACTATAGAACCAAACAAAATTTCAATGTCAAAATATTTTAATCCCTCACAGTTTTTATTACCTCCTCGTTGGGAAAAAATTTACGACCTATTAAACGTTTTTTCAGTTGAGTGGTCAGTAATGTCGAATATTAATCTCCAGTTATTGTTCTACCCTTTTTAAAATCATGATTACTCCATGGCAATCACAAAAAACTGGAGCAAGAACTTTTACAGCACATTTTTTGGCACGTAACTTCTTAGATCTGGGAAAATCAGAGTGTCACCATTCCATCTATTGTTGATTTGTTTCTGGATCGTAGAAATATACCCGTCTCATGCATAGTAACAATGGGTTTTTGCCCAATTCGACGGTCTGATAAAATCATGTCATAAACTGTATCGATATTTTCGAGGACTGACACAGGGCTGGCCTTCTCGATCGGTCATCAACTTCATGGAAAATTTACTTCATAAACCTGCTCACCTCTTAACGCATAAAAAATAATCTATTTATGATTTGCAGTTATTACAAATACCAAAAACAGTTGATATCTTATGAATGTTGTATCTTTCGACCAAATGGATCAAATTGCATATTTTTTTCAATGCCTTTAGTGAGTTACTACTTCAATCAACTAACCATCTGAAATAAAATTATAAGCGGCAATATCTTTTGTTTTGTACAAAACACATAGAAACTACAGATTATCGAAATAGGCTTCATACAGTGTAATAGTGGTATTTTTGCTGGTATTTTTGGTCCACAGATTAGACTTTTAATGAAAGACAACGATTTCATTCATTCAATGAATGATTTAGAAGCAGAAGCTTGGAAATCTTCTGTTGCTGTTGAAAAAAATATTTTAGGAAATCAGAAGGCCGAAAATTACAAAGAATTAGTTCATAAGCTCTTAATTGGTTTTAAAAATCTTGGATGTAATATGAGCATTAAAATACAGTATCTGAACAATCATTTAGACAAGTTTCCTGAAAATCTTGGAGCGTATAGCTAAGAACAAAGAGAACGTTACCATCAAGATTTAAAGTTGATGGAAGATAGATACCAAGGTCGCTGGGATGAGCATATGATGGCAAATTACTGTTGGAGTATTACACGGGAATGTACTGAAGACATCCACCGGAAAATATCTAAAAAGAGGTGCTTCTAACCTGTAAAATATTGAGTAATATAATGTATTTAAATGTTTTGAATTAAATGTTCTTTTTTTTTTAATAAACTTATTAAGTGTTTTTTGATTTATTTACCCTTGCGAAATCTCGAAAACCACACGTAGCATTAAAAAAGTAAGTATCAATTTAGTAGCAGCCGGGTACTCTCAAAGCTCTGGGCAGGTTTTGAATATTTTTTTAGACATTTCAGTGGGAGAGTTTAAAAGATTACAATAATAAGATGTTATTTACTTTGCACTATTACCGTAAATAGCACAAATTTATATGCACGCGTCTAATGCATCTTTGTTTTTTTGAAAAAAAAAAACATAACATTGAATTTTCTCCAGAATCATGTGAAAGCTATGAAATGATTAAGTGAATTGTTCATGTTTCAGTAAATTGTGTATAATATTAAAAAGGAGAAGATCAAGATGTGATTTGCTGTAGTATTAGAAATCGAATATGACTCTCAAAGAGGTACTTAACTTTGTTAAATTTTCACATTCTGCAGTATTTTCAGATTATTTAGCTAAGAACTGTGCTTTCAAATTGACTAAACAATTTGTACACCTAATCTTTT
Source organism: Diorhabda sublineata (assembly GCF_026230105.1). Classification (NCBI taxonomy): domain Eukaryota; kingdom Metazoa; phylum Arthropoda; class Insecta; order Coleoptera; family Chrysomelidae; genus Diorhabda; species Diorhabda sublineata. The sequence continues at coordinate 2,100,618 of NC_079486.1, forward strand.
CTTTGTAATTTTCTCAGCTACGATTTAATCCTATATTGGTATTCAAATTTCATAGATCCAATAATTGAGTCGCAATTCAGTTGTTCCATTCAATTTTATTATGAAAAGTTTAACGAAGTTTCATTAAAAAAGGACATTAATTATGAAGTAAATGAAAATTTCGCCTAGAGCGACTGTTTTAAGGTTTTTTTGAAAAATTTTATTTGTCCAACGTGCCTGTTAACAAGATACAAAAGAATGCCTCTCTCGTCACAAAATATTATGTAACCAGTGAGCACATTTTTTGTTATTGAAATAAAGTGGAAGCATGAAAAATTTGAGGGAAATGAGCTGAAATATCCTATATTTACCTATTCTATATGTACAAATTCTTTTATTTGTACATTAGTTTTCTTTGAAATTCATAAATTTTACAAAGAGGTACTAGAAATAAGCAACAATTTTTGTTGTCAATGTGATATCACGATGTGTTAAAAGTCGTTTCATTTAAGCGAGTTCTTGGCTTCTAAACATTGTTGGTCCACTACTGGGTTACTCACTAGATTTCCGAAAATCTAGAGATGTGCTGTGAGAAAAACGTTCTGAAATCATTCCTAACATTGCGAGGGCTATGAAAGAACAGATGAAAACCATTAAAAAAAACTTTCATTACCTCATTACCGTACGCTATGTTTTACACTATATGTGAAAAAGCTATCTGCAAGATGGGTATCTTGATGCCGATTGAAAGCACACTTGCAATGAAAAACCAAACGAAATTTCAATTTGATACCAGTTGACAAAATGCACTTTGGCAGAGAGAACGATAACAATAATAAAAAATTACCGCGTTTGTTCAAGAAAACCGTTCCCATCTTAACTATGCACCTGTCGATTCTTGTTACAAGTATTCTATGAATTTTTTGAAACCTGGTGAATTACTTGAACAGCCAAATGGCCGACGACATCCACAGCTGTACCCGCCTTTGCGCAATTCCGCATAGAGAACACACTCTAAAATTTCTTTGGTCCGTCGAGCCATTTTGTATTGTTTTTTTGTTTAATTCATAAATCTAACACCATGCGCTATAGATAACGGACACAGAAAAAGCGAACGCCCCATCAAAATCTTTCAACACAAAAAATATACCAATTCCAGGCCAACAAAAGAAAAACGCTTCTGCTTCAGGACCATTTATGAAACAAACCATATTCCACACAAAGATTCTCCTATCACCCCCACAAACAAATCAGAACGAACTACTTTTTTTAGTTAAATGTTGAAGCGGATATTGATTTGTTTGTAATTATGTCAAAAATTCATCTTTTAATCTGGCGAACATAAAAAAAAGAATCAAAGACCAAGGCGAAAAGAAGTTATTGGAAGCCATATGGATTTTTTGAGTTTGAAGAGTTGGAGCATCAGATACATTTAAACTGTTCGTAATAAATGTGTTTCTTAACGTTCTATGGTTTTTGGAACAATTTATAAATTGAAGTATTTTTCGAACAATATTCGACTCAAATCTATCAACATTATTGTATGTTCAGATTTCTCATTATTTTAATTTTTTTGCCAAATTGAAAAAACCAATTAAAAAGGATAGAGAAAATGGAAGTGATGTTTCTTTAACATGTACCAACAAATCTTCGATACGAAGTTTCGTGCCTTCACGAGACAAACATATAGGTTTTTAATGAGGATATGCTTATTTATTATAATTATTAGTCAATTTAAGTCAAAAACAAGATGAAAGTAATGTGAAGAAGAGCTATGATGAGGAAAATGCTGCTGAAAACAAAAAACAAGAAACAGAAAAGTCAAAAGTGTAAAATGAAGACAACAAGGAACAAGAAATAAGGAAATCATAAAGATAAAAGTCGGAATTGCTTAGGCCGTGACTTAATAAAAGTTACAACCTTCACTTCATAGCACGAGCACCATCAGTCGTTCGTCCAATCCTTTTAATCCGTTTTATTTCGTTATCTGTAATTAAATCATCGAGATATTTAAAAGTCTTTTCTCCTGTTGGTTTTGACGATAAAGACTTGCAACAAAGCAGTTCTTCTTTAATGCTACCGAGTGTTCTGTTCCTTTTTTAGCTATTAATAAGGATAGGCGATATGATGCAATTGTAGCTTGTCTATTTTTCTTGCCAGAAATTGATGTTTTCATTATTGAGTTTGACTTTAAGAATTCTTTTTCTTTGTACTGAAAGAAATACATATGTTTTTTTTGTGAAAAGTCTTCACAGTTTTGAAGGTTTCATACGCTCATCATCAAATACTTCGAAACATAAAACACACTGTGCCAATAACCATCTAGATCTAGACTATCTAAAACATTCAAATACGTTTGAAATGTAAACGAAAATGATTTCTTTCTGAACTTGATTGAATTAGTAACTCACTAAAGGTATTTAACAAAATATGTAATTTGATCCATTTGGTCGAAAGATAGAAAAAACTACAGGAAGAGGTGATTTATAAGATATTAACTGTTTTTGGTATTTGTAATAACTGCAAATTATCAAAGGATTATTTCTTAAAGGAAAGACTATCATTACTCTGACTGAATTAGAACAACTTTCAAATTCAGTGGTAAGTTCAATAATTACTCATCTTGTACTGGATACTGTGAACAATTTGAAATTATTATTATAATTATTATCTAGTTTATGCTCTTTGAAAAATAGCAAATGAATGCTCTAAAATTTTTTCGATAATAATATAATGGGATAATGGGCTTTTGTTACTTGCCATTTTTTACATTATTAGGAGAAGTTAGTTTGAAATTAGAATTTTCTCTACATAGAAAAATTGTTTTTGACTTTGTATAATAGTGTTTCTATTAATGATCTTCACACAATGTTTTTGTAATCCATTTACTTAACACAATTTATCTGTCTTGATTAAACTTTTAATGGATATGTAACTCCTAATTTTAATGTACGGACAAAAATAATTATTGAAAAATGTGAAGTTATTTCGGTTTTCTAGAAAATCCGAGTGTGTCTGATTTTCTATAGAAATTTTAAAACTTTTCAGGTCGGTCTGGTGAAAACATTCAAAGCGACTAACATGGACTTTTAAATATAGTTACAGAATTTTTGATGCCATTGAATTTAAAGAATATTTGTCAGGTTTTGATTTACAAACGCAATTGAAAATTTTTAAAGATTTATACATCATAGAAATGCGTAACTCAATAAATAACTTAATATTAATGATGCTGCAAGAGCCAGGAAATGTAGAAAAAGTGAGAAAATTCGTTGATTTAAATCCAAATTCAGAATCAAATAACAATACTGAAGTGAATGTAGTGGAAAAGTCAGTCCTTCATCAAGTGGATTTGAGGATAACTTGGCGAATGAAGAGGTAAGATGAAAATACCAATTTTAAATATAGTAATTTCTAAATTTTTCTGTAGGAAAATGTTGCATCTGGTGTTCTAAAATCATTTAGATTGTGTAAATCATACTCATCAACATGCATATTTATTGCATATTCCGTATTTTATAACAATGTCTTAAAGAGCCGCTTCACTAAATTTCCCTAAATTGAATTATTACACAAATTTGAAACTTTCAGTGCTTCCAAGAGTGAGACTAACTCTTGTAACCATCATGAAGAATGTTCTAATAATATCACTGGTATCGAGGTTCCATTGAAAAAACAGGAAACTAACATGAATACTGATGAATTACTCGAAGCAAGGTACCTATTGAGTACTTCATTCTGCAAGGACTTTGTGGTAGCAAATTTAGTAAAAAAATGCCTTGGATTCATTCATGAAAGAGGGGACAGATTTTTCAAATTTGAATTCTTCAAAAACATTTTTTAACCATCCCATCACCCAAGAGCTTTTTATATTTCCCGTTCCCTATCATATGGTTCAGATAGTTAGTAATGTTATTGAGTAGAGATATTTAGAGGAGTTAGTAAGATAGTGAAGGACCTAGAGCATATGATTTGTTGGGGTTTATTTAACAGATACCAAATTTTAAATTGTCCACAAAATCCAGTACAAGATTAGTACTTATTGAACCTACAATTGCATTTGAAAGTTATTCTAATTCACTCAGAGTAATGATAAACTTTCCTTCAAGAAATAATCCATTGATGATTTGCAGTTATTACAAATACCAAAAACAGTTGATATCTTATGAATCACCTTTTCCTGTTGTTGAAAATATTTTTTTGTTTTGTACAAAACACATAGAGACTAACAGAGAACATCGAAACCGACGTCAGACAGTGTAATAGTAAGTGTGGTAATAGTAGTACATGTCTTGGATTTCTCAATGTGAATATTCTTCTTATCTTCATAGCATCTTTTGAGCACTTTTACTTTTGTGATATGCTCGTTCAACAAATTATCAGCAGCTGTTTGTATGCTCATTCATATTTCAAATGATAAGCATTCTCATCTCTTATTCGAACTTATTCTTAAAGTCACACTCAGTAATGAAAACATCAATTTCTGGTGAGCAAAATAGACAAGCTACAATTGCATCATATCGACTATCCTTATTGTTAGCTAAAAATGGAACAGCTCACTCTGTAGGGTAGAATTATATTTTACCATCAGTCCAAATAATATCTGAAGTTTTCTTCACTGAAAAGGAATTGAAAAAATTGGTCAAATTCACAGTTACAGTTTTAAAACAAACTTTTCACTTCAACTTGATGAAAGTACTGAAATTGCCTGCCAGGGTAATCTATTAGCCTTTCTTAGATTTGGAATGACGAATGATGGTGCGCGTGCTATCAAGTGAAGGTTGTAAATTTCATAACTCACGGCCTAAGCGATACCTACTTTCGCCATTATGTGAGATGAAATGGGAAGTGAGCACAAAGCATTCCTGCTTCATTGTGAAGTATGGTGGCTTTCAAGAGGTGAAGTGCTGTCAAGATTGTTTAAGCTTCTTGATGAGTTAAGATTGTTTTTGTTGGAAAATCATAATAGGTCAGAATGTTTTCTTTTTGATTTCCTTATTTCCTGTTCCTTGTTATCTTCAACATTATTTCACACTTCTCACTTTATTGTTCCTTGTTCTTTGTTTTCAACATCATTCTCCTCATCGTGGCTTTTCTTTACATTACTTTCATCTTGTTTTTGACATCTGCTTTCTTCATTATTTTTTAATACCCGAGTTATTATTTTTATATTATTTCAATTTATTTCGATTTTATTCCAGAGCCGATATCCATTCGAGTATCCTATTATCTGAAGTTTTTTATTTCTCTTGTAAAATTCTTTTTTAAATTTTTGGCATAAGCAATACACTTGGGCTACTTAGTTTCGGTGGTTTACCCTCAATAGACTTTTCCATTAAGTTATATTTCCTGGAGTTTAATCAAGGATACTACCTCATTTTGCATTTATTCTTTTTTCCCTTTACTCATATATTCTTCCCCATTTTCTGATCTTAATTAATGAATTTTTGTATCAAATTTGGTTACTACTATACAATACTACTCGGTATTCGGGTTTTAACCACGTCCATAAGTCTATATGCTTTTAAAGTTATTCCACTTATTTTACAGTTTCCAGAAAAGACTTTTTTGTTCTAATGAATTTTCGTTTTTATTTTTGTAATACGAATTATTTATTTATACAGTGTAAGTATCGGACCCATAACTTGTTGTTTTTAGTATCATTAGAATAAAAATATCCTTTTTATTGTTATAACTTAATATGATGACAGATATGCAATAACCTAAACTGGGATGTTGCAAAAAATATTCTAGACAACGTTGTAAGATATTATTTTGATCATATTACATTGTCTAACATATGCTGTAATACTAGTATTACTCATATGTGGAAGACTCCTCTATGGACAGTTGGTATTACATATAAGTTGCATACATATTTTCATTTTATTTGTTTTAAATAGTTAAATCATCGTAACTATAGCGGTTTTATTTCGTGATGTACATTGGGAAAAATCGTTTTTTTTTCTTATTTTTTTTTCCCGATACGTAAAGATATCATCAATAGATGATTTCGATTTAATTAATGAGATAAACATTTGAAAGTCTTTGAATTTCAAAAGTCAACAGTTGTCAAAAATATTTTAAGTGAATGAAAGTAAGACGGTTAATAGGTGTTTTTTGCATATTAAAATTATAGAAGTTTTTAAATGCCGACGTCTTTGAGTAAAGAAACCAATTTGTATTACAAAAATTTGGTAGTGACAAAGTTCAATAACTGGTTGAAATTGGTTAAGGAGGAGAAACAACAAACCTATCAAGACCGAAACCCAATGGTATTGCTCCGAAGGAGGAAATAGATAGTAAAGGTAAGAAGTTTATAGTGACTCCTGTAGATAAGCTCGATTCGTCACCACCAATGGACTATAGCGACGCCAATTCCAAGGAAGTTCTAAACAGAAAAGATGCGAAGGAGGAGGAACATATGAACTTTTAGAACGAGAGCTTCTACGAGAAAATGATATCACTTCAAGAATTCAAAAACGTCGGTCTCTACGTGTATTGCGACTCTTGCGACAAGTATAGATACCTGCCCGATGTGAAAGAGCCCCTGGATCTATCTGAAAATTGGTACTGTTGGATGAATCCAGATGGAAATATAATGGTATCCATGGTAGCCAGTTATGGTGGAAGATGGTCCAGATATCGAGAATCGAGATATTTTTGGTAATTTTTATATTCCTAAAACGACACAAGGTATTCGATCTATGAAGTTAGTCGCACTGTGTATTTACGGATAACGATTATTTTCAGACGCACTACCACATGACATTTTTCGATTCCGACGCGATGACTAGATCTTGGGTCAAAGCCGAAAATTTTAAATCTTTCTTGAAAAATATCGACGATAACCTTGTGCTGAACGATAAATTCAATAAACTCAAACTCAGGATGGACGTAAATGTCAAACAGGCTAAAGAAGCCGTCGAAATGAAGCTGCTCGACAGACTAAAAATGGACAGCTTCATATATAGATATGCGAAATTTTCGAGAAAGACGAAGCGACAGAGATACGAGAGTGAGAATGGCGGCGGTAAACAGAAGAAACGCGCAAAGTTGGGAGAATCTTCGGCGGAAAACTACGAAGAACAAGGAGAAGAAGAGCAAGAGTAGAGTAGGATGAAGAAAAGAAGGAGGACAAAATATAAGGAGAATAGCAGAAAGATACTTTTCAGTGATGGTATCGTGATTTCAAGGAAAAATTTTGGTCGTAATTGAAATTTTCGTTCTAATTTACATATTACAGGGGAAAAATCTATATTTAATAGAATAGTCTGGAATACAGTTCTCACCTCATCAACATTACTACATTACTGGGGCGAGGCATGTAGGCCACAGCTTGGGTTTTGTCGGGGGATTTCAGTATTTTATTATGCTCAACGATATGCCGAAGAAATGGAACCCGAGTTAGGAACAAGCACATTTGTTCTTGTTCCGGTGAAAATTCCAGGCAAATTATCAAGTTCTGTTTACAATTGTCAACTGTGACACATTAACAAATCATGTCATCCATTTCAGAAGGAGCTGTTCTTATAACGTTACTCAATCGGTTCATCCTATACATGCCTCTATGGTAGGTAATAGTTTGAATGACACTGTTCCGCTGGTCTACTTTCGAAAGCAAATATGCTTAATATGGATCCAGCTTCAATAAGTATGTGAGACACTCCCATCAGGCTTCGGAATAACCACCACAGGGGAGCCCAAGTCGATAGTGACAACAATTTCAAGCTGCTTATACAATAAAGAAGTGAAATATGCACAGAACTTCTTTGAAATAAACAAATTTAGTTCTGTCTAGAGGTTGAGCAAATATATCAACATTATTATCTTTGGATATTACATAATCTATATATGTATAACTTAGTAAATACAGGGTGTTTCTATATTCGACCGACAATGTTGTACCACAGAGATCTCAATAAATGATTCAGTTTGATATAGGAATACGAACCATTACGGGGCCTATTAGTTGAGATATGGGGTGTTCAACATTTTATATCAAAAATTTGCCATGAATGAAGAACGCCTTTAAATTTTCTCCTCAAATTTGGTGACCAATATGCTCCTTAATAAAGTAATATTTTGACAAAGCAATCTTTGGAAAAATTTAACCATTGGCGCGCTGTCTGAGTTAGTTGTCACTTTTATGCCCTTATTTTTAGTTGAAAAACTAATAACCTTTTATGTAGCTACAATGATCTTTTTTTATTCTTTTTTCTTAATTTCAAAACTTTCCCATTTTCTAAGCAAATCTCGTGTTCATTGGCCGACATAAACATCATCTAAATAGTTTTAGTTTGAAAATAACAAGGTATAAGACATCAATCAATCCAAAATATAAGTCAAATTCACTTTATTTACAATCCAAATTACAAATATAATGATATGAATATACACTATCTATGGAAATTTAAATACCCGGATCTGATCAACAGTTATTGAACAAAGTCATAGAACATTTTAATCCCGGAGCTTTTGGCGAACATTATCTAATGAAAGTGTATTTCAAACTAGAATTTCCATACATCATCCCATTGTTTTATCCTCATTTCACAAAATCTGGTTGCAATTGTGAAGAATCAGCGCTCATGCCCAATTTGGGGGAGTATCAATTGAATTACTGATATTATTGGTTGTTACACTAATAGATGGAGTTGAAAATCCAATTGGTCGCTTTGGATGTTTTCATCAGACCGACCTGAAAAATTTTAAAATTCCTATACAAAATCTGTCACACTGGGATTTTCTAGAAATATTTTCAGTAGTTCTAGAATCATTAATTCTATTTACTATTTATTCTGTTACTTTTTTATTTTTTTCTGTATCCTTATATTTTAAAATTTCAGTAACTGTTTTAATGATGTCCTCAAAAGTATATTCTTCCTCTTCTAAACCTATCCAAAACTCAATATCTCCATTTTCTGATTCTGCTTGATTGAGATTGGATTTTTCTATCAGATCACCAGATGCAACATTTTACTACAGGAAAATTTAGAAATTACTATATTTAAAATTGATGTAGGACTGGCTTATCCACTTCTTTCACAAAGTGATTTGTGATTCCTCTTCTTCTAATAGACTTAGACGTGCTTAAATTGATCATTAGAGCTGTACGCAATCGAAGAACATTGTAAAATAATGTGTTACGACAAACCTGCAAATTTAAAGAAGACTATTTACACTGTTCATATTCCGAGCTGATCTACTTGAAGTTGCTGGAGCCGGAAATAAGTAAAATTTCCAGTTTGAACCTGGAGGAAGCCTGAGGAGAGGAGTATTATTTCTTTTATTATTTGAAGTCCACGGCTGCAAATTTTTTTTAAATAGACATTCTATCAATACTTATATAAAAAAGATCAGAATACATTTGTACAAACTATAATTATCGAAATTCAATTAGTTTACCTGAATTACAAAATATTTTCTGTAGCTAAGGTGAATAATAAGTTTATATTGTATTGAGTGTATCTGGTTTTTTCTTTGCTGTAAAAACGAGATATTTATTTAAATAGCATATTTGTCTTCTGAGTAGAAAGTTGCAGGATTAATTGTAACGAAAAAAAAAGAAAAATCTGTTTGTACATACGTTTGATAGTACAAATATTAGTTCACACATTTGATTAGACACATGCCTATTTTTACAAATACCCCCCCAAGTTACAATAAGAATGAACTAAACGAAAAAAAGCTGGCTTATGTGAGTGTGTTTTTTCTTATTTTTTTATTTAGTAGGAATATTGGGAATTAAAAAATTGTATAATTTTCAGGTAAGTGAAAAATTATTTATTCGAAGATTTCAGAATTTCAGAAAACAATTATGCTTTTTTCAGAGTATTGCCGAAATGTTAGTTTTATATCCACATAAATAATTTTTCACTTTACTGAAAAATCCACAATGTTTATGTAATTCACATATCCAAAAGAAACGAATAATGTTCTATGTAATATTTATTTGAAAAGAAATTAAAATTACAAAATAATATTCACAAAATGTGTTATGCAGAGCAGCCACATGCTAGCATCGATATTGATTGGTTGCATCATCGATTAGACAGATCAATTCATTAGTCAGCTGATTGTCTTTGCAAAAAATTCAAATTAGCGCTAGCAGCGCCAACTAGCTTGTCTAAGAAGTAAACAAAACTCTGTTTCAGATCTCTCATTTGAGTGTCACATCTTGCTTTGGCTTCTCTGACTCGCATCTCTCAACGCTTCATTGTTGCGAAAAACTCGCGGAGCCGATATTTTCGAAAACTTTAAAGAAGTATGTAATAAATTACAATTGATTGTCAGTAATTTAGTCAGTGTCTGCACCGATGGCGCACCTTCCATGAGAGGCAAAAAATAAGGATTCGTTGCTTTGTTAAAAAAGGAAAACTTGAAAATATTGATATAATTTCACTGCATTTTGCATCAGCAAAATCTTTCTACCATTTTGCAAGACACTCTGGATAGAACCATTGCCATTGTCAACTATATTCATAGATAAAGGATAGTGTACTATATTCGCGTAAATGCAATGCGTCGTCGTGAATTTCGGCAGATGATCTCTTTAGATGAGGAAACGTATAGTATTGACCTACCATACTACTGCAAGGTTCGCTGGCTATCAACAGGTCAGGTTTTGATAAAAGTTTTGTCTTTACGACGACAAACTTTTATCAAGAACAAGGAAAACATTGTGATCTATCAGATGAAGTATTTCTCAGAAACCTTGCCTGCCAGGTGAATCGAGGTATATTTATGAAATGTGGCAAAAGATCCAAAGGTTTAGAAAAAATTTTTCTTTTTTTAAAATATTGCTTTGTCGATCGGAAATATCTGCACAACACTTCCCGGAGCTAGCTAAAATGTTAACTGAGCAGAACTGTGAAAATAAAATATTCGGTCAATATGTAGGTGTCTTGGATTTTTTAAGAGAAGAGTATACTAATAGATTTTCTGCTATGTAATTGCAACATTTAATAGATATATCCGAGGCTCCTGCAGAACTACAAATGAAGATAGTATCATCAAATCCCTTTTTAACGTTAAAAAGGATCCCATAGAAATCTGGAAAAATGCTGTTGAATATCTATGCCTTCGAGAACATGCTCACCGTTTACTTTCCTGCTTCGGAAGTACCTACAGTTGCGAGAAAACATTTTCTCTCATGTCAAAAATAAAAACAAATTCAAGAACACAAATTACAGATGCACATTTAGAGGATCAATTAAAGCTGTGTGTTACGTAGCTTGATCCAAATATACAATTATTGTCAACCAAAAAACAAAGCCAAATAAGTCACTAACTTAAAAAAAAGCGATTTCTTAATCTAGAACGCAGACTAAATAATAACGATGCTTATAAACAATTATATAGTGACTTTATTTATGAGTATATTCAATTGGAGCACTTGTCTAAAGAAAGCATATCAGAAAGTGACACATATTCAGATTATTATATGAGCCATCACGGTATTTATTAAGAAGACGCTATCACCACTTCTTTAATAGTTGTTTTTGACGCGTCGTTGCCCAGCTGGACGGGTTTTTCGTTATACAATATATTAATGGTTGGACCAACTATCCAACAAAATTTGTTTACCATTCTAGTTTAAGACAGCACAGCATAGTTATTGCCGCTGACTTTACAAAAATGTACCGATCAGTATTAGTAGCACCCGAAGATAGACATTTACAGAAAATTGTATGGCGATACAGTGATAACAAACCAATTGATACTTATCAGTTGAGAACTTTGACATACGGAGCTGCACCTGCTTCATTTTTAGCAATCAGGTGTTTATTTGAAATTGTTAATAACGTCCAAACGCAATATCCATATATTATAATACATTATAAAAAATGATTGTTATGTAGATGATTTATTAACAAGCGCGGATTCGGTTCAAGAAGCGAGAAGGATAACGTAATTAGTTTTTAAGGTATTAAAGGAAGGTTGTTTCTTTTTGAGGTTTGTATCAAAGAATCCGAGTATTTCAGATTGTATACCAAAAAACGATTCATTAGCAACAATTATTGGATTTGGTGAGAATGGTGGAAAAAAACTCTTCCATTAATTTGGTGTCCATCACAAGACAAATTGATGTTCAATGTCAAGAATTTTCCTATTAAACAAATTACTAAGCGGATCATTTTGTCGAATTCCTCAAAGACTTTTGACCCATTAGGCTTAGTCAGTCCCTGTACAATATCTGTAAAAATGTTATTGCAAAGTCTTTGGCTTGAAAATTATCCTGGAATGATCAAGTAACCAATCATATTACTCGGGAGTGGCTAGATTTTGAGTTGGACTGAAAATAGAACGTCATTTAATATGCGAAAATGCAAAAAATATTGAAATATACACTGTTTTTCTGACAGTTCAGAAAAGGCGAATGGCTCTTTCATTGACTTAAAATCTATTGATAATAAAGATGAAGCTTTTGTGTACCTCTTTGCACCAAAGGCAAAGGTTGCTCCATTGCAGTCTGTTACTTTACCACGTTTGGGACTGTGTGGGGTACTAGTTGTCGCTAAACTGGCGGGTAAGGTATCTAAAGCCTTGAGACTTACGGTGAAAAAAATATATTTCTGGACAGACTCCACCGTCGTTTTGGGATGGATAAAACGCCTCCCAATAAGTTGAAAAGTTTTGTTGTAAATAGGGTCTCGGAGATACAGACTATTACAAATCACGATTATTGGGGACACGTACCCAGTGAACTAAATCCTGCTGATTACGTATCACGGGGAGTCAAATGCTCCGAAATACAAAGTTTAGATATTTGGTGGCATGGACCACAATTCTTAAACTCCGACGAGTCAAAGTGGCCAACAAATATTTGTCAAAGTAGCGATTTACCTGATATAAGAAAAGTGAAAACGGCTTGCAGTACAGAGGTCGTAACATGCAAAGAAAATTATGTTATTGACAGATTTTCTAATATAATTAAATTGAAACGAATAGTTGCTCTGATGCGCAGATTTATATATAATTGAAAACACACTAAAAACGAACGAAAATATGGTCCAATATCAGAGGGCGAAAGAGATGAGGCATTTAATTTACTTCTTTGGCATGTGCAACAGATCTTTTTTCAAATCAAAATATTACAAATTAATAACAATAAATTAAAATCCTGCAAACTGTTAAGTTTAAATCCGTTCAATGACCAGTATGGATTTTTCAAAGTAGGGGGAAGATTGATAAACTCTAAATTTGAATTTGAGAAAAGGCATCCGTTACTGCTGCCACATAATCACCGCCTCACGAAATTAATTGTTGGAGTTTCAATCGTGATAATGACGCGATTTTGAGCAATGAATTGATTAATGAAGAGGTGGACTGGCATTTTATACTATCATTCACCTCATTTGGGGGGCCTGTGGGAGGTGGGCGTAAAATCGATGAGGGTTGTCACTAAAACTCCGCTTACGTTTGAGCAATTTTATACTTTGTTTTCGGAGGTTGAAGCTATAATGAATTGTCGTCCCTTGTTTACACTTTCCTCTAGCTCAAACGACTTCACTTCATTGACACCAGCACACTTTCTAATTGATCGTCAAATAATCGACAGTTTAGATTTACGAAGTTTGCCAGTTAATCGTTTATCTCTGTATCAACAAATGAAACAACATATATGTGACCGTTGGAGTAAGGAGTGGAAGTGGAAGCAGAACTGTCACAATTTGAAAGTGGGAGAAATAGTGCTCATTACAGACGACAAAATGCCCCCCATGAAATGGAAGATGGGTAAAGTGCTGGAAGTGTTTGTAGGAAAGGACAATGTTGCCCGAGTGGCTTTACTAAAAACTGAGATGGGCAATTTAAAAAGGTCATTTCCAAAAATCTGCCCTTTGCCTATAAACTATTAATTTGTTAACCGAGCGCAAAAGTCACATGTTTGTGTTCATTATTTGCACATTTAATTTTGATTTGAGTTATTTAATAGTGCAAATATAAACTCAACAGCTGGATATACCTATATCGCAAAGCCTCTGAGTGACTTACTCCGCAAAGGCGAAGAATTTAAGCTTGAATCACCACAAAGAGAAGAATTCAAAACCTTAAAGGCGAAACTTATTTGTGAACCGGTGTTGCATATTTATCAACAAGGAGCTTATACCGAACCACACACCTATGCAAGTATACATGGTTATGGAGCATGCCTTTCGCAACGATCTAGTGACAATTCGAAGCTTCACCCGGTATACTACATGAGTAGAAAGACGACTCCTGCAGAGAAGAAGTATACAAGCAATGAGCTCGAAGAACTTGCCATTAATAAAAGTGTGAAGAAATTCAGAACTATACTTGCTAGGAACGAAATTACAATACTTTCAGACTGTAATGCAATCACAAAAACCATTGAGAAAAGAGACCTTACAACACGAGTTGCACGATGGGCCCTGATCCCGTAATATTGACAATTGCTACAGAATGAGTAATCATTCATAGAATTAGACAAGAGAAAGATGAGCACATTAAAGGATAAAAAGGATTTTGACTATAGAAGTGTATGAGGATTTTTATTTAGAGCATGATACATTGTATAAATACGAGAATGGATTAAAAATACTTGTCGTTCTAAAGGACATGCAGACTTAAAAAATAATAACAAAAGCGTACAAGAGGGGAAATTTTTGAAAGAAAAAGACAGAAGTAGTAATAATTTTCCAAAAACTTGAAACTAAAGATATATGTATAAGATTTTGCATGATAATTTACAAACTTGTTATGGTTTTCTTTCCAAATGAATAAATTGTAAAATTATTACTATCCAAGTTTGATATTGATTTGACATGTGAATTTTACATTTGAAGTGTACAAGTCCGTACATTAAAATTAGGTATTAGTTACATATTCATTGAAAAGTTTAATCAAGACAGATAAAGTGGGTTAAGTAAATGGATTACAAAAAAATCTATGGGAAGATCATTAATAGAAACGAACACTATTATACCAAATCAGAAACAGTTTTTCTATATAGAGAAAATTCTAATTTTAAATTAAAATCTGTTAATAATGTGATTTTTTATTATAAGAAACATTTTAATCCAGAAAAATGGCAAGTAACAAAAGCAGTTCATTAAAAATCCCGTTATACTATTATGGAAAATATTGGCGATAAATAATTTACTATTTTCTAAAAAGCATAAAATTGAAAATATCACAAGGATATATTGAAAAATTCTTAGCCTACCAACCAAACAAAATTTCAATTTCAAAATATTTTATTACGCAACCAGACATCCACAGCTTTTATTACTTCCTCGTTGGAAGAATTTTTTCGGTTGGGGAAAGAGATGATAGTCGGACGGAGCCAAACCTGTTTAATAAGAGTGGTGTTCAAAGTCTGGGAAAACCAGAGTGTCACCCATTCCATCCAGTGTAATAGTGACTGTGGTGGTAGCAGTAGTAGTAAATTCAGCCCACAAATTGTCCTCACGTATTTTATGAAATAATCATCACTTTTCCCCTTTTGTTTTCTATTATCATCTTCATTAGCCATTCGAAGTATTATCTGATCTGGAATTGTCAGTATTGGTATTGCCATTGACCAGATCGACACATTGGGGATCTGCATCTGAAAAACATACCTGTTTTTATATCTCAATACAAGATAATATTTTGTAATGAAAAACAATGGGTCATTAAAAAATAATGAAATTAGTACATTCTTAGTGTAACATGAATTGCTTTATAATATGAATATTGAAAATACATTACATAATGTGAAAGATATGAAGTTGTAACATTTAGAAATACGGTCCCCTCAAAATTCTTTATACATACATATAATTAATATGAAATAGAGACCTTCCATATGGCAGCTGTAAGCCGACATTTTGATGTTTAGGACTTTTTTGAAAAGATTACTGGTCCCTTTCCATTCTTCCTTCCATTAGAATGATTTGATAACAACATACTTTCAACTGGTTGTTGTCTTCCAATTCAAACAAAAATGTTTCTTGAATATTCAACAACTCTAAAATACCTTTGATATGGAGTACAATAAACCATCAAGTTGCATTAAAATGTATTCGCTACGCTAAATTTACATACAGGACTTTTCAGGAAAATTCTTCATTACTCATTTAGTTTCATTGGCAGATATAGTGTTGAATTTGTACAAAGTGATTAAAGTGATGAAATTTGTAAGTGACTTGAAAGTTCTTATTCAAAAACAAGTGGTAAGACAATAATTTGAAATATGTAATGATGAAAACATGACATTGCAAAAGCTATTTTTTTTCAGAGTAATTTGAGATTTTTAAAGGAAGTCATCTAATTTACTTAACAAAATATATGATTTAATATCAAATATTGTTGAGCAACTACTAATTATTTTGAATAAGAGTAAATTTATTGAGAAAATATGATAATTTTTATAGAAATATCAACCCACTGGCAACATTTTTCATCAATTCATTGTAAACGACAAGTTACTCATTCTTCTCAATTGGGGTAAAATTTCTTTAAAGAACTTAACCAAACCAAAATTACTCAATATCTTATTCTCTCACCTCAGAAATATGAATAAAACAAGTAAGATGGGTCAGAACAATACTAGGATCTTTTCTATCACATATTTATTGTGCAGAAATACCACAGTTCCTTTAAATGATCTTATCTTATTTAAAAAAAAAGTGTTGTTGGGGATTGTTTTATCAAATTTCCAAAAATATTACATAAATGATAGAATCACTGCAAAAATCTTCGAAGCCGGGTAGATGCGGCTCACTTGGTGCTACTTCAATAATCTAATTCTTTTTTTGTAACTGGACATTCACAGACATTACAATACAAACTTACAGGCCCAGTTTAGATCAAGTTACCATAGTGAAATTGGTGAATATGGTAAAGAACATGCAATTATTTTTTATTAGAGGCCAATTTGGTAAATGAGAAACCACGCTCCTTTACCTAAAAATAAATTATTTATAAACTACTTCCAGTATTGGTATAGTGCCTATACTTGTTATTAAAAAAGATATTCAATTACTTGCCAACCTCTTAAAAGCATTTAGCTTGTTTAAACCATATTCATCAACATAGAACATTGTGGTGTGTACATGAGCATTTTCAAATACACACAAGTACGTATATATTAAGTTTAAAGCTCTGACATCAATAAGATGATGAATATGATGGCAAAATCATATGGAAGAATACGACATGCAATATCAATTACTTAGTTAAAGGTGTAGAAAATGTGAAAAATAATTGTACATACCTACTATGTATCTTTAGTCAAAATTTAGTTCATTACTTAAACTATATTCACTCAATCTTCTTGTATAAAACTTAAACGTAATAAGTTTTCCAACTAGATACAAATTCCGTTCCTATCATTATAATGAATTCCGAAGTTCCTTTGTTTGAAACTTTGATTTACTTTGACCTTGGACAAAAAAAAAGATGGACCCAGCTGGAATGTTTGAATATAAATGAAGCCAACTTACAGTAAAACTCAATGTTGTAAAATTTTACAATTTATTTGTTACGTTTCAAAAATATTTATTTATACATCGTAAATTATTAAAAATCAATAAGAATCTGGCTCTAGTTCTCACTAATTTTGGTTCATGGGCAATATTTTCCACAACTGAACTAAACAAAGATCAAGAAAATAATTTTGGTGAGAATGTTTATGAAAAAATATAAGCTAGGCAACATTGCTATGTATCTGTATTCGTATGTGATAAAATGACTGTCTTTGTTTATAAATACTGAGAAAGCATTTTGAATAGATTTGTTCAAGTGAAATATTTTTGAGTGTTTAGATATTTTTCAAGTGACATTTTGTATTTTCATTCCGTAGGCGAGTTAGGCGAGTATAAGTGGCGTAACGCAAATTTATTTGTTGATAAATCGATTAACTTTTTACAATATAAAATTGTAGATTTCGTATGAAGGTAAAGCAAAGACAAAAGTAGCTAGCTGCATTGAAATACCATTGTTGCGCTCATTTTAAAGCAGACGATTTTCAATGGAAGAAAATCCGGGAAAAATATTTTTGAAAAAGAATGTGTAACTGATAAAAGAATTGGCTTATTTACAGAGAATATTGTTTTCAGGCAAAAAGTTATGTTGAATTTGGGGATATTAAACTGGTTACTTATCAGTGTTTAGACTCAACATCTGAAAGGTTTTTATTGTCTGTTGGAAAAATGTTAGGTTAGGAAAAATGTTGTTGCATACTTAATGCATATAGTAGTCATAGAGGCGGTTCAGGCAGACAGGTAGACATCCGGTCCAGCCGCTCTGACCGCAGCGCTAACCGCAAGTCGAAAGCAGTGATAACAGCGTTTACTATACTACGTGTAAACCTTCTAATTAAGATACATTAATTAATCAATTTATTTAATTAAACAATTTAATTGCGGTGGAACTGAAAGTTTTAGACTTTTGTGTTTGAAGGATTTTGATAATTTTAGCACATCGCGCGTCAAGCATCGTAGATAATGAAGGTCTTTCGTGACAGTAAGATCCGCATTCGATAATGAATATACTTAATTGTCCGCTCTGTATATAAAATAAATATACATTTATCATGCAAACTGTGGGTATAATGAATTATATTCCGCCTTGTCTGGCCTGTATGATAACGGCGAAAAGGATGTAGTTACTAGATTATCCAGGTCGTCGAAAAAGTTACTAAACACTCTGTATAAATAATATTAAGAATTGTGCATTTGTTGTTGAAGTGTATAAAAATTATTTTATCACAAAGCCACAAAGGACGATAAGACCAACGGTCCGTACTGAAAAACACTTTATTCGGGTCGACGAAGTGAAAGTTGACCGAGTCTCATTGGAAAAACAAATAGGTGCGTGTGAACAGGAGCCATTCTGAAGCATGTTTAAAAAGGTAAGTCACTTTGTTAGGCATTCACAAGTATTTAACGCTTTTACTATTTATGTATCGAATATGTCTAATAAAATAATATTTTTACTGTCAATGGCTACAGAACCATTACACACACAGTTGTAGTGAGATTAGTGGTGTAGTTTATTTTAAAGGTACATGGTGGGGCAACGGCAATAGAGTCGGAGTAATAGAGATTTTTACACCTCCTAAACAATAGGTAATAAAATTTTTGTTATTTATGAAAAATATAGTTTCTCCTACTAACAATCCTAACAAGACAGCCTTGACGATTCGAAATAAAATCGAGAAGCAACATCATCCAATTACTGGTAAAACTAACGTTTTATCAAAATTTACTATTTTTCTTGGTCTTCGCGATATTTTTTCTGAATTCCGTGAAAGTGTGTTTTTAACATATCTATTGAGGAATGAGCGTCTAAAAACCTCTCTCGAAACATATCTAACCGCAAGTCGAAAGCAGTGATAACAGCGTTTACTATACTATGTGTAAACCTTCTAATTAAGATACATTAATTAATCAATTTATTTAATTAAACAATTTAATTGCGGTGGAACTGAAAGTTTTAGACTTTTGTGTTTGAAGGATTTTGATAATTTTAGCAAAAAATGTTACGAATAATCACCTATTATATAATTTTGCATACAAGGTGGTAAAAAGTTTTTAGAAATTATGTAGTAATAGTTGATACAATATTCCGAGACCTTCCTTGGCTATAATTTGATTTTCTTGATCATACACTAAAAAGGCGTAAATAAAAACGTACAATGAATAGTCCGTTTCCACAGCACCTAGGCGGTAGGACTAACGATGCGCTGTATTTAATCTTTAACGTGGCAAATACATCCCCAGTAGGCCTACGAACCACTAGTTATTGCTGAATCATGTCTAGACTTTGCAGCATCTTTTCATGGCTCTTCATGAGTAGCATCTTTTAATGGCTCTTATAAATTAATGACTCTTAGATAAACTAAGCTATCACTAATTGGTGGCATCTTTTCTTGGCTACTATTTATTGGCATCTTTTTGTGGCTGAGTCTCCGAGATGATTCAACAACATATCTTTTAATAATTATAAATGTAAACTTATAATATTGCACCTTGATTTAAATGGAGACTTTAAATAATTTTTCAAATTCTGTTTAATAATTTTAAAAATACTTATGTACTTTGATGAAAGGGTATGAGGAAGGGATAGGAAGGAAATAGCTATGAAAACAGCTGATATTTAATACAGCTAGCATGTTAAATCGAATGTTTCCGCAGAATAGCTATGAACTGACCTCTCAACCTCACTCAGTTTTTCTTAGGTGGATAACTTTACAAAAATACTACTTAAAAAAGATTACCAATACTAGATGCATTGCCGTTTGTATCAATAAGGAACAGAGTCATAGTTTTCAATTCGTTTCCGTTTAGTAAAAGTGGTGCGGAATACTTTAGTTACCTCTTTGGTGACGACAGAATTGTTGGTATTTCTTAATATATTTCGAGTGGTTACGTACTCTTCGGTGGCATCGTTAAGGACCATATCTTTTAATTTATCGAAATTTACTTGTTTATGTGTGCTATAATTAAGTGTTATCCCTTTAACTTTTATAATATCAATGGTTTTATCTTTATCTGTTGAATAAACCCTATAAACATAGAGCTTAGGGCCGCCTGAGACAAAGTCTGTAATATAACTACCCTCACCGTATTCAGCTAGCTCGTCCGTCATCTCGCCGAGATAGCTTCCAATGGGTACTTCATACGTATCTCCAGGGCGCGAGACGTAGATAGCAGAATCAGTATCGTGGTACATTACTCTATCACCTAGTTTCTCGAGATATGAATATAGTTTTAGTCTAGCATGTGCGGTCGTGAAGGCTGCCAAAACAAAATTTACGGTCGGTAGAGAAGTGTATTTCATATATATCTAATATTTTATAGCCTTTTTCCAAAGCTTTTGTCACCTCGTCCATTACCCAAGTCCCCGTAATTGCACGCTCTTCGTCCGCATGACTACACTCTTCCTTTAACATATTTTCACAACAAGTACAGCATAGAGGGAAAATTAATTTATTGTTTGTTTTATATGGAAGAACGGGATGATAGAGATTTGTAGGTGGTAACACTTTACATTTAATTAATCCATTTGTAGTCTTTAGATCTAAAACATAACATGCTTCTCCCACATAAACCTCTGGATGACCTATGGGGTATTTTCCATATTTGTTTATGTACGGATAGAGGCTGCAAATATCCCGATAATTTATTTTCTCCCCTTCCTTAAAAGAATAATATAATTTTGTGGCGTCTGTTCGCCCACCGTAAAAAGCGTCACGAGGCTCCAGAGGTGTTTGTGAAAAGAGAGGGTGTTTTTCAGTATATTTACTGATTTCAGAATTTTCAGACATCTCCCGACAAAAATCACACTCCCATTTCACAAGCACTTCGTAACCTAACTGTCTTAATTTTTCATTTTTTGCCGAGGTTGCTTCGTAACGTTGGGATCCCCCCCTCCTTCTTTTAAAAGCAAATCTCTGAATTTCAAGCATTAGCGAGCGAGAATACTGACGTCGTCAATGCAGTACGCTATGATTTCTTTTTGGAAATCAAAAACGTAGTTTTGCTCAGAGAGACCTTTGTGCCAGGATATAAGTTGATTTCTAGCATCCTCTTCCTCGTCTAATTTTGGAACATATTTTAAACTGCCAGGGTCATAGTATTCGAGAGCAGGTAACGGACCAATATAGTTCCAATTTTCTTTTTTATTAAATAAATGTGGAAAGTACCCTTTTTTATATTTTTTAAATCAAAGACTTTTGGTAACTTTGCTAGAGGCATCGGAAAATAATTTAGCGAGTCGATAAAACTGACGTTACCCACTTTTAATTGTAATAGTTTTGTTCCTCGTGTAATTAGTTCAGGTGTGAGATCTGTCTTTGTCATTATATGATTTAACATAAACTGATTATCGTAGAGTCCACCTGCATGACCAGCTACGATGATTTTCTTGAATAGAGTGCGCTGGTTTAATACATATTCCATAAAACGAGCAACGGGGTCTATTTTTAGAACTTGGTATCTAACACCACAATCACACCATTTATATCTGTACCTATACATGGTGCACAGTGTTGTTCAAACACACACAAATTACAGTTATGACGATGAGTACCGTCAGGCATAACCTCTTCTTGTGTACACTCGAGGTCGTAAAATATGAAGAGAGTACCGTCCATTGTGGGTTTATGTGTATCTACTGGCATGTAACAGTTGTGGGGAGAGGGTTTAAATTCTCTACACACTTTACAGAAAATCTCACCACATGTATGTACTCTATCTTTCCTAAAAGTTTTTAGGCATAATGTACAAGCTACCACCCGGTCGCAGAGTTTAGTCTGAATGTGATAAGCATAACAATTTTGCCCTCTAAAATAGCGATTACAGTTGGTGCACACAATTTTTGTGCTAAAAGTACAAGGTGGAACTTGTTCACAGGCAGGACAATTTCTTTCACAGAGGTGTGAGGTCTTGTGTGTGTAGGGGCTGTGACAATTTTCGCAGAAATATGAACAGCAAAAAGGAGATGCTAAAGAAATTATTACGTTATAGTGATTTTCGTGATACAGCCAATTAATTTTCTTACAGCCACCTATTCCTTCAAACACGACATCACGACCTTTTGCACCATAGTGGTAAACAGTTAAAATTTAGTCTGTCAAATATTCTTGAAATTTATTCAATTCTGGTATACCACCACCCTCTTTGGGTATCTCGATACCACTAGATTCTAATAGCTCTAGAGTTTTTTGCGTCTGAAGCCCCATAATTTTACGAAGCTTCGTTTTGTCGGGGTCTTTATCATCATATGCTTTGGCCACAACTATGGCTCTAGCCAGGCATAGGTGGTCTTTATTAACTATTGTTATAATACCACTACGACGAGCACATTCTTCGTCAAAGTTGTTATATTGACGCCCACGCAAATTACCTTTACCGCTAGGCATTTTTACAGTTGTTGCCCCGAGACAAAACGTTTCGGTATCGAAAGCCGACGAATTAGACTGGTACACTTTCGAAATCATATCCCATATATCTTCAAACTTTATTTGTGAAGCCTGTCGAAAAGACAACCATCCATCGCCACGTGTAAACTCTTTAGAGCAAAAAGTAAAACCGATCTGATCACTTGACTCTGTTCCTTCAGTTACTCTAGCGACAACGCCCTTAAGACCGTCTTTGATCCATTTTAATAGATCATAGTCTTCGGGAGCCGGGCGAATCTTAAACTCTATATGTCTACCTGTTAAACCAAATTTACGAACTTTCTTAACAATATTTTTGGTTACCAAAAACTTTTCCATTGTTTCAAACAGTAACAAATTCTATAAATAAGTCAAGATAAAAAAATGAAAAACACAATAGTGAAAAAAGAAAAGTTTTTCGACAAAACCCAAAAAATCCTAAAAATGTTCGATAATCAAAAATTCCAAAAATTTTTCAAAAGTCGAAAACTCACAATCAAAAATTATTTTAGACTTACCGCAAGAGGACGTCTGAAACGTCACGAGAGCTAGAGAGAAAAGAGGCTTAGCAGCTCTGTGACCTGCTTTAAATAGAAAAAATTTGTGGGCGTGGCTTAAATGCTGTCACGTGATCTTCTCAAGAGAAAATATCTTTTTCCGAGGTTCTTAACATATGATTTGCCTTTTTGAGGTTCTTAACATATGATTTGTATTTTTTAATCAGGGAATTACTACTGTGAATCATTTATAAAGATATGGGTGTAATTTTTCGAGTTTGAAACGCTTAAACCAGCGTGTGGTTAGATAACCTCACTTTTATTATTTCGATAACGTCTGGCTTTATCAGCTGTTATGATTAATGTGGAATCTCCTTTCCAAAATAAAAGCTATTCTATTGAATGCTAGTGGCTAAAACTAAAAATTGAGAAAATTTTAAAAATACGTGAAAAATATTTCAAATTAAGTATATGGTGGTAAAGTGACGCGCTTGCATATAAACATAGATAAGAAAAATGGTGATAATTTGAACAGTTTTTATTGAAAACTCTTATCTCTAAAAAAGGTATTGCGCAATTTTAGATAACATTGCATAATTAGTGAAAATGTCTGAAAAGTGGCGTGACAAGCATAAAATAGTGATAAGAAAATTATTTGAAAAATTTCATATGAAAAGTTTATTGAAAACTCTCTAAAAAGGTATTGCACAATCTTAGATGACATTGCATAATTAGTGAAGAAAGTTGAATAAGTTGTCTGAAAAGTAGCGTGACAAGCATAAAATAGTGATAAGAAAATTATGATTATTCTTCTCAGTGCAAAATTATAGTTTAAAGTTGTTGCTAGTTAAGAAAATTATAATAATTTGAAATCCTCATTGAAAAATGATTTATAATTAAAAAGGTACTGCATAAACTTAAAAAGTTAAGTATAATACCGAAAACTTTTATAAAATTGCTATAATTATTCATTAATGTAA
This sequence comes from Diorhabda sublineata, assembly GCF_026230105.1. Taxonomy (NCBI): domain Eukaryota; kingdom Metazoa; phylum Arthropoda; class Insecta; order Coleoptera; family Chrysomelidae; genus Diorhabda; species Diorhabda sublineata. Next base: position 2,124,968 of record NC_079486.1, read on the forward strand.
AACTTGTAATATAGGATAATTAATATTTAGAGGTGGTTTTAGAAAATGGTGCAAAGTAAAACAATGTAAATCGAGAAAAATATTTTATTAATAAATAAATTTTTACAAAATAATACAATATGAACATTTTTATCTAAACACTATTAGAGTTTTACTGAAGTAATTTTCAAACAAAATGTTTCTGTGCTAAATCCCGTTGAGTTGGATTGATAGATGGAAGATATAGTATCCCACACGTCATTAATAGACACATCTTTGGCTTTCTTGAAATTAATCCATCCTTGTCCTTTAGCGAGGTCTTTGGAGCAGAAAGTGAAGCCTACATAAGCTTCGGGCGACAATTCTTCAGTTCCTTTACGAACAATTTGGTTGATAGCCTCTTTTACCCATGCTACTGGATCGGCACCTTCTGAGATCTCTTTAATTCTAAACTCCAAAGCTCTGGCTGATACACCAAAGCGTTTACATGTTTGTGATTCATCTTTAATTATTATAAATTTTTCCATAATATACGTCTATTCACTACAAGAGGTAAGACAAAAGTGGGGTACGCGCGAATGAGCTGCTTAATATATAGAACTTTTTTTCTTGAACCAACATTCTTTACACCAAGCTGTGAACTTGTAATATTCGATTCCTTTCCGGTCACAATTGTACTCTTCATCGTGCTGGTATACTTCTTTTTTCTGACAAAAAGAACAAAAACTTAATCCGCAGTCGCTGCAGTTACACGCTTTCCCCCAAGCACAATTAGGCATCTTCACTCTAGAACGGTTCGTCTTGAAATGACTACCATAGCCTTTGGAAATGTCTTTTATTCGATTATGTCTGCTCGCCTGAGCTCTTCAATTATTTCCCAAATTCTTCTTCTTTGTTTAGATATTTAAGTGTGTTTACGAGATTATTTGGTCCATTTGGCATCTTCGCTGTAGAACGGAATTCAACTTATTTTTATTCGATGATACCTGCTGTCTTAAGTTCGTGAATTATTTGATGGAATTCGTCATCTTCTCTGTTGAGCTGTTTTAGACGATCAACAAGTACGTTCGGGTCTGTCCAACCTTGGAGCCACGTAGTTTGTCTTGGATATTTCCCCACTTTTCTACGGCAATTGTTCTTACATAGAGGCTTAATAATCTCATCAAATTTAGTTGATCGTTGTTGATGTTTTAAAAACCCTCTTGAATCTCTATGTACCCCCGACAGTTCCAATATTTGCCTATATAGTTGCAAATCGGTGATGGTAAAAGCTCGCGGGGTTCTGCAAAACACTAGCTGTTGTAAGCCGGGTGTATTTTTAAATATTTTGTTGTCTACAATTATATTTTCATCATTGAATTCTAAGCGAGAGCGTCCAAGTAGCCATTCTCTATTTTCAAGCACAGGTCCATATATCGAATCATTGTCGTTGCATGTAACACTGTATTGATTTGATGGTGGCTGCTCTATATCCTGTAAATCGTGATTTGGTTGTTCTGTTACGTGTTGTATATGTCCGTCTTGATGTGATAATATAGTTTCAAGTGGTTCTGTCACAGGTTTAAATATACGTTGAAGCTGTTCTTCATGGCCACGTTCAGACCTTTTAAGTAAATTATACTTTTCTCGAACAGCTTTAGCAAGCTTTGGCACCTGTTGCTTATATGACATCCTGATGTTAAATGAACATTATATGCGAGTGAAGTTCTATTTACAGCATTGATATCTGCCTTTCCACTGACACGTTCCTGACTGACGTACACCTGACGTATATCTGACACATACCTGACATGTACCTGACGCGTATCTGACACGTACCTGACACGTACCTAACACGTACCTGATACGTACCTGACGACGCTGTACCACGTAAGCTGTCGCTTCTGCCAAAGCTGTGACGTGTAAGCTGTCGTACCTGACTGACGTACACCTGACGTATATCTGACACATACCTGAGACGTATCTGACACATACCTGACATGTACCTGACATGTATCTGACACGTACCTGATACGTACCTGACACGTACCTGATACGTACCTGATACGTACCTGATACGTACCTGATACGTACCTGACACGTACCTGACTTGCAGTATTTAATCTTAGCAATAGAAACCAGTGAGCAGGTGGTGTCTTCCTTCTGTCGGGGGTGGTAAAGATACGGGAAAGTGTAGAGCGAGAATACTCCTTTCCAAGGGATGAGGAGACATATGTACCACCGCTCCCTAGAGAGGAATAACATACCTTATTGTGGAAAATAAGCGGGTATTTGTAACATATACTTTTTAATAGTTTTCACTCATGCTTCTGGTAACTATCTGTCAATGTTAACTTTATTTTTCAACGGAATATAAAATAGTTTTAGAAAAAACAGTTCATGCTTGCTTATTTTTTTGTTTCAGTTTTTCGAAATAATTATAGCGCTTTTTAAAATAAAAAATTTACAAATTTTGACATAATTTTCTAGGCATTTTTTCTTTTCTAATATGATTTCTCAATTTTCTAATGTTAGAGGGGATAGCTAAGTTGGTGGTTCATTTTTTTTGTTTCAGTTTAATTTTTCGAAAATACTTATAGTGTTTTTAAAATAAAACATTTTTACAAACTTGACATATTTTTTCTAGGGCTTTTTTCTTTCAATTTTCTAATGTTAGAGGGATAACCAGGTTGATTGGATGAAAGTGGCTATTATTGTGTTATTAAAATAATAGAGGAAGAATATACACTGTTTAGAAATGAAATGCATTTCCTCTAATAATTTTCGTCTTCTGACGCGCTAGTCAGAACTTCATAGCTAAAAAATGATTATTCTGTTCAGGTCGGATATCTCGTATATTCTATATCAGAATTTAAATGTAATGATATAAATATTTGTGTATTAATAACTTACTCGTAGAGGACCGGCTCTCCCAACAACTTCAACATATCGCTACAAATAATTATATTTAATACAATTTTACATTTTATGAACACTTTTCAAAATAAACACCACTACTTATTTTTAGCAGTTGAAACTGTAGTCTTTTAAAATTATTTTAGAATAAAATAGACCGTTAAAAGCTTACATTTAATTCATTTATGTTAATTTATGAATAATATTTGGTAAGTTGTGTTATGTTAGTCAACATAAAAAGTTGTCCAAGGGTGACCAAGCGGGGAGGTAGACACTTTCATCAAATTTCTATAAAACTTGACTACTTCACCCTCAGGATAATGGGGGAATAAAGGACTTTGGTTAAGTACTGGGTGAGGGTAATTAAAAACAAGAAAAACTCTATTTTTTATTTTTATGTTTCCAGCTGAAAAAATGTTACTACAGATTAGTACATACAAAATATAAACTTTCATAAAGTTTTATATATTAAATACTTACAACCGGCGAAGTTCTCATCAGATCTCTGAAAAAAGAATATGAAATAATTATTTCTGTTTTAATATAAAATTGAAGATTAGAAACTCACGGGTCATTTAGGACCAAAAGTCCTGATGCCGTTGATACACTAGAAAAAAAGAAAATCGATGATTTTTGGATCGGTTTTACATTTTGAGTACTTACAATTCCGTTGGCTCGCTGTAAAAAAGGTACGTTTTTAACATACTACTTTTATTTTAAAACCTCTTGTTTACTTACGCGTTATGTCGAACCAGACACCCTGCAAAAAATATGTTAAATTTTCGGTTTAAAAATATTATAAAACGACCTACATCTATTTTTAATTACCACAAAGGGGTCGGGGGCACAAAAGACCCAGCAGGTACCTACCGGTGCCAGCTGGTATGTAGCCGATTTCTTAAATTTTTCTACAAACTCGTTCCTAAAAATATAATTCATTAATTTTACCAATAATATAAAGTTGATTACACTTACATGGCCACTTCTAATTTAATAAGCTTTAAAAGATATCAGCAGCTTTTATAAGCCACAAGAGTTGTTTACGGCACTTTTGATTTTATAAATGATTATCTGAGGTTTTTTCTATAACACTCACTGATTATTATTTATTACTATTATTTTTCTTTGATATCTCATGTGCATTTTGACTATCTAATTTTGAGTTATTGACTTGCTGGAATGAAAACAACTATTTTAAATAGGTAGCACCACACATTTTTTGTTGTATTTTTTGTTGAGAATTCGTGTATTTTTGAAAAAACACCATCTGCTTCTGTATTCTATTACAAAATATTAATATAGGATGTCTATATAGAGAAAGAATAAACACGATGACCCCTAAACCGATATATATGATTTGGACTACCACTCAGAAAATGTATACGGAAACGAAACCTCAACACATCTATCTCGCAACCCAAGCACTTGGCAACATCTCACATATGATGAAGACTTTTCAATATTTATATTATTAGGTAAGACTGTGTAAAATATTATAACTACAAAAAGGTACAAAAACTTACAGCTCTAAAGTTAAAACTTTGGGTCTCCTAAAAATTCCTTCGTCATTTTCCACAAGTTTCTAAAATGTGTCACTGCCTTATTTTCATAATCTATTTGGTGTACTCCTCGTTTAATGTATTTGTTTTCTTACTCCTTGTTTCTTAAAAGGGGTTCGGTGCAGCACCCGTGTTACCGAAGTCATTATGTTTATAGTTATATACATATGTATTTACTTTTATATAGTTTATGTCCACAAATCGCTACGTCAAAAGTTACACAAGTTGGCGTTAACCTTTTATGATGTACTATATATTATATATACAAAATGGATCTTTTAAGATTGTCTACAGTTTCATTTACCCTGTGGTTGCTTCAAGATTGCTGTATTCTACAGATTTTTAATATAGGATGATTATCTCTAGAGAAAGAATACAACATCAATCTCATTTTAGACTTCTATCCTTTTAATAAACACACCCTTAATGTAAGATAATTCTACATCAGGGTCCCCGGTCCATATGGTGAAAGACTCGTGAGATAGAAAGTGTGACCCTGTTGGCAAATCGTCACACAGTTCTATACGAATCATTTCTTTCAAGCGCTGCCTCATGCGTCTATGTGCCTGAAGGAGAAAAAAATAAAATTTAACTTTTTATTTCCTTAACTTTTTTCTTTACTTACGATATTTTTTCTCTCCGTTGTGACGTATCACAAAAGGATTTTTAATACTATTTGGTACTATTCTATCTGAAAAAACAATAAAAGCTCAGCGGACTTTTTTATGACATGCTTACCTCCCATAGTCGCAATAAATAAAAATCCTGTTTTTTCAGATTTATACAACTCTACTACACTTTAGTACATAGGAAACGAAACCTCAATAACTTGTGCTCTCACTACTTGGCAACATCTCACATGGATATTTTCAATTAAATAAGGCATTTTAAATATATCACCCTGTAATACATATTTATCACGTTGCACAAATGGTAAAAACTTTTAGCGTATGGAACAATATGTTCCTAGTTTTAGTCATTTTAGAAAACATCTATATGATACCAACAAGTTGTGGAAAAAAACAACGACCCTTCTTTTTGAAGTAAACTGTTCATAAAACCTAGAATATGATAACGTTTCTTTTAGCGTTCCTGTTTTGAAAACCAAAATGCTTTATATAAATCGCAACCGTTATCTTTGTAAAAGATTAATTTTAAAATTTAAAATATCATTTCTAGGCTGCCCTTGAAACAAAAACTGCATTTCTGTGCGTTGCAAAGTCATACGGAAGCGAAAATCACAAAAATGGATTATTAGCAAGCTGAAGATTCAAGGCATCAACTTTTGACCATAGTTTTATTTCGAATGAAAAAAACCACAAAAGGTATATTTTTTCAAACATGATAAATACGTATATATTGTTATCACTTTCGCTATATTTTTACATTTTTTCGAATGATACAAGAGTTATAATTTATATACAGAGTGTTAAAATATTCTTTTTTATATTTTACGATCGATCGAACAATAAGATCTCATAATTCTCTATCAACCCTTGCTCGCGGCTCTCGTCTGATCTTACAATATTACGATACATAAATAGTAAAAGCGTTAAATACTTGTGAATGCCTAACAAAGTGACTTACCTTTTTAAACATGCTTCAGAATGGCTCCTGTTCACACGCACCTGTTTGTTTTTCCAAAAAGACACGATCTACTTTCACTTCGTCGACCCGAATAAAGTGTTTTTCAGCACGGACCGTTGGTCTTATCGTCCTTTGTGGCTTTGTGATAAAATAATTTTTATACACTTCAACAACAAATGCACAATTCTTAATATTATTTATACAGAGTGTTTAGTAACTTTTTCGACGACCTGGATAATCTAGTAACTACATCCTTTTCGCCGTTATCATACAGGCCAGACAAGGCGGAATATAATTCATTATACCCACAGTTTGCATGATAAATGTATATTTATTTTATATATAGAGCGGACAATTAAGTCTATTCATTATCGAATGCGGATCTTACTGTCACGAAAGACTTTCATTATCTACGATGCTTGACGCGCGATGTGCTAAAATTATCAAAATTCTTCAAACACAAAAGTCTAAAACTTTCAGTTCCACCGCAATTGAATTGTTTAATTAAATAAATTGATTAATTAATGTATCTTAATTAGAAGGTTTACACGTAGTATAGTAAACGCTGTTGTCACTGCTTTCGACTTGCGGTTAGCGCTGCGGTCAGAGCGGCTGGACCGGATGTCTGCCTGAACCGCCTCTATGACTACTGACTTAGTACAATATAGCTTATTTTCCTTTATATATGATTGTTGTTGAATAGTGTCAAGGAAAACCTTTTCGGAGGACAAAGAAACCTTGATTAACAACATTTGTGGTGAGAAGGGCGAATTGCTTTTTATATCTTGAAGTATCATTATCTACAAATAATATTAAATAATGTTCCAATGTTTCAGATTTCACGAAACTATAACAATCAGGAAACTATAACCCGAAGAAGATCACATATCAGTTGATTGAGAATCCTAGCCTACAACGAGATTTAGATCAAAGTTTCCGAGCACCCATTCTTAGGATTTTGCAATGAAAACTGTTTCTTCCATTTTTTATTTCCAGTCAAAGTGAAATTAGAAAAATTTTAGCTATTTTCTATTCAAGTGCGAAGTTGATAAACGAAAAATACATAGAAACCATTTGAAGGATAATTTGTTTACGAATTTTTGCTTTTTTATTTTTATTAATTTTCCAACGTTTTGGATTTGTTTTCTTTGCTAACGCCCATAATTTTTTTTGTTTGACAGTTGAAACATGGACATCAAATAAAAACAAATGGAATGTAACAGGAATTATAATTACATTTTGATTACAATAGAAAAAATTAGCAATACGAATTATACTGATATAGATTGTTTTAATAAACTTAATATGGAACAATAGAAATAAATTGAATATTGATGTGATATAAGCATTAACAACATCATTTAGTTCATCTTTGCATCTAGCTAGTAAAAAATCTCAAAGGTGACATGTGAGTCTTGCAACCTTCTGTATCTCTCTATAATTGTCTCCAGGTAACTTATTCATTGCGGGATTATCATACGTTTGTCCAGTTTTGTCCTCCTTCCGGTCGGTAATATCTAGTTTTCCCATTTGTTGCGTCTTTTCAATTTTTTTTCGTGGAAAGTAATATCCTTATTCGATCCATTTATTTCTTTACCAAAGTCTGCCTTTCTTTTCGAATACTCAGCTGAGAAATTGCAGCTGGTGTTATGTACCTTTATCTTTATCGAAATTCCAGATTTAGCGTTTGAACGTGACATCTCTACTATTTTTGGCAGATAGAAGCTGACTAAGATTTCACACACACACACACACACACACACACACACATACAATTTCCCTTGAGACGAGTCCGTCCCTCTAGGCATCCACCCCCGGATAAATCCACGAGTGGGTGCGAAGAAGAACATTCCAACCACCCCCTGTCATTTCGACAGGTCCTCATCCTCTTTCACGTCGCAGTTTAGCGTGTAGAATCCTTTCTCTCCCCTGAGGTCTATGGGAGATTCTGGGATGTCTTATCTTTTTGTTAAGAGGTTAGCCTGTTGGCTATACACTTTTGGCTTCTTAATCTGAACGCCTTCGTGTGTGTGTGTGTGCTTCGCTGCCTCCTACCTCCTACCGGTAGGAAAAGATCTAATCCGAGTGGTCCTTCGCCTTCTCTATAGCTGTCCCCGATGTATTACTCTGCATTTGCTTATGAAACGCAGAGTTACCGTGTCGGGGGGTGTCCTCTTGTGGGTTGTCTATGAAAACCTAGGATTGTGGATAGGATTTTTTTTTTATTATTTATTATTATTATTTTTTTTATTTTATTTTTTTTGTATTTTTTATGTAGTTTTTAGTGGTTTTTGTTATATATTTTTTTTGTGGGTTTTTTTAAATTTTTTAATTTTTTTTTCTTTTTCTACTTTTTAGACTAACCTAACCTACTACTACTACTACTAACCTAACTTAATCTACTTTACCTATCCATCCAATTGTCTTCTATGGATTCTTTCTGGTTGAAACCTTGAGTAGTATATTCTACTAGTCTCAAGATTTGTTGTTCGGGGCTGTGGTTTTTCCTGAAGCCGAATTGTTTCTCCGGTATTGTATTTAGTGTCTTTGTTTGTTCGTTCAGAATCCTCAGTATCACTCTCTCTGCGATTTTACTCATGGCAGGTAGCAAACTTATCGGTCTGTAGTTTTGGGGGAAAGTGGGGTCTTTCCCGGGTTTTCTCAGCATGATAATGTCTGCTTGTTTCCATTTCGATGGGAAGTGTTTTGTCTTATGTTGCATGCCACTTATTATATTCGAAAGGTATACCATACCTTTTTTTGGCATGTTTTTCAGCGCTCTGTTTGAGATTCCGTCTACTCCAGGTGCTTTCCTTGCTGATGCGAACCTAAGTAATTCCTTCACTTCCATCGGTGTTGCGAATCCTAGGGCTTCTTGGTCCTCCTCGTCTTCTAGGTATTCGTTTATATTTTCTTCTATCATGTCTGAGTAGTCCATGTCTTCGTCGGGATGTTCGTTCAGTGTAAACTAAAGTTCCATTGTGTTTTTCAGCTCTTCTGCTTTCTCTTTGTCTGTATACGCCATCCCGTTGCTTCCGTGTATTGGCGGCATTGGCTTTCTTTCTTCTCTTAGGACTTTAGATATGTTCCATAATCCGGGTTTTTGCGGATCTAGTTTTTTTATCCTTCTGTTCCATTCCTCGCTTCTGTGTTCCTGTAATTTTTCTTGAATTTCCTGTTTCATTTCCCTGACTCACCTTCTTTCTTCTGGGTTTTGTGTCCTTTGGGCTCTTCTAGCTATTCGGTTTTTCTCCCTAATCAGATTTCTCAGATCGTCGCTTATATTTTTGAATCTGCCGTATTTGTCTGGTACGGTCGTTGTGGTACTTCGTTCTATCGCTTCTGATAGTGCTTCTTCGAAGAAACAGACCTGTTCTTCTAGCATCTCCTTGCTTTTTATTTCCGTGATTGGTCTTAACAGCTGTCCTATTAGCCTTCTGAAGTTGTCCCAGTTGGTTTTTCTCACGGTTCTTCCTGTTTGTCTGTTGCCGCTACCAATGGTGACGACGATTGGCGAGTGAGCGTCGCCGCCGTCTATGGTCACGATTTCTACAGGCATCGTCATGTATCTCAACACAGCGATGTCTATAACCTCGGGTCTTCCTCCGTTTGGTGGGTAGTGTGTCGGTCTTACTGGTCCTATCGCTTCATAGGATGGGTGATCTTCTCCAAGTTTCTTCCTTGTCTGTTTCTTCTTGTGCTGTACCACGCAGGGGACTTGGCATTCAGATCTCCTATGATAATGCCTTTTTTACCATCTGGGAGTACTGCTAACACGTCTTCCTCGTGTATTGTGGTGTCAGGCCGTACGTATGCTGATATTATTCTAATATCGCCGTATGATGTTTTAATGTTTAATATTGTCGCCTCTATGCTAAGTAGTCCGTCCGGTGAGTTTATTCGGTGTTGGCACAACTCTTTTTTCACTAAGATCGCTATACCTCCGGAGCGTCCGTTTATATCGTCTCTATAAACTTTGTAGCCTGGCCAGGTGAATCTGTGTGTGTCACCTGGCAATCTCGTTTCTTGTAGAGCGAAGATATCGTAATCTTCTTCCTCCAAGATCACTCCCATGGTGTTTTGGTTTGTTCGTAGTCCTCCTGTGTTCCACGAGCCGATCTTTATTTGACGAGGAAGGTTGTTTGTCATTTTATTTGGCTTGTTGGGCTATTAGTGTCGCTATGAGTGTCTGCATGTTCTGCAGCATACTCAATATCTCGCCCGTTCCTTGTTGTTTTTGTGGGGTTGTGACTGGCGGCGTTTTCTTGGCCGTTTGGGCGTAGCTGACTCCTGGGATCGTGGTTTTTGATGTTGGTTTTTTGGTTTCCTCTTTTTTTGGATTTTTTGGACATCCACTGTAGTTGGCTGGGTGATCTCCTGCGCAGTTTCTGCATTTTGGTTTCTCCGTTTACTCAGGGTACAGTCCATGGCCCTGTGATCTCCTGCGCATCTTACACAACGCACGTCCATGTTGCACGTGCTCTGTCCGTGATGAAAACCTTGGAACCTGTAGCATTGTACCGGTCTGTTGTGTTTCTTCTGTTCTACCACACTTATTTTCGGGTGGCAGAGATATCTTAGGTTTTTGTACGATTGCTCTTCTGCAGGCTCGATGACTACCATAAATATTGGTATCAATTTTCTTGTATTATCCTTATTTTTTTGTGTATAGCTCGGTAGTTGCCATACTTTTTTAGGTTTCAATCCTATTTCCCTCAGCTCGGTTTCTACTTCCGGTGTTGGGGTGTTGACTGCTAGTCCTTTTATCACTAGCTTTCTTTCTTTTTCTTCTCTGAGTGCATACGTGTACCACTCTATTTCTTTGTGCTCGCTCAGGAGCATCTTTATTTTGTTAAAATATTCCACTGATTGCGTGGTGATCAGTTGTATCAGTTGTTTCCTGATAACAGTCCACATCAGTGCGGATTTCAATATGATTGGAGGTAGCCTCCTCTCTGTTTTTTTTGTTTTTCCTCCTCGTCTCTCTTTATTTTTTTAATTCTTCCTCTATTCCGTTTTTGTTTCCTTCCGTGGTTTTGGTTTTTTGTCTTCTTCCGTTTTCTTTTGTTTTTCACTTGCGTGAAATCCTCCTCCTCCATTGGGCAGTCTTCGCTGTTTGATTCCTCCATTACACTATGGTCGGGATCTAACATTTCCTCTCCCACATTTTGTTCTCCGCTTGTGGTTGTCCTTTTTTTTTAGTTGTTCCATGAGTTTTGTTACTTTCTTCTCTAGTTCATCCATTGTTTCCTTCATGTTGATCATTCTCACCTGTTGTGTTTCAACTGTTCTTTTCAATAGATGGATTTCCCCTCCCATTTTTTTGTACTCTTCCTTCGTTTCTTTAAGTTCTTCATTCTTCCTTTTCAATTCCTCTTCCAGTCTCCTATCTTTCGATGTTCCCCTGTCGTAGGGTTTTTCCCTACATTTGGGGTTTTCAGGCTCCATGCCTGTACTCTTGTCTTAGTATTTTTTTTATTTAAATTCCCTAAAATTTCCTTGAAATTACCTGAAAAAAGTTTATTAAGCCATACTGAGAAGTACGGCTGTTTCGATAACGGAGAAATTCCGCACAATCAAATTTGTGTTAACAAACACAATTCTTTCATGTAGAAGTATTTCAATTCATTATAAATAAAGCACACTTCACTGTCGCACTTGTTCATTCGTCAAAGTCTCGGAGTCAACTACATAGATAAAGAATAGTGGACAACTACATACTAGAGACTAAGATTTCATGTTCACTATAACGTAAACAGTTTATTGCTTGGTCGGACGGAGAATTGAGCATTGTTATAAAAAGGTACGTTCCAACCAAGGTTGTAGACGATAGATTAACCGGTAACTTGTTCCATATATTGAAAGCCGATAGACCAGAGCATTGAAATGTTTTTGACGATTTTTTAGGCCGTTTTCAGGGATCAATAAAAAAACCGGTTATACGTGTAATCTAATAGAAAAGATGTAAAATATTCAATAGTATATAAGTTGTTACATTCCAAATTTGATAATTGTAAAGAAAATTAAAATTTCTGTATAATACTAACCCTTTCGCTCCCAGTGGTTTTTTTGCGAGTAATTACGGTACTCAACAGCTTAATGAGCTATTCAACACTCAAATGGTATGGAAAAATTGTTGATTCATTTTTTATTTCAAGGGGATAGCTGGAGGGTAGTGGGACACATAGATCCCAGTGGAAACTTTTTGCGAGACATATTTAATCCAATGGTATTTATTATAATTTTTTTTACAACAAATTTATATGTATGAAAACTAGAAAAACAATTTTTGCACAGAGGAACATTGCAATCTGAGCAGAAGGTTGTGCGTTTTCTCTCTTATTTTTTTCCACAACTGTGACATCTCCTACGAGTTGGTCTTTCATAAGGAAGATGATCCCCAACATTCATCACTCTTTGGGTGATTCTGTTGTTCTGCCTTATTGGCGTTTTCTAACAACCTTGGCATATTTTCGAGCCTCAGAAATCATTGACTCCGCAAGTGGAACCAGAAAATCCAGGAAAGAATTTTTCTTATGATCTGTTTCTCTCCAAATAATACATGCATTTACCGCACTGGTCATAAGCAAACGGTGAAAAACTTTTTTACCACTTCAAAGACTTACGATCCATGTCATAAATACCAATCAATTGGTCAGAAAGATCAACACCTCCCATGAACCTATTGTAATTGGCCACAATTTCAGGGCAAGGAATTTCCTTTTTATTGCCATCTTTTTCTTTTCTGTTCACAAAGGTCATATAATTTCCATGACACTTTGAAAGCAGCGTTACTTCTTTTGTATCTTTCCACAAAACTTCCGTAGTACCAAATTGATTATGGATATCAGCCCTGTTTCTTTTCTAGGTATGTTTCTGCGATTGCCAATCACTGTGCCAACACAAGCAAATGGAAAGTTGTTTATTAATTTCGTCGACGTAAAAAATCCATCAAAACATAAACTAGCCTCTGAATCTTTTATTGAAGACGAAAGCTTAGAGACGACTGATTCTCCAAGAGTAGATTCGGTATCTCTGTTGGCATCCTTTCCACAATAAATATTGAAATCATATGTGCAGCCTGTTTTGGGATCACAGCGCTCCCATATATATTTTTATTCCTCGCTTTCTAGGTTTCAAAGGGAGGTACTGTTTCAGAGAACTCTTGCCCTTGAACTTGGCCATGGCTTCATCAATACTTTGGAAAGTGGTCTCACTCCTTACTTTTTGAAATCTTTCTTCCAAACAATCAACAAATGGTTCACTTTAGTACAATTTAGTCGCGTTCTCGTTTTGTTTCAGGATGGTGCTCCGCCACAAACATTCTCTCCAGATCCTCTTGTTGGGGAGGTTCAGTCCCGATAGTTCATATCTATTTCCTGCCAGTTTATAACTTCTTTGCTTAGGTCACCTTCCACTTCTTTTAACCTTTCTGTCCTAAGCCTGTATTTTTCTACCACTCGGATCCCTTTGCATCATATTGAATGCTATAGATTTTGTTCCTTTTTTCAATACACACCCCAACTACTCAACTCGCTGAGTTTTGATTTTTTCTGCATTATCTTCGCCGTTGATTTCGTCTGTTATTTTTTGGTTGGTTGTTATCTGATACTTAATTTTTCTTGATCCCATTTTGTTCTTATCTCTCTTTCATTTCTTTTCAATATTTCTTCAAAATTTCTAGTAAATGTTATTGTTTCCGCTGAGTACACCACTTCTGACTTTATTAATAATAATAATAATTATTATTATTAATATTCGTTCGTTTTTGTGAGTAGTTTACTTTCCAATAATTTCTTCAATTTCAATACTCCCGACTCCTCTATTATTGATCATGACGCCGAGGTACTTGAACTTTTTACTTACATAAATTCATACACGCCAACTTTCACCTTTTCCCTTGATATTGCTTCCAAAGCTCATTATTTTTATTTTGTCTCCACTGATTTCTAAACCTATCCAGGTTTAGAAACCTCTGTAACTATATCGTTAAACATGTGTACATTATAGATCTTTTAGTTAGGTTTCACTCTCAATGGGATATATACGACCCGCCACATATTCAAAAATTACTAGAGGGAAATTGAGACGTGCTAAACTGAATCGAACAAGTCCCGCTGGTAGTTTACGAATAAACATATGTTAAAAATAGGGTTAGCATTTTATTGGTGCTTGCATGTGAGTAGACGGCGTGAAGTGAAATCCCCCCATGTTAAAATTGCGGTTAAGGTGGCATTAGCGGTAAAGTGGAATCCAATATACAGATGCAAATTTGCAAATCGAAAAAAGATATGAATTCGACTTGGAATTTCATCAGCTATCACATAAGGTAAAAATGGGCCGGAGTGCAATTTACACCATATTTGAATGGATTTTAAATTAAAGTTCACAGAGTTTCTGTTGTATGGCTCTGGTATCGCTTATTTGTATATGTAGGATTAAATGATCGGTCAGATTGGCATCCGTGTATATATTGACCATTTAGCGGACACTCTGGCTTCTGTATATCTATATTATTTGCACTCAGGCATCCGCACAACGTTGCCAATTCAACGGTTCATCTTAAAATGAAATATTATCGTTGTAATCATATCAGTTACTAGTATAAATCAAATTTTCCGTCGCACCAATGTTGCTCTTGATAATATTCTGTTTTTTCATCAACTGAGGCAACGTATCAAAACGTTATAAGTAATATGTCGATAATTTTCGTCTGTAAAAAAATCTAAAAATCATCTAATTCCAATAAAAATCTCTCAAGTGTTTATAGAAGATATGAGAATATCAGAAAATAATGGTTTTGGATGTTCATGTAAATGCTTATTGACGAATAATTGTTAATATCTTTTTTCTTCAAGTAATAAAAAATGTTGATTATCCATTTTTGAACAAGTCAATGTGAAAAACTTAATATCTTGTATTGCCGGTATTAAAGAAGGTTTGTTGAATGTGTTAATCATTAAATTCTGTCCAGCTTCACTTGATATTTCTTGCGCTCAGTCAGTTTCAATTAATCTTGTCAATATTTTCAATTCATCGACAAAATCTTTTCTACAATTTTCATTTTGTACTTCTAATGATACTGCTGCGTTGATTGCATTCTTAATTAGAGTTCCCATTTGAATGGCAAATGAAGGAGACGCGTATGTCCTTGTTTCCATATTATAATTTGCAATAAGCTTAGTTGCTTTGATTAAAGTTTGGAATTTACTAGGGCTCAGTATTTGAAGTAGTTCCAATCTATTGTTTTTGAGAATTTCCCGCGAGCTCTTTAGAAGTCTAGCTAAACGTCTCATTTGCCTTTTTGCAACCACTCGCAAATGTTTTTCTTTGTGACTCCTACCAACTTTACAGATTATGGGATCTTTCTTTGCTATAAATGATATATCATCTGCTCTAAACGTATTCAACAATCCACTAACTCTTAGTGGATCATTGGGTCCGAATTGACCTACCATTATCGCTTGACGTTCAATTTGAGATTGCAATTTTTGTGATGGATTAGGATTGAAGAAACATTTCTTCGTATGTCTTCTCAAACTTTTTGGAGCATAGTACCCGCGACAAAACTTACAAACGATGTAATTATTGGTATTATTTTGTACTCTCATAACTGGTACAACTTTCGAAGATTTGAAGTCGCCTTCTCTACGTACCTTATCAATTAATTTTTTCCTTTTCTTTGATTTCTTATCCAAAGACATTATTTCTTGTACCTGTATTTCATCAAAATGACATCTTTCTATATGTCGAACAAAATTGCTAGTTTTTATGCCGCAAAAATAAACAGTTATGTTTCCTTCTGATCCTCTTAGTAGTAGTTGGAACTTGGCTAGATGTATTTCAAGGTGTGTTACTTATTTCATTCAAATAACTAATATCTATTACGGAACCATCAGGGAGGTTTTCTAAATGTTGTTCTACATAACTGCCCAAAATTGCATTCAAAGATTGTTCAGACATTAAGTTAGTACTTTCCGCAAGACAATCACCAGCGATTTCATCAATTGAAACATCAATTTTCATATTATTTGAAATATTCATCTCAAGAGTTCCTAATATATTGTTTGCATCTTGTGGTTCATACTTTGTTTCAACTGGTGCTGCTTGTAGCAGCGAGGACTCAAACGTTGACATATCTGATACGGTGGACGAAGGAACATATTCGGATTCTGAAGTAAGAGATGGATCCGATATTGAAACTAAAACCAAATGTTATTTCAACAAGATTGGTAATGATAGAAATAATAATAATATTGTTGATGTACTGAGCCAATTTCTCAAAATTTTTTAGAAATACAGTCAATTCTCTAGTCCGAAACTGTTGATTGAATATTGATGCTAATTTTCAGACTGCTCCACGACCACCAGTAATTCTATCTTACTCAGAATGATTTGAATTTGTTTTATTAAAGTACTCATCAAGTGTGTGTAAGCAACTATTTTTTATTATTTCCAACAGCAAGGTATGTTTTTGAAAAGTGAAATTCTACATGCATCATTCGTGCTAAGTTAGTGTCGAAGTATATTTTTTACAAATGCTAAAAATTCAGCGAAAATATGTTTTCAGTCACAAGAGACGGAAACGTCAACTATCGTCTCCAGTATTTATCCCTCTTATAATATATAGTATTGACGACTTCAAATTATCAATGGAAAAGAAAGAATCGTTTTTATAGTGAAAATGCATTTCTGAACTTTTATTTATTAAAAAGGAGATTACAAGTGTGGAAATACCGTGAGATTTAAAAACAATGTATTATTAGTTTGACATTACTCGTTAATCATTTAGATTTGTCTGTAAGTCATTTTGCACTTTCCTGGCTAATACCACGCCGAACATTGAATTACATCCACAACGAAGAGCGTGATGCCGATTGACCGACAATCGAGACAGACATCTCAATGTTTCGCAATTGCAAGGAGAGAGGTATAGCCACCGACTAGTTTCGACCTTGTTATGATCTCATCAGGATGGCATAATACTCTCTCGTCTGGTACCCCTAAACAGACTCAAAATTACGACGTTACCCTTTGCTTGGATAAAATTCCGCACGAATGTGACGGTTTATAAACCTCTCTCCTTGCAATTGCGAAACATTGAGATGTTTGTCTCGACGGTCGGTCGCTTTTCTTTGTGGATGTGATTCAATGTTCGTGTGGTATTAGCCAGGAAAGTAGTGTAGTTGTTTTCCACTTCGAGGAACGGCCAGAGCGTTATTCCGAAAATATTTTTTCGGAATACATTGAGGTGTCACCACCAAAAACTCCCTGACACCTACATGACACCTCTGAGGAAATTTTGAAATGTTTTTCATAATAAAATAATATTTTTTTTATTTTGTACAATATAATGACGTATGTATTGTATTCACAAGATGTCACCACCAATTAGCTGGAAACTGTTTTCATGCCCTTACGCTTAATTTAACAGCTTGTAACTTTAACATTTTCAGCACGAAAATTTGCACAAAACAATATATTTTACACGCATTCTCTGTGTTCTTATTAAATATATATTAAATAGAATCTAATAGACATATCAAACATATACACAAAATAAAATCCCAAATTCATATCCATAATTAACTAGATAGAAAAATGTCCGAAGAAATCTATCTATTATTGTAAAAGTCATAGTTATTTGATATCTTTATCATGATAAATAATCTACATAATAGGAAATTTTTGAGTACACATACCGTCTTTCTCCTGAGCTAATGCTAGGCTCATAATTAGTTCGTTTCGTTTACGTCTTGACATTTTGACTGCTTGCAACACTATTAAAAACTACGAAAAGATTTTCTGCTTGTCTCCGTGAATGATGTTACGACGCCATGCCAACCCTTTACGAAGCTTATCGAAAAAAGGGCGCCAATTATTATTAACGTAGAGATACTCTAGAGAAGTCGTCCATCCCGTTAAATGTATAAGTATGTAAATATAAATACAGTGAGTATTGGATACACGGGGCGCGAAAAGTTATTAGAAGTTTTATTAAGGTTTTTAGATCTGAGTAATTTTTCATAAATGACTAATTGATAATAAAGAACTGTCACCATATTTATTATACAGAATGGTTGGGTCAGACGTTAAAAGCAAAAAACCTGAGTTGAAGACCAGCATTATAAAACAACAAGCATAAATTACTAACCCTTGACAGAGCAACAAAAATGATCAGAATAATTTGTAAGAGTATCAATAAAAGTAGAAGAAACAAATGTCAATGAGATATTGTTTACTGGTTTTTCGATCCTAGGTTCAGTTTATGCCAAATTTATCATCAGTTCGTAATCAGTCAATATTAAATTCTGCTTTATTTTCCAATTCTAACCATATGAACTTGATAATGGTTTACACCGGGTATTTCAAAACATATGACCAGTTTTCCGTAAAAATTTCAACGCCATTTATTTTTTGGAATACATAGTTCAAAATTATCTTTCCGCAATAATGCTAGGATAAAAGTATGTGAAAAAAGAGAAAAGTTTCAATGCATCAGTAACATTATAAGAGGTAGGTATATGAGACTAATGTTTGTTAAAATAGGAACTCAATACTATACAGAGAAAGTTACATTTCATGTTGTACTAGCAAATAGTGAAGATACCAATATGAGAGTCCCAAAGAATCAGTTACAGCTTATTGCAATTACAAAGACACGATAAAATTATTCTGAGGAGAGAACTTCTTGCAAAAAATAGCAGCTGTGTTACTCGGTAACGAGTGGACAATTCATGAAAGTAGATATGCGAACAGTCACAAATTTACATTATTTGTTCTACAACAAATTTTCATTTCGCAGTCAGACTAGGTGGTCTGTAAACGTAGATGGGAGCATTCCAAGTGGATTCGTAATAGGACCCTATTTTATTGAAATATCGGCAAATGGATAGAGTTTCAAGTCGTTTACCGCTACTTCTTAAGGCTTATCAATTTCAAAGAAGGAGTTATCCTTTTTCGAAAGTGAAACTCCATTTTTCTTCTTTAAATGGCGTCGAATAGCTTGATGCCTTTATATCAGCATATTATGAAAATCAGCTAGACACAGCAAGTATCATTAAGGGCCCTAATCAAATGGTTCATAGGTGGAACAACATTTAAGTTTAAGTTTAAGTTATGGGCCAATTCAATCTAAAAGAAGAGCCACATTGTTCAAATTTGGCAGAATGAAATACAGGATGACTCAAAAATGTGAAACTGTTGTAGAGAGTTTGTTGTTCTTCTGTACATGTATATACTTTTCAAAACGAGGTTCGAGTTTTATCAAATCTTTAAGTTGGAGTGGGCCTAAAAACCTTTATCTACGACAGAATATTTGGGTTGTGCGTTTCAAAGTACAGAAGGTGGTGACCTGCATACGACTTTCACAAGAAACTAGTGGAATACCGTATATGGAATATGAAAAAATATTTCTTGTTACGATGGCAAATTGCAACAAATTGAAATCTAAGATACAAAATGTCTCATGTGAAAAATTCAACTTTGTTCTAATAAGACGTTATTGAACCATTGTAATCAATTTCAAAACATGCTGAATTTGTATTCTAATACATTCAAAAAAATTGAAAATGAACAGCTGTTCAAAAGTTGAAGATATTGATAGAGTTAAGAATATTTATTTAATCAGATTTTAAAAGCTGAAACAAAATTTTATGGTACAAGAGAACATATTTGTTAACTGTTGAATACCAAAAATCATAAAATCGTTTCTCATCTCTTTGAATAATGAAAATTAGATAAAGTGCTGAAATAAAAGAATAAAACAAAGGAATTCTTCAAGGGATTTAATGAAAAGGAATGTTTCAACAACAGCTAATATTCAGGTCGAGGATCATGCTCGCCAATGGTATTTTATGCATTTTATCCCAAGCATGCTCTATGGCATTCCCATCTCTTTTGAAATCACTCAATCTGGATGTGGTCTCGCATATCATTATTAAAGAACTACCCATCTTTGTATTAGCATCAAGGATTCTTCTTTCATCTTTAAGATCAATAAACCAATGAAAATTCTTCTTCCTAGGATTTTTTAAGCATAACGAAGATTTGCAGTTGGATAACTATCATCATTTAGAGAGATTAATAAGTTTGTTATTTTTAGATTTAGACTAATACTATTTTATATATATATATATATATATATATAT
The DNA here is from genome assembly GCF_026230105.1 of Diorhabda sublineata. Classification (NCBI taxonomy): domain Eukaryota; kingdom Metazoa; phylum Arthropoda; class Insecta; order Coleoptera; family Chrysomelidae; genus Diorhabda; species Diorhabda sublineata. The sequence continues at coordinate 2,145,138 of NC_079486.1, forward strand.
ATATAATGCATCTAAATGTTCTCGACCATTTATATTGATATATAGATCACCTTATTTTGATATTCATGATAAAGGAGAAGAAAAGAGAAGCAGAAATATTTTTGAAACATTTGAGCCCTAGAAAATCTGAGGAGCAAGAAGAAAACCTAAAAACTTGAAATAAAACAATAAAATATAGCCAGGAACCAGGAAGTGGAGCCATGGAAGGTGATTGCAGCGTAAGCACTCAAGAAATTGCAAATGTGGAAAAGTTAGTGATGTATGTAATTTCCAGATAACAGTCATCCTTAAGGCAAATGGTTTTATTGGAATCGTGCAGGGCGAAGAAAAATTTAGAGATATTATAGATGATAAGAAAAAAAAGCTATGGATCAAGATTGATGTTCGTGCACAAAGGATCATTATTGGCACAATAAATATGAAGGTACTTATTAACTGTAAAACCTCATGTGAAATGTAAGAAAAATGATGTTTAATATTTAGAAAAGATATTGAACAACAAAATTGTAGAATTTTGCAGGATTTTTTAAAATTATTCTTACGAAAAAGGGTGTGATATATCCATGCATAATTATGACTAGGTTAGAAAATTTGGATTATTGCCGAAGGATAAAACAGATATGTTAATGTCAAAAACTTTAAGTTCTTGGCCAGATAGGTTCAATTTTTTTAGAACTGCATGGAAATCCACCTCAAAAAATAAGAAAACCCTCAAGAATCTTACAGCTTTGTTAATATCCGAGAATGAAACATGTATAAATAAAGAGAAAGATCACTTGGTTGCTTTTAATGTAAATGCAATGGTATGTCACAGGTGCTTAAAAAAAGGGATATTACTCATTTGCGTAGAAATGGGGATAAAGATATGAAAAGTGAAATAAATGTTATAACTGCGGAAAGGGAGGTCATTATGCTAAGAACTATGAAACAAAAGACAAACAAGGTAAATAGGAGAATATACTGCACTGAAAATGATTGTTATTTTAGGAATATGCATGGTGAAAATCTTTCACATAATAAAAATAAAATAATGTAATTTTCATCCTATGAAATAGAGTAAGAAACCTCACCAATTACATACAGTAACAATATTTTTGTGATAGATTCAGGTTCTCCCTCCCACATGTTTAATGATAAAAGCCTATTTAAAAATTTTGTAGAGAAAAATGTAGATATTCGTGTAGCTAAAAAGGGCAGTGAAATAAAAACCGGGGGATTAGGGGTTATTTAAACAAAAAGTTATACAATGAGTTCTGATAAGAACTGTTTATTTTAAGTTGAAATAAAGCAATGCACAATAACCCGAAATGAGGAATAAACAAGTTTACGGAAAACAAGTACAAAATATTTTTAGGTTAGCTATTGACAAGTATTTTGTCACAGATGTGTAAAAAGTATCGTATGAAACTGGCTGCCATCTAGCCAATCAGAAGTCATCAGAATTAAAATTAAATTCAATTTAAGTTGGCAATTCTGTAGTTTAAAAACAAGGTATAGTATGTTGCCGTTTTCCCTTTCAACACAAAAAATATTCTAGGCAACGTTGTAAAATATTATTTTGTTTATATTACGTTGTCTAACATATACTGTAATACCATTGTATAAAGAATATTCTTTATACAATGGTAATACTAATATTACTCATAAGACCCGTAAGACTCCTGTATGGACAGTTGGTATTACATATATGTTGTCTACATATTTTCATTTTATTTTAGATAGTTAAATCATCGTAACTATAGCGGTTTTATTTCGTAATGTACAACGTTAAAAATCGTTTTTTTTCTTATTTTTATTTCCGATACGTAGAGATATCATCAATAGATGATTTTCGATTTGATTAATGAGATAAATATTTGAAAGTGTTTGAATTTCAAAAGTCAACAATTGTCAGAGAATGAACACATATATATAATATATATATATATATATATATATATATATATATATATATATACATATATATATATATATATATATATATATATATATATATATATATATATATATATATATTCATGCCAATGGCGCAAATTTTGTTTTATATTACCTGATTATTTTTAGTTGAAAAACTAATAACTTTTTATGGAGCTAAAATGATCTGTTTTTTTCTTCTCTTTTCTAGTTTCTAAACTTTCCCATTTTCTGAACAATTCTCGTGTTCATTGGCAATCAGAAACATCATCTAAATAGTTTTAGTTTGAAAATAACAAGGTATAAGACATCAATCAATCCAAAATATAAGTCAAATTCACTTTATTTGCAATCCAAATTACAAATATAATGATATGAATATTCACTATCTATGGAAATTTGTATACCCGGATATGATCCATGGTTATTGAACAAAGTCATAGAACATTCTAATCCCGGAGCTTTTGGCGAACATTATCTAATCAAAGTCTATTTCCAACTCTAGTTTCCATAGATCATCCCATTGTTTTATCCTAATTTCACAAAATCTGGTTTCAATTGTGAAAAAGCAGCGTTCAATGTCAATTTGACGGAGTATCAATTGAACTATACATATTATTGGTTGTTATACTAATAGATGGAGTATTGTCAATATTCTCAGTAGTTCTAGAATCACTAATTTTATTTACTAGTCATTCCGTTGGTAAGAGGAACTAGAAAAGTATATGTTTAATATTACCAACATAAAATTATCATTGATAAAAATACGACGCCAAGATACTTTAGAACAGGGATGGGGAAACTACGGCCCGTGGCCCATCTCCGGTCCGTAAAGCGTTGATATCCGGCCCGTGACCGGCAAACAAAAATTAAGTACAATTTTCTTTTTATCAGAAATTACAATCTCATGAATTGGCAGTAAAGGCAGTACACGTCGGGCATAAAACTCGTAAGTCCGACTGTCTTCGAACGCACTACCTATTTGAGGCAACTATTTTTGAACACCAGCAAATTGGAATTTTATAAGTCCTTATCTAGGACACAATACCCAAATATAGTTTTCCACGTCCAGAAAATGATGGTTATGTTTGGTACAAGCTAGTTGTGCGACAAACAATAATGAAAAAATTGTCTTCGTAATAGGCTAATAGACCTCCTTTTTTCATTGTTAAAAATTTCAGCTTCACAAATGGAGCCGGATTATGATGAAGTCATGCATAAACAAAAACAGTTCCACATGTCACATGTTACCACAAAGACCAGCACCCCTCAACCTCCTATTTCGCAGCTAATTAAAGTTAAATTAATTAAATGTTAATAAAAATGTTATTTTCTAATATTGCACAATAATCTATTATTTCAGAAAAATTATAGCCTTATTTTTATTTTAGTAAATAATGTAATGCCTCAACCTGATGACATGTTACTATATATATGTAATACTTCTATATGGAGAGTTTCTATAAGTGGAAGACTAAGGAAGACAGAATGGTAACGATTTTTCTATCCTCCGAGGCTCCAGCTCGATTCCGCGCGCCATACATTTGGGTGTATTAGAAATTATTTGTATCAGATATATTCTATTTACATTCATTGAAGCCAATAGAGGTCGATTGTCACTTTGTGTTGATTGCAAATTTTCGAAGCTAATTGATGTCGATTAAAGTCCAAACACATTAATCCTCATATATTTGAGTGTATCAGAGATTATTTGTGTCAGATATGTTCGACTTACATCAATTGAAGCAAATTGAGGTCGATTGTCACTTTGTGTTGATTGCAAATTTTCGAAGCTTATTAACGTCGATTAAAGTCCAATCACATAATTTCTTATATACTTGGCTGTATTAGAGTTTATTTCTGTGGAATAGATTCGATTTACATCAATTGAAACCAATAGAGGTCGACTGTCAAATTGTGTTGACTGCAAATTTTCGATGTCTATTAACGTCGATTGAAGTCGAATAACCTCCGATCTTGATGGTCGAATTCAGCGCCTTAACAAACTAAGCTATTTCGCTTCGACAAGCATTTTGTCTAGAACTAGGTATTCAAGTGACTCTGAAAGATGATATTGTACGGATTCAAAAATGGACAGTGCCAAAAGCGACTCTCAAAGATGCCATTGAACGGGTTTAAAAATCCACAGTGCCAAAAGCGACTCTCAAAAATGCCATTGTACGGTTCAAAAATGCACAGTGTCAAAAAGACATGTGGCACGTCGTTGTCAAAAAGGCATGCGCGCGGCGTTAAAAAGGGACTTAAAAAAATTGGGTGGAGCTCTAATTCTTGATGGTCAACCGTTTAGTCTCAATTTGGGTGGGTGGCGTGTGCAACGAACGGTGCCGCCGCGCGGCGGGTGTAATGGTTATCAGGATTTCGAGGTAATAAATAATTGTGAAGAGAGAAAAAAGTGTATGTATTACAATGTCATCAGAAGAATATAGATGCAAATTGGACGAATTTGGTAGGCGTATTCGAGAATTTAGGAAAGATATTACATTCTATGGAAATAAGATTGAGGTGATAAGAGGATTGGATCGAATGCGTTTGTTTGAGTAGAAGAGTGTCTTTAAAAATAGAGAACTACAACAAGCACAATATCCACTTAACAGAATAAAACTAACTACAAAATGAATACAACAACAACAACAATGGAGGAAGAGACGAAGGATGACAAAAACAATGTGTTTGCTATGACATGTGTAATTTTAACATCAGTATTTATTTTATTATAAAAAATTGTATTGAATATTGTTAAAAAAAAATTTAAGTCTTCTTGTAATATGGACATAAATGAGTATACAAAGTGTTTCAATAAAACAAATTTTTTAAATATAATTTATCTAAGTAAAAAAAGTTACAATGGTATCATACTTAAAAACCAGTTTCGTAGTCGTTCTACTTTAATTTGGGTACAGTTGAAAATTCCATCAGCATGGCAAGCCGAACCTTTTTTGAAACTTTCCATGGCAGAGGATGTTCCATCGAATTTGTAGACATCAACAATTACTGTGGAAATTCCATATTCTTCATATTTCTTTATATATTTCTTTGGAAATCCTACACTTACTTCAATTTCCACTTTTATATTTTATATATTTTATTTTATATATATATATATATTTATATATATATATATATATATATATATATATATATATATATATATATATACAATGAATTGAAAAGTTTATATATATATATATATATATATATATATATATATATATAAGTTTATTTTCCATATATAATTTTAGTGTAATCATTGAATACGTTGAAAATGTGTTTTAAAGGAATCAACAAATTAAACGATTTATCAACATCATTTAGTAGTGGTATGTTGGGATATTTCCAGCCGGCTAGAGCCATATCTTTCGATTGTGGATTATAACACATCAAACTTCTTAAGGTACTTACTATACCAGGGCTCTTGCACAATTTCTATTTCCTTACCACTTTGAATGTAGGAACAAGAATCGAAGAGGAATGCACCACAATTCGGTGATAGATACACATGTCCTTCGCCAGTTACTTCTAATTTCCATTTGATTTCAAGTTGAGTTTCATACATGAGAAAAAATGTATCACTTTGTTGGACGTTAAATTCCACCGAATCGCTGTCGCATAGGTATGAAATTCTTCTTCTCTTATAGACTCTTCATATTGGGGATCGAGAAGGGTGAAATATCGAAGATATTTTTGTAATTGGTGGTGATGATGGTGTTGTATCAGAAAGCACGTACTTTTTCTTTTGTGCCATTCTTCAACTTTAATCCGATTTAATCCGAAACTGACACGTTTATCTCCTCTTAGTAGTCGTTTTTTAAGATGCGTTCCAGCTGTGTGTAAAGTAAAAATAAATATTGTCGGAAAAATATGAAATTCCGTCCGCAGTATTGATAGCCGGGAAGATGGACCTCAAAAGGCAAATTGTTTATGAACGAATTTGAAACACCTTCACCTTCGTGAATCAACATGAAACTATCTGCTACCTATAATTAAAGCTACATTGATTCAAAACGTATCATAAAATGGAGATTGATAAGCAAGAGATCGATTTGCGATCGAAAATTTGAATAACGTCTTGGATTGTTTGGAGCGGAGACGAAAACATGGACCTTTATTACCTGATTCGTTTCGAGCTATCATTTGCGGCCCCAGCGGATGCGGGAAAACGAATATTGTGCTATCGTTGTTGTTCGATGTGAACGGTGTGAAATTTAAGAATGTCTACGTTTATTCTAAATCTCTATATAAACCAAAATACCCACTGCTCGAAGAAGTTTTGACCGGCGTAAAAGGTGTGGGATATTATCGGTTTAAAAAAAACGATGAAATTGTAAGTGCTGCAGAATCCAAACCGAATTCGATTTTCATTTTTGACGATGTATCATGTGACAAACAACAAACCATTGAAGAATATTTTTCCATGTGTAGACATAAAGGTATCGATGCCTTCTATATATGTCAGAATTATTCGAAAATACCAAAGCAGCAGATACGAGATAACTGCAATATGATTGTCGTGTTTAAACAGGACGAAATCAACCTCAAACATGCCTTCAACAAACACGTTTCCCCCGACATGTCATTTGAGGAATTCATGAAAATGTGTTCCGAATGTTGGAATGATAAATATGGTGCTTTGGTTATTGTCAAAGATTTTAATTTACAAGATGGTAGATATCGCAAAGGATTCGATATGTATATAAAAATATCCTAATCAATCAATCATTCATTTTACATTATGATGCCCCAGATGAGGATGCTGTGCGAAAACGAAAAATTGCAGATCTGAAACGAATTATTAGGAAAAAGTATTTATCTTTCAGATTGAACAAAACCGAGCATGATGAGACACTAAATAGAATTTTCAAACCCATACCTAGTCCACTCGAAAATATCGTAAATACTACCAAAGAAATTGTGAATACTTCTAAGGAAGTAGAGATTATTTTTGCATGGATCTTCTCGTTCAATGTAATTTAGATAAATAATCAACCGCAAGCGGTGTAGACGCGAATAGATAAGCGGTGTAATTTAGAGGAATAATCAACTAACCTCAAAAACAAATAAGTCCCCAAGAAAATATTTATTTTGTTATTCGAAATAGATATAACAAATATGTTGCCAAGTTGTTCACTACATATCATGTCTGCAGACAGGATTCAACTTGTTAAGGAATTTCATAAACCGATTCGACGCAATTATCCCCGTCGACGAACAATAATTAAAAGTCTTGATGACTTATGGCAGATGGATCTAGCTGAAATGAAACCTTATGCAAGACATAATAGAGGATTTAAAATGATTTTGGTAGTTATCGATTGTTTTTCGAAATTCGTGTGGACTCGTGCATTTTCGAGTATTATCAGTGGCCAAAAAACCCACAATCAGATCAAGGAACGGAAGTTTACAATAATAAATCTAAAACTCTAATGAAAAAAACATAATATCAATCATTATAGTACGTTTAGTACAAAGAAAGCTGCAATTGCAGAAAGAGTTATTAGAACGCTCAAAACGAAACTCTATAAACATTTCAGCTTAATTGGGATACAAATGGATCGATATTTTACCTCAAATCACAAAAGAATACAACAACACGAAACATAGTAATATTGGATATAACCGTCAGTGGTGAATCAAAGTTAGAAATAAAACAATCAAGTATTGAGCAGTCGTTTTATTTACATTATCTTTTTTCAAATATATATATTAAATATTATTAAATATATATATTATATATATATATATATATATATATATATATATATATATATATATATATTGTTATGGTATGAATATATTCAAAATAAATTATTAAATAATAATAAGATATAAATAAAGCAATAAGTTCAGTTCTGTTATTCGGTTACTTAGAGCAGTTTATCACAATAAAATAAATAACATTCTTTATATTAAGTTTTGGCCAACACTATATTCTAAATTATTATTTAATTTTGACAAATCCTGTATAATCAAAGAATTTAATCCATAAATTGACAGATAAAAACAGGAGCACCAACTTGAAAAATTTGTGTGACATACCAACATAAATTTTAAGGTTATAAATGATAAAATATAAAAATTTTGACAACTGCAATGATAAAATTAATAACATAGGAATGAAATAAATACAACAAAGAAATTATAGAATAATATTATTTGAATAAAGTCACAAAAATTTAGAAATGACAATTTAGTAACTAACTTTTAAAATAAATATCATTGGTTAAAAGAAAAAAAAAGTTTGTTTAAAAAAAAAGAATGAAGAGAAAAATCAACAAGGAGAAAAAAAAATTTTTTTTGGCAGAAGATAAAAGAGTAAAATAATTTTAATTAAAATTAAAAAAAATTAAAATCTTGATAAAAAAGGCATAAAATATTCAAAGGATTGATAATTAATAATTGTATAAGTGTAGTAATAAGAAATTAGTGAAAACAATTAAATAAAGTGAAATAAGTGAGAATACTCACAAAGGGACAATTTCCAAGATAAAGAAGTTGTGAAAAGGAAAAGAACAGGAGTGGAACTACAGCGGAGTATCTGTTTATTCTGCAAGGCCGTAACAATTTCCAATTAAAAAAAAAAAATTAAAAAATACAACATAACAAACACTTAAGGTACTGTTCTATTAAGTTTAAGTATTTCTTTTAGTATATAATATTTGAGTTCACATTTCCATATAATTTAGTTTTATGAATGTAATTATGAGTATGAATAAATGAATGAATGTTTGTAAAATAAAATAATTGTAATAGCTAGTTAAGAAATTGTATATTTTGAATATTTTATTCATTATAAAGAACAGACCCGGTCTTAAAACTATTATAATCTGACCTTATAACCATAACAATTTATCGCAATAAAATTTTTTAATTTGACCTCACAATATAATACCCCGAGAATAAAAAAAATAATAATAACATAATAAAATAAAGAAATTCAAATAATTATTAATGCCGCCCAAATTAAAATCTGATTTTATTTAAAATAAAATTTATAAAAATAAACATCATCACACTATTAATACCATAACTATATATATATATATATATTATATATATATATATATATTATATTATATATATATATATATATATATATATATATATTGTTACCATGGATGAGACTTCGGTACATTTCTACGATCCAGAAACAAAGCAACAATCGAAGGAATGGCGACACTCTGGTTCTCCAAGACCTAAGAAGTTTCGGGTCCAATAATCTGCTGGAAAAGTTCTTGCTTCAGTTTTTTGGGATTGCCATGGAGTAATCATGATTGATTTTTCGGATAAGGGTAGAACAATAACTGGAGATTACTATTCGACGTTACTGACCACAATATGGGGAAAAATTAAAGAGAAAACACACGAAAAAGCTACCCATAGTTGTTTTGTTTTGTTTTTGTAGGACGACGCCCCTGCACACAAATCTCATGTTGCCATGCAAAAAATTCATGATTTAGGATTTGAATTACTAGAACACCCCCCTTATTCACCAGATTTGGCTCTGTCCGACTGTCATCTCTTTCCTCAAGTGAAAAAAAGTTAAAAGGTCGTAAATTTTCTTCCAACGAGGTCTGGTTTACAGAGTAAGAAGAAACATTTTTTTAAAGGTCTAGAGACGTTGCAGGTTCGCTGTAGTATGTTGAGTAATAAAATATTTTGACTTTGAAATTTTGTTTGGTTCTATAGAAGGCTAAGAATTTTTCAATATATCATCATACAGTAAGCAAATTGGTCACCTATTTTACTATTTTTTATCCCAAAAATCTTTTGTGTGGTTGCTACTTCTTGCTAGATGTGTACTGTGATATATATTTAAAAAAACTTCAACTGCTGGAGCATTTTTAATGTAAATGAATAAAGATAGAAATTAATATATTCTCTATACACTATGAATCAATGTAAGTCTGAAAACTAATCAAAATTATAATTCGCATTAAAAATTTACATATATGTTACAAAAATTCTCATATTATTTTAAAGTATTTAATTTTCCTTCACACATTTCCAATCTTAGGACTGACAAAAAAGAATAAATATTCTCAACTGACGTGCTTAAAAATTTAATTGATTCTTGTTGTGTGTTTTTTGACAGGTTTATACCTCGATGATTCTAAAAAAATATTTTATTTAATTATGTAGTAATTATTCCAACTATTTATTCTGATAATACCTCTTTTTATCTATTTCTCATTTTTTGTAGGGTATTATAAGAACCCCAGCCAAACAACCCACTTTTAATACTACTCGATAAAATGATTAACATTCTCTGCTTGTACATTTCTAGGTATCTAAAATTTGTTAATATTCGTCTCCTTTAATATGATATTCGTCATATTTGGTGTGTATCTCCTGTGCGATTTTGAAAAAAAATTATTCATTTTTTTATATATTTTAAAACTTTACTAATAATATTGATATTTCATACTAAAAATTTAAAAACAATTTTTTTCAATTAATTATAAACAATACACAATTGATTGAATTTAAAAATAAATCACGTGACTATGAACGCGCCACAATTGGTCACTATAGTGTGACATCATAATGTTAAAGCTATTTCATAACAGAACAGTGTTTACGGCTATAAGACATGACTTAACAATAATATTTACTGCTAGAAAACAATTATGTGGTTGCATATGCATTAGCATTACTTATGTGTATTTATCACAGAAGTGAAGATCCGATACAAACTGAAGTAGTTTGCTGAAAAAATTATCAAAAAAACCTCTGCTACTGCTGCCGAAAACTTTCAGGATAATAGTATATTTTTCGAAAGAGGTGATTCAATTTGTCAATAATCAACAAATAAATTCGGAAATTGGGCAATTGAACTTTGAATTAGAATTGAAAAAGTTTATAAGAAGAAACTTTATGTAAAGAAGCTGAACAGTTAACTAAGCAGTCTAATTTAGCATGAACTTCATTATGGACGTATTCCTGCATCAAAGTTTTAGGAATCTGCTCATTGTAAAACTGACAATGGTTCGCTAGTTCAACAAATCATTGGTGCGAGTAAAGTTCATGAGACAAGTGCTATGACACAATGCAAAGAATATGAAAAAAACGTAAATAAGTCTTGAGCTAGAAATAAAAATACACATCTAGGGATGTATCTTGTACCAATTTATCCGTTTTTTGCAGCATCTCCTGATGGAATGACTGGCAATGCCATTATTGAAGTAAAATGTCCCTCCAGTTGAAAATCATTGAATACGTTTTTAACAAAAGGTAAAATTAACTTGAAGTGTACACTACACTACACTAAAAAAAGCACTCATTAAAGAAAGTTTAATATTTTGGTCTAATAATATATTTCCAAAACTATTAAAGTCTGTACAAACTTAAAGCAGACAGTGATGTTATTGGTTTACGAGTACAATAAATAATAAAAATAGTAGTTTCAATAAAACATACATCTAGTAATTTATTTTATAATGCAAATACTCTTATGTTTAAGTTGAAATTATAGGCGCTTGTAAATTCACTAGTGTTGCAGTAAAGACAACAATGTAGGTAATATATTGTGATTAACAACCGCAAGAGGTTTCAGAAAATCTAACTCCCTCATTCTTCCGATGACGCGTTCTATTTGAATAAGTAGAGCAGCGATTCGTTTGCCTTGTAAGACATCAGATTTCAATCCAGAATTAACTGACGGTGGTCGAATAAATTCAACATTTTTATTATCAAGAAGTGAAACAATGTGTTTGTACTTTCTACCGGCCATGACAGCACAAACTTCGGGTAACTCTTCTAGTAATCCGCTTTCTTGAAATAATAGCTCATCCGAAATCTGACCTCCAAATCCTCTTAACATGAAATTTATGAAACCATCTGGTGTATAAGATATCAAATATTTTAAAGTATTACACTTTTTATACTCTGACCAAGTTAAAGATAGGTATTCTGGATCACTTGGTTTTTCAATTTGTACTTCAAATACATCTATAATAGCAATCACGTGATTATATGAAGTTCTAAATTAGGCATGGGGAAACTTTTTTCTTCACGTGCCAATTTTTGCTAACGAAATTTATGGCGGGTCAAGTTGAGGCATTACATTATTTACTAAAATAAAAATAAGGCCATAATTTTTCTGAAATACTAATTTATTGTGCAATATTAAAAAATAACATATAATTAATTGAACTTTAATTAGCTGCGAAGTAGAAGGTTGAGGAGCGCTGGTCTTTGTGTCTCAAATAGGTAGTGCGTTCGACGACAGTCGGACTTACGAGTTTTATGCCCGACGTGTACTGCCTTTACTGCCAATTCATGAGAATGTAATTTCTGATAAAAAAAAAATTGTACTTATTTTTTGTAGCTGGTAGCGGGCCGGAGATGGCCCACGGGCCGTAGTTTCCCCATCCCTAACTAAATGGTATCGGTAGTATTTTTTATGTCATCAAGCTTCGGCATATAAATAAGCTGTTTTAATAAATGTGCCAATACAGGAACCGTTTTATTGAAAATAATACCAGCATTGCTGACACTCATTCCAACCTGTCAGTTAATCTTTCAAAAGTATCTTATCGTCGTATTTTCATCAATGATAATTTTATGTTGGTAATATTAATATTAGATATAACACTAATACGTTTTAACATTTAACATCACATTCCATCCTGGAGGAACTCCAGTATACGCTTCCAAATTATCATTGATCAATTAATTTGTGACTTTCAAAATTTCAGCTTTTTCCACAGCTGCTAGAATTCATAGAACTAGAGCCGGTATTTTGTGAAGGCTCATAAATAACTTGTGATCTATTTGAATGTGTAAAATTAGTAGATGATAAACTTATCTGAGCATCAACAAGTAAATTAGGAATTGATTTTTGACATAATGGTTTTATTGGAGATGTTGCAGTACTTATGCTACCAGTTTTAATTGGTGAGCAGGATTTATCTATTTTTGAACTGATACGCTGCGATACTTAGGACCACTATTCACTTATATAGCAACAGTACGATGGTTAATTTTAGTTTGTGTTTCAACATTGACCTTTTTGTCGGATGTTACATTTAAGGGAGCAGAATCCATTTCAATATTTTCTGACGATTCACTAAAAATGTCTTGAATGATTTGTTGTCTTAGTGCCTTAGTAATTAGATCAATGAGAGTAGAACAAATAGACAGTAGCCATCCAGTTTATGGTCTCATCCGGTGAAGAAGTGGTGAAGCTTCTGGAGACAATCACAAGAAGTAGTGACGTCACAGAACAATGGCGTATCGTATCGGGACGTAATAATGTAGAAGATATTTTTTATATAATAAAAATGTTGGCCTATGCGGGATTCGAACCATCGATCTATGTGCTCACACTCGGCTACACCATTACGACTCAACGGGAATAAATTCGAGATGAATCTATTTAAAGGGTGTGGCGCACCGCTCTGGTTGAACGGAAGTGTTATTTTTTATATTTTAAGAGGTACTTTTGAAAGTGCGCAATTGTGCTTACAGTTTTGTTAATAATAAATGTGAGAACATGTGTGTGTGTGTGTGTGTTTGCATCATAATGTCGTTAGAAGAGTATAGACGCAAATTGGAATAGTTTACTAAAAGTGTTCGAGGGCTGGATAAAGATATTAAAAATCCTTAGAAATCGATGACTGCCACCTACTTCAAAATATCCACTTAATAGAATTAATTAATTTTGAACTATGCATTCCAAAAAATAAATGGCGTTGAAATTTTTACGGAAAACTGGTCATATGTTTTGAAATAACCGGTGTAAACCATTATCAAGTTCATATGGTTAGAATTGGAAAATAAAGCAGAATTTAATATTGACTGATTACGAACTGATGATAAATTTGGCATAAACTGAACCTAGGATCGAAAAACCAGTAAACAATATCTCATTGACATTTGTTTCTTCTACTTTTATTGATACTCTTACAAATTATTCTGATCATTTTTGTTGCTCTGTCAAGGGTTAGTAATTTATGCTTGTTGTTTTATAATGCTGGTCTTCAACTCAGGTTTTTTGCTTTTAACGTCTGACCCAACCATTCTGTATAATAAATATGGTGACAGTTCTTTATTATCAATTAGTCATTTATGAAAAATTACTCAGATCTAAAAACCTTAATAAAACTTCTAATAACTTTTCGCGCCCCGTGTATCCAATACTCACTGTATTTATATTTACATACTTATACATTTAACGGGATGGACGACTTCTCTAGAGTATCTCTACGTTAATAATAATTGGCGCCCTTTTTTCGATAAGCTTCGTAAAGGGTTGGCATGGCGTCGTAACATCATTCACGGAGACAAGCAGAAAATCTTTTCGTAGTTTTTAATAGTGTTGCAAGCAGTCAAAATGTCAAGACGTAAACGAAACGAACTAATTATGAGCCTAGCATTAGCTCAGGAGAAAGACGGTATGTGTACTCAAAAATTTCCTAATATTATGTAGATTATTTATCGTGATAAAGATATCAAATAACTATGACTTTTACAATAATAGATAGATTTCTTCGGACATTTTTCTATCTAGTTAATTATGGATATGAATTTGGGATTTTATTTTGTGTATATGTTTGATATGTCTATTAGATTCTATTTAATATATATTTAATAAGAACAATAATTATGAAAAACATTTCAAAATTTCCTCAGAGGTGTCATGTAGGTGTCAGGGAGTTTTTGGTGGTGACACCTCAATGTATTCCGAAAAAATATTTTCGGAATAACGCTCTGGCCGTTCCTCGAAGTGGAAACTTGTCGGTGGCTATACCTCTCTCCTTGCAATTGCGAAACATTGTCTGTCGATTGGCATCACGCTCTTCGTTGTGGATGTAATTCAATGTTCGGCGTGGTATTAGCCACGAAAGTGCAAAATGACTTACAGACAAATCTAAATGATTAACGAGTAATGTCAAACTAACAATACATTGTTTTTAAATCTCACGGTATTTCCACACTTGTAATCTCCTTTTTAATAAATAAAAGTTCAGAAATGCATTTTCACTATAAAAACGATTCTTTCTTTTCCATTGATAATTTGAAGTCGTCAATACTATATATTATAAGAGGGATAAATACTGGAGACGATAGTTGACGTTTCCGTCTCTTGTGACTGAAAACATATTTTCGCTGAATTTTTAGCATTTGTAAAAAATATACTTCGACACTAACTTAGCACGAATGATGCATGTAGAATTTCACTTTTCAAAAACATACCTTGCTGTTGGAAATAATAAAAAATAGTTGCTTACACACACTTGATGAGTACTTTAATAAAACAAATTCAAATCATTCTGAGTAAGATAGAATTACTGGTGGTCGTGGAGCAGTCTGAAAATTAGCATCAATATTCAATCAACAGTTTCGGACTAGAGAATTGACTGTATTTCTAAAAAATTTTGAGAAATTGGCTCAGTACATCAACAATATTATTATTATTTCTATCATTACCAATCTTGTTGAAATAACATTTGGTTTTAGTTTCAATATCGGATCCATCTCTTACTTCAGAATCCGAATATGTTCCTTCGTCCACCGTATCAGATATGTCAACGTTTGAGTCCTCGCTGCTACAAGCAGCACCAGTTGAAACAAAGTATGAACCACAAGATGCAAACAATATATTAGGAACTCTTGAGATGAATATTTCAAATAATATGAAAATTGATGTTTCAATTGATGAAATCGCTGGTGATTGTCTTGCGGAAAGTACTAACTTAATGTCTGAACAATCTTTGAATGCAATTTTGGGCAGTTATGTAGAACAACATTTAGAAAACCTCCCTGATGGTTCCGTAATAGATATTAGTTATTTGAATGAAATAAGTAACACACCTTGAAATACATCTAGCCAAGTTATCTCCTCTTTTGTGTGACAACTAGTATAATTACGATGTAGACGACGAATAAATATCATTCAAAATATAATTTGTTATATCTACATGTCAAACTCTGTCAATTTCAAATTACGTATTTTCTTCTTGAATTAAATCACAATGCAATGATATAGGAAAGCAGAAAAACTATCATCTGCTGATCTTTACAATTACGACTTGAGAAAGAAATTTTACAGATTGATATATTCGTTGATGACTTCGTATTGTGGGTTCCATATCTAAAGTGTCTTCTAATCTAATTCCTGTTTCTTATGTATGTATGTAGTACTTCTAGTTCTGTATAAGGTTTAGTGGATGATTTGTGTCGAGTAGATGTTTAGCAGAATGAGATTTTTCTGGTTGTTTCAGTCTGTACGATCTTAAGTGTTTACTCCACCCCGTCTCATATCAAAATTTCGTATGGTTTGGCCGTTTCACTATAAACCTCCGTCCCGTTAGTCGTGATCCACCCTATATAGGGGAAATGTGCCTATGATGGACCCCCGCCAATGATGGACCACTAGCTATATTTTCAAATTTACCGCGCATATTACACTACCACCATATTGGATGGGTTGATTGATGCTTATAGTCAGTTGTTTACAAGCGCTCTTGCGAATCTAAACCGTTTTTGTGAAAATAAATAAATAAATTGAAATTGGTATGTATTGATATAACAAAGTAGCATGGCATGATGTTAGATAACTTTTGTTTTACTCTTAGCTAGAATCTGATTTTGTTACTACAGCTTGATAGAACTGTTGCATGTTGATTGGCGAGTAAAAATTGAGGTTTTGGCGGAGAACAAAAAAAATTGAGATTTTTATCTGATTTATGCAATATGGCCTATGATGGACTACTTAACGGATAAATAAATAAATAAATAAACAAAATAAATATATTGTTTTAGTAGTTTTTCTTTTCCATTTATAGAGATGGCAAAATGGGGTAATTGTGTTCTGTTTCCCGGCACATTGTTCACATCACGTTCAACCATTGGACGTAGGATTCTTCCGTCCTCTTCATACGTATTTTGATCAAGAAATTCAATTATGGCTTCGTCAAAACCCGGGGAAAGCAGTGACTCAATTCAAAATAGCAGGTCTTCTCAATCAAGCTTATTTGAAGAGTGCTGTACCATCAAATGCAATAAATTCGTTCAAAAAGACTGGCATTCATCCTTTCAATCCTCATGTCTTCGAGGACTGGCAGTTTGCAGCTTTAGCAACGGATAAGCAGATTTCCGAGGCTCAAGGAGATATCATCGAGAACAAAATGGAATTAGAAATTCAAACCCTATCCACATCTGGTCTTAACATGTCTTCATCGTCAGTTCTCGACATTTCTGTGAAGGAAATTTGTCCTCCCCCTCAAACTGTAGCAATTGTTACTGATAAAAAAAATGCAGAAGAAGGGGAAAAACTGGTCATTTGAATTCAACACCAGAAATTCATGAACTCAAAGAGAAGGTTATAGAAAAGGAAACAAAGATAAGAAAACAACAAGCCAGGATAGTAAAACGGAAACTTGTCATTGAAAATGACAGTTCTGATGAAGATGAACCCGCCTTAGAGAACTTTTTGGAAAAGGGACAAGATGACTCAGATGATGATGCTAGCTGCCTTTACTGCAATGAGTTATTCTCGCACTCACGTGCAAAAGAAAAGTGGATTCGTTGTCAAAAATGTAACTCGTGGTGCCATAATGAGTGCGCTGATGTTTCCTTCCATTGCAAGTCTTTTATTTGTGAGCTCTGTACCTAACGTGATGTTAGTTTGTTCTATATTTTTTCTAATAAAACTTTAAAGACATTTTTTTCCATTTATTTTAAAGGGGTCCGACATGGGCAGATGTGTGCCAATGATGGACCCCTCGACTACTTTTTTAAAAATAGCTATGCTATTAAACAGGAAATTATTTGGCAGAAAAATCTTCCTATACTATAATAAACTTCGAGCTAAGTATATATTTTCATGTAAAAAAAATTAATAAGTCCAAAACTAAAAAAGTTGTAATATTTCCTTAAGGGGTCCAATATAGGCACATTTCCCCTATGTTATGGTTTTCTCAGTAGTAACGTCTCGATGTATTTCGAGATAACTCCAAATTTTCATTACATAGTTTCAAGTTACTATGACACCATGTCAGAAACCTAATAATCGAAAGAGATATATCTCAGTGTTTGTTGACATTCCTTAGCATACTTAAATTACCTGATGTCGAGGTTATCTTTTCAAAAAACATCACAAATTCATATTATTGTTGTAATAAGAAATGAGAGCAGAATTCATAATTAATATAAAACAAAAAGTATTACTTAAAAGCAATAATTTTAATCAAGAAATGAAGTTATCAGACATCCTTCAAACTGTTTTGATAGATATAGGATTGCCATATACTGGTCTTTATTGTATTAATGATTCACTCATTATTCAAAGCGATTCATATTGAATCATGGAGAGTTTGATGTTATGATATTGAGAATTTACTTTTACCTAACTGAACCTAATCATTGTTTTGTTGATTCATTGAGTATCTAATTATTACATTTTATGTCATAGATAATGTAACACTGACGATAATTATACACGCTCACGGCCACCTGGTCAGGTTACGTTAGCTTCGGTTTGCAAAATAGAATTTTCTCAATTTTTCACATTGACTTGTTCAAAAATGGATAATCAACATTTTTGTTCATTTTATTACTTGAAGAAAAAAGATATTAACAATTATTCGTCAATAAGCGTTTACATGAACATCCAAAACCATTATTTTCTGATATTCTCATATCTTCTATAAACACTTGAGAGATTTTTATTGGAATTAGATGATTTTTAAATTTTTTTACAGACGAAAATTATCGACATATTACTTATAACGTTTTGATACGTTGCCTCAGTTGATGAAAAAACAGAATATTATCAAGAGCAACATTGGTGCGACGGAAAATTTGATTTATACTAGTAACTTATATGATTACATCGATAATATTTCATTTTAAGATGAACCGTTGAATTGGCAACGTTGTGCGGATGCCTGAGTGAAAATAATATAGATATACAGAAGCCAGAGTGTCCGCTAAATGGTCAATATATGCACGGATGCCAATCTGACCGTTCATTTAATCCTACATATACAAATAAGCGATACCAGAGCCATACAACAGAAACTCTATGAACTTTAATTTAAAATCTCCGTAAATTGCACTCCGGTCCATTTTTACCTTATGTGATAGCTGATGAAATTCCAAGTCGAATGCACTATCTTTTTTCGATTTGCAAATTGGCATCTGTATATTGGATTCCACTTTATCGCTGATGCCACCTTAACCGCAATTTTAATAAGGGGGGGATTCCAAGAATAGTTCACCAATAGGATTGCTCAATAAACTGAATGTGTCTGCCATGTGCGTGCAAAAAATCGCCATACGTGACGTCACCTGCAGACCTCGACCGGTCTTAACTCTTTGTTGAGCTAGACTATTTGATGAGTTTAAAGGCCAATTTTAACAAAAATACAGTTATTTTTTTAAGTTTTATTCATTATTATGAATTAATATTAATTTAAAATCCAATTTCCAATTATTCAGTTAATTTTAAGTTCCATTTATAATAGGTATACAATGAAGAAAAGAAATTAAAGAAAATGAATTATTTTTTAAAATGATCTGTATTTTATAATTAGTAAAACAGAAGCCATTAACAAACTTTAAACTAAAAATTAAAAAGTAAAAACAAATGAAATGATTTAAACTGATTTATGAAAAATATTTCTAATAATAATCTAAATTATTAAATTTAAGAAAAATAATAAAATATCAGATATATATAAAATAAAGAGATAGGTAGAAATCTGTCAATGAGTAATTTTGAACATTTTTTTCCAGTTTTTCTGCCGTCATCTTCATCCCCTTTTACAGACTTTCTCTTCAAATTCGTGCTTTCAAATTTAGCTTTTAGATTTCTAAAATTTATTCTGATTATAGTCCTTAATTTACAAAAAGCCTTAATTATTTTAAATGGATAGTTCGAATCTTTTTTAAAGATTTTCTTTGCTAAATTAAAAACAACACCTGGCCCTTTTCTGAACGATTCTCCATGATGGCTTTCAAAATAAGTGTTCCAAGTTTTAACTTTTTTTAAAAATTCTTCTGATGGCTTAGTGAGACCACCGTACGACAGTTGTTGAATCCAAGAAGGAATACTAAGTACATACGAGTGTTCTTGTGTCGTTTCGTATGTAAAATCACCCAGACTTGGAAAAATATTTTTGTATTTTTTAGCAAGATAACCAGCAATATATTCTAGAGCATCATTAGTCGTTTCCTGTGAATTTTGATGATAATCTGAGCATGAGGATAAATCAGATGAAACTGATGAAAAAGAAGAACTGCCTTGCGTTTCGTTAATATCAAAGGACTGCTCAGCTTCACTGGCAACATTCGCAGTTTTCAAAACATTTGGGGCGATGTACTCTTCCAGTACTTTTTCATCAGTGTTGACACCTGACCCTAAGATACCAGGATTTTTTCCTAATAAAATCATGCGAATCCTGTAAATCGCAGATAAAGGTGACGGATGCTCATCTGGCCCTCCTCTACTTCTCATTTGGAAAAAGAAGTTTTCTAAACTGTCCTGATTTAATTTATGGGTGCATATGTACTTTACATCCATACTTTCTTTCATGTCCTCATAAAGTAGCTGTAATGAAGATATTGATATTAACATACCTTTTTGGAATGTCATCAAACAATTTTTTCCAATTACTCTCATTGATTTTACAATTTGATAAATTTTGTTGAGGTGTTGTTTTTGGTTTTCTAAATCTATGCCATAAGCATGTTTTGTAGGTATATTTGCCCTCGGAACATAGCTATGGAAAATATCAAACCATGCATTTATGTCAGCAATAAAATGCCCTAGATTTTCTGACATATTTTTGTCTTGTCCAGGCTTGTATCGCAAAAATCCAGTGGAAACACTATTGGAGAGCAATTCAGCAGCTAGTTTTACATTTTGTCTGAGAGTTTTTTCCACATCAAGATGTTTTTTGTTAATTTTCCAGCAGGGATTTACTTCATTATCAGTAAGCGTTACCAGAGCTTCAAGTGGACTTTTATTCACGAATAAATTATCTTCAAGCATAAAACCTTTGTCAAGTAGCCAGTTGCGTAATAGTTTTAGCAGGTGAGGTGCATCGGCAAACATATACACATTCTTACCACTAACAGGATGCTTAAAAGATGTCTGATTAATATCGATATTTAACTGTTTCCATAATCCCACGTGGCTACTTTTAAAAGTTTGTTCACTTCCTCCTTTGCATTTCGTTTGGCCAGTCTTTCTTCTCTGGAACTGATGCTTGAACTACTAGCTTCACTTGTTGATTTTTTTGAATACAATCCCAAAGTAGGAACAGCGGTTTTTTTCAATATTTTTCGTAGTGGTAAACCTAAAATACATATACATATTATATATATTTATGAACAAATTGAGTTACTAAATTTCATTACCAAAATCATTTTGGGACAGTATAGACTTTGAAAGCTATAAACTATTACACTAAACAATTAAATAATTCACCAACCTAATAATTCATTCTGTAAGTCTCTTTCATAATCCTTTTCTGTGAAATGAACTGAGCAGATGTAGCTAGTATCAGGGTTAAATTTATCTTCCCGTTTGCATCGTAATATCCATTCTTTTCTCATAGTTTGGGAAACAAGATCTTTAGCTTTGGGAAACCGATGAAATATAAAATATTCATGTTCTTGCTGCCTTGTTTTATAGGTATTACCACAACCATACACAGCACAACGTGTACCAGGCATTTTGATTTTTGGACATATACTACATGCACTAAAATCAAACAAACAAAGTTTCATTTAGCAAAAAAAAGTAAAATAAAAATCTAGATTAGTTGCTGGACAAATGCAAACCAACCGACCAAAAACGCTGTTATGATTCGCCCATTTTTTTAATTTTTTATTGTAGTGTATAAAGAATAGAAATTTAAATAAGCCAATTAAATTGTCATTTCTGCTCAGCTGGTTTTCTTTCAGCCAGTAACTGACTTGGATTTTAATTTTTATTTTGCTATTTAAATCCAGCTTTAATATAACAAAACATTTTTACCTACCCTTGAAAGTCTCACAAGATTATTTTGCCTTAAACAATAATATTGTCTTTGTTCACTATTCTCCACATATATAATACACACAAATAATAGTTTTTAAAACGTAGAACTAAGTGAAAAACGAATTTCCAACTCTTCAATCACTTGTACGACCTTTTCGAATTAACAAAAACACAAGCAATACCGCACAGCGTAAATGGTAAACAAGCCGTCGAGGTCTGCAGGTGACGTAAGCATCACTTGACCTTGGCTCAAGAATTGGCGTATGTACGTCTTATGGGATTGATCAATCCTATTGGTGAACTATTCTTGGGGGGATTCCACTTCACGCCGCTAATGTGTATATATATATATATATATATATATATATATATATATATATATACTTGTATAATAATATATAATAATAAAACAGGTCTCTTATGTTTTAAAATTATTTTTTATGATAATTTTAAAAAATTATTTCTGAGCATTTGAAAACTATGTAGTTTTATAGGCAATAATAGACAAATTACGAGAGATCTGATATCTCATTTTCACTGATTTTTTTTGTGACATAGGATGACAATATCATATTTTGATAAAGACTCAAAGAAAATTCGAAGCATCAAAATTTATATTTCTTTTAAAAACTATCAAAAAAAACTAATTTTGAAACTGATGAGACCCAAAATCAAGAACATTTAGATGCATAAATATATCAAAAGGTCTAAGAAACCAGAAATTACGAGAGATATCATTTTCATGATTAAATATTGATAGTTTATGATTTTTTTATAATACTATGAATACCCAACATTCTTTTGAAACTGCAGCTGGATTTTAGCATTTATCAAATAGTAGACCAATAATCAGAAAAAAAATTGTGTGCAGAATGTCCAAGCATTTCTATTATATCCGTATGTTTGAGAACAATATGAGAACCAAAATATTCTTGGCCAAAAAGTCGTTCTTTGATGCAACAATTATCTATACTACATTCATTATAGTTAAAATTTGGACTTTTTCAATATTTCCAAAACCTAAATAGAGGGAAGGATTCTACATCTACATTTACTTAATCATCTCTCTTATCAAATATACATTAAACTGTGTGAAAAATCATATAATTTATTAATACTGTATAAAATTGTCATTCACTGTAACACGACACAATCTGTATTAGATTTTTAGATTTCTAAGTTTCACTTGTCGAGTTCAACGAATCTTCTTTTCCTTCCAAAAATAAAATAAAATTTTATTAATTTTATACATTTATATATATTTCTTATATTGTATTTGACCATGATTTCAGTCCCGGATGATGAATACTTAAGTATTCGAAATCTCGGAAAACATAGTCCAATTTGGTGTTTCCTTGACACGATCCCAAACCGTACATATATATATATATATATATATATATATATATATATATATATATATATAAGACAATTTCCAATATATCTGTGGTTTTGGTGACACAGTCAATCAAAACACAATTGTGTTTCTCTGTAAGTAAAGGGATTTATTGTTATTAACATGTAAACTAAAAATTACATGAAACAAAAGTATGCACCTATTTAGTACTAAACAAATATTTCATACCTGTAAGAAAAGAAACGACATTTGATGTTATTATTAACAATGTCTGTTCCAAAATCACAAATTAAAATAAACTTAAAAATGAAATTGTTTTTATAGAAATTATATCTGAATCTGTTTCCTTAGAAACTGTTCCACTTCTTTGCATGGGTATTTTCTGACTAATTTCTAAGTTGGCATTTTGAACTAGGTAAAACTCTTTTATACATTCTAGTCCCACTAAGAAGTCATAATCGAAATTTTCCTTGTCTATTACAAAAACATTCATTTTCTTTTCCACATCAAAAATGGCTATATCTATTGTAATTATGCCATTTGCCTTTTTAACGCCATTAATCGTTTTCAAATTAGTATTGTTGTAGTGACTGGTTTCCTTATTATTTATTTTTAACAATCTTGAATTTATCAATGAGACATTAGAGCCTGAGTCATAGATCCCAAAAACTTCAACATTCTTATTGAGTACTAATTTGACTTTGATCAATGGCGGCACTATTAGTTTTTTTGATCTTCACACTGCAATTCACATTCTAATTCTGAATTGTTAACGAGCTTTATTTGCTTTTTATCCTTTTCTGTATCGGGTTTTGTTCTA
This sequence comes from Diorhabda sublineata, assembly GCF_026230105.1. Classification (NCBI taxonomy): domain Eukaryota; kingdom Metazoa; phylum Arthropoda; class Insecta; order Coleoptera; family Chrysomelidae; genus Diorhabda; species Diorhabda sublineata. Next base: position 2,169,240 of record NC_079486.1, read on the forward strand.
AACCAACAGGAATCTTCTGAATGATAGTGTACACCCTTTTTTAATTTTTCACAAATACTACATTTTTCTTTTACTTGCTTGGTATCGTCTTTTTTTTTAATATTTTTTTTGCAACCAAATGTTCTAATTTTCCAAGTTCACTAAACAAGTCTTTAGTATGTAAAATTTCTTCCTTGTTGATTCGATCAGTTATAAAATCTGGTAAGCCGGCGGCAATTATATCAATAAGTGTCCCTTCATCTATTGTTTTTCTTACTTCTAGTAAAAGTTTTTCTTTTTTAACTGCATATTCTAATAAAGATCCATATTGATATTTGAACGATAAAGCATACTTGCTAGTAGTCCAACCTTTCTTTGCATAAGTCTGTATAAAGCTCGATTTCCATTGTAACCACTCGGAATGTAAGGTAAGTTTGATTATCATGGAAGAATACCAATCAGTGCACGATTTTTCAAGAAATAATCTAAAGATTTCAATTCTTTCTTCGTCTTTTAATACATTGAACCTTTCACATTCTTTTTCAAATACTTCCATCCACTGATTTGCATTTGAACTCTTTCCATCAAATTTTTCAATTACAAACTTCTCAGCTAGCTTCTTTATGCTTTGTTTTTCTTTTTTCTCCTGGTTTTCTATTAATTTCTCTAAAATTTTGGCTATAGGATCTTCTGAACACGTTTTGCTATCGACAGTCAATTGTTCTTTGGTAGTTTCCTCTAGAAATTGGTTCTGAAAAACCATATTGCCATCTTCATCAACATATGTTTTTAATATATCCTCTGTTGTTTTTATCCAAACACTTCTAGTTTGATGTCTTTTTTTTAATGTATTTTTCACTGTGACAAAAGTTTTCGAAGTTTGAATATATGTGTGCTATGAAATAGCTTGGAATTCTTCAGGAATAAGGAAATATTTTTCATCTTCAGTCACAATTGCGGTTATGGCGATATAGTTTGACTTTCCGTCTGTTGTTGGTTTCACTTGAAAAGTAAACTTCAACTTTTCCATTTTGTTGACAATAAATGTCGTTTTATAAGACAATTTCCAATATATCTGTGGTTTTGGTGACACAGTCAATCAAAACACAATTGTGTTTCTCTGTAAGAAAAGGGATTTATTGTTATTAACATGTAAACTAAAAATTACATGAAACAAAAGTATGCACCTATTTAGTACTAAACAAATATTTCATACCTGTATGAAAAGAATCGACATTTAATGTTATTATTAACAATGTCTGTTCCAAAATCACAAATTAAAATAAACTTAAAAATGAAATTGTTTTCCAGCACACAATCACACAACACGACATTCGAGGTTATGCCCTGCTTCCCATCGATGACAGTCACAGATCATCTGTCACAAACGGACTTTATGTGACGTACGGCAAAATAACACGCAAAAGAAAATTATATTTATATATATATATATATATATATATATATATATATATATATATATAAATGTTCTTGATTTTAGGTTCTGTTTTAAAATTATCTTTTTTTTTGAAAATTGACACTGATAATTTGATTGATTATATTGATTTATAGATCAGCTTCATCATGAATATCAAAATAAGGATGAAATCAACTTAGAACTTTGTTCTAATAAGAAATTTAATTTTTCATTGGTCTCTATATCTCAAATATATAGCAATAATCAATTATTTGTAGTCCTTCTACATATCGTAAGGAAAAATGTTTTATGTTTCGTTTCAGTTTTGTTTTTAAATTGATTGTCGTATCTGTTTATCATTTTCTTGAATATGCTATTCATCATTTTTTACGGTTAATTATTTTCTTTCAATGCAGTTTTTGCTTTTTGAGTAGCTAAGCAACCAAATTCTAAATCTATCAGCTAAACTTATTATCACTGATCTTTTTTGTGACATAGGATGACAATATCATATTTTGATAAAGACTCAAAGAAAATTCGAAGCATCAAAATTTATATTTCTTTTAACCAAAATATTCTTGGCCAAAAAGTCGTTCTTTGATGCAACAATTATCTATACTACATTCATTATAGTTAAAATTTGGACTTTTTCAATATTTCCAAAACCTAAATAGAGGGAAGGATTCTACATCTACATTTACTTAATCATCTCTCTTATCAAATATACATTAAACTGTGTGAAAAATCATATAATTTATTAATACTGTATAAAATTGTCATTCACTGTAACACGACACAATCTGTATTAGATTTTTAGATTTCTAAGTTTCACTTGTCGAGTTCAACGAATCTTCTTTTCCTTCCAAAAATAAAATAAAATTTTATTAATTTTATACATTTATATATATTTCTTATATTGTATTTGACCATGATTTCAGTCCCGGATGATGAATACTTAAGTATTCGAAATCTCGGAAAACATAGTCCAATTTGGTGTTTCCTTGACACGATCCCAAACCGTACATATATATATATATATATATATATATATATATATATATATATATATATATATATATATATATATATATATATATATATATATATATATAAGACAATTTCCAATATATCTGTGGTTTTGGTGACACAGTCAATCAAAACACAATTGTGTTTCTCTGTAAGTAAAGGGATTTATTGTTATTAACATGTAAACTAAAAATTACATGAAACAAAAGTATGCACCTATTTAGTACTAAACAAATATTTCATACCTGTAAGAAAAGAAACGACATTTGATGTTATTATTAACAATGTCTGTTCCAAAATCACAAATTAAAATAAACTTAAAAATGAAATTGTTTTTATAGAAATTATATCTGAATCTGTTTCCTTAGAAACTGTTCCACTTCTTTGCATGGGTATTTTCTGACTAATTTCTAAGTTGGCATTTTGAACTAGGTAAAACTCTTTTATACATTCTAGTCCCACTAAGAAGTCATAATCGAAATTTTCCTTGTCTATTACAAAAACATTCATTTTCTTTTCCACATCAAAAATGGCTATATCTATTGTAATTATGCCATTTGCCTTTTTAACGCCATTAATCGTTTTCAAATTAGTATTGTTGTAGTGACTGGTTTCCTTATTATTTATTTTTAACAATCTTGAATTTATCAATGAGACATTAGAGCCTGAGTCATAGATCCCAAAAACTTCAACATTCTTATTGAGTACTAATTTGACTTTGATCAATGGCGGCACTATTAGTTTTTTTGATCTTCACACTGCAATTCACATTCTAATTCTGAATTGTTAACGAGCTTTATTTGCTTTTTATCCTTTTCTGTATCGGGTTTTGTTCTAAACCAACAGGAATCTTCTGAATGATAGTGTACACCCTTTTTTAATTTTTCACAAATACTACATTTTTCTTTTACTTGCTTGGTATCGTCTTTTTTTTTAATATTTTTTTTGCAACCAAATGTTCTAATTTTCCAAGTTCACTAAACAAGTCTTTAGTATGTAAAATTTCTTCCTTGTTGATTCGATCAGTTATAAAATCTGGTAAGCCGGCGGCAATTATATCAATAAGTGTCCCTTCATCTATTGTTTTTCTTACTTCTAGTAAAAGTTTTTCTTTTTTAACTGCATATTCTAATAAAGATCCATATTGATATTTGAACGATAAAGCATACTTGCTAGTAGTCCAACCTTTCTTTGCATAAGTCTGTATAAAGCTCGATTTCCATTGTAACCACTCGGAATGTAAGGTAAGTTTGATTATCATGGAAGAATACCAATCAGTGCACGATTTTTCAAGAAATAATCTAAAGATTTCAATTCTTTCTTCGTCTTTTAATACATTGAACCTTTCACATTCTTTTTCAAATACTTCCATCCACTGATTTGCATTTGAACTCTTTCCATCAAATTTTTCAATTACAAACTTCTCAGCTAGCTTCTTTATGCTTTGTTTTTCTTTTTTCTCCTGGTTTTCTATTAATTTCTCTAAAATTTTGGCTATAGGATCTTCTGAACACGTTTTGCTATCGACAGTCAATTGTTCTTTGGTAGTTTCCTCTAGAAATTGGTTCTGAAAAACCATATTGCCATCTTCATCAACATATGTTTTTAATATATCCTCTGTTGTTTTTATCCAAACACTTCTAGTTTGATGTCTTTTTTTTAATGTATTTTTCACTGTGACAAAAGTTTTCGAAGTTTGAATATATGTGTGCTATGAAATAGCTTGGAATTCTTCAGGAATAAGGAAATATTTTTCATCTTCAGTCACAATTGCGGTTATGGCGATATAGTTTGACTTTCCGTCTGTTGTTGGTTTCACTTGAAAAGTAAACTTCAACTTTTCCATTTTGTTGACAATAAATGTCGTTTTATAAGACAATTTCCAATATATCTGTGGTTTTGGTGACACAGTCAATCAAAACACAATTGTGTTTCTCTGTAAGAAAAGGGATTTATTGTTATTAACATGTAAACTAAAAATTACATGAAACAAAAGTATGCACCTATTTAGTACTAAACAAATATTTCATACCTGTATGAAAAGAATCGACATTTAATGTTATTATTAACAATGTCTGTTCCAAAATCACAAATTAAAATAAACTTAAAAATGAAATTGTTTTCCAGCACACAATCACACAACACGACATTCGAGGTTATGCCCTGCTTCCCATCGATGACAGTCACAGATCATCTGTCACAAACGGACTTTATGTGACGTACGGCAAAATAACACGCAAAAGAAAATTATATTTATATATATATATATATATATATATATATATATATATATATATATATATATATATATATATATATATATAAATGTTCTTGATTTTAGGTTCTGTTTTAAAATTATCTTTTTTTTTGAAAATTGACACTGATAATTTGATTGATTATATTGATTTATAGATCAGCTTCATCATGAATATCAAAATAAGGATGAAATCAACTTAGAACTTTGTTCTAATAAGAAATTTAATTTTTCATTGGTCTCTATATCTCAAATATATAGCAATAATCAATTATTTGTAGTCCTTCTACATATCGTAAGGAAAAATGTTTTATGTTTCGTTTCAGTTTTGTTTTTAAATTGATTGTCGTATCTGTTTATCATTTTCTTGAATATGCTATTCATCATTTTTTACGGTTAATTATTTTCTTTCAATGCAGTTTTTGCTTTTTGAGTAGCTAAGCAACCAAATTCTAAATCTATCAGCTAAACTTATTATCACTGATCTTTTTTGTGACATAGGATGACAATATCATATTTTGATAAAGACTCAAAGAAAATTCGAAGCATCAAAATTTATATTTCTTTTAACCAAAATATTCTTGGCCAAAAAGTCGTTCTTTGATGCAACAATTATCTATACTACATTCATTATAGTTAAAATTTGGACTTTTTCAATATTTCCAAAACCTATATAGATGGAAGGATTCTACATCTACATTTACTTAATCGTCCCTCTTATCAAATAATACATTAAACTGTGTGAAAAATCATATAATTTATTAATACTGTATAAAATTGTCATTCACTGTAACACGACATATTCTGTATTAGATTTCTAAGCTTCACTTGTCGAGTTCAACGAATCTTCTTTTTTTTCCAATGTTTTCATCAGAAAAATATTATTCTCTTTTAGATTCTTGAGATTTTTTATAAGATTATCATTTTCTTTCTTTAAGTTCATGATATGTTGTATCAATCTTTGATTTTCATCTTCGATATTTCTAAGACAGTCCTCCAGCTTCTCGTTTTTTGCTTTCAAATTATTTAATTTAAGAGTTAAAGTATTAATGTCTGATTCTAAGTTACTGGTTTTACTTTTGTGTTCTAGTGCTTGAGAATTAAGGTCATTGACAGAATCTTCAAGTCTAGTTACTAAAAAACTTAATTTTTCTTGGGTAGAAGTTATCAAACTATCTTTCTTCTCAATTTCTACTCTCATTTGGTTTGCATATTTCTTGAACTTCTCCTAATAAATAATACAAACAATTCATTTAACACAACATTGGAAAATATGTAGTATGTAAGTCAAATAAATTGAATTAACAAATTTAAAAAAGTTGGTCCAAAGCAAGGATAAAATTTTATCCAAGCAATTTAACGAAAATTTAGGTAATCTTGTGTTTATTGCCAATTTGCTTCCTGTTTTAAAAATATTTTGGTTTCAATTCAATGTAACGAATAAATGACTATTTTTAACTCTCAGGAACTATTTTAAAAACGTCTGCAAATACTTTTCTGGAAAGAGAAAATGAATACAAAGATGATATAAGCGATAATGGTACAATAGTAGAAAAGAAGAAAAACCGATGGAAGTAATGACCACCTGAGGAATTTGAAATAAATGCTGAGGTAAGACAAAGTGATGGCCTCTCAGCGGTATTGTTTAACATTGCAATGAAAGGCATAATGAAGGAATATGATATTGAAGGAAGAATCGTTAATGAATCAAAACAAATAATAGCATATGCTGATGATTTAACTTTAATAGAAAATTAGTAAAAAGTATAGAGTAACAATAAAAATGACGGAAGAATTAGCAGAAATCAATAGCGGTATTCCAGCAGAGCTAATAAAGTAACATACATATCTTTCAACAGCAATACTCCTGATAAAAATCTGGAATGATGAGAGTAGTCTAAAAGACTAGAATAATTATCAAACTATCAACAAATAATTGTAAAAACTGTCATTCGGTACGAGGTGGAGTAACCTCATGGCTATAATTATTTTGGATAATCACTAAAAGACAAACTGCCCAATAATGAAGCTGTATTCAAAAATGGTAACTCTTGCATTGATCATATTATGCCAGGGAAAATAATAATGGTACAAAATGAAGTTATTTGCCGCCAACTTTGTTTAACATTCTAATAGATTAGATAATGAAGCAAACAGAAAAAATTGAAAAACTGTGAATTCACGGATGACATATGTCTATTAACAACAAATAGAAATGGAACATTTTTACTATTTAGGCAGCATAATAAATACAAAAGTGATACTTAAACTGACATCAAATCTGTTTCATACCAATGTAAAACGTTCAAAATTCGTTGAGAACTATATGTTGCTGTGGCTGTGTAATTTGTCAAATATTAAAGCTAGCACTAGTACTTCAAATTTACACAAATACATTCCTTGAATATTGCCTTTGTGGATTTTATATTAATATTCTAAGTTTGTATTGATAATGATAGTATTAAAATGTTAATCTTACTTGTTCCTCATCCCTTGCTTTAGATAATGTATCTATATAATGAACCAATCTTTTTTTTTCATTTTCTTGATCTTCTAAACAAGCTTCCAAATCCTCTAATCGAATTTCTAAGGAATTTCGCTCTATTTCTACATATTTTGTTCTATCTAGTTGATCTCTCAATAAATCACATTCATGTTCCAATCCAATCAGAATTTCATATTTTGATTTGAATATATCACGCTCAGCTTTCAATGCTTCCAAACATTGAATTTGTTTCTTCATTTTCTCAACATCTTTTAACTTCCTTATCGTTTCCTCAAGACTGTACTTCAGATGATCCCGTTCTACCCTCAATCTTTCTTTGTCTTCACATAAGGATTTGAGATTTGTTATTTTCTGTTCCATGCAAACAATTTTGGATCGTAGAATGTCTCTTTCCGCTTTTCTGTTGAATTCGTCTCCTTCGACAATAGACAATTTCCGTTTTAATTGATTTAATTCTATTTCCAAAAAATTTTTCTCTCTTCTCATTTTTAAAACACAATTCTCCAGTTCATCCACTATAGCTGCTTTCTTTTTTAATTTATGAATTTCTTGATCTAGAATACCCAGTTGTTCTACTTTTTGACTTAATCTTTCTCGATCTATCAAGACTTCCTCTAGAAGTAGAGATCTTTGTCTGAGCACTTCAACATCGTTGAGTGAGTAGGTGTACAAACAAAGTTCTTTTTCTAAATTGCGAACTTTTTCTCTTAGCTGTTCCTCTTCAATGCTGGCTTCAATTTTGAGTTTCAGTTCTTCTATTAACTTTTTAGTGACTGGAAAGCATCCTAATTTGGAGAATGAGTCTTCATAAAAAAATATTTGCTCCTTCAGTTTGTCATTTTCTTTTTGTATGATTGACAGTTTTGAGCAATATTTTTTCATTACCTCTACTTCCTTTCTTATTATTCTAACCCTCAATTCAGGTGTAATGTCTTGATTCCGCATCTGTTTGATATTCTGGTCCAATTGTTTGATTTCATTGTCCATTAGTAAGATTTCTAGGTTTTGGGGTAAATTAGAAGGACCTGCTTTTTCGGCATCGTCTTTGGAAGGAGCCTCTACATAGCAAAGTTTTTGTTCTTCATAACTTTCCTAAAAACAAAAGCCGATAGTAAAATATCTGTGTTGAATAAAGCAAATACAAGGATTTGTGAACAGAAGGTAATCATAGGGAATCAAATGAGCTAAATGTTGCAAAAGAGGCTATAAATTATAACGCTAATTTTTCTGCACCAGGTCCTTATAGTACTATAAAAGTATAATCAATCTGAAGTGTAAGTGGAGATAGGTTAGTATGTTAAAAATAAATGTGATTGCAAAACTTCACAATTTTATATTTGTCGTTAACAACCTAAATATAGGTGATCTAGATACTTTGATATAACATCAATCATAAATAGTTAGTTTTAATACCAAGCATGTGAGTTCCATTGAGCATTGGAAAATATTGTGTATTTTACTCCAATTTAAATTGATTCAAGTCTCATTTTAAATTGTTACGTGGTTTTTTAACATGAAAACTAAAACATGTAAGTAATTTAGAGAATCCCATAAATGATATTTTATAAATTCCAAATTAGTATTTGATGATCTTAGTATTTCTCAACTTTCCGATTCTTTCCTAAAATATATTAAAAGTTGAGGTGCCAAATGGGGGCGAAGATAATGATTCATCAATACGTTTTCCAAATAATCTCGCATATTCCAAAAGATTCCTCTCTTAATTTAATAAGTAATAAGTACTAAGTATATCCTGCTAAATTAAATGTATTATGATTTTTGATAGGCAATTTATGTCTGCACACTCTCTTTTGAAATTATTTAGATCAGTTTTGGTTCCTTACATCCGTTAGGAATGGTCAATTGGATAGATTTAAAAATAAGTTGTCAAATGTAAGAAAAATTAATGATTTAAGACATATTTGTCAGATGGTAGCAGCTGTTGAATACGTTAAGTATGAACGATATTTTGAAAATTAACCTTCAATTCGTAAAAAAGTTTATCCATTCACATTCTCAAGGCTATACAGGACAGCGATATTTCTGTGATTCCTTTGGAACGGAATTTTATCATTATCATTTATTTATGAGAATTACATTCTAATTTGTTTAAACAAAACCTTGTGACTACCTCTCTTTAGAACACACACTGTTTCCTAATAATTATAGAGGTATGATTAAAACTTACCACTAGATTATTCCTCAATGCAATTGTTTCAGTATCTTTAGGAATAACTAAAGCATATAAATTTTCTTTAGAACCTATTGTCCTGCAATGTAAAATACGTCTATCCATTTCTTGTTTTGACTGACTTTTTATATTAATTCTTCTTTTCTCAATATTTTGTTTTTTATTGCCATTGTTCAAGCTTCCTCTTCGTCCACAGCTTTTTCTGCCGATTTTACCAAAGCTACACCTTTCTTCCTTTTTTTTCATCAATTGATACTGTTTTGAATGTTGTGCTATCAAAAAATAATAAGTAGAAAATTTAGAATGTTTTATTTTGAAAGAACCAGATTTTTCTGATCGACTTTTGTTTATTGGAAATTGACTTAAAACAGATTTAATCTTCTGCATTAACCTTAACTTAAACTTTTTTTTATGAGATAAACTCGATTCAGGAATTTCCAGTCCTGAAATTATGGTTTCAGTTATTTTACTCATTTTTGTATGTATATGTGTACTTTGTCCTGGGAGCATTTTTAAAACTTGAGATGTTTTTGGAGTTTGATCCACTGCATCTTCAAATAGCTCATCTATAAAAATAAGAGTCTTTCAAGCAACGTGTTGAAATAAATGACAATAAAAGTAATTCAAATGTTACTTATATCTTATTTGATAATATGGTTAATAGTATGGTATTGATTCTCATTTATCCCGTCGTTTTCCATCTGAAAGGAAAAGGAAATATTCACCTTTATCTGTTTCAGAAGATTTTTGTTGTACTTTTTCATCCCCCTGAATTTGATTGTATATATTTTTGCAATTGTATGTTTCCATGCCTTCCACAATTCCTTTGGATTTTATGCTTTCTTTATCGTCTCTGGCCTTTTTGTTACCAACTTGCATTTCACTTCTTTTGATCTTAAGAATATTAGTTGATACATCTGTAGCATTTGGTTGGTCTCTAGTAATTTTTAATACGTTATCCTAGAATATTGAATGCCAAAGTTACGTAGTTTTCAAAAACATCTCCATCCCTTTTTAAAAACTTATACAAACATTTGAAAAATACACAATATAATCATATAAAAGAGATTATAAAATTTATAGGCTATTTTGGTAACGGAAAAATGAGAAATTCGAATAGAGCAATAGTAAATCTTTTATAGTGTTATTTGAATACCTCGTTATATTTTGAAAAAGAAAAGTGGATAATAAAGAAGGGATATTCCAGAAGTAAATAAAATAGAATTTGAAAAGTTAAGACAAATATGTACTTACATTTTTTAGCTGAGTAAGTTTTATTTTGTCAATATTCTGAGTATGAGAATGAATATTGTTTATATACATATCTGTATCTAAATCAGTCTGTACACTTTCTCCATCATTCAATAAAATTGCTACTTCTTGAACAATAACTAATTGACAGTTATCTCCTGTAGATGTAATTGCTTTAACTTCAGAACTAACATTTTCTTTATCTTTTGTTGAAAATTTTGATATAAAAGTTTGCTCATTAACCGTTTCTTCCACCTCGTCTGTGCTATCTTTGTTCTCGTCTTTCACTTTCCTTTGACATTTTGATGTGTGTTCTCTAAAGTCGTCGTCAGTTTCTATCTCTTCTATTTTAGCTTTTAACTCGGTTTCTTCATCAGTTTTAGATATATCGTCAATACTAATAGATAAAGATGGTGTAGAGAATTTGTAGTAAAGAATTATATCATTTCTGAAATTTTCTTCTTCACTGTTGATCCTCGAATTGGTGTTTGATAAATGTGGAGGTGTTGATTCAATGGAAATGTTTGTTATACTGATTGATGACAGTTGGGATACGATTCTTGAACGAGTCGAACTATTATCTGAAATATTTGAATTATATGACAAAAACAGAAAAAACTTGATAGAACTAGACAAGAACAGAAATCAAACAAATTTAGGTAGCAACTACAATTGCGAAAAAAAAAAAGCATTTGGAGTTTTTCTGTGATAGATGAAAGTGCTCCAGTTGCAATGCCTTTCTAGACTAGGTCCAAAAAAGGTTTGTATATCAGCTATAGTAAACCACACCTCCTTACTAGCTTATTTACAGAGCATTGCAGTCTCAGGAAGCACCTGATAAGGAATAGATCTAACAGACGTTGCATATATTTGGAATATATTCTTAATCAATATAGCATAAATTTTGTAAAAAGAATTACCTGTAAAATGTGCTTCGAGTCCTTCACTTAACACATAGGGTCCATGATAGTCTGTTTGAAATATTGATGTCAAAGAATTCTCATCTTCTTGTGTTTCTTCTATGCTTGGCTCTAGGTATTGAGGTGAGTAACCTCTGGGTATCAATGAATTCAGATTAAGAATTTTATCAGGTAGAATTACAAAAAAACCAGATCTTGCTACTACGGATGCTTTATCTTTGAATTTTTGTACATCAATAGACCATTGTTCAAAGGGTAAATGATATTTGTTGAGTGAGAAGTACGTTATTTTAGTAGTATAATGCATTAGTTCTTTACAAGTGCATATTGGAAGTTTCTTAGCTGGTTTCACATCGTGAATATTAGAGAATTCATCACTTCCTCTCGAAGTAGTTTGTGTATTTATGTTTGCTTGACTTATTAGTGGACATTTTTTATTTGATTGAAGGCATATACATGATGAAATTCTACAACCACATTGGGAAAATTCATTGCATCTATGTGCTTGTACTTGTTTTGACTGCCAGGCACAAGTTGCCGTACATATATTTTCAATAAATGAAGGTTGTTCAGGTACTTCTCTTACTTCAGCTTCAATTTTAATACAAGTGCTTATTATTGGAGGAATATCTTCGTTGTATGGTATTCGTTTCATTTTGATTATATCGCTAGTAGGCATAGCACATGGTGCAACACATTTATTATTTTTAATAAACGTCAATTCCAATACACCTATGTCTCCTTCGAACATTTTCGTATTTTCAGCTTCTAAGATTTTTCCAGTTTTATCTTTTATATCAGTTTCTTCAATTCCATCAACTACAGCTCCTTTCATTTCCTTTGTATCAACAACCTTGACATTTGAGATCTCAGTGCAATCAACTTCTTTCTTCTTTTCTACTGCTTTCATGATGTCTTCATTAAGCTGAATCTTTTCAATCGAATCTTTTGTCACACTTTTTTCATTCTCAGGAGCAATTTCTTCTTTTACAATTGGTGAGTCATCTCTAACAAATTCTTCAGTTTTTATTTTTCCTGCTTGTTTATTGGATATCTGTTTTATAGAATCTTTCTCATTTAAAACACCACTTTTCTTGATACTACTCTGTTTCTCTAATATCTCAGACTCTTTGTGATTTGAATTTTCCTTTCCTTTTTCCGATAATATAAACATAATTTTATCTTTGGATGTTAATTGTCTTCCCGATCCCGTATTTTTTTTTATAGTTTCCAAGTATTCTCTTTTAACATCTGATTCGTGCGATATTACAGGAATAGTCAAATCTTCTGTTTGAGAATATTTTGATTGGCTTTTATTTGTTGATTTTGCTTCTCTAATACCTCTCGATTCCTCTGATATTATTACTATATTTTTTTCCCCGTTTGATTCCTTTCTTTTAACATCTATATGTCGATACTTCTCTCTAGGTATTTTAGATTTAGCTTCTTCCTTGGGAATAATTACAGAACGCAAAGTATCTTGTGAAATTGTTATTTCATCAAAGTTTGGTAATATGATATCAACATCCTCTACCATTGGTAACTGGGATATTGAAATCTTTTCTTGAGATAATTTTGATTGAGGCAGTTGCTTCAATAACAAAAACGATTTTTCGGTTCCTGTAAGTTCTTTCTTCTCCTGAATATGTTCTTTATCAAGGGCATCAAAATATATTTCTTCTTCTAATTGGATGGCATCAAATTTTTTTACTTTCTCTAAACCTTTAAAATTAGTTTGTTGTTTAGAAGAAAGTTTATTTCCTATACAAATCGCTCCACATGATTCTTTAAATAAAGGTGAAGCACTGTCTTTAATCTTATATTCCAATGATTCTTGGAATTGTTTAGATAACGTTGATGAGCAAAGATTGGGACATATATTTTCACAAGAATAGAAAGTTTTCATAATTTCTAAATCCTTTTCAGAGTGTTCTTCGTCGATCATATCAGTAACATGGGGTTTTATTATATTTTCAGGTATAGAAGCTTTGTTATGTACTTGATTTTTCCCAGAACATTCACAAGTACTTTGTGTATTTTTTAGTTTATCAACATTTTTTGATGCTTTCGCTTCAATTTCAACCTCTAGATCATTGTCTGACATCTTAACAACTCTAGATGTAAAATCATCAAATAATGGGATATTAATATTTATAGTCGTTATTGTTTTCTTCTGCTCTTCCAAGCGTATTGATTTACACAGTTGGGGGGAGGTCTTTTGGGAATAAAATGCATTCGAATTACATCCAGGGGGCATTTTATTGGACATTTTTATATGTTTTCCCTTTTTACCGATTTGAATGTCAATATCTATTTGGGTATTCTCAAAGGTAGATTCACTTTTAGAAAATAGGCATTTTTGGTGTCCGCTTTTTGAGCTATCAATAATAAAAATTTGTTCCTCTAGTTTTTCGTCTGTATTACATGCTGTGTGACATTTATCTATTGATTGATACCTTAAAACCTTTGCTTGTGTTTTATTATGTTTACAGGTTTCGTGTGCTCTAATCTTAGAAAATCTGTTGATAATCGGTTCTGTATCCATTTTTCCATATCTTACTGATTTCTTTAATTGTTGGTCTTCGTTACATGGAGCATTGCATTTTATTTTCGGTGTTTTCTTGAGGTCTCTTTCCCCTCTTTGCCTCATTTTATCAGATCTAATAATAATTGGGTCTGTGTCAATTTTTTCATACCTTTCTGGTAATTTTTCGACATGTTGATCGGTATTATATGAAACATTGCATTTTTTTGTTCGTGCTTTGAGTGGATCACTTTTATCTTTTGATTTCAGTTGTTCAAATCCGGTAATTGGTTCTTTAACAAATTTTCCATTCATTTTTGGTGCTTTCTTAAATTGTCGATCATTATTACACGGCGCAACACATTTTTTTAGTGATGCTTTAAAGTTATCAGTTTCTTTTGATCTTATTTTATCAGGTGTGATAATGATTGGTTCTGTCCCTATTTTTCCACAACTTTTTGGTACTTTCTTGACTTGTAGATCGGTACTACATGGCGCATTGCATTTGTTTGGAGATAAAATCCTTTCGTGTAGAACTTTTGTCAGTTTGGAGCTTTTTCGTTTTTCTGCTTTCATACTAATATCTTGATCGTATTTATTAATTGTGTCACAACCCGCATAAGTTTTACTTAGAGAGATAGATTTTTCTAAAGGAGTTTTTTTAAATTCAGGGCGTTTGTAGTGTGAAATTTTTTTCCCAGTTACGCATATTTCTCCTTGGTTACATGATTTTAAAGATCCTACACAAATACCTTTACAAATAGGTTTCATTCGTAGCCTTTCTTCTTTTAGTTTAGCTTCCAATAACTCCGCTTCTTCTGAGGTGAGTTCTTTATCGCCAAACAATTTTTTCTTTAAACTATCCCTTCGAGCTTGTTCATTCAACTTTTCTTGCTGCAATTGATCTTTTTCCAGAGTAATTTTCCTGTCTCCAACAAAGTTTTGCTTCAATTCTTCTTTTAGTAAATTATCAGCTTCAGATTTTTTTTCTAATAGTTCTTCTCCAGGAATTAGTTGTTTCTTACTGAATATTCTGGTTTTCATGGTGTCGTTGTCAAGAGCTTTTTTTATTAAAACTTCTTCTACACCTTCTTCTTCTCCCTCACCAAAAAGTTCTTTGCTTAACGCATCCTTCTGTAAAATTGGTTCTTTCAATTGTTCTGGAAATAATTTATTTCCTTCATATAAACTCTGTCCAAGACTTCCTGTACGAGCTAGTTCTTCTATTTTTTTCTTTTCCGAGATTTTTCCAGCTTGCTCCCTTTCAAACACTTCTTCCAGAAATTTCATTTCTGCTGGAGTTAGTTCTCTGTTTCCAAATAGGTGAGTTTTCAATTCAATTTGTCTTTGCTTCTTATACGCATTTTCTGACATTTCTTCTTCAGGAGTTAATCGTTTGTGCCCAAGCATCATTTTTTTCAAATTATCTTTGTCTCTATTTATGTTCTCATCAAATTTTTCATCTTCTGTTAAATTTATACCACCAAAGAATTTTTGTTCATAAATTTCTTTTTGCAATGGAGTTTCTTCGAATTTCTTTTCAAAAGTCTGCCCTTTTTCAGGAAAAAAATTTTTCCCCAGTAATTCGTCTCCAGCTTGATCCATCTTTTCTATTTCATCCCCTTCTAGTGTTTCTGCTGTAACTTTGCCTTCTATGATTTTATTCCAGTCTGACATTTTCTCATCAAACAAACGTTTATTTAAACTATCTCTTTTTTTTATTTCTTCATATTTCTCTAAAAATTGTTCTTCTTTGGTAAATAGTTTTATGTCTCCAAACATTTGCTTTTTTGAAATATCTCTTTTAAGATGATCTTGTTTGCCTTCTGCTTCCAACAATTTCTTCTCCTCCAAAGAAATCATTGCTGCTTCTTCCTTTTCTTTACCTGTCAACTGTTTCATTTTAAGCTCTAATTTCTCCTTATTGACATCAAATTCTTTATTGCCGAACAAAATTTCTTCATTCAGTGAAGTATCTAATAGTTCTTGGTTCTCTTTTGATGACAGTTCTTTTTCCCCAAAAAGACGTTTCTTCAAGTTTTCTTTTTCAAATTCTGCTTTCAACTTATTTTCTTTTTCTGTAATTATTTCCTTATCCTCAAACGTTTCCATTTTTTTATCACCAAGTAATGCTTGTTTATCGTTAAAATCTCTTTCTTCGATCTGCAACTCTTCTGGAACTGCTATATTGTCATCAAAAGTCTTCATTTTCAAAGATTCATTTTCTGTTAACTCTTTCATTTGATTCTCCAATACCTTCTCTTTTCCTTCAGTTAACCACTTTCCACTTAATTCAGAATCCTTTTGCTCTTCTCTCTTTAATTTTCCTCCAATGATTTTTCCTTCATTTGGACTACTTTCTTCAAACAAACTTTTTTTAAAGCTCTCCTTCCATTTTTGTTCATGGAGTTTTAATTCACTTGGATATGATTCACTATCTCCCAGAATATTCTTTTTTACAGCACCTCGTTCTATTTTTTCAAGGTTTACCGAATTGTTTTGCACAGGAGATATAGAAGGCATTTTTGACATCCCTTCCATCTTTTGATCTGATAAGCGTATTTCCAGAGGAGTGAGTTCCTTTCTTAATATATCTTCACTATATTGAACTTCTCTCATCTTTGCATTTAATATTTTTTCTTCCTCGGGACTAAGTATTCTATTACCAAATAATGTATTTTTTAAAATGTCCCTTTTTGCTTTTTCCTCTTTTAGTTTAATTTCTAATGCTTTTTCCTCTTTTAGTTTAATTTCTAATGCTTTTTCTCCTTGTGGTTTTGATTCTTTTTCAAGAAAAGAAAATTTCAAGTTTTCTTCTTGTTTTATTTTCATAGCTTCTAATATTTCTTGTCCCTCTGGGGTGTGCTCTTTATCTCCAAACTTTTTTCTTCTTATCATTTCGCTGAGAGCTTTTTCTTTATGTTTTTCCTCCTGCAATTCTTTCAATAGTTCAGACTCCTCACCATGTTCTTTTCCAGATACATGCTTTTCGACTTGCTGGACTTTCAATACATCATCCGATCGTTTCTTTTCTTCATGGCTTAATTCTTTCTTGTCTGCAGGAACTTTCAATTTATCCTCCAAATGTTTTTTTTTCTCATCAGAAGAAACATTTACTTCCACCTTTCGCCATTCTTTCCCAATCGAAGCTACTATTGATTTATCAAGTTTTGCATTTTCTTTTTGAGCCTGTTCTTCTCTTAGTTTCAGATCCAATATAGTAGCCTGTTCAGGTGTTAATTTTTTACCGCCAAACATTTTCTCTTTCAGCTCTTCTCTCTCGGCTATTTTTTCTGTTAACTGACCTTTCAACATTTTTTCCTCAGATGGGAGCATTTTTTTTTCACCAAATATCAATGTTTTTTCCATTTCTTCATTTGGTATTAATTGTTTATAGTCAATTAAAGACTTTTTTATGTCCTCCCTTTTTTCCTCATCTTTTCTTAAACTCTTTTTCTCTCCCAAACTTCTCTGTTTTACAGCATTTTCCTTTTCCAGTTGTTCATCCAACATCTGCTCTTCTTTTGCTGTTAATTTTCTATCGTTCAATATTGTTATTTTCTGTTTATCTTTTGAAAGTTTATCAGATCCATGTAATATCTGTTCTGAAGTTGGCAATTTCATATAAGGTAAAACTTTTTTTGCTTTTGATTTATCTTCTATCGTTTTCCCTTCTTCGAGTATTAATTTCTTGTCATCAAAAATTTTCTGTTTCACATCTTTATCATTTTCCAAAATTTCATCTACAACTAATTTAGTTTTTTGTGGCCACTTGGCTTGATACATTTCTTCTGAATTTTTCACTTTCTTCGAAATCTTTTCTTTCCCTCCAAGAATTTTCTGTTTCAATTCATCACTTTCTCTTTTAGTATTGGTAAGTTCTTCATCCCCAAGTGTTCGTTGTTTCAAGGCAACTTTTTGTGCCGACATAAGTGGCTCTTCAGCTTCAACCAACTGTTTCCTGAATTTTTCATTTTCAGCTTTCACCAACATCTTTTCTTCCCTAGGTGATTGAATTCTATCACCAATCAATTTTCTCTTCAACCCATCTTTATCTCTTTGTTCTCTGACATCTAGCATTACGTCTTCTCGAGCATTGTCTATTACTTTCTTTTCTGTTGATGTTATTGCTTCTTCTCCCAAAACTATTTTCTCCAACCGTTCTTTTTTATTCTTATCTTTTCTCAATTTATCATTCAACACTTCTTGATCTTTAGATATTAATTTTTTGCCATCAGTCCTTATTTGTATTAATCCCTCTTTCTCGCCTTCAAGTTTACTTTCTAGAACTTTATCACTGACATCTGGTTGCAACCCAGCTCTTTGGTCTTGGCTTTCTCTAAGCTTTCCTTTGAAGATATTCTTCTCTAATAGACTTAAGTCTTTATCTTCAAGTATATTTTGTTGCAATGCTTTCTTTTCTCGATCTATTTGTCCATTATATTTTGTCTGTTGGTCAAATAGAAGTTGTTCCTTTTTAGCCTGTTCAGCCAAATGCTCTTTTCCAAGACCTTTTCCCACTTTTAGCATTGAAGCTGGATCACCAACCATTTTTCTACTTACTTTATATTGTTCAGACACCTTTTTTTCTCCAGTAATTATATCTTTTTTAGTGGCATGTTTATAATCCAGCACCTTTTCTTCTGCAGATTTGATTCTCCTATCATCGACTTCCTTCTTCTTTATTACTTCTTTGTTGGCATCATTGGTTCTGGATTCTTCATCAATACTCTTATCATTTTCTTGTTGGAATCTTTCATCCCCAATTAGTGGCTCCTCTTCTTTCTCTTTCTCCTGAGGTATTCTCTTATGGCTAAACGTTTTTATTTTTGATTTAGCTTTATCTCCTGGATCTACAGTTACATCTTTATCTGTTTCATATTTTTTATTCATCAGCTTCTTTTCTGCTGAAGTTGTTCCACTAGTGTCTAATATTTTCTTTTTTGTTGTTTCCGTACCCTCTCTGCCTCTTTCGTCTTTAGTCTTACTTTTATCAACTAAATCTTTGTCTCTTTGAACTTGTTTTGCTTGGAGTTTTTCCTTTAGTGACCCCTCTTCTTTAGCTTCTTCTAGAGGTATTCTCTTATAGCTGAATATTTCCATTTTTGATTTAGATTTGTCTCCTGAATCTATAGTTACATCTTTATCTTGAACTGTTTCATATTTTTTGTTAATCAGCTTCTTTTCTTCTGGAGTTGTTCCATTAGTGTCTATTATTTTCTTTTTTGCTATTTCCGTTTCTTGAGGTCCTCCTGACTTCTCTCCAGCACTATCTTTTATTTTCTCTTTTTTGGCTAGTTCCATGTGATACTTTACATCTACTCCTTTTTTCATCGGCACTTCTATACTGAGAGGTGTTTTCTCTGCCTTTCCCTTATCTCCTATTGTTATCCTATCTTTTTTCAAATTTTTTTCTTCTATCCCTATTCTACTTTTCCTTCTTCCTGTTTCATCCTCAGAACCATAATCAGTAATGTTTTTTCTTTTGATTATATCTCTATCAGCTTTATCTGCCCTCTTTGGAATATCTTTTATATCTTCTTTTTCTTTTATATCCTTTTTTTCTTTATAACCAGTTAAAGTTTGTTCTTCAGCAACATTCTTTTCTCCAGTGATTATTTTAATTTTATGGACCTGTTCAGGTTTCTCTTCCAACAACTTTTTCCCCATAGATTTTATTCCCCTATCTTCAAGTACTGTTTTCTTCATTGCCTCTTTGTTTGTATCATTGGTTTTGAATTCGTCATCCAAACGCTTCTCTTTTTCTTGAAGAGGTCTTTTATCTAAAATCATTTTCAAGTCCTCTTTGTCTCTTTGATCTTTATTCACACCTTTATCAACTAAATGTTTGTCTCTTTGAAGTTGTTCGGCTTTAAATTTTTCCTTTGGAGGCTTCTCTGCTTTCTCTTCTTGTCGAGGAATTCTTTGGTTCCCAAACATTTCCATTTTTGATTCAACTTCGTCCCTTTGATCTACAGCAACATCTCTGTCTGCTTGAACTTGTTCTGTTTTACGTTTTTTCCCCAGTATATTCTTTTCCACAGAAGTTATTCTTTGATTTTCTAATATTTTCTTTCTTCTTTCTGCTGTTACCTCCGGGCCGTCTGATTTATCTTTAGCATCATCTCTGATTTTATTTTTTCTTGCTTGTTCCATGTGATAATTTACATCTACTCCTTTTACTTTTGGCGCTTCTGTATTATTACCAGTTAAAGTTTGTTTTTCTGCCCCATCCTTTACTCCGGTGATTATTCCAATTTCATGAACCCGTTTCTGTTTCTCTTCCAATACCTTTTCTTTTGTAGATTTTATTCCTCTATCATCAACTACTTTTTTCTTTATTGCCTTTTTGTTGGTATCATTGATTCTGAATTCATCATCTTTTTCTCCGTGAAATCTTTTATCTTGAATCATTTTCAAGTCCCCTTTGTCTCTATGATCTTTAGTCCCACCTATATCAACTAAATATTTGTCTCTTTGAACTTGTTCTGCTTTGACTTTTTCTTTTAGTGACTTCTCTTCGTTTTCTTGCCCTTGAGGCATTCTTTTATAGCCAAACATGTCTTTTTTTGATAGAGATTTGTCTCTTTGATCTATATCTACATCTTTGTCTGATGAAACTTGTTCTGTTCTAAGTTTTTCTTCCAAGAGTTCCTTTTTATCAGAAGCTATTCTTTTATTTTCTAATATTTTTTTTCTTGTTTCTGCTGTTTCCTGCAGGTCTTCTGATTTACCTCTGACATCATCTCTCATTTTCGCTTTCCTTTGTTGTTCTTCTCCTTTTTTTATCAGCTCTTCTGTACTGAGAGGTATTTTTTCTGTCTTTATCTTATCTTCAATATCTTTCTTCAAATTTTTTTTGTCCAACCCTACTCTACTTCTTTTTTTTCCTGTTTGATATTCTGGACCATAGTCTTCTTTCATTTTTATTGTATCCCTGTCAGCTTCACCTATTCTCCTAGAAGTTTCTATTTCCTTTTTTACAGCCTTTTTTTTTTCAATTCCATTTGAAGTTTGTTCTTCCTCTACACCATATTTATATATTTCATTGTCTAATAATCCATCTTTTGTTTTACTTGTATAAAATATTTTTCCTTCGGTGCGTTTATCTTGGCTTCTAAGATCTCTTTCTCTCAAAAGTTTTTTATTCTGATCCTGATCTTCTATGTCACTACTTTTATCTCTTTTCTTTGATTTAGGAGGTTCCTTATGGAGGTTATCTATAGAAACTCCCATATCTTCATCTTCCCTTTTCCCTTTTTTTACTACATCTTTGCTTTTTGAAATAACTTTATTTTCATGGGGTATATATTTCATTAATTTTGAATCTTCATCAATAGTGTCAACTGTAGTTTTTTCAACTCGTTTTCTTTCTTTTAGAGAGATATCTTCATTGCTACTGTCTTCTTCTGTTTCAAATAAAGTCTTTTCTTCTGTTGATATGATCTCTCTTTCAAATTTTTTACGTTTTTTATTTGAACTAGTTTTTAGACCTACATTTCTTCTGTCGAGCTCACTTTCTTTGCTACCCACACTTTTTGGTAGTATTTTATGATCTGTTTTAAGTAAATTTTCATCAGACATGGTCACCTCAGAACTTTTATGATGCTAAAATAATTGTTTAAGAATTATCTACTGAAACTGTTGAATATTATATATCAAGTTTTGCTATATTACCTTTGGCTCAGAATGTTCATCGCATGCTTCACAAACACAAGTTATTAATGTTTCAGGTCCACCAGAATTCGAATCCTTATCTTCCTTGAATGTTCTTTTTGCCCAATGGGAATAAGCGGTTTCTAATTCTTTTCTCTAGATATGAACATTTTTATTTACTCTCACAAAAGAAATTATATTATTTGACATAAAGCTAATTAAATGATACATACCTTACTCTCTGGGAAGTTATGGCATGCAGTACATTCACATACATCCTCATGAAGAGCTGTTAATTCAGCATATGCTGAATTCAGTTCCTTTTTCTAAAGACAAATAAAATAATGATCATTCTAGTTTCAAGTATTAAGTGAATTTGATATTAACAATGTAGATTATTTCTTGCACTTATTCTCAATTTTTTATTACCATTACAAATTTCAAACATATATTTATTAAAATCTTTATTCATATAGAAAACACTAATGAAATTAAAATGTTTGTGTCCTTGCTTTATAAAATTATGATGAATGTTGAGGTAGGTTAACAATTAAAATTCAAAACTTAAAAGTTCAAGTAGGATGAGGTAGCACCTTACTAATGAAACTCTGATTATTTTTAATTGTTAATTCTAATTGTTATATTTTTGTTGTTTTAGATGTAAACCATTCAGAATATGAGACATGATAATTTATAAAGTTTAAATTTTACCAAATCATCAAGTTTTTTCTTCTGTTGAGGCGCCAAATCCAGCTGAGAGTATAAATAGAGCATCTTTTCTAAATAATTGATCCTTTGTTCCAGCTGTTTTATTCTCTCGTTTTTGAAAGCTGCTATTGATTCAACCAAATATTCCACTGGTATTATTTTTCCTGAATGCAAACCCTACAATTTGAGAATGATGGATGTCTTAAATTATTTATAAATAAACTTCTCTTCTGATATAACACACAGTAATGTTGGTATGTGTGTGTGATTGTGAAAATTATAAGAACATTATGGTTTGTAGGCACGGATAAGGTTAGAAAGTGATCTTAAATATTTAAATAGTTATCTTCTCCAATATTTTATTACTCAGAAATTTCAAAAACCTATTTGCAGAAGAATACAGTACAAATTTCTACATGACTTAGAGAAAATTTTCAAATAATTTTTACAATGCCAGATGTTTTTATTAGGGGAATTACTCATTATATAAGTTATTACAGACGAAATTTGAACAGGAGCTTTGTTATGTTACTAAGAAATACCAGAAATATAGGTATTGGAATCGAACCAATGTAAAGTAAATACATTAAATACTGCGTAAACTTTAAGTACTCACCAGCCTGGGTTTGGATTGATAATCTAAAATATACTGCCTTCTTTCCTCTGTGATATCACTCCAAGCTCTTAAGTCCTGTGCTGATTGATATGTTTTCATGCGCCCTTCCGATCTTACTCGTGTTATTTGTAATTCATTTGGATTCTGAAAAGCCCTTGTCCTTTTGTTAACATAAGTCATTTTGGTGATTTGAAAAAACTCTTTGTTTCAGCTATGAACGTTCAAAATAATGTGAATATAATAATTGTATACATCTCTCTTCAAATTTCTGAAACTGTCAGTTAAAATGTCAATACTTAGATTCTTTATTTATCAAGTTGGCAAATACCAATTGCTACAATCAATATTCCATTGTAAAATAAAATTAGGTTAGGAGCTGATGTCAAATGGGGTGCATTCCACGAGTTACTCACGACAATCACGTTCACGACTACGATCTTTCTGGTTCCACTAATTCCATAGCGTTATAATCGTAAACACAAGTGGAATGGCTTTCAAGTCATTTTAAGCGTTGAGATAAATATGAACGAATGGCTAATAGAAAAAAATTGAGCGAAAGCTTTAAGAGGCCAAGTTATAATTTGTAAGTAGGAATTTTTTAGTGGAATGCTTCAACCCACCTCTTGACAAGTATGAATATGTTCTGTGAGGGTCGTTGTGAACGTGAACTATGACATCATGAGTGATGTTCTTGTCGAGACTCCAACGATCGTAGTCGTTACGTGGAACGCCCAAAAGAGTATTTCATGCGCCGTGAACGATTAATCACATTCACCAATAGTAGCTTATTTCTTTCAGAATGTCGGAAGTGTCGAGATAATTATTAAGGAATGGAAAAACAGAAAAAATAAAGTGGAAACTTTAAGAGGCCATGTTTCTAAATGTTCTTTAGGTCTCTTCTGTTTTAAAATTAGTTTTTATAATAATTTTTAAATTAATCAAACAAATTTATATATCGTCAACTTTTTACCAAACTCACGAAAATGTACATAAGGAATTTTGAGTTATTGCTAGATAAATGCCATTGGATTTCGACCATAAATAGCAGATAATCTCTTTACTTCTTAAGTTTTATTTGGTCCGATTGTAAACGGCATATTTTCCTAAATAAAATATTTGCCTTGCTGGTTCTATTGGGGTGTTAAGACTGCTTGGAGGTCGAAGCTTAAGATTCTCCTTATCATCATTCCTGCTCTCCCTCGTTAAGTTCTTCTAGTCAGGTGTGTATAAATTTTATTTACTGTATATAAATTATCTCATGTTTTATCAGCAATTACTTGTAAAAATTAAAATTGTAGCAACGTCGCCTATAACGATGAGACGTTGAGAGAAGAAAGTTGGAGTTTTTACTTAGAACGAAAGACAAGTCTAGAAATACAGTCCGCTAAACCTATTTCAAAATCTATTTTCTTCCACCTATTAATTATTTGAGTCAGCAATACAAAAATAAATCTTGATCTCACGAGCGTAGATAAATCAAATAAAGAAGAAATTACACGGTAAATTGTTAAATGAACCAACAAATATTCAGACAGCACGTGTTCGATGGCGCCAAAGTAGTCGACCAGCTATACAACGACGGTGTGATCTACCTATTCAATTAACTCCGACGACCAGTAAGGATTTGGGATATTATACAAAAAAGTTTGCAATCCTTTATTATAAAAACCAACAGATATTTATATTCAACTTTCCTATTTATCCATTGGCATAACGACCTATTAAGGTCTGTTTTGACATTATTTGCTCAAATATTATTTAGTTTTAAACTAATTACATTTATTAGTTTTTAGTATTTGTAATAAACAGCCTATTCTGTTTATTTTAATCCAGTCAAGTCGGATTTACTTGGTATTATTCAAGCACATATCAACTTATTTGCTAGTTAAATAATATTCCTATTTGAACAATCATTCCTTCGTCTAGTTTCGAGTTTAAATTGCTATTATTGATAATTTGATATTACGAATTCTATTAGAGCGGAAAGATCATAGAGATATCTGTAATATCTCTATGGTTAAGATACAGTTCTATTCTGTAAGTTTTATAATTTATCCAATTGTTAACCTAAATTATTACTATGCCTGAAACCGCCGGTAGTCTTGATAATCCAGCAATAAGCTTAAGAGATGAATTTAAAAAATTGATAAGAAATAGAGAGAGCATTAAACAAAAATTAACTATTCTAGAAAAATATATCGATCAATAATTAATATAGAGGGTTCGGTTAAAAAACCAAGTTTAAATGGTATTGAGTTAAGATCAAATAGAGGGTTTAAACTAATAGAAGAATTAGATAAGGTACAATAAGAAATTGAATCTTTATGCGAAGAAGAAGATTTAGAAGCCCATTATAAGGATCGGTAAGATTTTCAAAATATTGCCATTATTGAACAGCAAAGTTCACAATCTTTGGATGTTAATCGTTCTCAATCACATGCTGCAACTTCATTCACAATCACTGATTCTCTACAAAATGTTTTGCTACCTAAAATAAAATTACCTACATTTTCTGGAGATTATGAGCAGTGGCTCAACTTTAAACTAAATTTCACTTCCATCATTATGTGTAATGTAAGTAATGTGATTTTTAAAAGATTCATTAGAAGGTTATCCATCAAAGTATATTGAGGGTTTAGAATCCTCAGGGACACCATTTGAAAGAGCATGGGCAATTTTGTGCGATAAATTTGATAAAAAAACAGTTTCTGTTAGCTACGCATTTTCAAAAAATACTTAAAATTCAACAAATTAATAAAGAAAATTTCTATCAGTTTAGAAACATGTTAGATCAGTTAATCAAACATATCACAGCCATTAAAAGTTATAAATTTAGATGATAAAACTTTGTTAAATAGTCTCATTATTCATTTAATGTCAAATAAATTGGATAAAACTAGTCTAAGAGATTGGAAGGAGATTGAACATAATTCAGAAAATTCAGAACTACCCACCTTAGAGAGTTTATAGATTTTATTAAAAACAAAGTTGATCTTCTTCAATCTTTAGAACATTCACTCAAATTAACCCAAACATATGTGCCACCTATTCACACTTCCATCTGAGTTTAGATAATTCAAATCATAATTTTAGACATAATCCAGATAACCACGTTAAATGTAATTTTTGCAAGAAGAACCATCTAATTTATAGATGTCCAGATTTTCTGGCCTTGCAGTTACTGATAGGATTGAAAGTGTTAAAAAATTGAAATTATGTCAAAACTGCCTAGGTACTGGGCATAATCATAATGAGTGTAGTCTGAAATCTTGTACTATTTGCAAAACACAAAATAAGGTCCTTAAACCCAACACTCTGATTCACATTATTAAAGTTACAAACACCTCAAACGATTCTCCAAATAGTGTTGAAAACATACCTCAACAGAGTTTTAATTTGATGGTAAAGCACCAGGTAAATATACCAAATGAATTACTTCTATCAACCATTCTATGTAAAGTCAAGGATACGCACGGTAATTATCACAAATGTAGATTATTATTAGATTGTCGAGCACAATCAAATGTAGTTAGCCAAGAATTTTTTGACAGGTTGAAAATTCCTTGCACATCTACCAAGTTGTCAATCATTGACATTAACCAGGTTGTTTCTCAGCTTAATCAGAAATGTACTCTTTCTTTGTTTTCAAATTCAGCGTATTTCAATTGTACAGTTTCCTGTTTCGTTGCTCCTACTATCAGCAATAAAATATCAACCAATCAGTTTGACACAATAAACTGGAATATTTCTGAATACATTTCATTAGCAGATCCAAGTTTTTCTGTTCCTTGTTCGTGGAAACATTTTGGGACTTTGTTCTTGAAGGCAAAATCAGCCTGAGTAGTAATCTCCCTTCTCTGCAAAATACCCACTTTGGCTATATATAATAGGGAGTATACCAGTCGACTCCAAACTTTCTATTTGTAACTTTTCCAAGGTCCATATTTCCGAGGATTTTGGGAACTGGAAGAGGTCAAAGTCTCTGCTGCAATGTCAAAAGAGGACAAAGAATGTGAAGACATGTTTAACAAAACGACATATAGAAACGAACGAGGTCAATCGTGGTCCAATTTCCACTTAAACATTCTCCTTGTCTTTTAGGTGACAGCAAAACAACTGCTATAAAAAGGTTCCATTCTCTTGAAAAACGATTTAGTAATGAACATTTTAAGCAACTTTTGATTTTATCAAAGAATACGAGTCTTTGGGTCATATGACCAAAGTAGATGATGGTAAGAGCTCAAATTCCATTTCCTATTTTTTGCCACATCATGGCGTGTTAAAAGAATCGAGCTTAACTACTAAACTGAGGACAGTATTCGATGCAAACTGTGTTAGCCCCACTGGTTGGTCCTTGAATGATTTATAGTATGTTGGACCTAAAATCCAAAATGATATCATAAACATTCTACTTCGTTTTAGAACTTATACATATGTTGTCTCGGCTGATGTTTCTAGAATGTTCAGATGTATCCTATTCATAGACCACTTCAAAAAATTCTATGGCGTGAAATTAAATACTGTATCGTATGTAACCACGTCCGCCCCCTATTGCCTGTATAAGAAAACTCGTTGCTGAGTATATTCACGAGTATCTTAAGTCGTTGAAATTATTTTAAAGGATTTTTACGCAGATGATCTTTTAACGGGATCTATTGATCAACATGAACTACCAGTTTATGTAAACAAATATATTTAATTCTAGAATCAGCCCATTTTATCTTGAGAAAATGGATTTCCAATGACGCGCAGATATTTTCCAATTTACAATATTCAAATATTTCCAATGCAGTATTGAATATAGGTAAAAATGAAGGTTGTAAAACCTTGGAAATTCAATGGATGACTACAAAAGGTACATATTATCTACTATTGCTCAAATTTACGAACCCTCACGCCTTTTAAGTCCAATTATAATCACCTCAAAGATCATTATTCAACGTTTGTGTAATCTGAAACTATCCTGGGATAGTAATGTTCCTAGTTATCTTGAAAAATTATTTTTGAAATTCTATACCAACTTCAAAACTCTAATATTCCTAGAAATTGCATACTGAAGTACTTCAATCTTATTGAATTGCACTGTTTTCGCATATATTTAAGAAGCATTAATTGAAACAATGAATTCCAGTCACATATATTATGTGCTAAGAGTAAAGTATCTCCTCTTAAGACTATTACAATTCCCAAGTTAGAATTATGTGCTTCTCTGCTTGGGGCTCAATTGGTTGATTTTGTAAAAAAAGCATTTTCACTACAAGTTCCGATATTTATGTGTTCCGATTCTCAAGTGGCTCTTAGTTGGATTAGAATAGAGCCTAGTTTGTTACAAGTTTTTGTATCGAATAGATTATCCAAAATTCAATCGTTAACTAATTTAGAAGATTGGAGATATGTTAACACCAAAAAAAATTCAGCAGATCTAGCCTCTCGTGGTATTCTTGTAGAGAAATTTTACTCCATTCCACTTTGTGATGGATAGGACCTGAATTTCTTAAAAATTCTGGTTCTAATTTTCCAAACACAGACCAAGTAATATCCATTGAATAATTACCAGAGGTTAGAAAGAAAGCTACTATATTACAAGTTTTGAATAAAGACTATTTTCCTCTATTCACTAAATATTCGTGTCTATCAAAATTGAAACGAATCACCGCTTTATGTATTCGATTTATGTGTAATCTTAAAAGAAAAATGGATAATGAACCTCTAGTCAATGGTCCCATTACCGCACATGAACTGGATAACGCCAACATTTCACTTCTACGTCTCGCTCAATTTAAAAGTTTCAGTTCAGAGATTACAGTGTTCTCCAGAAGTTCCCTATTAGACAAAAAACAAAAGCTTTCGTCCTTAATTCCCTTCATTGATGATACAGGACTTATGCGAGTAGGAGGTCGCCTGAAAAATACTTATCTGAGCTATGATGTTAAGCACCCATCCAGGTCCTCTATTGTTATTAGCCTCAATTAAACAATTCTATTGACCTATCAAAGGTCGTAATCTTGCAAAGAAAACTGTTAAGAATTGTTTAACATGTTTTCGATTTAATCCTACTCTAGATAATCGACTAAAATTCAAATTTCCCTTTGAGATAACCGGTATTGACTACGCAGGTCCCTTTTTTATCTTAAGCAAACAAGGAAAAGGGACCAGGTTAACGAAATGATATCTATGTATTTTTGTATATTTTTCTACTAAGGCAGTACATTCAGAAATCATATCTAATTCAAGTACAGAGAACTTCCTAGCAAGTCTAACACGTTTTACCTCTAGAAGAGGTCTTCCTGCAACTATTTGGTCCGATAATGGCAGTACCTTTGTAGGAGCCAGAAATGAGTTGAGAGAATAAGGTAAATTCTTAATCGTGAACAAAAATTCTAATACCAACGAAAAGGGTATAAACTGGATGTTTATACCACCCTATACTCCAAATTGTGGCGGCTTATAGGAGATCGCTGTAAAAAGCGCAAAACATCATTTAAAATCAGTACTTATTAGTAGGTATGTTACTGTTGACGAATTTAATACTTTGGTGATCCAAGTTGAAAGCATTCTGAATTCTAGACCGCTATTTGTTATGTCACACGATCCTAATGATTTAATATCAATTACTCCTTCCCATTTCCTTCTTGATCGCTCTCCTAATTTCACTCCAGATCCTAATTTGCAACACAACTGTACATTTAAATTATCAAGTATTCAACAAGACCAGAAATTGACCCATCAGCTGTGGACACACTTTTCCAAACAGTACTATGTCGCAACTACATACGCAGTATAAATGAAAAGAGCCCCTTACAAGTGGGCTATTGGCAAAATTCCCAGACTAGTACACAGTAAGGATGACGTCGCCCGTTCTGCAGAAATTAAAACGACGAGAGCAAGTGTGTTGAAATCAGTGCGTCACCTGTGTAAACTACTCTTGCAAGATGAGACAAATAATTAAACCAGAGTACTAGCTTATTGGTTATAATAGTGTATAACAACAATATTTACTTTTCCCTTCAGAGGGGGGAGTATATGTATAAATTTTATTTACTATATATAAATTATATCATGTTTTATCAGCAAATACTTGTAAAAATTAAAATTGTTAAAATTGTGGCAACGTCGCCTGTAACAGTGAGACGTTGGGAGAAGAGAGTTCGAGTTTGTACTTAGAACGAGTAACAAGTCTAGAAATATAGTCCGCTAAACCTATTTCAAAATCTATTTTCTTCCACCTATTAACAACAGTTTCCTTTTGAAGCATTTGGCATTAAAATCTTTTTACCTCTGCTGTACATTATGAAAAATAGTACCAGCACTTGCGTGGCTCACGAAAACCATATAATTCTCTTTTACCATTAAGTATAAGGGTACTTTATTCCACTCCTTCTGGCCTGTGAATGTAAATAATCGGATTACCAAAACAGCCAAAGACCTGTGGAACAAACTCAAAAAGTTGTTCTATGATTCTAGATTCACCACGCGCATAAGTTTGTTACTAAGTCTCTTATCATTGCGCTTGGAAAACTGTGACTCCATGGTCTCTTATGTGAATCAACTTGTTGAAACAGCTCAAAGGATGAAAGGAAGAAGCTTTCAGATGAGGAGTGTATTATATCTCTTTTGCTCAAGTCCATATAATGAGGAATATCCATGAATACTTCTTCATTTAAATATCCCTATAAAAAGGCCGTTTTTATATCAAATATCTTATTACATAATTCCATTGAACTGATAATGCAAGTAATGTTCTCAATAAGCTTATATTTATGCACTAAATATTTCTTGAAAATCTATATCATTTTGTTGACGGCATCCCCGCATCGTTCTTTATAAGTTCCTTCATGTTTTTCTCTTTTCCAAACACCCATCTGTTGGTTAAGATCTTTTTATTTTGTGAAATTTTTCACATTCACATTTTTCATATTCCCATATTATTTTTCTGTAATATTCATTTTTTTCTTTCATGGTTTGTTTGCACTGGTCTTTTTCATCACTGTTTAAGGCCTCTTCATAGGTAAGAAATATATAATCTTTATACCTTTTCGGTACTTTTATTGATCTTTCTTTTTTGTTTTCGATTTCTTTACTTCCTTGTCCCAAATCTAACATCACTGCTTAGTATTGGTGATACTAACAGACTCTTCTTTTATTGTTCTTTCTATTCTGTAATTCGCTCGACTCCTTTGCTTGTTCCTTCAATTTTTTTTTATTTTCGGTATCTTCTCTTTGTGTTGTGTCGTTCTCAAGTCTTTCATTACTGTGTAGATTCGATAATCTGAATTAATAAAAACCAAGGCGATTCCGATTACCAAAGCAGTTGTTTTTTATCAAAATCTTCATTACGAAACACAATAAA
Source organism: Diorhabda sublineata (assembly GCF_026230105.1). Taxonomy (NCBI): domain Eukaryota; kingdom Metazoa; phylum Arthropoda; class Insecta; order Coleoptera; family Chrysomelidae; genus Diorhabda; species Diorhabda sublineata. The sequence goes on from NC_079486.1 coordinate 2,200,638, forward strand.
AACAGTAATTACGAATAAGTGACACTAAAAAATATATGTAATAAAAAGTAATAATATGGTATGTATTAATTTCTAGAGTAATTTGTAATTTTCGCTTTCTTTACACATCTTTGATTATTCATAAAGGCCATTTCTTTTAATCTTTGAAGTACAAGTGTATCATTCAATGGAATATCATTTTCTTCGACCCATTTTAAACATAGGTTAAAACTTCACTACGCTACTTCGGCATTCTTAACAGTTTTGTTTTGATCTATTTTCGAGCCCTCATGCTCGCTAACTTCAGATTAATGATGTTCATTATTTTCAACCTAATTGTGTACTTTTGTTACGAGATTTGGTAATTTGGTAATACGAGCAACATCTAAAAAATATAGTTAAATAAAAAAATAACAAACAACAACTATTTTTATTTACCTTCGATGTCTCCATCTAAAGAAAGCAGATTAAGGCGTAATTCACTTAGATGAATTAGAAATTCAGCATCCTATTCAATGTCTTCTTCGTTATCGGACATAATTTTGTCCCAGTACTTCTGCAAGACTTCAGAAGAGATCTTTTCCTAAGCATTGCGTAGCAGACATACTGCATCTTTTAGGTTAAGAGTTTTTAACAATGTAACAACGCTGTGTTCGTTACTTCATAAAATGTGGGCTAAAAGGCTGTTTCGGTTAACTAATTTTATTACTCTGATAGAATTTTAATCCATAGGCTGCAAGAGTGTTGTACAATTTGGTGGGAGGAATAATGTTGTAAATCTTTCATCTTCACAAGTTAGCTCTTCTAATTAACTTAACTGATTCATTTAAAATGGCTTTTTCAGGCAACTTATGACTTCTTAAATGCCTCCTGGCCTGAGGTATAAATGTTTGATGAAACCGATTTATAAAAATCATTGCCTTGGCTGAAGATTTGTATTTAACAGGAATTTCTGCGTTTTTAAATTCTCGTGGATTTTTTGCCTTTCCTAGCATCTTTAGTTCATGTGACCCATCCACATTACAACAAGCTAAAAATGTTACCCGTTCTTTGCTTATTTTTCGACCTGGTGCGGTCTTCTCTTGAGAACGAACCAGCGTTTTTTCTGGCAACATTTCCCGGTAGAGTGCCGATTCGTCTGCGTTATATATTTGAGTAGCCACAAGATTTAATTGTTTTACTTTCTCTTTCGCATCACACTTTTAAAGCACGCAGACTATGCCTTTTTCGAAAGTTACAAATCCATCCCCTGCTAGCTCTAAAATTATCATTTCCATATGTTTCGGAATAAAACTGTCTTGCTTATAGAACCATGCATACAAACGAGTTTCCATTTCAGGATATTCAGTTTTTCTGCGCCCTGAGCCAGAATCACATTGACTAATAAATCTAAAAAAATACACAATTGTATAGCTGATTCCTAAAAAAATGCATAAGACTCTTTAACTACTTTTTTCAAAAAAATGAGCAGAGTGTTTTAGGGCCACTAATATGTTTAAATTATATTATATAATAAAATGTTGGTCAGATGTGGCTATAGAGTGTTTTATTAATGATTATTCTTGTCAATCAGACATAAAATTAATTTAAATTTGCAAAATATGTCAAAAGTATTCACGTCAAATTGATAATGTGTTCACACTGCTCAAAAGAACTGAGCTCATATCCCTAAACATCCTTCTATATTCTGTGTGGTAGAGAAGAAGAATGTAGGAACACCGGAACTTACAGAGAAAAAATCAATCTTAGAAAAAGAGAAGAATTAAATATAACCGGACAAATGTCCTTATTGGATAGTGAAGAATACGGATTTGAAGAAGATGAGGAGGAGCCGATCCTTGAACGTAGACCTAAAAGAAAACGAAAGGTACTGAACTAATGATTTCCACATATCCTCACAGAGAATGACCCGAAAAACTATGAAGAGGCTGTAAAGAGGAGATCGGAAGACGCTTTAAGAAAAAAACGTTAACTCAAAATTTGGAACAATGAAAGAAACCAAAGATGTATCTAATGAAATTAAACCAATTGAAACTATATAAGTCTTCACAAAGAAGAGCGATGAGATCAAGAAGGCAAGACTTGTAACCAAATGATTTCAGACAGATAGCAATCCAGACATCTGTATTTTCATTGGAGGAACATTGGAAAGTGATATTTACATTCACAGGCCAGAAGGAGTGGAATAAAGTACCCTTATACTTAATGGTAAAAGAGAATTATATGGTTTTCGTGAGCCACGCAAGTGCTGGTACTATTTTTCATAATGTACAGCAGAGGTAAAAAGATTTTAATGCCAAATGCTTCAAAAGGAAACTGTTGTTAATAGGTGGAAGAAAATAGATTTTGAAATAGGTTTAGCGGACTATATTTCTAGACTTGTTACTCGTTCTAAGTACAAACTCGAACTCTCTTCTCCCAACGTCTCACTGTTACAGGCGACGTTGCCACAATTTTAACAATTTTAATTTTTACAAGTATTTGCTGATAAAACATGATATAATTTATATATAGTAAATAAAATTTATACATATACTCCCCCCTCTGAAGGGAAAAGTAAATATTGTTGTTATACACTATTATAACCAATAAGCTAGTACTCTGGTTTAATTATTTGTCTCATCTTGCAAGAGTAGTTTACACAGGTGACGCACTGATTTCAACACACTTGCTCTCGTCGTTTTAATTTCTGCAGAACGGGCGACGTCATCCTTACTGTGTACAAGTCTGGGAATTTTGCCAATAGCCCACTTGTAAGGGGCTCTTTTCATTTATACTGCGTATGTAGTTGCGACATAGTACTGTTTGGAAAAGTGTGTCCACAGCTGATGGGTCAATTTCTGGTCTTGTTGAATACTTGATAATTTAAATGTACAGTTGTGTTGCAAATTAGGATCTGGAGTGAAATTAGGAGAGCGATCAAGAAGGAAATGGGAAGGAGTAATTGATATTAAATCATTAGGATCGTGTGACATAACAAATAGCGGTCTAGAATTCAGAATGCTTTCAACTTGGATCACCAAAGTATTAAATTCGTCAACAGTAACATACCTACTAATAAGTACTGATTTTAAATGATGTTTTGCGCTTTTTACAGCGATCTCCTATAAGCCGCCACAATTTGGAGTATAGGGTGGTATAAACATCCAGTTTATACCCTTTTCGTTGGTATTAGAATTTTTGTTCACGATTAAGAATTTACCTTATTCTCTCAACTCATTTCTGGCTCCTACAAAGGTACTGCCATTATCGGACCAAATAGTTGCAGGAAGACCTCTTCTAGAGGTAAAACGTGTTAGACTTGCTAGGAAGTTCTCTGTACTTGAATTAGATATGATTTCTGAATGTACTGCCTTAGTAGAAAAATATACAAAAATACATAGATATCATTTCGTTAACCTGGTCCCTTTTCCTTGTTTGCTTAAGATAAAAAAGGGACCTGCGTAGTCAATACCGGTTATCTCAAAGGGAAATTTGAATTTTAGTCGATTATCTAGAGTAGGATTAAATCGAAAACATGTTAAACAATTCTTAACAGTTTTCTTTGCAAGATTACGACCTTTGATAGGTCAATAGAATTGTTTAATTGAGGCTAATAACAATAGAGGACCTGGATGGGTGCTTAACATCATAGCTCAGATAAGTATTTTTCAGGCGACCTCCTACTCGCATAAGTCCTGTATCATCAATGAAGGGAATTAAGGACGAAAGCTTTTGTTTTTTGTCTAATAGGGAACTTCTGGAGAACACTGTAATCTCTGAACTGAAACTTTTAAATTGAGTGAGACGTAGAAGTGAAATGTTGGCGTTATCCAGTTCATGTGCGGTAATGGGACCATTGACTAGAGGTTCATTATCCATTTTTCTTTTAAGATTACACATAAATCGAATACATAAAGCGGTGATTCGTTTCAATTTTGATAGACACGAATATTTAGTGAATAGAGGAAAATAGTCTTTATTCAAAACTTGTAATATAGTAGCTTTCTTTCTAACCTCTGGTAATTATTCAATGGATATTACTTGGTCTGTGTTTGGAAAATTAGAACCAGAATTTTTAAGAAATTCAGGTCCTATCCATCACAAAGTGGAATGGAGTAAAATTTCTCTACAAGAATACCACGAGAGGCTAGATCTGCTGAATTTTTTTTGGTGTTAACATATCTCCAATCTTCTAAATTAGTTAACGATTGAATTTTGGATAATCTATTCGATACAAAAACTTGTAACAAACTAGGCTCTATTCTAATCCAACTAAGAGCCACTTGAGAATCGGAACACATAAATATCGGAACTTGTAGTGAAAATGCTTTTTTTACAAAATCAACCAATTGAGCCCCAAGCAGAGAAGCACATAATTCTAACTTGGGAATTGTAATAGTCTTAAGAGGAGATACTTTACTCTTAGCACATAATATATGTGACTGGAATTCATTGTTTCAATTAATGCTTCTTAAATATATGCGAAAACAGTGCAATTCAATAAGATTGAAGTACTTCAGTATGCAATTTCTAGGAATATTAGAGTTTTGAAGTTGGTATAGAATTTCAAAAATAATTTTTCAAGATAACTAGGAACATTACTATCCCAGGATAGTTTCAGATTACACAAACGTTGAATAATGATCTTTGAGGTGATTATAATTGGACTTAAAAGGCGTGAGGGTTCGTAAATTTGAGCAATAGTAGATAATATGTACCTTTTGTAGTCATCCATTGAATTTCCAAGGTTTTACAACCTTCATTTTTACCTATATTCAATACTGCATTGGAAATATTTGAATATTGTAAATTGGAAAATATCTGCGCGTCATTGGAAATCCATTTTCTCAAGATAAAATGGGCTGATTCTAGAATTAAATATATTTGTTTACATAAACTGGTAGTTCATGTTGATCAATAGATCCCGTTAAAAGATCATCTGCGTAAAAATCCTTTAAAATAATTTCAACGACTTAAGATACTCGTGAATATACTCAGCAACGAGTTTTCTTATACAGGCAATAGGGGGCGGACGTGGTTACATACGATACAGTATTTAATTTCACGCCATAGAATTTTTTGAAGTGGTCTATGAATAGGATACATCTGAACATTCTAGAAACATCAGCCGAGACAACATATGTATAAGTTCTAAAACGAAGTAGAATGTTTATGATATCATTTTGGATTTTAGGTCCAACATACTATAAATCATTCAAGGACCAACCAGTGGGGCTAACACAGTTTGCATCGAATACTGTCCTCAGTTTAGTAGTTAAGCTCGATTCTTTTAACACGCCATGATGTGGCAAAAAATAGGAAATGGAATTTGAGCTCTTACCATCATCTACTTTGGTCATATGACCCAAAGACTCGTATTCTTTGATAAAATCAAAAGTTGCTTAAAATGTTCATTACTAAATCGTTTTTCAAGAGAATGGAACCTTTTTATAGCAGTTGTTTTGCTGTCACCTAAAAGACAAGGAGAATGTTTAAGTGGAAATTGGACCACGATTGACCTCGTTCGTTTCTATATGTCGTTTTGTTAAACATGTCTTCACATTCTTTGTCCTCTTTTGACATTGCAGCAGAGACTTTGACCTCTTCCAGTTCCCAAAATCCTCGGAAATATGGACCTTGGAAAAGTTACAAATAGAAAGTTTGGAGTCGACTGGTATACTCCCTATTATATATAGCCAAAGTGGGTATTTTGCAGAGAAGGGAGATTACTACTCAGGCTGATTTTGCCTTCAAGAACAAAGTCCCAAAATGTTTCCACGAACAAGGAACAGAAAAACTTGGATCTGCTAATGAAATGTATTCAGAAATATTCCAGTTTATTGTGTCAAACTGATTGGTTGATATTTTATTGCTGATAGTAGGAGCAACGAAACAGGAAACTGTACAATTGAAATACGCTGAATTTGAAAACAAAGAAAGAGTACATTTCTGATTAAGCTGAGAAACAACCTGGTTAATGTCAATGATTGACAACTTGGTAGATGTGCAAGGAATTTTCAACCTGTCAAAAAATTCTTGGCTAACTACATTTGATTGTGCTCGACAATCTAATAATAATCTACATTTGTGATAATTACCGTGCGTATCCTTGACTTTACATAGAATGGTTGATAGAAGTAATTCATTTGGTATATTTACCTGGTGCTTTACCATCAAATTAAAACTCTGTTGAGGTATGTTTTCAACACTATTTGGAGAATCGTTTGAGGTGTTTGTAACTTTAATAATGTGAATCAGAGTGTTGGGTTTAAGGACCTTATTTTGTGTTTTGCAAATAGTACAAGATTTCAGACTACACTCATTATGATTATGCCCAGTACCTAGGCAGTTTTGACATAATTTCAATTTTTTAACACTTTCAATCCTATCAGTAACTGCAAGGCCAGAAAATCTGGACATCTATAAATTAGATGGTTCTTCTTGCAAAAATTACATTTAACGTGGTTATCTGGATTATGTCTAAAATTATGATTTGAATTATCTAAACTCAGATGGAAGTGTGAATAGGTGGCACATATGTTTGGGTTAATTTGAGTGAATGTTCTAAAGATTGAAGAAGATCAACTTTGTTTTTAATAAAATCTATAAACTCTCTAAGGTGGGTAGTTCTGAATTTTCTGAATTATGTTCAATCTCCTTCCAATCTCTTAGACTAGTTTTATCCAATTTATTTGACATTAAATGAATAATGAGACTATTTAACAAAGTTTTATCATCTAAATTTATAACTTTTAATGGCTGTGATATGTTTGATTAACTGATCTAACATGTTTCTAAACTGATAGAAATTTTCTTTATTAATTTGTTGAATTTTAAGTATTTTTTGAAAATGCGTAGCTAACAGAAACTGTTTTTTTATCAAATTTATCGCACAAAATTGCCCATGCTCTTTCAAATGGTGTCCCTGAGGATTCTAAACCCTCAATATACTTTGATGGATAACCTTCTAATGAATCTTTTAAAAATCACATTACTTACATTACACATAATGATGGAAGTGAAATTTAGTTTAAAGTTGAGCCACTGCTCATAATCTCCAGAAAATGTAGGTAATTTTATTTTAGGTAGCAAAACATTTTGTAGAGAATCAGTGATTGTGAATGAAGTTGCAGCATGTGATTGAGAACGATTAACATCCAAAGATTGTGAACTTTGCTGTTCAATAATGGCAATATTTTGAAAATCTTACCGATCCTTATAATGGGCTTCTAAATCTTCTTCTTCGCATAAAGATTCAATTTCTTATTGTACCTTATCTAATTCTTCTATTAGTTTAAACCCTCTATTTGATCTTAACTCAATACCATTTAAACTTGGTTTTTTAACCGAACCCTCTATATTAATTATTGATCGATATATTTTTCTAGAATAGTTAATTTTTGTTTAATGCTCTCTCTATTTCTTATCAATTTTTTAAATTCATCTCTTAAGCTTATTGCTGGATTATCAAGACTACCGGCGGTTTCAGGCATAGTAATAATTTAGGTTAACAATTGGATAAATTATAAAACTTACAGAATAGAACTGTATCTTAACCATAGAGATATTACAGATATCTCTATGATCTTTCCGCTCTAATAGAATTCGTAATATCAAATTATCAATAATAGCAATTTAAACTCGAAACTAGACGAAGGAATGATTGTTCAAATAGGAATATTATTTAACTAGCAAATAAGTTGATATGTGCTTGAATAATACCAAGTAAATCCGACTTGACTGGATTAAAATAAACAGAATAGGCTGTTTATTACAAATACTAAAAACTAATAAATGTAATTAGTTTAAAACTAAATAATATTTGAGCAAATAATGTCAAAACAGACCTTAATAGGTCGTTATGCCAATGGATAAATAGGAAAGTTGAATATAAATATCTGTTGGTTTTTATAATAAAGGATTGCAAACTTTTTTGTATAATATCCCAAATCCTTACTGGTCGTCGGAGTTAATTGAATAGGTAGATCACACCGTCGTTGTATAGCTGGTCGACTACTTTGGCGCCATCGAACACGTGCTGTCTGAATATTTGTTGGTTCATTTAACAATTTACCGTGTAATTTCTTCTTTATTTGATTTATCTACGCTCGTGAGATCAAGATTTATTTTTGTATTGCTGACTCAAATAATTAATAGGTGGAAGAAAATAGATTTTGAAATAGGTTTAGCGGACTGTATTTCTAGACTTGTCTTTCGTTCTAAGTAAAAACTCCAACTTTCTTCTCTCAACGTCTCATCGTTATAGGCGACGTTGCTACAATTTTAATTTTTACAAGTAATTGCTGATAAAACATGAGATAATTTATATACAGTAAATAAAATTTATACACACCTGACTAGAAGAACTTAACGAGGGAGAGCAGGAATGATGATAAGGAGAATCTTAAGCTTCGACCTCCAAGCAGTCTTAACACCCCAATAGAACCAGCAAGGCAAATATTTTATTTAGGAAAATATGCCGTTTACAATCGGACCAAATAAAACTTAAGAAGTAAAGAGATTATCTGCTATTTATGGTCGAAATCCAATGGCATTTATCTAGCAATAACTCAAAATTCCTTATGTACATTTTCGTGAGTTTGGTAAAAAGTTGACGATATATAAATTTGTTTGATTAATTTAAAAATTATTATAAAAACTAATTTTAAAACAGAAGAGACCTAAAGAACATTTAGAAACATGGCCTCTTAAAGTTTCCACTTTATTTTTTCTGTTTTTCCATTCCTTAATAATTATCTCGACACTTCCGACATTCTGAAAGAAATAAGCTACTATTGGTGAATGTGATTAATCGTTCACGGCGCATGAAATACTCTTTTGGGCGTTCCACGTAACGACTACGATCGTTGGAGTCTCGACAAGAACATCACTCATGATGTCATAGTTCACGTTCACAACGACCCTCACAGAACATATTCATACTTGTCAAGAGGTGGGTTGAAGCATTCCACTAAAAAATTCCTACTTACAAATTATAACTTGGCCTCTTAAAGCTTTCGCTCAATTTTTTTCTATTAGCCATTCGTTCATATTTATCTCAACGCTTAAAATGACTTGAAAGCCATTCCACTTGTGTTTACGATTATAACGCTATGGAATTAGTGGAACCAGAAAGATCGTAGTCGTGAACGTGATTGTCGTGAGTAACTCGTGGAATGCACCCCATTTGACATCAGCTCCTAACCTAATTTTATTTTACAATGGAATATTGATTGTAGCAATTGGTATTTGCCAACTTGATAAATAAAGAATCTAAGTATTGACATTTTAACTGACAGTTTCAGAAATTTGAAGAGAGATGTATACAATTATTATATTCACATTATTTTGAACGTTCATAGCTGAAACAAAGAGTTTTTTCAAATCACCAAAATGACTTATGTTAACAAAAGGACAAGGGCTTTTCAGAATCCAAATGAATTACAAATAACACGAGTAAGATCGGAAGGGCGCATGAAAACATATCAATCAGCACAGGACTTAAGAGCTTGGAGTGATATCACAGAGGAAAGAAGGCAGTATATTTTAGATTATCAATCCAAACCCAGGCTGGTGAGTACTTAAAGTTTACGCAGTATTTAATGTATTTACTTTACATTGGTTCGATTCCAATACCTATATTTCTGGTATTTCTTAGTAACATAACAAAGCTCCTGTTCAAATTTCGTCTGTAATAACTTATATAATGAGTAATTCCCCTAATAAAAACATCTGGCATTGTAAAAATTATTTGAAAATTTTCTCTAAGTCATGTAGAAATTTGTACTGTATTCTTCTGCAAATAGGTTTTTGAAATTTCTGAGTAATAAAATATTGGAGAAGATAACTATTTAAATATTTAAGATCACTTTCTAACCTTATCCGTGCCTACAAACCATAATGTTCTTATAATTTTCACAATCACACACACATACCAACATTACTGTGTGTTATATCAGAAGAGAAGTTTATTTATAAATAATTTAAGACATCCATCATTCTCAAATTGTAGGGTTTGCATTCAGGAAAAATAATACCAGTGGAATATTTGGTTGAATCAATAGCAGCTTTCAAAAACGAGAGAATAAAACAGCTGGAACAAAGGATCAATTATTTAGAAAAGATGCTCTATTTATACTCTCAGCTGGATTTGGCGCCTCAACAGAAGAAAAAACTTGATGATTTGGTAAAATTTAAACTTTATAAATTATCATGTCTCATATTCTGAATGGTTTACATCTAAAACAACAAAAATATAACAATTAGAATTAACAATTAAAAATAATCAGAGTTTCATTAGTAAGGTGCTACCTCATCCTACTTGAACTTTTAAGTTTTGAATTTTAATTGTTAACCTACCTCAACATTCATCATAATTTTATAAAGCAAGGACACAAACATTTTAATTTCATTAGTGTTTTCTATATGAATAAAGATTTTAATAAATATATGTTTGAAATTTGTAATGGTAATAAAAAATTGAGAATAAGTGCAAGAAATAATCTACATTGTTAATATCAAATTCACTTAATACTTGAAACTAGAATGATCATTATTTTATTTGTCTTTAGAAAAAGGAACTGAATTCAGCATATGCTGAATTAACAGCTCTTCATGAGGATGTATGTGAATGTACTGCATGCCATAACTTCCCAGAGAGTAAGGTATGTATCATTTAATTAGCTTTATGTCAAATAATATAATTTCTTTTGTGAGAGTAAATAAAAATGTTCATATCTAGAGAAAAGAATTAGAAACCGCTTATTCCCATTGGGCAAAAAGAACATTCAAGGAAGATAAGGATTCGAATTCTGGTGGACCTGAAACATTAATAACTTGTGTTTGTGAAGCATGCGATGAACATTCTGAGCCAAAGGTAATATAGCAAAACTTGATATATAATATTCAACAGTTTCAGTAGATAATTCTTAAACAATTATTTTAGCATCATAAAAGTTCTGAGGTGACCATGTCTGATGAAAATTTACTTAAAACAGATCATAAAATACTACCAAAAAGTGTGGGTAGCAAAGAAAGTGAGCTCGACAGAAGAAATGTAGGTCTAAAAACTAGTTCAAATAAAAAACGTAAAAAATTTGAAAGAGAGATCATATCAACAGAAGAAAAGACTTTATTTGAAACAGAAGAAGACAGTAGCAATGAAGATATCTCTCTAAAAGAAAGAAAACGAGTTGAAAAAACTACAGTTGACACTATTGATGAAGATTCAAAATTAATGAAATATATACCCCATGAAAATAAAGTTATTTCAAAAAGCAAAGATGTAGTAAAAAAAGGGAAAAGGGAAGATGAAGATATGGGAGTTTCTATAGATAACCTCCATAAGGAACCTCCTAAATCAAAGAAAAGAGATAAAAGTAGTGACATAGAAGATCAGGATCAGAATAAAAAACTTTTGAGAGAAAGAGATCTTAGAAGCCAAGATAAACGCACCGAAGGAAAAATATTTTATACAAGTAAAACAAAAGATGGATTATTAGACAATGAAATATATAAATATGGTGTAGAGGAAGAACAAACTTCAAATGGAATTGAAAAAAAAAAGGCTGTAAAAAAGGAAATAGAAACTTCTGGGAGAATAGGTGAAGCTGACAGGGATACAATAAAAATGAAAGAAGACTATGGTCCAGAATATCAAACAGGAAAAAAAAGAAGTAGAGTAGGGTTGGACAAAAAAAATTTGAAGAAAGATATTGAAGATAAGATAAAGACAGAAAAAATACCTCTCAGTACAGAAGAGCTGATAAAAAAAGGAGAAGAACAACAAAGGAAAGCGAAAATGAGAGATGATGTCAGAGGTAAATCAGAAGACCTGCAGGAAACAGCAGAAACAAGAAAAAAAATATTAGAAAATAAAAGAATAGCTTCTGATAAAAAGGAACTCTTGGAAGAAAAACTTAGAACAGAACAAGTTTCATCAGACAAAGATGTAGATATAGATCAAAGAGACAAATCTCTATCAAAAAAAGACATGTTTGGCTATAAAAGAATGCCTCAAGGGCAAGAAAACGAAGAGAAGTCACTAAAAGAAAAAGTCAAAGCAGAACAAGTTCAAAGAGACAAATATTTAGTTGATATAGGTGGGACTAAAGATCATAGAGACAAAGGGGACTTGAAAATGATTCAAGATAAAAGATTTCACGGAGAAAAAGATGATGAATTCAGAAGCAATGATACCAACAAAAAGGCAATAAAGAAAAAAGTAGTTGATGATAGAGGAATAAAATCTACAAAAGAAAAGGTATTGGAAGAGAAACAGAAACGGGTTCATGAAATTGGAATAATCACCGGAGTAAAGGATGGGGCAGAAAAACAAACTTTAACTGGTAATAATACAGAAGCGCCAAAAGTAAAAGGAGTAGATGTAAATTATCACATGGAACAAGCAAGAAAAAATAAAATCAGAGATGATGCTAAAGATAAATCAGACGGCCCGGAGGTAACAGCAGAAAGAAGAAAGAAAATATTAGAAAATCAAAGAATAACTTCTGTGGAAAAGAATATACTGGGGAAAAAACGTAAAACAGAACAAGTTCAAGCAGACAGAGATGTTGCTGTAGATCAAAGGGACGAAGTTGAATCAAAAATGGAAATGTTTGGGAACCAAAGAATTCCTCGACAAGAAGAGAAAGCAGAGAAGCCTCCAAAGGAAAAATTTAAAGCCGAACAACTTCAAAGAGACAAACATTTAGTTGATAAAGGTGTGAATAAAGATCAAAGAGACAAAGAGGACTTGAAAATGATTTTAGATAAAAGACCTCTTCAAGAAAAAGAGAAGCGTTTGGATGACGAATTCAAAACCAATGATACAAACAAAGAGGCAATGAAGAAAACAGTACTTGAAGATAGGGGAATAAAATCTATGGGGAAAAAGTTGTTGGAAGAGAAACCTGAACAGGTCCATAAAATTAAAATAATCACTGGAGAAAAGAATGTTGCTGAAGAACAAACTTTAACTGGTTATAAAGAAAAAAAGGATATAAAAGAAAAAGAAGATATAAAAGATATTCCAAAGAGGGCAGATAAAGCTGATAGAGATATAATCAAAAGAAAAAACATTACTGATTATGGTTCTGAGGATGAAACAGGAAGAAGGAAAAGTAGAATAGGGATAGAAGAAAAAAATTTGAAAAAAGATAGGATAACAATAGGAGATAAGGGAAAGGCAGAGAAAACACCTCTCAGTATAGAAGTGCCGATGAAAAAAGGAGTAGATGTAAAGTATCACATGGAACTAGCCAAAAAAGAGAAAATAAAAGATAGTGCTGGAGAGAAGTCAGGAGGACCTCAAGAAACGGAAATAGCAAAAAAGAAAATAATAGACACTAATGGAACAACTCCAGAAGAAAAGAAGCTGATTAACAAAAAATATGAAACAGTTCAAGATAAAGATGTAACTATAGATTCAGGAGACAAATCTAAATCAAAAATGGAAATATTCAGCTATAAGAGAATACCTCTAGAAGAAGCTAAAGAAGAGGGGTCACTAAAGGAAAAACTCCAAGCAAAACAAGTTCAAAGAGACAAAGATTTAGTTGATAAAAGTAAGACTAAAGACGAAAGAGGCAGAGAGGGTACGGAAACTACAAAAAAGAAAATATTAGACACTAGTGGAACAACTTCAGCAGAAAAGAAGCTGATGAATAAAAAATATGAAACAGATAAAGATGTAACTGTAGATCCAGGAGATAAAGCTAAATCAAAAATAAAAACGTTTAGCCATAAGAGAATACCTCAGGAGAAAGAGAAAGAAGAGGAGCCACTAATTGGGGATGAAAGATTCCAACAAGAAAATGATAAGAGTATTGATGAAGAATCCAGAACCAATGATGCCAACAAAGAAGTAATAAAGAAGAAGGAAGTCGATGATAGGAGAATCAAATCTGCAGAAGAAAAGGTGCTGGATTATAAACATGCCACTAAAAAAGATATAATTACTGGAGAAAAAAAGGTGTCTGAACAATATAAAGTAAGTAGAAAAATGGTTGGTGATCCAGCTTCAATGCTAAAAGTGGGAAAAGGTCTTGGAAAAGAGCATTTAGCTGAACAGGCTAAAAAGGAACAACTTCTATTTGACCAACAGACAAAATATAATGGACAAATAGATCGAGAAAAGAAAGCATTGCAACAAAATATACTTGAAGATAAAGACTTAAGTCTATTAGAGAAGAATATCTTCAAAGGAAAGCTTAGAGAAAGCCAAGACCAAAGAGCTGGGTTGCAACCAGATGTCAGTGATAAAGTTCTAGAAAGTAAACTTGAAGGCGAGAAAGAGGGATTAATACAAATAAGGACTGATGGCAAAAAATTAATATCTAAAGATCAAGAAGTGTTGAATGATAAATTGAGAAAAGATAAGAATAAAAAAGAACGGTTGGAGAAAATAGTTTTGGGAGAAGAAGCAATAACATCAACAGAAAAGAAAGTAATAGACAATGCTCGAGAAGACGTAATGCTAGATGTCAGAGAACAAAGAGATAAAGATGGGTTGAAGAGAAAATTGATTGGTGATAGAATTCAATCACCTAGGGAAGAAAAGATGTTGGTGAAAGCTGAAAATGAAAAATTCAGGAAACAGTTGGTTGAAGCTGAAGAGCCACTTATGTCGGCACAAAAAGTTGCCTTGAAACAACGAACACTTGGGGATGAAGAACTTACCAATACTAAAAGAGAAAGTGATGAATTGAAACAGAAAATTCTTGGAGGGAAAGAAAAGATTTCGAAGAAAGTGAAAAATTCAGAAGAAATGTATCAAGCCAAGTGGCCACAAAAAACTAAATTAGTTGTAGATGAAATTTTGGAAAATGATAAAGATGTGAAACAGAAAATTTTTGATGACAAGAAATTAATACTCGAAGAAGGGAAAACGATAGAAGATAAATCAAAAGCAAAAAAAGTTTTACCTTATATGAAATTGCCAACTTCAGAACAGATATTACATGGATCTGATAAACTTTCAAAAGATAAACAGAAAATAACAATATTGAACGATAGAAAATTAACAGCAAAAGAAGAGCAGATGTTGGATGAACAACTGGAAAAGGAAAATGCTGTAAAACAGAGAAGTTTGGGAGAGAAAAAGAGTTTAAGAAAAGATGAGGAAAAAAGGGAGGACATAAAAAAGTCTTTAATTGACTATAAACAATTAATACCAAATGAAGAAATGGAAAAAACATTGATATTTGGTGAAAAAAAAATGCTCCCATCTGAGGAAAAAATGTTGAAAGGTCAGTTAACAGAAAAAATAGCCGAGAGAGAAGAGCTGAAAGAGAAAATGTTTGGCGGTAAAAAATTAACACCTGAACAGGCTACTATATTGGATCTGAAACTAAGAGAAGAACAGGCTCAAAAAGAAAATGCAAAACTTGATAAATCAATAGTAGCTTCGATTGGGAAAGAATGGCGAAAGGTGGAAGTAAATGTTTCTTCTGATGAGAAAAAAAAACATTTGGAGGATAAATTGAAAGTTCCTGCAGACAAGAAAGAATTAAGCCATGAAGAAAAGAAACGATCGGATGATGTATTGAAAGTCCAGCAAGTCGAAAAGCATGTATCTGGAAAAGAACATGGTGAGGAGTCTGAACTATTGAAAGAATTGCAGGAGGAAAAACATAAAGAAAAAGCTCTCAGCGAAATGATAAGAAGAAAAAAGTTTGGAGATAAAGAGCACACCCCAGAGGGACAAGAAATATTAGAAGCTATGAAAATAAAACAAGAAGAAAACTTGAAATTTTCTTTTCTTGAAAAAGAATCAAAACCACAAGGAGAAAAAGCATTAGAAATTAAACTAAAAGAGGAAAAAGCATTAGAAATTAAACTAAAAGAGGAAAAAGCAAAAAGGGACATTTTAAAAAATACATTATTTGGTAATAGAATACTTAGTCCCGAGGAAGAAAAAATATTAAATGCAAAGATGAGAGAAGTTCAATATAGTGAAGATATATTAAGAAAGGAACTCACTCCTCTGGAAATACGCTTATCAGATCAAAAGATGGAAGGGATGTCAAAAATGCCTTCTATATCTCCTGTGCAAAACAATTCGGTAAACCTTGAAAAAATAGAACGAGGTGCTGTAAAAAAGAATATTCTGGGAGATAGTGAATCATATCCAAGTGAATTAAAACTCCATGAACAAAAATGGAAGGAGAGCTTTAAAAAAAGTTTGTTTGAAGAAAGTAGTCCAAATGAAGGAAAAATCATTGGAGGAAAATTAAAGAGAGAAGAGCAAAAGGATTCTGAATTAAGTGGAAAGTGGTTAACTGAAGGAAAAGAGAAGGTATTGGAGAATCAAATGAAAGAGTTAACAGAAAATGAATCTTTGAAAATGAAGACTTTTGATGACAATATAGCAGTTCCAGAAGAGTTGCAGATCGAAGAAAGAGATTTTAACGATAAACAAGCATTACTTGGTGATAAAAAAATGGAAACGTTTGAGGATAAGGAAATAATTACAGAAAAAGAAAATAAGTTGAAAGCAGAATTTGAAAAAGAAAACTTGAAGAAACGTCTTTTTGGGGAAAAAGAACTGTCATCAAAAGAGAACCAAGAACTATTAGATACTTCACTGAATGAAGAAATTTTGTTCGGCAATAAAGAATTTGATGTCAATAAGGAGAAATTAGAGCTTAAAATGAAACAGTTGACAGGTAAAGAAAAGGAAGAAGCAGCAATGATTTCTTTGGAGGAGAAGAAATTGTTGGAAGCAGAAGGCAAACAAGATCATCTTAAAAGAGATATTTCAAAAAAGCAAATGTTTGGAGACATAAAACTATTTACCAAAGAAGAACAATTTTTAGAGAAATATGAAGAAATAAAAAAAAGAGATAGTTTAAATAAACGTTTGTTTGATGAGAAAATGTCAGACTGGAATAAAATCATAGAAGGCAAAGTTACAGCAGAAACACTAGAAGGGGATGAAATAGAAAAGATGGATCAAGCTGGAGACGAATTACTGGGGAAAAATTTTTTTCCTGAAAAAGGGCAGACTTTTGAAAAGAAATTCGAAGAAACTCCATTGCAAAAAGAAATTTATGAACAAAAATTCTTTGGTGGTATAAATTTAACAGAAGATGAAAAATTTGATGAGAACATAAATAGAGACAAAGATAATTTGAAAAAAATGATGCTTGGGCACAAACGATTAACTCCTGAAGAAGAAATGTCAGAAAATGCGTATAAGAAGCAAAGACAAATTGAATTGAAAACTCACCTATTTGGAAACAGAGAACTAACTCCAGCAGAAATGAAATTTCTGGAAGAAGTGTTTGAAAGGGAGCAAGCTGGAAAAATCTCGGAAAAGAAAAAAATAGAAGAACTAGCTCGTACAGGAAGTCTTGGACAGAGTTTATATGAAGGAAATAAATTATTTCCAGAACAATTGAAAGAACCAATTTTACAGAAGGATGCGTTAAGCAAAGAACTTTTTGGTGAGGGAGAAGAAGAAGGTGTAGAAGAAGTTTTAATAAAAAAAGCTCTTGACAACGACACCATGAAAACCAGAATATTCAGTAAGAAACAACTAATTCCTGGAGAAGAACTATTAGAAAAAAAATCTGAAGCTGATAATTTACTAAAAGAAGAATTGAAGCAAAACTTTGTTGGAGACAGGAAAATTACTCTGGAAAAAGATCAATTGCAGCAAGAAAAGTTGAATGAACAAGCTCGAAGGGATAGTTTAAAGAAAAAATTGTTTGGCGATAAAGAACTCACCTCAGAAGAAGCGGAGTTATTGGAAGCTAAACTAAAAGAAGAAAGGCTACGAATGAAACCTATTTGTAAAGGTATTTGTGTAGGATCTTTAAAATCATGTAACCAAGGAGAAATATGCGTAACTGGGAAAAAAATTTCACACTACAAACGCCCTGAATTTAAAAAAACTCCTTTAGAAAAATCTATCTCTCTAAGTAAAACTTATGCGGGTTGTGACACAATTAATAAATACGATCAAGATATTAGTATGAAAGCAGAAAAACGAAAAAGCTCCAAACTGACAAAAGTTCTACACGAAAGGATTTTATCTCCAAACAAATGCAATGCGCCATGTAGTACCGATCTACAAGTCAAGAAAGTACCAAAAAGTTGTGGAAAAATAGGGACAGAACCAATCATTATCACACCTGATAAAATAAGATCAAAAGAAACTGATAACTTTAAAGCATCACTAAAAAAATGTGTTGCGCCGTGTAATAATGATCGACAATTTAAGAAAGCACCAAAAATGAATGGAAAATTTGTTAAAGAACCAATTACCGGATTTGAACAACTGAAATCAAAAGATAAAAGTGATCCACTCAAAGCACGAACAAAAAAATGCAATGTTTCATATAATACCGATCAACATGTCGAAAAATTACCAGAAAGGTATGAAAAAATTGACACAGACCCAATTATTATTAGATCTGATAAAATGAGGCAAAGAGGGGAAAGAGACCTCAAGAAAACACCGAAAATAAAATGCAATGCTCCATGTAACGAAGACCAACAATTAAAGAAATCAGTAAGATATGGAAAAATGGATACAGAACCGATTATCAACAGATTTTCTAAGATTAGAGCACACGAAACCTGTAAACATAATAAAACACAAGCAAAGGTTTTAAGGTATCAATCAATAGATAAATGTCACACAGCATGTAATACAGACGAAAAACTAGAGGAACAAATTTTTATTATTGATAGCTCAAAAAGCGGACACCAAAAATGCCTATTTTCTAAAAGTGAATCTACCTTTGAGAATACCCAAATAGATATTGACATTCAAATCGGTAAAAAGGGAAAACATATAAAAATGTCCAATAAAATGCCCCCTGGATGTAATTCGAATGCATTTTATTCCCAAAAGACCTCCCCCCAACTGTGTAAATCAATACGCTTGGAAGAGCAGAAGAAAACAATAACGACTATAAATATTAATATCCCATTATTTGATGATTTTACATCTAGAGTTGTTAAGATGTCAGACAATGATCTAGAGGTTGAAATTGAAGCGAAAGCATCAAAAAATGTTGATAAACTAAAAAATACACAAAGTACTTGTGAATGTTCTGGGAAAAATCAAGTACATAACAAAGCTTCTATACCTGAAAATATAATAAAACCCCATGTTACTGATATGATCGACGAAGAACACTCTGAAAAGGATTTAGAAATTATGAAAACTTTCTATTCTTGTGAAAATATATGTCCCAATCTTTGCTCATCAACGTTATCTAAACAATTCCAAGAATCATTGGAATATAAGATTAAAGACAGTGCTTCACCTTTATTTAAAGAATCATGTGGAGCGATTTGTATAGGAAATAAACTTTCTTCTAAACAACAAACTAATTTTAAAGGTTTAGAGAAAGTAAAAAAATTTGATGCCATCCAATTAGAAGAAGAAATATATTTTGATGCCCTTGATAAAGAACATATTCAGGAGAAGAAAGAACTTACAGGAACCGAAAAATCGTTTTTGTTATTGAAGCAACTGCCTCAATCAAAATTATCTCAAGAAAAGATTTCAATATCCCAGTTACCAATGGTAGAGGATGTTGATATCATATTACCAAACTTTGATGAAATAACAATTTCACAAGATACTTTGCGTTCTGTAATTATTCCCAAGGAAGAAGCTAAATCTAAAATACCTAGAGAGAAGTATCGACATATAGATGTTAAAAGAAAGGAATCAAACGGGGAAAAAAATATAGTAATAATATCAGAGGAATCGAGAGGTATTAGAGAAGCAAAATCAACAAATAAAAGCCAATCAAAATATTCTCAAACAGAAGATTTGACTATTCCTGTAATATCGCACGAATCAGATGTTAAAAGAGAATACTTGGAAACTATAAAAAAAAATACGGGATCGGGAAGACAATTAACATCCAAAGATAAAATTATGTTTATATTATCGGAAAAAGGAAAGGAAAATTCAAATCACAAAGAGTCTGAGATATTAGAGAAACAGAGTAGTATCAAGAAAAGTGGTGTTTTAAATGAGAAAGATTCTATAAAACAGATATCCAATAAACAAGCAGGAAAAATAAAAACTGAAGAATTTGTTAGAGATGACTCACCAATTGTAAAAGAAGAAATTGCTCCTGAGAATGAAAAAAGTGTGACAAAAGATTCGATTGAAAAGATTCAGCTTAATGAAGACATCATGAAAGCAGTAGAAAAGAAGAAAGAAGTTGATTGCACTGAGATCTCAAATGTCAAGGTTGTTGATACAAAGGAAATGAAAGGAGCTGTAGTTGATGGAATTGAAGAAACTGATATAAAAGATAAAACTGGAAAAATCTTAGAAGCTGAAAATACGAAAATGTTCGAAGGAGACATAGGTGTATTGGAATTGACGTTTATTAAAAATAATAAATGTGTTGCACCATGTGCTATGCCTACTAGCGATATAATCAAAATGAAACGAATACCATACAACGAAGATATTCCTCCAATAATAAGCACTTGTATTAAAATTGAAGCTGAAGTAAGAGAAGTACCTGAACAACCTTCATTTATTGAAAATATATGTACGGCAACTTGTGCCTGGCAGTCAAAACAAGTACAAGCACATAGATGCAATGAATTTTCCCAATGTGGTTGTAGAATTTCATCATGTATATGCCTTCAATCAAATAAAAAATGTCCACTAATAAGTCAAGCAAACATAAATACACAAACTACTTCGAGAGGAAGTGATGAATTCTCTAATATTCACGATGTGAAACCAGCTAAGAAACTTCCAATATGCACTTGTAAAGAACTAATGCATTATACTACTAAAATAACGTACTTCTCACTCAACAAATATCATTTACCCTTTGAACAATGGTCTATTGATGTACAAAAATTCAAAGATAAAGCATCCGTAGTAGCAAGATCTGGTTTTTTTGTAATTCTACCTGATAAAATTCTTAATCTGAATTCATTGATACCCAGAGGTTACTCACCTCAATACCTAGAGCCAAGCATAGAAGAAACACAAGAAGATGAGAATTCTTTGACATCAATATTTCAAACAGACTATCATGGACCCTATGTGTTAAGTGAAGGACTCGAAGCACATTTTACAGGTAATTCTTTTTACAAAATTTATGCTATATTGATTAAGAATATATTCCAAATATATGCAACGTCTGTTAGATCTATTCCTTATCAGGTGCTTCCTGAGACTGCAATGCTCTGTAAATAAGCTAGTAAGGAGGTGTGGTTTACTATAGCTGATATACAAACCTTTTTTGGACCTAGTCTAGAAAGGCATTGCAACTGGAGCACTTTCATCTATCACAGAAAAACTCCAAATGCTTTTTTTTTTTCGCAATTGTAGTTGCTACCTAAATTTGTTTGATTTCTGTTCTTGTCTAGTTCTATCAAGTTTTTTCTGTTTTTGTCATATAATTCAAATATTTCAGATAATAGTTCGACTCGTTCAAGAATCGTATCCCAACTGTCATCAATCAGTATAACAAACATTTCCATTGAATCAACACCTCCACATTTATCAAACACCAATTCGAGGATCAACAGTGAAGAAGAAAATTTCAGAAATGATATAATTCTTTACTACAAATTCTCTACACCATCTTTATCTATTAGTATTGACGATATATCTAAAACTGATGAAGAAACCGAGTTAAAAGCTAAAATAGAAGAGATAGAAACTGACGACGACTTTAGAGAACACACATCAAAATGTCAAAGGAAAGTGAAAGACGAGAACAAAGATAGCACAGACGAGGTGGAAGAAACGGTTAATGAGCAAACTTTTATATCAAAATTTTCAACAAAAGATAAAGAAAATGTTAGTTCTGAAGTTAAAGCAATTACATCTACAGGAGATAACTGTCAATCAGTTATTGTTCAAGAAGTAGCAATTTTATTGAATGATGGAGAAAGTGTACAGACTGATTTAGATACAGATATGTATATAAACAATATTCATTCTCATACTCAGAATATTGACAAAATAAAACTTACTCAGCTAAAAAATGTAAGTACATATTTGTCTTAACTTTTCAAATTCTATTTTATTTACTTCTGGAATATCCCTTCTTTATTATCCACTTTTCTTTTTCAAAATATAACGAGGTATTCAAATAACACTATAAAAGATTTACTATTGCTCTTTTCGAATTTCTCATTTTTTCGTTACCAAAATAGCCTATAAATTTTATAATCTCTTTTATATGATTATATTGTGTATTTTTCAAATGTTTGTATAAGTTTTTAAAAAGGGATGGAGATGTTTTTGAAAACTACGTAACTTTGGCATTCAATATTCTAGGATAACGTATTAAAAATTACTAGAGACCAACCAAATGCTACAGATGTATCAACTAATATTCTTAAGATCAAAAGAAGTGAAATGCAAGTTGGTAACAAAAAGGCCAGAGACGATAAAGAAAGCATAAAATCCAAAGGAATTGTGGAAGGCATGGAAACATACAATTGCAAAAATATATACAATCAAATTCAGGGGGATGAAAAAGTACAACAAAAATCTTCTGAAACAGATAAAGGTGAATATTTCCTTTTCCTTTCAGATGGAAAACGACGGGATAAATGAGAATCAATACCATACTATTAACCATATTATCAAATAAGATATAAGTAACATTTGAATTACTTTTATTGTCATTTATTTCAACACGTTGCTTGAAAGACTCTTATTTTTATAGATGAGCTATTTGAAGATGCAGTGGATCAAACTCCAAAAACATCTCAAGTTTTAAAAATGCTCCCAGGACAAAGTACACATATACATACAAAAATGAGTAAAATAACTGAAACCATAATTTCAGGACTGGAAATTCCTGAATCGAATTTATCTCATAAAAAAAAGTTTAAGTTAAGGTTAATGCAGAAGATTAAATCTGTTTTAAGTCAATTTCCAATAAACAAAAGTCGATCAGAAAAATCTGGTTCTTTCAAAATAAAACATTCTAAATTTTCTACTTATTATTTTTTGATAGCACAACATTCAAAACAGTATCAATTGATGAAAAAAAAGGAAGAAAGGTGTAGCTTTGGTAAAATCGGCAGAAAAAGCTGTGGACGAAGAGGAAGCTTGAACAATGGCAATAAAAAACAAAATATTGAGAAAAGAAGAATTAATATAAAAAGTCAGTCAAAACGAGAAATGGATAGACGTATTTTACATTGCAGGACAATAGGTTCTAAAGAAAATTTATATGCTTTAGTTATTCCTAAAGATACTGAAACAATTGCATTGAGGAATAATCTAGTGGTAAGTTTTAATCATACCTCTATAATTATTAGGAAACAGTGTGTGTTCTAAAGAGAGGTAGTCACAAGGTTTTGTTTAAACAAATTAGAATGTAATTCTCATAAATAAATGATAATGATAAAATTCCGTTCCAAAGGAATCACAGAAATATCGCTGTCCTGTATAGCCTTGAGAATGTGAATGGATAAACTTTTTTACGAATTGAAGGTTAATTTTCAAAATATCGTTCATACTTAACGTATTCAACAGCTGCTACCATCTGACAAATATGTCTTAAATCATTAATTTTTCTTACATTTGACAACTTATTTTTAAATCTATCCAATTGACCATTCCTAACGGATGTAAGGAACCAAAACTGATCTAAATAATTTCAAAAGAGAGTGTGCAGACATAAATTGCCTATCAAAAATCATAATACATTTAATTTAGCAGGATATACTTAGTACTTATTACTTATTAAATTAAGAGAGGAATCTTTTGGAATATGCGAGATTATTTGGAAAACGTATTGATGAATCATTATCTTCGCCCCCATTTGGCACCTCAACTTTTAATATATTTTAGGAAAGAATCGGAAAGTTGAGAAATACTAAGATCATCAAATACTAATTTGGAATTTATAAAATATCATTTATGGGATTCTCTAAATTACTTACATGTTTTAGTTTTCATGTTAAAAAACCACGTAACAATTTAAAATGAGACTTGAATCAATTTAAATTGGAGTAAAATACACAATATTTTCCAATGCTCAATGGAACTCACATGCTTGGTATTAAAACTAACTATTTATGATTGATGTTATATCAAAGTATCTAGATCACCTATATTTAGGTTGTTAACGACAAATATAAAATTGTGAAGTTTTGCAATCACATTTATTTTTAACATACTAACCTATCTCCACTTACACTTCAGATTGATTATACTTTTATAGTACTATAAGGACCTGGTGCAGAAAAATTAGCGTTATAATTTATAGCCTCTTTTGCAACATTTAGCTCATTTGATTCCCTATGATTACCTTCTGTTCACAAATCCTTGTATTTGCTTTATTCAACACAGATATTTTACTATCGGCTTTTGTTTTTAGGAAAGTTATGAAGAACAAAAACTTTGCTATGTAGAGGCTCCTTCCAAAGACGATGCCGAAAAAGCAGGTCCTTCTAATTTACCCCAAAACCTAGAAATCTTACTAATGGACAATGAAATCAAACAATTGGACCAGAATATCAAACAGATGCGGAATCAAGACATTACACCTGAATTGAGGGTTAGAATAATAAGAAAGGAAGTAGAGGTAATGAAAAAATATTGCTCAAAACTGTCAATCATACAAAAAGAAAATGACAAACTGAAGGAGCAAATATTTTTTTATGAAGACTCATTCTCCAAATTAGGATGCTTTCCAGTCACTAAAAAGTTAATAGAAGAACTGAAACTCAAAATTGAAGCCACCATTGAAGAGGAACAGCTAAGAGAAAAAGTTCGCAATTTAGAAAAAGAACTTTGTTTGTACACCTACTCACTCAACGATGTTGAAGTGCTCAGACAAAGATCTCTACTTCTAGAGGAAGTCTTGATAGATCGAGAAAGATTAAGTCAAAAAGTAGAACAACTGGGTATTCTAGATCAAGAAATTCATAAATTAAAAAAGAAAGCAGCTATAGTGGATGAACTGGAGAATTGTGTTTTAAAAATGAGAAGAGAGAAAAATTTTTTGGAAATAGAATTGAATCAATTAAAACGGAAATTGTCTATTGTCGAAGGAGACGAATTCAACAGAAAAGCGGAAAGAGACATTCTACGATCCAAAATTGTTTGCATGGAACAGAAAATAACAAATCTCAAATCCTTATGTGAAGACAAAGAAAGATTGAGGGTAGAACGGGATCATCTGAAGTACAGTCTTGAGGAAACGATAAGGAAGTTAAAAGATGTTGAGAAAATGAAGAAACAAATTCAATGTTTGGAAGCATTGAAAGCTGAGCGTGATATATTCAAATCAAAATATGAAATTCTGATTGGATTGGAACATGAATGTGATTTATTGAGAGATCAACTAGATAGAACAAAATATGTAGAAATAGAGCGAAATTCCTTAGAAATTCGATTAGAGGATTTGGAAGCTTGTTTAGAAGATCAAGAAAATGAAAAAAAAAGATTGGTTCATTATATAGATACATTATCTAAAGCAAGGGATGAGGAACAAGTAAGATTAACATTTTAATACTATCATTATCAATACAAACTTAGAATATTAATATAAAATCCACAAAGGCAATATTCAAGGAATGTATTTGTGTAAATTTGAAGTACTAGTGCTAGCTTTAATATTTGACAAATTACACAGCCACAGCAACATATAGTTCTCAACGAATTTTGAACGTTTTACATTGGTATGAAACAGATTTGATGTCAGTTTAAGTATCACTTTTGTATTTATTATGCTGCCTAAATAGTAAAAATGTTCCATTTCTATTTGTTGTTAATAGACATATGTCATCCGTGAATTCACAGTTTTTCAATTTTTTCTGTTTGCTTCATTATCTAATCTATTAGAATGTTAAACAAAGTTGGCGGCAAATAACTTCATTTTGTACCATTATTATTTTCCCTGGCATAATATGATCAATGCAAGAGTTACCATTTTTGAATACAGCTTCATTATTGGGCAGTTTGTCTTTTAGTGATTATCCAAAATAATTATAGCCATGAGGTTACTCCACCTCGTACCGAATGACAGTTTTTACAATTATTTGTTGATAGTTTGATAATTATTCTAGTCTTTTAGACTACTCTCATCATTCCAGATTTTTATCAGGAGTATTGCTGTTGAAAGATATGTATGTTACTTTATTAGCTCTGCTGGAATACCGCTATTGATTTCTGCTAATTCTTCCGTCATTTTTATTGTTACTCTATACTTTTTACTAATTTTCTATTAAAGTTAAATCATCAGCATATGCTATTATTTGTTTTGATTCATTAACGATTCTTCCTTCAATATCATATTCCTTCATTATGCCTTTCATTGCAATGTTAAACAATACCGCTGAGAGGCCATCACTTTGTCTTACCTCAGCATTTATTTCAAATTCCTCAGGTGGTCATTACTTCCATCGGTTTTTCTTCTTTTCTACTATTGAACCATTATCGCTTATATCATCTTTGTATTCATTTTCTCTTTCCAGAAAAGTATTTGCAGACGTTTTCAAAATAGTTCCTGAGAGTTAAAAATAGTCATTTATTCGTTACATTGAATTGAAACCAAAATATTTTTAAAACAGAAAGCAAATTGGCAATAAACACAAGATTACCTAAATTTTCGTTAAATTGCTTGGATAAAATTTTATCCTTGCTTTGGACCAACTTTTTTAAATTTGTTAATTCAATTTATTTGACTTACATACTACATATTTTCCAATGTTGTGTTAAATGAATTGTTTGTATTATTTATTAGGAGAAGTTCAAGAAATATGCAAACCAAATGAGAGTAGAAATTGAGAAGAAAGATAGTTTGATAACTTCTACCCAAGAAAAATTAAGTTTTTTAGTAACTAGACTTGAAGATTCTGTCAATGACCTTAATTCTCAAGCACTAGAACACAAAAGTAAAACCAGTAACTTAGAATCAGACATTAATACTTTAACTCTTAAATTAAATAATTTGAAAGCAAAAAACGAGAAGCTGGAGGACTGTCTTAGAAATATCGAAGATGAAAATCAAAGATTGATACAACATATCATGAACTTAAAGAAAGAAAATGATAATCTTATAAAAAATCTCAAGAATCTAAAAGAGAATAATATTTTTCTGATGAAAACATTGGAAAAAAAAGAAGATTCGTTGAACTCGACAAGTGAAGCTTAGAAATCTAATACAGAATATGTCGTGTTACAGTGAATGACAATTTTATACAGTATTAATAAATTATATGATTTTTCACACAGTTTAATGTATTATTTGATAAGAGGGACGATTAAGTAAATGTAGATGTAGAATCCTTCCATCTATATAGGTTTTGGAAATATTGAAAAAGTCCAAATTTTAACTATAATGAATATGGAATATATAATCTTTGCATCAAAGAACGACTTTTTGTCCAAGAATATTTTGGTTCTCATATTGTTCTCAAACATACGGATATAATAGAAATGCTTGGACATTCTGCACACAAATTTTTTTTCTGATTATTGGTCTACTATTTGACAAATGCTAAAATCCAGCTGCAGTTTCAAAAGAATGTTGGGTATTCATAGTATTATAAAAAAATCATAAACTATCAATATTTAATCATGAAAATGATATCTCTCGTAATTTCTTGTTTCTTAGACCTTTTGATATATTTATGCATCTAAATGTTCTTGATTTTGGGTCTCATCAGTTTCAAAATTAGATTTTTTTTTTTGATAGTTTTTAAAAGAAATATAAATTTTGACCAACTTTTTTAAATTCGTAAATTTGTTAATTCAATTTATTTGACTAGAATAACAGAATAGTCAAATACAATATAAGAAATATATACATAAATGTATTACAATAATTAATTCAGATTTTCGGTGATTTTCGATATCATCGACATAATATTTCACTAAAATCTAAAACGCCAAAAAACAAAAGAAGTAATATATATCAAGTGCCTTGTACTAATTGTGACGCGGTCTACATAGGGTAAACCTCTCAGTTTTTAGAAAATAGACAAAGAGGTCATCAACACGATAAAAAAATAGACCTGCGTTAACAAAACATGAAATATCATAAAAACAAAATTCAATTATAAAGATTCAAAAATTCTTGAAACAAAGCTTTATATATATATATATATATATATATATATATATATAAGAAGTCTTTGCCAGCTATATTATATATTATATATATTTGGACGATTTTAATTTAGAAGCACGTTCACGAAACCAAATTTATTTTATATATATATACATAGGGAGATTCATTAAAAATGTCATGTCCAATCTCTGAACTGTAGATTCTAGACCTCAAAATATGATGATTCTGCACGTTTTTTGTCATGAGGAATCATAATTTGCACTCTAATTTAACATTGCTAATAGAGGGCGCTAGTTACACTAGTTTGTGTTAATTAAATCAATGTAAACTTTTTTTGGGGTAAACTTACAACTAAAATATTAAAAAGCGTTAAATTCTACAAAAAAAGTTACCCTTCTTTGATTCGTGTAACTCAAACTAGTTATTTGCTTCTAAAATTTCGATAAATTTTAATTTTTTCATAAAAAAATTTTATCATTTCTTTAATATGTAACAATAACAAATTTGTAAATAAAAATAAAAAGCTTCAAAGCAAATGCTCAAAATGCCCACCATTTACTTCAATACACTTTGTGATCCGCTTTCGTAAAGATCTCTCAATATGAAAATCACATTCGTGAATTAAGCCGTGGTTTAATTTTTCTTTTCAAGTAGGCTTGTGTCACTTTTAGACAGTTTGTGTAGAAGCAAAAGTTGGATAAAAAAAGAGATACATTAGTATACCATTTATTAACAATTTAGTAATTAACAAGTGTAATAGTTATTTATCAAATAATGCTTAGGTATAACGATTTTTCCAATAATGAGATGCGTGATATGATTTGTGTGTTTGCTCCGTCAAATTAGAGTAGTCCAGCCGCGGCTCGAAGATATTCACAATTATACCCAAATCGAAGGCAACCCAATTACAAACTGTACCGAAATCTTTACAACCGCTTAGGTGAAACGGTGTCTTTACGATGAAGAAGATGAAATTTTAATTTGTGTTACGGAGAATCCAGATATCAGTACTCGCCGATTAAGTCTGCAAAGAGGTAGAAGCCAATCATCTATTTTTAGAATACTGAAGAGGGAAAAATTGCATCCATATCATTACACTCCTGTTCAGAATTTATTACCTAAGCGTTTACAAATTGCCCATTTTTTGCAATATAAACAAAATGTTAACCTAGACCAGGCAACATTTACCAGACGAGGAATATTTAATTATAAAAATAATCATTTGTAGGATTCTGAACCAATTTATTTAGATTTTCTTCAAGAACATTTACACGAATTATTAGACGATATACCTCTCGCTTTAAGATAAAATATGTGGTTTTTGTACGACGGAGCACCACCACATTATTCTTTACAAGTTCGTCAATACTTAAACGAACAGTTTCCACATCGTTGGTCGTGGAAATGAGTTTGTTTGGCCACCAAGAGGCCCTGATTGGATTTGGATTTTTTCATTTTGGTCGCAAATGAAGGCATTAGTTTACAAAGAAAAAATTACTTCTCCACAACTGCGATGGAAAATAGAAGAAGCCGTGAATGTAATTAAAAATAATAGACAAGGATTATTTGATATTAATAGATCTTCACGAAAGCGGATCATAAAGTGTGTTGAAGTAAATGGTGGGCATTTTGAGCATTTGCTTTGAAGTTTTTTATTTTTGTTCACAAATTTGTTATTGATACATATTTAAGGAATAATAAAAATTTTTTATAAAACAATTAAAGTTTATTGAACTTTTTAGAAAGGATATAGATAGGTTAAAAAATTAGGATTATCGTCGTAGGATATAACAGATGATATGTTAATGTCAAAAATTTTAAGTTCTTGGCCAGATAGGTTTAATTTCTTTAAAACTGCATGGAAGTCCACTTCAAAAAATAAGAAACATCTCAAGAATCTTACAGCTTTGTTATTATCCGAGAATGAAACATGTATAAATAAAGAGAAAGGTCACTTGGTTACTTTTAATGTAAATGCAATGGTATGTCACAGGTGCTTAAAAAGGGGATATTACTCATTTGCGTAGAAATGGGGATAGAAATATGACAAGTGAAATAAATGTTATAACTGCGGAAAGGGAGGTCACTATGCTAAGAACTGTGAAACAATAGACAAACAAGTTAAAAAGGAGAATATAGCGTGTAAAATGTGTAAAGAAACTAACTGCACTGAAAATGATTGTTATTTTAGGAATAGGCATGGTGAAAATCTTTCACATAATAAAAATAAAATATTGTAATTTTCATCCTATGAAATAGAGTAGGAAACCTTACACATATTAACAATATTTTTGTGATAGATTCAGGCTCTACCTCCCACATGTTTAATGAAAAAAACCTATTTACAAATTTTGTAGAGAAAAATGTAGATATTTATGTAGCTAAAAAGGGCAGTGAAATAAAAGCCAGAGGATTAGGGGTTATTGAAAATGGAAAGTGTATTTTAAATGAAGTTCTGTTTGTGTCGGATTTAAGTAAAAATTCAATTTCTGTTAATGCCTTTATTGAAAACCAGAGGTAAGTTATTTTTGAAAAGGAAAAAGTATATGTTATGAAGAATGATGAAAAAGTTTTTGAAGGGAAGAAAATTCAGCAGGTTTTAATGAAGTGAATTTTAGTAAATGTGGCTTTGTAACAAGTTATTTGACGGAAATAAAAGAAAAAAAATTTATGAATTGATATAGAAAATTGGGAAATTTTATATATTAACAACATTAAAAAATTAAGAGAAAACTATATGATGATGGATATAGACAATAAGGATATAAACAGTTTTGACACCCTTTGCGAAATATCTTTGAAAGCAAAGCAGGTTAGATTTCTGTTTGACACCGAGAGGACCATAGCAACAAAGCCTTTGGAAATCATACATACAGAAAAATATATATCTTAACTTTTTTGGATGACTATACTCATTATGAGGTGATACATCTTCTGAAACACAAAAATGATGCAATAGATTATATTAAAGAATATTTAGCAGAAATGGAGATATGTAAAGGAATTAGAGTGTAAAAGTGTGAGGTGTGACAATGGAAAAGATTTCATTAATAATGAAAGGATGACGTATTCACCACAGTTAAATGAATATGAGAGGCTAAATCGAACTTTGCAAGAAAAAGTGAGATCAGTAATATTTGATGCTAAATGCATTAAATTTTTTGGGGAGAAGCAACAAGAATAGCAGCATATCTTTTTTATATCTTGACGAGGGTTTTTAACTACTTTTATTATAATAATTTAGTTGAGAACATTATGGAGGGGTCTGTCGGTAATATGTATTCCTAAGATTGAGTCTTCTGGATTTGTGTATACTGTTTCATTGTCAGGGTCTATTTGGACAATTATGGAGGAATTCTCTGGATTGAGAGTTTGGTTAAGGTTTTTGTTGAATTCTTTCATGTATTCGAGAAATGGTTTAAAGTTGCAGGGTAAATTTCTACTCTATGTAAAACGTCCCCGTTACTATTTGATTTACCTCGTTTTTATACAATTTCATAATCAAATTCCTCTAATTTTAATCTTCAACGTACTAATCGCGAGTTTGGCTTTTAGAGCATTGCTAGTATTATTAAAAGAGGGTGTTACTGATATATGAAAAATTTCATACTCTTTTTCAATTGGAGTGGTTTTAACGGGACCGTTCAAGTATATTTTTGCAATATTATCTTGATAATGTCTACAACTGCATAACAGGCATTTTTGCAGATTCGATAGAATTCGGTTCAATCCTAGCTAAAAATAATAATTTTCTTCTACTGTCGTAATGTGAAAGGGGGAGCTGAGCTTTAGTTTTTTTAAGGATTAAATTTTTGAGATCTATTTCTACACCTAGTTGTTTTATTGTGTCATAGCCAATGAGGCTATCGAAATGAAATTTGAAAATACAAAAATTTATCGTTGATTTTGTGTTGAATTCTGGAAATGTTGGAATTTTGGCACAATAATCTTTGGTTGTTGTTTGAAATAAGAAGCAGATAGTAAAAGGCTCTTTAACAATATATTCTGAAAAAACTTTCTTTTTTTTTGTGTTAATGAATTATCTGGTAGCACCTATGTCAATTAAAAGTTTCAAAGGTGGATTCAAAATTTTAATATACGGAAGATCTGTTCTGTCACAGATTGAATTAAGTTCTATATGATTGTTTGATTTGTGGCTACATATTTTCTTGTTGGTTATTTTCGCAGTGTTCGTCATTTGTATCGTCTAAGGTTTGTTTATTGTTTCAAGTTTTTCCGAGGGAGATATTGGATTCTAGCAGCTTGATTTCTGTTTACTGATGTGGAAGGTCGATTTATGGAGTAATTTGAAATTGCGCTTATAGGAATAGGTCTTTGAAAGTTATTCTGTGGCTTTCTAAAAGTATTGTTTGAAATTCCACTCATAGAGGTAAGTTTCGGTGGTAGAGCTTGGGGCTTTGGTTTGATGAATTCTGATTTCTTGGAGGGCCAAAAACTTGGCGATTAGTGAAAAACCTCTTATATGGCAAAGTACGTAATTGGGCCACGTGGAAAATAGTTAGGGTTTTGGAAACTATTTTGGTAATTTGGTGGTGGTGTGTTTAACTGGGAATTAGGAGAGTTATTGTTCAAAGTTTTGTCTCTGTACAGGTCTAGACTATCAAGGTTTTGTCATTGTAAATATCTTATATTATTTTCTGAAATTATTTGTTGTCTGGCTTCGGCTATTGTATTATGTTTTATAGCACAACTAGTTGAAATGGTTCTTTTAAACCGCACAAAAATATTTTCAGAGCGTGAGTATCATAAAACCTCTTTTTTATTCTAACGGCGTCACCATTTTCGTGAAGGTCGACATAGTTATACAATAAGCTCAAATTTGACAAAAGCCTGGTATGAAAATGTAAAGAATTCTCTGTATTACCTTGTCTTAATTGACCTAAATCAAAAAGTAAACAATTTTCATTACCTACTAATTTTGAATAAATTCTATAAATAAGACTTATATTTTGAATACAAGCAGAGTTAACAGGATCCCAATACGTATTTATTGAAGTATTACTAATAATCTTGGAATAACATCCAAAAGTTCAGTATCAAACTTCGGAATTGACAATGTTAAATTACTAATATTACTTGTATTTGATATCAAGGAATTAATAATTGAATCTTCAATACACGAATTACTGAATTCATTTTCTAGATCAAAAGATATATCTTTTTCTATATTATATTAAAACTATTCACACTATGTGATTTTCTTACAACTTACAAAATTGTGGTAATAAATCTATTTTCTTGTTTCGTAGATTCTTCTTATCACTGAACTAATAGTTGATACCAAAGAGTTATTTACTATAAAATCCCTTTCAGTATCCTACTGACTGCGCCACTTTATATTTTATAATTATGCAAATTTTGACCTTATTAGATAGTTTTTTACTTCTGAGATGACAACTATTGTTACTACAGATAAATAAATATTTACGAAATAGTCCATCAAATAAAATTTAAACATTTTCTAGCTTTTTGTAGCATTTTAAATTTTTTGAAAATATAAAATAATACAGATATTTTTTTATATAACCATGTAATTGTTACTAAAACGTCAAAGTTGTTCAAAACGTCTTGGAAGTGACAGAATAAGTGCAATCTTCTTCTAAATTAAACCACATTAAACCGAATCCGATACAACTATATTAATGGATTCATCCGACGAAGAACTTCCCGAAGCCATTTTGAAGGCTGCAAATGAAACTAATTCCGAGCTGTTACCTGCCAAATGATTTAAAACCGTTACCGTCATCATCATCTTTATGCGACCTGCAACCGATGCCATCCTCATCAACGTCATCTACCTTCCAGTTGAAATCAAATAACTCCACTGGACCGGCAATTCTTACTAGTCTACAGAATACAACAAATTGTGTTTTCAATATTAATATTTATGATAATTAGTAGTTTTTAGTTAAAGTTTTGTATATTATTATGTTTGTTGGAATAAAATAATTTTATATAATTGGGTTGGCATACTTTTTTTGTATATATGGTCGTAGAAAAAATAATGTTCCTAACTCATGCGTAAAGTGACTTTCCCGCACTTGACAGCTTGCCCGAACTCCGCTCCGCGTCGTTCGGGACAACTGCAGTAGCGGGCGGGAAAGTATCACTTTCCGCACTTGTTAGGAAAATAACTATTTAAAAATTTCATTTAATTTATTTTACACAGATTTTTATGTTACTATGTACAATGAAGTCTACAATCATTCTCCCGAATTTTGTTATAATTAACAATAAAGAAATGTCGTATTACTGACCCAGCAGACTAACGACCTCGTACAAATAAAATAATGATGTTGCGGATTATAGGTAAATTTCATTCTATAACTAGCACTCATTATACATGATGTTCCTTAATGACATACTAATATTTAAGGGGGCGATTCTTGGGCCTATCCTAAGAAAAATAGTTTTTTTATTCTTATTTTCATGCCAATTCAAATATTCTTATGAAATTTGGTGTATATACATTAAAGAGCGTTTTTTCGCATAAATTAAATAAAAAGTATTAGTTTCGACAG
Source organism: Diorhabda sublineata (assembly GCF_026230105.1). Classification (NCBI taxonomy): domain Eukaryota; kingdom Metazoa; phylum Arthropoda; class Insecta; order Coleoptera; family Chrysomelidae; genus Diorhabda; species Diorhabda sublineata. The sequence goes on from NC_079486.1 coordinate 2,235,187, forward strand.
AAAACTGATATCCACTGAATACAATCTTCACTAGACTAAGTGTCCGTACATAGCACTATTTTTTCTTTCGATTGATTTACAACTTCATGGCGAAAATTTGTAGGAAATTTCAAATCCTTATTAATATTGGAATGTAGAATAATAATCAAGAGACACTGACTACACCACGCGAAAAATAAAACAGAAATGCACGACTCACAAAACAAAATGATGCAATAATACGTGTGTAGACAAAACATACCACTGTTTGTACAAAATGTACCAGCGATTAGCAAGAACCAATTGCTGATCAATGGTAAATTCAGCCTAAATGCCTCCGGGTCTATCGGTCTCCATAGATCTGTATGTATTATTTCCAAAGGCCTTGTTGCTCTGGTCCTCTCGGTGTCAAACGGAAATCTAACCTGCTTTGCTTTCAAACATATTTCCGAAGGGGTGTCATAGCTTTTTATATTCTTATTGTCTATACCCATCATCATATAGTTTTCTATTGATTTTTTAATGTTGTTTATATGTAAAATTTCCCAATTTTCTATATCAATTCATAATTTTTTTTCTTTTATTTCCGTCAAATAACTTGTTACAAAGCCACATTTACTAAAATTCACTTCATTAAAACCTGTTGAATTTTCTTCCCTTTAAAAACTTTTTCATCATTCTTCATAACATATAATTTTTCCGTTTAAAAAATCACTTACCTCTGGTTTTGAATAAAGGCATTAACAGAAATTGATACGCATTGATTAGATACACAAATATCTAAATTTATTTCACTTGTCATATCTCTATCCCCATTTCTACGCAAATGAGTAATATCCCCTTTTTGAGCACCTGTGACATACCATTGCATTTACATTAAAAGCAACCAAGTGACCTTTTTCTTTTTTTATACACGTTTCATTCTCGGATATTAACCTAGCTATAAGCTTCATGAGGATTTTATCATTTTTTGGAGTGGATTCTCATGCAATTTTAAAAAAATTAAACCTATCTGGCAAAGAACTTGAAATTTTGGACATCAACATATCATCTGCTATCCTGCATCAGAGTTTTTAGGCGATAAGCCAAATTTTCTAACCTACTTATATGCATGGACATATGACACCCTCTTTCGTAAGAATAATTGAAAAATTCCTGCAAAATACTACATTTTTGTTGTTCAGTACAGTACCTTTTCTAAATATTAAAAATAAGTTTTCATACATTTTACATAGGGTGTTGTAGTTAATAAATATCCTTTGTGCATGAGCATCTTTCTTGATCCATAGCTTCTTTTTCTTATCATCTGTATTTCAATTTCAATCAACCAAAATTCCAAAAGCAAAACAGTGTTTTTCATATTTTATCGTCCTTCACGACGAGCTGAATCGATATGCATATGGGAAAATACTGGGACTATTGTTCTGAAAATTTGCTTGAATGGTTTTTCCGAAATGCTCGTTTCGGCTAAAATAATTTCATTTTTCTGAAACTTTCAAAACTTACTCCGAAGAAAGTACATCCCCAAAATTTTCATTGTTTACTATTCTATTTAAATATTACTGAATGGTTGACTACGACTTTTTCTTTTAAGTACAGCATTTGTAAAAGAATGCCTGTAATCCAAAACCGGTGTAAATATAATAAAGTATATAAGAACACCGTTACCTAACAGACGAAAAACACCAACTAATAGATGGAGATCGCCATATAATAGATCCAGAACATCATCACCACATAAATGTGGACCATCACCTATTAAATGTGGACACTATTACCTATTAGACATAAAAGACTATCATCTAAAAGATATAGAAAATCATTGCTAATTAGACGTAGAACTTTATCGCCTGAAAGTATTAGTAAAACTTTCCCTATTAGACGGGGTATATAGATATAGAACGACAACATATGATATAGAACCACGTTATTGGAATCGAAACAACTTTCATACTTTCTGGGTTGATTGTTTTATTAAATACGTGATGATAATTTGTATGCTGTATTTACTTCTACTACTACCACACCACACTTTCTATTACACTGTCTGACGCCTGTTTCGATGTTCTCCTCTAGTTTCTATGTATTCTGTTTAAAACAAAAAATATTAACGAGTATAATTTGATTTCAGATCAAAAGTTGATTAAATTTCGCTAAAGGAATTGAACAAAATATGTAATTTGATCCATTTGGTCGAAAAAAACTATAAACTACAGAAAGAGGTGATTCATAAGGTATCAACTGTTTTTGTTATTTGTGACAACTGCATATCGTATAATAATCGTTGAACAAATAATCAATTGATTATTTGAAGGAAAGAATAACATTACTCAGACTGAATTAGATCAATTTTCAAATGCAGTGGTAAGTTCAATAATATCTCCTCTTGTACTGGATACTTTGGACAATTTGAAATTTTTGTATCTTAGATTAATCCCAACAAATATTTTTTTTATATACATGACCTAAAGTGATTAAATTTTTCAATGAATCTGTAACTAATTCCTAATTTTATTGTAGGGACTTGAACACTGTATGACAATTATAGAGTTGTAAAATTCCAAAGCCAAGTAAAACTTGGTTATATTTTATTTCAGAAATATATAGAGTAATAAAATCTCATTAGGTATGCAAAGGGACCACAGAGTGACCCAACGAATATTTGAGCCACTTTGTGGCATTGATTTAATTATAAATAAAGTTTTTATCAAGTGCAGGTAGTATCACCCGGGTTGGGGTCAATATATGGGTTTAGCCTATTGTTATCCATCCAAAAACTGAAAATAATGTGCCAAAGGCATGCCAGTAGGATACTCGTAAAAAGGAAAGAATTTTATTTTAAAAGAATAAAAATTAGGCATTATATACATAGTACAGGGTGCGGCAGCATAACTTCCTTTTTTAAAAAGTTCGCCATTTAGTCGGTAGATGTCGTAACGGAGTGCTAGTGGTCTCGTTCGAGAGGGGGGACTATAAAGTTTTGTCCCGGCTCAGTTCAGTCGCCATCATGCGTTGGAACAGTGAGGAGCGTGCGTTTGCCGTTGAGGTTTACTTTTCGAGCGGATGTTCTGTGATCGCAACCCAGCGCGCCTTTCGGAATCGCTTTAATTTAGCCCCCTTGGCCCCTGTCCCGGACCGGAAATCAATTGTTACGTGGGTCACTACGTTCAGACAAACTGCAAGTGTGACAAGACGAAGAACTGGAGTCCCTCGGCCCATTAGATCACCGGAGAACATTGAGTTAGTTAGAACTTCAGTGTTGCGATCACCACGGCGTTCTGCGCGCAAACATGCGTCTGCCCTTGGACTTTCCGATCGTTCTGTGAGGAGAATACTTCATGATGATCTTCATTTTCATCCATACAAGATGGCAATTGTGCAGGAACTTTCTGAACGTGACTTCAATTCTCGGAGGAACGCGTGTGAGGTTTTTCTGGAAGTCGTTCCTGAGGACGCTATTGTTTTTTTTAGTGATGAAGCCCATTTTCATTTGTGTGGATCCGTAAACAAACAAAACATGCGCTACTGGGCTGATACCAATCCTCGACAATTGCATCAACGGCCTTTGCATTCACCTAAAGTCACAGTGTGGTGTGCAATTTACTCACGTGGAATTATTGGTCCCTGGTTCTTTGAGGAAAATGAAGTCACAGTGACAGTGAATTCGCACCGGTATGTAAACATGTTACAGGAATTTTTTTTCCCACGGCTAGATGAGTTGGACTTAGGGGACACTTGGTTCCAACAAGACGGAGCAACGGCACACACTTCAAGAACATCGATGGCTGTTTTGAGGGAACACTTCCCAGAGCGCCTTATCTCAATTAGGGGCGATTTGGAGTGGCCAGCCCGCTCTCCCGATTTGACCCCTTGTGATTATTTCCTATGGGGTTTTTTAAAATCCCGTGTGTATGTGAACCGTCCAAGGACCCTACAAGATTTGAAGTCGAACATCCAGGAAGAAATTGCCAACATAACGCCTGCTATGCTGGCAAGAGTCATGACAAACGCCAGAAATCGGTTTACTCAGTGTATGGAGAATGGGGGACGTCACCTAACTGATTTGATCTTCAAAACTCAGTAAAACAAAACTTTATGTATGTGCCTGTATTATAAAAAACGAATAAAAATTTTCTGATTCATACAATAAGTTTTATTAACTTTTGAAAAAAGGAAGTTATGCTGCCGCACCCTGTATTAGGAACCCTTATTTTTTATTAAACATTATACAAAAAATACATTATACAGAAATTAAATTATAAAAAATCGTAATATTTTTCGTCAACTCTTTTTGACGTTATACTTAACGGGTCCACAGTCCGATTGATCAAGTAGTCAAGATCCCACATTTTCTCCTCTTCTTTAATGACATGCTGGGCTGCTTTTCGGCAGTTCTCTGGAGGCTCTTAATGGCTTGATCAAAAAATAGCTTAACGTCTTTCATTTTGAATATCGTGTTGTGTCTTGCTACATACTTTAACTTGCGCCCATATTAGTTATATATATATAGTTATATACTGCTATATCTTGCACGGCGTATTTCATAAAACTATGTTTATGTAAATTTGCTAGCTAATGGATATTTTTTTATCAAATTATCTTCGAATTCAATACTTTTGGTTGTTAACCAGTCAATAATTTCTTGTTTTCTCCAAAATGAAGTTGGAGTCATCTCTATGCTTCGAGAATGATAACATGCGTTATCAATAACTACTACTGAATCAGCAGGAAGATATTTATAATTTCACCAAATTAGTCTTCACAAACATCCGAATCCATGTCCTCGTGGTAATCTCCCATATGGCACTATTGAAAGGTTAGCAAACCTTCTTTTAAAAATCTCTCTTCGCTTCCAATATGGACATTTATTAGTCTTTTCCCTTTACCTGAAGGCACCTTAATACCTGTTGACAGGCCTTCCATGAAAGCTTGGCGAGCTTTGGTTATATTTTTGTCTTGTCACATTTTTGGTACTGTATAACCTTCATTAATCTACGTCTGATCAAGATAAAAAATTTTCTTCTTCTGTGTTCTGTACTGTGCTTTATACTTAAGTATTTTCGTCACCAGCAATCAATTTCATCGTTTTTAAATAAAAGTGCTTTAAGGTTATGCTTTTCCCAGGCAAAATCCATTTTCTCAAAGTGGTCCATAAAAGTTTTTTAGTTATCAACGGAATACTGTCATCCTGGCCAAGCTTCATTAAAATTTTATCTAGGGTGGGTATTTCTTTATTAAAATAAAAAGAATTACAATTGGAAATAATCGATTAATCGAAAATAATCAATTTTAGATTATTCGAAAATCGGAAATAAGACTTCAAAAGAACGATTGTGGTTTGTTTCGTACAAAATACAGGATAAAGAGCGAGTATACCACTAGGAACATACAGAAGACATTATGATTTGATTCCCAATAAAAACAAACCAAATAATGAACCTACAGAAGCCACTTAAAAACTCTCTTTTAAATTCAATTAAACTGTACCAAAACCATTATGCATTTTTGGGAATGAAAATAGGCAAGAAACATTGTATTTTATAAAACCAAATTCTCACAGGATGTTGTCCACAAGCTCCACCTTACACAAAATTCTCTTTTGTATATTATTAATTAAAAGTGAAAAGTTTCAAAATAAACTCTTTAGTCTTAGATTAGGCTTGCAACTAAAAGCAAAATAAAAAATTATTATCTTGAAAGATGTTTATTATAAATTTTTAGGAATGTTAACAAACGTTTTATTCATAGTTAAAAAAACAAGCTGGTAATATGATGTCCAGTTAGTGACGCTCTTAGGTATGTTACTATTTGGCCTCCTTTGCTAAATACTCGCTCAGATGGAACACTTGAAGCTTGAATACAGAGAAACTCTTTTGCACATTGGAAAAGAAAAGGAAATACATGTGCGTTATATTTCCACCATATCAATGACTGGTATATTCATATATTGTTCGATTTCATTTTTAATTTTTACATTTAAACTCACAACATTATTAGCTTCATACTAATAACTAACAGTTTTCATAGATTTGAATATTGAAAGTCCGCTTTTATTTTCTCCTGATGACGCAGCTCTATTCTCAGAAACTGGAATTATTTCTAATTAGCTACTAAGTTGTAATATTATATCTTCAATTATCTGGTTTTCTGCAGAAGAAAAGGATCCTTTAAAATGTGGGTCTATGAAGGTGGCAGTCTGCAATAATTTATGAGTTTTCTTGTTGCTTTCATATCTGTTTTTAAGTGTGTTTAAAATTAATGAAGCTATTTCTCTTTTTAGTTCTACAATATCTTCATCAATTTCAGTTTCATCGTATTCAACTACCAATGTTTTACCTAATTCCAAAGAAATAGGTAGAATGGTAGATCCCGTTACATAATTTTCTCCAGAGTTTCTGAAATGTTTTGAATTGGAATTAGTAATTCCAGGATAACATTCAGGTGTTTCAAATGGTCAGCGTTTAGTATAAGCTTTTTTTAATGTCCATTATTATAGGATTGTACAAAATTAAGAGATTTACTTCTTGTTGAACAATTATCTTGATTAAATTTAAAAGAGACCACCATCGCGTTTTAGAAAAGGAAGGAATTTTTGTTTCCTTAGTGTTGTATTTTTTCTGAATTATTTTAAAATCTCTTAACAGCTTTCCAACTATGTGCAAAAATATTCTGAATTTTTTAAATTTTACCTATAGTTTCGCTTACTTTTGTATTTTCAAAACATTTTTTTACTGCAATATTAATAGCATATCCAAAACAACATATATGGGCTATTCCCATATCCTTAATAGCTTTTCATACATTACTTAAGTAATCTGTGGTAAACGATGTATTTGCTTTTTCTTCAATACTCCACTTGTTTAAAATAAGATTTATATTATTACATAAGTTTTCAGCAGTATGATCTTCATCCATTTCATAACAGCCCAAACAAACGCTTACTAACTGATAATTTTCGTCTACAAAATGGCATGTAAGGGCGATATAGGACCTGTTTGCAATGGTAGTCCAGCAATCGGTGGTACAAGATATAAATTTGGCTTGTTTTAAAATGGCTTCAATAACTCTGCGCGTTTCATTGTACAAATTAGGAATTAACTTTTGTGACAATGTGTTTCTGCTGGGTAATTTATAGCTTCCAATTAAAACTTGTACAAATTTTTTGAAACCGTCTTTTTCTACTATAAGGCATCATTTCTGTACCTACGAAAAAAGCCAAAGCCATGTCGGTTTTGGTTTGTAACTTTTTTGTCATCGTAAAGCTTTTTTTTGCACGCTTATTTAGAAGTTGAAGGGACTTGTATTAATAGTGGTATCTGTGATGAAGAAGAAGTTGATTCTGTCCATACTACTGAGATTTCGTCTACATCTGTAGTTTGGATCACGATATTTCCTCTTTATAACTCGACATTCTAAAAACAAAAGCATTTATCAATGATTTTTTTCAATATATTTCAAAATCCCTGAGGGATTTTGCTCAAAATCAATCTGAACTGACTATTTGTGCAAAATTTCAAATGGATTGCTCAACTGCAAAAGTGTCGGTTTATGGTGTGGGACACTTTATTGGCCTGGCTCGCATTCGGTAAATGCCTAGAGCGTAACGAGTGATGAGGAACTGCGTTCCAAAAAACGCACTATATCCATGTACCATACCGTAGTTTGTATTGTACTATGAAATAATATTTACCTTGATTCATCATCGCTTATTTCAGTACTCGCAGATTTTTCTGTTCGATGAATATTTTGCATCTCGTAAAGAAGTGGATGCTTTGCCTTCAAGTGATTTCTTAAATTGGTAGTGTTACCTCATATTTTTTTTATATTTTCTACAAACTGAGGTGTCTCCACTTCCAGATTTATTGAAGATATGCCAAAGTAAGCTTCTTCCTCTATTTTCTTCCATATTCCTAAATAAAGCATAATTCAGGCAAAAAATGTTGCATCTGCACCTCATTCACATTATTTTTATTACTGACTGCAAGAATAAACTTTAAACTAGCCGCCGTCACAAATTTTACAGCACTATAATATAGATAGTTCGGCAAAACTCCGGGACCGAATCTCAGTATCATAAAAGATTATAGTAATTGTAATTAACTTAAAAAATAGATGACTTGCAAAAATTTTAAGTAAAACGGTTTTTATAAATGATCATCTGTAACAAAAACTAGAAAATAATTGGCACACAAACCTGGACCAATTAGTAATAGTGATAATCATAATAACAAATTAGAAATTTGGTTATGCTTAGAAACTTACCTTGACTTTTTTTGCGCACTTTAAACAATCAATCGGAAAGCACAGTGATAGGATAGGTCGAATTAAAAAAATAAACGTTATGTGAAATATCAAAACTCTTTTATGATGTACACTGTCAAAAGTGCCAAAGCGTCATTTCACAACGGTTCTAATAAATGATTTAATATTTTCTGTCCTGTGGTCCAAAAAAAAAGCAGCAGCAAAACTTTGCCCTAGGCCGCAAAGGTTTCATCTTTCGCCGACACCTATATTAATTAAATAAAAAAATTAGGAAGACGCGGGCCGCTGGACACTATCTAACATCAAAGAAAATAATATTTTCTATTTTTTTTAAGGTAAATGCCATTTGTAAAGAGCTTTTTAAGAATAATTTTTGTACCTAGTTAACTAAATAAGTTTAAATGTTATATATACCTAATTATCAATATGTAGGTCTTTGTATTTGGTTAAAGCGATTAATTAAAAGGGAGTGTGCTTTTACTTATCTTATGTAATTGATTAATATAATCAATAACTGTGATCCATTTAATACAATGTGGGCTAAAGATATCGGAAACTCGAAACAAATATTTCTTGATTACGGCAGCAATAAAGTTGAAAAATAAAATTGTGATTTGATTCCCACCAAAATAAAACTAAGTAATGGAAATATTTCTTATTATTCATTTCTCAGAGAAAGGATTTTATTCTTAATAGGTAAGTTTCTGCAAAGAAAAAAAAAGAAGTTGACGATGTCAAGTTTTGAATCCAGTATACCTACAGAACAGAGTATTGAGTTACAGGACCACAAAAATTGTTTATTTTCGATTAAATGAGTATTTCCGATTAATCAATTTTTTCGATTTATCAATAATTTTCCGATTAATCGATCACCCAATTAATCGATTATTTTTCGATTAATCGTTTATTTTGCCCAATCCTAATTGTGACCCCATCAATCACTTAAGCCAGACCAATTTTAAATATACTAGTTCCTAAATTATGTCCGTAGGAAAATGATGAATATGGTGATCTGATAAAACGAGTTAGAGATACAGAAAAAAGTAGCAGAAGAAACAATAAATGAAATTAGTGATTCTAGAACTACTGAAAATATTGACTTGTCCAATACTCTATCTATTACTATAATAATATGTCTAATACTCCGTCATATTGGACATTGAACACTGATTCGTCACAATAACGGCAACTGTTTCACAGATTGCACCTCAAAAGTGATCGTGCGTGAAATATAGAGGCAGCACTACTGTCTTAGTAAGCGTTCTCTAGTATTTCTTTGCCGAAGATAGTGGGATTAAAATATTCATTAAAAACAACAAAATATTTATAGATAATGGAAAAAGTAATAAAATATGGATTTCAATCGGTTGTCAATAATATTATATATATAATATAAAAAGGGCAAAAAGTTATTCAACTCTAATTATGTCTATGGTGTAGTTTAAAAACAATATAATTTTGCAAGTGTCACAACCGCCAAAGTCGTGCCACAAACGAGTGTGTCAAATACTTATGATATGAAAGTTTTGGTACATATAAAAATTAAATTAAAAACTCTTTATTCCAATTAAATTGAAAATCTCAGTAATTTAGACATGTGAATTGAAATAATAATAAAAATATTTTATTTCAGCTTTGAATCAATCGAAACATCTGTAATGCTGTAGCTGTAAAGCAGGTCTGGGAGGCAAATGCAAGCACATCAGTGCGATGATTGATTATGTCAATTCTCCAGAAAGCTCATCTTCAAAAACAAGTCATTTGCAAGAATGGGGTAAGCCAACTCAACGACAACTTCTGGGATACGATAAAGGTAAAAGAATGCCGAAGCTCTTTACCCCACAGCCTTTGTGACGAGAAGCATTAAAATTGGAAACTGTCAAGATTACGACGGCTAACTTAGTGGACTCATTCGCCAACACACCTCTTGGAAAAACTGAGAAAAAAGAAAATGTTATCACACCATCTGAATCACTCCTGAAAATGATACAAATGAAGACGAAACAAACGCTTACTGAAAAAAAAGCGGAGGAAGTTGTGAGTGATATATTTTTGTTACAATCTATAAATCAAATATACAGTGAAGAAATAATCATAACCAAAGATTTACATTCGTTTTACCAACAGTATGTTTGTTGTGATTTTAAAACTGTTTTAAATTTGAATGTTTCAACAATTGAACAGTCCAACAGTAGCGAGTGGTTTAAACAACGTACTCTACGGATAACTGCCAGCAATGCGTACCAACTGAAAAGTTATCGTTCCAACGTAGAAAAAGTATTGACAGATTTATTAAATCCAAAGATTACTCAAAATGCTGCAATGAAATATGGAAAAAATGAAGAGTTAGCTTTGAAAGAATATAAAAAATTACATGTTCCGAAGTGAGAGGTTATCAAAGTCGGGATAATAATAAATTTGCAACAACCATGGTTGAGTTCTACAGATTCTATTTTAGAATGTGGAAAAGAAGCACCTGCCGGAAAATACCTGTTTGGGATAACGAACTAGGAAAGCCGAACATTCTATACTTGAAAAGAGATGAAAATGGGTTATATTTAAATTCAAGTCATTCAATTTATAATCAAGTTCAACTCCATATATATGTGACCAACATAGGATATTGTGATTTATATATAGTGTGCTGCTGAAAATCCAATGAGATAACATGCTATTGACTAAGTTAATTCCTAAACGAGAACACTTTTATTTTAGCGAATATATCCAAAGATTACATGCCAATTTTGTACTACATCTAAGTAAAATTACTGTTATTAGTCAAATCAACAATTTCTTGTTTAAAATTATATTATGCATTAATCAGAGAGAACAATTTGCCATCGATGTCAAGTTACATAACTGTATTGGTTTTAAAATTTAGATAGAATTTAAGAAAAATGCTTATGATACGTTTTAATATTTATAAAGTTTTATTAAAATATCTATTAATTTAAATTATAAGAATTATTTAAAAAAAATATTAAATTGGTTAAAAAATTTTATACTAAATGTTATTCTTCCTCTTTAAACAATGGCTTCTGAATAGATGGCGTAGATGACAAAAACTACCTCATCAATATGAGGAATTTATTACTTTAGATAGAATTTTAAAGTTCTTGATTTGTTGATTAACGCGTTCAATATGTATCCTCACATGTTTGTATTTTTGTCTACTTCCGGGGTAAATTGATCTTTGTGACGAAAAGCCGGCATCACATAAACAGCATTTTTATTTGAGTTTTTATCCGTGGAAAGCCTTAATCAGCTAGAAATACATAACCAGGCTCAATTAAATCGACTAAACCACAATAAATAGTCATAATGCAATCACCAGCACAACCACCATAACATTTAGAAATAAAACTGATAAATGCACTTAACGTACAACCTACCATAAACTTCATTGTATGATGATGCTTATATTCTGAATACATTATTACCCTGTGATTTACTTCCGGTAGTATTTCAGTATTAACTTTCGTGCAATCAATTATTATGACACGAGTTTCTGGGTAATGTCGTTTGAAAGACTCTGGTCGAGATGCTTGTATACTTAATTGAGGACAAAAAATAAAATTCTTCAGAAAAATATTTAATTCTTGTATATGTTTTACAATGTGCTGAATTTTCATGAATCAAAAACAATATTGATAGTGCCGTAAATGATAAACCAATTTTTAATTTCATTAATGTAATTAATAAACTGGTTTTTTGTCAATTTTCGAGGCTTTACAGTCTGGAAGTAAAGTTAAGAGATATGAGAAAATTGCCAATGACACGCCCGTTAAACTGTTCCTATCTTCGTTTGTAGTAATTGAAGGTATTCCTTGGAAGCATCGACCAGATTTTGTGCTATCCACATTTATTGGATCACAACTTGAGTCTTCGACATCCTTTGAAATTGGTATATTTGCTTCGCTTCTGTTTTCTTCATTGGAATATTTATCTGTACTGCTGCAGTGCTTATACCGTCATGATAGTCCTGATTGCAAAAAAATATGTTGAATCCTCGTATATTCTATCTACAACCGTCTCCGTTTGACAATTTATGAACAAAACATCGTGGTTCTCCAATAAGGTCAAAGAACAGTGCAAAAAGAAAAAGAAAGCGTACTTAAACTACATGTCGTCACAAACGGCAGAAGCACATGAAGAATACAAGAGAATCCGTAACCATACAAAACACTAGTGAGACAAATGAAAGACAACTACTGGGAAACCTTCTCCAAAACAATGGAATGCGACTTCTATGGGTTACAAAAACAAATCTGACGATTAATAAGAAATCAGAGAACAGAAGCAAATGAATTCATCAGAAGCAGACACTTAGTAAGAAATACCTAGGTAAAATATTTAGAGGAACTATACAAGGAAGAAGTGACTGAAACCGAGCCAAATACACCAGAGATAGTAATAAGTGATGAGATTAATATAAAAAGGAAGATATAGAAACAACACTCCAAAAACTAAAATACAGAAAGAGCCCAGGTCCGGATAACACCGCCAACGAATTACTTAAATATGGAGGAGAATAGCTAAACCAACAACGAACAACCCTAATCAAAAAAATATTTGCCCCACACAGAATACCAGATGAGTGGAGAAATAGCATTACGATTCCGCGTCGTTCGGGACAACTGCAGTTGCGTGCGGGAAAGTATCACTTTCCGCACTTGTTAGGAAAATAACTATTCTAACATTTTCCATTCTCATTTTCACATGACATTTTTACTGGAACACAATAACGAAGTGACAGTGATGAAAAGAACACATTAAAAAACGAGGTACTATTCTTGATTACACTCCAGCATAATCTCCACAAATAAATGGAAAAGCGGATGGACTCAATCGCACTTTACTAAATAAAGCGAGATCCCTGATGATTGAGTTCAGGTCAAGGTAAAGATCAATAAATCATTAAATTGTAGCCATTATGAGATGCCTATGATGCCTATGCCTATGCCAAACATTTTCAAAAACCAAAATTAGACAAGAATAAAAAAGTTGTACCCTATCCATTGATACGATACGTACACAATGGATATTGGCTGGAATCTGGAATCAAATCAAATACATATAACATATATATATATATATATATATATATATATATATATATATATATATATATATATATATCAAATATAAAAATGAAATAATAACTATGATATTGAAAGATTATGAAAATCAAGAATATGAAGAAAGCAGAAGTCAAAAACAAGATGAAAGTAATGTGAACAAGAACCATGATGAGGAAAATTATGCTGAAAACAAAGAACAAGAAAGAAAAAGTCAGAAGTGAAACTAATTTTAAAACAGAAGAGACCTAAAATCAAGAATATTTAGATGCATTCCAGTGACCTCCACTGTCACAAGGATCTTGATCATCTTCATTCTCACTTTCCTGTGAGAGCAGTCTCTGTATATCGGAGGAAATGTTTGGGTTTGTAGTCCAAAATATTTGCTTGTCCATCTGCACAGGAAAAAGTTAATAAATATGATAAATTTTGATCTTGATATATATATATATATATATATACGACAAAGGCCGCAATAATTTCCTTCTCTCTTAGGCCCTTCCCATTTATGTGACAGTGGCGTTTTTTACGATTGTTCGGTTCGTCGCGTAACCATGGATCTCTTACCATTGCGAGTCCTTCTTCGATGTTGCCAAGCCTTTACTTAGGAAGGAAAGTACGGCAATATAAATAATTTGCGCTTATGGATGCGCAGATGCACAACCGTTCAGTAGATAGTGTGATTTATTGTGTTCGGTGTTATTTTTAGTCTGGGCCATAGTTTATTCTACAGATAGCACTGTTTTTGAACATTAGGGGCAAAATCGTTTTAAATAATGTCCGCAAAAAATGTTGGAAAGCAAGGTCTTATTATACGCAGCCAAGGACGAGAAATCATAAGCAATATTATTAATTTCATGAAAAAAGAAGCAGATGAAGGAGTTACTATTCCTTTGAAAAATTACAGGTATGTAGCAAGATTTAATTCGAGAAGTAGGTTGAAGAAATGCGGAGTTTACACATTTTTATACATATTTACACATATTATAAAGTCATGTACCTACAAGTTTAAGGTTTACCGTTGTTACTATTCAATTTAAAAGAGCAAACATGCAATGCTAAATTATGATGAAATTACAGGTGTTTTGCAGAAAATTAATGACCGGCAAATCTTGACAGAAGTAATAAGTGTAAGCAGTTTGAATCGGCTCCTATAATTTGTGATGTCTATCACAGAGATTTTTTTTTTTGATGGCAGAAAATGCCAGACCGAAGAAAAATTTTGTGTGAATCACACGACATTCGCCTGAAACGAATAAATTAGGGTAAGTTGGGGCAAAGTGGTCACCTTAACAAAGCCTTCCTATAAATATTTTTTTAGTAACTGAGAGAGTATTTTGGATGACTGAAGTCTCTTCTTCCATGATTTAGCTGTTGTTTCCCGACATATCCAGTGATTCTAGACCAGAGCTATGAATTTATAGAAGAAAAAGTGAGTTAATGCAAAATATCCGCTTTGTCCCATATATGGGGCAAAGAGGATACGTACATCGGGGCAAAGTGGAAAGTAATTACCAGATAAAAGAAAACACTTTTCGTACACAAGAGTTCAATACAAAAACAAATAACACTTCATTGTTGTGATGAAAACAGCGAAAACGACATTTTAACAATTTTGAGCATTATGTATCAAAGAAAACCTTAAAAGATTGTAGGCTTTTTACTATGAAGCACCACTTATTATTGAAATGAAAGAAAAATAAACATTTCCTCGATAAAAAAAAGAAAGGAACAACTGACATAAACATAAAGATATTCCTAATAAAAATTTAAGAAGGTTATTAACAAACTTTAATTTTTCCGTGCCTCAAAATTTCTACTTTAACTTTTCCTAAAATTTCGTTAATAACAACTTCGCTAATGTCTTTCACTTCAGGGAAAACAAAAATATCTTTCGATTGTCTATATTGCCGCAAAAAGGAAACAATAATCTTAGGTTCAGAGGTTTTTTCAATGCTAACTATTTGGGCAAGAAACTTTTTTTTTGTCAATTTGTCAGATGTTAATTCTGTTAATATAAATTCATCACTATTTAGGTTTTTGATGTCAACCTCTTCAATATCGAAATCCTTTGTCTTAGGATAAAATTCTAGATTGCTATCTGTATCACTTGAATTTACCAACTCCACCAGAATTGAACTGTCTGACGACGTATCTTCATCCGTCTTTGTTCCCTTTTGTATCTTTGTTTTCTTGGTTTTTACCAAAATTTTTTTAACCGCTTCTTTTTTGTTTTTTGATATTTTAATTTCTTTTGCAACTTTCAACTATTCATAATTAGGGGTTGATGTTAGCACCATTGTTTTCCCCCTTTTTAATTTTCTTTTGGGCGCTCCTTCATAACTCACTTTGGGTAATATGTCTTGCGGTGAATAATATAGGTTTCCAGAGATTTCTTTTGAAATGGGATCTACAGCTTGTGATTTTTTTAGTACTGAATGGACTATAGGAGACGGGGATCTAACTCTAGAGGGCCCTGGTTGTGGAAACTGATTTATTTCATTAAATCTATTCTCAAGTAGAACTGATTGCGGAGTGTTTGGACGCTCATCCTCTGGTAGTCTGTCAGTAGTCTCTGCCGGTTTGAATAGTTCCTCTGGAAATACATCCGGATTATATGGATAAATTCCAGTGGCTTTGAAGCCATTAATAGCATTATGTGCAGTTGCGGCCCGTTTAAATGCATTACCAAACAGTTCTCCGACTTGATATAATGTTATCACCTTCCCAGGATTATTCAGTAACCATTTCTTCGTTTCTTGTTTATAGTACGTATTGAGCGGAAACATGAAGGCAACATCTAATGGCTGTAGCCGGAGGGATGTATGTGGAGGTATTACAATTATGTTTACATAATTTGCCGTTGCCTTTTCAATTAACGTTAAATTCTTAGCGTGCGTTGCATGGTCATCAAGAATCAGTAACACCGGGTCAGTCTCGGTGGGTTTGGTATATTTCAGGAAGTGATTAAACCAAACATCAGAAAACTTCTCACTCTGCATCCACCCACTCGGGTGATATTCGACGATCGATTTCGGGGGAAGCCCGTGCTCAAGTGCTGGGCATTTTCTTATTCGCGGGAAAATTACTAGTGGAGGAATATAGAATCCAACGGCATTGAAACAAATTTCTGCAGTAGTTAAGGTGCCTCTTTCCGCGGAACTAACACAACCCACCTGTCTTTTTCCTTTACTGGAGAATATTCTGGAGGGCCTATTTGGTACCGTAGACACACCTGTTTCGTCGCAATTAAAAATTCTGCTGGGTGGATACTTATGTTTCTCGAACATTTCTTTCAGAAGCTTAAAGAATGAACTTACATTAAATTTATTGAAAGACGAGGCCCTAGCAGCTGACGTATATTCTGGCAGTCTTAGAGAAATATTTTTGTTTCTGGTTAAAAACCCATAAATCCAATCGCGCCCTGCAAGACCTTTGATGGCATTAAAATTATGAGCAATCTTATTTTTTTCTGCAAACTGGACTAAATCGCCCTAGATATTTTCTTGAAGCTGCTTCAGGGTCCTTGTTCGATTTGACTCGTCTTCGAAGTGTTGTCAAAGGGACTTGGTACTGACTTGCTGCCTTTTTTGCACTAAGTATATTATTTCTGACATCCTGTATAGCTGCTATCATACTATCTTCCGACCAAGATTGTTGCTGAGTTTTACGTATATATTTACGCACCATTATGGAAATTCTGAAAAAAAAATTCAACTTAATTTTTCTATAGGGCCAAAGTGGAACACTTTGCCCCATAATAGGAAACCCACTTTGCCCCAATACGTATCGAAGCAGTATTTTGAAAGTATTAAAAAAATTAGCTTGTTTTGTTTGATTGCTTATATGTACGTCTCAGATATATATATATATATATAAAATGTCATTCTAACCTTATATGATACCGAACAAACAATTTGTATTTTCAGCTAAACTGCTACTTTATTTACCAATGAATATTAAAAGCACGTGGTTCAAAACTTTTCATTTCACGAAAAAATTGCGTGCAGTCTCGACCGTGGTTAAATGCAGATTAAGTTAGCTGTACATACGTAAGGGGAATGATATACGCGAAGATACCTATAGATGTCGTAACCATGTCGGAAATACCATATAAAATCACTTTGCCCCGAGGGGCCACTTTGCCCCAACTTCCCCTAGTTTAATAACTATTGTGCTTCATTTAAATAAAAAACACTTATTTGGTGTTTGATGGACTTTGATTGAGAGCAAAGTAACCCTCTAGTCTCAAATAAAAGTTAATCTTCTAAAATTTATACAACCAAACTTTTTATTTTTAGGCTTCCATTCCAGGCAGCACTAATGAGATTTTTAAAAGAATGCTGAAAACAAGAAGTAAAGAAAAGTATTCTCTAGAGTTAAGGTCGTTTGCTGTAACCTTAAGTTTAACCAATAGCATATAATCAATTCCATTTCAAAATGGTATCAAAGTGCGGAGCAAAGAAGCTTTAAGTGCTCTAAACCCAAAAGCTAAAGAATTTTGTGACAGGGAAATTGTATGCAATTTGATTTGGGATGAAATTTGTAATAAGAAGACGGATTGAATGGAGAGGAAAAAAATTTAGAGGATATGTCAACATTGGAACAAACGTGAATACTGATGAATTACCCGAAGCAAGGGATCTGTTGGGTACCTCTTTTTGAAAGGACTTTGTGGTAGCGAAAATTTGGTAAAAAAGTGCCATGAGTTTATGCGTGAAAGTTGGGTAAAAGTTTTGTCAATTATATTTGATGATGCCATGGCCAATTGGCAAAGGGTTAAGTCTTTAGGGGCAGATTTGTCAAATTCCTTAAAAACATTTTTTAACCATCCCATCACCCAAGCAACTTCACGTTAAGGAAGGACTTAGGTTGAGTACAAGAATTAAAACAAGTCATAGTTTTTATGAAAAGGAATAAATGAAAGTTAAATTGGCATCCCAAATTTTAAGTAAAAGTACAATAGATGTCCTTTATTTATCGAGAACTGATATTAATACATATTTCCATAATGCAGGTGCTACAACTGAATTTGTTTTAATTTTTAATGATTAATTTGATATTTTTAACTCTCGTAATAGATTGACAAAATAAATATTTTAAAAACCACTTAGTTCAACAACAAAATATATACTTGAATCAATTTATTATTTTTAAAACTACCTTAATACATATATTTCGAAATATTTAATTTTCTTTGAAACTGGCTTTAATGGATTCATATGTTTATATCAATTTTTTAAAACTCAATTTTTACCTTTTTCATGGCACTTCTATGTTCGAATAATGTCATGTTTGCTTTCGGTTGCGGGAAAACAATAACAAACTGTCGTTAAGTTTGCTTCATCATCAACTGTGTGTTATGTGTTATCATCCATCGTTTTTAATCCAAAAATCTACAGAAAACCTTAAAAATAGACAAGATAAATATGAAACTTCAGATGATTCAGGATACTCGAATAATGTATATCGACTCTGGAATAAAATTTAAATACATAGAGATGTGGAATTCGGTGAAGAATATAAAGATAAAATCATTACTCGGATGATGAAAGATTATGGGCAAAGCAGAAGTGAAAAACAAGATGAAAGTAATGTGAAGAGCCATGATGAGGAAAATGGTGCTGAAAACAGAAAACAAGAAACAGAAAAGTCAGAAGTGTGTCATTAACAAGCTCAAACAATATTGACAGCACTTTCATTCATTTTATCACACAGAATGGCAAAAAGTCGGGATTGCTCAGGGCGTGACTTAATGAAAGTTACAACCTTCACTTCATAGCACGTGTACCATCAGTGGTCAGTCCAATCCTTTTTGTCTGTTTTATTTTGTTATCTGTAATTGAATCATCGAGATATTTAAAAATCTTTATGGTCAATGATCTCAGTAGTTCGAGAATCACTAATTCCAATTGTTTTATCTTCTGCTACTTTTTCCTTTTTTTTTCTTCTTAAATTTCGGTAACTGATGTCTTCTAAATCTATATGGAACTTTATATCGTCATTTTCTGATTCTACTTGATTTCGATTGTTTTTTTTTTCCAACAGATCACCAGATTCATCATTTTCCTACAGAAAAATTTAGAAACTTGTATATTTAAAATGGATCTTGGTCAAGTGGCCAATGGGATGACAATATGTAATAATACATACAAATAGAAGGTAAATGTTCCAGTTAGATTTTGGTATGAGTGTTTTAAAACTTTAACCTGGAATGATAGGGACTCTAAATATTCTCTTGTGAGAAGTTATCCGACTAATCAATGACATTTTCGACTCTATCAATGTACTTTTTGTCACAATATCAATAATGAATCTGCCAAAGTTTTGACAGCTGAAAAAAAACTACAAACTACTCTTTAGAAACAAAATGATCAATGTATTAATGAGAAAACTGATTTAAATAATCTTAGTGTAATTTATGCATATCTTTCAAATTTTTAAAAAGCATATTTTATAAAAATTCAACGCCTCTAACCTCACCTAAATAAATTTAAACTTCACATATAACGACCTAATCTATGAAATTTATTGTCATTTTTATTCGAACCTTTAAATATTCAGCTATATTCATAACGACTAAACTTATTCAAATTTGATGTTATTCATAAATTCACCAATCAATATTCAACATCATTCACAACAATTTATCCTTATCTAACCTAGAAAAATTCAAATTCATAATTCATAAATAATCAAAAGTTAATTAAAATATATGAAAATTTCTTTAATTTCTTATTTTTTAGACCTTCTGATATATTAATGCATCTAAATGTTCTTGATTTTAGGTCTCTTCTGTTTCAAAATTAGTTTTTTTGATAGTTTTTAAAGGAAAGATAAATTTTGACGTATCGACTTTTCTTTAAGTCTTTATAAAAATATGATATTGACAATGACAATTTGCTTATTTATATTGATTTATAGGTCACTTTCATCATGAATATCAAAATAAGGATAAAATCAACTTAGAGCTTTGTTCCAATAAGAAGAATAAATTTTTCCTTCGTTTCCACATCTTAAATATATTAAATTTTTAGAATTTACCAAATAGAGCAATAAATTTTACTTAAATTATTTACACGTTTTTTATCATTTATAGCTTTTTCGTTCGTATGAATGTTAACCATTTCTAAAAATTCTCTTTTTGTGAATTAGATTCAGTTTCAAGAATTTTTGAATCTTAATAATTGAATTGTTTGAAATGTTTTTGAATTGAAATGTTTTTTTTTTGATATTTCATGGTTCTTTAATGAGGTTCTATTTTTTTATCGTATTGATTGATACGCATTCCAAACTCTTTCCTGGCAGACTTCTTTTGTAGATAGCGACAAAAAAATCTAATGGGATGATATCTGGTGAACGGTGAGGCCATTGATGCAAAGTACTATCCATCAATCCTCAAAATGAGTCTGTAAAAAGTTGTGGTGGGGCTCCGTCGTGCTGATATCACAGCTGATTCTAAATCAGATTTAGATGTGAATAATTTTCTAATTTTTTTTAGATATCTGAAATAAACAAAAATTTGAAGTAAAATTCACCCTCAAATTTAAATAGTAAGATTACCATCCGAATTTTCGCCATAAAAATGTACCAGCAGCATACAGTCATTCTTTATCGCATCATAAACATTGAAATTCAAGTACCTTGAAACTGTCTTTCACTCAACATTTGAGGATTAGTATCACTCCAATAATGAGAGTTACGTCGGTTAAATATTTCATTCTTCTGAATTTTACATTTATCTGTCCAAAATGAATTTTGTAAAAAATTATCATCTTCATGAGTTTTAATTAATATAAATTCACAAAAAGCAATTCTTTTATTGTCACCTGGCTTTAAATTTTGTATGAACAAGATTGAATACGGATGGAACTTGTGTTTTATAAGAATCCTGTGAATACTTATATCTAATATTCCCAAATCTCTCTCCGCATCGGTCAATGAATTTTCAGGATACGCTTTGAAGTATCGCAAGACTTTAATTTCATTGTTTACAACGGCACCTTCTTCAATTAACTGTACTATGCAACAAACTGACCGTGGGTTTTACAATTATGAATGAGCCCTGTAAGAGTATCAGAGGTGGGTCGTAGTCTATCCAGTTAACGAAAATAAAAAGAATCACAGGCTCGTTCAATAACCCTATCACATTCCCCGTATATTACCAGCAAATTGAAATAATTTTGATCAATAAGTCGTAAACGGGACATGATGAACACTTTTGAAACGCTTAAATGTCAAGCTCTTTTCATTGTACGTTTTTTTGTTGATATTGTAGCTTTTTTTGGTCACTCCAGACAATCGACAATTATAAACCATAGCATTTGTTTTTCAGATTTCTACAAAAACCGTTCATTTGAGATGTATGAATTTACTAACGAAATACCCTTAATTTAAAGCGTAGAATCCGAAAATAATTAAATAACGGTGGACTTCAGGTAATCAATGCCTTATATGAAGTTGCGAGGATATATTGAAAAATTCTTAGCCTACTATAGAACCCAAAAAAATTTCCATGTCAAATATTTTATTACTCAACATATTCTCCTCTTAATTGGATACATTTATTACAGCGAACCTGTAACGTCTATAGACCTTTGAAAAAAATGAATGTTTCTTCTTGCTCTGCAAACCAGACTTTCACAGCTTTTATTAACTCCTAGTTAGAAGAAAATTTACGACCTTTTAAACTTCGGTCGAACGGAGCCAAATCTAATGAATAAGGGGGGTGTTCTAGTAATTCAAACCCTAAATCATGAATTTTTTGTATGGAAACAAGAGATTTGTATACAGAGGCGTTGTCTTGCAAAAACAAAACAGCTTTAGATAGCGTTCCGCGTCTTTTCTTTATAATTTTTTCCCGTAGAGTGGTCAGTCATGTCGATAAGTAATCACCAGTTATTGTTCTACCCTTATCCAAAAAATCACTCATGATTACTCCATGGCAATCCCAAAAAACGGAAGCAAGAACTTTTCCAGCTGATTTTTGGAGATGAAACTTCTTTTAGTCTTGGAGAATCTGAGTGTTGCCATTCCATCGATTCTTGCTTTATTTCTGGATCGTAGAAATGTACCCAAGTCTACATCGTTTTCAAATCGAGCCCAGATCGAACGCGATGCTTCTACCCTTGCACGCTTCAGGTCAACATTCAAACATTTTGAGATTCATTTCTCTCTATTAGAGTGGTCAGTAATGTCGAAAAGTAATCTCCAGTTATTGTTCTACCCTTATCCAAAAAATCAATCATGATTACTCCATGGCAATCCCAAAAAACTGAATCAACATAGTAACAATTCGGTTGCGATGCCTCAACCCTTGTACGCTTTTGGTCAACATTCTAACATTCGGGGATCCATTTTGCAGCAATTTTTCTCGTGTCCAAATTGACATGAACTATATGATTAATGCGTTCGTATGAAATATTCAGTGCTTCATATATCCGTTTTAGCCCAATTCGACGGTCTGATAAATTCATGTCATGAAAGGCATCGATATTTTCGGGGACTGACACAGAAACTGGCCTTCCTGATCGGTCATCATCTTCAATGGAATAGAAAATTTACTTCTTTTGATGCTTACAGTCCAATTTTTCACGTTTGCATACGAAAGATATTGATCACCAAGGGTATTACGTATATCTTCGTAAATCTGAAACCCCTTTTAAATAAAGATACTTAATGATGGCTGGATACTCCAATATTTCGATTTTCATAATATCGTTGAACATCTTTTTTAACGTCAAAATTTACACTGACACTTCTAATAAGTTATTGTTCGTTGCTATGGTAACGCAATATTTTGTTATATATCAATACATCCTCGTACATATTCTGCTATCAAATGCTCAATAGCAGAATAAATTTCATTTGCTGTTGTATTATCTGTCAATTGAACGCACTTAAATAGTCCTTCAGTTATTTTAGTTAATGTTAATGCTAATGTTAATGTTAATACTAATAAAAACTGCAAGTTTGCGTTATATAATTACAGGGTAAAAATCTGATTGTCACTCAAATGTATTCAGATATTCAAGCATTTGAAACTAAGTTGAGACTGTGGGAAAATTAGGTAAAAAATGAATCTTTGAACAATTTCCGTTATTTAAAATCATTTGGAACTGTGAACCAAAAAATGGGTTGTTTATTGTCAACATCTGCAGAATTTGATTACGGAATTCAACAACCGTTTTGAAGTCTTTCGCAAAATGAATAAAATTGAATTCCCAATTTTCAACAATCCATTCAATTTTGAAGTTTCACATCCACCAGTTCATTTACAAATGGAGTTGATAGATCCTCAATCGGAGAGTATTTTGAGATAAAAACTTTAATGATGTTAAAGCTCTTGTATTTTATACAAAATATTTCAAGCATGCATACTCTGCATGTAAGCACAATTAGTAACGGAAGATCTCGATCTAATAAGATATTAAGGATTGCACAATGTTCGTGGCAACCAATTTTGGGCAATTGAATTTGAGTAATTCGATCAAAAATCATTTGTATAGTATTCCCTTCAATTCCCCTTTTCCCACAACATCCAAAACTGTATTTTCTAACCGGCGAGTTAATTCAAACAATCCCTGACTGGGATATGCTAGGCCGCCATACAAGGACAGTTCGTTGATTAATTCATTTCGTTGATTCTCTTCTACCGATCCAGCCGAAGATAAAGAATCAAAACAATTTTTGCAGATTTCGTTTTTTTTTTTCATTTTATGGGACACATAGCCAGCCAAATATGCTAATACTTGTTCACTAGTATAAGTTACATTAGTCATGATCTATGAGCTTGTCTTCATTCTCTCGAACAACAATTTGGTTCAAATCTTTGGAGTTATCATTATCACTTGCTTCTTTTTGACCCTGTTCATTTCCATATATAAGAACCTGGTCACCTGGCAAAGCACAATTTTCCAAAGCTTCATCGAGTTTAAGAATCCACTCTTCGTGAGTTTTTTTTGAAGCTTTTATAGTGTCTTTATTCTGAATAAAACTTTGTAGCAATTCAACCCCGGTCACATTGCTACCTTTAGGTGGTCGAATTAGTGAAAACAGACAGAGTAATCTGAAAACTTGCAAAAACAATTTCGCGTCTGGGTGCTCGTTAGATCCACAGCTGTACCTCATTATTGAAAAAAGTTGCTGAAATTGAAATAGATACAAATATAATAAATGCTTACAATATTTCTAAGTAATTACAAAATCTTTATTACCTTCAGATAATCCTGTGATAGACGAGATGTCATAAAATACTCAAAGTCACACTCATTATGCATCATATCAGTTATTTCAAGTGTTGAAGCTAGTGTAATTTCAGAAAAAGACATAGAAACCCCTAAAATTTCCATACCAGACTCCCATTCTTCCAAAAAATCTAAAAAATCTGTTATAGCCTGCGAATTAATAATATATATTGGTTTATATTCACGAAATGTATGAGTTTCTTCAAGTATATATATTTTCGATTTAGTAAACTTTCCACAAAAAAAATAATTGTACCGTAAATAATTGTACGTTAATGTACCTTTCTATTTTTACAAGATTAATTGCTGTGTGGTGAATTAGATTTATCTCTTGCAGTCATTGCTTTTATTAAGTTATGAACTAGCATTATAAACTTAAAAGTCGGTTCAAAATCTTTCAAATCTTCGTTTTCATAATTTTTTTCATACAATTTTCTGAAAGCTACATTTAAAGTTAGTACAAATTTTGTAATATCTTTGAAAGTCAATGAAATTTTCTATAAAACTTTACTTCAATATCATATTGTCTTGGCTGTAGGTTAACTGGTACAGCATTTGGCAATAGGGTCCATCGTTTCAATTCATATTCTTTGATTATTCCACCTGAATAATCAATCTTCCGCGATTTCACATTAATGATTTTGAATTAACGTCACTGTGTTACTTATTATTTTTCAAATTTAATGAGAAATCAATGTTAATCAACAAATATTTTGGGAACATGGATAAATAATTATTGATTTTCCTCTAATGAATTTTGCTTTCTAACAGATTCAAACATGACTTACCTTTGGTATTCCAAAGAGACTTGCTTGTTTTATATTTTGAGATGAACGAATTCCACGATCTTTTAAAGAACCACTTATACATCCTGAAATACAACAAGTTTTTGTATTCTTTTTTTACTATTTTTTAAATATTTTTAACCGTTGTTTAATTCTTTTCACCACCTACATAATATTCTGTTTTCGTTATTTTATAGAATCTGAAGCTAGTTTCAGATATAGTAAGTGTCTAACTTCAATCCCATAGTACAATCAGCACCACGTATTATCCCTACAGAATTCAGACCATATTTTAAACGTACCGTCCATAAGAGATGTTACTCCTTCTCTACACTCCATAGTTCAAACTGTCGTCCACGTTGTCTTATACAGTTTCAATACGCATTAAGGTATTTAAAGTCATCAAAGGTTGCCTTTGAGACAATCTTAAAAACATTTTTGTTTTCGCCTTGTATTTCAGAAACAAAAGT
Source organism: Diorhabda sublineata (assembly GCF_026230105.1). NCBI lineage: Eukaryota > Metazoa > Arthropoda > Insecta > Coleoptera > Chrysomelidae > Diorhabda > Diorhabda sublineata. Next base: position 2,261,007 of record NC_079486.1, read on the forward strand.
AGTTGGAATATTTCTGTTTGTGATTTTAAAAGTTTAACAAAAAAGTGATATAGGATCGGGAAAAGCGACATGCTTATGTCTTTAATAATACCAGAGATAAACTGCAGTCTCAACCAAAATGAGGCACGGTGAACACAAAAAAACACCCTATTCGTTGTAGGTATAATTTTTATTCGGACTTTTAATTAAAAAAACAAACGAATTATTAACACTGAGAATTTATTTGAAATATAAAGCCGACGGATTTGCTCTTAATTCAAATCGGATACTATTGTATCCAGCAATCATAAAATCCTCTTCTCCTTTTGTTGGTTAGTAGCCACTTTATTCGAAATTCCAAAAAAATACGCACATAATATCATAATATCACGTCATTCGAAATAATTTCGACATGTATGTAGGACTAAACAAATTGTATCTAATGTTGATTGTGTTAAATCAGCAACTATGGATAGAGAAGTCTTAGTTTTGTTATATTGTACATATACATTTTTGAAATCCTTGTTTTCTGCCTACGTCTCTCTTCCCTTCGGTCTTTCTTTGTATGGTCAATCGGGGTATTGTACCGGGTGTCCCAATAAGAATGACTCTTGGCCATATCTCGGGAACCGTTTATAGTACAGCTTTGGAAAAAAAAATTTATAACATAAGTGACCTCGAAAAAACCTGGAAATTAGTTGTAGGTCCACCGCTACAGGGCGTAATTAAATACCAAAAATTATAAAATGAATAATTTACAAATTTTGCCTAATTGAGATGAATTTAAACTATGATTATCATATTCTTCAAGAAATTCAGTGTATATTTGATTTTACAAGTTTTAGTCTATCTCTTCAAATAAGAGGTGGGGGGAAATGGGAACTTTATTATGAAAAAACGCCTGTATGTCCAGTTCTACGTAACTTAGTCTTTTTGAAGAGAGCTCTACCGATGTAAGAGTTATAATTTCGAAACAACCTAATGAGTAACGTATACGCTAGAGGGCGCTATTTCTTTTTTTATTTAGCTATCCTTGAAAAATGTTGAATGGAAACATGCAGTTTTAATTAAGGAATTGTCTTTCCTTGTTCTATATATATATATATATATATATATATATATATATATATATATATATATATATATATATATATATATATATAATATACCTTATGCTGTCATCGGGAAACTGCGTTATGGAAGTTAAAATGGAAATGAACGCTAAAAATGAGATTTGGTCAGTTAAAACGAGCTCCTCTGTTGAGAGACTCCGATATGTTATCGTCTGTTTCCAAATGGATAGACGCAACAGAAAAACAACCAATCGATTCTCTAAACAATCAAGATAAAAAAGCAAGCAAGTGTTTAGAACTTTACATCTATGGAATTAAGTATTCTTCTGGGGATGTTGACTATGCAAAATTGGACGAGATTTTGAAAAGCGTAAGCCTAATGTTGATTACATTCACGTTCGCGGTAATCAAAAAGCTAAATTTTTACAAAAGAAATGTGAAGAATATGAAATTTCTATGATGATTGTTGATGTCTGCAAATTTGATGGAACATCCTCTGCCATGGAAAAATCCAAAAAAGATTCGAAGGCTTGCCATACCAATGGAACTTTCAATTGTACAAGAATTAATATAGAACGACTTCGATACTGGTTTTCAAGTATAATACCATTGTAACTTATTTTTGTTTTGATAAATAATATAAAAAAACATATGAAAAGTTTTAATAAAACACAATGTAACTCCTCATTTATGTCTAAATTACATGAATAATTAATGTTTATATTTACAATTTTCAATATTAAAATAAATACTGTTGCTAATATTACACATGTCATTGCAAACACATTAATATCATTCTTGATATTGATATTGATCATGCTTGTCCATTGTATTATTCATATTGTAGTCGGTTTAATTCTATTAAGTGGATATTTTGAAGTAGGTGGCAGTCGTCGATTTTTAAGGATTTTTAATATCTTTATCCAGCCCTCGAGCACTTTTAGTAAACTATTCCAATTTGCGTCTATACTCTTTAAACGACATTATGATACAAACACACACACATGTTCTCACATTTATTATTAACAAAACTGTAAGCACAATTGGGAACTTTCAAAAATACCTCTTAAAATATAAAAAATAACAGTTCCGTTCAACCAGAGCGGTGCGCCACACTCTTTAAATAGATTCATCTCGAATTTATTCCCGTTGAGTCGTAATGGTGTAGCCGAGTGTGAGCACATAGATCAATGGTTCGAATCCGCATAGGCCAACATTTTTATTATATAAAAAATATCTTCTATTACGTCCCGATACGCTACGCCATTTTTCTGTGACGTCACTACTTCTTGTGATTGTCTCCAGAAGCTTCACCACTTCTTCACCGGATGAGACCATAAACTGGATGGCTACTGTCTATTTGTTCTACTCTCATTGATCTAATTACTAAGGCACTAGAACGATTTCTCGACTAACTGCAAAAAAAGATGCGGACAACAAATCATTCAAGAAATTTTTAGTGAATCGTCAGAAAATATTGAAATGGATCCCTGCTCCTTTAAATGTAACATCCGACAAAAAGGTCAATGTTAAAACACAAACTAAAATTAACAATCGTACTGTTGCTGTATAATTGAATAGTGGTTCTAAGTATCGCAGCGTATCAGTTCAAAAATAGATAAATCCTGCTCACCAATTAAAACTGGTAGCATAAGTACTGCAACATCTCCAATAAAACCATTATGTCAAAAATCAATTTCTAATTTACTTGTTGATGCTCAGATAAGTTTATCATCTATTAGTTTTACACATTCAAATAGATCACAACTTATTTATGAGCCTTCACAAAATACCGGCACTAGTTCTATGAATTCTAACAGCTGTGGAAAAAGCTGAAATTTTGACTTTTAACTGACGGGGTTGGAATGAGTGTCAGCAATGCTGGTATTATTTTCAATAAAACGGTTCCTGTATTGGCACATTTATTAAAACAGCATATTTATATGCCGAAGCCTGATGACATAAAAAATACTAGCGATACCATTTAGTTAGGGATGGGGAAACCACGGCCCGTGGGCCATCTCCGGCCCGCAAAGCGTTGAAATCCGGCCCGCGACCAGCAAACAAAAATTAAGTACAATTTTCTTTTTATCAGAAATTACATTCTCATGAATTGGCAGTAAAGGCAGTACACGTCGGGCATAAAACCAGCGCCCCTCAACCTTCTACTTCGCAGCTAATTAAAGTTCAATTAATTAAATGTTATTTTTTAATATTGCACAATAAATTAGTATTTCAGAAAAATTATGGCCTTATTTTTATTTTAGTAAATAATGTAATGCCTCAACTTGGCCCGCCATAAATTTCGTTAGCAAAAATTGGCGCGCGAAGAAAAAAGTTTCCCCATCCCTAATTTAGAACTTCATATAATCACGTGATTGCTATTATAGATGTATTTGAAGTACAAATTGAAAAACCAAGTGATCCAGAATACCAATCTTTAACTTGGCCAGAGTATAAAAAGTGTAATACTTTAAAATATTTGATATCTTATACACCAGATGGTTTCATAAATTTCATGTTAAGAGTATTTGGAGGTCAGATTTCGGATGAGCTATTATTTCAAGAAAGCGGATTACTAGAAGAGTTACCCGAAGTTTGTGCTGTCATGGCCGGTAGAAAGTACAAACACATTGTTTCACTTCTTGATAATAAAAATGTTGAATTTATTCGACCACCGTCAGTTAATTCTGGATTGAAATCTGATGTCTTACAAGGCAAACGAATCGCTGCTCTACTTATTCAAATAGAACGCGTCATCGGAAGAATGAGGGAGTTAGATTTTCTGAAACCTCTTGCGGTTGTTAATCACAATATATTACCTACATTGTTGTCTTTACTGCAACACTAGTGAATTTACAAGCGCCTATAATTTCAACTTAAATATAGGAGTATTTGCATTATAAAATAAATTACTAGATGTATGTTTTATTGAAACTACTATTTTTATTATTTATTGTACTCGTAAACCAATAACATTACTGTCTGCTTTAAGTTTGTACAGACTTTAATAGTTTTGGAAATATATTATTAGACCAAAATATTAAACTTTCTTTAATGAGAGCTTTTTTTAGTGTAGATAGTTCCATTTTAAAGTTAAGATCAGCAACAGAAAAAATCTTATTTTATACCTGTCAATTACATTTGTAGTTGCATTTGTGCGTTACACTTCAAGTTAATTTTACCGTTTGTTAAAAACGTATTCAATGATTTTCAACTGGAGGGACATTTTACTTCAATAATGGCATTGCCAGTCATTCCATCAGGAGATGCTGCAAAAAACGGATAAATTGGTACAAGATACATCCCTAGATGTGTATTTTTATTTCTAGCTCAAGACTTATTTACGTTTTTTTCATATTCTTTGCCTTGTGTCATAGCACTTGTCTCATGAACTTTACTCGCACCAATGATTTGTTGAACTAGCGAACCATTGTCAGTTTTACAATGAGCAGATTCCTAAAACTTTGATGCAGGAATACGTCCATAATGAAGTTCATGCTAAATTAGACTGTTGCTTAGTTAACTGTTCAGCTTCTTTACATAAAGTTTCTTCTTATAAACTTTTTCAATTCTAATTCAAAGTTCAATTGCCCAATTTCCGAATTTATTTGTTGATTATTGACAAATTGAATCACCTCTTTCGAAAAATATACTATTATCCTGAAAGTTTTCGGCAGCAGTAGCAGAGGTTTTTTTGATAATTTTTTCAGCAAACTACTTCAGTTTGTATCGGATCTTCACTTCTGTGATAAATACACATAAGTAATGCTAATGCATATACAACCACATAATTGTTTTCTAGCAGTAAATATTATTGTTAAGTCATGTCTTATAGCCGTAAACACTGTTCTGTTATGAAATAGCTTTAACATTATGATGTCACACTATAGTGACCAATTGTGGCGCGTTCATAGTCACGTGATTTATTTTTAAATTCAATCAATTGTGTATTGTTTATAATTAATTGAAAAAAATTGTTTTTAAATTTTTAGTATGAAATATCAATATTATTAGTAAAGTTTTAAAATATATAAAAAAATGAATAATTTTTTTTCAAAATCCCACAGGAGATACACATCAAATATGACAAATTTTAGATACCTAGAAATGTACAAGCAGAGAATGTTAATCATTTTATCGAGTAGTATTAAAAGTGGGTTGTTTGGCTGGGGTTCTTATAATATCCTACAAAAAATGAGAAATAGATAAACAGAGGTATTATCAGTATAAATAGTTGGAATAATTACTACATAATTAAATAAAATATTTTTTTAGAATCATCGAGGTATAAACGTGTCAAAAAACACACAACAAGAATCAATTAAATTTTTAAGCACGTCAGTTGAGAATATTTATTCTTTTTTGTCAGTCCTAAGATTGGAAATGTGTGAAGGAAAATTAAATACTTTAAAATAATATGAGAATTTTTGTAACATATATGTAAATTTTTAATGTGAATTACAATTTTGATTAGTTTTCAGACTTACATTGATTCATAGTGTATAGAGAATATATTAATTTCTATCTTTATTCATTTACATTAAAAATGCTCCAGCAGTTGAAGTTTTTTTAATTATATATCACAGTACACATCTAGCAAAAAGTAGCAACCACACAAAAGATTTTTGGGATAAAAAATAGTAAAATAGGTGACCAATTTGCTTACTGTATGATGATATATTGAAAAATTCTTAGCCTTCTATAGAACCAAACAAAATTTCAAAGTCAAAATATTTTATAACTCAACATACTACAGCGAACCTACAACGTCTCTAGACCTTTAAAAAAATGTTTCTTCTTACTCTGTAAACCAGACCTCGTTGGAAGAAAATTTACGATCTTTTAACTTTTTTACAGTTGAGGAAAGAAATGATAGTCGGACAGAGCCAAATCTGGTGAATAAGGGGGGTGTTCTAGTAATTCAAATCCTAAATCATGAATTTTTTGCATGGCAACATGAGATTTGTGTGCAGGGGCGTCGTCCTACAAAAACAAAACAAAACAACTTTGGGTAGCTTTTTCGTGTGTTTTCTCTTTAATTTTTTCCCATATTGTGGTCAGTAACGTCGAATAGTAATCTCCAGTTATTGTTCTACCCTTATCCGAAAAATCAATCATGATTACACCATGGCAATCCCGAAAAACTGAAGCTAGAACTTTTCCAGCAGATTTTTGGACCCGAAACTTCTTAGGTCTTGGAGAACCAGAGTGTCGCCATTCCTTCGATTGTTGCTTTGTTTCTGGATCGTAGAAATGTACCGAAGTCTCATCCATGGTAACAATTCGGTTAAAGACGTCTACATCTTCTACGTTTGCACGCTTTTGGTCAACATTCAAACATCTTCAATGAAATTGAAAATTTACTTCCTTTGAAGCTTGCAGTCCAATTTTTTACGGTTGCATACAAAGGACATTGATTGTCAAGGGTATTAAGCATATCTTCGTAAATCTTCTTAACCCTTTTAAATATAGGTATATGATGATGGCTCGATACACCAATTTTTAGATTTTCACAATTTCGGTAAACATCTTGTAAAATTTTTAATAAGCATATAAATGTAGAAAATGGAAAGGGTTTTAATAATTAAACATTCATCAAGAAATATATATATAAAGAAAAATGTAAGGTACTTGTTACACAAAAATCTATAGTTTCATATATGAAAGCTGGTATATATGGTAAAAGCCAGGAAAAAGTTAAAGGAGGTAAGGTGCATTTTTTCAAACACCGTAATTTTTACATAAACACAATTTTCTACTTACAACCATGAAACATTTTCCAGATTTAATAAAACAATTTGTGATGACTCAAAACTTTGCTCTGGGACTAGCACATCCTCCAACATGTTGACGTCAAGTTATTCATTTAACTTGGAAGGAGTTGTGAAAGAAAAAAATTTCTTTGATAGTAAATGAATAATCAGAAATAAAACATTTGTATATGCTGGTATATATGTTAATGATTTTAGTCATTTTCAGGATTCATTTTTGGCTTCAATCAAACTTTCTGTAGCGGATGCAATCACTTTATCTATCCATATAGTTAGATAATATGATAGGATTTGCGACCGATGGTGGAAATGAAATGTTTAGAAGTATAAATTCTGTAGTAGAATTTCTTAACCGAGATATATCTCAATTATTTGTAATGAAGAGCACATGTAATTCATTTAGTTCATAAAAATCCTGCATACATAGCAAATTATTCTTTACAGATGCAGTATCAAATAACGATCGTCTAGTTGCATAAATAATAACAGAAAAATTCAAAGATTCTACAATAGTTATTTTTACAATTTTTAAAATTTCTTTTATATTTTTAAATAAAAAATGCAGTCAGAAGCTCCTAAATTATCCAAATTATACAAAAATATATTTCAGATACTTATATTTATTTTTGATTTTTTCGTTAAGATATTATTTAAATAATAGACCAAAGTCCTTATTACCGTTCAATTTGAACTAGTGAACAAATTAAATTTCCTAAAAGATCTTTATTAAAAGAAAATAAAATTATTTAATTTCAAGTTCAAAATATTGCATAGACGAATATTGCATTTCATTTGACCTACAAGTCTGTTGCCATCCCAACATGGCTGCCACTAACCAAAATTATATACTGAAACACCAACACTCACAATTACACTGTCTGACTCGCATTTCGAAAACCAAGTTATCGTAATTACACTGTCTAACAGTCAGACAGTGTAATTGTGTTGGTGTAGTAGTGTAAACAGTGTATTGCAATTTTATTACTGAATTTCAGAGAGCACTATATTTCATTTTATTACTGTTGTTTTTGTGGAAATTATAACATTGCAATAGGAAAGTGAATTGAGTGAAAAATCTAAAGAGTTTTTCAATTTACAAGATATTTTTCAAAAATATTAGTTTGCAATAGACATTTCTTCTATTGCTTTTAAAATGTTTGCTTTCTGTTTCTATAATTATATACAACAACTAAAGCAGAGTGGCTAAAAATTTCCAAGGAATTTGAATTATAACTTCAAGAAATGCAAATTATAATTTTTTGAATGTGTAGCAGAAGCCGCTTTTGCACTAGTCATATTCTAAAACGTTAACCTTCTAGAAATATTACAAAGGAGTACCGAATTTTAAATTACCGATTGAGTAGGGCTAGACAAGTAGTTGAGAATGCTTTCGGAGTACTCATTAATCATTTTAGAATCTTAGTGAAAGTCATACCATTGAAGCCTGAGTAAGCAACTGTAATAACACAAGCTTGTTGTGCCCTACACAACTTTTTAAATCAAGAGAGTGGGCATGCATCTTTGTCAAAACACCCTGAAGAGATTCATCCAACAAATTCATGTAAGGACTCAGTTGTCAAAATTATGGTAGACCTAGGAATGAAGCACTCAATATCTGAGAAGTTACAAATTATTTTAATGAGTGAATAATGAATAAAATACATTGGAAAAACAATATTGTTTCAATTTCTAGTTTTTTTATTTAATCGGGTTTATATTCACAATATGTTTGTTCCAAATTTTAGTTTTAAGTTAAAAAAATGTTACTTACCTTTATAATGTAATATTGTAAATTAGTTTATTCTACTTTTAGTGTAATATCAAATTTTATTTTTAGATTATTAAATTCTAATGTAATTTTTTTTTCAAGAAAAACAAAGCCTATGAATGATACAGAATATAAATTAGATATACTTTTATTGAATATCAAGTATTATGAGAACTATTGAAAAAAGGAAACTGTAAAATAAATAAAAAGATGAGAAATAAAATATAATTAGAATTGAATAGTAATTCATTTCTATTGCTCTCTTTTTGCATCAGATTAAAGGCTAGAAATTTTGCTTTTCAAGTTGTCAATTTTATCTTGATTCTCTTATGTCTCCATTTCATCTGCAATAAATATGGAAATAAATTATTTGTAGTGAAATAGCAACTGATAGTTTTCAAGTCTTCCATCAACTACCTATCCCTCTGCTGTTATTGTAGTTTTTGCTCCATTACCTAATTTCACTGACGCAATTTCTAGTGAGTAATAATGGCAGATTAAATGATATGTAGATAATATGAGCAGGGGACAGCCTCTTTTTTAGTACTTTTTTTGAAAAACTTACTCTGCAAATATTCACTATGCACTATTCTTATTTATACTTGGCAGCACTGTCACTGCAGAGGTGAATAGATTTGTGATATATTTTTTTTTCTGGTTCCCCCGATCGACCGCCTTTTTTTATTTTGAATGACTTTGGGCCTTACTGAGATGCTGTTTCAGTTTATCGTTTTTGGGATAAGCATCCCATGCTTTCTACATCACTGTACACAATTTCAGGTTTAAGGTTCTGCTACAAAAAAAGAGAAATTTGAAACACTTCTTATTGAATATTTAAGCTAAAAATTACATACACTTTCTGATATACTTTCTATACTACTTACTATAATTTTTAGATTTAATTTACCTTTGAACACATTGGATGCTCCTTAATCAATAAATAGAATGTCTTTATAAAACTACAACTTCGCCAAGTAAATATTATCAATAGATGCTTCTAACATCTCACTTTTTTTTATTTTTACGTTTTCAGCTACAAACTGGATCCTACGACAATCAACCTTTTTTAACATCCGTCACAGTGAGATTTGTTGAATTTAAATTATTTATTTCCCTGATGATGTTCTCAAAAGGCCACAATCTGTTGTTTATATGTAATAAATCTAAAGCAGTTGTAAGGTATAAGTATGGATGTTGTTCCTTGTTATTATTTGTTATATTTATTAATTATTTATTAATTGATGTTTACATGTCCGTGATCTTATGCTAGTGGAGCGAGCTCTCTTTATCGTTTTACAATTCATTTCAGGCCTGCCATAGGTTTAATTTAAGCACACGACTCTAAACTATGATTAACTTACATATACATACTAATTATGATATATGTAATTATAATATCTGTTTTAATATATAATGAAATCCATTATTTTTGCTATGAATTCGACAGTCTTGAGCCGACTGTCGAGAAAGAATGTAAATAGACAAAGAGGTGAAGGCAAAAACGTAACAGTATATATGAGAAAATAATATATAGTTTACAATAATAATATAGATCACAATAATAAAAAATAAATAAAAATATTGGAAAGAACAATAAGAAGAAAATCGAAATAAAGTTAGATTCAAAGATTATATACACGGTTAGATTTACCACGAGATCGAAAAGATATTAGATTACTACTATGGTCAACTGATCTGACACTGACATTTGGTTGGTTATTAAGCCAAAAATAACTAGAATATGTAATACATCTATATGACAGTTTCTATATATATGTAATACTTCTATGACAGTTACTACATATATGTAATACTTCTATATGGACAGTTTCTATAAGTGAAAGACTAAGGAAGACAGAATGGTAACGATTTTTCTATCCTCCGAGGCTCTAGCTCGATTCCGCAGGCCATACATTTGGGTGTATTAAAAATTATTTGTATCAGATATATTTACATCCATTGAAGCCAATAGAGGTCGATTGTCACTTTGTGTTGATTGCATATTTTCGAAGTCTATTGACGTCGATTGAAGTCCAATCACAACATTCCTCATGTATTTGTGTGTATCAGAAATTATTTGTGTCAGATATATTCGCCTTACATCAATTGAAGCTAATGCGGTCGATTGGTTATGATTTGTGTGTATTGCAAATTCTCGAAGTCGATTCACAATATTTCTCACACATTTGGTTGTATTAGAAATTATTTGAATCAGATATATTGTCGATTGTCACTTTGTGTTGATTGCAAATTTTTTAAGCTTATTGACGTCGATAGAAGTCCAAAGACATAATTTCTTATATAAATGGGAGTTTATTCGTGTCGGGTATATACGATTTACATCAATTGAACCAAACATTGAAGCTAATAGAAGTCAATTATCACTCTATGTTAATTGCAAATTTTCGAAGCCTATTAAAGACGTTTGAATTACATAATTTCTCATATATTTGGGTGTATTATACTCCATTTTTGTCGGGTATATTCGATTTACATCAATTGAAGCCAATAGAGTTCGATAGTCGATTTGTGTTGATTGAAAATTTTCGTCTATTGACTTCGATTGATATATTCGATATAGATCAATTGATGTCAAAAGAAGTGAGGTAAAGCGGGTTTAAGAATGGTGATGTAGAAAAGGTTACGTCAAGGGTGTTATCATCTGACGATCCACGTCATACGACGTGACGTAGCAATGTAGAGAATATTTTTTTTTAATAAAAATGTCGAGCCGGGGAACCTAACCTCCGATCTTGATGGTCGAATTCAGCGCCTTAACAAACTAAGCTATTTCGCTTCGACAAGCATTTTATCTAGAACTAGGTATTCAAGTGACTCTGAAAGATGATATTGTACGGATTCAAAAATGGACAGTGCCAAAAGCGACTCTCAAAGATGCCATTGAATGGGTTTAAAAATCCACAGTGCCAAAAGCGACTCTCAAAAATGCCATTGTACGGTTCAAAAATGCACAGTGCCAAAAAGACATGTGGCACGTCGTTGTCAAAAAGGCATGCGCGCGGCGTTAAAAAGGGACTTAAAAAAATTGGGTGGAGCTCTAATTCTTGATGGTCAACCGTTTAGTCTCAATTTGGGTGGGTGGCGTGTGCAACGAACGGTGCCGCCGCGCGGCGGGTGTAATGGTTATCAGGATTTCGAGGTAATAAATAATTGTGAAGAGAGAAAAAAGTGTATGTATTACAATGTCATCAGAAGAATATAGATGCAAATTGGACGAATTTGGTAGGCGTATTCGAGAATTTAGGAAAGATATTACATTCTATGGAAATAAGATTGAGGTGATAAGAGGATTGGATCGAATGCATTTGTTTGAGTAGAAGAGTGTCTTTAAAAATAGAGAACTACAACAAGCACAATATCCACTTAACAGAATAAAACTAACTACAAAATGAATACAACAACAACAACAATGGAGGAAGAGACGAAGGATGACAAAAACAATGTGTTTGCTATGACATGTGTAATTTTAACATCAGTATTTATTTTATTATAAAAAATTGTATTGAATATTGTTAAAAAAAAATTTAAGTCTTCTTGTAATATGGACATAAATGAGTATACAAAGTGTTTCAATAAAACAAATTTTTTAAATATAATTTATCTAAGCAAAAAAAGTTACAATGGTATCATACTTAAAAACCAGTTTCGTAGTCGTTCTACTTTAATTTGGGTACAGTTGAAAATTCCATCAGCATGGCAAGCCGAACCTTTTTTGAAACTTTCCATGGCAGAGGATGTTCCATCGAATTTGTAGACATCAACAATTACTGTGGAAATTCCATATTCTTCATATTTCTTTATATATTTCTTTGGAAATCCTACACTTACTTCAATTTCCACTTTTATATTTTATATATTTTATTTTATATATATATATATATATATATATATATATATATATATACAATGAATTGAAAAGTTTATATATATATATATATATATATATATATATATATATATATATAAGTTTATTTTCCATATATAATTTTAGTGTAATCATTGAATACGTTGAAAATGTGTTTTAAAGGAATCAACAAATTAAACGATTTATCAACATCATTTAGTAGTGGTATGTTGGGATATTTCCAGCCGGCTAGAGCCATATCTTTCGATTGTGGATTATAACACATCAAACTTCTTAAGGTACTTACTATACCAGGGCTCTTGCACAATTTCTATTTCCTTTCCACTTTGAATGTAGGAACAAGAATCGAAGAGGAATGCACCACAATTCGGTGATAGATACACATGTCCTTCGCCAGTTACTTCTAATTTCCATTTGATTTCAAGTTGAGTTTCATACATGAGAAAAAATGTATCACTTTGTTGGACGTTAAATTCCACCGAATCGCTGTCGCATAGGTATGAAATTCTTCTTCTCTTATAGACTCTTCATATTGGGGATCGAGAAGGGTGAAATATCGAAGATATTTTTGTAATTGGTGGTGATGATGGTGTTGTATCAGAAAGCACGTACTTTTTCTTTTGTGCCATTCTTCAACTTTAATCCGATTTAATCCGAAGCTGACACGTTTATCTCCTCTTAGTAGTCGTTTTTTAAGATGCGTTCCAGCTGTGTGTAAAGTAAAAATAAATATTGTCGGAAAAATATGAAATTCCGTCCGCAGTATTGATAGCCGGGAAGATGGACCTCAAAAGGCAAATTGTTTATGAACGAATTTGAAACACCTTCACCTTCGTGAATCAACATGAAACTATCTGCTACCTATAATTAAAGCTACATTGATTCAAAACGTATCATAAAATGGAGATTGATAAGCAAGAGATCGATTTGCGATCGAAAATTTGAATAACGTCTTGGATTGTTTGGAGCGGAGACGAAAACATGGACCTTTATTACCTGATTCGTTTCGAGCTATCATTTGCGGCCCCAGCGGATGCGGGAAAACGAATATTGTGCTATCGTTGTTGTTCGATGTGAACGGTGTGAAATTTAAGAATGTCTACGTTTATTCTAAATCTCTATATAAACCAAAATACCCACTGCTCGAAGAAGTTTTGACCGGCGTAAAAGGTGTGGGATATTATCGGTTTAAAAAAAACGATGAAATTGTAAGTGCTGCAGAATCCAAACCGAATTCGATTTTCATTTTTGACGATGTATCATGTGACAAACAACAAACCATTCAAGAATATTTTTCCATGTGTAGACATAAAGGTATCGATGCCTTCTATATATGTCAGAATTATTCGAAAATACCAAAGCAGCAGATACGAGATAACTGCAATATGATTGTCGTGTTTAAACAGGACGAAATCAACCTCAAACATGCCTTCAACAAACACGTTTCCCCCGACATGTCATTTGAGGAATTCATGAAAATGTGTTCCGAATGTTGGAATGATAAATATGGTGCTTTGGTTATTGTCAAAGATTTTAATTTACAAGATGGTAGATATCGCAAAGGATTCGATATGTATATAAAAATATCCTAATCAATCAATCATTCATTTTACATTATGATGCCCCAGATGAGGATGCTGTGCGAAAACGAAAAATTGCAGATCTGAAACGAATTATTAGGAAAAAGTATTTATCTTTCAGATTGAACAAAACCGAGCATGATGAGACACTAAATAGAATTTTCAAACCCATACCTAGTCCACTCGAAAATATCGTAAATACTACCAAAGAAATTGTGAATACTTCTAAGGAAGTAGAGATTATTTTTGCATGGATCTTCTCGTTCAATGTAATTTAGATAAATAATCAACCGCAAGCGGTGTAGACGCGAATAGATAAGCGGTGTAATTTAGAGGAATAATCAACTAACCGCAAAAACAAATAAGTCCCCAAGAAAATATTTATTTTGTTATTCGAAATAGATATAACAAATATGTTGCCAAGTTAATTGTTCACTACATATCATGTCTGCAGACAGGATTCAACTTGTTAAGGAATTTCATAAACCGATTCGACGCAATTATCCCCGTCGACGAACAATAATTAAAGGTCTTGATGACTTATGGCAGATGGATCTAGCTGAAATGAGACCTTATGCAAGACATAATAGAGGATTTAAAATGATTTTGGTAGTTATCGATTGTTTTTCGAAATCCGTGTGGACTCGTCTACTCAAGACGAAAACAGCCGAAGAAATAACTCGTGCATTTTCAAGTATTATCAGAGGCCAAAAAATCCACAATCAGATCAAGGAACGGAATTTTACAATAATAAATCTAAAACTCTAATGAAAAAAACATAATATCAATCATTATAGTACGTTTAGTACAAAGAAAGCTGCAATTGCAGAAAGAGTTATTAGAACGCTCAAAACGAAACTCTATAAACATTTCAGCTTAATTGGGATACAAATGGATCGATATTTTACCTCAAATCACAAAGGAATACAACAACACGAAACATAGTAATATTGGATATAACCGTCAGAGGTGAATCAAAGTTAGAAAGTTAAATGTAGGAGTTATTGAGGAAATAAGTACCAAATCCAATGTGTGGATTTTCCAATTGTATAGATATAATGTATGTCGTTTGTGATATTTGTTCTGACAACAGCTCAATAGGGAGAGCACTTAGAGAGTATCTGTACTATTACAAAATCAATGTAATCAATGATTTAACATTATAGAATTATGAAAATATTCTTTGTTTTATTTAAATATCGAATCCAAGTGTTATTTCAATGAAAATTTCTCTGATGTAGAATCAGTATTAAAGCTAACGTCGAAAGTGAAGGATGCTTCTTCTTCTTCTTCTACTATTTTTATGTTTAGTTGCAAGTGAAAAATTTGATCTAAATTATGCGGTAAAATATATGGAAAGATTTGGATATTTTAACAAGTCGGAGCATGATGTCACAGATGACATCGATTTTAAGAGATTTTCAAGAGAAATTCAATTTACCTGTAGATGGCACTCTTAATCCTGAGACAATTCAACTATTAGAGCGACCTCGTTGTAGTGTAGGTGAAAATGATGAGGGTGATCATTCGTATAGTGTTAGAACAAAATGGAAAAAAAACTAACCTAACTTGGTATTTTCCTCAATCCACACCGCCATACGTTGCTGCTGCTGAAAAGGCATTTAATGTTTGGCAACAAAATTCCAAATTTACATTTAAACGAGTAACGATTCCTGTGCCTTCGCCTGACATAACTATTACTATTGTGAATGAAAAACATCAATTTCGAGCTAATTTTCAAGGTAATCGATATTGTGACTTTAATTTTGATGGTCCCGTTAAGGTGTTAGCTCATGCTTATTTTCCCTCTGAAGATGGATGTATTGAAATTCATTTTGATCGTAATGAACGATGGAATCCAAACATCGATGGAATTGTACAAGACACTGAAACTAGCACAGAAGATTCCATTCGAACCAATATCACACATTTTTCAAAATTCTGCAGGCAATTTGTTTGCATTTAATAAACTTACCGGCGATTGTTATACGACATCTTTCCCAGATTTGACTATATTGGAAATAAACAAAGTACCCATACCAACTAATTCGAAAGTCGATGTTATTTTTCAAACAAATAATGGTCAAATTTTTGTGTTTTATGATCAAGCATATTACATCGAATTCAATGATGGATTTAAGAAAATTTTGAATAGAGGTCTAGTTAGCGATCGTTTTTTGGGGCTTCCGAAAAATCCTACTGCTGCATTCCGTTATATCGATGGATACATTTACTTTTTCACTCAAGACACAACCAACACCACCACCACCACCACCTACTACAAATTCAGCGAATATTCGAGAAGTGTTGTATCATCTGGACCATTTGATTGGAATCTTTTTGGCATACCATGCCCCAACACCAGTCTGAGAGCACTTTTTACTCGTGTACTATCTATTTATGAATAATTTTTTTTTCTTTACATCTGAAAGTGTATCATTTTTTTGGGAAATAAAACAATCAAGTATTGAGCAGTCGTTTTATTTACATTATCTTTTTTCAAATATATATATATATATATATATATATATATATATATATATATATATATATATATATATATATATATATTTATATATATATATATAGTAAGTTTGAAGTATACATTATTTATACAAATATAATTTATCAAATAAAAAAAAATTAAAAACTCTCATAAATCACTATCATCTTCATTATCAGCGACAAATCCTATCACATTGTTTATAAGTTTTTATCATAAACAACACTCGATTGAATTCATTTTGACACCACGAAAATTTTGAACCATATAATGTATCAAAATCTTCGGTAGCATAAACGCGATGATAGTGATCTCTTATAACACGTAATTTGAAATTCATATTATTTTTGTCTAAAATGTATTCCAAATGTCGAAACAACGTTGACATAGCACTAAATTTAAATTTTTCACATAATAGTAATGGAACCAAACACAATATCTTTGTAATTTATACAAATTATCCCAATTTGATTCATCAATTACACAATTACGCAAATTATTTGGTATATATTGCGAGTCTTTAATGTTTTCTAAACAATAAATATGATTGTTAGTGACTCTTCTGGATTTGTACTAGTATTTAAATCAATGTAGGGCTTTAGCCATTTTGATTGTTTAAATTGAGGAATTTTATAAATTTTTTTCAAAATCAATCCATGTTCCAATGCTTGCTTCAGATTTCTATAGTGTATATAATATATATTCTTTCTTATCAAACAAAGTTGTCATTAATTTCGGTAATTTTGATATGGGTGGTATACGATGTTCAGGACAAAATGGAATATCTCTATGCAAATCTTTCCTCTGCATCGTCTGCTATTTCCATTACATTAAAGTTATCAAAATTTTCAAGCCATTTGAAATGTCCGTACGGTAAGGCTTCAGTCATAGCCCAACCATAAACGTTATTACAATCTATATACATGAGACTTTTGGAAGGTTTTGAAGGATTGTAATTAGGTAAATATTCGTTATTTGCTTCGGAATAACGGAAACAACACAACGAAACTCCTCCTCGTATTGCTTTCTCTATAAAAAGAATCATATCTACATCCTTTAAAATTTGAAGTTTCCATTTTGAATATTTCAACATACAATCCCAACTAAAACTGGGCATAGTGTAGTACTAATGTGGATCTAAGCCGTAAATTTCAAAAGCTGTCTGTCTGAAATTTTCCATCACTGTAGCAAGAAGTACAATGTCAGTTTTCATATACAGATCACTATATTGACCTAATGAATCAATATCGAACATCTTCCAAACATATTTTGCATGTTCATACTTTGCCTTACTGATTCCTTCATCATTTAATCTATTGTAAAAACATTCAATCGAGGGTAAATTTGTTTCATTCAGTTTATCTACACTGTCAATATAATCGTATGGAAATACATACTCCTTTTCTAGTTAGCAATTCCAAGTGTTCTTTATCCAAATAATGAAATTCCTTTTGCAAAATTGAGAAATCGTTTTTAAGCAATAAGGAAACTAACTCATCAAGGCTAGCACTCATAAATCTGAAAGAATCTATGAATCTAAATTTAATTTTGGTATCGCTTTCAAACAATGCAAAAGAAATATATTTTTCTTTATTAATTGGAAGTACGCTGACCTTTCTTTTTCGACATATCTCTTTAATCATCAGATGTTCATAGTAATTCGTTAGATTATGAAATGACAGAGGGCATATAAACAGTTTTTTGAAATTTAGATTACAAGATCTATGACTCTATCCACTACCTACATGTTCTTTAAACCAATAAAACAAATCTGTGCTCGAATCAATGATAAAGTTTGGAGTATTTTCTATCAACAATTTCTTCATCATTTGTCATTTTTATAAAATCTGCACAAAATGTATTATTCACTTTAAGTATTGGCATTGAAAGTAAACATTTTTTATTTTGTTTTTGAATAAACGAAATGAATCATTCAAGAATTCTGCAATATTTTTATGTTTAATATTAATAATTACTCCAGTTATTATTCTATTCTCACACTTTACCTAACTAATTTTTTTTTTATTCTAAAACCCAAATGACATTTTGCTTTCAATAAACATCTCATATGTTTAAGTAGACCAATTTTATTGAAAATTTTACACTTTCTTCCTAAGGTAAATTTGAATTTTTTTAATACAAAATGACAAGTTCTGATATGTTTATTGATTAATTTTATATAATATCCTGTATCGGAAATACCTTTTCTTCTCGATTTAATCACATTATCTACACTGCTCAAAATATCTTCAAGTTTTTTCATCTTACTATATATGAAAGTTGATTTGATTTTCCAGTATCGATTTTCCCTCGAAAAACTATAGAATATTTCTTGTCTATTAAATATTGCACTTGCTCCTGGTACGTTTTTGTGTCTCTATTAGGCAAAAATACTTGTACCTCTTCTAACAATAATAGAACTGTTTGACCAAAACGAGTGTTTACTACATTGGCACTTGGATAGGGTGTGTCTTGAGTTAATTCATGAAGTTCATTTGTTTCTTTCTTATATATTCGAGTGTATTGTTGTTTCTTTTGTGTCAGATATATTCGATATACATGAATTGAGATCGATTGTCACTTTGTGTTGATTGTAGATTTTCGAAGTCTATTGACGTCGATTGAAGTCGAATCGCATCATTTCTCATATATTTGGATGTATTAGAGTTAATTTGTGTCAGAATCATTCGATATACATCAATTGAAGTCAAATGAAATCGATTGTCACTTTGTATTGATTGCATGTTTTCGAAATCTATTGACATCGATTGAAGTCCAATAACATAATTTCTCATTTATTTGTGTGTATTAGACTTCATTTTCGTCGGATATATTTGATTTACATCTATTGAAGACAATAGAGGTTGATTGTCACTTTGTGTTAATTGCATATTTTCGAAATCTATTGAAGTCGATTGAAGTCCAATCACATAATTTCTGATTTATTTGTGTGTATTAAACTTCATTTTTGTCAGATATATTCGATATACATGAATTGAGATCGATTGTCACTTTGTGATAATTGCATATTTTCGATGTCTATTGACGTCAATTGAAGTCGAATCACGTAATTTCTCATATTTTTGGATGTATCAGACTTCATTTTTGTCAGATATATTCGATTACATCTATTGAAGCCAATAGAGGTCGATTGTCACTTTGTGTTAATTGCAAATTTTCGAAATCTATTGACATCGATTGAAGTCAAATCACATCATTTCTCATATATTTGGATGTATTAGAGTTTATTTGTGTCAGATTCATCCGATATAAATGAATTGAAGCCGAATGAGATCGATTGTCACTTTGTGTTAATTGCATATTTTCGATGTCTATTGACGTCAATTGAAGTCGAATCACATAATTTCTCATATTTTTGGATGTATCAGACTTCATTTTTGTCAGATATATTCGATTTATATCTATTGAATCCAATAGAGGTCGATTGTCAATTTGTGTTGATTGCAAATATTCGAAAACTATTGATGTCGGTTGAAGTCAAATCACATAATTTCTCATATATTTGGATGTATTAGTATTTATTTGTGACCGATATACTCGATATACATGAATTGAAGCCAATTGAGATCGATTGTCACTTTGTGTTGATTGCATATATTCGAAGTCTATTGACATCGATTGAAGTCGAATTGCATTATTTCTTATATATTCGAGAGTACTGGCATGTACTTTCGTCAGATATATTCGATTTACTTCAATTGAAGCCGTTAGACGTCGATTGTCACTTTGTGCTGATTGCAATCATTGAAGTTTATTGTCGTCGATTGAAGTCGAATAACGTTATTTCTTATATATTTGGTGTATTGACGTTTACTTGTGTCAGATCTATTCGATTTACTTCAATTGAAGCCATTAGAGTTCGATTTTCACTTTGTGCTGATTGCAATCATCGAAGCTTATTGTCGTCAATTGAAGTCCAATCACATAATTTTTCAAATATTTGTGTGAATTAGACTTGCAAATTTGGAAGTTTATCAACGTCGTTCGAATTACATAATTTCTCATATATTTGTGTGTATTAGACTTAATTTTTGTAGGATTTTATCGATTTATATCAATTGAAGCCAATGAGATCGATTGTCAATTTGTATTGCTTGCAAATTCTCGAAGTCTATTGCCGTCGATTGAAGTCGAATTACATTATTTTTTATATATTTGAGTTAATTGGCGTTTACTTCTGTCAGATATATTAGATTTACATCTATTGAAACCAATAGAGTTCTATTGTCACTTTGTGTTGATTTTATATTTTCGAAGTCCATTGACGTCGATTGAAGCCAAATAACATTATTTCTTATATATTTGGTGTATTGGCGTATACTTCTGTCAGATATATTCGATTTACTTCAATTGAAGCCGTTAGAGTTCGATTGTCACTTAGTGCTGATTGCAAATTTTCGAAGTCTATTGACGTCGTTTGAAGTCGAATCACATCTTTCCTTATATATTTGAGTGTATCGGGGTTCATTTGTGGGAGACATATTCGATATATATGAATTGAAACCGAATGAGATCGATTGTCACTTTGTATTGATTGCATATTTTCGATTTACATCTATTGAAGACAATGGAGGTCGATTGTCACTTTGTGTTAATTGCATATTTTCGAAATCTATTCACATAGATTGAAGTATTATAGTTTATTTGTATCAGATTCATTCGAAATACATGAATTGAATTGAAGCCAGATGAGATCGATTGTCACTTTGTGTTGTTTGTATATTTTCGAAGTCTCTTGACGTCGATTGAAGTCCAATCACTTAATTTCTCATATATTTGGATGTATTAGAATTTATTTGTGTCAGATATATTATCGATATACATGAATTGAAGCCAATTGAGATCGATTGTCACTTTGTGTTGACTGCATATTTTCGAAGTCTATTGACGTCGATTGGAGTCGAATCACATAATTTCTCATATTTTTGATTGTATCAGACTTCATTTTTGTCGGATATATTCGATTACACCTATTGAAGCCAATAGAGGTCGATTGTCACTTTGTGTTAGTTGCAAATTTTCGAAATCTATTGAAATCGATTGAAGTCGAATCACATCATTTCTCATATAATTGGGTGTACTAGAGTTTATTTGTGTCAGATTCATCCGATATACATGAATTGAAGCCGAATGAGATCGATTGTCACTTTGTGTCGATTACATGTTACCGAAGTCTATTGACGTAGATTGATGTCCAATCAAATAATTATCACTCTATTTTAATTGCAAATGCTCGAAGTCTATTAATGTCGTTTGAATTACATCATTTCCCATATATTTGAGTGTATTAGACTCCATTTTTGTGGAATATATTCGATTTACATCTATTGAAGCTAATAGAGTTCGATAGTCAACTTATGTTGATTGCATATATTCGAAATCTATTGACGTCGTTTGAAGTCGAATCACATTATTTTTTATATATTTCAGTTAATTAGCGTTCACTTTTTTCAGATATATTCGATTTCCATCTATTGAAGCCAATAGATTTCAATTGTCACTTTGTGTTGATTGCATATTTTCGAAGTCTATTTAAGTATATTGAAGTCGAATCACATCATTCCTTATATATTCGAGTGCATTGCTTCTCATTTGTGTCAGATATATTCGATATACATGAATTGAGATCGATTGTCACTTTGTGTTGATTGCATATTTTCGATTTACATCTATTGAAGACAATGGAGGTCGATTGTCACTTTGTGTTAATTGCATATTTTCGAAATCTATTCACATAGATTGAAGTATTAGAGTTTATTTGTATCAGATTCATTCGAAATACATGAATTGAATTGAAGCCAGATGAGATCGATTGTCACTTTGTGTTGTTTGTATATTTTCGAAGTCTCTTGACGTCGATTGAAGTCCAATCACTTAATTTCTCATATATTTGGATGTATTAGAATTTATTTGTGTCAGATATATTATCGATATACATGAATTGAAGCCAATTGAGATCGATTGTCACTTTGTGTTGGTTGCATATTTTCGAAGTCTATTGACGTCGAATCACATAATTTCTCATATTTTTGGTTGTATCAGACTTCATTTTTGTCGGATATATTCGATTACACCTATTGAAGTCAATAGAGGTCGATTGTCACTTTGTGTTAGTTGCAAATTTTCGAAATCTATTGAAATCGATTGAAGTCGAATCACATCATTTCTCATATAATTGGGTGTACTAGAGTTTATTTGTGTCAGATTCATCCGATATACATGAATTGAAGCCGAATGAGATCGATTGTCACTTTGTGTCGATTACATGTTTCCGAAGTCTATTGACGTAGATTGATGTCCAATCAAATAATTATCACTCTATTTTAATTGCAAATGCTCGAAGTCTATTAATGTCGTTTGAATTACATCATTTCCCATATATTTGAGTGTATTAGACTCCATTTTTGTGGAATATATTCGATTTACATCTATTGAAGCTAATAGAGTTCGATAGTCAACTTATGTTGATTGCATATATTCGAAATCTATTGACGTCGTTTGAAGTCGAATCACATTATTTTTTATATATTTCAGTTAATTAGCGTTTACTTTTTTCAGATATATTCGATTTCCATCTATTGAAGCCAATAGATTTCAATTGTCACTTTGTGTTGATTGCATATTTTCGAAGTCTATTTAAGTATATTGAAGTCGAATCACATCATTCCTTATATATTCGAGTGCATTGCTTCTCATTTGTGTCAGATATATTCGATATACATGAATTGAGATCGATTGTCACTTTGTGTTGATTGCATGTTTTCTAAGTCTATTGACGTCAATTGATGTCCAATCACATAATTATCACTCTATGTTAATTGCAAATTTTTGAAGTCTATTAACGTCGTTTGAATTACATCATTTTCCATATATTTGTGTGTATTAGACTCCAATGTGAAAACCAACCTGAAAAAATCGGGAAGAGACGAGTACTTGATTTTCAATTTTTACTGGACACCCTATTTCAAGAAAAGTAGATGTAGGTTGATGTAACGGATAAAAGTATGGGCAAATGTTGATTCGTTTCTCCTGAATTTGAGTTGAGTAGATATGTGCAGATCCATGTACTCTGCTTGGAGTTGAAGGTAAAGTTATTCCAGGTTTCTCAGACAGAACTAAGACACTGAATGAAAACTTTTACGACAGAATTGTTACATGAGATAGCATTAGATGGCTAGTGTGTGGTCTCCTATATCAACTACACATGACCACTAGGTGGCAGCAGAACGGACGTCAAGTAGAAACGTCAGTGGCACTCCTGCCGGCTGCGCTTATCTTTCATCTGGTAAATGATATATGTTTCTTTAACAAAATAGTATTCAAAAAGTCCTGACTATAATTTAACAAGTTATAAAACATGTAACATGGTGTCAGGTGAAATCACGCCAAGAAGATAAAAGGTGGAAATAAGACTATACTGAAGTAAGACACAAATGAATAACA
Organism: Diorhabda sublineata; assembly: GCF_026230105.1. NCBI lineage: Eukaryota > Metazoa > Arthropoda > Insecta > Coleoptera > Chrysomelidae > Diorhabda > Diorhabda sublineata. The sequence continues at coordinate 2,285,034 of NC_079486.1, forward strand.
GTAGCTAGAGGTCAGTGAACTCAGCCACACCCTAATAGAAGCTTGCCGAGACCGAGTAGAAACGCGAAGATTTCACGTAGAGCAGTAATTTAATAATTATAAAAAGAAAATGTCAACATTTAAGCCACCAAAAGCTTTAGTGCTTGATCAAAATACAAGTCAAAATTTTACAAAATTCATGAATAGTTTCAAAATATACATGAAAGCATCTGGCTATGACAGTAAAGATGATGAAATGAAGATCGCTATATTTTTGAATATTGCTGGTGAAGATGCTCAAGAGGTATTTCAAACCTTTAAATTTGATAATGTTGGAGATGAAGAAAAATATGACAAGGTCATAGAAAAGTTTGAAAATCACTGTATGCCCTTTTAAAATGAGACATTTGATAGATTTAAGTTTAGCACGCGCTGTCAGCAAGAAGGGGAAGACTTTGATAACTTTCTTATGGCAATAAAAAAGTTAGCAAAGCCATGCAAGTTCGCAACATTGCATGATTCTCTGCTAAGAGATAGAATAGTATATGGTTTATTAGATGCAGAGTTACAAGAAAGGCTCTCCAGAGTGAAAAATTTGACTCTTAGTCAGGCAGAAAACATATGTAGATCCTCATAAGCAAGTTCAGAATATAAGAGTAAGAATAAAGATATTTGGACTGAGAATGTATTATTAATAGATAACGAGTTCATCGTTTTTAAGATATATACGGGTGCGAATTGTAACTGTTTGCCCATAAAGTTTGTTAGGAAGATAGGAGCAGAGAATAAAATAGTAAAAAATAGACTATCGTTGAATACATATGGTAATAATAAAATAAAAGCTACGGGGTATGTAATATTAGATTGTATGGTAAAAAGAAAATTTTCTAAAATTAAATTTATTGTTGTTAATTGTGACAGTATGCCTATCTTGGGATTAAACACCTGTTTCAAGTTTGAATTAATAAAACAAGTTAGTGAAGTTAATAATAAAAATAATTTTTTGACAAAAAAATCCGAGGCTTTTGAGGGTACTGGAAAAGTACCATACAAATACAAGATAGTACTAAAACAAAATGCAGTTCCATATCCTAGTAACTGCAGAAGGGTACCAGAAACATTAAACATTTGCCAATAGGAATATATTTTGATGATTTTATAATTGGGGGAGTAGATGAGAAAGAACATGATGAAATCCTCAAGGAAGTTATTAGTAGAGCAAAAAAATTTGGTATAAAGTTCAACAGATCAACAGATTCAAAGTTTCAGAAGTCGTTTATGTAGGTCAAATATTTTCAGCTGAAGGAGTTCGGCCAGATCCAGATTATGTAAAAGCCATTTTGGAGCTTGAAGATCCAACTAACAAAAAAGAGCTCCTAAGGATACTGGGTATGTTAAATTATATCTCAAAATTCGTATCCAAGTTGTCTGAGCTACTATTTCCATCAAGAAACCTTATTAAAAATAATGTAGAGTTTAACTGGACAAAAGATCTGTCTCTTATATTTTCAAGAATTAAGAATTTAGTATCGAAAATAACTACTTTTTCTAAATTTGACCCTAAGTTGTCTTTAGAAATACAAACCGATGCTAGTCAAAATGGCATTGGTGCTTGTCTTATGCAGCAAGGCAAACCAATTGCATTTTGTTCCAGAAGTCTCACAGAAACTGAGTCTCGTTGGACTCAGATTGAGAAAGAATATTTAGCTATATCATACAGCTTATAAAAATTGCATCATTTTTATTTGGGAGGCATATTGTTGTAAAAAGTGATCATAAACCGTTAGTAGCCATCCATAATAAGGATATTTACAAAGTGTCTTCTAGGCTTCAAAGACTGAAGCTAAAACTGCTAAAGTATAACTTCACTGTAGAATACCTTCCAGGAAAGTTTATGTTTATTGCTGATCTTTTATCTAGATCATTTATCAAATCTAATGTCAAAGATGATCCTGAAACGGAAGAGATTGTACATTCTCTTGAACTTGACTTACCCATCTCTAAGGAACGACTCCTTGAATTAAGAAATGCTTCTTCTAAAGATTTGGTTTTATCTAAAACCATTGATTTTTGTGGTGATGGTTGGCCAGAGGATAAAAAATCTATCACAAATCCAGACATAAAAGCATTGTTCAATCTTAAAGATAATTTGTATGTTCATCAAGGCTTAATTTTTCATGATTATCCACTTGTTGTTCCACAAACGTTACGTCACAAAATGTTATCAAAATTACAAGTAGGCTATTTTGGTATTGAGAAGTCTAAAGCTAGGGCAAGAAAACTTTTCTATTGGCCTGGTTTGTCTCGAGATGTTCAGGATTTTGTTTCAAAATGTAAAACTTGTTTGAAATATAGTAAAAGTGTAGTAAAAGAGCCACTAATGCAACATGAAAGACCAAATGTCCCATTTCTTAAAGTAGCAGCAGATATTTTAACTTATGCAGATAAAGATTTTTTATCAGTAATGGATTATTACAGTAACTGGCTTGAATTAGCTCCCTTGGATAGTAAAACTGCTTCAGAAATCATTTTGAAATTAAAGTGTATCTTTGCCACCCATGGCATTCCTTCTAGTATCATCTCAGACAACATTCCATTTAACAGCTAAAAGTTCAAAGAATTTGCCAAAAGTTGGGAGTTTATCTCAATCCCCACAAGATCCCAAGTCGAACGGACTTGCTGAGAGATCTGTTGCCACCTGTAAAAACATTCTTAAAAAATGTAGTAATTTACATACATTTATCCGTTTCTAAAAAACTGCTAGCAGAGTTACCATACGTTAATCAGAAAAAAATTTGTAAGTAAAGATCTAGACTTAAAAAATATCATGACAGGGGAGCAAAACATCGAGATTCATTTGAAAAGAGTCAAAGTATAATGATAAAGAAGGATGGTTAGTTGGTACCGGGTGAAGTGGTAGACAAACATTCTACTCCACGTTCATACTTAGTTAAGGAAAATCTAGACAGAGTGGTACGAAGATATTCATAATTTTTAAAGAATAACCCTAATCCAGTATCTCTTAGACACTCTTGTTTTGATTCTACTGACAATAATTTGCAAACTTCAACATCAAATAATGTACCTAGCGTTAAGGAGTCAAGTGATAGTGTTAATGGTAGAAAATTAATGCCAACTGATGACAGTGAACATAATAATAGTGTGGCACATTCTATTTCTGCCAGACAGTACTACAGGAAGTGACATTTATATAACTCGATCAGGACGATATGTGAATAAGCCTTTGAGATTTAGAGAATAAGCAATTTTTTTTGTCTTATTAACAATAACAGTTAAAGTTTAAGTTATATGTTTCCTGTTCTAATATGTATATATGTCTATAATCTGGCCGGTCGGTAGTGAGAGCAATAAAAACGCGTGATCGGCTCATGGAATCCTATTGGTACCTTTTATAACAATTCGTATTGGCTGAAGCAATGTCTGAGAAAGTCAAGTTCACACAGCTACACGTTACATTAATTTATTATTATTATATTCTAAAAATTTTATATTATTAATTATTTTAAGCCTTTGTTTTATTATATTATTTATTTATTTTGATAAAAATTAAACTACATTTCTAACATGCGCTTTTACAGTAAGAACTATGTGACTGTATAATAGGGCATGTTAAACGTGTACTTTAATTTTTATTTTCCTTAATATGTGGTATTATAATTATGTTAATTTTATTGTTAAAAGTGGCTGTGACATTCATGGAACTAAATTTAAACTGTCTATTTACGTTATTCAATCTGAAGAACAATCATTTCTAAACGCGTCATTGCTTTAATACTTTTAGATAGGGATATTAAAACATTCGAGGAGGAAGGAAGAAAAATATATTATCTTGACGAGACTTAGGTAAATGCCGGTCACACGGTGAATAAAGTGTAGACTGATACTACAGTCTAAAGTGCACGAGATGCATTTATCCGTGGTCTTTCAAGGGGCTTAAAAAACCCGACGGGCAAAGGACAAAGATTAATAATCTTACATATTGGCTCCGAAAATGGTTTGTAGAGAATGGACTAGATATGTTTCAATCCAAGAAAACGGGTCACTATCATGAGGAGATGAACTCAGATAGGTTCGAGGGTTGGTTTAAGGGAATTTTAAATAAACTTGAGGACGGATCAGTCATTGTAATGGACAATGCATCCTACCATTCCAGAAAATTAGACCAGTGTCCCACAAGTTCCACAAGAAAAGCGTACATACAACAGTGGTTAAGGAAACGAAATATTAATTTTGAATACCAATATGGCGCGGGCAGAACTATTGGCATTGGTTAAAGAGAATCGGCCATTAGTCCAAAGATATGTCGTTGATGAGATGGCCAAAGAGAAAAATAAAATTGTTTTACGATTGCCACCTTACTATTGTGAATTCAACCCAATTGAACTCATATGGGCACAAATGAAGGGTGAGGTAGCAAGGAAAAACACAACATTTAAAATTAGTGATATACAATTTTTATTTACTAAAGCTTTAAATAATGTTACCCAAACCAATTGGAGTAAGGCAATCCAACATGTCCGCTTTTTCGAAATAAAATGTGGGACATTGATAATTTAATGGAAAAACAAGTGGAACCTCTAATAATAAATTTCAGAGCTAATTCGTCCTCGTCGGAATCAGATTCCGATATAGATTAAAATAAAAATTCATCCCCCCTTATATCCCTCTCAACCACCTTTTTTGAAAACAAAGAATTTTATTCAGGAAAGGACCTTGTGTTGTTTATAAAGATTATTATTATTTATATCGTTTTGTATGAATTTACTTTATAACCTTTGATACGTATTTGAATAAAACATATAGCACATTTCTTTCTGAGATATTACTTTACAGTATTAGGTACTTTTACATTTTTATTTAATATACCATAAATTTGAAAAACCGTCTAGCTATTTAAGGTTAGGGAAAACAAAATTACGACTAAAATAATAATTATATATATTTATATAGATACTTTTAAAAAATCAAGGCAACGTGTGAAATATGTAGGTATAACATTTAGTAGTGAACGAAGATTTTAATGTATAAATGCTATGCAATTGATAAATAAAAGTATTATTTATATGATATGATATTAAAATAAAGTATTTAAAATTCAAATATAAATGTTAGTTTGAAAAAAGCATTTAAAATTCAATTCAAATTTGCCACTAAATACCTTTTAGTGTTGTGTATGGTGTGATTCAGGCTTATAATTTCTCTCTCACGCACTACGCACGTGATTACTCTCTGTAATGAGCGACCATACTATAGTATATAGTCATTTTCTTTTATTTCAAAGTTTCATTTATTATGTCTAGTTAAGATGTCTCGGTATAATTCCACAATCCCGCTAATATCCATCAATTTGATGCCCAATTCCAAAGAAGCTCAACATTTTTTTCCAGCCACAATTACGGGTGAATATTGTTACGTATCGTAAAAAGAATAAAAAAATAAAATTTACATTTCAGTATTTTACAATGCTCAACGATATGTCGAAGAAATGGAACACGAGTTAGGAACAAAGCACATTTGTTCTTGTTCCGCCGGACAGTATAATAGAGAGTGAGGTGGTATCAGTAGTAGTAAATGCAGCACACAAATTGTCCTCGCGTACTTTATGAAATAATCATCACTTTTCCCCTTTTGTTTTCTATTATCATCTTCATTGGACAGATGACGACCTGCTACTTCAGTGTGTTTTATATTCCGAAGTATTTGCTGATGAGAGTATGAAACCTTCAAAACTGTGAAGACTTTTCACAAAAAAAAACATGTGTATTTCTTTCAGTACAAAGAAAAAGAATTCTTAAAGTCAAACTCAATAATGAAAACATCAATTTCTGGTGAGAAAAATAGACAAGCTACAATTGCATCATATCGCTTATCCTTATTGATAGCTAAAAAAGGAACAGAACACTCTGTAGGGTAAAATTTGAAGTTTCATTTACAAGGAAACAAAAAAAAATCGATCAAATTCACAGTTACAGTTTTAAAACAAACTTTTCACTTCAATTTGATGAGAGTACTGAAGCTGCTGGCCAGGCTAATCTATTAGCCTTTCTGGCTTGTACATTTCATTAAGTCGCGGCCTAAGCAATCCCGACTTTTTAACATTCTGTGCGATAAAATGAATGAAAGTGCTGTCAAGATTTTTTGAGCTTGTTAATGAATTATGATTGTTTTTGTTGTAAAATGACACGATGGGGCATAATTTTATCTTTTTGGTTTTCTTATTTCTTGTTCCTTGTTGTCTTCATTTTACACTTTTGACTTTTCTGTTTCTTGTTTTTTGTTTTCAGCATCATTTTCCTCATCATGGCTCTTCTTCACATTACTTTCATCTTGTTTTTGACTTAAATTGACTAATAATTATAATAAATAAGCATATCCTCATTAAAAACCTATATAACTAGAGCCAGATTCTTATTAATTTTTAATAATATTACTATGTATAAATAAATATTTTTGAAACGTAACATGCATCCAGATAGTAAACAAATAAATTGTAAGATTTGACAACATTGAGGTTTACTGTAAGTTGTCTTCAATTATATTCAAACATGCCAGCTGGGTTCATCTTTTTTATTCAAAGTAAACCAAAGTTTCAAACAAAGGAACTTCGGAATTCATTATAATGATAGGAACGGAATTGGTATCTAGTTGGAAAACTTACTTATGTTATACGTGAATATTAGGTGAATATAGTTTAAGTAATGAATTAAGTTCTGACTGAAAATGTATATATTTATTAAATTTTGATTTTTATAGTAGGTATGTACAATTATTTTTCACATTTTCTACGCCTTTAACTAAGTAATTTGATATTGCATGTCGTATTCTTTCATTTGATTTTACCATCATAATCATCATCTTATTGATGTCAGAGTATTGGACTTAATATACCTATAGGTACTTGTGTATTTAAAAATGCTCAAGTACACACCACAATGTTTAATGTTGATGAATATGATTTAAACAAGCTAAATGCAAGTATTTGAATATCTTTTTGTTAATATTGACAAACAATATAGTTCTGTGGTCAAACCTAAAAAATGTGTTTCATATACAAAAAAAAAGAAGAGAGCGGGAAGCTGAGTAGACAGACTGAAGGTGGTGGCGAAAGCATGGTCGACAGAGTGAATTAAGTTTTTAGTTATTATTATAAAGAATTATTGTAGTCATTTTGTTCCAATAAATAATTTCATTTAACACACTCTATACAACGCACATTTAAACCTAACATCGGTTATGGGCCCAGAGGGAGTGTGTTAAAAGTGGAAAATTAAAAGGTTACTATAACAAAAAGGAAAAATATGGCGAGGATGGAAAACAAACATGGAATCATTCCATTTAATGGAGATAACTTTGATAATTGGAAATTTCGGTTAAACTCCGTATTTAAAGCAATGGATTTAAGTGATATCCTAAAAGAAGTACCACAAAGCAATAGGAATGATGATTGGCAAAAGAAAAATAACAAAGCCTGTATGGTGATTATAAGTGTATAAGTGTAGCAGATACTCACCTAGAATATGTGAAAGAAACAGAGATAGCATACGAGATGATACAAAAATTAGAGTCAATTTTTAGTAAAAAAGGTACATGTTCCAAATTTTATTTACTAAAAGAACTAATTGGCCTGAAATATGAGTATGGGAAAAATATGCAAAATCATTTCTCAAAATGTGACAGAGTTTTTAGAGAACTCAAAAATTCAGGAAGCTCTTTTGAAGAATCTGATATGTCATGTTTCTTATTATTGTCAATGCCACAAGAATTTGAAAATGTAGTTACAGCATTACGAACCATGTCGGATGATGATCTCAAACTAGAATTTGTCAAACAAAGGCTTCTAGAGTTTTCAGTAAATAAAAAGTTTGATAAAAGTCTTAAAAATGTTGGCGAGGTGCCCTCTTCATTTAATGCAGCGCAAAAGGTACTGAAATGTTTTAAATGTGGTAAAATGGGGCACTCTGCAAGTATTTGTGGTATAAAATGTCGTGTGTAGTAAAATGGGACATAAGGCGAAACAGTGTTTTAGAAATAAGAATAATAAACAGAGTTAAGACATCAATAGAGCTAGTTATTCCAAAACAGAGGTCGACAATGAACTTGAAGATGATTCTATAGCTTTTTGTGCAATCTCAGATTTTCAGACAAGCAAGACAGAATGGTATGCAGATTCAGGAGCAACACACCATTATGTTAATAGAGAAGATCTGTTGGTGAATATGCATAGATTCACAGAACCTAAAATAATACAGCTGGCAGAAGAAGGTAAGTTCATGGAAGCTACTTGTATCAGAGACATTGAAGCAGTAAGTAAAGTAGAAAATAAAAATGTGCCAATAACAATAAAAAATGTCCTATGTGTGCCAAATTTAAGATTGAATTTATTATCAATCTCTTCAATAGAAAAAGCCGGTTTTGAAATTGTTTGTGTCGATGGTAAAATCATTATAAAGAAAGGAAAAACTGTGTTTGTTAAAGGCGCAAGATGTAACAATTTATATAAAATAATTTTTATGTATAACAATAATGAATTTGCAAACTTGGCAGCCAACAATAAGGATAAGCAACTTTGGCATTTCAGGTATGGTCATTTAAATTACAATTCACTTTTAAAAATTAAAAACTTGAATTTAGTGGATGGGATGCAGTTTGAAAATTCAGAAGTGGAGACCATATGCGATGTGTGTGAAAGATGTAAACAAAAATGCTATCCGTACTACTCAAAGATATCTAGATCAAGTAGAGTATTACAGCTTGTACACACGGATGTCTGTGGTCCAATTAAACGAGTTTCTCGAAATGATAATTTATATTTTGTAACTTTTGTTGATGACTATTCCAGGTTTGTAATGGTTTATATTATCAAAAATAAAGATGAGGTATTTAGATGGCTAAAAGATTATGAAGCAAAAGTAGCATCTTTGTTTTGCACAAGAAGGATATCTAAAATTAGATGTGATAATGGTGGAGAATATCGTTCTAAAAATATTCAAAATTTTTGTTCTGAAAAGGGAATACAAATATCTTACACTCCTCCTTATACTTATACTCAGCTTAATGGAGTTGCTGAAAGAATGAATCAGACCCTGATGGACAAGGCGAGATCTATGATAATCCAAGCAAACATGGACAAAATATTTTGGGAAGATGCTATCCTTGCAGCCGCCTATATTACAAATAGAACTCAATCATGCTTAGTTAAAAATAAAACACCGTTTGAATTATTTTACAATAAAAAACCCAATGTCGCTAATATGAAGGTGTTTGGTTGTATTGCATATACAAGAATTCCTGATTCATTAAGAAATAAGCTGGATGAAAAAGGTCAAAAATGCAGATTCATAGGATACACAAAAAATGGATACAAACTTTGGAATAAAGAAGAAAATAGTGTAATATATTCCAGAAATGTTTTGTTCAATGAAAGGTGTTTCTCTTTAGAAGAAAACAAAAATTGTAATATTCAAGCTGAAAATGAAGAGTTTGAAGATGAATATAGTAAAGAAAAAGAAGTAAAAAATCTTAGTTTAAATGAGAGAACTCAAGAATCAAGAGAAAATATTCTTGAAAATGTTGAAAATAGTACAGAAGAAGAAAGGCCTAAAAGACAAGTGAAGTTACCATTAAGATTCAATGACTTTGAATTAGATGTAAGTTGTTTAGCATTAATCTTCGAAATATCAGATGTCCCGAAATCATACACAGAAGCGAAGAAAACTTCAAATTGGCTAAGCTGGGAGAAAGCTATTGAAGATGAACTAAATGCATTAAACTATAATGACACATGGAAGTTGGTTGAAAGACCAGAAAATGAGGATATAATAAGCAACAGATGGGTGTTCAGAATTAAGGATGATGGTGCAGGTAATTTTAGTTATAAAGCGAGATTAGTAGCAAGAGGATTTGAACAAAATAATTTCAATGAGTTTGGACAGATACATGCGCCAGTAGCAAGGCTTTCCACTTTAAGAATCCTAATTTGTATTTGCAATAACTATGATTTACTTTTGGAACAATTGGATGTAAAAAACGCTTTCTTACATAGTAAACTTAAAGAGAAAATATTCATGGAATTACCTGAAGGTCTTAAAGTAACAGTTGCTGATAAAAATAAGGTTTGTGTGCTAAATCGGGCAATATATGGACTAAAACAAGCACCCAAAGCTTGGAATGAAACCTTCAATGATTTAATGGTAAACTTGAATTTTAAAAGATCAAAATCTGACTACTCCTTATATAGTTTCCTTGATCAAAGCATAAGATGCTACTTAATTCTGTATGTTGATGACATTTTGATTGCGTGCAATGATTCTACTTTTCTCAATCAACTTAGTTAAAGCTATGTCAAACGTTCAAAATAAAAAAAAGTATTAATGATGAATTTGATTTCTTAGGTATTAAAATACAGAGGAATCAGAAAAGTGGAGTCATGACTTTAGATCAGATTTCTGCTATCAAAACCTTAGTAAAAAAATTCAATGTAGAAAATTGTAAGAAGGTCAAAACTCCTATCGAAAAAAATTTGAATTTAAAAAGATGTGAAGAAAGTCAAAAAACAAAATTACCTTATAAAGAACTTTAGGGGAGTTTGATGTATATAATGATGGGCACAAGGCCTGATATTAGTTTCAGTATTAGTTTCTTTGGGCAGTTTCAAGATTGCGCTAGTGACGAACATTTCAAACATCTTCTAAGAGTACTCAAATATTTCAAGTTTAGCGTTAATTGTAAATTGCATTTTTACAAAGGTGACAGTAAATTAGTTGGATACTGTGATGCAGACTGGGCCAATGATATTTTAGATAGAAAATCTATAAGTGGTTATTGTTTTAAACTATTCAATAATATTATTTCTTGGTGCTCTAAGAAGCAACCATTTGTAACATTGTCAAGTACAGAGTCTGAATTTGTGGCAGTATGTGTTGCATCATGTCAACTACTTTACATTAAAAAATTGTTAGAAGATTTAAATCTTACTTTAGATTTACCAGTTTGTTTATTTGAAGATAACCAAAGTGCCATTAAACTACTGCAAAATTTTGAAAACAACAAGAGATGTAAGCACATAGATGTTAAGTTACATTTTGTATTAGATTTAATAAATGAAAATATTGTCAGGATTGAATACTTATGTACTACTGAACAACTAGCGGATGTATTCACTAAAGCCTTAACAAATAAAAGTTTACTAAATTTGTAAAAATGTTAAATTTGTTGTGATAAAAAAGTGTTATATGTTTTAAATTCATTTCTCACATTTTATAGGTTTGATGGAGGGTGTTAATATTGACAAACAATATAGTTCTGTGGTCAAACATGAAAAATGTGTTGCATATACAAAAAAGAAGAAGAGAGCGGGAAGCTGAGTAGACAGACTGAAGGTGGTGTCGAAAGCATGGTAGACAGAGTGAATTAAGTTTTTAGTTATTATTATAAAGAATTATTGTAGTCATTTTGTTCCAATAAATAATTTTATTTAACACACTCTATACAACGCACATTTAAACCTAACATTTTTTAATAACAAATATAGGCACTACACCAATACTGGAAGTAGTTTACAAATAATTTATTTTTAGGTAAAGGAGCCTGATTTCTTATTTACCAAAATGGCCTCTAATAAAAAAGAATTGTATGTACTCTAACATATTCACCAATTTCACTATGGTAGCTTGATCTGAACTGGGCCTGGGAGTTTGTATTGTAATGTCTGTGAATGCCAGTTACGAAAAAAGAATTAGATTATTGAAGTAGCAACAAGAGAACAGCATCTACCCGGCTTTGAAGATTTTTGCAGTGATTCTATCATTTAGAAAATATTTTTGGAAATTTGATAAAACAGTCCCCAACAACACATTTTTTTTCAAATATTTACCTGTATATAATGATTGATATAATAGGAGCGTTTGGATGGATTCACATGGGAACCCTTAGTAGTTTTGAGTACCTACCTTATGGAATTGCAAGATAAAGATCATTCAAATGAACTGTGGTATTTCTGCACAATAAATAAATGATAGAAAAGATCCTCGTATTGTTCTAACACATCTTACTTGTTTTATTCATATTTCTGAGGTAAGAAAATAAAATATTGAGTGATTTTTGTTTGGTTAAATTCTTTAAAGAAACTCTACCCCAATTGTGAAGAATAAGTAACTTGTAGTTTACAATGAATTGATGAAAAATGTTGCCAGTGAGTTGATATTTCTCTAAATATTGATATTTTTCCAATAAATTTACTCTTATTCAAAATAATTAGTAGTTGCTCAACAATATTTGATATTAAATCATATATTTTGTTAAGTATTTTAGGTGTCTTCCTTTGAAAATCTCATACTAACCTGAAAAAAATAACTTTAGCAATGTCATGTTTTCATCATTATTTCAAATTATTGTCTTACCAGTTTTTGAAGACACTTACCATTTTATCACTTTAATTACTTGTACAAATTCAAAACTATATCTGCCAATGAAACTGAATGAGTAATGAAGAATTTTCCTGAAAAGTCCTGTATGCAAATGACTTGGTTGAGTGTAAATTTAGCTTAATGGTTTATTGTACTCCATGTCAAAGGTATTTTAGAATACCCACACACTTTTGTTTAATTTTTTTAGCTCCTCAACAACCAGAAAGTATATTGTTATCAAATCATTCTAATGGAAGCAAAAACGTTGAGAGAACGAAAAGGGAACAGTATTCTTTTCAAAAAAATCCTAAACATCAAAATGTAGGCTTACGGCTGTCATATGGAAGGTATCTATTTGATATTAATAAGATGTCTAAAGAATTTTGAGGGAACCGTATTTCTAAAGGTTTTCGCACATTTGTTCTTACCTTTTCAACTCTGTGTCACCCTTTACTGTTATGAGATATATAGAATAACTGTAGATAAGTATAATTTTTAATATGCCTCTTCCCGTTACTCCTTTTAATTTTGTTAGAACATGTCATCAAAATTCATTATTTTCATTACTAAAGAGGAGTTTATCACTTCACTTTATCATAATCCTTTTTTTTGTGTTTAAAACTCATTGGATTGATTCTTTAACATATATAGCTGTCATAAAAACTCCTGATCTCATTTTTTACATTGATGACTTGCTGTACCATTATGACAAAAATTTTTTATAAATTACTGACATCCAACCCAAATTTACTTTGAAAATTTTTGAATTGTTGAACAAGATATTTTCTAAAACGACTCATTTCTTCAATAATTCACTTTATTTTCTTCAATTTTCCTTATTTTCATATCTCTTCTTATTTTAACTTATGCAAGAAGTTATAACCTCATAACTTTCACAGAATGTAATATATCTTTAATATTCATATTATTACAACAATTCATACCTTTAAAAAAAAGTAAAGGTGATAGAAGCTTTTGTTTTTTTATAAACATCGCTAGAGTGTAGATTTTTTAACGATGTATAATTTGTTTCGATATCTTTTTATAACCAGAATTGTAATTGGACCATTTCGACGAAATTCCAATTTGCATGATTTGCGAAATTTATCAATGCAAAGGTAAAAACAATGTAACGGCTTTTTGTGATTGTTACTGAGTGCTAGATTATTTTTTTCATTCTGGCTCAACCATAATAGCTATGAAAGTTAAGTTGACAACCCAAATTTTAAGTACAACAGATTTCTTCTTTATTTATCGAGAACAGATATTAATACATATTTCCATAATGCAGCTGAATTTCTTCTAATTTTTAACGATTTATTTGATATTCTTAAATCTCGAGATAAATTGGCAAAATAAATATTTTAAAACCACTTAGCTCAACAACAAAATATTTAACTGCATCAATTTATTATTGTAAATAATTCACATTATTATAATGTGAAGAGCCATGATGAGGAAAATGATGCTGAAAAGAAGTAAAAATGTTTATCGTTTGAAACGTAAATGAGCATGATTTTTTTCTGGACTTGAATGTTACAATCATACATAATTTCGAATTGTATAAGTATGAAGAAGAATTGGAAAATGGAGCCGTAGATACCTTCAATAATGATCTCAAATCTGAATGGATATAATTATGGAATAAACGATTGATTAAATTGCATAGTGACAAATTGAGAAGTGTCAAATAAGCATTGAGAAAACGAATGACAATATCTATACTGACAATTCCAGATCAAATAATACTTCGAATGGCTAATAAAGATGATGATAGAAAACAAAAGGGGAAAAGTGATTATTTCATACAATACGTGAGAACAATTTGTGTGCTCCATTTACTACTACTACCACGCACACTCACTATTACACTGTATGACGCCTGTTTCGATGTTCTCTAGTTTCTATGTGTGTTGTACAAAACAAAAGATATTGCCGCGTATAATTTGATTTCAGATGATTAGTTGATTGAATTAGTAACTCACTAAAGGCATTGAAAAAAATATGGAATTTGATCCATTTGGTCGAAAGATACTAAAAACTACAGGAAGAGGTGATTTATAAGATATCAACTGTTTGTGGTATTTGTAATAACTACAAATCATCAATGGATTGTTTTTTGAAGGAAATACTAGCTATCATTACTCAGACTGAATTAGAACAATTTTCAAAATGAGTGGTAAGTTCAATAATTACTCATTTTGTACTGAACAATTTAAAATTTTTGTATCTCTTAGGTAAATCCCAACAAATTGGTATTGTGTGTTACATGTCATTGTCGTCCCCGATTTGAACTATACGGCTATGCATTGATAAGTTGGTAGTCTAGACCAGTTCCATGCATAAACAAAATATTACGTTAACATAGCAACGAACAATAACTTATTAAAAGTGTTAAGTTTTACGTCAAAAACGTAAACCAGAGTTACGCAATAAATTGAAAGAAAAAATATGTCCACCGAAACTGTGAAAATCGAAAAATTGGTTTATCGAGCCATCATCAAGTACCTGTATTTAGAAGCGTTAAGAGGTGAGCAGATTTACAAGGTAAATTTTCCATTGAAGATGATGACCGATCGGGAAGGCGAGACCTGTGTCAGTCAGTCCTCGAAAATATTAGACCGTCGAATTGGGCTAAAACCCATTGTTACTATGGATGAGACGGGTACATTTCTATGATCCAGAAACAAAGCAACAATGGATGGAATGGCGACACTCTGGTTTTACCAGACCTAAGAAGTTTCGTGTCCAAAAATGTGCTGGAAAAGTTCTTGTCCCAGTTTTTTGGGATTGCCATGGAGTAATCATGATTGATTTTTTTAATAAGGGTAGAACAATAACTGGAGATTACTATTCGACATTACTGACCACTCAACTGGAAAAAAGTTCAATAGATCGTAAATTTTCTCCCAACGAGGAGGTAATAAAAGCTGTAGAGGTCTGGTTGCGTAATAAAATATTTTGACATTGAAATTTTGTTTAGTTCTATAGTAGGCTAAGAATTTTTCAATATATCCTCGTATCACCACAGAACTACATAACGCAATAAATAACTAAAGGAATTTCTTGGTTGTCTATGGTTCTTTTCTGCTTAAAACGCCGGTTAGAAAGGAAACACTTCTATTACAGAATTTGTGCCTCGCCATAGAATGCAGTAGAGCAATAATCTCGATTGTGTCCCTCGTGATCTTCGATTTTAACAACCTCATATCTATCATTTTCTTTAACCTTAACAATTTCGTGAGGATCTAAAAATTTTCTCTTCAATTTTTGATCAGATGTATATACTTCAAAGGATGTGGTACTTATGCTTTGTTGATAGGTCGAATTCGAGGCGGTCTGTACTTTGACAACGTATTTGTACCACTTTCCTGGCTCTTCCAAACTGAGTTTTGTTAAGACTGGTATAAGGGTCCTATTTATCCTTTCCTTTTGTCAATTACCTCTTGGGACTCCACAAGTTGTTAACACATGTTTAATATTTTCTTCTCGGCAATACGATTCGAATTCTTCAGAACGGAACGCTGATCCTCTGTTAGATATTATCCTTGAAGGGCTTCCTAATATTTTACGCTAAGACAACATATCACTTCTTCGTCGTGGTTGATTTTGTTGATTTTAGGATAAAGCATTCCTTCTTTGTTTCCTACAGGACGTGGTGATATATTTTACGCTATTTTTCAAGACAACATGTCACTTCTTTCATCGTGGTTGATTTTGTTGGCTAAAGCCACACAAATTTGGAAAAGTCATCAACTACCACAAAAATGTGCTGATAATTTTTTTTTGTTGACTTCATTGGTCCTAATTGGTCGACGTGATAAGTCTCTAGCGGATCTTCTAGCTTTTGTATAGGATGAAGCATTCATTCTTTTTTTCCTTCCTTTTTATTCCATAAATTACAAGGTATACAGTTATTTTTTATCGTTTCAATGTTGTCTTTTAGTCTTTGTATGTAAAATTCCTTGTTTACTACTTCTGTTTTTTTCTTTCAAACATTTCCTATCTCGTAGACATTTATTATTATTTTTCAAGTCTGCATGTTTTTTGGAATGTCAAGAAATTTTAATCCATTATCGTATTTATACAATATATCATGCTCTAAATAAAAATCTTCATACTCTTCTGTAGTCAAAATCCTTTTTATCGCCATCTGTGAACCTCGTCTATACTCAATTTCATACTGAAATTCTTCTAGCATCAGGGCCCATCGTGCAACTCCTGTTGTAATGTCCCTTTTCTCCATGGTTTTTATGAATGCATTACAGTCTGTAACTATTTTAAATTTCGTTCCTAGCAAGTAGATTCTGAATTTCTTCACTCTTTTAATAATGGCGAGTAAAACGTTCAAATACGTTTAAAATGTAAATGAAAATGATTTCTTTCTGAACTTGATTGATACAATCATACATAATTTCCAAATTAGATAATACTTCGATTGGCTAATGAAGATGATAATAGAAAACAAAAGGGGAAAAGTGATGATTATTTCATAAAGTACGCGAGAACAATTTGTGTGCTGCATTTACTACTACTGATACCACCACACTCACTATTATACTGTCTGACGCCGGTTTCGATGTTCTCCTCTAGTTTCTATGTGATTTCTACAAAACAAACAAACAAAATATTACTGCTTATAATTTCATATCAGATGGTTATTTGATTGAATTAGTAACTCACTAAAGGTATTGAACAAAATATGTAATTTGATCCATTTGGTCGAAAGATAGAAAAAACTACAGGAAGTGGTGATTTATAAGATATCAACTGATTTTGGTATTTGTAATAACTGCAAATTATCAAAGGATTATTTCTTAAAGGAAAGACTATCATTACTCTGACTGAATTAGAACAACTTTCAAATTCAGTGGTAAGTTCAATAATTACTCATCTTGTACTGGATACTGTGAACAATTTGAAATTAATATTATTATAATTATTTTCTAGTTTATGCTCTTTGAAAAATGGCAAATGAATGCTCTAAAATTTTTTCGATAATAATATTTACTTGCCATTTTTCTTGATTAAAAAGTTTCTTATAATGAAAAATCATATTATTAAGAGAATTTAATTTGTAATCCATTTACTTAACCTTCCATTAGTCGCGCGTGTATCTACGAAATACATGGCTAACTTCTATCTTTTGTGTAGGATGAAGCATTCATTATTTCTTTCCTTCTTTTTTATTCTATAATATACAATATATACAGTTGTTTTTAATCGTTTCTATTTTGTCTTTTAGTCTTTTTTACTTCTTCTGTTTTTTCATTAAAAAATTTCCTATCTCGTGGACTTCTATATTATTTTTTTAGTCTGCATGTTCTTTGGAATGACAAGTAATTTTAATCCATTATCGTATTTATACAATATATCATGCTCTAAATAAAAATCTTCATACTCTTCTGTAGTCAAAATCCTTTTTATCGCCATCTGTGAACCTCGTCTATACTCAATTTCATACTGAAATTCTTCAAGCATCAGGGCCCATCGTGCAACTCCTGTTGTAAGTCCCTTTTCTCCATGGTTTTTATAAATGCATTACAGTCTGTAACTATTATACATTTTATTTTCTAGCAAGTAGATTCTGAATTTCTTCACACTTTTAATAATGGCGAATACTTCGAGATTTTAGCTTGTATACTTCATCTCTGCAGGGATTGTCTTTCTACTCATGTAGTATATCGGGTGAAGCTTCGATTCGTCACTAGATCGCTGCTAAAAGAATGCTCAATAACCATGTATACTTGCATAGGTGTGTAGCTATGATTGGACTTGTTTCTGGTTCTTCGGCTCTGGAAATTTCTTGACCGCTAGAATTTTGGCTTCTTTTGGTTGGATTGTTCCGTTACTTACTATGAATCCCAAAAATTTTACCTTGTTTTTCCACAGTTGGCACTTTTTTTCCATTTCTAGTCCATATTCTGTAGCTGTCTTTAATACAAGTTTTAGTCTTTCTATCCTCACTTCTCTATGATAACATCGTCCATATGGTATATAACGTACATTACAATAGGACTAGGGAAATCCGAACAACTCGGTTTGATTATTCCATCTTTTAACCATTCCTCTATCTGTCTATCTACTTCTTCTTTTTCGGGTGCCGATAGTCTTCTTGGTGGCTAATAAATCGGTTCTTCGCTTTTCAGTACAATTTTCACCTCAATATTCGTTGTCTTCGCTTTGAGTGGTTTGTAGTTTTCTATTAATTTCTCCACTTCCTGCCTATTGAACCACGGAAAAGCATGTAGCGCCTAACGAGTTCTCCACGGTTCGCAGTCTTTAGAAAAACAAATGTAAAACTTTTATAACTTTGAGTTTTGCATGCGTAATGTTGTGACCAATTGTACCTTCAGAACTCAACGTTATCATGATTTAATTAAAAGATTTATTCTACGCAAATATATAAAATTTGAAAGAAAAAAAAATAGAAGAAAACGACTCTTTGTCTTTCGTTTATTAAAACTTAATCCTGTACCTTTCTACTCAGAAGACAAATATGCTATATAAAAAAATCTCTTTTTTACAAAAAAGAGGAAAAACCAAATTATCCTCAAAAATGTCAGTTACAATCAATACAATATAAACTTATTATTCACCTTAGCTACAGAAAATATTTTGTCTTCTTATTTTAAGACTGTGTCTTGAGTTTTCAAAGAGGCAGCCTAAGTTGTGACTGCGAGAACCAGCTCTCATACCAGCGCTTTGGTGGTCTTTCAGGCGGTCCACTTGTATTGGGTCTCTCTTCCTTTGCGATTTTCGCCAGTCGATCGTTGTTCATTCTATTGACATGATCTCTCAATACTCTTCTAGTTCTGGCCCATCTCACTATATCCGGATATCCGGAACGTCACACATTCTTCTGATTTCATTGCTGATTTCACGATTCTTTCGAACCGTGATATGGAGGAATAAATTTTTAAGTATCGAAAGCAAAACACGGATATATAAAACTTGTGTCAGACCAGTAATGACATACGCCATAGAAACGAGGGCGGAGACTGCAACTACTAAACGGATTCTTAGAACAACCGCGATGAAGACATTACGCTCAATCACAGGGAAAATATTTTGTAATTCAGGTAAACTAATTGAATTTCGATAATTATAGTTTGTACAAATGTATTCTACTTTTTTTTGAATAAGTATTGTTAGAATGTATCTAAAAAAATTTGCAGCCTTCCGTCACTGATCACTAGTTCGTGGACTTCGAATAATAAAAGGAAAAATACTTCTCACATCAGGCTTCCTCCAGGTTTAAACTGGCAATCTCACTTATTTCCTGTTCCAGTAACCTCGAGTAGATCAGCTCGGAATATGAACGGTGTAGTCTTCTTTAAATTAGCAGGTTTCTCGTAACACTTTATTTTACAATGTTCTGCTACTGCGTACAGTTCTAATGATCAATTTAACCACGAAAAGTCTATTAGAAGAGTAGCAATCACAAAGTGAATGTAGTGGAAAAGCCAGTTCTTCATCAAGTGGATTTGAGGATAACTTTGCAAATGAAGAAGTAAGATGAAAATACCAATTTTAAATATAGTAATTTCTAAATTTGTCTAGGAAAATGTTGCATCTGGTGATAAATAATAAATGAAATTAGTGATTCTAGAACTACTGAGAATATTGACAATACTCCATCTATTAGTATATCAACCAATAATATGTATAGTTCAATTGATACTCCGTCAAATTGGACATTGAACGCTGCTTTTTCACAATTGAAACCAGATTTTGTGAAATTAGAATAAAACAATGGGATGATCTATGGAAACTAGAATTGGAAATAGACTTTGATTAGATAATGTTCGCCAAAAGCTCTGGGATTAGAATGTTCTATGACTTTGTTCAATAACCGTGGATCATATCCGGGTATACAAATTTCCATAGATAGTGAATATTCATATCATTATATTTGTAATTTGGATTGCAGATAAAGTGAATTTGACTTATATTTTGGATTGATTGATGTCTTATACCTTGTTATTTTCAAACTAAAACTATTTAGATGATGTTTCTGTTTGCCATTGAATACGAGAATTATTCAGAAAATCGGAAAGTTTTGAAATTAAGAAAAGTTACTTCACAGACTGATGCTAAATATCCATAAGCTTATTCAAGATTTTTGCCAACAAAAACCGTTTCGCAGATTGCACCTCAATTAAGCTTATTTCAATTATTAAATAGTGATTTCATGTGGTGTTCAAAACGTATCATATAGAAGATGAAATTATAGATGCAACTGGGAGTTGTTTCGGCCAAACAGCAATTGTCCATATCTCCTATTGAATTGAGCAAGGTAAATATAGTTCAAAGACACAGTGTAAAGCAAGGTGTATAGAAATGCTCCAAGCCGTGTTGACCTTAATGAAACTACTATTTTATTAAAGAAACATATATCATTTACAAGATGAAAGATAAGCACAGGAGTGCCACTGACGTTTCTACTTGACGTCCGTTCTGCTGCCACCTAGTGGTCATGTGTCTAAGAGATACTGGATTAGGGCTTAAAATAATTAATAATATAAAATTTTTAGAATATAATAATAATAAATTAATGTAACGTGTAGCTGTGTGAACTTGACTTTCTCAGACATTGCTTCAGCCAATACGAATCGTTATAAAAGGTACCAATAGGATTCCATGAGCCGATCACGCGTTTTTATTGCTCTCACTACCGACCGGCCAGATTATAGACATATATACATATTAGAACAGGAAACATATAACTTAAACTTTAACTGTTATTGTTAATAAGACAAAAAAAATTGCTTATTCTCTAAATCTCAAAGGCTTATTCACATATCGTCCTGATCGAGTTATATAAATGTCACTTCCTGTAGTACTGTCTGGCAGAAATAGAATGTGCCACACTATTATTATGTTCACTGTCATCAGTTGGCATTAATTTTCTACCATTAACACTATCACTTGACTCCTTAACGCTAGGTACATTATTTGATGTTGAAGTTTGCAAATTATTGTCAGTAGAATCAAAACAAGAGTGTCTAAGAGATACTGGATTAGGGTTATTCTTTAAAAATTATGAATATCTTCGTACCACTCTGTCTAGATTTTCCTTAACTAAGTATGAACGTGGAGTAGAATGTTTGTCTACCACTTCACCCGGTACCAACTAACCATCCTTCTTTATCATTATACTTTGACTCTTTTCAAATGAATCTCGATGTTTTGCTCCCCTGTCATGATATTTTTTAAGTCTAGATCTTTACTTACAAATTTTTTTCTGATTAACGTATGGTAACTCTGCTAGCAGTTTTTTAGAAACGGATAAATGTATGTAAATTACTACATTTTTTAAGAATGTTTTTACAGGTGGCAACAGATCTCTCAGCAAGTCCGTTCGACTTGGGATCTTGTGGGGATTGAGATAAACTCCCAACTTTTGGCAAATTCTTTGAACTTTTAGCTGTTAAATGGAATGTTGTCTGAGATGATACTAGAAGGAATGCCATGGGTAGCAAAGATACACTTTAATTTCAAAATGATTTCTGAAGCAGTTTTACTATCCAAGGGAGCTAATTCAAGCCAGTTACTGTAATAATCCATTACTGATAAAAAATCTTTATCTGCATAAGTTAAAATATCTGCTGCTACTTTAAGAAATGGGACATTTGGTCTTTCATGTTGCATTAGTGGCTCTTTTACTACACTTTTACTATATTTCAAACAAGTTTTACATTTTGAAACAAAATCCTGAACATCTCGAGACAAACCAGGCCAATAGAAAAGTTTTCTTGCCCTAGCTTTAGACTTCTCAATACCAACATAGCCTACTTGTAATTTTGATAACATTTTGTGACGTAACGTTTGTGGAACAACAAGTGGATAATCATGAAAAATTAAGCCTTGATGAACATACAAATTATCTTTAAGATTGAACAATGCTTTTATGTCTGGATTTGTGATAGATTTTTTATCCTCTGGCCAACCATCACCACAAAAATCAATGTTTTTAGATAAAACCAAATCTTTAGAAGAAGCATTTCTTAATTCAAGGAGTCGTTCCTTAGAGATGGGTAAGTCAAGTTCAAGAGAATGTACAATCTCTTCCGTTTCAGGATCATCTTTGACATTAGATTTGATAAATGATCTAGATAAAAGATCAGCAATAAACATAAACTTTCCTGGAAGGTATTCTACAGTGAAGTTATACTTTAGCAGTTTTAGCTTCAGTCTTTGAAGCCTAGAAGACACTTTGTAAATATCCTTATTATGGATGGCTACTAACGGTTTATGATCACTTTTTACAACAATATGCCTCCCAAATAAAAATGATGCAATTTTTATAAGCTGTATGATATAGCTAAATATTCTTTCTCAATCTGAGTCCAACGAGACTCAGTTTCTGTGAGACTTCTGGAACAAAATGCAATTGGTTTGCCTTGCTGCATAAGACAAGCACCAATGCCATTTTGACTAGCATCGGTTTGTATTTCTAAAGACAACTTAGGGTCAAATTTAGAAAAAGTAGTTATTTTCGATACTAAATTCTTAATTCTTGAAAATATAAGAGACAGATCTTTTGTCCAGTTAAACTCTACATTATTTTTAATAAGGTTTCTTGATGGAAATAGTAGCTCAGACAACTTGGATACGAATTTTGAGATATAATTTAACATACCCAGTATCCTTAGGAGCTCTTTTTTGTTAGTTGGATCTTCAAGCTCCAAAATGGCTTTTACATAATCTGGATCTGGCCGAACTCCTTCAGCTGAAAATATTTGACCTACATAAACGACTTCTGAAACTTTGAATCTGTTGATCTGTTGAACTTTATACCAAATTTTTTTGCTCTACTAATAACTTCCTTGAGGATTTCATCATGTTCTTTCTCATCTACTCCCCCAATTATAAAATCATCAAAATATATTCCTATTGGCAAATGTTTAATGTTTCTGGTACCCTTCTGCAGTTACTAGGATATGGAACTGCATTTTGTTTTAGTACTATCTTGTATTTGTATGGTACTTTTCCAGTACCCTCAAAAGCCTCGGATTTTTTTGTCAAAAAATTATTTTTATTATTAACTTCACTAACTTGTTTTATTAATTCAAACTTGAAACAGGTGTTTAATCCCAAGATAGGCATACTGTCACAATTAACAACAATAAATTTAATTTTAGAAAATTTTCTTTTTACCATACAATCTAATATTACATACCCCGTAGCTTTTATTTTATTATTACCATATGTATTCAACGATAGTCTATTTTTTACTATTTTATTCTCTGCTCCTATCTTCCTAACAAACTTTATGGGCAAACAGTTACAATTCGCACCCGTATATATCTTAAAAACGATGAACTCGTTATCTATTAATAATACATTCTCAGTCCAAATATCTTTATTCTTACTCTTATATTCTGAACTTGCTTATGAGGATCTACATATGTTTTCTGCCTGACTAAGAGTCAAATTTTTCACTCTGGAGAGCCTTTCTTGTAACTCTGCATCTAATAAACCATATACTATTCTATCTCTTAGCAGAGAATCATGCAATGTTGCGAACTTGCATGGCTTTGCTAACTTTTTTATTGCCATAAGAAAGTTATCAAAGTCTTCCCCTTCTTGCTGACAGCGCGTGCTAAACTTAAATCTATCAAATGTCTCATTTTAAAAGGGCATACAGTGATTTTCAAACTTTTCTATGACCTTGTCATATTTTTCTTCATCTCCAACATTATCAAATTTAAAGGTTTGAAATACCTCTTGAGCATCTTCACCAGCAATATTCAAAAATATAGCGATCTTCATTTCATCATCTTTACTGTCATAGCCAGATGCTTTCATGTATATTTTGAAACTATTCATGAATTTTGTAAAATTTTGACTTGTATTTTGATCAAGCACTAAAGCTTTTGGTGGCTTAAATGTTGACATTTTCTTTTTATAATTATTAAATTACTGCTCTACGTGAAATCTTCGCGTTTCTACTCGGTCTCGGCAAGCTTCTATTAGGGTGTGGCTGAGTTCACTGACCTCTAGCTACTGTTATTCATTTGTGTCTTACTTCAGTATAGTCTTATTTCCACCTTTTATCTTCTTGGCGTGATTTCACCTGACACCATGTTACATGTTTTATAACTTGTTAAATTATAGTCAGGACTTTTTGAATACTATTTTGTTAAAGAAACATATATCATTTACCAGATGAAAGATAAGCGCAGCCGGCAGGAGTGCCACTGACGTTTCTACTTGACGTCCGTTCTGCTGCCACCTAGTGGTCATGTGTAGTTGATATAGGAGACCACACACTAGCCATCTAATGCTATCTCATGTAACAATTCTGTCGTAAAAGTTTTCATTCAGTGTCTTAGTTCTGTCTGAGAAACCTGGAATAACTTTACCTTCAACTCCAAGCAGAGTACATGGATCTGCACATATCTACTCAACTCAAATTCAGGAGAAACGAATCAACATTTGCCCATACTTTTATCCGTTACATCAACCTACATCTACTTTTCTTGAAATAGGGTGTCCAGTAAAAATTGAAAATCAAGTACTCGTCTCTTCCCGATTTTTTCAGGTTGGTTTTCACATTGGAGTCTAATACACACAAATATATGGAAAATGATGTAATTCAAACGACGTTAATAGACTTCAAAAATTTGCAATTAACATAGAGTGATAATTATGTGATTGGACATCAATTGACGTCAATAGACTTAGAAAACATGCAATCAACACAAAGTGACAATCGATCTCAATTCATGTATATCGAATATATCTGACACAAATGAGAAGCAATGCACTCGAATATATAAGGAATGATGTGATTCGACTTCAATATACTTAAATAGACTTCGAAAATATGCAATCAACACAAAGTGACAATTGAAATCTATTGGCTTCAATAGATGGAAATCGAATATATCTGAAAAAAGTAAACGCTAATTAACTGAAATATATAAAAAATAATGTGATTCGACTTCAAACGACGTCAATAGATTTCGAATATATGCAATCAACATAAGTTGACTATCGAACTCTATTAGCTTCAATAGATGTAAATCGAATATATTCCACAAAAATGGAGTCTAATACACTCAAATATATGGGAAATGATGTAATTCAAACGACATTAATAGACTTCGAGCATTTGCAATTAAAATAGAGTGATAATTATTTGATTGGACATCAATCTACGTCAATAGACTTCGGAAACATGTAATCGACACAAAGTGACAATCGATCTCATTCGGCTTCAATTCATGTATATCGGATGAATCTGACACAAATAAACTCTAGTACACCCAATTATATGAGAAATGATGTGATTCGACTTCAATCGATTTCAATAGATTTCGAAAATTTGCAACTAACACAAAGTGACAATCGACCTCTATTGACTTCAATAGGTGTAATCGAATATATCCGACAAAAATGAAGTCTGATACAACCAAAAATATGAGAAATTATGTGATTCGACGTCAATAGACTTCGAAAATATGCAACCAACACAAAGTGACAATCGATCTCAATTGGCTTCAATTCATGTATATCGATAATATATCTGACACAAATAAATTCTAATACATCCAAATATATGAGAAATTAAGTGATTGGACTTCAATCGACGTCAAGAGACTTCGAAAATATACAAACAACACAAAGTGACAATCGATCTCATCTGGATTCAATTCAATTCATGTATTTCGAATGAATCTGATACAAATAAACTATAATACTTCAATCTATGTGAATAGATTTCGAAAATATGCAATTAACACAAAGTGACAATCGACCTCCATTGTCTTCAATAGATGTAAATCGAAAATATGCAATCAATACAAAGTGACAATCGATCTCATTCGGTTTCAATTCATATATATCGAATATGTCTCACACAAATGAACTCCGATACACTCAAATATATAAGGAAAGATGTGATTCGACTTCAAACGACGTCAATAGACTTCGAAAATTTGCAATCAGCACAAAGTGACAATCGAACTCTAACGGCTTCAATTGAAGTAAATCGAATATATCTGACACAAGTATACGCCAATACACCAAATATATAAGAAATAATGTTATTTGGCTTCAATCGACGTCAATGGACTTCGAAAATATGCAATCAACACAAAATGACAATAGAACTCTATTGGTTTCAATAGATGTAAATCTAATATATCTGACAAAAGTAAACGCCAATTAACTCAAATATATAAAAAATAATGTAATTCGACTTCAATCGACGGCAATAGACTTCGAGAATTTGCAAGCAATTCAAATTGACAATCGATCTCATTGGCTTCAATTGATGTAAATCGATAAAATCCTACAAAAATTAAGTCTAATACACACAAATATATGAGAAATTATGTAATTCGAACGACGTTGATAAACTTCCAAATTTGCAAGTCTAATTCACACAAATATATGAAAAATTATGTGATTGGACTTCAATTGACGACAATAAGCTTCGATGATTGCAATCAGCAAGTGAAAATCGAACTCTAATGGCTTCAATTGAAGTAAATTGAATAGATCTGACACAAGTAAACGTCAATACACCAAATATATAAGAAATAACGTTATTCGACTTCAATCGACGACAATAAACTTCAATGATTGCAATCAGCACAAAGTGACAATCGACGTATAACGGCTTCAATTGAAGTAAATCGAATATATCTGACGAAAGTACATGCCAGTACTCTCGAATATATAAGAAATAATGCAATTCGACTTCAATCGATGTCAATAGACTTCGAATATATGCAATCAACACAAAGTCACAATCGATCTCAATTGGCTTCAATTCATGTATATCGGTCACAAATAAATACTAATACATCCAAATATATGAGAAATGATGTGATTTGACTTCAATCGATGTCAATAGATTTCGAAAATTTGCAATTAACACAAAGTGTCAATCGACCTCTATTGGCTTCAATAGATGTAATCGAATATATCTGACAAAAATGAAGTCTGATACATCCAAAAATATGAGAAATTATGTGATTCGACATCAATTGACGTCAATAGACATCGAAAATATGCAATTAACACAAAGTGACAATCGATCTCAATTCATGTATATTGAATATATCTGACAAAAATGAAGTTTAATACACACAAATAAATCAGAAATTAAGTAATTGGACTTCAATCGACTTCAATAGATTTCGAAAATATGCAATTAACACAAAGTGACAATCAACCTCTATTGTCTTCAATAGATGTAAATCAAATATATCCGACGAAAATGAAGTCTAATACACACAAATAAATGAGAAATTATGTTATTGGACTTCAATCGATGTCAATAGATTTCGAAAACATGCAATCAATACAAAGTGACAATCGATTTCATTTGACTTCAATTGATGTATATCGAATGAATCTGACACAAATTAACTCTAATACATCCAAATATATGAGAAATGATGCGATTCGACTTCAATCGACGTCAATAGACTTCGAAAATCTACAATCAACACAAAGTGACAATCGATCTCAATTCATGTATATCGAATATATCTGACACAAAAGAAACAACAATACACTCGAATATATAAGAAAGAAACAAATGAACTTCATGAATTAACTCAAGACACACCCTATCCAAGTGCCAATGTAGTAAACACTCGTTTTGGTCAAACAGTTCTATTATTGTTAGAAGAGGTACAAGTATTTTTGCCTAATAGAGACACAAAAACGTACCAGGAGCAAGTGCAATATTTAATAGACAAGAAATATTCTATAGTTTTTCGAGGGAAAATCGATACTGGAAAATCAAATCAACTTTCATATATAGTAAGATGAAAAAACTTGAAGATATTTTGAGCAGTGTAGATAATGTGATTAAATCGAGAAGAAAAGGTATTTCCGATACAGGATATTATATAAAATTAATCAATAAACATATCAGAAATTGTCATTTTGTATTAAAAAAATTCAAATTTACCTTAGGAAGAAAGTTTAAAATTTTCAATAAAATTGGTCTACTTAAACATATGAGATGTTTATTGAAAGCAAAATGTCATTTGGGTTTTGGAATTAAAAAAAAATTAGTTAGGTAAAGTGTGAGAATAGAATAATAACTGGAGTAATTATTAATATTAAACATAAAAATATTGCAGAATTCTTGAATGATTCATTTCGTTTATTCAAAAACAAAATAAAAAATGTTTACTTTCAATGCCAATACTTAAAGTGAATAATACTTTTTGTGCAGATTTTATAAAAATGACAAATGATGAAGAAATTGTTGATAGAAAATACTCCAAACTTTATCATTGATTCGAGCACAGATTTGTTTTATTGGTTTAAAGAACATGTAGGTAGTGGATTATATTCTGAATAAATTGTCAGAAATTCAGGAAAAGGATAGGGGCTTTATCTGAAATTATTTTATTAGAAGTTGCTATTAATAAATTTGAAATGGGTAATGGTACATCTTATATTAAATTACCTGAACAAATCGAAAAGAAACATGCTTGTATCAATGTTAAAAATAATGATCAAGCATGTTTCTTTTGGAGTGTAGTGAGTGCTTTATTTCCAACCAAAAATAATAAACAATTCACATATTCATATCCGTACTACAGCACTATTTTGAATGTAGAAAATTTAGATGTTTATATGAAAATCAATGATATTAGAAAATTTGAGAAAATGAATAATATTTCAATTAACTTATATGCTTTAGAATTAAAAGGAAAAAGTAGCACATCTTTTATTATTTGTCCAGTAAGATTAACTAATAATAAAGTAGAACGTCATGTTAACTTGCTTATTCTACAAAATAAATATTATCGAAAAACTCATGATAATGAAGTAGAAGAAGAAGATGATGATAATGATGGTGATGATGATGACGAAATTAAATATCACTATGTTTGGATAAAATATTTATCTAGACTTGTTTCCAGTAAAAATTCTAAAACAAAAAGGAAACAATTCATCTGTGACGATTAAACGAAGAAAAATTGAGAAAACATTCTTTTTTGTGTGCTGAAATTAATGAGTATAAAATGTCATTTCCAGAATACGATTTTGTTTATTTTAAAAATTATGTATGTAATGTATATAATTTATGGTGATTTCGAATCAATGCTAGAGAAGTGTAATCATGTAACAAATAAAACTTTAAAGTATCAAAAACATATAGCATACAGTGAGGGTTACTATGTAAAATGTACTTTCGATGATAATCTTTCTTATTATAAAAGTTATCTTGGAATGGATAGTATGACATGGTTTGCAAATGAATTGTCCATAATTGCGAAATTTATCGAATCAAAAATTAAAGATATTAAAACCGTAACAACGAACAATGTGAGAAACCATTTTCCTCTGCAGATTCCATTGTTTCAGATCATCATCATTTCAGCGGAGAATTCAGAGGATTTAGTCATAGAGCTTGTAATCTAAATTTCAAAAAACTGTTTATATGGCCTCTGTCATTTCATAATCTAACGAATTACGATGAACATCTGATGATTAAAGAGATATGTCGAAAAAGAAAGGTCAGCGTACTTCCAATTAATAAAGAAAAATATATTTCTTTTGCATTGTTTGAAAGCGATACCAAAATTAAATTTAGATTCATAGATTCTTTCAGATTTATGAGTGCTAGCCTTGATGAGTTAGTTTCCTTATTGCTTAAAAACGATTTCTCAATTTTGCAAAAGGAATTTCATTATTTGGATAAAGAACACTTGGAATTGCTAACTAGAAAAGGAGTATGTATTTCCATACGATTATATTGACAGTGTAGATAAACTGAATGAAACAAATTTACCCTCGATCGAATGTTTTTACAATAGAGTAAATGATGAAGGAATCAGTAAGGCAAAGTATGAACATGCAAAAAATGTTTGGAAGATGTTCGATATTGAATCATTAGGTCAATATAGTGATCTGTATATGAAAACTGACATTGTACTTCTTGCTACAGTGATGGAAAATTTCAGACAGACAGGTTTTGAAATTTACGGCTTAGATCCACATTAGTACTACACTATGCCCAGTTTTAGTTGGGATTGTATGTTGAAATATACAAAATGAAAACTTCAAATTTTAAAGGATGTAGATATGATTCTTTTTATAGAGAAAGCAATACGAGGAGGAGTTTCGTTGTGTTGTTTCCGTAATTCCGAAGCAAATAACGAATATTTACCTAATTACAATCCTTCAAAACCTTCCAAAAGTCTCCTGTATATAGATTGTAATAACGTTTATGGTTGGGCTATGACTGAAGCCTTACCGTACGGACATTTCAAATGGCTTGAAAATTTTGATAACTTTAATGTAATGGAAATAGCAGACGATGCAGAGGAAAGATTTGCATAGAGATATTCCATTTTGTCCTGAACATCGTATACCACCCATATCAAAATTACCGAAATTAATGACAACTTAGTTTGATAAGAAAGAATATATATTATATACACTATAGAAATCTGAAGCAAGCATTGGAACATGGATTGTTTTTGAAAAAAATTCATAAAATTCCTCAATTTAAACAATCAAAATGGCTACATTGATTTAAATACTAGTACAAATCCAGAAGAGTCACTAACAATCATATTTATTGTTTAGAAAACATTAAAGCCTCGCAATATATACCAAATTATTTGCGTAATTGTGTAATTGATGAATCAAATTGGGATAATTTGTATAAATTACAGAGGTATTGTGTTTGGTTCCATTACTATTATGTGAAAAATTTAAATTTAGTGCTATGTCAACGTTGTTTCGATATTTCGAATACATTTTAGACAAAAATAATATGAATTTCAAATTACGTGTTATAAGAGATCACTATCATCGCGTTTATGCTACCGAAGATTTTGATACATTATATGGTTCAAAATTTTCGTGATGTCAAAAAGAATTCAATCGAGTGTTTATGATAAAAACTTATAAACAATGTGATAGGATTTGTCGCTGATAATGAAGATGATAGTGATTTATGAGAGTTTTTAATTTTTTTTTATTTGATAAATTATATTTGTATAAATAATGTATACTTCAAACTTACTATATATATATATATATATATATATATATATATATATATATATATATATATATATTTAAAAATATATATATTTGAAAAAAGATAATGTAAATAAAACGACTGCTCAATACTTGATTGTTTTATTTCCCAAAAAAATGATACACTTTCAGATGTAAAAAAGATTCCAATCAAATGGTCCAGATGATACAACACTTCTCGAATATTCGCTGAATTTGTAGTAGGTGGTGGAGGTGGTGGTGTTGGTTGTGTCTTGAGTGAAAAAGTAAATGTATCCATCGATATAACGGAATGCAGCAGTAGGATTTTTCGGAAGCCCCAAAAAACGATCGCTAACTCTACCTCTATTCAAAATTTTCTTAAATCCATCATTGAATTCGATGTAATATGCTTGATCATAAAACACAAAAATTTGACCACTATTTGTTTGAAAAATAACATCGACTTTCGAATTAGTTGGTATGGGTACTTTGTTTATTTCCAATATAGTCAAATCTGGGAAAGATGTCGTATAACAATCGCCGGTAAGTTTATTAAATGCAAACAAATTGCCTGCAGAATTTTTAAAAATGTGTGATATTGGTTCGAATGGAATCTTCTGTGGAAGATAATCTTTGACGTATTCAGAATGTAATATTAAAAAATTTTTCTGAAACCACGGATACATTATTGCAGTTGGAACGTCGCTATGACCAATTCCTAAGGTGTGGCCGAATTCGTGTGCTAATACCATAAAGAAGCTAGTTTCAGTGTCTTGTACAATTCCATCGATGTTTGGATTCCATCGTTCATTACGATCAAAATGAATTTCAATACATCCATCTTCAGAGGGAAAATAAGCATGAGCTAACACCTTAACGGGACCATCAAAATTAAAGTCACAATATCGATTACCTTGAAAATTAGCTCGAAATTGATGTTTTTCATTAACAATAGTAATAGTTATGTCAGGCGAAGGCACAGGAATCGTTACTCGTTTAAATGTAAATTTGGAATTTTGTTGCCAAACATTAAATGCCTTTTCAGCAGCAGCAACGTATGGCGGTGTGGCTTGAGGAAAATACCAAGTTAGGTTAGTTTTTTTTTCCATTTTGTTCTAACATTATACGAATGATCACCCTCATCATTTTCACCTACACTACAACGAGGTCGCTCTAATAGTTGAATTGTCTCAGGATTAAGAGTGCCATCTACAGGTAAATTGAATTTCTCTTGAAAATCTCTTAAAATCGATGTCATCTGTGACATCATGCTCCGACTTGTTAAAATATCCAAATCTTTCCATATATTTTACGGCATAATTTAGATCAATTTTTTCACTTGCAACTAAACATAAAAATAGTAGAAGAAGAAGAAGAAGCATCCTTCACTTTCGACGTTAGCTTTAATACTGATTCTACATCAGAGAAATTTTCATTGAAATAACACTTGGATTCGATATTTAAATAAAACAAAGAATATTTTCATAATTCTATAATGTTAAATCATTGATTACATTGATTTTGTAATAGTACAGATACTCTCTAAGTGCTCTCCCTATTGAGCTGTTGTCAGAACAAATATCACAAACGACATACATTAAATCTATACAATTGGAAAATCCACACTTTGGATTTGGTATAAATGACTTTAATAAATTAACAATATTATAATAAAAATCGCAAAAGTTCACTTTATTTAAAACTGAAAGGTGATACAAATTCTCTTAAAGACGTAAAATTTCCACAACTTCTTCATCGAGAACAAAAGTTACATCATGTCGGCGAATTTCAACAAATTTCTGATTATCATAAATGACTTTAGTCATTTGACAAAAATCTTGGTACAAGAAATTAGAATCGATAGGACTTTTGTTATCTGGAGAATTGAGATACTCCTCCTTACTCTTACTCTTACATGTTCCCATTCGAAAGTATGGAAAGACATTTTGATAGGTTCCACAGCTCCGATAAATGTTGATAAAATGATGACAGGTGCAAAATTTCTGGCAGGGCTAAGGCTACACCCAACCATAAATCGACCAACATTGAAATAAATAATGTTTTTCTCGTCTTATTGCATTTTCGTAATTTAGTAGAATTTGATTCAAATCACGATCGTAATTTGATTGTTCTTCATCCGTAGTACATGTAACACTAGTCTCACTATCTTCACTATAATACCCAGAATCTTGATTCATATTGACTACACTCACTTGTCCACTGTCGATTTTCAAACTAATGTCTTTCGATTTATATGTTAGCTCCCGAACTTGTCTGATTGGTTGCCTTTTCTATACCAAATCATCAGTGTATATCCAACCGTTATGTTTTTTATCTAAACCTAACCATTTGACGTAAATTCTATTACGATTCCTCTTCAATACTTTTTCAACGAGATAAATGTTGGTTTTTTGTAATTCTTCTTC
Organism: Diorhabda sublineata; assembly: GCF_026230105.1. Classification (NCBI taxonomy): domain Eukaryota; kingdom Metazoa; phylum Arthropoda; class Insecta; order Coleoptera; family Chrysomelidae; genus Diorhabda; species Diorhabda sublineata. The sequence goes on from NC_079486.1 coordinate 2,318,863, forward strand.
ATAGAAACAACCTCTGATAGGTGATCCATTCATATCTTCTATTAAATACGTTACAGGATTCGTTATTTTCACTTTCGTAATTTTGAATAATTCAGTTGTAAAATTGGGAGTGTAACCTTTGTCAAAAGCTTGTTTCGCTTTACTTATTTCCTCAATAACTCCTACATTTAACTTTCTAACTTTGATTCACCTCTGACGATTATATCCAATATTACTATGTTTCGTGTTGTTGTATTCCTTTGTGATTTGAGGTAAAATATCGATCCATTTGTATCCCAATTAAGCTGAAATGTTTATAGAGTTTCGTTTTGAGCGTTCTAATAACTCTTTCTGCAATTGCAGCTTTCTTTGTACTAAACGTACTATAATGATTGATGTTATGTTTTTTTCATTAGAGTTTTAGATTTATTATTGTAAAATTCCGTTCCTTGATCTGATTGTGGATTTTTTGGCCTCTGATAATACTTGAAAATGCACGAGTTATTTCTTCGGCTGTTTTCGTCTTGAGTGGACGAGTCCACACGAATTTCGAAAAACAATCGATAACTACCAAAATCATTTTAAATCCTCTATTATGTCTTGCATAAGGTCTCATTTCAGCTAGATCCATCTGCCATAAGTCATCAAGACCTTTAATTATTGTTCGTCGACGGGGATAATTGCGTCGAATCGGTTTATGAAATTCCTTAACAAGTTGAATCCTGTCTGCAGACATGATATGTAGTGAACAATTAACTTGGCAACATATTTGTTATATCTATTTCGAATAACAAAATAAATATTTTCTTGGGGACTTATTTGTTTTTGCGGTTAGTTGATTATTCCTCTAAATTACACCGCTTATCTATTCGCGTCTACACCGCTTACGGTTGATTATTTATCTAAATTACATTGTACGAGAAGATCCATGTAAAAATAATCTCTACTTCCTTAGAAGTATTCACAATTTCTTTGGTAGTATTTACGATATTTTCGAGTGGACTAGGTATGGGTTTGAAAATTCTATTTAGTGTCTCATCATGCTCGGTTTTGTTCAATCTGAAAGATAAATACTTTTTCCTAATAATTCGTTTCAGATCTGCAATTTTTCGTTTTCGCACAGCATCCTCATCTGGGGCATCATAATGTAAAATGAATGATTGATTGATTAGGATATTTTTATATACATATCGAATCCTTTGCGATATCTACCGTCTTGTAAATTAAAATCTTTGACAATAACCAAAGCACCATATTTATCATTCCAACATTCGGAACACATTTTCTTGAATTCCTCAAATGACATGTCGGGGGAAACGTGTTTGTTGAAGGCATGTTTGAGGTTGTTTTCGTCCTGTTTAAACACGACAATCATATTGCAGTTATCTCGTATCTGCTGCTTTGGTATTTTCGAATAATTCTGACATATATAGAAGGCATCGATACCTTTATGTCTACACATGGAAAAATATTCTTGAATGGTTTGTTGTTTGTCACATGATACATCGTCAAAAATGAAAATCGAATTCGGTTTGGATTCTGCAGCACTTACAATTTCATCGTTTTTTTTAAACCGATAATATCCCACACCTTTTACGCCGGTCAAAACTTCTTCGAGCAGTGGGTATTTTGGTTTATATAGAGATTTAGAATAAACGTAGACATTCTTAAATTTCACACCGTTCACATCGAACAACAACGATAGCACAATATTCGTTTTCCCGCATCCGCTGGGGCCGCAAATGATAGCTCGAAACGAATCAGGTAATAAAGGTCCATGTTTTCGTCTCCGCTCCAAACAATCCAAGACGTTATTCAAATTTTCGATCGCAAATCGATCTCTTGCTTATCAATCTCCATTTTATGATACGTTTTGAATCAATGTAGCTTTAATTATAGGTAGCAGATAGTTTCATGTTGATTCACGAAGGTGAAGGTGTTTCAAATTCGTTCATAAACAATTTGCCTTTTGAGGTCCATCTTCCCGGCTATCAATACTGCGGACGGAATTTCATATTTTTCCGACAATATTTATTTTTACTTTACACACAGCTGGAACGCATCTTAAAAAACGACTACTAAGAGGAGATAAACGTGTCAGCTTCGGATTAAATCGGATTAAAGTTGAAGAATGGCACAAAAGAAAAAGTACGTGCTTTCTGATACAACACCATCATCACCACCACTTACAAAAATATCTTCGATATTTCACCCTTCTCGATCCCCAATATGAAGAGTCTATAAGAGAAGAAGAATTTCATACCTATGCGACAGCGATTCGGTGGAATTTAACGTCCAACAAAGTCATACATTTTTTCTCATGTATGAAACTCAACTTGAAATCAAATGGAAATTAGAAGTAACTGGCGAAGGACATGTGTATCTATCACCGAATTGTGGTGCATTCCTCTTCGATTCTTGTTGCTACATTCACAGTGGAAAGGAAATAGAAATTGTGCAAGAGCCATGGTATAGTAAGTACCTTAAGAAGTTTGATATGTTATAATCCACAATCGAAAGAAATGGCTGTAGCCGGCTGAAAATATCCCAACATACCACTACTAAATGATGTTGATAAATCGTTTAATTTGTTGATTCCTTTAAAACACATTTTCAACGTATTCAATGATTACACTAAAATTACATATGGAAAATAAAAGGTTCGGCTTGTCATGCAGATGGAATTTTCAACTGTACCCAAATTAAAGTAGAACGACTACGAAACTGGTTTTTAAGTATGATACCATTGTAACTTTTTTTGCTTAGATAAATTATATTTAAAAAATTTGTTTTATTGAAACACTTTGTATACTCATTTATGTCTATATTACAAGAAGACTTAAACTTTTTTTTAACAATATTCAATACAATTTTTTATAATAAAATAAATACTGATGTTAAAATTACACATGTCATAGCAAACACATTGTTTATGTCATCCTTCATCTCTTGCTCCATTGTTGTTGTTGTTGTATTCATTTTGTAGTTAGTTTTATTCTGTTAAGTGGATATTGTGCTTGTTGTAGTTCTCTATTTTTAAAGACACTCTTCTACTCAAACAAACGCATTCGATCCAATCCTCTTATCACTTCAATCTTATTTCCATAGAATGTAATATCTTTCCTAAATTCTCGAACACGCCTACCAAATTCGTCCAATTTGCATCTATATTCTTCTGATGACATTGTAATACATACACTTTTTTCTCTCTTCACAATTATTTATTACCTCGAAATCCTGATAACCATTACACCCGCCGCGCGGCGGCACCGTTCGTTGCACACGCCACCCACCCACATTGAGACTAAACGGTTGACCATCAAGAATTAGAGCTCCACCCAATTTTTTTAAGTCACTTTTTAACGCCGCGCGCATGCCTTTTTGACAACGACGTGCCACATGTCTTTTTGGCACTGTGCATTTTTGAACCGTACAATGGCATTTTTGAGAGTCGCTTTTGGCACTGTGGATTTTTAAACCCGTTCAATGGCATCTTTGAGAGTCGCTTTTGGCACTGTCCATTTTTGAATCCGTACAATAGCATCTTTCAGAGTCACTTGAATACCTAGTTCTAGACAAAATGCTTGTCGAAGCGAAATAGCGTAGTTTGTTAAGGCGCTGAAATCGACCATCAAGATCGGAGGTTCGGTTCCCCGGTTCGACATTTTTATTAAAAAAAAATATTCTCTACATTGCTACGTCACGTCGTATGACGTGGATCGTTAGATGATAACACCCTTGACGTCACCTTTTCTACATCACCATTCTTAAACCCGCTTTATCTCACTTCTTTTAACATCAATTGATCTATATCGCATATCAATCGAAGTCAATAGACGAAAATTTTCAATCAACACACAGAAAAAAATGGAGTCCAATACACCCAAATGTATGAGAAATTATGTAATTCAAACCTCTTTAATAGGCTTCGAAAATTTGCTATTAACATAGAGTGATAATTGACCTCTATTAGCTTCAATGTTTGTAAACCGAATATATCCGACAGAAATAAACTCCAAAACACCCAAATATGAGAAACTATATTTGACTTTAAACGACGTTAATAGATTTAGAAAATCTGCAACTAACATAGAATGACAATTGACCACTGTTGGCTTCAATGTTTGTAAATCGAAAATATCAGACACAAATAAACTTCAATACACCCAATTATATAAGAAATTATGTGATTGGACTTCATCGACGTCAATAGACTTCGAAAATATGCAATCAACACAAAGGGACAATCGACCCCTATTGGGTTCAATGGATGTAAATAGAATATATCTGATTCAAATCATTTCTAATACAACCAAATGTGTGAGAAATATTGTGAATCGACTTCAATCGACTTCAATAGACTTTTGCAATACACACAAATCCTAACCAATCGACCGAAATTTGCTTCAATTTCACACACACAAATAATTTCTGATACACACAAATGTATGAGAAATGATGTTATTCAACTTCAATCGACGTTAATAGACATCGAAAATTTACAGTCAACACAAAGTGACAATCGACCTCTATTGGCTTCAATTGATGTAAATCGAATCTATTCCACAGAAATAAACTCTAATACAGCCAAGTATATAAGAAATTATGTGATTGGACTTTAATCGACGTTAATAAGCTTCGAAAATTTGCAATCAACACAAAGTGACAATCGACCTCAATTTGCTCCAATTGATGTAAGTCGAACATATTTGACACAAATAATCTCTGATACACTCAAATATATGAGGATTAATGTGTTTGGACTTTAATCGACATCAATTAGCTTCGAAAATTTGCAATCAACACAAAGTGACAATCGACCTCTATTGGCTTCAATGAATGTAAATAGAATATATCTGATACAAATAATTTCTAATACACCCAAATGTATGGCGCGCGGAATCGAGCTGGAGCCTCGGAGGATAGAAAAATCGTTACCATTCTGTCTTCCTTAGTCTTCCTCTTATAGAAACTCTCCATATAGAAGTATTACATATATATAGTAACATGTCATCAGGTTGAGGCATTACATTATTTACTAAAATAAAAATAAGGCTATAATTTTTCTGAAATAATAAATTATTGTGCAATATTAGAAAATAACATTTTTATTAACATTTAATTAATTTAACTTTAATTAGCTGCGAAATAGGAGGTTGAGGGGTGCTGGTCTTTGTGGTAACATGTGACATGTGGAACTGTTTTTGTTTATGCATGACTTCATCATAATCCGGCTCCATTTGTGAAGCTGAAATTTTTAACAATGAAAAAAGGAGGTCTATTAGCCTATTACGAAGACAATTTTTTCATTATTGTTTGTCGCACAACTAGCTTGTACCAAACATAACCATCATTTTCTGGACGTGGAAAACTATATTTGGGTATTGTATCCTAGATAAGGACTTATAAAATTCCAATTTGCTGGTGTTCAAAAATAGTTGCCTCAAATTGGTAGTGCGTTCGACGACAGTCGGACTTACGAGTTTTATGCCCGACATGTACTGCCTTTACTGCCAATTCATGAGAATGTAATTTCTGATAAAAAGAAAATTGTACTTAATTTTTGTTTGCCGGTCACGGGCCGGATATCAACGCTTTACGGACCGGAGATGGGCCACGGGCCGTAGTTTCCCCATCCCTGTTCTAAAGTATCTTGGCGTCGTATTTTTATCAATGATAATTTTAGGTTGGTAATATTAAACATATACTTTTCTAGTTCCTCTTACAAGAAGTGATTACTTGCTCCAGAATCCAAAGTATAGATCCCATATCTTTGAGATCTCTTATAGTTGCATCAAATTTTAAAAATAAGTTTTCCATTTTTTCAAATTCCTCATTTTTTATATTTAATAATTTTCTCCATAATGCCATCTTAGTCAATTTGTTCTTTGGTCGTTATGCATTCTTTAATAATATCTAAATGCTTATTTGATATACCCGGAATAATAATAGACTCAGCTTTTGCATCTTTACACTCCCATTCATCCTTCTCTTTTCTACTTGCTGTTGAGTCTGTTGGATTACCACTTATTGCCTCTAAACACATCTTTTCGGCAGAATATTATGATCCTAAACAGCCACTTATTAAAATTGTTAGCTTCTAGTATCGGAATCGTCGTATTTGTAGTCATTTTTCTAAATTCTTTCGAGACTTTTTTCTTTTGGCCTTTTCATCAAAACGCTAAATTTTTCTTGACTGATTTCAGCCACGAAATATTACTAATTCTTCTTAACAACCAATTGGTTATGTTAGTCCTTGTAGTGGAAAAACTACAATAAATTTAAATAAAAAGCTGGCTGTTTTTCTGACCACTCAAAGAAGTCAACTCTATATATTTTTTTTTAAATTAGCTGTCAAAATTGCACAACAACTGAACAAAGACAAAATAGCCTGAACATATAGGGGCACTATCTAATACATACCAATATCTATATTTAATATTTTTCACAATAATGGCAGATGAAAACGAGTGGAATAATTAAGAAAGTCCAAACCAGAATTTCCAAGATTTAACGTCTTGCAGTGTTGACCTTAATGAAACAACTTCCTGCATTCCCCGCTCTTCTAGAAGTTCTTAATAGTTCATTGGGAGGTAGAGGAAGTGATGAATGTGTTTTCCTGCAATTTATTCTGTCGTTACAGCTTTCATTCAGTGTTTTGTCTGAGAAACTTGGAATAACTTTATCTTCAACTCCAAGCAGAGTACATGGATGTGCACATAGCTTCTCAACTCAGATACAGAAAATTCAGGAAAAACGAGTCAACATTAGTCCATACTTTTATACGTTACATCTACAACTTTTCTTGAAATAGGGTGTCCAGTAAAAATTGAAAATCAAGTACTAGTCTCCTCCCGGTTTTTCCAGGCTGGTTTTCACATTTTTCCAGTCGAAATTTCATGAATTTACTATTACCCTTCTATTACGATGAATATTTATTTTCGAAAATACAAGGATAATACAACAACCAATTGTTTTTAGTTTAAGTAATTCTTCGCTCACTGCGACAAGCTGATTTTGAGAGACTCCAAAAATGTTCTATCTATTCTTTTTACGATACGTAACAATATTCTCCCCTGATTGTGAAGGGAAAAAATATTGAGTATCTTTGATTTGCGCACCGAAATTACGCACATAAGAAAAATTATCGGCTTGACAGTTAAATAATGAATTTAGTCATATTTACGAATTTTTTGTGTCAAATGGAATTGGGCATCCAATTGACGGGAAACAAACAAACAAGCTTTATTGAGAAAATTAACAAATTTTTATCAAAAATTAGAACGGAAATTTCAATTACGACAAAAAATTTTTCTTAAAATGACGATATCGCCACTCAAAAGTATCTTTCTGCTATTCTCCCTATACTTCATCCTCCTCTACTACTTGCTTTTCTTCTTCTTCATAGTCTTCGTTTGATTGGATTGCATAGTGAAAAATTGAGAAGTGTCAAAGAAGCATTACGAAAAAGAAAGGCAATATTGAAAATTCCACATCAGATAATACTTGGAATGGCTAATAAAGATGCTAATAGAAAATAAAATGGGGAAAGTGAATCGAATCATAGAGGTAAATATTTAATTACAATAAATATATAAACTTATGGTACACATGTTGATTGGTTGATTGTACAATGAATCGACACTGAGGACAGACACACAGCTGCCGAAAATTTGTTGAATGAACATATCACAAAAGTAAAAGTCCTCAAAAGATACTATGAAGAATCTTCACATTGAGAAATACAAGACATGGACTACCACTACCACACTCACTATTAGGTACACTGTTTGAAGCCTGTTTCGATGTTCTCGGTTAGTCTCTATATGTTTTGTACAAAACAAAAAAGTATCACAGAGTATATTTTGATGTAAGATCGTTAGTTGATTGAATTAATGGCATTGAACAAAATATGTAATTTGATCCATTTGGTTGAAAGATACAAAAAGCTACAGGAAGGGGTGATTCATAAGATATCAACTGTTTTCGGTATTTGTAATAACATCAAATTATCATTGCATTATTTCTTAAAGGAAAGACTATCATTACTCTGACTGAATTAGAACAACTCTAAAATTCAGTGGTAAGTTCAATAATTACTCATCTTGTACTGGATACTGTGAACAATTTAAAATTTTTGTATCTTTTAGATAAACCCCAACAAATAAGTATTGTGTGTTACATCATACATAACCCTTAAGTGATGAAAACGATACTTTTTAGTAGATAATCTCAAATATTTGAGATTCCCAAAATAGAAGGCCATTGTCGCCCCCGATTTGAACTATACGAGTACTTGTGCTATTTTCTAGTTTATGCTTTTTAAACATAGCACATTACTGCTCTCCAATTTTTTCTATAATAATATTATGGGATTCTTATAGAACTGCTTTTGTTTCTTGCCATTTCTCGTAATAAAAAAGTTTCTTATAATAAAAAACACATTATCGACAGAATTTAATTTAAAATTAGAATTTTGTTTATATAGAAAAATTGTTTCTGATTTGGTATAATAGTGTTCGTTTCTATTAATGATCTCCCCACAAATGTTTTTGTAATCCATTTATCTTTGCGAATGAAGAGGTAAGATGAAAATACCAATTTTAAATATAGTAATTTTTAAATTTGACTGTAGGAAAATGTGGCATCTGATGATCTGTTAGAAAAAACCAATCGAATCAAGCAGAATCAGAAAATGTAGATATAAAGTTTTGGATAGGTTTAGAAGAGGAAGAATATACCTTTAAGGACATCATTAAAACAATTACTGAAATTTTAAAATATAAGGATACAGAAAAAAATAAAAAGTAACGGAATGACTAGTAAATAAAATTAGTGATTCTAGAACTACTGAAAATATTGACAATACTCCATCTATTAGTATAACAACCAATAATATGTATAGTTCAATTGATACTCCGTCAAATTGGACATTGAACGCTGCTTTTTCACAATTGAAACCAGATTTTGTGAAATTTTCAATTCCGACGAAAAATTTTTCTTGAAATCACGATACTATCACTCAAAAGTATCTTTCTGCTATTCTCCTTCATCCTTTAGAAGGTTTCGCATATCTATGTATGAAGCTGTACTTTTTCAATCTGTCGAGCAGCTTTATTTCGACAGTTTCTTTAGCCTGAGTTTGAATTTATCGTTCAGCAAAAGGATATTGTCGATATTTTTCAAAAACGGTTTCAAATTTTCGGCTTTCACCCAGGATCTAATCACCGCATCGGAAATGAAAAATGTCACGTGGTAGTGCGTCTGAAAATAATCGTTATCCGTCAATATACAGTGACTAACTCCATACATCGAATACCTTGTGTCTTTTCAGGAATTTTATCGAGTTATATTACGATAAAAAGTCGATTAATACCCTGTATATGGACATCAAAATTCACAAACTCTATATAAAAAATAGTAACCCTGTATATGAGTTTACAGACTTCCCACTTTCAATTGAAAATAAATCGCACTCTATTTAAGGTAACTTGAAATTGATTGAATTTCCACTTCTACTATAATATTAGAAAAAGTTAAAAAAATCACCCTGTACATAAGGTAACTTAATAATTTCGATATTAAAACAAAATCATCCTATACGTGACTACATGAGCTAAAACATTGTACAACACTAAACTAATGAAAGTGACCAAGAGAAATATTAGACTTACCGGTACTAAGGAATCTTTCAAGCAAAAATAATTCTCGATATCCGGATCGTCTTTCACCATAGCCTGCCATCATGGATAACCTTCGATAACCATCAGAAGACATCAGATGACATCGGAAGATATCAGAGGACATCAGAAGACATCAGAAGGCATCGAAAGACATCGGACGACATCTGAAAACGTCGGAAGACAATAAGACATCAGAAGATATAAGAAGACATCAAAGGCATCAGAAGACATCAAAGGCATTAGAAGAAATCAGAAGACATCAGAAAACATCGGAAGACATCAGAAGACATCGGAAAACATCAGAAATCATCAGAAAACATCGGAAGGCATCAAAGGATATCAGAGGACTTCAAAAGACATTAGAAAACATCGGAAGACATCAGAAGGCGTCGGAAGACATCGGACGAGATCAGAACATCAGAAGACATTATTGGACATAAGAAGACAATAATCAAGATAAAGTGACAATCGATTTCAATTGACTCTTGATTACGATATCTGACAAAAATGTACGCTAATTTACCTGAATATTCATGAATATATGTTATCCGACCTCAACAGACATCAGAAGACATCGGACGACATCAGAAGATATCGGAATATATCGGATGACATCAAAGGACGTAAGAATATATAAGAAGACATCAGAAGATATCAGAAGAAATCAAAAAACATCAGAAGATATCAGATGACATCGGAAGACATCAGAGAACATCAGAAGACATCAGAAAACATCCGACCTCAACCGACGTCAAGAGACATCAGAAGACAATAATCAACATAAAGTGACAATCTACCTCACGATATCTGACAAAACTGTACGCTAATTCAACTGAATATGAATCTATGTTATTCGATCTCAATCAACATTCCTAGACATCAGAAGACGTCAAACAACATGAAGTGACAATCTACTTCTATCGGCTTCAATTCATTCTTAAATACAATATCTGACAGAAGAGAACGCTAATTCACCAAATGTACATTTTTCCATGATATCCGACCTCGATCGAAGTCACTAGACATCAGAAAACATCAATCAACATGAAGTGAGAATCTACCTCAATCGATTTCAATTGATTCTTGATTACGATATATAGAAAAAGTGTGCGCTAATTAATCTAAATAAACATGAATGTTATTCGACCTCAAAGACATCAAACAACATAAGTAACAGTCCACCTAATTCGGCTCTATTTGATTCTTGATCACAATATCTAATAGAAGAGGACGCTAATTTATCTGAATATACAATATATGTTATTCGAACTCAATCGACGTCAATAGACATCAGAAGACATCAATATACATAAAATGAAAATCTATCTCAATCAGCTCCAATCAAATCTCAATTGATGTTATTCGACCTCAATAAACGTCAATAGTCATCAGTACACATCAATCATCGTAAAGTGACAATCTACCTCAATCGATTCTTAATTACGATATCTAACAGAAGTAAACGCTAATTTATCTGAATATGAATCTATGTTATTAGCACTCAACCGACGTCAAGAGACATCAGAAGACAAGTATCAACATAGGGTGACAATCTACCTCCATCGATATCAATTAATTCTTGATCACAATATTTAATTGACGTTACTGGGCATCAGAAAACATCAATCTACATAAAGTGACGAACTACCGCAAACGGCGTTAATTAATCTTTAATTGATGTAATTCGACCACCATTGACGTCACTAGGCATCAGAAGACTTCTATCAACAAAAAGTGACAATCTACCTCACTTGTCTCAAATTGAATCTTCATAACGATATCGTATAGAAGTGAGAGCTAATTCACCTGAATATAAACAAATCTATGGTATTCAACTTGGATTCTTTATTGATGTTATTCGACCTCAATCAACGTAACTAGATATAACAAGACATCAAGTAATATAACGTGGCAATCTACCTTCTACCTCAATCGGCCTCAGTTTTCTCACATAACGATTTCTGGGGAAAGTTTGCGCTTATATAACTGAATAAACGAGAATCTATGTTATTCGACCTCAATCGACGTCACTAGATTAAGATGACATCAATCAATGAAATGACAATCTACCTCAATCGGCTCCAATCAAATTTCAATTGATGTCATTCGACCTTAATAGACGTCACTAGACATCAATCGACATAATTGTTAATTACGATATCTAACAAGTATATCCTAATTCACCTAATATTGCCTTACCACAGCAACGAGCGATAACTTATTAGAAGTGTCAGTGTAAAGTTTGATGTCAAAAAAGTAAACCAGAGTTTGCAATAAATTAAAAGAAAAAATATGTCCAGCAAAATTGTGAAAATCGAAAAATTGGAGTATTAAGCCATCATCAAGTACCTGTATTTAAGAGTATTTGAGAGTTAAGCAGATTTACGAAGATATGCTGGTGATCAATGTCCTTCATATGCGACCATTAGAAATTGGATTGCAAGCTTTAAAAGAAGTAAATTTTCTATTCCATTGAAGATGATGACCGATAGAAAAAGCCAATTTTTGTGCCAGTCCCCGGAATATCGATGCAGTTCATGACATGATTTTATCAGACCATCGAATTGGGCTAAAACGGATATCTGAAGCTCTGATTATTTCATACGAACGCATTTATCATATAGTTCACGTCAATTTGGACACGAGAAAAATTGCTGCAAAATGGATCCCCGAATGTTAGAATGTTGACCAAAAGCGTACAAGGGTTGAAGCATCGCAACCGAATTGTTACTATGTTGATTCAGTTTTTTTGGATTGCCATGGAGTAATCATGATTGATTTTTTGGATAAGGGTAGAACAATAACTGGAGATTACTTTTCGGCTTTACTGACCACTCTAATAGAAGTTATTAGACATCAGAGAATATCAATTAAAATAAAATGGCACTCTACCTCAATTGGCTTCAATCGAATCTTATTCGATATTATCCGACCTCATTCGACGTCACTAGACATCAGAAGACATGAATCAACATACAGTGACAATTAACCTCAAACAGTTTCAATCGATTCTAAATTACGATATATGACAGAAGTATACGCTAAATCACCTGATTCTACATAAATCTGTTATTCGATCTCAATCGACGTCAATAAACAGATATCAATCAACATAGAGTGACAATCAACCTCAACCGGTTTCAATAGATTCCTAATTGATTTCATTCGACCTCATTCGACGTCACTAGTTATTAGAAGACATCAATCAACAAAAAAAGACAATCTATCCAATCGGTTTCAATTGATATAGGAGTTTTTCGTGTCTAGTTTCTTCTCTCAATATCTCTTTCTTCCAACGTCTTAAATATATTTGTCAATAGCTTTCTACATTTCTTTAGTTTTTTCTCTCTATAATTTTGTGTGTAGTTGTTCAACAGAGCTCTGTCGATGTCTAAGTCAAATGGGTCGTGAGCGTCTAGGTGGCCATTTAAAACATCTATCGGCTCTTATTTAGTTAGAAAAGAATAGAATTTTTGTAGCTTACAACATTTTTCCTCTATACTGAAGGTTTTCTCCTTTGTTCTGAGAATTCTAAACTGTTCAAGTATTGTAGAGTGGGAACGTTCGACTATTCCATTTTTGAGGATTTACTGGCTAGATAAGTGTCAAATACATTCATAATTTCTTCAACGTCTTTCTATAGAATTTGTCAATAATATAGTCTTCGAATTTGAGTATCTGTTACGTTTATGCCGTGGTAGTTGGTTGTTCCTTGATAGTAATGATTCATGATATTTTTCTCTCTTCGAGGGTTATTGATATCTTCTGATAGTTGGTTGGATTTTACCAAGTTATACACCGTGCTCTTGAATGTTTCTCGTATTATGTGGCTGAGAAATGTTTAATGGTTTCTTCCAATATAAATCCTTTTCTTATTTATAGAAGTTATTTAGGTGACTGGCGGAACTGGACTATGGTATTCTAGTGTATTCTAGTGCATTATTGATCTATCGCAGATGAGAATCCCTAAGATGAGATTTTTTGGCTGTGCATCTTGTTGCGTTTCAGTCATTTTGTTTTTCTTGAAGTGAGTCTTCTATAGCTTGAGAATCCTCCATGAAGAAATTGTTCGTTAGGTAGTGTTGTTTCTTCCCTTTTTCCAAGAAATCCTCGATAATTTTTAGCTCTACTGGATTTCGATGATCGGTCGTTAGTACAAACTCTGTTTCATCATTGTTTGTGTCGATGAGGGAGCCTGGGTGATTATATAATGATGTAAAGTCTCCGACGTTGGAACTTCTTCGAGTTCATATGCGTTTATTTCAACTCTAAAAAGGGTGATGGCCATGGCATTAGCGTTGCCCTTTTTATAATCAACCTCGTAATCAAATTCTTCTAGCTTTATTCGCCATCTAACTTTAGTGATAACAACCATTTGAGCAGTTGGTGGTCTGATAAAGTTTTTAAATTTCCTCTCAAAAAGGTACAGAGCTCTGGATCCATATGCGATTGGCCATATCGTTGCCGATGGGACTTTGAGAGAGTACAGATCCAATGGCAAAGGTGCTTGCATCTGTAGTGAGGTTGAACAGCTTCGTGAAGTCTGGATTTTGTAGCAATGGTTCGTTGGTCAAAAGGTTCTTACATATCTTTTGACATTTTGAGAATCTGGTGTATGTTCTTTTTCGTACCTTTCTTTAAGCATGTGATTAAGGGTTTCGTTATTCTGGCAAACTATTTAATGAATTTTGCATAGTAGTCCAGAAATCCTCTGATTTTTTGCCGTTTTTGAAATTTGTAGTCGATAATAACTAACTAGGGATGAGGAGAAGATAATTATATAGTCCATGTCTACCAAACAAATTTCTCCTACTACTATTCGCCATTTGATTGTTCTAGAGGCATCGGGTTTTTTGGGAACAGCTCAAATAGGTGAAGATCAAGGCGATTGACTAAGTATAATGATTCCTTATTCTAACATTGATGTTGTTTCTGTACCTCTTCTTTGTGAATATGTGGGTAACAGTATGATTTGTTGTAGGTCTGAACTTAATCTGTTCTGATGTTATGTTTTATTTGGTTGGTAAAAATTAAGGGTGGCTCTGGATGGGGGAAAACAAAAATCTTTCACACAGTTGTTTCATATGCACTCCGGCTTCTGGCTTGAAGCGATCGGTTCTCAGGAGGTGTTCGATATCTGTCTTCTGGTATTCTGGAGGAATAATTTTAGCTGTAAGTAGATGGAAGTCATTTAAATAGAATTCTGAAGTTTGATCTAGATTTGTTAGTGCTATTTGTATCGGCTGGTTTGTAGAATTGACAATTTTTGTACATGCTAAACCATTAGCAGCTGTAGTTAAACTGGCTTCTTGTATCTGTTGTTTGGAAAGTACGATTGTTCCTTGAGCTTCTTTAATAGGTAGACGAACCTGGGTAATAATTCGTGGTTCAAGTTGGATAGAGTAAAATTTAGTATTGTTACTTTCTTGGTATTAAATGAGTAGGGCGAGATTTTCTGTGATGAGTTCATAATCAGGGAAATTGAGTTTGAATTTGAGAAGTTTGAGATTATCGAGCCCTTTTAAACCATCGCAGGTTTTGTGGTATTCAAAAGGGTAAAATTTGGAATTCCGCGAATATGTATTTCAGCGCAATAATAATAATCTTAGAAGTGATTTTTAAAAATGAGGTTACCATTAAGGGTTCATGTTTGATATTATTAGAGAAATACTTAGAAGCGACATTGGATTAGGGAAAATTTGATAGCACCTGTGCATATAAGAGGTTTGAGAGTAGAATTTGAGATAGTTGGTATAGGGTACTTCCGTTCTCTCTTGGTAGGAGTGTTGCTCTATCAAGTTGCGTAGTTGTTTTCAGCGTTTTCCTGAAAATTTTCTGGTCCTCCATCGCATTTATATTGGTCCTCGTCATACGGTTAGTAGAAATCTCTTCTCTGGATAGTGAACGTTGTAAGTGGTTTCATCATCGAATCCGTTATGTCATAATCATAGCTTTCATTTGTATATTCGATGTTGAATAATTCTTCGGATGTATATCTCGGTGTGTTTTATTGTTGTTGAAGTCTCGAAAATTTCGGTGCTTGGCCTCGGCTCTGAAATGTAGCTCTAGTACTCATACTCATCGGTGTAGGCTTGTATGCTTAGGGTAGTCCAGGTCTATTTTGTTGTTGAGGTCTACTGAATTGTTGGTTATTGACGAGAAATCTTGACGGTGCAGGGAATAGTTTATGATCTTGTAGGGAGAAACGGTTGACCTATGCTAGTGGTCTGGGTCTAAGCTGCTGAATGTTGCCATTTCGGAGACATAAGGGTTGTTGGTGACTTATATTCCCGTTTGTTGTTCGTAAGCTTGCTGGTCGTTGGTTGGGTACTCACCGTTTTCTGAAGGTATTTTATATTATTTTCCTCCGGGATTTATTGCATTGCTATTGATAAGTCTTCAGTTCATGGCTCTTATAGTAGATCCTAGGGGTTACCGAAGTACTGCTAGGAAAGTTGTTAATGCTTGTTTATGGAGAAAGCTCTTCTTACTTGCCTTTATATTAACGTCGCTGTTGTGAAGTACTGTAGATATAGTGTTAAGCAGACACATCAATTTCTTTTAATATTGCTGTAAATCTGCGTAAAAAACTCAATGTATTCCTACTGAGTTCTTGACGCCGCTTTGCAAGTTTCGTGTGGAAGAGTTTTCATTACGTTGGTCTTTAGCTTTTCCTGTCAGTTTACCAAATATTCCTTGGAAAAGGAGATGACTTTAGAAGCTTTGAGTGTTGTTACAGTCCCAGAAATGGCTCATCAGAAGAGTGGATGTATTTATGAAATTGTAGAGCTCATTGGATTTCCATCCTAAGAGGAAAGGACATCTACGTATTTACAGACTAACGATGATGTTGTTGTGCATTCCGGATATAAATATTACTATTTTCTATCTTCTCTCCGTCTTAAAACTCGAGCTTTTTCAAGGCTTCTATTTTATCTTTCTTAACTTATGGATACGTTTTCTAACGAATTAAATTTGATTTTCACTGACTTCTTCATTCTTTTTTTCATAGATGAACTTAAAGCTTTCCAAAGTTTATTTGAAGTGAACAAACGTTACATTACAGAGATTATCACTAAGGGCTCCTCCACTAATCCACTAACTTAAAAATTACTGCCACAAAAGTCACTTTTTAAAGAGAAACTTTATTTGAACAGCAAAGTGACAATTTTAACACTTTAACAATATCAGTTATTGATCGATCTTACTTACAAAAACAATAATTGCAATAATAAACTAAATATATGTCATCAATCAATATTAAGAGACAATTTTAATGGATTTTTAATTACGATATTTGATAGACTCGACACTAATTAAGAGGAATATACATGGTTTGATGACATTTGGCTTTAATAGACATCAGAAGACATCAGTCAACATCGAGTGGCAATCTACCCCATTCATAAAGTGAAAATCTACCTCAACGGTTTCATAGATTGTTAAACGAGACTATTTAACAGAATTAGACGCTAATTCAACTGTATATAAATGAATAGATATGATTAGGCTTCAGTCTACGCCAATACACATCAGAAGACATCAATAAACATGAAGTGACGTCAATTGGCCTTAATGGAAAGTTATTCTACGATATCTGACAAAAGTCGACGCTTTTTCATCTAAATTTACGAGAATTGATTTGATTCGACGTCAATAAACATTGAGAAACATAATTAAATATGAAGTCATAATATACCCCAATCGACTAGATTGTTAATCTACACTATCTGACAACGCGAACACATGAGGCGAGGTGATTCGACCTCAATAGACGTTAATAGACATCAGAAGACATCTATCAATGATTCGACCTCAATCGTTATCAATTGACATCATAGGTCAACATTAGGTGACAATCGACTTCAATCAGCTTCAATGGATTCTCAATAGTATGTTTGAATAAAAACTCTAGCGACAGCACATGAAAGCACATTCAGCACTTTCTTTACTTTCCGTTGAACAGCTATAGCTTCTAGAAGTGCGGGGAGTGCAGGAAGGTATTTCACGAACGTCAACACGGCCTCGTGTATTTCTATCAACATTGTTTCAGTCTCTTCAAACTATGTTTACCTGGAATGATTTTTTCTAATTATCCGACCAAAGTTTCAAATTCTTGGTGCAGAGTCACAGGAAAAATATGAATATATGACTCACAGTGCGATTCAGATGCTGACAGCAGAGGAAGCTTTACTTGTAGCCAAATTCAATCAATGGTTTGCACAGTGGCTGTAGACAGCAAGAGGTTGAATCTTGAAAATACTGGCTTGATTTTACACTTATCTGTCCAAATTGAATTTTGTAACAAATTATCGTCATTAGTTTTAATTAATATAAATTTACAAAAAGCAATTCACCTAGCTTTAAATTTTGTACCAACGAGATTGAATACGGATGGAACTTGTGTTTTTTAAGAATCCTGTGAATACTTATATCTAATATTCCCAAATCTCTCTGCGCATCGGTCCATGAATTTCCAGGATACATTTTGAAGTATCCCAAGACTTTAATTTCATTGGCTTCATTGTCTAAAACAGAACCTTCTTCAATTTACTGTACTGTGCAACAAACTGACCGTGGTTTTTACAATTATAAATGAGCCCTGTAGGTGTATCAGGGGTGGGTCGTAGCCTATCCGGTTATCGAAAATAGAAAGTATCGCAGGCTCGTTCAAAAACCCTATCACATTCCCCGTATATTACCAGCAAATTGAAATAATTTTGATCAATAAGTCGTAAACGGGACATGATAAACACTTTTGAAACGCTTAAATGTCAAGCTGTTTTTATTGTATGTTTTTTGGTTGATATTGTAGCTTTTTTTTGGTCGCTCCAGACAATTATAACAATTATAAACCATACCATTTCAGTGTTTCAGATTTCTACAAAAACCGTTCATTTGAGATGTATGAATTCACTAACGAAATCCCCTTAATTTAATATTAGATATAACACTAATATGTTTTGAAATCACGTTCCATCATGGAGGAACTCCAGTATACGCTTTCAAATTATCATTGATCAATTAATTTGTGACTTTCAAAATTTCAGCTGTTTCCGCAGCTGCTAGAATTCATAGAACTAGAGCCGGTATTTTCTGAAGGTTCATAAATATCTTGTGAACTATTTGAATGTGTAAAACTAATAGATGATAAACTTTTCTGAGCATCAACAAGTAAATTAGAAATTGACTTTTGACGTAATGGTTTTATTGGAGATTTTGCAGTACTTATGCTACCAGTTTTAATTGGTGAGCAGGATTTATCTATTTTTGAACTGATATGCTGCGATACTTAGGACAACTATTCACTTGTAAAGCAAGAGTACGATTGTTAATTTTAGTTTGTTTCAACATTGACCTTTTTGTTGGTTGTTACATTTAATGGAGCAGAATCCATTTCAATATTTTCAACAGTATTGGCTGATCCGGCATTAATATTTATTTCTTGAGGACTACTCTTTTCAATATTTTCTGACGATTCACTAAAAATTTCTTGAATGATTTGTTGTCTGCATCTTTTTTTTGCAGCTAGTCGAGAATTCATTCTAGTGCCTTAGTAGTTAGGTGAATGAGAGTAGAGCAAATAGTCAGTAGCCATCCAGCTTATGGTCACATCCGGTGAAGAAGTGGTGAAGCTTCTGGAGACAATCACAAGAAGTAGTAACGTTACAGAAAAATGGCGTGGCGTATGGGACGTAATAATGTAGAAGATATTTTTTACATAATAAAAATGTTGGCCTGTGCAGGATTCGAACCATCGATCTACGTGCTCACACTCGGCTCATATATGGGACTACGCCATTACGACTCAACGGGAATAAATTCGAGATGAATGTATTTAAAGGGTGTGGCGCAACGCTCTGGTTGAACAGAAGTGTTATTTTTTATGTTTTAAGAGGTAGTTTTGAAAGTGCGAAAATGTGCTTACAGTTTTATTAATAATAAATGTGGGAACATGTGTGTGTGTTCGAATCATAATGTCCTTAGAAGAGTATAGACGCCAATTGGAAGAATTTACTAAAAGTCTTCGAGGGCTGAATGAAGATATTTCCTTCTATGAGAAGTTTAAAGTAATAAAGCAATTGGAGCAAAGGTGCTTGTTGTATGATAAGGACCTTAAAAATCGACGATTGCCACCTACTTCAAAATATCCACTTAATAGAATTAAACCGACTACAATATGAATAATACAATGGACAAGCATACCGTCAAGGATGATATTAATGTGTTTGCAATGACATGTATAATTTTAGCAACAGTATTTATTTTATTATTAAAAATTGTAAACATAAAGATTAATCATTCATGTAATTTAGACATAAATGAGGAGTATACATTGTGTTTTAATAAAACTTTTCATATGTTTTTTTATATTATTTATCAAAACAAAAATAAGTTACAATGGTATTATACTTGAAAACCAGTATCGAAGTCGTTCTATATTAATTCTTGTACAATTGAAAGTTCCATTGGTATGGCAAGCCTTCGAATCTTTTTTGGATTTTTCCATGGCAGAGGATGTTCCATCAAATTTGCTGACATCAACAATCATCATAGAAATTCCATATTCTTCACGTTTCTTTTGTAAAAATTCAGCTTTTTGATTACCGCGAACGTGAATGTAATCAACATTAGGCTTACGCTTTTCAAAATCTCGTCCAATTTTGCATAATCAACATCTCCAGAAGAATACTTAATTCCATAGATATACCTGTTTGCAGACTTAATCGGCGAGTACTGATATCTGGATTCTCCGTAACACAAATTGAAATTCCATCTTCTTCATCGGCAGTGATTTTTTTGTAGCACCATACTCAGTTTTAGAGCGTAAAGACCCCGTTTCACCTAAGCGATTGTAAAGATTTCGGTACAGTTTGTAATTAGGTTGCCTTCGATTTAGGTATAATTGTGAATAGCTTCCGAGCCGCAGTTGGACCACTATAATTTGACTGAGCAAACACACAAATCATATCGCGCATCTCATTATTTGAAAAATCGTTATGCCTAGGCATTATTTGATAAGTAACTATTACTCTTGTTAATTACTAAATTGTTAATAAATGGTATACTAATGTATTACTTATTCTTATTATTATCCAATTTTTGCTTTTACACAAACTGTCTAAAAGTGTCTAAAAGATCTTTACGAAAGCGGATCATAAAGTGTATTGAAGTAAATGGTGAACATTTTTAGGCATTTTTTATTTTTGTTGACAAATTTGATATTGTTACAAATTTGAGGAATAATAAATTTGTAATTAAAATTTATTGAATTTAGTGTAAATTATGATTCCTCATGCCAAAAAACGTAAAATTGACAATTTTCAAAGAGAAATTTGGAAAACATAAAAAATTATTGCGAAAATCAAAATTTAAATTTAAACTTTGAACACCCCGTATCTTGGAATCTAGCAATATTTGCATAAGGCATGATGAACAGTATCATCATATTTTGAGGTATAGAATCTACAGTTCAGAGATTGGACATTCTTAATGAATCACCCTGTATGAAGGGACTTTTTCAAGATAGCTGTGGAGGCTAGGGTCGTTACATATGCCGCTAAAACTCAAGGTACTTGTTATTTAATATTGGAAGTAATATTGTATATCAAGTGCCTTGTATTTATTTTCAGTATTTAGAACATAGACTAAAAGGGCATAAATACCTTTAAAGAAATAGATCTGCATTAACAAACCACGAAATATCAAAAAAACATTATCTTCAATTATAAAGATTTAAAAATGTTTGGATTGGAATCAAATATAAATAATTTAATTGATGACTACTACATAGCCAGGGTCACAATTAGTACAAGGCACTTGATATATAATATTACTTCTTTTATTTTTTGATGTTTTAGATTTTAATGTAGACAAATATTTGAATATGGTATTATGTCCTTTGTGACTCATACTAATATCATATTTATTAAAATAATTTGATAGTTGATGGGAAAGTCCTTGTATTTTATGTTTTAATGTTTCATGTACTGATAGTTTGATAGATCTATCAGCCTAACTGATCTTTTTTTTGTGACATAGGATGACATGAAGAGAAGTTCAAATATCTTGATAAACAAATTGGTTTCGTATACCATTCTGTTTTTTTATGATATGAGTTGAATTTTTTATTTACGTTTTCAATTTGATTCTTTGGTACGACAGTAATGCAATCATCTACATATCGGAAAAAGAATGGACTATTTATATAAAGTTTGCTAAGGACAGTTTCCTCGAGATCTTCCATTACTAATTGTGCTTACATGCAGAGTATGCCTGCTGCATGCTTTTTTAATTCCGGTAATTATCCAAACTCTTGAAATATTGTGTATAAAATGCAAGAGCTTTAACATCATTAAAGTTTTTCTCTCAAAATACTCTCCGATTGAGGATCTATCAACTCCATTTGTAAATGAACTGGTGGCTGTGAAGCTTCAAAATTGAATGGATTGTTGAAAATTGGGAATTCAATTTTATTCATTTTGCGAAAGTCTTCAAATCGATTGTTGAATTCCGTAATCAAATTCTGCAGATGTTGACAATGTTCTTCCCATTTTTTGGTTCACAGTTCCAAATGATTTTAAATAAGGGAAATGGTTCAAAGATTAATTTTTTACCTAATTTTCTCACAGCCTCAACTTAGTTTCAAATGCTTAAATAAATGAATACATTTGAGTGACAATCAGATTTTTACCCTATTTCGAAAATAATTAAATAACGGTGGACTTCAGGTAATCAATGCCTTATATGAAGTTGCGAGGATATATTGAAAAATTCTTAGCCTACTATAGAACCCAACAAAATTTCCATGTCAAATATTTTATTACTCAACATATTCTCCTCTTAATTGGATACGTTCAACCAGTGAAAAGTTTACATACAGGTATTCTGTATGGCTCGAAACTCCAATTTTTCGATTTTCACAATTTCGGTAGACAACTTTTTTCTTCTAATTTATTGCGTAAATTTGGTTTACTTTTTTGTAAACACTGACACTTCTAATAAGTCATTGTTCGTTGCTATGGTAACGCAATATTTTGTTTATGCATGGAACTGGTCTAGGCTAAGATATCAATAGATCCTCGTATATTGAAATTTCGCGTAGACTGCAAACATTTCATAAAAAGATAGCATTCTGCTCAAAATAACGAAGTTTGGGTCCAGTATAACTGAAAGTTTCAGAAAGCTGAAATTATTTTAACTGAAACGTGCATTTCGAAAACCCATGCAAGCAAATTCCCATAACACTAGTCGCAGTACTTTCTCATATACATACCGATTCCGCTTAGTCGTGAAAGACTCTGTACATACAAATATTGTACTGTACCATTGTGAAAGATATATTAATGAAAAATTGGGATAAAATAATAGAATATACATGAAATAAATTCATAAAAGCTATAGAACAGTCACGCTAAGAATATCGCCATCTCTTAGCAGCAAGCGGAAATATTCTATTATTTTTGTCGAGAACGATAGAATCTTCGTACTTGAGTTTATACCAGAACCTTCCATAACCATATAAAACGAGTGCGTTGGTGCGACGTGAGTCAGTTGAATCGAGTAATCGAAGAGATACGGTTTGGGAAGGATTTTAATTCTACTGCGAGGTAGTGATTGTTAAGGTATTGTGCATTTGTTTGTGTCATTTACAAACTTTTCACTGGCTGTTGACAAGAGCACTGATACTGTTGATACAGCTGTTTTTATACGAAGCATTAACAGTAACTAAAATAACTGAAGGACTATTTAAGTGCGTTCAATTGACAGATAATACAACAGCAAATGAAATTTATTCTGCAATTGAGCATGTGATAGCAGAATATGTACGGGGATGTATTGATATCTAGTTAGCCTAGATCAGTTCCATGCATAAACAAAATATTGCGTTACCATAGCAACGAACAATAACTTATTAGAAGTGTCAGTGTAAATTTTGACGTTAAAAAAGATGTTCAATGATATTATGAAAATCGAAATATTGGAGTATCCGGCCATCATTAAGTACCTTTATTTAAAAGGGGTAAGCAGATTTACGAAGTTATACTTAATACCCTTGGTGATCAATATCCTTCGTATGCAAACGTGAAAAATTGGACTGTCAAGAAGGCCAGTTTCTGTGTCAGTCCCCGAAAGTATCGATGCCTTTCATGACACTCAGATTCTCCAAGACTAAAAGTTCGTCTCCAAAAATCTGCTGGAAAAGTTCTTGCTTCCGTTTTTTGGGATTGCCATGGAGTAATCATGAGTGATTTTTTGGATAAGGGTAGAACAATAACTGGTGTTTACTTATCGACATGACTGACACTTTACGGGAAAACATTAAAAAGAAAAGACGCGGAACGCTACCCAAAGTTGTTTTGTTTTTGCAAGACAACGCCTCTGTATACAAATCTCTTGTTGCCATGCAAAAAATTCATGATTTAGGGTTTGAATTACTAGAACACCCCCCTTATTCATTAGATTTGGCTCCGTTCGACTATCATCTCTTTCTTCAACTGATAAAAGTTTAAAAGGTCGTAAATTTTCTTCCAACTGGAGTTAATGAAAGCTGTGAAAGTCTTGTTTGCAGAGCAAGAAGAAACATTCATTTCATACAGGTTCGCTGTAATAAATGTATCCAATAAAGAGGAGAATATGTTGAGTAATAAAATATTGGACATGGAAATTTTGTTGGGTTCTATAGTAGGCTAAGAATTTTTCAATATATCCTCGCAACTTCATATAAGGCATTGATTACCTGAAGTCCACCGTTATTTAATTATTTTCGAAATTTTCGGACACATACAGCCCTCCACTAAAATAATTATATTTCTAAGTGTAAGTCAGTTGGATCTAATATTTTTGGTGTTTGGAGAAATAATACTCACAGCTTCCAAAATCTGTGAAAACCTTGTCGAAAATTTATATATGGTGATCAGAATTTCACTATCTAAAAACTTCGGAAACTTAATTTTTCCAAATGGCAATTCCCACTTTTCTCTTCACTAATGGATTTTAAGCTTTAAATTAAGGGGATTTCGTTAGTGAATTCATACATCTCAAATGAACGGTTTTTGTAGAAATCTGAAAAACTGAAATGCTATGGTTTATAATTGTCGATTGTCGGGAGCGACCAAAAAAAGTTACAATATCAACAAAAAAACATACAATGAAAACAGCTTGACATTTAAGCGTTTCAAAAGTGTTCTTCATGTCTACATATAAGTGTAAAATTCAGAAGAATGAAAAATTTAACCGGCGAACTCTCATTATTGGAGTGATACTAATCCTCAAATGTTGAGTGAAAGACAGTTCCTAAGTACTTGAATTTCAATGTTTATGATGCGATAAAAAATGACTGTATGCTGCTGGTACATTTTTATGACGAATTTACTATTTAAATTTGAGGGTGAATTTTACTTCAAATTTTTGTTTATTTCAGATATCTAGAAAAATTAGAAAATTATTCATATCCACTAAATCTGAATTGGAATCAGCTGTGATATCAGCACGATGGAGCCCCACCACAACTTTTTACAGACTCATTTTGAGGACTGATGGATAGTACTTTGCATCAATGGCCTCACCGTTCACAGAATATCACCCCATTAGATTTTTTATATGAGTAAGCTAGTCACGCCCGTAACCATTCATATTGCAAACGGTGACGTTTTACAGCAATAAAATAGGAACTTTGAAAACAGAAACTCAAGGACAAAAGTTTTGTTTGGAATGATTGATCGTTCAAAATATGAAACATAATTTGTTATCACTTTCAAAAATTACCTCAATGGCTCATACAATTAAAGTAGAAAGAAAAATATGATTATACAAGGTAAAAAGAAGACTGGGTCATGCTGGAAAAGATGTTTTAATTCAGTTAGGATTACCACCCGAAAATAAAATTTTCTCTACATGTATGGAAGGTAAAGGTACAAGATGCCCATTTACTGATAGAGAAAGAAAATCAACCAAAATTGGCGAATTGATCCACAGCGGCGTTTGTGGTCCAATGAACCCTACCGCTTTTGACGAATCGCGATATTTTCAGACCATTATAGATGCTACATCAGATAGTTCAGACAATAAAGATAATACTCAAGAAAATGTTGCATTGCCAGAATTGTCATTAACCAGGTCAGGTAGAAATGTAAAAAGGCCAGGATATTTGGAAGGTTATGACATATATATATCGCTTATTGTTTCTTTAGTTCAGTAATAGGGAACCAGTAGCACGGGGGTTTCTAGAACCTCAACAAGGTATGGAATTTGATTATGCTCCAGTGTGCAGAATTTCAACAATACGCTTAATGCTATCAGTGGCAGTTGAAAGAGATTATATATATATATATATATATATATATATATATATATATATATATATATATATATATATATATATATATATAGAAATGTGAAAGGTCCCCGACACTGCCACACGACCAGCGGATTCCAAAGTGCAATAAACAATATTCACATAGTCAGCGGATTCCAAAATACGTATCAAATAAATATAAGTTCATTGCATTAAATTAATTCAATTCATTGTTTTGTTACTGTTCATTGTTAAAATATTGATTTGTCTGTAAAGTTATTTTCTGTAAATAAAAGTACTTTTTAAAAAAGTTAAAAGTGTCCCAAAGAACATTTCTGGCGCTGCGAACAGGATCAAATTCGTACAGAAACACAAGTTTTCCTGGTCAACTTTAGTTGTTAAACGAGACGATCCATCGAACCAAGGCGAGAAAAACGTAGTAAGCAGAAGACATCACCAGTGATCATCCTCTTGTAAGTACAACGTTCCTTTTCACCTTATTTATGAGCACTTTTAGCGATATTTCTGAAAGTAACTTACATTTATTATTGTCAAATCTCTCTATAAACCCTTTGGACAGTTCTACTTCAGCTAATAGTTCTCGATTTTCTAAAAATCAAATTTTAAAAGTTCGAAACACTGATACCTTGAATATGTCTCTTCAAAACAATGATATCTCCAGCCTCTGTGCCACTCTACCTGAATTTAGTTCGAAAGATAATCTTTCAACATTTATAAAATCGGTAGATAACTTAATTACGTTCCTTCGGTCACAGAATCTCACTCAACCTCAAGAATTCATATTAAATGCCAATATTATTTCTCGTATAAAAGGTGAACCTAGAGATTTTTTAAACTACTCAAATTTAACACTTTGGACTGATGCACGTCCAGCATTACTATCTAAATACGGAGATAGACGCTCCGAAGATATTTTACTAACTCAATTATCTACAACAGTTCAGTACGATAATGAGACGTATGATATCACCAAAGAATCTCTAATAATTTAAATGATTTGCTTCAACACATAGCTCTTAATGATAATATAGAAACTGTAAATTTCAAAACCCCATACTTTAAAAATATTGCTCTCAAAACGTTTTGCACTGGCATTAACGAGCCATATTGTGAATATTTATCACATTTTCAAATAAATTCTCTCGACGAAGCCCTGCAAAAATGTATCTCCTACAATAATCATAAAAATCAACAATTATATATGAACTTTTTGAGGAGTCAACAAAATAGAAGACTACCCTATATCCAAAAATCAAAACAAAATTCTATTCCTTCAAACCACAATAGATTTAATCAAACTTTCACGCGAAACCCTATTATTAACCCAAGTCCCCCACGAAATAACTCTTTTTCAAATATCCTTATTTCTCCCATAAATAGAATCCAAAATAACCACCCCTTTAGAAAAAACCAAAGTTTCACTAGATCTCAGCCTAATAATACTTTTGGTAATAACCATACATTTAATAATCCATCTACCAACAATTCTTTTGGAAATAATCCAAACCCCCTTGCTCCACAACACCAAAGAAATTCTCTAACTCCTCGAAATGTCCCACAACCAATGAGTGGTGTACAAACTATTTCTAGTAGAAATCAACCAATGAGTACTTCCACGAGAAAAACTTTTAATTTTAATGTTGATTCTCATCAAAATGAATACTCCAACCCTAACGATACCTTAGACTTTGACGATACAAATGACAATTTTGTTAACGAAAATTCTCATTCAGACGTCCAGGTCGAAAATTTTTACGAAGCCACTCACGAAGCACCAATTCAATAAATCTTAATAATATCCGTAACAACCCCCAACTACCATACTTCATTATGCCAAAATCAAAACTAAAAATCTTAATTGATACAGGAGGCTCAGATAGATCTCCTAAAGCTTCTACCTTTTTCAACTCAAATCACATTTATAATAAGCCCTTCACGTTGACTTCCATGAAAATAACACGGAAGTATAACTCTAATATTAAAACACCCTTGATCGAAGAACTTAACATTTTAGAACCCATCGACGCTAGAATTGCCGAGTGGAGTAAAGACTTCGACATACTACTAGGAAATTACGACCTAGAACACTTGCATGCTTTGATAGATTATCAAAGTAAATTACTTATATTAAAACGTCTTAATATTACTATTCCTTTTGACACCTTACATAATAAAATTCCTGTAGACATCTTCAATGGCGACATTCTCCTACCCGAAACTATAATAAATAACATTAAAATTCCTGAATCTATCCATACTGTTGCCAACGGTTACATTAACGATATCTATTTACCAACTCCTTTGCCCTTAGAACCTATACATGTCGAGCATTTAGATAAATACGAAATATGTAACGGTCCAAGTAAATTCGATCCTTCATTAATTCGTACTCAGCATTTGAACCAAGAAGAAAAGGAAAAAATTTTGAAGCTTTGTAACATATATAAGGATATTTTCTATGACGATAATTCCGATTTAACTTTTACTTCGGTCATTAAGCACGAAATAAGAACAAAAGACGAAAACCCAATTTACGTCAAAGGCTTCCGACATCCGAAAGCAATGCAAGAAGAAATTTCCAGACAGATTAATCAATTACTCGATAAAAAAATTATTAGACCATCAATGTCTCCTTACTCCGCCCCTGTTTGGGTTGTACCAAAAAAAACCGATGCTTCCGGCAAGAAAAAAATCCGTATGGTAATTGACTACCGCAAACTAAACGAAAACACCGTTGAAGATAAGTATAATCTTCCCAATATAGAAGACATTTTAGATAATCTAGGAAAAGCTACATATTTTACTACCCTTGATCTAGCCCAAGGCTTCCATCAAATTGAAGTCCACCCAAATTCAATCGAAAAAACAGCTTTTTCCGTACCACATGGTCACTACGAGTTTTTACGAATGCCATTTGGTCTTAAAAACGGACCTTCCACTCTCAAAAAATTGATGGATAACATTCTCCGACCTTTTCTCTACAAATGTTTTTCGTATATATGGACGACGTCATAATTTTCTCTAAGTCCCTTCAAGAACACTTGATTCACATTGCTGCAATCTTTGAAACATTCCGAAAGGCAAATTTGAAAATTCAATTAGACAAATCTGAATTTCTGACGAAAGAAGTCGCTTTCCTTGGTCACATTGTGACTCCTGAAGGCATTAAGCCCAATCCTAGTAAAATAGAGGCCATTAAAAATTTCCCTATTCCAAAGACTGTGAAAGAAGTGAGATCATTCTTAGGACTCATTGGATATTACAGAAGATTCATCCCAAATTTTGCAAGAATAACATTAACCTTTTCTCGATGCACTCGTAAAGGAGCTATCATAGATCCAACGAATGTCAATTACAAAGAATGCTTTGAGAAGTGCAAACAACTCTTATGCAATGCCCCAGTTTTGCAGTACCCAGATTTTTCAAAACCTTTTGTTTTGACAACCGACGCCTCCACTATCGAAAGAGAACTTCTGGCAATCTTAGATTCCTGTAAACATTTCCGCCCGTATTTGTATGGTCAAAAATTCACTGTCGAAAGCGACCACAATCTTCTAGTATGGATTTGCAAAATTAAAGACCCCACATCTCGGTTAGCCCGATGGAGACTGAAACTGGAAGATTACAATTTCGATGTTAAGTACCGCAAAGGCAAAGAAAACCAGGTAGCCGACTGTCTTTCCAGAGTACAGGTCAACGCACTTTCAAATTCTTCTATTTGTGCCGAACCCCCTGATCCCCACGATTTTGATCTAGACGAATTCCTTGAAGAATTCGACAAAAATCAATCTCTCAGCGAGAATACCAAACACACAGCAACCGAAAACCCGATTTCCGAAATTCCTATATCTGAAGATCCAATCAATTCAGCAACAAATCAAATTATTATTGTCCCTAAATCTAGAGAATATGACATTATTTATAAGAAACCTTTCAAAAAACATAGATATATCGTAAACCTCACTGACAATTGGATAACAGAAATACCTGATGCTCTCAAAAAAATACTTAGACCAAATGAAAAATTCGCAATACATGTACCCCATGAATTTCGACCCTTCATCTGTGATTACTTTAATAAAACTTTTGACTCGACCGTTAAGGCTATATAAGTTACTACAAGACATAGAAGAAGAACAAAGACAAATAGACTGTGTAAAACAATATCATACCGAAAATCACAACGGCATAATCGAAACTTACAAACATTTGAAAAATCAATTTTATTGGCCAGCCATGCAAACTACTATTTCTAATTTAATAAATCAATGCGAGATTTGCTTAAAAAACAAATATGAACGACACCCTTATAAATTACCTCAGTTAGGCCCATTATTAGGACAAAAACCTTTCGACATAATTCACATTGACTTGTTCCATTGTAACAAAAATTATTATCTAACGATTGTAGATTCATTTAGCAAATATGCTCAATGCTATAAAATCTCTGATAAAACTTCCGTATCAATCCTTAGCAAGCTAAGACATTATGTTTCTCACCACAATTACCCGAAAAAAATTGTTTGCGATAATGGCACTGAATTTAACTCTGCTGTAATTAAGGAATTCATGAAACTCCACAAAATTGAAATACATTTCACAACGGTCAATAACTCATCTTCTAATTCCCCTGTTGAACGATT
This sequence comes from Diorhabda sublineata, assembly GCF_026230105.1. Lineage (NCBI taxonomy): Eukaryota > Metazoa > Arthropoda > Insecta > Coleoptera > Chrysomelidae > Diorhabda > Diorhabda sublineata. Next base: position 2,349,486 of record NC_079486.1, read on the forward strand.
CCATTCCACCCTTATAGAAAAACTTAGAACACTACGAGACCAAAATCCAGATGATCCCTTAGATGATACTTTCACACATGCAATTCTAATTTATAATCAATCAATCCACAGTTCCACTAACTTCTCACCTTTTTCAATTCTTTATGGCCCCTATGCCGAAGAAATACATTTCGATTTTGATCTTCCGCTATACGAAACATACAACCAAAGACATAAAGACGAACTCCAATCATTCATAATAGACTTATATAATAAACAAAAAGAAAAACGACAGAAAATTCTAGACAAACAAAATGAAAATACTGAACCAATTCCTGTAATCGATCCAACTAGTTCGACCTAAACTAAGCTCTCCATATTCTAAATTACATCCAAAAAAACAACTCAAAACTAAAATTGTTGGTAAGACCGACAAACAAAACACCACAAGTACTCACTTAAAATTTACAAAACGACTTCGTAACGTAAAGAAAAAGAATATCATCTCAGATAGACCTTCTTTACAGGACGACCCTATCCCTGGGATATCCGCTCAAGATACAAGAAATCCCCAATAACGGCTATTATGCAGAAGACATAGGCAAATCAAACGAGATAAATCATTATCATAGACATATTTTACAAATTAATTTAGAAAAATTAACTGATACTTTAGAAATAAACTCTAATGACCTTTTCGATTCACCTTTAGAAAATGGACCTTTAGCCCCTTTGAAATTTCAATATAATCACCTTTTAAACGAAGCAAAAGATAATCTTCATAAAATCACCCGTAAACATAAAAGAGGTTTGTTCAACTTCCTCGGAACAACTATTAAATATATATCTGGAAACCCTGATGATTATGACTTGGAATTATTGAAAGAAAGTTAAAGAAAATGAAATCATTAACAATCTTAATAAAGAGATTTCTTTTGGACACTCTATTGATACGAGATTTAATAAACTTCTAAATTTGATAAATAATAATAGTAAAATAATTGTGGCTGCAGTAAACAAGTTATCATCCGATTTCAATGGATACGTTGCACTTCATAATGAAATTCTAAACCTTCAAACTATAAATGAATTCCTTTTGAAACTGATTCGAACTAAAACTTTATCCCAACAAGACCTTTCGAATATTGAGCTCTTTACTTTAGATGAACTAGAAACTTTAAAACAAGAATTATTAGAAACATATTCTCGGCATTCCCTTTTAATCAGTGACGAACATCCCTATCAATTAATTGAAGCTTCTAAATCATTAGTTTGCGTTACCACCAAAACCATGCTCATAATACTGAAAATACCCATCCTTTATCCTCATTCTTACCCTACATCTAGAATCTACCCAATTCCCAATAATGATCACATTATGATCCTGCCACCCGCGCATTACTAAGTAAATAATAAATGGTATGAAATCTGCACCAGCTTAGCTGAACACATCATCTGTACGAAACCTATAAGATCGCAATGCAAAATCCCGAATATAGAGAATTGCACCAAGTCAATCACAACAGAGAACTTCTCACAAGAAACCAGCAAAGTAATTCTATTAGGAATAGTTCATCCAACCATAATTCAAAACCAAGAAATTAGGAGAAGTAGCATCTTAATGACAAACGAGTCAATTACTATAGAAGGAATACGATACACTAAGAAAATTGTGCAAGAAATTACAGTGCCGCAAGTAGTCCCAATCAAGCTGCATCCGAAGCACGAAATTATGTTAGAAAAACTCCAAATTCCAGAGACGCATGGACAAGTTCAACCCATTGAACCAATCCCACTCCTGCCGCAATTTTCCGCAGGACTCAGTATTGTTTCTTTAATTACAATTTTGATTATTTTAGTCATTTTAATAACAGTCTCTGTAAAGAAACGAAAAAGAATTTCCAGATTCTTATATGGTCCCAAACTACAACCCACTCAAATCCAGATTCTCCAAGATTTGTTCTCAGAGACTTCGAGGACGAAGTCAACACCAATGGAGGGAGGAGAAATGTGAAAGGTCCCCGACACTGCCACACGACCAGCGGATTCCAAAGTGCAATAAACAATATTCACATAGTCAGCGGATTCCAAAATACGTATCAAATAAATATAAGTTCATTGCATTAAATTAATTCAATTCATTGTTTTGTTACTGTTCATTGTTAAAATATTGATTTGTCTGTAAAGTTATTTTCTGTAAATAAAAGTACTTTTTAAAAAAGTTAAAAGTGTCCCAAAGAACATTTCTATGTATATATATATATATATATATATATATATATATATATATATATATATATATATATATATATATATATATATATATATATATATATATATATATATATATATTAAATAGCATTGTACGGACTTCGAAGTTCACCGAAATGTTGTTTGTATTTTAAAGATCAAGTATACTTAGTACTATACATAGATAATGCTTTGATTATAGGGAAAGAAGAATTCGTAGATACCTTAATTAGAGATCTTTATACCAAATATAAAGTAAAACAAATGAGTAAACTTCAATCATTCTTAGGAATTCAGATTGAATTTACAAGAAAAGGAATAAAAGTACATCAGACCATAATGATAAAATGACTTTTTAAAGAATTAGAAATAGAAGAAACAAGATCGATTTCGACACCAAGGAAGTAAATATTAATGTACCTGAAGATGAACTAATTATAGAGAATAAGTCATATAGAAGATTAATTTGCAGTCTTATGTACATTTCAATAACTACCAGACCAGATATATGTCAAAGTGTGTCACTACAAAGTCGTTATTTGGATAAACCTGCCAACAGCACTTGGAATGCAGTCAAGAGAATTTTGCTTTAGCTCAAGTCTTCATTAGAATATTGTATATTATTTGGAAAAGGATATACAGGACAGGCTGCTATGTGTGATTCAGATTGGGGTGGCGAAAGACAATCAAGAAAAAATTTAAGTGGATTTATAGCTTTTTATAACAAGAATCCCATAAATTGGATTTCAAGGAAGCAAAATTGTGTGGCCATTAGTTCAATGGAAGCAGAATATATTGCCGCAGCATTAGCTAAGGAAATAGTGAATTTAAAAGGTTTTTTATTATGAGTTATGCAGTTCTGTGGTGTATAAATATTTAAAAATTTTCAAAAGCGTTTGTAAATTAAAACTTGACAAATTTTCCTAAAATTCAATGACTTCAACAATTCTATAACTTTATTTAAAAATCCATGTTGGTCGCTTTGGATGCTTTCACCAGACAGACCTAAAAAATTTTAAAATTTCTATACAAAATCTGTCACACTGGGATTTTCTAGAAAACTAAAATAATTTCACATTTTTCAATAAATATTTTTAACTCGACTTATACTAAAAAACAATGGTTTTCCAAAATTTTCCAAGATTTTACATGATAATCTACAAACTTATTATGATTTTCTTTCCAAATGAATAAATTGTAAAATTAGTACTATCCAAGTTTGATATTGATTTGGCATTTGAAGTGTACAAGTCCGTACATTAAAATTAGGTATTAGTTACATATTCATTGAAAAGTTTAATCAAGACAGATAAAGTGGAAGTAAATGGATTACAAAAACATCATTAGTAGAAACTAACACTATTATACCAAATCAGAAACAATTTTTCTATTAGAGAAAATTCTAATTTTAAATTAACTTCTGTTAATAATGTGATTTTTCATTATAAGAAACTTTTTAATTCAAAAAAATTGCAAAAGCAGTTCTATGCGAATCCCATTATATTATTATCGAAAAAATTGGAAAGCAATCGTTTGCTATTTTTTAAAGAGCATAAACTAGAAAATAAAGAGTTTCCTAATTTTAAATTGTTCACAATATCCAGTACAAAATGAGTAATTGTTGAACTTACCACTGAATTTGAAAGTTGTTTTAATTCAGTCTGAGTAAAGATAGTCTTTCGTTCAAGAAATAATCCTTTGATGATTTGTACTTATTACAAATACCGAAAACAGTTGATATCTTATGAATCACCTCTTCCTGAAGTTTTTTGAATCTTTCGACCAAATGGATCAAATTTTATATTTTGTTCAATGCCTTTAGTAATTTACTAATTCAATCAAATAACCATCTGAAATCAAATTATACGAAGTAATATTTTTTGTTTTGTACAAATCACATAGATACTAGAGGAGAACTTCGAAACCGTCGTCAGACAGTGTAATAGTGAGTGTGGTGGTGGCATTAGTAGTAAATACAGCACACAAATTGTGCTCACGTATTTTATGAAATAATAATCGCTTTTCCCCTTTTGTGTTCTTCATTAGCCATTCGAAGTATTATCTGATCTGGAATGCTTAATTAATGCTTATTTGACACTTCTCAATTTGTCACTATGCAATCCAATCAAACGTTTATTCCATAATTGTATCCATTAAGGTTTGAGATCATTATTGGAGGTATCTACGGTTCCATTATCCAATTCCTCATACTTATACAATTCGGAATTATGTATGATTGTATCATTCAAGTTCAGAAAGAAATCATGCTCATTTACGATAAGCATTCTTACTTCTTATTCGAACGGTTTTGCTACTCTACATTATAATTTATAAAACCTACACCAAGTAACATTTAATCAGAACTTTTCAGGACAATTCTCCATTACTCATTTAGTTCTATTTGCAGATATAATGTTGAAATTGTACAAAGTGATTAGATTGGTTAATTGGTAAGTGCCTTGAAAGTTCTTATTTGAAAACAAGTGATAAGACAAAATTCATTTATTAATAATTTATAGTAATAAACTCTCAATGCAAAAGTTATTTTTATTAGACTAGTTTAGTTTAGATAATTTGAAATATGGGTTTTGTGGTTAGTGGAACAGATGACGATCTGCTACTTCAGTGTGTTATATGTTTTTAAGTATTTGCTAATGAGAGTATAAAACCTTCAAAACTGTAAAGACTTTCGACAAAAAAAACATATGTATTTCTTTTAGTACAAAGAAAAAGAATTCTTAAAGTCAAATTCGGTGATGAAAATATTATTTTACCATCAGCCCAAATAATATCTGAAGTTTTGTTCACTGAAAAGGAAAAAAAAAATCGGTCAAATTCACAGTTACAGTTTTAAAACAAACTTTTCATTTCAACTTGATGAAAGTACAGAAGTTGCTGGCCAGGCTAATCTATTAGCCTTTGTTAGGTTCGATTCCAATGAAAGCATAAAAGAAGAACTACTTGTTTGCAAGTCAATCGTCAATTATCACAAACAACAGGGGAAAGATTTTTAAATATCTCGATGATTCAATTACAGATAACGAAATAAAACGGACAAAAAGGATTTGACTGACGACTGATAGTGCGCGTACTATGAAGTAAAGGTTGTAACTTTCATTAAGTCACGCTCTAAGCAATCCCGACTTTTTGCCATTCTATGCTATAAAATGGATGAAAGTGCTGTAAAGATTGTTGAGCTTCTTGACGAATTATGATTGTTTTTGTTGTGAAATGACGCGATACGGCATAATTTTCTCTTTTTGATTCCCTTATTTCTTGTTCCTTGTTGTCTTCATTTTACACTTCTGACTTTTCTGTTTCTTGTATTTTTTGTTTTTCTCAGCACTATTTTCCTCATCATGGCTCTTCTTCACATTACTTTCATCTTGTTTTTCACTTCTGCTTTCCTCATAATCTTTCATCATTCGAGTAATGATTTTATCTTTATATTCTTTATTTATTTAAATTTTATTGAGATTTAAAGAAAATGAAATATTTCGAAATGTATGTATGTATATATATATATATATATATATATATATATATATATATATATATATATATATATATATATATATGTATATATTTATTTTGCCAATCTATTATGAGAGTTAAAAATATCGATTTTTGATATAATCAAAGCTTGTAAAAGTTTTTAATATTCAATTTCTTATTTCTTAGACCTTTTGATTTATATTAATGCATCTAAATGATCTTTTTGTTTTAAAATTTTCAAGAAAAAAAAGATAAATTTTGACGTTTCGACTTTTTTCAACTCTATCAAAATATAATATGGACACTAACAATTTGTTTATTTATATAGATCTATAGATCACCTTCATAATGAATATCAAAATAAGGATAAAATCAACTTAGAACTTTGTTCTGATGAAAAAATTAATTTTTCCTTCTGTACCAAAGAATCAAATTGAAAACATAAATAAAAAATTGAATTCTTATCATAAAAAACTTCATTTCACAATCGAGGTTGAGCAAAATAATAGAACTTCTCTTCATGCAGGGCCGGATTAAGCTAGGGGCTAGGAAGGGCTAATCTAACGAATTGATATTATTTTGTGAATTTTTCCGGGTTTTCGAATTCCTTAAGGGGGCCCCGTCATTATTTTCGCCCCGGGCCTTATAAACCTTAATTCGGCCCTGTCTTCATGTCATCCTATGTCACAAAAAAAAGAACAGTCATAAAAAGTTAGGATGATAGATCTACCCAACTATCACCCAACCATGAAATATCAAAAAAAAACATAAACTCAATTATAAAGATTCAAAAATTCTTGAAACTGAATCTAATATACGAAAAGAGAATTTTTAGAAATGGTTCACATTCATACGACCGAAAAAGTTATAAATGATAAAAACTGTAAAAATGTATTATTACATAATGTCATCCCATTGGCCACTTGACCAAGATCAATTTTAAATATACATTTTCTGTAGGAAAATGGTGAATCTGGTTATCTGTTAGAAAAAAAACAATCGAAATCAAGTAGAATCAGAAAATGACGATATAAAGTTCCATATAGATTTAGAAGACATCAGTTACCGAAATTTAAGAAGAAAAAAAAAAGGAAAAAGTAGCAGAAGATAAAACAATTGGAACTAGTGATTCTCGAACTACTGAGATCATTAACCATAAAGATTTTTAAATATCTCGATGATTCAATTACAGATAACAAAATAAAACAGACAAAAAGGATTGGACTGACCACTGATGGTGCACTTGCTATGAAGTGAAGGTTGTAACTTTCATTAAGTCACGCCCTGAGCAATCCCGACTTTTTGCCATTCTGTGTGATAAAATGAATGAAAGTGCTGTCAAGATTGTTTGAGCTTGTTAATGACACACTTCTGACTTTTCTGTTTTCAGCACCATTTTCCTCATCATGGCTCTTCACTTTACTTTCATCTTGTTTTTCACTTCTGCTTTGCCCATAATCTTTCATCATCCGAGTAATGATTTTATCTTCATATTCTTCACCGAATTCCACATCTCTATGTATTTAAATTTTATTCCAGAGTCGATATACATTATTCGAGTATCCTGAATCATCTGAAGTTTCATATTTATCTTGTGTATTTTTGAGGTTTTCAGTAGATTTTTGGATTAAAAACGATGGATGATAACATATAACACACAGTTGATGATGAAGCAAACTTAACGACAGTTTGTTATTGTTTTCCCGCAGCCGAAAGCAAACATGACATTATTCGAACATAGAAGTGCCATGAAAAAGGTAAAAATTGATATAAACATATGATTCCATTAAAGCCAGTTTCAAAGAAAATGAAATAAGTCGAAATATATGTATTAAGGTAGTTTTACAAATAATTAATTGAATCAATTATATATTTTGTTGTTGAACTAAGTGGTTTTTAAAATATTTATTTTGTCAATCTATTACGAGAGTTAAAAATATCAAATTAATCATTAAAAATGAAAACAAATTCAGCTGTAGCACCTGCATTATGGAAATATGTATTAATATCTGTTCTCGATAAATAAAGGACATCTATTGTACTTTTACTAAAAATTTGGGATGCCAATTTAACTTTTATTTATTCCTTTTGAATTTGAAAAATCTGCCCCTAAAGACTTAACCCTTTGCCAATTGGCCATGGCATCATCAAATAAATTGACAAAACTTTTACCCAACTTTCACGCATAAATTCATGACACTTTTTTACCAAATTTTCGCTACCACAAAGTCCTTTCCAAAAGAGGTACCCAACAGATCCCTTGCTTCGGGTAATTCATCAGTATTCACGTTTGTTCCAATGTTGACATATCCTGTAAATTTTTTTCCTCTCCATTTAATCCGTCTTCTTATTACAAATTTCATCCCAAATCAAATTGCATACAATTTCCCTGTCACAAAATTCTTTAGCTTTTGGGTTTAGAGCACTTAAAGCTTCTTTGCTCCGCACTTTGATACCATTTTGGAATGGAATTGATTATATGCTATTGGTTAAAAGGTTACAGCAAAAGACCTTAACTCTAGGGAATACTTTTCTTTACTTCTTGTTTTCAGCATTCTTTTAAAAATCTCATTAGTGCTGCCTGGAATGGAAGCCTAAAAATAAAAAGTTTGGTTGTATAAATTTTAGAAGATTAACTTTTATTTGAGACTAGAGGGTTACTTTGCTCTCAATCAAAGTCCATCAAACACCAAATAAGTGTTTTTTATTTAAATGAAGCACAATAGTTATTAACACATTTCTTAATAGCCTGCTTATAGAAAATCTATTATTTATGAGGAAATTGTTATTCAAAGAACTTACCAACAAAGTTTTTTTGGCATTTTCCATAATTGAAGATATTTCTTTTAGAACACATACCAGAGATTTTGAAGAATTTACTTTAGTTTTCGATCAAGTTTATGAAGTCGCTTAAAATTTTTGCTTCGAAGAGCCACTGTATTTTTCAGAATACTCATATTTTTTTTACTTTCTTCGGTGTATCTAAATCTGAACTGATGAGATTTCCTACAAAGTTTCCTGTTTTATTGGAACCTCAATACCAATGACATTATAAGAACATTCTTCTTGTTGGTTAGAAGAGTTAGTCGCACTCTTAGAAGCACTTAAAGTTTCCGATGAGTAAAATAATTCAATTTCTGAAAATTTGGATGAAGCGGATTTTTCAGACTGATGTAAACTATAAAATATGCAATAAGTATGCAACAAAATTTTTCCTAACCTAACATTTTTCCAACAGACAATAAATAGCTTTCAGATGTTGAGTCTAAGCACTGCCAATAAGTTCCCTGTTTAATATCCCAAAATTTAACATAACTTTTTGCCTGAAAACAATATTCTCTGTAAATAAGCTAATTCTTTTATCATTTACACATTCTTTTTCAAAAATATTTTTCCAGGATTTTCTTTCATTGAAAATCGTCTTCTTTGAAATGAGAGTGACAAAGGTATTTCAATGCAGCTAGCTACTTTTGTCTTTGCTCTACCTTCGTACGAAATCTACAATTTTATATTGTAAAAAGTTGATCGATTTATCAACAAATAAGTTTGCGTTACGCCACTTATACTCACCTATGGAATGAAAAAAAAACTAAGACTAATATGTCACTTGAAAAATATTTTACTCCAACAAATCTATTCAAAATGGTTTTTCAATATTTATTAAACAAAGGCAGCCATTTTACACAAACGAATACAGATACAAAGCAATGTTAGCTAGCTTATATTTTTTCATACATTCTCACCAAAATTATTTTCTTGATCTTTGTTTAGATCAATTGTGAGAAATATTGCCCATTAACCAAATTTAGTGAGAACTATAACCAGATTATTATTGATTTTTGAAACGTAGCATGCATCCGGATAATAAACATTAATTGTAAAATTAGACAACATTGAGGTTTACTGTAAGTTAGCTTCAATTATATTCAAACATGCCAGCTAGATTCATCTTTTTTATTCATCCAAGGTCAAAGTAGACCAAAGTTTCAAACAAAGGAACTACGGAATTCATTATAATGAATACAGAAAACTTCAAAACCCGCCAATATAGTAAAAATACAGTGAACAATAATTGGAATGCCATCGAAAACAGCCTAAACTAATCTAACCACACTGAGGTTGTATCACGTTAGCTGTGGTTAGTTTTTTCAAACTTCGACTGCATATTTTATTGATAACAACTTGAATTTCTTTATAATCATTATCTCACTTTTAACTCGATTAAAGTACGTATTTTTTCCCGCTTTTTATCGACACATAGCTTACTGAAAAATTAAGCATGCTTGTAATTAAGTTTGAAATTAGCTGTGGAAACCAAGCAATTTACTTATAAATGAAATATGTTAAAATTATCCGCCTATATATTTTGAAATAAAATGACTAAAAAACTAAAATAAATAAAAATTTGTATTTGTCTGTTAACAAAATAGGTCCAAAAAAATGATAAATGATCGTATTTATTACTGGTTCGGCAGCGAAGAATGGCTGTACCGAGCCGGCTTTGTACAATTTCGGGCTTGGTACGTAACAGATACATGCCTTTCCTTCTTGGTTCCATCGCTCTTTGATGTGAAGACCCATTTAGTTTCTATAGGTTAAGGTATATCTTTTGATTCTGTTATTGCTCCAAATTTTGAGTGAACGTTTTTTTCTTAAACCCTATTCCGATCTTCTCTTTACAGCCTCATCATAGTTTTCCGGGACAGAATATACTTTGGTTGGTATCTTTTGTTTTCTTTTAGCACCACCTTTTTCCGTCTACATTCATTTTCTCTACTACACGGAATATGAATGGATGTGAGTTCATTCATCAAATTTATATGTTTATTTATCGCTGAGTCCCAAATTCGATATTCACCTCCAGAGTATCCAAAAATCGTACATACTGTACTTTGTATCAAACTTTAAAAATTGAAATAAATTCAGCTGTAGTACCTGCATTATGGAGGTATGTATAAATAACTGTTCTCGATAAATAAAGAAGGACATCTGTTGTACTTTTACTTAAAATTTGGGTTGCCAATTTAACTTAAATTTTCCTTTTCATGAAAAGTATGATTTGTTTTAATTTTTGACCCCAACCTAAGTCATTCATTAACGTGAAGTTGCTTGGGTGATGGGATGGTTTTATGTGAATCAACCTGTTGAAACAGCTCAGATGATGAAAGGAAGAGGCATTCAGATTCTTTTGCTTGCATTATGGAATCTCCATAACCACCAACGCCATTAAGACGAAACTTTTGGACACTGGACCGGCAGTGCATTCGCTAAACAGATTAGTAAAGAAGACAGGTATGTGCATTACGGAGCAGGGGCACATATTACAAGGCTTGAAAGTGCGATTGAAAAAATAATTGTGGCAAACAATAACAAAGTACCAGTGACATATATGGCAAATGTAAATATTCAAACAACAATTAATGAACAACTGCATGATTTGTTATAAAGAATGATGTTTGTGTTAGGTGAGGGCACATCAATTTTGCAGATTTAAAGAAAATGAATAGCGGCATAGCCGATGAACTAGTTTGTAAAGGCAAGAGAGAAAAAGGAAACTGCATTGTCTGTTGTGAAGGGAAACAAAGTTAACCATCATATAACTATCATATTGGTACAAGGGTCAAAAAGTTATTGGAGGTAATACATTGGTACGTTTGTGGACCCATGAAGGTTACATCCATAGGTGGATCACGATATTTTTTAGCATTAGAGGATAACTATAGTAGAATGTGCTTTATTTATTTATTGAAGACAAAAGATGAAGTCATGAAGTATTTTAATGAATTGAAAACCATGAGAGATGTGTCAAAACTTGTTTTCGTTTCCAACGAATTCGAATTGGGCCAGAAAGAAAGTTCGTTAATGGCATTTGATAATAATGGTAGGTATTTACCTATAAAAATGTTGGGAGAAAGTTGTCACGCGCTCTTTCATCGCTACGTAACGCTTTAACGCCAAAGCTTTGCTCATGTATCAGATTGCCTCATGCGCCGGTTTTTATCGTGGTATGCTCCACTTGTTCCGGGCAGCATTAGTGAGAAAAAAAATAAAATACTCCAACGTTCTGTATGATGATGAAGAATACGATGAAGCCAGTTGAACAGATTTTAACCACCTTTCTGAATTGGTAACTTGGGTATTAGCTCCTATGTTGAGATTTTATTTGATTGTTATATTTCTGGAATCTTGAAACCAGCAGTATACTAATTTTGATGAATAAATCTATTAACAAACAAATGGAAAATTGAATGGTATTGCTTATTTAACTTTCTTGGGGGATTGTAATGAACTAGTTGGATGAAGTGGACTGTCGTGTTTGTCGTTCACTACAGCACCCAAGTAGGTGTGTTGTTTTCTTCGACGAGGTTGCGGAATGAAGGACCATTCGTAATTTTAAGTAACGTTTAATAAAAATACTTAAATACGATAAAATTACACGTAAATCGATGTACAAAATAAGCAACAAGATAAATCAACAAGAATGTCCACAGTGATATATAGTTGGTTACAAAAGATAGCGAAGTTTATATGTATATTTTTCCGGTTATTCTTGAATGAAGTAACAGAAAATTGCACGTTTTATATTGCGTCGTAACGCGAGAAATATTTTGATTATTCAGGTAAATCGTAATTTTGCCCGGTTGTAAGGTTAAGATTTTTTATGAGTTGAAAGTGAGAGAGAATCGTTAAGTTGATTTAGATATAGTTCGTTAGTTTTAACGCGCACTCTATGTTTAGTTTCTGTTTACTGTGGATTCTTTTTTCTCACTGTTCTGTGCTGTGTTACTTTCTGCTCTCTTGCTGTTTCGTGCATGAATGTTAAATTTTATTTATATGGGCTAAAATGGGGGTTAAAAGTATCCCAATATCGTGGTAATATTTTGTGTTAATTGCCGTAAAGCAATAAAAAGAATCTATATTTTTCAAACAGATTTTTTGAAATTTCTCTTTTGTTTGTATAAGGGTTAACCAGATGAACTTGGAATAGTTTGTAAAAGTATAATGAAGGTTTTCAAAAGTTTTCAATAGTAATTGCTTTTGTTTTTATTTGAGAGAAAGTTATTAATGACACTTTAGAAATTTAACGATTGGTCTCTTGCGGAGAGAGAGAGTTATATATTAGGGGTTTAAAGGTACAAAGGACATTCGACATTTGTCATTGTCTGAAAATTCATAAAATTGTGAAACTCTTAACGATTATGGTATTTACAGTATGTTGAATCGCAACATTCTCCCGCCGGAAATGAAGTCTCTGCTTCATTTAAGAAAGAAAGCGCGATAGCGGGAAAAATAGGACATGAAAGATAGAAAGTTCTTAATTATAGATAAGGATAAAATTAAACTAAAGTTATTTTAACCTAGACATAAATTACAACTAACAAAGTCGCAACTGCTAATTGAGGTTGATTAGCAAGTTGCTGATGATGTTTCCATGGTTAATTATAACCCTCGCAAGACACGGTGTCTTGTTTGGGGAGTGGACACAACTTAGTTATAGCCCTAGTAGTTTCGCCTGTTTTAGTTTTTAGGCGTACGACCCTGACTTTTTCGTCAGGTCCGCTTATGGCCTCAACGAACGTGATGTTGTTTGAGGATAAGGGAAGTTATATGATTTTTTGAAGGTAATAAGATAGGATGTTTTTGGTCAAAGGATATTTCAGCGTTTTCCAGTCTACCTCCGACACGGAGATAGCCGGATGTATCTAGAAATGGTTTTAAGGATATAAGTTGTTTATTTGATAAGTTTTTATTTTTTGAAAGTTCCGCTATTTCTGTTGAAAAGGACTGATTTTTAACTTGTTTGATAATGAAGTTTAATGATGAATTTAGTTCCCTGACTGACAGAGGTCCTTTGAATTGATTTTCTTTGTTTCTCGAATTGTGTGTAAATCGTAGGACGTACGCCACTGTGCGATGTAATTTGGAAAATGAAGAGAAGCTTGAAAAGATGTTTTGCCAAAAGTTACATTGTTCGGAAATGGTTGTCATTGATACCTTTCTTTCCTCAGGTACGTTGACGAGATTCTTATTAATCTCGTATTGGGGGAAGCCTGAACTGAACTCATTGAGGAATTCGGGTCCATTAAACCACATGGAGTAGATTTCAGGTGTGAATTTTCCACGCGACAGCAGGTCAGCGGAATTATCGCTTGATCTTACGTGCCGCCACTGGAAATTTGTTGTTAGCGCTTGTATTTTCGCTACTCTGTTTGATACGAATGTCGACCATCGACTTGGGTGGCTTTTGCACCAACACAGTGCAATTTGAGAGTCCGTCCATAAGTTAACTGAGTTTACGTCGACTTTAGGTTCCAAAATGTTTTTGACTCCTTGAGTCAGGTTCGCAGATAATAGCATTCCACAGAGTTCAAGTCTGGCAATTGTGACAGTTTTCAGAGGTGCGACGCGTGATTTTGCTGATATCAGCACACATGAAACTGTTTTATCAGTGTAGATAGTTCTAATGTAGACACATGCGCCGTACGCCTCAGTACTCGCATCTGAAAAGGAGTGAAGTTCGATTTTGCTTATTTCTTTGTTATTGAAGATAAGACGAGGAATTTTTAAGTCCTTGATTTGGCAGATGGTGCTTAGAAATTCTTGCCATTTCCTATTTATTTCTTTGTCGGTGATCTTATCATCCCAGTTGCACTTTAATTTCCAGATTTTCTGCATTAGCATTTTTCCCTTAACGATAGCGGGGTTTACAAACCCCAGAGGATCGTAGCACTGTGAAATGTGTGATAAGATATTTCTCTTGGTGATATTGTCCTCACTGACGAGTTCAGTGGGTACCGATATTTGGAACTCATCACTTATGGGATTCCATTTTACGCCTAAGACTTTAGACGGAGATTGATCTAAATTTATGTCAAATTCAGTTATTCGAGTCTGCGATATCTTTTTTAGAAAGGTTTGAGAGTTAGATCCCCACTTGTGCAAACTTGTGGAAACCAGCTGGTTCAAGCATTGATTTAAGTTCCAAATAGAGTTTTTCAAGGGATTCGGTTGAATCACACCCTGTTAAAATGTCGTCTACATACTTCTGCGTAAGAACAGCGTCGGAGGCTAGAGGGAGATTTTTATTGGTACTTGCAATCTTCAGTCTTCCCGAGATAACGTAACCCAAATGGGTATTAAAGAGAGTAGGTAGGCCGTCACCTAGTTTGATGAGACCATAAGTTAACAATTCATAATAAACATCTGCTCCTATTAACAGATCTATTTTACCGGGTGTGGCAAAAGTTTTGTCAGCTAATTTGTTCACAATCCGCGAAGGAATTGTTATGTGATCTACATTCACTTTCACTTGCGGAATAGTCGTGGTAATTTTTTCGAGTACAGCACAAGAGATTTCGAAGTTCTTCGAGGGGTCAACATTTGAGTGTAGCACTATGTCCAACATTTCGTTAGACAAAGTACTAGTTTCAGATATACCTGAAATGTTTAAGATTTTCTTATACGGGGTGTAGTTGAGTTTTTGTACGAGTTCTTTGCTGATAAAGGAATTCTGACTTCCATTATCCAGAAGAATTCTTACCTTAACAGGTTGATTATGTCGATTATAAATTGTTGTTTGTGCGGTTGCTAACAACACTAAGTTGTTTTTTATCGAGAGAACTGATAGACTAGACGAATTTGGACGTGCTTGATTTTCTTGGATGCTTTGAGATGTGGACGGCCTGTCCTGAATTTGAGTAGGACTTTCCAAATTAAAAGTTTGAGGGTTTTGTTGGAAATTCGAATTTAGCGACCGAGAATTGTCAGAGTTACTATGTGGATTGAAATTGTTATTGCACGAATGTCTTTGTTCTACATTGCGTGAGTTTTGGAAATTTAAAAGAGAATGATGTCTTTTATGACAATGGGAGCATGACTTCTGTGACAGACAGGTTTCAGCACTGTGTCTAATGCCTAAGCAGTTTACACACAATGTTTTAGTTTTGGCAAATTCATTACGCTTAGTAATGGGCAACGATAGGAATGTTTCACAGGTATAAATTTTATGTGCAGTGTCTGAACACATAACGCATCCGTCCATGTTTTGATTTTGTTTAATCGAATTATTCTTAAGATGAGATGATTGATTGTTTGAGTTTTTATTGAACTTTGATTGTGATTTCGAATGAAACGCTACTTTACTTTGTGACCTCTTGTGCGAAAATGAGTTTTGCGAAGTTTGCGATTGGCTAGTTTTACCAGTGGCATTGTCGAGTATTTCAATTTCCTCTTTAAGAAATGTAAAAATTCATCTACTGTTGGTAAGGTATCCCTGTTCCTGCATTTTTCAAACTCTTTATTGAAACCATAATCTAATTTTTGTTGATGAAGATAAGTTATTAATGCCTCTAATAAAACTTTGTGATCAAGCTCAAGATTCTGTAGGAGTGTCCAGTTACGCCTACAGATAGTAGCAAATTTTGTAAGTTCGGTAGGATTGTGCTTACTTAACTGCGGTATATTCAATAATTCGGAGAAATATACATGTACAATTTTTGTTTTGTTTTCATAAGTTTCTCTTAACAAGTTTATAGCTACTTGCAAGTTTCTATCGTTCACTTGTAAAACGTCTACAATATGTAGTGCATCACTTTCTAAATAGCTTTTTAAATAATATAATTTCTCAGCATCTGATTTTAGTTGCGGATTTTCGAGAACACTAGTTTTGAACAAGTTGTAAAAACTTTCCCATTCAGTGTGATTTCCTGAAAACTTTTTTATTTTTATTTCAGGTAATCTAGTACCTGAGTTGTGGTTTGAATCTAATCTTTTTTCCCTGACTCATTACAGCTACTTTCAGATATAGTTAATTTTTTGATTGCTCTAGCTAATTGACTCCTAGTTTTACGATAATAAATTTCTACTTTGTTCCTATCTTCTTGATCTGGAATTTCTTTTTCATTTTTTTTGGGTGTATAACTTTCTATTTTATTTTGTGTGATTTTATACTGTTCAAAGTTTTTGATAATTTCCTCTTGTAGAATTTCCAGATCAAAGACATCTAAACTATTTAATTCTGATTCTAATTGTTCAGTTATTCTGGTGATTTCACCTTTAATAGATTCACGTTCGCTGATTAAATGTTTTAAATCCATTGTTGTTTGTTTATTTTAAGTTTAAGAGCGAAAAAGTTAATGATATTTTTATCGGATATAATCAGATGCTGGGAATGCTTTATATATTATATAAATCAGTGTTTTTACAATTAAATATATAGATATAAAATTGAATAATATTGCAAACAATTTTTCAACAGAGTTCAAAGATAAATGTCTTTTTCTTAAATTTTCTTGAGCGAAACGTTGATGTGTAATAAAATTGGAATAAACTGACCTTTTCCAATCCAGCGATGAGAGATACCTGCGGTTTCTTGCCTACAGGTGTGAGTTTATAGATGATTCGATCGGTTGTATGTTTCTGATGGCACACTTGATGACTTGTTCTTTTCACTTTCTTGCACTTTGGTTAGCGAGAGAGTTCACTTTGATTTACGTGTATGAGATTTTGTTTAGTTTAGAGTTGCACTGGTTTATCTTGGGGGATTGTAATGAACTAGTTGGATGAAGTGGACTGTCGTGTTTGTCGTTCACTACAGCACCCAAGTAGATGTGTTGTTTTCTTCGACGAGGTTGCGGAATGAAGGACCAGTCGTAATTTTAAGTAACGTTTAATAAAAACACTTAAATACGACAATATTACACGTAAATCGATGTACAAAATAAGCAACAAGATAAATCAACAAGAATGTCCACAGTGATATATAGTTGGTTACAAAAGATAGCGAAGTTTATATGTATATTTTTCCGGTTATTCTTGAACGAAGTAACAGAAAATTGCACTTTTTATGTTGCGTCGTAACGCGAGAAATATTTTGATTATTCAGGTAAATCGTAATTTTGACCGTTTGTAAGGTTAAGATTTTTTATGAGTTGAAAGTGAGAGAGAATCGTTAAGTTGATTTAGATATAGTTCGTTAGTTTTAACGCGCACTGTATGTTTAGTTTCTGTTAAATGTTATGTTAAATTTTATTTATATGGGCTAAAATGGGGGTTAAAAGTATCCCAATATCGTGGTAATATTTTGTGTTAATTGCCGTAAAGCAATAAAAAGAATCTATATTTTTCAAACAGCTTTTTGAAATTTCTCTTTTGTTTGTATAAGGGTTAACCAGATGGACTTGGAATAGTTTGTAAAAGTATAATGAAGGTTTTCAAAAGTTTTCAATAGTAATTGCTTTTGTGTTTATTTGAGAGAAAGTTATCAGTGACACTTTAGAAATTTAACGATTGGTCTCTTGCGGAGAGAGAGAGAGTTATATATTAGGAGTTTAAAGGTACAAAGGACATTCGACATTTGTCATTGTCTCAAAATTCATAAAATTGTGAAAGTCTTAACGATTATGGTATTTACAGTATGTTGAATCGCAACAACTTAAAAACCATATCTCTTAAAAAACGTGCTTCTGTAATCTTCATCAATGAAAATGTATCACACATCTATTATGTTTACCGCGTTTATTAAACAGACTATTCTTTATAATAGCAATAGGACTTTATTGTCAATTTTCAAAGTTAGAGTCATGTTAAAGTTAGTTAAATGTTCAAACATTACTTTTAAATATAACAGCTCTTTCACACATTCTGCAGCTGCAATTAACTCTGCCTCAGTGCTTTACAAGGCAACTACAGGTTATTTTCGTATTATTTCGTATACTCCAATTAACTAGATCATTACAAAAATAGACTGCGTATCCTGCGGTACTTTTACGAGTTGTCTTGTCACCCTCAAAAGCAGAATCACTGTATGCCTATATTTTCATCTTGTTATTGCATTTTGATACAGAATTCCATCCTCTTTGGTATTTTTATTCACATCATTTTCTGTTGGATTATCTATTTTCCTACTACAAAATCCAACTGCATAAGCTGTAGCGAGTTTTACTCGATATGTATAGTACTTAAAACTTATTTTGCCTGTTTTTATATTATCCAAATTTTCATCATATACCATGAGACTTTTCGTGGGTTTTGTATCATTCATGTAGAATCTCTAAAGTATTTCTTCTATATAATTTTCTTGATCTTGAGCTTGATAAAATCATTGCTAAGAATGAATTTCATTGAAATTCTTAATTCCTAAACTTTTCTCAATTTCTCCCTCATATTCCCCAATTATCAATTCATCATCCAATTAGATTGCTAGAAACACAGTTCCTTTTTGGTTTTTAAATAAACATTGATCAAAAGTTATTAACTGTAATCCATATTTTTCTAAAAATGAACTAAAGTGTTTGTTCTATATAAGTAGTGCTTGCTTAAGTCCATATAATGACTGTCTCAGGCTGCATATTTGATTGCTTTCCCTTTCATATCCTTGAAGAATCTCCATGAATACTTCTTCATTCAAATATTCATATGAAATATGTCTTGAAAATCTATACCTTTTTCTTGTCGACATTTCCGCACTACTAATCTTGCTTTATAAGTTCCGTCATCTTTTTCTCTTTTCCAAACATCCATCTGTTGTTTAAGATCTTTTTATTCTGTGCCTCTTTTAGTTCAACTATATCCCATGTATTATTGTTCTGTAATGATTCCTTTTCTTCTTCCATGGAAGTAATTTATAATCTTTATACCTTTTCGGTACTTCTATAGATCTTCCTTTTATGTTTCTGCTTTCTGTGCTTCCTTGTTCCAAATCTAACATCTCTGCTTCGCCTTACCTATTTCAGTTTCCTGGCCATATTAGTGTTCTCCTTTTCCGATTCATTAAAACTCTGCTCAAGATTTCGTGTAGAAGTGGCCTATTCTTTAAAAATTTCCCTTTCATGAACTTGTATTTCTTCCTCGATTTCTTGGTCATCAATCATGGGTTTTTCATTTTAATTTTCATAATTTTCTTTTATGTGTTCTAAACATCTTCCTGTGATTGTTTCATAACCAATTTTCAGGTTCTCTAAACACAATATCTATTCGTATTGTTATCTTGTGGTCTTTTTCATCCCATAGTCTGTATCCGTTTTAACTAAACCCCCCATTTTAAACTTTTCACTTCTTCAATCAATTCCTTCAGATATCAGGTTTTTTTTTAGTCTACATTACATATGGGTTTTTATTTTGCAATGTTCTTGTAGAACTTCTATTTAAAAGATATGCTGCCACTCTTGTTGCTTCTCCTCAAAACATTTTATCCATTTAACTATGGTAAATATGGAACTGTTGAATCTATTTCTATTCCCTTTCGCTTGCATGGGTTATTCGAAATACTCACTAAAATAATTTCAGCTATCTGGAACTTTCGGTTATACCGGAAGTAGACTCCAACTTCGTTATTTTAAGAGGAATACTATGGTTTCTATAAAAGTTGTGGAATCTATGCGAAATTTCAATATAACTTTATATGAGGCATAGTATGGATAAAATCCACCATTTTATAATTATTTCACATTTTCGAAATTTTTGGACACACACAGTTTAAATGAATCAGGTCTAATGATTTTGATATAATAAAAAAAACCATTTCGATATGGTTCCGCAAGACCATCGCCATCCAGAGAGACTGGTGTACAAATTGAAGAAAAATAACGATACTCTTCCATCAACAATCCCGTTTGACACGGTAAGACCGTCAACATCTTATGAAAATAAATCAGAAATGGATCTTTAAGATGCCATGGTTGCTTTTGAAAATGCTTAAAATGTGCATCTAAGAATATAAGTTATACATTAACAGAATCGTTTATTTACATTCTGAAAAGGTTGTCACAAACCCTTTAATGAAGTAAAAATCTTAATTATTTTTTCTAATTGTTTTGAAGAAAAATGTTTACATATGTGTTTGAAATTGAAGGTATGTAGATTGTTCTTTCATATAAGATATAAATGAATTTTTTAAAAAAATTTCAAGTCCTGTTGAGCTCCAAAAGTATTGATACGTTTACTTCCGTGCCCTTGCTGTTCTTCACGCGAGTTTTTTTGGACAGATAGTTAATTCAGATTTAATCAATATATTTAATGATCACAAAAAAAGTTGTTTAGCTAACTTAAGTAGTTTGAATAAATTATTGTTACCAATTTTTTGGTGTATAGATGTAGTAATAAAACAACACTGCATATTGACATGTGCAGTGTTGCCGTTTCAGTTGGGAGGCGGGAAATTCAAAAAGTGATGGACTTATCGATCTGGCTTTGTAAATACTATTTGAGAAGAGGTGATTCATTAGTATTAGATATTGTCAACCTCTTAAAAGCATTTAGCTTGTGTAAATCATACTCATCAATATGCATATTAAATGCATATTCTGTATTTTACATCAGTCTGAAAGATCCGCTTCATCTAAATTTTCATAAATTGAATTATTACACTCATCTGAAACTTTCAGTGCTTCCAAGAGTGAGACTAACTCTTGTAACCATCATGAAGAATGTTCTAATAATATCACTGGTATCGAGGTTCCATTGAAAAAACAGGAAACTAACATGAATACTGATGAATTACCCGAAGCAAGGGACCTATTGTGTACTTCATTTTGCAAAGACTTTGTGGTAGTGAAGAACTAATTTAGCAAAAAAATGTCTTGAATTTATTGATGAAAGAGGGGGAAGATTTTTCAAATTTAAATTTTTGAAAATATTTTTTAACCATTCCATCACCCAAGAAGAGCTTTTTCCCGATCGCTATCATATGGTTTATTTAGTTAGTAATGTTATTATTGAGTAGAGATATTTAGAGAAGTAAGTGAGACTTCAATATAATGAAGGACTCGGAGCACATGATTTGTTGGGGTTTATTTAACAGATACCAAATTTTAAATTGTCCACAGTATCCAGTACAAGATGAGTAATTATTGAACTTACCACTGCATTTGAAAGTTATTCTAATTCAGTCTGAGTAATGATAGACTTTCCTCCAAGAAATAATCCATTGATAATTTGCAGTTGTTGTTTTTTGTTTCTTCCAAAAAAAATGGAACAAATCACATATTTTGTTCAATACCTTTAGTGAGTTTACTAATTCAATCAACTAACGATCTTAATCAAATGATACTCGGTAATATTTTTTTGTTGTGTACAAAACACATAGAGACTAACGGAGAACATCAAAACAGGCGTCTGACAGTGTAATAGTAAGTGTGGTAGTAGTACATATCTTGGATTTCTCATAAAGAATATTCTTCTTATCTTCATAGTATCTTCTGTGGACTTTTACTTTTGTGATATGTTAATTCAACAAATTTTCAGCAACTGTCTGTAGGTCCTCAGTGTCGATTCATTGTACCATCAACCAATCAACATGTATACCATAAGTTTTTACATATATTTATTGTAATTAAATATTTACCTCTATTATTCGATTCACTTTCCCCATTTTGTTATCTATTAGCATCTTCATTGGCCATTCGAAGTATTATCTGATGTGGAATTTTCAATATTGCCATTCGTTTTCCTAGTGCTTCTTTCACAGATCTCAATTTGTCACTGTGCAATCCAATCAAACGTTCATTCCATAATTGTATCCATTCATTTTGAGATTATTATTGTAAGTATCTTTGGCTCCATTTTCCATTTCTTCATACCTATACAATTCGAAATTCTAAAGTCACAATCAGTACTGAAAACAAGTGAACAAAATAGACAAGCTACAAATGCATCATTTCGACTATCCTTATTAACAGCTAAATATGTAACAGCTCACTCTGTAGGGTAGAATATGATTTCACCATCAGCCCAAATAATATCTGAAGTTTTCTTCACTGAAAAGGAAGGAAAAAATTGGTCAAATTCACAGTTACAGTTTTAAAACAAACTTTTCACTTCAACATGATGAAAGTACTGATGTTGCTTGCCAGGCTAATCTATTAGCCTTTCTGGCTTGTACATTTCATTAAGTCGCGGCCTAAGCAATCCCGATTTTTTGCCATTCTGTGAGATGAAATGGGAAGTGAGCACAAATTATTCCTGCTTCATTGTGAAGTATGGTTATTTTTTTCAGACTAGTTTGAGATTTTTAAAGGAAGTCACCTAATTTACTTAACAAAATATGTAATTTAATATTAAATATTGTTGACCAACTACTAATTATTCCATAAGATACTCCAAAGATACTAAAGGCTCTCATGTGAATCCATCCAAATGTTAATATTATATCAATCATCATATACAGATAAATATTTTTAAAAAATCTAATTCTTTTTTGTAACTGGACATTCACAGACATTACAATACAAACTTCCAGGCCTAGTTCAGACCAAGCTACCATAGTTAAATAGGTGAATATGTTAGAGTATGTAAAATTCTTTTTTTTCTATTTATTATTTTGGTAAATCAGAAATCAGGCTCTTTTACCTACATATAAATTATTTGTAAACTACTTCTAGTGTTTGTGTAGTGCCTATACTTGTTATTAAAAAAGATATTCAATTACTTGCCAACCCCTTAAAAGCATTTGGCTTGTGTAAATCATAATCATCAACATAAAACATTGTGGTGTGTACATGAATATTTTCAAATACACACTTGTACTTACAAATAAAGTTCAAAACTCTCTTTTCAGTCAACATTTAGTTCATTACTTAAACTATATTCACCTAATCTTCACGTATAAAACTTAAACGTAAGTAAGTTTTCCAACTAAATACCAATTCCGTTCTTATTATTATAATGAATTCCGAAGTTCCTTTGTTTGAAACTTTGGTTTACTTTGACCTTGGACGAATAAAAAAGATGAATCTAGCTGGCATGTTTGAATATAATTGAAGCCAACTTACAGTAAACCTCTATGTTGTCAAATTTTACAATTAATGTTTATTATACGGATTCATGCTACGTTTCAAAAATCAATAATAATCTGGTTATAGTTCTCACTAAACTTTTTTTAGGCTTCCATTCCAGGCAGCACTAATGAAATTTTGAAAAGAATGCTGGAAGCAGAACTAAAGCATTCTCCAGAGTTGAGGTCTTTTGCTGTATCATTAAGTTTCTATTCATTACTGAAGTAAAGAAGCTTTAAGTGCATTAAAACCAAAAGCAAAAGAATTTTGTGACAGAGAAATTGTATGCAATTTGATTTGTGATGGAATTGCAATAAAAAGACTAATTTAGTAAAAAAGTGCGGTGAATTTAAGTGGGGTATAAGTTTTGTCAATGAAATTTGATGGTGTGTCAAGTCTTTAGGGGCCATTTTTCAAATTTAAATTCTTTAAAATTATTTTTTAACTATCCCATCACCCAAGAAAAGCTTTTTATATTTCCATATGTCTGTCAATTGGTTAAATTAGTTCGAAATTGCTCAGCTACTTACAAAACTCTACTCAATAGTGTCATTGCGTGAAGATATCTAGAGGAGTTAGTAAATCTTCAGATAATGAAGGAAATGAAAAGGAAAAAATGAAAGTTAAATTGACAACCCAAATTTTAAGTGAAACTACACCAGATGCCCTTCTTTATTTATCGAGAACAGATATTAATACATATTTCCATAATGAAGGTGCTACAGCTGAATTTTTTTTAATTTTTAACTCTCTTAATAGATTGACAAAGTAAATATTTTAAAAACTACTTAGTTCAACAACAAAATATATAATTGAATCAATTTATTATTTTTAAAACTACCTCAATACACATATTTCGATTATTTCATTTTCTTTGAAACTAGCTATAACGCAATCATATGTTTATATCAATTTTTCAAAACTCAATTTTTATCTTTTTCGTGGTACTTCTATGTTCGAATAATGTCATGTTTGCTTTCAGCTACGGGAAAACAATAACAAACTGTCGTTAAATTTGCTTTATCGTTCTCAGTGTATTGTGTTATGATCCATCTTTTTTTATATCAAAAATCTACAAAAAACTTTAAAAATAGACAAGATTAATATGAAAATTCATATGATAGGACACTCGAATAACTTATATGGGCTCTGGAATAAAGTTGAAATTCATAAAGATGTGTAATTCGGTGAAGAATATAAAGGTAAAATAAATACTCGGATTTAAAAGATTATAAAAATCAAGATTATGAAGAAAGCAGAAGTGAAAAACAAGATGAAAGTAATGTGGAAAATGATGCTGAAAAGATGTGAGAATGCTTATCGTTTGAAACTATACTTTGTATCAAAAACTCTCAGCTTCTACCAATCATTTTTCCCATAGTATATTTCAGCAGTGATTCTATCATTTAACATCACTTTTGGAGACTGCTTAGTGGATAGATCGGAATACGAATCGAATATTTGGGCAAATTACTATCGACAAACTTTGTTCTGTTGAAGTGTATAGCCTGCAGTAAACTCCTCCACATCACCATTAAAACTGGAAAATTCTTCAAACTTGTTCGATCTAAATTATCGAGCTATACTTTAAATGGTTTTTGATATATATGTTACCGGCAATGTGTATAATCCGGTATTGTATACAATACCTAGGCAATGTATAGAATACCTAAAACGGGCAGGTAAAGTATGAAATAGAATTTATTTTACACTTTACCTAGGTATTTTATATAATGCCAAACTTGCAGAAGGTAATGTAACACTCGAACGCAATTGTGGTTATTACAAACAAATAAGTACGGTAAGCTTCATAGAACCCTCACACCCTTCCTAGAGGCGCCATTTCAAGCATTAATGGAAGTGAATCGTTTTAGCATGACCGTTCACTCGCGAGTGTACACCGCACGCGGGTATCCTTTGCAAATAAAATTAAATCCTTTGACAAGAGACGGCACGGCGCCAAGGCGGCGAGATCAAAGTAAGTTCGTTTAGATAATGTCGGTACACCCGAACGCAATTGTGTTTAATAAAACAAAATACGAATAAAAATTATCGGGACACACAAGCTAGGTGCAAAGATAATTTTAATCCAAAATATGCGAAAGTAGGTAAATTCAAAGTAAAATTATACCACAATTCTTCATCACTCGAACTGTCAGAGTTACTACCACCCGTATTTTTAATAAGAGAGCCATTATCACGCTTTGAATCCAAAACAAAATATTTAGGTACTTATTTTCTCCTGTAATTGCGTGAACTACGTATACTTATGTTCCACATAAATGTGGAATTACCTTTTTTATTAATACTTTCTTTTAGTTTGACTTACGGCTGGAGCGTCTCTAGGTTGCTACGGAGGTAAGTGCATAGGTGTAATTTATCCAGAATCTTATCAAATGTCGGATTTTTTGAGGATAAATTCAATTCGTAGTACAACAGTTCACAAACACAATCTTTCACTACGGAGGCCCTTCGATATAAAACTGTCAATTTCACTTTCGGATGTACGCCGCACGCGGTAGCCTTTGTAAATAAAATTAAATCCTTTGACAAGAGGCGGCGCGGGCGCGGCGGGCGGGCGGCCGGTCAGGTCAAGGGAGCCGCCGCTTGAGAAAAAGGATACCGCGACACTATTTAAGCAAACAGCCGCATTTCTCCATTTCATTTCGCGACGTGCGATGATACTGTTAACACGTGTATTGAGCTATTTGCGTCATAGTTATTACTTTTACTAATTTTCGTCAGGTAGGAAAGTAATTTAATTTATTAAAAAATGGCGGCCGAACAACGAATAGCTGAGATGAAAGAAAGATTTTATTCACAATTACAAATAAAAAGAGAAGCAGCAAATACAAAAAATCGCACGTTTATTGAAAAAAATCGTTATGAACAATTGATAGAAGAAACAAAAAATGCAAAAACGGCTGAAAAAAAGGCTTCTCGGGAAGCATTATGATGTTATAACTGTTGGTCAGAAAGATAAGTTGATTTTTCCTGTGGATGCTACTACAAATAATAATATTATACTTTCAACAGAATTTAATTCTCGCTGTCAAGTAGATTTGATAGACTATCAATCTCATCCAAACCGGGATTATAAATTCATAATGGTCTATCAGGATCATCTCACAAAGTTTGTTATATTAAGAGCCCTGAAAACAAAACACGCTGAGGAAGTAGCGTACAATTTACTGGATATTTTTACACTGATTGGTGCACCAGCCATCTTACAATCGGACAACGGTCGAGAATTCGTAAACCGAGTGGTCAGTAATCTTAAAATATACTGGCCGAACTTAAAAATTGTGCATGGCAAGCATAGACATTCCCAAAGTCAAGGGAGTGTCGAACGAGCTAACCAGGATATTGAAAACATGCTTACAACTTGGATGCAAGATAACGATAGCGAACGTCGGAGTGATGGTCTGCGATTTGTACAACTCATGAAGAATAGGGCGTTTCACTCAGGAATCAAAAGAACACCTTATGAAGCTCTTTTTGGGTCGAAAATAAAAGTTGGCATATCTTTGCCTTTTGAGGATACTCACAACCTGGAGAGCGAAGAAGATTTAGAAAAAGTGATGAAATCATCTTCAGAATCTGTAATAGATGCGGCTGAGACATCAGAAACTGAAACAGCTGGCACTCAACCTCTACAGGCACCAGATCAATAAAACGCTGCACTCGATAGTTTTAACATCGGTAAGGAAGCTTCAAATGTCCAAAGTGGGCATGATGAACACATGGCTATCCCAAATACTAAGAATGTTGTTGAGCCTACGAATGTCGAAAATCTTCCTTGTGAGGTAAATGATCAAGCGTTACATGATCCGAATTTGGTATCAGTACGAGAGGAGTCATTGAGTTGTGCACTTATATGCTGTGTTTGTTTCGAGAAGACAACAGGTGGTCATTCGTGAAGAATGTGCAATAGGCCTATTCATAATATTTGTGCTGCTCCGGAAGAAAATATTGCAGAAGGTTTTGGATCCAAAGTTGCTTGTCCTTTATGCGCAAAAAACGCCTTTTCGATACAAAACCGCATCAGAGCCAAAGAGAATTTGATAGTACAAGCTCAGAAAATGCTTAAAACTTCTGAAAAAAAAATCCCTCCCGTATCGTTGGGTACCACTGTACGCATTCCTGTTCTAGGCACAAAGCAAGGCGTTGTCAAGACATTGTATTCAAGACAACAGTTAACTGTTTCTCATCAGAAATTACTGCAAGAAGAAGACGTCCCCAATCTGGAAACGACACTCCGTACAGTTGCGACTTTTCAATCTACGGGAACAGGACAGGGCTTTGTGAAATGTAGCTGCAAAAAAAACTGTGACTCTAAAAAGTGTTCCTGTGTCAAAAGTAAGGCCCTGTGCTCTTCAAAGTGCCATAATAGTTTGTCGTGTAAGAATAAATAAAACCTACTTTTACTTAAAATTGTGAATGCCTATTAGACCTACTTTTTGTTATAAAGAGAATTGTTTTGTTTGTGAAGTTCAATTACAAAATTACTTATATTATGTTAAAAGATACTTGTAATGTTATGTTACAAACATGATTGTGATTTTAAAGTTGATAATAAAGTTTATTTCAAGTAAATACAACATGTTTCATTTGTCCGCTATTTGATAAGTAAGTCTGTTAAGATTTATTGATATTAACCGGCTTACCTAACATTAGTTTAGTCTTAAGATTTATTTATTTTACACATTACCGGTGAACCAGCAGGTATTCTATACAATCCCTAGGAATTGTATACAATACCTAGGTAAAGTATGAAATGGACAATGATATTCATGATATTTCATACATTGTCTGGACGCCCCAAGGATTGTATACATTACCTAAGGATTGTATACTTTACCTAGGGATTGTATACAATACCTGAATTATACACATTGCCGGTAACATATACATTATACTATAAAACTCCATCAACTTCTTATTAGCCCATGATTTCTCTCTTAGCAAATAGATAATAGTAAAATGCGAAAAATCGTCCAATATTATTGAAAGTTATGGATAGGTAATCGTGATTATTAGGTTTTATATTTATAAATGAAATACACAGTGGTTAACATTAATATATTAAGTCTTTATTTAAAAGACAACGTTTTCGAGAAGCGTCCTCACGCTTGAAAGAGTGGGTTTGTACTAACTAAAAACTAATAATAAAATATTTACAATGAGGTCTAAGCCTCTCCTTAAGAATAGTAAAATTACAGATGTTTTACTAAAATATATGCATTAAAAGAGTCCTTTGTGTGACCCATGTGTCCGGGGTCATAAAACACAGGTAGGACTTACTTTTTCTTTTCTAAAACATCTTTCAACTAAATGTTAAGTTTCCTTAAACATAAAATCTAAGCATAATTTTAAAATACTAAAATAAAAAAAATAATTTGTAAAATAGGATTCAATTTTGCTCAGAGAAATTCAACCCGCCCCCTCAAAAATGAATCCCATCCATAAAAACAAACTTGTAAAAATACAGTCTACATAATGATATTTTACAACTAAAATCCTAAGTATTAAGTACTCCATACATTTCTTACAATATTATCTTTACTTGAATAAAAACCGTAATGACCCTTCTCTCAACGTAGTCCATCAACTTATATGACTCTACCTGGTCCAACATTTGTTGCTTAAGGGTTTAAGGGAAAACCCAACATCTTATGGGAAAACCTTGCCAGACCAATTTACAATAGTGTTACAAAAAAAAATTCTTAAAAACTATTTCAAGTCCATTTTTGTTCTGAGCTCCATAAATTTTGCTCCTGTCAGTGATTTAGTCAATACATCGGCTATCTGCTGATCTGTAGGCATATAAATTAATTTGATTAGTCCCTTTTCTACTTTATCACGAGAATCGTGATATTTTATATCGATATGTTTCGATCTTTTGTGACTTGATGGATTATTTGCAATACTTATGCATCCATTGTTATCTTGATATATTATTATAGGACCTGATATAATTATTTTTATACTCTCTGCTAGTGATCGCAACCACGCTTCTCGTGCAGCCTCATACAAAGTCATATATTCAGCTTCTGGAGTAGAGCCTGCCACGGAAGTCTGCCGCTTCGTAGCCCAACAGATAGTACAATTTTCGTATAATTTAAACAGATAACCCGTCGTACTTTTTCTATCATTAATATCACCCGCCCAATCAACATCAGCATATCCACTTATTATATTTTTATAATGACTTCTAGTATATACTAATTTTAAATCGATTGTGCCCTTTAAATATCTTAAGATTCTTTTTAAATATTGCCATAATTTAATATTATTTTTGTTCCCATATCTACTAACAATATTGACTGAAAAACTCAGATCTGGGCGAGTACAAATCATTAAATACATCAAACAACCAATAATACTTCGACATGGCTTATTACAATTTTTATCTAAATTTAAAGCTTCATAATCTATTTTGTTTTCAAGAAGACTATTTTCTGGATCACAATCTTGCATCTTAAATTTTTCTAGAACTAATTTTACATACGCACTTTGATCTAATGTTATGACTGACTCTGTTCTGGAAACTCTTATATCTAGAAATAATCTTATTTCTTTAAGATCTACCATTTGAAATTTATGCATTAAATATTCTTCTAAACTATTCATCGTATTTTTATTCAGATTGGCAATAACAAGATCATCAACATATAGTACGACATAAATATTTCTGGAAATATCCCCCAAATCTAAGATAATGCACCGATCTACTGGAGAATTTTGAAAATTCATTGATTTTAAAGTTTTGTCAAATACCTCAAACCAACACCGGGCTGCCTGCTTCAAACCATAAAGTGCTTTGTTTAATTTACAGACCTGACCCTTTTTACATTGAACGCCCTCAGGTACTCTCATAAAAATTTCTTCTTTTAATTTGCCATTCAAAAATGCTGTTTTTACATCCATTTGGTGTAGTAACAGATTATTCTGGTTGGCAAAAGCGACAATGAATCTAAAACTAGATATTCTAGCAACTGGCGCAAAAGTTTCGTCATAGTCTACCATATATTCCTGACTAAAGCCTCTTGCTACTAAACGAGCTTTATATTTTCAAGGACTACCAAATTCATTATTCTTAATTGTAAATACCCATTTACAGTCTACAATATTTTTATCAGTAGGTCTTGGTACTAATGTCCAAGTATTATTTGTATCAAGTGAATTAAGTTCACTTTCAATAGCTTGTTCCCATTGAACTCTATCCGGCCTATTTTTAATTTCATCAAATGACTCCGGTACAGCACTTATTATTATTTGAGCTGATAACAGACATTCTTCCGGACTACCAGATTCATCATATGATATTTTAGGAAGACCTCTGATCCTTTCACTCCTCCGACGACTGGCGTCAAAATCACTATTTTCTATTTCTAATCTTGGAAATTTATTTCTGGGATCACAGAGTACATCTGATTTCTTATTATCAGATTCATTACCTGGTTTATCATTCCCAGTTTTACATACACTATCTGATTTCTCAATATCAGATACATTATCTGATTTATATAGATTTATATACACTATATGATTTCTTAATATCAGATTTATTGAAACTATCTGGTTCATCATTACCAGATTTATTTTCCATCACTGAAACTTCAAATGAATCAGTTTCATCTGCGGAACCCTTATTTGTTTTGTCAGATGTTATACCTGGCCGAGACACTATATAATTTATCTCGTCCACAATAACATCCCTTACAACGGCATGTTTATGAGATGCTACATCCCATACTCTGTAACCATTTGGTTCATAACCAACCAGAACACCTTTCCAAGATTTATTATCGAATTTAGTTTTATTGAGTTTATCATCTACATATACAGTAGAACCAAATACTTTTAAATATTTAAACAAAGGCTTTTTGCTATGCCACAACTCATAAGGTGTCATCATTATTTTTAATGCTCTACTCGGAATAATATTTATCTAGTAAGTTGCTGTTAAAACTGCATCACCCCAGAAAACTTTATCCAAACAAGATCCAGCTATCATTGACCGAGCTTTTTCTGTAATTGTTCTAACCATACGTTCAGCAGCGCCATTTAATTGAGGAGTTCGCGGAACTGTTAAATGATAAGTTATGCCTTTATTTTTACAGTAATCTTTCATATCATTTGATAAATATTCTCTACCGTTATCTATGTATAAGTAATTTAATTTGAGATTGAAATGTTATTCACTTTTCGCGACAAAATCTTTAAATACTGAAAACACCTCTGATTTATGTTTAAGCAAATATACTACACAATAATGAGTATAATGATATAGAGAAATAAGCCAACATGATTTTTATCATTTAGTGCCGTCGGAGTGATTGGAACACATACATCAGAATGTACAATAAACAATGGTCTTCTTACATGATCTCGATTTTTAACTTTATTGAAAGGTAATCGAGTTTGCTTGCCATTAATACAAGCTTCACATATCTTATCAATCGGATTAATTTCTTTTATTTCTTCGAAATCATCTATCATATTATGTATCTTTAATTTTACAAATTTATCCTTACTTATATGACCTAATCTCTTATGCCAAATGTCATAATTTATTTTCTTATTGTCGAGTATTTTGACGACAGAATTTATTTCGTAATTTTCAATAGTAAAGTTTATTTGCGTCAAACTATTTAGTGGCTTACCTTGCATGATAAGTGTACCATTTTTACTTATCTTTACTCCATGCTGATCGAACAAGATGACCATGCCTGACTTTTGGAGCTTGGAAACCGACAGTAGATTGTATGGGACTTCTGGACTGTAAAGAACTTCTCCAATTGTCACCTTTACGTCTTTGTTGGTTGTCACATTAATTGAACCTCGTTTGGTTGCTGAAATGTACTGCTCGCTCTTGGCAACTAAAATTTTAATTGCTGTTCCAAGAGGCTCAAATGTTCTGGCCATGTCTTCTCTGTTTATAATATGATCGGATGCTCCGGAATCTAGCAAGAAAACAATTATATTTTGATTTGTTTCAATTAATTTATTTCCACCAGTCATAAAACTGATAGCTTGCGAATTCGGTTCCACTGATTGAGCAATTTGTGCAGCCTTAGTTGTTTTTCGTTCGTTGTACTCTTGGTTTTTCTTAAAGTAAATGCAATCTCTTCTTATATGTCCTATGCGGCCACACTGATCATTTTGTTTTATTTTTACTTTTAAAAGAGTTTTTAAAATTCTTGGATGGCTTGTGACCATTCTTAAATTTTGATTTTCCATTATAATTTGATCTCCGGAAGGGAAACTTCTTTTCACTCGATTTATCACTATTTTCGGCAACTAATATTTTTGTACTAGTATCACGATTTTGTCCTTTCACTTTAATTTCGTGATTCAATAAACGCGATTATACAAAGTCTAAATCTAGTTGATCTTCACGTAATGTTTCGATTGCAATAGATACTGCTTCATACGATGATGGAAGTGTTTTTAATAAACTAAGTACTTTACCTGCTTCATCTATTATTGATCCAGACGCTAACAGATCATTTACGTACGTATCAAAAATTGAAAAGTGTTCTCTTAGTGGCATATCAGGCGCTAATTTTAATTATGATAGTCTTTGATTCATCATCATTTGTGTTGGAAGACTTTTTCGATCATATACAGAATCTAATTTTTCAAAAATATTCTTAGCATATGTCACATCCGTAAAATGAAGCAGCGAGTCCGCCAAAAGCGAACCGACAATATTATGGGCAACGTCATTCTTTTTATTGATGAGTATACGGTGCTCATTCAACAGTAGGCGCACTCTCTTCTTCCAAATACTATAATTCTGTCCATTAAAAGGAGTTATTCCTCTTTGCGAATTTAAGTTCGAATTTGTCATTGTGTCGAATTATCTCAATTTACTCACAATAAAATAATTCACTTAATATATCTTCTATTTAAAATATTTTTTTATACACACACTACAATTATCACTTAATTGTGGAATGTCTAACAAGTACTTTTACAAGTTTGATTTCGATCACAAATTTTTATTTAAGTTCACTATTTTCACGATTTAATTATTCACGTTATCTGGGCCCATAACCTATTTAAAGTTATGGATAGGTAATCGTGATTATTAGGTTTTATATTTATAAATGAAATACACAGT
This sequence comes from Diorhabda sublineata, assembly GCF_026230105.1. Classification (NCBI taxonomy): domain Eukaryota; kingdom Metazoa; phylum Arthropoda; class Insecta; order Coleoptera; family Chrysomelidae; genus Diorhabda; species Diorhabda sublineata. The sequence continues at coordinate 2,383,113 of NC_079486.1, forward strand.
GGTTAACATTCATATATTAAGTCTTTATTTAAAAGACTAAGTTTTCGAGAAGCGTCCTCACGCTTGAAAGAGTCGGTTTGTACTAACTGAAAACTAATAATAAAATATTTACAATGAGGTCTAAGCCTCTCCTTAAGAATCGTAAAATTACAGATGTTTTACTAAAATATATGCATTACTCCGAAAAGTAAAAGAGTCCTTTGTGTGACCCATGTGTCCGGGGTCATAAAACACAGGTAGGACTTACTTTTCCTTTTCTAAAATATCTCTCAACTAAATGTTAAGTTTCCTTAAACATAAAATCTAAGCATAATGTTAAAATACTAAAATAAAAAAAAATAATTTGTAAAATAGGATTCAATTTTGCTCAGAGAAATTCAACAAAAATTGAAAGAAAATTTCTTTTCATTTGTTTTTTAATCTCTAACTTGTTTCGAATTTTAAATGGGGATTCAAAAAATATAGTCAGAGAGATTAACTATCACCGAAGTGTGACATCGTGTGACAAGGGGCATGGAGGGGCCAATAGTTTTGTGATGTCACAAGTTAAAATTCGAAATACTAAAATGCAAAGTGGATGTGAATTGAAAATTTAAAAATTTTTATAAAATGTTGGAATTTATGTTAATTTTATTAGATTATCATTTAATAAAAATAAGTAAAAATGAAAATAGCTGTTTTCTCTCGATTATTTTTAAATACATACATAAATTTAAAAAATGTGTGACGTCACATCAGGAGGGGGGGTTATAAAAATGTGACAACCTGTGGCAAGTACGGGGGGAGGGGTTCAAAAGTCCTAAAATTCGTGTGACGTACTTTATGGATGGCCCCTTATCATTGTTGCCGGTAGTAAAAAGTGAAATAGTCCACTGATGAAAAGAAGTCCCAAAAAGTACACAACGTTTAAAAAAGGCTGCAAATCGGCAACGCTGCATATTTTCAATTTTCCTGTCATTATCTGTAAATTCTAGATTAGTCGTAGAGTACGAGCCATGAGGAGTAACGTGACACGACATCTGATGGACACAAGCGGAAATAGGTAGTATCTTCTACCGCTAACAGAGGGCGCTAATAGCACGGACAGAATAATCTCGTTGGTTCGAGAAAGTTCTGGTGTCTTCCGCTCATTTCTAGATGGCAGTAATTGGAATATATAAGAAGACTAGTGGCACAATCACAAGTCAGTTCCTATGACACTGTTGTTAAATAAAATAGTGCGCATCTCCTTAAAACGTGTTTGTGCGTGTTTAAGTTTAAGACATCTTTGTAACAGTATTTTGATTTGAATTGTTGCTGTGGTATTTAGTAGTATGGAAAAGAAGCGAAAAATTGATACTGAATGCAGAAAATTCAAAGATCAGTGGAACATTCAGTATTTCGTAATTGAGTCCAGTAACAAGGCACTATGTTTGAATTGCAATGGAAGCATAGCTGTTCTCAAAGAATATAACATTAAGCATCATTATGAAACAAAACATTTTCAAAATTATTCAAAATATACAGGAAATTTACGGACATAAAAATTCTAAGCTATTAAGCGCGGATTGAAATCGCAGCAATCTTCATTTACAATACTCAAAACTGAACAAGAGGCTGCAACTCGTGCCAGCTTTCGTGTGGCTCTTGAAATTGCAAAACCATTCACCGATGGAGAAATGATCCTAAAATGCATAATTGCAGTAAGCGAAGAAATGTGCCCTGTGGCTCAAAGGGTAGAAAACATCGTTGAAAATATATCCTCTCAACATTTCGACAAAAATGGACATGTTGGGTGGTTTTTTTGGGCCTTGGATGAGTCAACGGTGTTGATTTATTTTCGAGTAGTAGATAAAAGCTTTGAAGTGCACGAAGAACTTCTTGATATGTATAGTATTCATGGCACAACTACTGGTACAGATATTTTTATAGGAGTTGAAATGGCCATTAATCAAAAGAACCTTCGATGGAAAAACTGTATTACAACTAATGGAGGCAAAATCAATCTGGAAGAAATTGATACTGTTTCAATCACAATTACGAAATAAATGTGTTTCCTGTCGATTTTGCAATCGAAACTTTGAGTGCTTTGAAAATAAAATTTGATACTCGTTTTTCGGACTTTGATGCCATTGCGATTCAAATTAAGATTTCTCAGAATCTTTTTGATACTGACATTGAAACCCTAGCCCTGGAACTTCAAATAGAAATGATTGATATACAGTGCAGTGATATAATTAAGAACAAATATCAAAACTCATCTTTGTTGGAAATTTATAAGAGTCTTTCACTGACACAATTTGATAATTTGCATAAATTTTTTCGTGGGCTGTTTTCTGTTTTTAATACTACTTATTTGTGTGAGAAGACCAAAATAAAGTACACAAAAAATGTTTAAATCTAAATTAACTGATGAGCATCTTAAATCTCTTTTAATAATTGGTACCTAGTAGAATTAGTCCACAACTACAAACTATTGTCAGTGGAAAATCTCAATTACATAAATTTCATTATGTCATTATACTTGTTATAAGTTATGTTTTTATTTAAAATGTATAAAATGTTAGTTGGATTCATTTCAATAATTTGTTAGTTGTTATATACTGAAGTTAAATTTTCTGCATAGTATACATGTCTTTACTCATTACAATTATGTGTTTCTTTATCCAACTTATCACAAAAAAATAACAGCCTTCATTTATTGTTGTCTGTAGGTCTTTGAAAAATCTCTCTTTGATGTTTTCTTCTCTATTATTTTCGGGTGCATATATTCCTATGATATTGAGTAGTTAATCTTTTCTGAATTAATATAGTGACCCCTTCCTTGGCTCTTGTTTCCTTCAACATAGCTTAAGTGGTTGATGCAGTTTAAGAATATCAAGGGGTCTATGTCGCTAAATAGATTGAATGTATTCAAAAGTACAATTTTGATATCAGCTATCTTAGTACCAACTCAGTATTTAGACGATCGTGCCAGCAAACTGTTCCCTCTGCAACTAAGCTTATCCTGAACTAAAATATTATATGTATTATTTTCCTATTATTAAGCCAAATTGTTATTTTATATTATATTAAGCTTATCTCACTCTCTCTCTCTATCTTCCCTCTCTCTCTCTAACCTAGAGTTTGGTTGTTAATCTGGAGAAGGCCTAGTATCCAGCAAAAGAATGAGAAAACTATACGACACTGAAACCACATATGACGATATTAAAGAGAGGGAGAAAGTATGGTTGCACAATACGACGAGGAAGAAACGATATAATCGAAACTCAACAAAAATACTTCTAAAGTTCATACTAAATCGTGAAAATTATTATTATTGTCATCTTTCGTATATGCAAAATCCCAATGGGAAACCTTAAGTAATCCATCAAAATCAACTAGCACTGTTCGAAGAAGTTCACTCTACCGCTGGCCTGCAATACCGCGCCCTATCAAGAACGCACGACGGTGGGCAAAAATCTACTGCGAGAAATTTAATGAATTAGAATGAGAGAATCTAGATGAGTAGATCTCAGCCCCCGGCAAAACACTGAGAATTAAACACGTACGTCTTCTACCTGTTGATAAAAACATATTTTATGATCGATCCACTTACCGCGATGTATGGAAATCGCGTCAAATCCTCCGAGAAAATGTATTGGAAGCCAACGTGAAGAATTTGAGCATGACCAAAATTCCGAGTAACCACTTGGATTGGCGAGTCGTCAGGAACATGATTGAGGTTTTGTTACAGGTTACCGGTGTTCACATATTAATGCGAAGCTATCCACCTATCATCAAAAACATATGGCAGGAAAGTGCAGGAATGGTCAAATTGCAATTCAAACATCCAGTCCAAATTATATATAACTTCAATGAGGAACTTCTTTCTGACGATGGAGTAATGTTACGCACTTGTCCATAACATGAACTGTGAAGCCAGTCCTGTTCGGATACTATGGAAGTCTAAAGATTGATTGATGAGGCAGTGTCTTTGATATTGCCTGAGTAAATGTTTTCATTACAGCGGCGGAAAACATCTGCTCACATGAATACCAAACATGCAGAAAATGCGTGCTGCATGCTTTTTTAATTCCGGGTAATTATCCAAACTCTTGAAATATTGTGTATAAAATGCAAGAGCGTTAATATCATCAACTTTTTCTTTCAAAATACTGTCTGAATGAAGATCTATCAACTTGATTTGCTAATAAACTGGTGGCCGTAAAGCTTCAAAATTGAATGGATTGTTGAAAATTCAATTTAGAAACTAAATTACAAATACTAGAAAAAAATAAATCTAATAAATCTAATAAAAACTGTCGTCAATGTTCTCTTATAAATTAACCACATACAGTTTCAATAAACCTTAAGGTATTTAAAGTCATCAACGGTTGCCTTTGAAATAGTTTCTAAATGCTTCTTCGGTTGAGGCTCGGAGCTCATCTATATTATTATGCCGATTTGCATAAATCTTATGACCACAAAAAAAGTCTATAATACTTAAATCCGATGACCTCAGGGGCCATCTGATGAGTCCTTAAATATTCTCCAACTACCCTTGACTTATAAGCGGGCGCTCCATCTTGGGGGAAAAAGGTATGTCCTCCCGCAACTCTGGCATATTTTGAAATATATTTAGGTATCATTGGGCTGTTAAAATACCCTCAAAAATTGTATATACAACTTTAGTACCCAATACAAAACATGGGATACTAAAACCAAATCGGCATGGTTGTCTTGTATTTTCCCTAGTACCTATATATACTACCCAGCCGCTTGTATGGGATTCATCAGACCATATTACCTTTTTTGCAAAATTCAGATGATCATTACTTTTGGTTAAAAATTAATTTCAAAATTCCAATCGTTTAAATCGATGGTCAAGATGTAATTATTGGACAATTTTAACCTCATACGTTATAAATTTAAGCTTTTTTAATAATTCTTACTTTTTTATGAGGCTCCTACCTCTTCCTCTATTTTTTCACAGGAACTTTTGTGGTCTTGCTTCCACACACACTAAAACATCAACTTCGCCAACCAACATTTTATATGAAATGAAATTTACTGAAGATAAGATAGTGATAGATCAATGTATTCAGAAAAAAAAACTACGTTAAAATAGACAGGGTGTTTCATTTGAAAAATATCAAGTATGTTCCCAATCTTAAAAACAGTGCTCTAAAAACATTTTTGTTTTCGCTTTGTATTTCAGGAACAAAAGTAGTTGGAATATTTCTGTTTGTGATTTTAAAAGTTTAACAAAAAAGTGATACAGGATCGGGAAAAGCGACATGCTTATGTCTTTGATAATACCAGATATAAACTGCCGTCTCAACCAAAATGAGGTACGGTGAACACAAAAAAACACCCTATTCGTTGTACGTATAATTTTTATTTGGACTTTTAATTTAAAAAAAAACGAATTATTAACACTGACAATTTATTTGAAATATAAAGCAGTCGGATTGGATCCAGCAATCATAAAATCCTCTTCTCCTTTTGTTGATTATCCGTACTTTTTAAGAAAGGGGCAAATGTTTTGATTTTTGAGGTACCTGAAAACGATTGTTATTCAATAAGCAAATTTATTTGTTTATAAGCAATAAATTTAATTTACATCTTCAATATGATGTTTTCTTTGACATGATACCATCAATCAACAGTTAATCTAAAGATCAGGAATATTACTTATTTTCACAAAAACTGCCAATATGAATGAGTCTGTTGTTATTTTTAAAAATTAGTATATATGTTAGTAGCTACTTTATTAGAAATGCTAAAAAAATACGAACACGTGGAGTTTCATACGATGTGGTTGTCACCAAGAATGATTATTATTAAAGTTTGGGGGATTTCTTTGAGAATAATAAGAGTTTAAGATAATGTCACGTGATTCGAAATTATTTCGACATATTGATAAAAAATGTAATCGTAGTATGATAGACTAAACAAAGTGTTTATAAAAAAGTAGTACAGTGAAAGAGTTCTTAGAGATTATTGTCATTTTCAAGCGTTTATTCACAATCACAGCTTCAGAGGTGAACATCAAGATAGTTCGTTCCTGGAGAATATTCAGGAATGCATCTTAACATCATCTGTATCTTGGAAGCCACATTACTTATGTCAGACTCCTCTACCTCAGAGTTTAGTATTAACGTCACGTACAAGCATAGTAGACTATAACATAAATAGAAATGATATAGAACCACCCAATTATCAATGTAACTTAAGTATTAACGATTTAAACCGTAATAACACGACAGAAACCAGAGATAACACTACAATGGCCTGCCAGTCCAGTGTTTTATATTGCGTACCCATGACAATTGTTTTCTGCCTACGCCTCTCTTTCCTTATATGGTCAATTGGGGTATTGTACATCTTTCTCCACAAAGAAAGTGACCCAAATATCCAACCATTCGCACCTTGATCAAGTTGATCAACTCCTTCTCAGTTCCCACTCTTCTTAGTACATCCTTGTTCCTCACTGATCTGTCCATGGTATACGCAACAATCTTTGAAGGGTCTACATTTCGAAGGCTTCTATTTTATTGATGGACGATATCTTTAATGACCATGTTTCCATGCGGTACCGTAAAATTGACCAGACATAACATTTGACCATTCTATAATGAAGATCACAGGAGAGATTATGGTTACACAATATCGGTTTAAATTTAATGAATGCCTGTCTTGCGTGTTCAATGCGGCTTTTAATTTTCTGCTAGGGTCCCATTTCTCATTTAGCTATCCCTAGATATTTAAACGTCTTCACTTGCTCGATAGGCGTGTTGGTGTGGTTGGGCTCTTCAAATTGCATTTCAGCTTATTGCCATGCACTTGGTTTTTGTTGCATTTATTTTTGAGCCATATGATTTCCCAATATTGTTTATTTTGCCTAGTAATAATTGCATCTCGAGTACGTTGTCTGTGAGTATTGCCGTATCGTCTGCATAGCAAATATTATTCAGCGGTTATCCATTAACTTCAACACCATAATCAGAGCCTTCAAGAGCCACTGCAAAGATTGCTAGTCAACTTGCAATAAATCAGATAAAAAAAAAATTTGAATATTGTATATTTGTATATTGAAGACATCATAAAGTTGTGTGAGATATGATAAGTAAATAAATAAGATTTCCACCCAAACCAAAATTCATGGTCATGCCTGATAAACCCTTGAAAATCGTTCATACTAATCTATTTCAAGGTAATGGACAGAAATTCCTAATAGTAATAGAGCATTTTCCAAATAGGGACAAGCCCACCCCATAGAAAAAGGAAGCGCACTGAATAACGCCCGCCTTCTCTAAGTCTTAACTCGCCACTGACTACACTCCATGATATGAAATAATCATTTACTTTACCATCCAGACTACCCCAGTTCAACGATATTTGCGAAAGATTTCATTTAATTTTAATCGAACACCTTAGGTTTCCCCAAACACAAGATCTACATTATCCATTAAATAACGAATGTCTTAGGCGTTGCTAGGAAACAAACAAAACCAAATGGAACCTATAAATGGAGCATTATACAGTTTATTGGCAAAATTATTAATAAAAAAGTGAGTTGTCAAGATACTATTCATATTTCCTTCTATAATAAACAACTGACCTTTAGTTTTTGTATTAGATGTAGGTGGTGTCTGAATCCAAATTATTCTGCTTTCTGCAACAAAATAGATTTGATTATTAACAAGGAAAAGTTTCAGATGCATTGAGCTAAATTCGGTGTTTTTCAAAAGAAAACCTGACATTGACAACTTTGATATCATATGTAATTGTTGGATTTGATATATCAATATTGTATTATAATTAGATAATCCTAAAACAAAATAATATTTTTATTAACCATGGGTCTAAGTAACATTTTTGCTAATAATTGAAATTTGGGTATTTCATTAATGACAAATAAAAATAAGAGGATTCTCTTAGCAAAGCCAAAATCATTCAAAAAATTGATGACAAAAACTTTTTCTAGTTGCTACAGTCAGGGCTATATATTCAGCTTTTGTTGAAGAAATAAAAACTGTTGATTGTTTTTTTGGGATTCTAACATTCAGTTTCTCCAAATATTTTAAATAAAAATCCTGTCAGTCTAATCTCCTGCCAAATCTAAGTCAGTATATCCTAATATTTTTATCACTTAGATTAGGTCGTGTAACTAATTAAACAATCTATTAATTCACGAACGGGTTCCTTTGTTTCAGTTTTAGCTCCATTCAAATATATTCTATATTCGACCGACAATGCTCTGTCACCAAGAGATCTTAATAAATGATTCAATGTGATATAGGAATACGAACCCTTATGAGGCTTATTTGCTGAGATATAGGGCGTTCAAAATTTTACATCAAAATCAAAAATTTGCCATACATCAAAAACGCCCTAAAATTTCTTATTCAAATAACCTAACCAATATGCTCCTTAATAAAGTAATATTTTGACATAAACAAACTTTGGAATAATTTAACCAGTGGCACGCTGTCAAGGTTAATTGTCATTTTTATCCTCCTATTTTTCACGCCACTGTATATATATATATATATATATATATATATATATATATATATATATATATATATATATATATATATATGAAATAGAATAACTATTGGAGCGCAAAAAACTATGGGGATTACCGCCAAGATCAAGAAAATAGGTTTATTGGTTCGAGAGATGTTAACGAAAAATTTGATTTTTTTTAACATAACCTCGAAATTTCGTTTCGGATCGTTTTTGATTTGATGATAACTATACGAGCTAAAAAAAACTCGTCTATATCATTCAAAAACGTCCAAATCGGTAGATTGGTTCGTAAGTAGTTATTTTCGAAGCAGAGAACAGCTAATTATCAGAGTTCGGAGAGATCAAAATGAAACATAAATTGTAATTTTGTGTTCGAAGATCTCGCTTGAATAAAACTTAAACCGATTTAAGTACGTTTACCGCTTTATTTGCTTGCCTTGAGTGAACCGAAAACATGAGTCGTGAGCGGACAGAAACGTTAGACACATGCCTGATTTTACAAATTTTGATTGAATTTCTACTTCTAGTTCTAAACGAAAAACAAAGAGTTATTTTCTCTCCCAATTTTATATATTTTAATCATCAGCTAATCCATATGGAGAATTTTACATACCTTCTGCATTTGTACTTTGCACAGTTGGTTCCTGAATCCAAATTAATCTTCCTTCTGCAACACAATCAATTTAATTAAGAGCAACCATATACTCATCACAAAAATAAACAAAAAACATGGGGAAGCATCAAAATATTTACAAAACTGTTATTTGTTTAATAGGTAAATCTCAATTTTTTCCAAGTAAGAATATACCAATAATTTTAGGTCTCTTTCAATCGATAATAAATTGTTGTCTTGATGAAAATATTACCTATAATAACAAAACAAATTAGCTATTGAATACCAAGGGACAGAATCCAATATACGGAAAAGAGAATTTTGAGAAATGGTTCACATATATCATTTTTTTCGAACTTAGAATAAACCAATAATTTCAGGTCAATTTTCAATCAATAATAAATTGTTGTCTTTATCAAAATATTACCTATAATAACAAAAATAAATAAACTATTGTACACCAGGGATGGAATCCAATATATATAAAAGAGAAATTTTTAAAAATGGTTCACATACATAGGAACGAGAAAATAGTCAATGATAAAAAGGAACTAAATAATTTAAGTAAAATTCATAGATAAATTTTTATGCAACTATGAATAATTTAATTTGTAGCTGCCACGTATATTTGAGTTGTGGAAACCAAAGAAAAATTTATCTTTCTTGTTAAAAAAAGATTTCTATTTTGAAGCTATATATATAATCATGCTGTAATCATCAAAATCAAAATAATTTATCAAAAAACTGTCAAAAAGAGTTTCAAAAAATAAAAACAGAAAATTAATTGGAATTGATGAAAAAATATCAACTCACAGTAACATGAGACTTGTATGTGGAAATGAAAACAAACAAATAATGAAAAATTACAAGATAATTGTCAAAAAATTGCGAAGCAGAAAAACCAAAATTTTTTTCTATTTCTATCCAAAAAAGAATAGTTGATACCTACATTTCTAAATTTAAAATTATCTCATATAAAATTTACAAATACTTGTAACATGAATATCAGAATAATGTTTTATTTAGGTTTATGTTTCAAATCATAAAACTATCCATTACCGAATCCATTTAATTATGAAATTATAAAATGAATTGATAGACAAAACAATTATAATAGATAAACAAATTCCTAATAACATTTTCCAAAAATTTGAAGAAAAATTTCTTTACAGAACCGTTTCTTTTTAAAAAATGCAGAGCAAGAACTGTTAAAAATATTAATAACCTAATATTGAAACAATAACCAATTTATAAAAATTGAAATGAAATAATATTGAAATGGATCAAAAATTTAATTGAGATTGAATTGAATAGTTATGAGTGACTAATATCTTAAGTGATATTGAATGCAACACCAAAACACCAATCATCTAAATAATAAAACTCAAAATAAAATAAGATCTGACAGTTGTAATATTATCAGTAATTTCAAAAATAAATTAAGAAGCAGTAGTGAAATAATATCATCTGATCTGAAATTGGAAATTAATAATGCCATATCCTCTAAAATATATGGTCTGTTAAAAGTGCACAAATCTATAACACCTATTTGACCAATTGTTTCCAGTATTCAGATACCTCTAACCCTAACCTAAATTATTTGAGGTGCAAAATGTAACAAAAGACAAGTAAACACGCCTCGTGGCGACTAATAATAATAGACTGTTGCCTATACACAACACATTTATAACAACACATACAGAGCAAATTATTTTTGTTTTGTTTTAAATTGCCTGATTATTTTTAGTTAAAAAACTAATAACCTTTCATGGAGGTAAAATGAATGGTGTTGTAGAAATTTGCCTCTAAACAAATGTCTGCAAGTATGTAATTTACAAATTTATTAATTATTCATTTAACTTCGAATAATGATGCATAAGTAGATCAAAACAAATAAAAATTATTCATAATCTCAATTTCAAACAAAAATGACTTATCAAAGTTATAAAGCTAACTCTTAGAATAACATACTTCAAATATAAGAATGAAATAAATAAAGAAATTGTCAGTTGTACTATAGGACTTTCCATATCACATACAACATAAATATTCCATTCTTTTTCCTGACTGTAAATGTAAATGACTGCATTACTGCTGTACCAATAAAAACAAATTGAAATTATAAATAAATAATATCAAAATATGTTGATAAATACTTAAAAGAAAAGTCGAAACTTCAAAATTTATCTTTCTTTTAAAAACTATCAAAACTAATTTTGAAATAGAAGAGACCTAAAATGAAGAACATTTAGATGCATTAATATATACATATATACATATATACATATATATATATATATATATATATATATATATATATATATATATATATATATAAATTCACTTACTTCCAAACATGATAAGCTTCTATATTAATGATATACGCCAACTATAACAAAAATGAGCTGTATATAGAGTTCAAAAATATTATAAAATGTCTTCCTTAAAATGATTATGGACATTTGCTGGCATTCGGCGGAATTTCGGAAACTATTCTCATCCATCACAGAACTAATAGTAATACAAGGTTCGTTCCAACCAGGTTGGGGTTGACCTATGTTCCAGCCTTTGCTGCCAACCCAAAAACTTGAAATGACTGACAGTTAGCTGGTTGTTAACCCATAATAACTAGATTTCTCCCTAGAATTGCAACTTGCACGCAATAAAAATGGCAAAATACTAAATTGTTTGTTCTTTGCGAATATGTAATACTTCCCTATGACAGTTTCTATATATATGATACTTCTATATGACAGTCTCTACATATGTGTAATACTTCTATATGGATAGTTTTTATAAGTGGAAGACCAAGAAAGACAGAATGGCAACGATTTCTCTATCCTCCGCATATATGTAATACTCCTATATGGACTGTTGGTATGGTGCGTATGCCATTTTTATTGCGTACAAGTTGCAATTCTAATGAGAAATCTAGTTATTTTTCGCTTAACAACCAACAAAATGTCAGTGTCAGATCAGTTGACCATAGAAGTAACCTAATATCTTTTCGATCTCGTGGTAAATCTAACCGTGTATATAATCTTTGGATCTAAATTTAATTCGATTTTCTTCTTGTTGTTCTTTCCAATATTTTTATTTATTTTTTATTATTGTGATCAAGAATGGATAAAGCATCCTGCAAAAAGTAAGTAAACTATACATTATTTTCTCATATATACTGTTACGTTTTTGCCTTCACCTCTTTGTCTTTTTACATTCTTTCTCGACAGTCGGCTCAAGACTGTCGAATTCATAGCAAAAATAATGGATTTCATTATATATTAAAACAGATATTATAATTACATATATCATAATTAGTATGTATATGTAAGTTAATCATAGTAGTAGAGTAGAGAGTCGTGTGCTTAAATTAAGCCTGTGGTAGGCCTGAAATGAATTGTAAAAGGTTAGAGAGAGCTCCATTAGCGTAAGATCACGGACATGTAAACAACAATTAATAAATATAACAAATATTAACAATACTTATACCTCACAACTGCTTTAGATTTATTACATATTACAACAGATTGTGCCATGAGAATATCATCAGGGAAATAAATAATTTAAATTCAACAAATCTCACTGTGAAGGATGTTAAAAAAGGTTCATTGTTATAGGATCCAGTTTGTAGCTGAAAAGCTAAAAATATAAAAAAATGACCTTCTATTTATTAATCAAGTAGCATCCAATGTGTTCAAAGGTAAATTAAATCTAAAAATTATAGTAAGTAGTATATAAAGTATATCAGAAAGTGTATGTAATTTTTAGTTTAAATATTCAATAAGTGCTTAAAATTTCTCTTTTTTTGTAGCAGAACCTTGAACCTGAAATTGTGTACAGTGATGTAGAAAGCTTGGGATGCTTATCCCAAAAAGGATAATCTGAAACACCATCTCAGTAGGGCCCAAAGTCATTCAAAATAAAAAAAGGCGGTAGAACGGAGGAACCAGAAAAAGAAAATATCACAAATCTATTCACCTCTGCAGTAACAGTGCTGCCAAGTACAAATAAGAATAGTGAAGAAGTTCATCATCAGCTAAAAAGCATCATTTATTTGCAGAGTAAGTTTTTTAAAAAAGTACTAAAAAAGAGGCTGTCCCCTGCTCATATTATCTACATATCATTTAATCTGCCATTATTACTCACTAGAAATTGGATCAGTGAAATTAATTAATGGAACAAAAACTATAATAACAGCAGAGGGATATGTAGTTGATGGAAGACTTGAAAACTATCAGTTTCTAACTAAACAAACTAAAATTTCTAACCTTTAGTTTGATGCAAAAAGAGAGCAATAAAAAATGAATTACTATTCAATTCTAATTATATTTTATTTCTTATCTTTTTATTTATTCTACAGTTTCCTTTTTTCAATAGTTCTCATAATACTTAATATTCAATAAAAGTATATCTAATTTATATTCTATTACATTAGACTTTAATATCTAAAAGTAAGTAACAATTTTTTAACTTAAAACTAAAAATAGAAAAACTAGATATTGAAACAATATTGTTTTTCCAATGTATTTTATTCATTATTCACTCATTAAAATAATTTGTAACTTCTCAGATGTGCAAAACTTCTCGTGCAAAAGCGGCTTCTGCTACACATTCAAAAAATTATAATTTGCATTTCTTGTAGTTATAATTCAAATTCTTTGGAAATTTTTAGCCACTCTGCTTTAGTTGTTGAATATCATTATAGAAACAGAAAGCAAACATTTTTAAAACAATAGAAGAAATGTCTATTGCAAACTAATATTTTTGAAAAATATCATGTAAATTGAAAAACTCTTTAGATTTTTCACTCAATTCACTTTCCTATTGCAATGTTATAATTTCCACAAAAACAACAGGAATAAAATGAAATATAGTGCTCTCTGAAATTCAGTAATAAAATTGCAAGCTTTGAAAACTTTCCCCTGTAGCTAGGTATCTTAGTGTTACAATGAGTTTTTCAAATGTTTCTTCATCTATTGTCAAATAATTTTTGAATGTTTTTTCACCTAGTTCTCTAACTAAATTGTTTCTTTTTGTTCTATCTAACCACAGCCCGGCCCTTCACTGCCTGGCTGCTTTTTTCTGCTTCCATACTCCAAAAGGAAGGCAGCCACAGATGTAATTATTGCCAGTGATGCACCAACCCACTTTTTCTTGTTTACTTTACTTTTACTTATACAATTTTGTAAGTTGGAATTTCTGGAACCGTTGGCAATAATCATACTGAATACACTGTTTACACTACTACACCAACACAATTACACTGTCTGACTGTTAGTCAGTGTAATTACGAATTACGATAACTTGGTTTTTGAAATGCCACAGACAGTGTAATTGTGAGTGTTGATGTTTCAGTATATAATTTTGGTTAGTGGCAGCCATGTTGGGATGGCAACAGAATTGTAGGTCAAATAAAGTTCAATATTCGTCTGTGCAATATTTTGAACTGGAAATTAAATAATTTTATTTTCTTTTAATGAAGATCTTTTAGGAAATTTAATTTGTTCACTAGTTCAAATTAAATGGTAATAAGGACTTTGGTCTATTATTTAAATAATATCTTTTAACGAAACAATCAAAAATAGATATAAGTATCTGAAATATATTTTTGTATAATTTGTATAATTTAGGAGCATTTTTTATTAACGAAGAAATTTTAAAAATTGTAAAAATAACTGTTGAAGAATCTTTGAATTTTTCTGTTATAATTTATGCAACTAGACGATCGTTATTTGATACTGCATCTGTAAAGAATAATTGTAATGCCCTATATGGTTAGATAAAGTGATTGCATCCGCTACAGAAAGTTTGATTGAAGCCAAAAATGAGTCCTGAAAATGACTAAAATCATTAACATATATACCAGCATATACAAATGTTTTATTTCTGATTATTCATTTACTATCAAAGAAACTTTCTTCTTTCACAACTCCTTCCAATTTAAATGAATAACTTGACGTCCCCATACGTTTTTTACTATAGCTGCAATTATTGTTGGAGGACATGCTAGTCTCTGAGAAATGTTTTGAGTCATCACAAATTGCTTTTATTTAATCTGGAAAATGTGTCATGGTTGTAAATGAAAAATTGTGTTTATGTAAAAATTACGGTGTTTGAAAAAATACACCTTACCTCCTTTAACTTTTTCCTGGCTTTTACCAATTGTACCAGCTTTCATATATGAAACTATAGATTTTTGTGTAACAAGTACCTTACATTTTTCTTTATATATATATTTCTTGATGAATGTTTAATTATTAAAACCCTTTCCATTTTCTACATTTATATGCTTATTAAAAATTTTACAAGATGTTTACCGAAATTGTGAAAATCTAAAAATTGGTGTATCGAGCCATCATCATATACCTATATTTAAAAGGGTTAAGAAGATTTACGAAGATATGCTTAATACCCTTGACAATCAATGTCCTTTGTATGCAACCGTAAAAAATTGGACTGCAAGCTTCAAAGGAAGTAAATTTTCAATTTCATTGAAGATGTTTGAATGTTGACCAAAAGCGTGCAAACGTAGAAGATGTAGACTTCTTTAACCGAATTGTTACCATGGATGAGATTTCGGTACATTTCTACGATCCTGAAACAAAGCAACAATCGAAGGAATGGCGACACTCTGGTTCTCCAAGACCTAAGAAGTTTCGTGTCCAAAAATCTGCTGGAAAAGCTCTTGCTTCAGTTTTTTGGGATTGCCATGGAGTACTCATGATTGATTTTTTTTTCGGATAAGGGTAGAACAATAACTGGAGATTACTATTCGACATTACTGACCACAATATGGGGAAAAATTAAAGAGAAAACACACGAAAAAGCTACTCAAAGTTGTTTTGTTTTGTTTTCGTAGGACGACGCCCCTGCACACAAATCTCATGTTGCCATGCAAAAAATTCATGATTTAGGATTTGAATTACTAGAACAACCCCCTTATTCACCAGATTTAGCTCTGTCCGACTATCATCTCTTTCCTCAACTGAAAAAAAAGTTAAAAGGTCGTAAATTTTCTTCCAACGAGGTCTGGTTTACAGAGTAAGAAGAAACATTTTTTTAAAGGTCTAGAGACGTTGCAGGTTCGCTGTAGTATGTTGAGTAATAAAATATTTTGGCTTTGAAATTTTGTTTGGTTCTATAGAAGGCTAAGAATTTTTCAATATATCATCATACAGTAAGCAAATTGGTCACCTATTTTACTATTTTTTATCCCAAAAATCTTTTGTGTGGTTGCTACTTCTTGCTAGATGTGTACTGTGATATATAATTAAAAAAAATTCAACTGCTGGAGTATTTTTCGTGTAAATGAATAAAGATAGAAATTAATATATTCTCTATACACTATGAATCAATGTAAGTCTAAAAACTAATCAAAATTGTAATTCGCATTAAAAATTTACATATATGTTACAAAAATTCTCATATTATTTTAAAGTATTTAATTTTCCTTCACACATTTCCAATCTTAGGAGTGACAAAAAAGAATAAATATTCTCAACTGACGTGCTTAAAAATTTAATTGATTCTTGTGTGTTTTTTGACACGTTTATACCACGATGATTCTAAAAAAATATTTTATTTAATTATGTAGTAACTATTGCAACTATTTAATCTGATAATACCTCTGTTTATCTATTTCTCATTTTTTGTAGGGTATTATAAGAACCCCAGCCAAACAACCCACTTTTAATACTACTCGATAAAATGATTAACATTCTCTGCTTGTACATTTCTAGGTATCTAAAATTTGTTAATATTCGTCTCCTTTAATAT